>NC_137896.1:30471916-31853031 GCF_963455335.1 Martes martes
CCTGCCTTCAAGGCAGCTTCTGATTTAATAAGGCACACACTAGGGGTGCCTGGGTGGCTCAGTGGGTTAAAGCCTCTGCCTTCGGCTCAGGTTGTGATTCCGGGGTCCTGGGATCAAGCCCCAAATCGGGCACTCTGCTTGGCAGGGAGCCTGCTTCCTCCTCTCTCTCTGCCTGCCTCTCTGCCTACTTGTGATCTCTGTCAAATAAATAAATAAAATCTTTAAAAAAAAAAAAAAAGGCACACACTAAATGCAAAGAAGTATTCTAGAGAAATAGTTAACCAATATTTTCCAGGAACTCAAACAGTGGCTATTAAAGCAAACTAAAGATTAAGAAAATTATCAATGGGACAACAACAACAACAAAACTTCTTCCAAAGACTTAGTGAAAAATCTAGTTCTCCTTACTAAAATAATGACTATTGTTTTACCTGAACGCTTCTTGTCAATAGACAAACCAAAATACAACTGTCACCTGTATTTGTTGAATTATATGCATTCAGCAAAAGTCTACAAGGTGCCTGGGTGGTTTAGTCAGTTGAGCATCTGACTCTTGGTTTTGGCTTGGTTCATGTTTGGGCCATGGGATTGAACCCCGTGTTGGGTTCCACACTGAGCAGGGAGTCTCCTTGAGGTTCTCTCTCACCCTGTCCTCCACTCCCCCACCCCAGCTTGCACATGCTCTCTCTAAAATGAATAAATCTTAAAAAAAAAAAAAATTCTTGGATAGAAGTATGGAGAAGTCTTTGACTTACAAAGCAATATATTCTGAATTACTATAATTAAAATTCGTGGAGAAAAAGATAATGAACTGATGCCAAGTGAACAAAGTTCAAGACAAACTCCTCCACATTCTGAGTGGCTTTTAGGCACTACTCTAGTAAAGCCAGAATTGTAGTTGGCTTTAACCACCCTCATGAGCACTTTTTAAGGTTGGACTATCTAAAATTTAACTGAAATTTCAAATGCAACAATCACTCAGGAGTTTTGGGGGTTCTAAATATATGTGTGTCAAGAATGGAGTGGTTATATATAGAGATTTCATGTTAAAATATTCACCAATTCTTTAGAGCAACCAGATTTTGTTTTGTAATTAGGTTATCACTACCTTCTCTGATTAAAAAGAAAGATAAAGGCTGTTGCTAAATACAAATATTCATTCCCAGAGTCAAACACACTGCTGTGCACACAGTCCTCTCTTATATTCACATCCACCACTATCTTCCCTCTAGTCCTTGAGAGTAAGACCTCATCAAGCTCACCCTTCTAGGGCTAATTTTGTGGTTGGTCCATATGCCTGACATGGCCAGCTCCTTCTACCTTAAGTTGTCTATGTACAATTCCCTGAAAGGGTATGATACAGCTCTGCAGTCTTCTCTCCACAGAGAAGGCTACACACTGGACTACAGGTGAGCTCTTGACCCCAGTGAGCCAACCTATCAGCTGACTAGCAATTTTCAATCTGCAGAATCCTGCCCAGAAATGAGAGCTCTCTACAAGATCATCTTGGCTAAGAATTTGAATTTGGACAAATATACACTCTGTCAGCCGCTCTGATGGCTGCTAGGCCAAAGATGCTGGACATACAGAGTTAATCATTTATTTATTCCTTGAACACGTAATTACTCCTGCTCTGAGTCAGGCACTGTGTTAGGTGCATGCACTCAGCATGACAAAATAGTCACATTTTCACAGAGCTGACAATCTATCCATAAACAAAATTACTCAAATAATTCCATAAAATCTGTAGGTACTACAAAAAGTCCTGGAACCCTTAATTTCACAGGAATCCTAACCTAGCTAAATGCAGGGCTGGAGTTAAGCAGAGTTAAAGGGAAGAAGGGAGGCCACAGATCTAGACAAAGGAAACAATTTTAAGAAAGGCCCAAAAGAGAGAAAGAATGCAACAAATCTGAGGAACTGGCCAGTTGGTGAGTATATTAAATAAGGAGATACATACCTCAGGCCTGATACTATTCTGATATGCTATTTACCCTAAAATTACTTCACACTGTGTTAGCAGCCAGCAAAAAATAAGTCAAAAAATTTACAAATAGGGAACAAAGTTATTTTAACCAAATACTTCACCAACTTCTTGCACTAGCAAAATTACCCTCACTTTCATGGTACTTAAAAATCATAGTCCATAGTCTTCATCCTGTGCAAAATTAAATTCACAGCCTTCTTGGAAAATATGAGACTAAGACATTTACTGTTTGGGGAAGTACGTTTTTCTTTCTTATTATATTCCAAGCACATTTCTGAATCCAGGTAAGTCCTAAAGATAGTTTCATCTAAAAATGAGGCCTACTGTAATAACAAACAGCATATTTAAGACAATCAAGATAGGAAAAATACTCATTTAAAATTCTGTTTTAAAGTAAAACTTTACAATACCTGGTAAAAGAGTTCCTCTTATTTCGAAGGTAACCTGAGAAGGTGTCATTCTGATGGATTTATTTTACAATGTTGAGCTAGGAAGAAAAAGAGAAGATGTCATTTAAAATATATAAAAATCTCAGCTCTAGATAGCTGCCACCAAGAAACAAAAATGAAACAAACAAACAAAAAAACCCAAAAAGAAATAAATCAAAACTATGAGCAAAAGATTTCAGAAAACTTACATATAAAGGTTGAATTATTTAGGAAGTACCTAGAAATTTTTAAGACCTAATATTAAAACCTATTCTGTGTGTATGGACCAGAAAAAATGCAAAACAAGTGTGTCCAAACACTTTTTTTTAAGGATTTAAGATTTTCTTGTTACAAACTTTCTCTTTTGATAAGCAGCTGTTCCAAACTCGACCTATCTTTCCCAACCAGGTCATGTTATGATGGAGGAAAAAAAAGCCAAACAAAAACAAAAACAAAAACACAACTACAGATAGAAAAAAAAAACTTGGCTCAAGAGAGGATTTCTACTTCAGTAAGGTTACAAATTTAATAACAAGGAAACAGCTGAAGAACTTAAGTACCATTCACTGAAACAAACTAGTTATGTTCTGCAACAAGATGCAGGTTCTGCTTCTAAGTAATGTAACTAATAACTTACAAAAAAAACCACTCCCCCATAAACCACTCTTTTCAGATTTTCTCTGTATTAACCATAGGACTTTCATTATCTAGTTCTGTAGACTCAAATTTAAAGTCTCAACTCTGCGATCTATTACCAAACCCTGTTGATTCTAACTGATCCTACATACATATCTTTCTTTGTACGGTCTGAATTTCAGTCAAAATTCTAAGTATTCTAAGCTATGTTTTGGATTCTAACTGTTTTCCTAATAATACATTTTATGTCAGTTAGAATATTCTTCCTCAGGGGCACCTGGGTGGCTCAGTTGGTTAAGCACCTGCCTTCTGCTCAGGTCCTGAACCCAGGGTCGAGGGATCGAGCCCTGCACTCAGCAAGGAGCCTGCTTCTCCCTCTGCCTGCTGCTCCCCCTACTAGTGCACTCTCCCTCTCTGTCAAATAAATAAAATCTTAAAAAAAAAAAAAAATTCTTCCTCATGTCCCTGACATGGAATTACTTCCATTACTTACAGAAATCTAAACCCCTAATCCTTGATTTCTTATTCACATTGTCTCCATAGCTGATTTTTCATTTCTTGGTTGTTTTCCCAGCCAAAACAATCTGTTTACCACTCCCTAATTTAAGTACTTGAGGGAAGATAACAGATTTTCTTAAAAATATATACAGTATCAATTCTAAAGAATGCTATATAACTTATATATAGAAAGAACACACACTCCACACAAAGAGCAGATTCTACATAACTTCTCCAAACCCTCCCCCAAATTTTGTGCCCCAATTCACCAATATTCCTAAAACAATTCCATTGTCTTTACCCTGCATCACTTCATTAAGTTACCAGCTTAAAGGTTATTTGTATTTCTACATTATTTCAAAAACCATAAAGTAATTTTTATAGCTATTCCTTCTTCTATTTCCCCTTTGCTCCCTTTCCCTCCCCATGAACACATACCCAACTCCGCAATGACCATTCAACCAACACTGCTGCTCAGGTAACTACACTTCCAAGTCAAGGTAATCTACAGCAGCAGTTTTCACTGGGGACAATTCTGCCCTCCAAGGGATATTTGGCAATGTCAGGAGACATTTTTGGTTGTCGCAACTGGGAGTGATACTGCTGGTATCTAGTGGGTACAGGCCAACAGAGCCGTTAAACACCATGCAATGCACAGAACAGCTCCTCACAAATAGTTGTCCAGCTCCAAATATCAATAGGGCTGAGACTGAGAAACCTGATCCACAGGGGCTGCTATGAGGGCCAAGAATCCAGACTCAATGTTTGCTACAAACCGTTTATCATCCCACTCACATCAGTGATAAAATGTAAATGTTGAATATTCATATTAAACAAGACCACCAGTCAATGTGGTTTCATATCACCTGAATATAGAAGTCCCCATTTGATAACTCTACCATTTCAGTTAGAAAACCTAAGACTGTGCACTAGAGAAAATCCTGTCCTTGATCAAAATAATTTGTGTCTAAGAATAAACATGATCTATTTAAAGCATATACATCCAGTTCTAGCACTGCCAAAGAATGTTCTAAATCTAAAAATAGCTGTAGACTGTCAACCCCCTCATTAAGCAATCATTATCCAAGTATCTTATTAGTTCTCCTTTAATATGACATCTGATAGGAATCAGAGTACTAATTCTAAGAAAAGGAATTATTTCCCTTCTAATAATTAAATAGTTCACTTAAACACCCTACTCTAACATTTACTTTATGTTATATGAAGAAACCTCAAGACTAGCAAAAGAGCTTGGCTTTTATATAACTGAATTAATTTTGAGACACAGCAAAAAGCCCCATCATCTGGCAAAACTGCTGAATAACCAAGCTGAATCTCAACCTACAACTTCTACTTTCACCCAGTATTTACTGTCACAGTTTTCAACAAAGGACTACATAATCTCATCTGCATAATTACACAGTTGCTACTCAACTATTTTATGATCAATTTTAAATAGCTATTTTAGCCAATTTTAGGGAAATCAAATGTAATTATTCCTAGTATTAAAATCAACAATTGGCACAAAATTACCTCTAAATTTCTACTGCATTAAATGGGAAACTTATACAAATTCAATTGATTATTAAAATTGACTTTCATTCTTAAGGTTGCTTGTGAAAGTGGCTATTGTAACTTGGAAACAGCTATAGTAACAACTGCAGTAAATGTACTGTACAAAACTATATACACAAGCACAAAAATACCCCCCGCCCCCAAAAACCTTCCTGGATGTCAACAAAGCACCATTTTCCACTTGAATTGCCAAAAGTCCTATAGTCTGGTTTAATTTCCTGCCGTCCTCCTCCCACAATTTAATACCATACCAAATAAAAGCCTGGGGAGCTGCTCCTACACCAGTTTACTTGATCGTGGACAGAGGCCAAAATTCTGGTGCAGGACTGGCATGCACAATTTTGGCACCCAGCTACCACCAAAACAGTAGTGACAAAGTAAAATACTGTCCTGTTGCAGAATGCAAAATTTACACACCCACCAACACTTCCTCTTCTTTCAAACAAGCCAAAAAAATCATCATCATCACCATCATCATCATCATCATCATCCCAACTTGGACTGGGGAGGTCTTCCAGATATAAACAAAACAAGAGTCAGATGAAAAAATCTAGCCATTTTCGTGTACATGAGCTGATAGTAAATGTAATTTAGCCATCTCAACTTGTTTTATATATGACTTCCATTTTGTGCTTTTTGAAGATAAATATCAAATAGGATTCTCATCTGAGATACTGAGTAGCATCTAACTGTATCTTAACACTTTCTTAAAGACTTAAGCAATCAGTAAAATATGACATTGTAATTTACATTCAAGAAATATTTCAGAGTTTACACTACCTGCCGAAATAAACTTTACTTTATTTTTGTGGTCAGAGAAACTATCCCAACACATGACCTTACTGGTTTACCAGCTTGAGGAACAAAAGGGGGTATTTAAGCAAACGAAGGTACAGGAACATTTAGTTTAGAGCTAAATTGAGAGCACAGATATTTTTAGCTAAAATGTGTTTTTCTGGCCAAAAAGAACATCTCTGTCTTCCTTCAAATTTTTTCAAAGAAAAAAGCCATTTCCAAGTCTTGCTTTTTCCTAGACTCCAGCAGCTTTGGTCCTCATAACTGGCTATAAGGAATATGAAATGCCTACATTTTCCTGAGTTAATTTCTGATCATCCTTTTGGAGGATCGTTATGACCCCACTATTCTGACCCCAGTATACTTGAGCCAGTATTTTAAACAAATGTATGCAAAAATGAATGGATTTTCATAAAGAAAGCATTTCTGGAGATTTCACTAAGCCAGCTTTATTCCTGGTTCAACTTTCTAAGCAATGCGGTAAAAGTTTTCCAAATGTTTTCCATTTCACTTTGTCTTGATATTATTTCATGTATAGTTCATAAACTTTCCCTGGTTAGGTTACATACAAGGATTTGATTCATCAACCTACTTTTTGTAGGTATTAAATTTTACTCTGTCACTATGAGATTCCTTTTGTGGTCATTATTTTTCTGAACAGAACTTTCCTAAGTCTTATTTTGTCTAGAATACTGGTTCTCCCTAGTTCTTAAGCCCAGAACAGATTAGGCCGTGCGCCGTTTTACCCGTTTGCTTTATCCTGAATTATTTGTACCCAGACCATCAGGAGTTGAAAAAAGGACTGACAGCTTGTATTTACTTCTTAACTAAGTCACAACTGTCAAAAATGTAGCAAGAGGGAGAAACACGAAGAGGTAGAGGAGAGGGTAGTTAGGAGGCAAGAATAGGGAGGGTCAGAGAACACCATGAAGAAAACATCAAGTCTAAACATCCTGCTTGGTTCCTATCTTTTTCTATGTCTGCACTACACGGACTCCACAGCTGCCTCAAAATGAAAGAGTTCTCTACAATTCATGACTGAATTCATGAACGATTTCCTTTATAACGGGGCAGTGGGGTGAGAGGGGGCTGAAGCCCCTAACTGATAGAGGCTTTCCCCCCAGAAGTCACCAAGGCATCTTCAGAGCCTTGGGCCAAGTGCAGTTTTGGAGAGAAGATGCAGATTTCCCAAAATTGCATGGAGAGCGAAGATGTCTATTGCTGGGACCTCTCCTTAGGATAAGAAGGGACTTCGGGGTTTTTTTTTAGAATAACTGAATTATACAAGCATGCCTTCAACTATGTGGTTAGGCAATTTCAGAAAATAAGCAGTTGCCAAAACACCATGAATTACGCATAGACGGAGCGAGTAGGGGTAGGCGAGGGGCATGCTGCGGGCTAGGGGTGCACGAACGACTTCGGTGGCAATTTTTGTTTCTTCGTTCCCGAAGTTCGCGTACTCGTGGCGGTCGTACGCTCTATGCATTCTGGTACAGGGAGAATCCCGCACTTGACAAATTTTTCAGAGGGGAGCTAAGCACCAGGCAGCCCAACGGGATCGTGGCAGCAAACAATAAAAGTGGAAATAGATAGAGGCTGCCCACCGACGGACCGGCGCGAACGTCCAGGCCGCTGGTTCCCGGGGGGTGGGGGGGGGCAGTGCCCGCGGGAGCCGGGGCACGCTGCCCACCCCTCGCCCCGCTGCGTCCCCGGCCGGGCCGCCCTGACAGCTCGGCCGCCACGTGAGCTGCCGCCGCGGCCTCCGCACCGAGCGCCGGACCAGGCCTGGCGGCCCGCCTCACCTGCCGGGTCCGCGGGTCCGCGCCGTCGTCGTTGTCGCCGCCGCCGCCGCAGCGCTCGAGAGCGAGGGCCGCGGGCCGAGAAGCCGGGCACCCGCCGTCAGCGCCTCGCCAGCGCTCCCCCAGGTAGCCCGCGGCGGCGCCGAGCGGCAGGAAGCGGCTCCGCTCAAACCGGTTTCAGCTGCTCCAGACCAAACCGCCAGGCCACCCCGCGGGGCGGGGCCGGAGGGGAGGGGGGCGGGGCCTGACGTCACGCCGGCGCCTCCTAGCCAATCGGCGACCGCGCGCAGGGGGCGGGCCCGCGCGTTCCTGGAAAGGGCTAGCGTCGGCGACCGGGGGCGGTAGGGCATCCCCGGGGTCTCCCCCGCCCGTGCGTGTTTTCCGCAGACCCGGAGTCCAGCTAGGTGCAGCGCCAACACCCGGGCTGGGGTATTAGACGCATTCCTTGGTCCCCAAAGCCGCCTTAGGACGACCAAACGTGGAGGCCGGAGCTGCAGTTCTGAATCGCATTTTTTGCTGTTCAAAAGTGAGGGAAGATAGCAGGCTTAGTGTTTTCTGGGAACTTTCTTTCGTTACAAAACAGCAAGCACATTTGGACCAAGTCTTTTAAGTTGAAAACGAGAATTGAGTGACCTAAGATGTTGGAGCGCTTATACTTTTGCTGCACAAAGTCTTACAAGGCCGGCAGCATCACCTGGGAGCTGTCAAAATTGCACTCCCAGGACCTTTTCAGACCTGCCTAATCTAATTTGCATTTAACAGGACGCCCAGGTTGTTTGTATGCAAACTGAAGTTTGAAGGAACTTTTCTGAAAGCAAGACAGACCCTCACAGACCCTCTCTGCAAATGTACTTTATTATTTTGTGGGGAAAAAAAAAGTTTTTTCTCTCTTTTGAAGGTCCCAGAAAATTAATCAGCATTTGCCACTTACCTAACTTCAAGTGTTACCTTCCCAGCGTCAAAGTGAACGTCTGGTTAACCTCTAATATAAAATTACATTATCAATATTTCATTTAAGTGAGATCCTGAAAATTAGAGAACCACCTTTTTAGTGGGTGTTGAAGAACTCTTGCAGTAAGAGCTCCATACTGCGAATTGGTTGAAATGGGCTTACTAAAAAAAGCATTTGTATTAGATAAACACTAGATTTAGAGTTTCTAGTTTTATAAATCAAAGCACTCACAAGCAGTCATAACTCACATGATATTTCAGCTTGGATGAGATCCCACAGCATTTCTGACAATGTCACCCATTCAGTTACTAAATAATTATTTAGTGCATGCTTTGTGCCAGGCATAGGATGCAATGGTTTTTTGATGGCACTCCTTTTAATCCCAAATTTCTTAAAGAATTAAAATTTCCTCCCAATTATGTACCATTATCTGCTCAAGTCTGCTATTGTACATTTCCTAATAGCTTGGAGTTTCATTTCTCTGTTGTTAGTCATACTTCAGTGATGGATTTCTTCCCTTCGAGTTTGCTTCCCTTAAATATTTATAATAGATCTTTATTTTCCTGTGATCACCACTTAGTCAAGCCATTATTTGTCTGATACTCATAGTTCAAGGTGATGGACCCAATCCCTGTTCTTTCCTTAAATCCTATTGAAATTATAGAAGAATTATACATATTTGAAAGATGTCATCAGTGGGTTGGAAGCTGAGGAACTTCTTCAAGATTTAAAACAAACCAGTAGCGTTAGATGATAGGAAGAATAATGAGAACAGAGAAACATGGACCCATACAGGGGAAGAAGATACTCCGGGAAATGCCATTTTACAAAACTTTGCTTAGAATCTCTTTAATAGTGCAACATACAGATAAGTGACTGCCTTCAGCTCAGGTCATGATTCTGGAGTCCCAGGATCCAGTCCCGCATCAGGATCCCCACTCAGCAGGGAGTCTGCTGCTTCTTCTGATCCTCCCCCCTCTCATGCTCTCTCTCTCTCTCTTAAATAAATAAAATGTTCAAAAAAATTAGTGCAACATATTTAGATTACAACTTATATGAGATATTGAGATACTGAAATAGAATATAGAGAATATATTCTTTCCTCCTGTCACTTCTGTGGAATGTTATAATTTTTCAAAAACATGGTTAATGCGGTTAATTAACTTGTAATTTCCAGAGGGGCTCCATATGTATTGAATTTTACAAAAGATTAACATCTTATTTGATTACATAATGAAATAGGTTATCTCATTTGCCTAAAATCAACACGGCATGATCTCACTTTATACCTTAATTTTTTTTGAAGGTGGTAATGTCGCCAGCTAGACTCCAAAATCTGATCTTTACAGCCTACCTGCTTATACTTGCTGTCGTCTTTTATTTTCTCTTAAGTTCTTCCTTCCAGCTTTCCTCTCAACTCAGGCAAATGAAAACCTGAAACCACGCCTTAGGTGATAGCAACCGCCTTAACAAGACTTCCCTGGCCCAGAACACCCAGACCTTTTGAGCTAAACCCCAACTTTAGCCTGTGCAGAGGGACCATGGAGTGATCAATGAAATGACTTACCATTACTTTTACCTCATTATAATATTAAAATCTCTGGCCAAAGAGGAGCCTCAGCCCCATTTACAGGACATAACAATGTACCTATAGGCATGTTTCTTTCTTTCTTTTTTTTTTTTTTTTGAGATTTTTATTTATTTATTTACTTGACAGAGAGAGAGATCACAAGTAGGCAGAGAGGCAGGCAGAGAGAGAGGGGGAAGCAGGCTCCCTGCCAAGCAGAGAGCCCGACGCGGGGCTTGATCCCAGGACTCTGAGATCATGACCCAAGCCGAAGGCAGAGGCTCAACCCACCGAGCCACCCAGGCGCCCCAAGGCATGTTTCTTTAAGGCCCATATTCTACCTTATGCCTGACCCTATACATGCTGCCAAGGCTTCCCTATCTAAATATTCATCCTAACCCTAAACATAAGGTACCCATTCACCCATTCTTAGGGAGTCATGACTTTGGAAGCTGTCCTATGTCATCTCCTTATTTGCTGCAAATAAAGTTTTTTTTCCTTTGTGCAACAACTCACTTGGTGTAGTTTCTGTGGGTCACCAAGAAACAAACTAACACTAGCTTGGTTACAATAATGATATCGATGGAAAAGCTCCATATTTCGAGGCCAGACCTAGACTTGAATCCTGCCCCTCCCCATCTCTGACATTTTGAGTATAAATAATCGTTTTTCATAATGGGGACGTCTTCAATTTGATTTTGACTAAAGTAACTTTTCATCTATAAATAAGGCATCTGTGGGTCCCATTGTGGGTCACTAACCAGCCCCACAGAGGTGTTAGCTCAAATTTTCATATTTAGAGTAATAGGGTACTACCTATAGATGACCAATACATTGGTAAAACCAGATATGATGAAACCGTCTCTGAAGAAAAATGACCACGTGTAACATAAACGTAATTACAACTCCAGAAGGCATCTGTCTTACTGGCTGAAGGAATGAAGACGTTGTAAAACTAAGAAGTACAAGCTACATCAGAAAATGCTGAACTGAGCCATTTAGTTTTTAGCCTTTCCCACTTATTATTTTTTGTCTTTCCAAATGCCTCTCAGTCTTGTGCATTCTGCATTAAAATGGACTCCCCAAGGGAATTCCCATTACTGCTCAAATTGTTCAACAGTCAACTGGCTACCATTTTATCATTTTAGTGAAACTATTGATGACTGTCCACAGAATGAGCTGTTGTCCTCTGGGCATACCCTTACTCTGAACAAAAGGACTCTAACAGCACCACTACCACACAGCGGCCTCAAAATCCCAGCTGCTCCCTCCCGGCTGGCAGAGCGCCAGGGAGCCGGGAGGGAAGTCAGGAAGGCAGAGGTTCTTGGCAATAGTGATGCATTTATTATGTGAATGATTTAGATGGGGGAGATTAGAGGCAATGGTTCTGCTCTCTGTTGTACTCCCAACTTGTTGGCTTACGCCGTACCATTGTTATTTTTCCTATAAAACAAAAATGAGAGTGAGAACTAACACTTGATTGCCTTTATCTGTTATGTCTCTACTTTGCCCTCCTATCATTAGGCTCTCAAGGGCAAGGACTCTGTATTATTGATCTGCATATCCCAGCACAGTGCTTGGCACAGAGCAGGTATAAACATGCTTATAGAAATCACTGAAAATTTCAGGAAAATGTATGAGGCAAGTGTGTCAATTCCAGATGTGAACATTTAATACTAAGCAATGTCATGTCTACCCACGGGGGAAGCAGGGATTCATGCTATGGGTTCTGTGGTATGGTTTCCCCTCGCACTCACATCACTTCGTCTTAGGAGAGTACTGCTCTGGCTATCAACACTGACATTGAGTTAGATGACATTCTGACCCACAGCCATGGACGTGTGGCTCACATATCAGTGTTGTTGTTTTAAATTTAGTTGTGAATACACACCCTCGTCCAACATAGACCCCACCACTCCCTGTTACTCATCCATTGTCCTAATCGTACATTTCACATGTCCTTTCTGGCCCAGATAGGCCTCTGAGTTTGGATTCCAAGGCAACAGAACAAACTGATTATCCTAGTCTAGCTAGGCTAAAGAGAACCTTGTCTTCCTTTCATGAAAATAAGTGTATGCTGTGGCTATGCTCCTTATTGCATTTCCTCCTAAAAAAGCAATTGTAAGTCCCAACCCAAGGGGGATGGAGAAAGGGTGAGAATCATCCAAACCACTTGGGATTCATCCACCTTATGCAATCAATTAATGTGACTATACATAAAAATGCTAAACCCTCAAAAATTAAAATAATCAAAATATTTTCCTAAAAAAGAGGAAAAAGACACCAAGGACCGATGAAAGTGATGGCAGTTAGAATTAGGGGGCCATCTTTTTTTCTGAAGATCTAACTACTAAGCTGGGTTTTTAAAATCTGATTAAGAGGGGCACCTGCGTGGCTCAGCAGGTTAAGCCTCTACCTTCAGCTCAGGTCATGATCTCAGAGTCCTGGGATCAAGCCCTGCATCAGGCTCTCTGTTCAGGAGGGAGCCTGCTTCCCCCTCTCTCTGCCTGCCTCTCTGCCTACTTGTTATCTCTCTCTCTGTCAAGTAAATAAATAAAATCTTATAAAAATTTTTAAAAATCTTATTTAAATGGCCTTCCTTTATTTAATACAGACATCATATCTATGATTCATGGTTAGAGGACTAAATTCTAGCATGTGTAGTCAGCCAAAGTCCATCAGAAATGGAAATCATCTCCCTGTTGATTTTCTTACCCAGCTAACAGCAGAAATGAGCATTGATAAATTCAACTATTTGGCTTTAGAGATGTTTACTTTATTTAGTCTGGGGAAAGAAGACAGATATTATAGTTTATTATAGAAGAATTCTACAAGAAAATGGCCTCTGAGCCTGAGAAAGCTTGTCATTAAAATCAGTGGTTATTTCCTTAGGTATCAGGTCAGGGCCCAGAGAAGCCACTGCGAAGTCACCAAGTCACCATTCAAATCATAGAATTATGGTCAAAGCAGCACCCATTGTGTAAGGCAAACAATCCAAATTGTTCTGTAGATAAAAACTCATTTTGGAAATTTTAAGGAGTTCAAAGACCTAAGGATCCTGCAATAGCCAAAAATCTCTTTCTGTCCTCAAAATAGTGCTGATTTCACTGTGTGATAAACTCAGCCAAACCAAGATTCCCTCCAGGATATCTATTCATCTATTTAAATATTGTTGGCATATGTTGTCTGGGTTGTATAGGCCAAGTTTGTGTCAGAAACTGTATTATTATGAATCTACGGTTTTAGAAGTCTTCCCCTTTGCTTGCATCAAGTAATTCTCCAGTTATATGGAGTGATGATGATGATGATGATGGTGATAAGGAGGAGGTGGAAGGAAAGGAGGAGAAAGAGGACAAGGAGAGGAAGAAGAATTCTTAGAAGAAAATGGCTAAGAAAGAGAAAGGGAGGAGGTCAGGAGATTTATTCTCCATAGTCTGCTTCTCTGAATTAGATTCCACCACCTCCCCCAATTTATCCCTTCTCTTTTTAGTACCCCAATGGCTCTCCACCATTAGATAGTTTTTCTTTAGCTAGTTCCCACTACCTCTCCAGTTTTATTTCTGACCCAAGCCACTTCTTTCATTCCCAGTCATTCTAAAGTATTCAGGGCCTCCTCAGTCTAGATCTTTGGCATTCAAGGTTCAATGTGTGGTTTTTGAACCAACGGCACTGATATTCCTTGGGAGCCTATTAGAAATGCTGAATCTCAGGCCTTACCCCAGACCTGCCAATTCAAAATTTCCATTTTAACAAGAACTCTGGGGATTTGTATGAACAGAAAATTTGAGAAGATCCCTTAAAAAACCCTTCTTCGGGGTGCCTGGGTGGCTCAGTGGGTTAAGCTGCTGCTTTCGGCTCAGGTCATGATCTCAGGGTCCTGGGATGGAGTCCCACATGGGGCTCTCTGCTCAGTGGGGAGCCTGCTTCCCTCTCTGCCTACTTGTGATCTCTGTCAAATAAATAAAATCTTTAAAAAAAACAAACCCTTCTTCACTGGCCACCCACCAACCCACCCACTTGAACCACAGTGAAATTATCTCCAAGAAGCAATCAAGTGATCTGGTGCTCATCCTGGAAGCATTTCCTTGTAAACACCCTCCTCCCTTCTTCTTAGTTCTTCCATTATGGATGTGACAAAACTTTCTGTGGGTAAATCTGCCTAAGTAGATGTCCCTCACAACCTGACTGAACTCTATGGAAGGTATTAGTTTCTGGTTTTCAATCTCTTCTGCCCTTCCCAACAGAGACTGTAACCTCCTTGAAGTCAAAAACCTTATTTTATTTTTATTTTGAAGTCCCAGTGCCAAGAACAATTCCTAGAAGATGGCCCTGATGAATTCTGTTGCCTGAGGAAGTAAAAGATTGACTTTTAGAGCCCATCCTATCTTATAATTAGACTCAGCCACTTAAAGGATCGTCTAATCTTTAGTAGAGTTTTAAGGGATTTCAGAATCACAAATCTTGAATCTCACATGACTATTTAAATTTGGCACAGGTTGAGCACTAAACTCTTCTCCATCCTGTTTCCCCCGTACAAATTTGCTCCCAATCCTGTTTCCAGTACAAGAGATGCCCTGAGCCAAAATGAAGCGATCTGTCACCTTACTATGCCACTCTATTGCCACAACAGGCATACACTGTGTGCGGTGCTTTGGTCTTTGAGGTTTGAGGCCAAACATAACTCTCTTCCTCCCAGGCCCCAGGAGAGTCCCATTTGACTCTGGGTCCAAAGACTTCTCCTAGCACCCCATGGAGCAGTTACACCCAATCTCTAGTTCTGTGGCCTTCAACCACTTCAGTTTCCAAGAATCGTTAATAAGGAGGCAATCACAGAAATCATCTGTTTCTGTGATAAGGGTTTATAGTACCCATTGTTGGAAGGATGTGAGGAAATGAGTGCTCTGGCATGTTAATCCTTATTGAATTCATTGATAACCCTTTTTTTTTTTTTGGAGAATATTTGGATCACAGCTATGAAAAATTTAAGTGTGCATCATTTTCAACCCAGAAATTGTACTTCTAGAAATGTATATTTACAGAAATACTAATACAGGCACATAAAGATATACCAAGAATATTCATGTAGCATAGTTTGAAATTGCCTAAAACAACCCCCCTCCCACAAAAAAAAAACAACAGAAACAAAAACCAAAAGTAAACAGTAAAGCAAGGTAAACATCTGGCAATGGGAAGGGTGACAATGGATACATAAGTGATGCTTATTTATTTGCACATGAAAGACACAGCCACTGAAAGGATGTGATTACTCCTCATGTACCCACTTGGAAAGATGTTCACAGTCTATTTTTAAGTTAAAAAAAATGGTAGAGGGGCGCCTGGGTGGCTCAGTGGGTTAAGCCGCTGCCTTCGGCTCAGGTCATGGTCTCAGGGTCCTGGGATCGAGCCCCGCATCGGGCTCCTTGCTCAGAGGGGAGCCTGCTTCTCTCTCTGCCTCTGCCTGCCTTTCTGCCTGCTTGTGTTCTCTCTCTTTCTCTCTGTCAAATAAATAAATAAAATCTTTAAAAAAAAAAAAAATGGTAGAGTGCATATGATCCCGCTTTTTAAAAAAGTATATGTTGATAGATAGACAGGTAGGTAGATACACTTATAGCAATGGATGCTGCTATCATACTTTTTAAAAGGCTGAAGCAATGCACAAAAAGGCAGTGGGGCTATATGATATTGTGGCTTTTTTGCATTTTTCTCAGTTTTTCAAAGATTCGATGTGAATAAGTATTAATTTTTTAAAAAATATTTTATTTACTTATTTGACAAAGATCACAAGTAGGCAGAGAGGCAGGCAGAGAGAGAGAGGAGGAAGCAGGCTCCCTGCAGAGAAGAGAGCCTGATGTGGGGCTCGATGCGGGGTTCGATCCCAGGACCCCGGGATCACAACCCGAGCAGAAGGCAGAGGCTTTAACCCACTGAGCCACCCAGGTGTCCCTGTAAGTGTTAATTTTTTTATTGTGCCTGAGAACGATAGGAAAGATTTTTCATATATAAGCACTCTAAACTACAAGCCCATCTTCTAAATACTGAATTATGGTAAAAAAGAAAACAAAAATAAAATGAGGCTGTAAAATTTGGGGAACAAAAGAAAAGTATCACTTCTTGTTTCCACTGAAGATCCTCAGTCAAATCAGGCAGAGAAATGCCATCTACCAAAAATAGCATATCCTTGGCATGCAAACCGCAAGCGCCCCTCGTATGTCCACAGTAAGCATTATGCACACATAGCTCTGCTGTACCTCTCAGAGGAGAGGCCCTGCTGTCCTTTGCAACATAACGTACAACATAGGGAACACTACCAATGACTGGGCTTGGAAGAAACACATTAGCTTTCCCTAATAATAATTTGTCTGACTTTGTTCTCTCCCCATCGCTCTTGCAACATTCATGGGGGTATAATTTTTAGCCACTGTGTGTTTTCATGGGTGTCCTGACTCTGGGCCTTGGCTGCATCTCCTTTCTTAGGACTCCCACTCCAGAAAAAAAAAAAAAAAAAATCATAGCACACTCGAGTGACAATGACATTATTATTATTCCTCTAATTTATTTTAAGATTTTTTTTTTTTTTTGACAGACAGAGATCACAAGTAGGCAGGGAGGCAGGCAGAGAGAGAGGAGGAAGCAGGCTCTCCGCGGAGCAGAGAACCCAATGTGGGGCTCCATCCCAGGACCTGAGATCATGACCCGAGCTGAAGCAGAGGCTTTAACCCACTGAGCCACCCAGGCGCCCCTCTAATTTATTTTAAAAAGTCATTTGCATACATCGGTATGCAACCTAAGCGCCCATTATGATTCAAACAAAATTGCACTCAACCATTGCTCAAATACTTCATCACTGGTAAAGTATTTCATATGCTCAGCCTGCCCTATCCAACTCATGGTTCTGCAGAACCAGAATTTTGCACCAATGTTGTTCACAGCTAATATATTTTTTTAAGATTTTATTTATTTATTTGACAGACCAAGATCACAAGTAGGCAGAGAGGCAGGCAGAGAGAGAGGAAGGGAAGCAGGCTCCCTGCTGAGCAGAGAGCCCGATGCGGGGCTCGATCCCAGGACCCTGGGATCGTGACCTGAGCTGAAGGCAGAGGCTTTAACCCGCTGAGCCACCCAGGCGCCCCCGCAGTTAATATTTTAAATTAAATTTTAAATTTTCTTCTTTTTTGCCGATTGGTACTATCTAATGTTCTACAATGAATATGTATTGCATTTGAAATAGGGAAGAACTGCATACCAGACAATGTGCTAAGAATTTTACATGCATTATTTTATTAAACCCTCCCAACCATCTTGGGATACTCATATTAGCCCACTTTGCAGCAAAGGAAACAAAGGCCCTTGAGTTGAAATAACTTGCTGAGTTCAGCTCCGCTACCTGGCTTTATATGAACGCCTCATTCTTTTAGGCACTCAGTTTTATGGCCTATAAACCTAAGATGTCTTCGACCTCATCAAGTATAAAGATTAAAAAAGAATGTCGAATGTGAAGGAGTTCTTACGTGAAACACTCAGTCCAAAGAACACATCGTTTTAAAATTTCTCTACAGATGTCAAGTGTAACTATTAAAATAAATTCCTAAGCAATAGCAGGCAGGAGCTAGCTCGTGAGTAGGTTGTGCACACCTCTTCCCAACTTCAAGTTCACTGTCTTTAAGGTTGGTGACTTGAAATGAGCCACGGTGGGAGTCGGAAACCAGCAAGCACTGCAGATCAGAGCTTTTCCCTCCCAAGAGTTGGTTGTTGGATATTTACCTGCATGCCACAACACCTAGATTGAAAGATAACGGATTTACTGGTTTGGCTCAAATTCAGGTTTTATTTATGTGTTTAGGGAGAATGATTCATCACTTGGCTCTGCATGTCATGAGGTCTGTTTTCCTAGTGCAATGTGAAGGAATTTCAAGAATGGTAAAAAAGCCCCAGAAAAAGATTTTTCCTATTTCAGCTGTTTCAATCTGATTAGAGAAACAATACACCACATACAGTATCTTTGGATGTTGATGTGGGCTTTTTTTTTCTTCTGAATTTCTATCCTGCTTGTTGCTGCCATAAAGGGCCCAGATTAATATTTTTATGAATAGCCTGGTTTTTTTTTTTTGTGGCATACTCGTGCCTTGGAATAAGCAAGCTCATTAATCAGACCATATTTCTTCTCCCATGGACCCATATCTTGCAAGAATGCCTGGCATGGAGAAATTAAGATAGTTTATCAAAATAAGACAGTATTGGTCAACATTATTTTAATGGTTGGTATTCAAACCCGGAAAGCTTCCCTCTCCTCCATGATAAAAGTTCGAGAGCTTCTCAGTATGGCTGCAGAAGTGAGAAATTTTGGGATTCTTTGCCCCCTCCTGAAAGCAAAGTTGCAAGCCAACAAAGACAGAGAGTTAGAGTCTTACTTCCTTGTCCGTGTCTTCAAACCACTGGCCACACTCCCTGGCCTTTCTCCAAGTGGGTCCTAGACTGCCAGCCTTCCTATATTAGACATGTAGGTCAGACAGCCCCACTCACAGTTACTCAGGCTGGGAAGCAAAGCTGACCTCTAACAGGACCAGGGTTAGACAGCCAAGCAGCTTCGCACAGCGACTTTAGCTGGGACACTGTGATAGTTTCCTAGGACTCCTGTAACCAAGGTCCGCAATGTCTGTGGCTAAAAACATCCGAGACTTACTGTCACAGTTCTAAACACCAGAAGAGCAAAATCAAGGATCCAAGAACCATGCTGTCTCTGAAGGTCCTAGGAGAATCTAGTCTATGTTTTCCTCTTCTGGTGTTGTAGCAATCCTCAACATTCCTCGACTTGTAGATGGATCGCTCGCTCCAGTCTCTGCCTCCATCCTCACATAGCATTCTCCCTGTCTGTCTGTCTTTGAGTCATTTTCCCTCTGTGTGTGTCTGTCTCTGTGCTTCTTCTCTATCTCTAAGGACACCAGTTATATTGGATTCATGCCAACCTTAATGACCTCATCCTAACCTGATTATGTCTGCAAAGACCCTTATTTCCAAGTAAGGTCACATTCACAGGGACGGGGTTTGGACTTGAACTTATCTTTTGGTGGGTCACAGTTCCTCCCATAACAGACACTGAGAAGGAAGTCCTCTGTAAGTGCTATGTATTTAGGCCAGTAGGTTGTAAATAATCAGGGCAAGTCTGAGATGAGTCAACAGGGGAAGGCAGTAGGAAGAGGAAATGACAAGCAGAATAGATGTACAGAGGGAAGCAGAAAAAAGAGTCTCTGAAAGATGGATGGTGTGATCTCCAGGCTTCCTTGCCATGAAAACATTCATTTATTTATTTTTGTTCACTTCAGAGACTCTTTGGATAGTGTAAAACCATTAGAACTCTGCCCAGAAGAGTGATTTCCCCAAAGTCAGTGTGGACAAGTAATGATTCCTTGGAGACATGTTCACTAGCCAGAAGAGAAATGAGAAATACAGAGGAAATGCCATAAATTCCCCCACAAAGCCAAGTTTATCACATAAAAAGAGATCCTGTAATAAATACTATCTATGTTACTTGTTAAAGGTTAAAATAGCCATTAAAACTGAAATGAGGAGCGCTTGGGTGGCTTAGCGGGTTAAGCCTCTGCCTTCGGCCCAAGTCATGATCTCAGGGTCCTGGGATGGAACCCCGCATTGGGTTCTCTCCTCGGCAGGGGGTCTGCTTTCCCCCTGCCACCCTCTCTGCCTACTTGTGATCTCTCTCTCTGTCAAATAAATAAATAAAATCTAAAAACAATAATAATAATAAAATTTAAAAAGTAAAACTGAGTTGACAGTGGTTTGTTTTGTTTTATAATTTTTTTTTCCTTAGGCCACTGGTAGGTTGTTACTACCGTTTAGCACTATGGAAGCTGAGGCGTAGCGAGGTCAAGTTCACCTGGCTAGTAAATGGCAGATATTTTATATGTTTATATTATATATGTTTTATATGTTTTGTTTGGCAATATTAAAAGTTGGCGATCCTCTTTCTAGATCCAGAATTTTTAAAAACTTGACTTTGTTGGATTAAAATTTCTAGAAGTCTGATAACCACTGACCCCATGCTGAAACCCATGAATTTCACACACATAATACCCACTAGCTCCTCTGAGTAGGAGATTCCATTCCTTTCTCTAATGAATTCCACAACAGCGTCTTTTCCCCCAATGTCTCCTTAGAAATAAATTTTCACCAATCTGAGAGTTCTGTCAGGCCTCCCTTGCAGCGACTACGGGGCTCACAGCAATTCCTCATTGCTTGGAAACTGCACTCCCTAAGGGTAGATACGTGGTGACAGCTTTGCACTAAGAGGCCCAGCCTCCTTGGCTGTCGCTAATTGATCCAGAAATGAGCAACGGTATAAGCTCGGAAAAACCAGATTTTTCTTTCCTGTCGTTTTAGTTTGCATTTCTCTAAAAGCGAACTTGAAGACAAAAGTATGTATGCAAGTATCTTATTTGCATGGTGATCTCAGAAAGTATTTTGAAGGAGTGAGGAAGGGGACAAGGAACAGAGAAGAGCCACTAAAGGATGTGTAAGTCCATGGTGTGATGGTAAATGTTTAATAATTCACTCTCCAGGAAAAAAAAAATCTAATTTGCAGCATTTGCCAATTTCCATGGTACCAATACTCCCACTATGGCCATTTTTCAGCTGCTAATACAACATCACTGAATGCTGAACGGTGGTGAGATGCATGATTGTACGCCACTATACAACATTTCTACCATGCAAATATAGCAGGTGTAACTAGCCTTAAGAGCAAGTAGGAAGCGAGTTTGCGTATGTATTATCTTTGCTTTTTTTTATTTTTTAAAATTATTTTTATTTTTAAGATTTCATTTATTCACAGAGAGCACAAGTATGGGGAGCAGCAGAGGGAGAGGGAGAAGCAGGCTCCCTGCTGAGCAGGGAGCCTGCTGTGGGACTCGATCCCAGGACCCTGAGATCATGACCTGAGCTAACGTCGGACTCTAGACTGAGCCACGCAGGTGCCCCTTACCTTTGTTTTTAATATGATTTATTTTAATAACTGCTCTGAGCCTGCACAATTTCTGAAAATTTAACAAATGCCTCTTGGGAGCCAGTATTGCATGACTCCAGTGCGTTACACAAGAGGGAGTGACCACTGTGAGCAACCAAGGCTCATTCCTCCTAGGGCACATGAGAGGCTGTGTAGAACACCATGCTGTCCTGCTGAAGGGTGAGGAGTCTGAGGCACGTATCTACCAAATCCATCTCTTATTCTACGAGGACTACTTCTGGGGGCATGAACTTTGCATCCCTGCTGGCTTGCCTCACTTGAGACAGTGGCCAGAGAACAGCTCTGGACCAAGAGAAGGTGTGGGAGGCCATAAATATATAAGAGAATGGTGCACAGGTGATCTTCAGGGCACACTGAGGGCCATGGTTGGGGCACCAATAGAAACTACTTTACTGGGAACCGGGAATTTTGGATTTGGAGACTAGAGTTGGGGAGCACTTGTGCTGAATCTTCTTTCATTTTTTATAATTAAAAAAATTATTGGGGTGCTGGGTGGCTCAGTCGGTTAAGCATCTGCTTTCAGCTCAGGTCATGATCCTGGGGTCCTAGGATCGAGCCCTGCATTGGGCACCCTGCTCAGCAGGGAGTCTGCTTCTCCCTCTCTCTCTGACCCTCCCCACTGCTCCTGCTCGCTTGCTCTCCAATGAATTTTTAAAAATCTTTAAAAAAATTATTATTGAGGGGCGCCTGGGTGGCTCGGTGGGTTAAAGCCTCTGCCTTTGGCTCGGGTCATGATCTCAGGGTCCTGGGATCGAGCCCCACATCGGGCTCTCTGCTCAGCAGGGAGCCTGCTTCCCCCTCTTTCTCTGCCTGCCTCTCTGCCTACTTGTGATCTCTCTCTCTGTCAAATAAATAAATAAAATCTTTAAAAAAATTATTATTGAAGTATAGTTGACCTAGAGTGTTATATTAGTTTCAGGTGTACAACATAATGATTTGACAGTTCTAGATATTACTGCTCACCATAATAAGTGTAGTCCCCATCTGTCACTGTACATTATTATGGTAGTATATTCCCTATGCTGTACTTTTCATCTCTGTGACTTTACGCTAAGTCTTCTTAACAGTGGACTCTAACAGGAAGTGTTGTGTGCTCCCACAGCTCCAGAGTTACCCTGGGTCTTGCATCTTTTTTTTTTTTAAGTTTTTATTTATTTATTTGATAGACAGAGATCACAAGTAGGCAAAGAGGCAGGCAGAGAGAGAGGAAGGGAAGCAGGCTCCCCGCCGAGCAGAGAGCCCGATGTGGGGCTCAATCCCGGGATCCCGGGACCATGACCTGAGCCGAAGGCAGAGGCTTTAACCCACTGAGCCACCCAAGTGCCCCCTGGGTCTTGCATCTTAAGGCTTGCTTTGCACCTCTTGCCAGCTCCTTGAGTTTCCTGTCCCACCTCACATCAGTTCTCACTTAACCACGCAGGTGAATCACCGGCATATCTTGTTAAAATGCAGACTACCGTTTAGTAGTTCCAAGGTGGGGCTTGAGGTTCTGCAGTTCTCTTTTTTTTTCCAAAAATGTTTTTAAGTAGGCTCCACGCTCAACATGGGTCTCAAACTCACAATCCTGAGATCAAGAGTCACGTGCTCCTCCGACTGAGCGAGCCAGGTGCCCCAAGATTCTGCAGTTCTGACAAGCTCTTGGGTGATACTGATGCTATTGGTCCAGGGACCACACTTTTGAGAACTGAGGCTCTAGTATATTCTAATATATTTGCTTTCTTATAAGGTAGGGAGAACAGTTTTTTGTTATTAGTAGCCCAAAGAATATTACCTACTACCAGGACCTATGCTTTCTTTTTTTTCTTTTTTTTTTTTTAAGATTTTACTTATTTATTTGACAGACAGAAGTCACAAGTAAGCAGAGAGGCAGGCAGGGCAGGGGGGACCAGCTTCCCCGCTGAGCAGAGAGCCTGATGTGGGGCTCGATCCCAGGACCCTGGGATCATGACCTGAGCCGAAAGCAGAGGCTTTAACCCACTGAGTCACCCAAGTGCCCCTGGAGCCTATGCTTTCTGATGAGTTTACTTATTTCCTTCCCCAAGACACCACCTAAGGGGCCAGTTCTGGGCCATGACCCCTATTGAATTATGTCTGTTGAGATGTGGCCCCCCACGTTTCCTGAATTTCCTGAGTCCACGCCCTTACCTGAAAGGCAGACTATTTCCACTACTGCACAGAACTTTTTGGCTCTTCCACCCAGGGTATGGAAAATATTTTAGCCTACAGCAGAAGGAGTATTGGGATGGAGGATCTGACATTTTTACACTGAGTCCTTGGTCTCAATCCTGTGAAAACATTTCTGGTGTGAGCTTGCTAAAAACTCACCGATCGTAGTTTAGAAAAAAACACAGGCAGAAGGACATATTAGCCTGGGGAGTGTTCAAGCCTGAAATAGATCATCTGAACCTAATTATGAAAAAGTCATGATTGGTCTCTCCTGTTGCAGAATGTCACCTCATCTTTCTTTGTCTTTGGCAGACAAAAAAAGCTGAGGAGATGTTCCAAATTAAAGGAAATTACCAAGACACAACCATCAAATAGAACATGTGTTCTTGGGGGCGCCTGGGTGGCTCAGTGGGTTAAGCCTCTGCCTTCCGCTCAGGTCATGATCTCAGGGTCCTGGGATAGAGCCCCGCATCGGGCTCTCTGCTCCGCAGGGAGTCTGCTTCTCGCTCTCTCTCTGCCTACCTGTGATCTCTGTCTCTCGGATGGGTGAATAAAATCTTAAAAAAAAAAAAAAAAAGACCATGTGTTCTTGGGCTGGACCCTGCTTCAGAAAAAAGTTCCTATACATGACATTTGAGGGCAATTGATGAAACTGGAATATGGACTACATTAGGGAATAGTATTCTACCAACATTAAATTTCTGTGATTTCATAAGAGAATATTGTTTTTTAGAAATATACACTGAAGTATTACAAGTAGAGAAACAGGACTGAGTGTTGGTTCCCAAGGGCTGGGGGATGTGGGAAACAGGGAGGTATTAGTCAAAGGGAGCAAACTTCCAGTTATAAGGTCTAATGCATACGGGGACCTAATGTACATCAGGGTGATTAAAGTGAACAACACTGTATCATGTACTTGAAAGTGGCTAAGAGAGTAGATCTTACCACAGAAATGATACTTACACATGGGATAGAGGTATGAGAGCCAATCTAGCTATTTATTTATTTATTTATGTTTATTTTCAGCATAACAGTATTCATTGTTTTTTCACCACACCCAGTGCTCCATGCAATACGTGCCCTCCCTAGTACCCACCACCTGGTTCCCCCAACCTCCCACCCCCCGCCCCTTCAAAACCCTCAGGTTGTTTTTCAGAGTCCATAGTCTCTCATGGTTCACCTCCCCTTCCAATTTCCCTCAACTCCCTTCTCCTCTCCATCTACCCTTGTCCTCTATATTATTTGTTATGCTCCACCAATAAGTGAAACCATATGATACTTGACTTTCTCTGTTTGACTTATTTCACTCAGCATAATCTCTTCCAGTCCTGTCCATGTTGCTACAAAAGTTGGGTATTCGTCCTTTCTGATGGAGGCATAATACTCCATAGTGTATATGGACCACATCTTCCTTATCCATTCATCCGTTGAAGGGCATCTTGGTTCTTTCCACAGTTTGGCGACCGTGGCCATTACTGCTATAAACATTGGGGTACAGATGGCCCTTCTTTTCACTACATCTGTATCTTTGGGGTAAATACCCAGTAGTGCAATTGCAGGGTCATAGGGAAGCTCTATTTTTAACTTCTTGAGGAATCTCCACACTGTTCTCCAAAGTGGCTGCACCAGCTTGCATTCCCACCAACAGTGTAAGAGGGTTCCCCTTTCTCCACATCCTCTCCAACACATGTTGTTTCCTGTCTTGCTAATTTTGGCCATTCTAACTGGTATAAGGCGGTATCTCAATGTGGTTTTAATTTGAATCTCCCTGATGGCTAGTGATGATGAACATTTTTTCATGTGTCTGATAGCCATTTGCATGTCTTCATTGGAGAAGTGTCTGTTCATATCTTCTGCCCATTTTTTGATATGATTATCTGTTTTGTGTGTGTTGAGTTTGAGAAGTTCTTTATAGATCCTGGATATCAACCTTTTGTCTGTACTGTCATTTGCAAATATCTTCTCCCATTCCGTGGGTTGCCTCTTTGTTTTGTTGACTGTTTCCTTTGCTATGCAGAAGCTTTTGGTCTTGATGAAGTCCGGGAGCCAAGGCTATTTTGACGATCGTTTTGCAGTATAGAAATGTATCAAATCGACAAGTTGTACACCTTAAATGTACACAAGGTTTTATGTCAGTTATCTCAGTAAAGCTGGGGAAAAAAAAAAAAAAACAACTCCACACATACTCAAATCCAAGAGGTGGTTAGCCCTTGTCAGTTCTCCCTATAAATATATATTTTTAAAAATTACACATAAAAAATGATTGGAAAGATAGCTTAAAATCTGGCTATTTGTTCTCAAGGATGATGGAACATCTAAGCAGGCATAGAGGAAAAACCAAACAAAATCCTAATTAACTCTAAGAGTGGAATTCACGGACAAGGCAAGATTTTAATACTACAAACTTTGAATTTCTTTTAACTTGTTAAGCAATCAGTACAAATAATCTCCAAAATCATAAAACTCAAATCACGAGCCTAAGAAAATAAAAAAAGGGAGCGGTGGGGGTAAGGGGTAAAATAGATATAGCCTTCTGAGGTAATAATTCATGAGTGTGTTTGCATATATGTACAAAGAGACAGAGAGCTAGCAAATATTGTCAAATGTTAAAAATGGTGAATCTGGGGGCACCTGGCTGGCTCAGTCAGTAGGGCATCTGACTCTTAATCTTGGGGTTGTAAGTTCACACGCCATGTTGGGGGTGAGGGTAGAGCTTACTTTAAAAAAAAAAAAAAGGTGACTCTGGATAAAGGATATACAGAATGTCCTTGCATTGTTTTTGCAATTTTCTTGAAGTGTGAAATTCTTTCAAAATAAAACAGTAGCAAAAGAAAAGGGGCAGAATCCTGATGCTTTGCCTCCTGTTCAGTAACTTCAGTAAGTGATGAGATCTCAGTGACTGACGGCAGGCTAGCAGAGGAGGGAGGCAAAACTCACACTTTCCCACGTCCACCTGTATCTCCCCTCCTCGCTCTGCTCCAACTCGGTGGAGAGACCCATCACCACCACCTTTCCATACCCCTCTTTCAGCTCCTTTATAGATTCATGCTCCTTGTGGTTGGAATTATTTGGCTTTGCGAATACACATAAAAGCACATGAGTTGAAGGTCTCTATTTCCCTAGCATATGTTCTAGACAGGGAGAGAGGAGAAAAAGCAGAGAGGGAGGCAGGGAGGAAGAGAGAGAGAGAGAAAGAGACTAAGAAGGAGGAGGAGGAGGAAGAAAGAGAACAGAGGAGAAATGAATGGAAGGAAGTGGGAGAGCGGTGTCTTGGGTCTTTTGGATAATTCATGAAAATCAAATACAAAAACAGGATACCCTAGAATCTGGGACCTAAATCATGGCCTCTCAAACTCCAACTTAACCCTTGAAGCACCAAGGATGTTGTTAAAGTGCAGATTCAAATTCATCGGGTCTGGGGCCTGAAATTCTGAATTTCTAACAAACTAGGAGGGTGGGGAGGGGGTGGCTGACGCCATCAATGTCTTTGAGCAAGAAAGTACTCTGAGTTGCAAGACTTTGAATAGAGAGTCTTACCACAGTCTAGCCACAGCGGAGTAATTCTCAGGGAATGCGTCATGCTGTAGGCCTTTCGTGTCTGCGATTCGTCTCTCGCCTGATGTTCTTGGGTTACATCATGTATTTTCAGGTGCTCCAGATGGCGGAGCACCATCTAGACCTCAAGGTGATGTCAATATGAGTCATCAAAACACAACATGGACACCTACAATCATAGGGTTGCCTCTTGAACGAAAGCACTCATCACTCACTACACGTGACCTGGTGCTGTAATCCCGAGTTTAAATTGCCTCCCCTGTAAAGGCCGCTTTTAGGCAACAGGCTTGAACAATGGAGACCTGAGTGAGGTAGAAGTTTCCACAGGGACCAGCAGACCGAATACAATAGGCCCATTAGATGGCCCACCTCAAAACATCCATAAACCCTGGCTGACCAATGGGGTACTTACAACTGGGCACAGGTACCCAAAAAGGAAACTTCCATAGTTCCCATACCTCCTCACGTTCCCCCTGAAAACAGCTCCCCTCCTCCCACCCCTTACTGCTTTCTGGGCTCTTCTCGGATGTCCTGCCCCATCCCCCTCCCTTGCAGTGTATTCAATAAACTTGTATCTAACCTGCTTTGTTGTGCTTTGGGTGAATCCTTTCACTGCTGCACCACAGGCCCCCTCCACCAGACCGGCTCCCACACCCACCGCTGGCAGAGACCAGCTAATAATTTACACCCTGCCATTGTGTGGTTGCTTTTACATAAGGACTCACGAAAGCAAACCAAACGCGGGGAAAATATTTGCATAGAAGGTAAATAACGAACATCAAGACTGTATCCAATATCCTTGGTTCCAATTTCATTTACCTTTTCCCACAACACATTTGCCAAGAACTTTGATAAATCCCTGAACTTCTTAGGCTATTTTCACAGCCAGTAATCAGTGGCAATATATTTACAACCCATGAGAGATGTTGTGAAAAAGTTTGGGTTTGGTGATCTCTCTAAAACAAAACAAAACAAAACAAAACAAAACAAAAACCCCAAAACAGAGATAAACTCTACAAATTTCCCAAGTCAAGTAGAAGTCAGGCTGAGCTAAAGGATACTATGTCCCTTTTACCTACAGAAATCTTTCTTTTGGGCTTAAAAATTCTATATGACTTGATTATTTGGGAAAAATGTCCTTCCTCGAAGAGTATCCTTGCTCAAAGGATAGCAATTTGTATTAAATGTGAATCATAGCTTAGAATGTAAATAATTGCAACGTGATGTACTAAAAATACTATCAGGGGACACCTGGGTGGCTCAGTTGGTTAAGCATCTGCCTTCAGCTCAGGTTGTGATCTCAGGGTCCTGGGATTGAGTCCCTCATTGGGCTCCTTGCTCAGCGGGGAGCCTGCTTCTCCCTCTGTCTGCTACTCTCCCTGCTTGTGCATGCTCTCTTTCTCTCTCTGACAAATAGATAAATAAAATCTTTTTTTTAAAAAAGTGCTATCGATCAAATAAATGGAAAGATAATTAGGTAAAAGTTTATTTAAATACTTAGTCCATAACTTTTTTTTTTTTTTAAGTTGGTTCCATGCCTGGTGTGGAGCCCAGTGTGGGGCTTGAACTCATGACCCTGAGATCAAGACCTGAGCTGACATCAAGAGTCAGATGCTTAACTGACTGAGATACCTGGGCACTGCTACACTGAGCTCATAACTTTTAAAATTTATTTAACTTAATAAAGATTTTTGCATTCCAAAGGTATTTATCTGTATTGTGTTTATTGCTTAAAAATCTACCCACTTTAATTTCACAATGCCACTTTTTTCAATAACAAAAGGATTAAAGCTATTCATGAAATACATTTGGAAGAGATATATGGCCGCTCTTTAAGGTGTTCTTTCTTTCTTTTTTCTTTTGATTTTTTAAAGTAGGCTCCGTGCCCAACGTGGGTCTTAAGCTCACGACCTCATGATCAAGAGTTTTGTGCTCCACCCACTGTGCCAACCAACCACCCCTAAAGTGTTCTTTAAGTGACCAAAAAAAAGTCTTTTAAGTTAAATGATACATTCATAAAATATCCTACTTATTCATTTGATACAGTGAGATTATAGATAGAATTCTAGCTGCTTTGGTTGCCAAAATATTAAGTCATCTAAAAATTTTTCTAAGGTATATAGTAAATAACCTTTGTCCTTTACCTTTTTAGGGAAATGAAAGCCAGTGTTTCCTATCCCTGAATTCTTGGGCTTTGGTAGACATAGTAGGGTATGTACTAATCACAATACAGTAGGGTAGTACTAACTCCATTCGATTGTCTCTGCGCAAAAGATTTTGAGCCTTTCTGGATATGGAGATTAAAAACCCAATTTTGTAGATATCGGTGTATTTCCTATTCTACGCCCAGTCACCGCAGTCATGGATTGAAATCTTGGGCTCCACCTGCATTTACTTTTCTCACTTTTGTTTTGTGAAATATCAGCAACTTACCAGACAGGATGGGTTCAGACCTGTTTTAATGGGTTGGGAGTGGTTGTTGTAGAGTCTGTAACTTATCAGCAACCACCAAGACAGCTTCTATGGAAAACTGCAGACAATGATTCTCACATTTTGTTCTTCAAGTAGAATAGCCTCGGAATAGCAGGTATACAAGGCAAGAGAGAAAACTTTCATCCCATTAACTCTCTTAATAGCATGTACCTCCTTTCTGAAAATAAATCCTTCTTTCTTGACTGTCTAGTACAAACCATCCACTTGATAAGCCTGGGAACACTCAGTTCCAAAACCTTTCTCTAATGTCTCAAATATCATTTTGTTGCCAGCCGAATGCCCTGCCAAAGGCTTATATTGGGAAAAAAAAAAAACAAACCCAAAACAAACATCCTGCTTTAGCCTACCTCCCCTGAAGAATAAGCATTTTCATTATTAAATGGTCAACACCTAATAGCTGAGTCTGAAGTATTTGTTATTGGAAGCCTTACCAAAGTCAAGAGCCACCCCAAGAATGAGGAGGTTGACCTGACCAAGAGAAGTCATCAAAGTGACCAAAAACAGTGATAGGAAGTATATTTCCAGTGTTTTGTTTGTTCTAAGTAGACTCCATGCCCAACATGGGGTTCAAACTTACAACCTTGAAATCAAGAGTCACAGGCTCCACTGACTGAGTCAGCCAGTCGCCCCTCTAGTGGTTTTTTAAACTTAAATTCAATTAGCCAAAATATAGTTCATCATTAGTTTCAGATATCAAGTTCAATAATTCATATTCAGATACCAAGTTCAATTAATTGCATATAACACCCAGCACCTCATCACATCACGTGCCCTCCTTAATGCCCATCACCCAATTACTCCATCCTCCCACTACCTCCCCTCCAGCAACCCTCAGTTTCCTATAGTTAAGAGTCTCTCATGGTTTGCCTCCCTCTCTGATTTCTTTCCATTCCATTTTCCTGCCTTTCCCTATGCTCCTCTCTGCCATTTCTTATATTCCACATATGAATGAAACCATATGATAATTATTTCTCTGATTGATTTATTTAGCTCAGTATAATACCTTCCAGGTCCCCCCACATCTATGTAAATGGTAAGTATTCATCCTTTCTGATGGCTGAGTAATATTTCAGTGTGTGTGTGTGTGTGTATGTGTGTGTGCGTGCACGCGCATGTGTGTGTGTGCATTCACGTGTGTGTGTGTCTCACATCTTCTTTATCCATTTATCTGTCAATGGACATCTTGGCTCTTTCCATAGTTTGGCTATTGTGGACATTCCTGCTATGAATATTGGGGTGCATGTGACTCTTCAGATTATTACATCTATACATTTTGGGGTAAATACCTAGTAGTGCAATTGCTGGGTTGTAGGGTAGCTCTATTTTGAACTTCTTGAGGAAACTCCATACTGTTTTCCAGAGTGGCTGTATCAGCTTACATTCCTACCAGCAATGTAAGAGGGTTCCCCTTTCTCTACATGCTTGCCAAAAGCTGTCATTTCCTGACATGTTAATTGTTGCCATTCTGAGTGGTATGAGGTGGTATCTCATTGTGGTTTTGATTTGTATTTCCCTGATGCCAAATGATGTTGAGCATTTTTTCATGTGTATTGGGCATTTGTATGTCTTCTTTGGAGAAGTGTCTGTTCATGTCTTCTACCCATTTCTTGACTGGATTCTTTGTTTATTGGGTGTTGAGTTTGATAAGTTCTTTATAGATCTTGGATACTAGCCCTTTATCTGACATGTTGTTTCTCCCATTCTGTAGTTTGCCTTTTAGTTTTGTTGACTGTTTCCTTTACTGTGCAGAGGCTTTTTATCTTGATGAAGTCCCAATAGTTCATTTTTCTTTTGTTTCCCTTGCCTTTGAAGTCATGTCTAGCAAGAAGTCATTGTGGCTGAGGTTGTAGAGGTTGCTGCCTGTGTTCTCCTCTAGGATTTTGATGGATTCCAGTCTCACATTTTGAGTTTGTCTTTGTGTTTGGTGTAAGAAAATGGTCCAGTTTCATTTTTCTATATGTGGCTGTCCAATATTTCTAGCACTATTTGTTGAAGAGACTGTCCTTTTCCCCTTGGATATTCTTTCCTGATTTGTTGAGGATTAGTTGACCATAGAGTTGAGGGTCCATTTCTGGGTTCTCTAATCTGTTTCATTGATCTATGTGTCTGTTTTGGTGCCAGTACCATAAGCTTCCAGCACCCTGCTTCATGATCAAGAAAAATGTTAACAATAAGAGGATGTTGATGTTTCTTCTTAAAAACTAAGTAACTAGCAGCACTACAAACCTTCATTCAAGGTCTCTTTGAAGCATAAGGCAGGGGGCTACCAGACGTTCAAAAGAACAAGGTGGCCATTGCCCTATGAACTGTCACCATGTCATAGCTGGGAATAACTCAGTGCCTAAGTTATTACAGTGGAAGACAGAGAAGGGTGATGAAATGACGTGGCCAAGAGTTCACAAGGAAAATGCTAATGGTCAACTATTAGCTTTGGGTTTTTTTAACAGGTTAATTTTGGGAGCAACACTGGCCCTAGACAACAAGACTTTGGGAGCCATATCTCCATTTTCTGGGTTCTTTACCTCCTTTTAAAATCAAATTCAGTTTCATTACATGCCCATTTATCACCCCTTGGTTTGCTGTCTCTTCATGTCATGTGGCAAAATAATAATCTTTCCCAGCCCTGCTAGTTATTCCTCTCCTCCTGAACTTGAGAAGCTGAGCTGGAGAAAGTCACACCACCAGACAATGGCTCCGTTGCAAACTAGTGAGCACCTCTGCATTAATACATCCTAGTGTTCTCTGATCAATTCCCTCTTTCATTGTTCCAATTATTTTGCTGCAGTACAAACCATTCTACAACTTGGTGTCTTGAAACAACCATGTTATTATCTCCCTCTGTTCTGTTGGCTGGCTGGGCTCAGCTGGAAGGATCTTGCTCAGGTTTCTTATATAGTTGCAGTGAGATGGCAGCTAGGGCTGGAACTGGCTGATTGACTGGACCAGAAGTCCAAGATGGCTTCTCTACTTGCAAGTCCTGCACCTCAGCTGGGATGGCTGGACCAAGTAGGGGCTGGTCAGGCATCTCTCTCTTTTTTAGTAGCTCTCCAGATGGCTAGCTTGGGTTTCCTCCCAGCCTGGTGGTCTATGGTCTAACCGGCTTTCCCCAGAAGTGGTTATTTTTAATCTAACATGATAGTCTGCGGCAGTGAATATTTTTTTAAAGAAGCTTTGACAAGAAGTATAGATTTAGGAGAGGTTTGATCTGAAGCCAGGTTATATAGGACCTATTTACTGTATATTAGCATCTTCTGCCCTCCCCTACTTTCCAAAATACACATATGTGCAGGAAAATGATCTCATGTCCTTACCCCTGCCTTGAATCCTTCAGTGCATTTTTTCTGTGTTCTGAAATTTATCAGTTACAGATTTGAGTTTAAAACAATCTTCTTCTTTTCTTAAAATATTATTAACATATAATAAAACAATCTTCTTTAGGATGTAAACTCTTCTGGCAAGTTTTGGAGCTGTTCCCAATATCAATCTCAGTGATGTACTCTCATCTTTTACTCTATAATGCTCAAATTTAGTGTTGTAAAACAATAAGCATTTTATATCACAGTTTCCACAGGTCACAAATTCAGTAGCAGCCTAGCTGAGTGATCTGACTCCAGGTCTTACAGTAGGCTGCAGCTAGGTGTTGGTTGGAGCTGTAGTCATCTGAAGTCTTGACTTGGGCTGGAAGACCCATTTCCAAGATGGCACACTCACATAGTCCTGGTTATAGACAGGAACCTTCAGGTCCTCTCCATGAGGGCCTCTCAAATGAACTGCTTTGCTGTTCTCATGACCCAGTGGCTGCCTTTTCCCAGGGTAAGTAGTCCAAGAGAAAGCAAGATGGAAGCGATTATGTTTTTTGTGACCTAGCCCCAGAAGTCGTCCTCTGTCATTTCTGTACTGTCGTATTGGTCACAGACATTGATGAGGAAGCAGAAAGCAAGCTGAAGACAAAGCACAGGCTGACACCCCACAGCCCAGGACCCTGGGTGAGATATGTGTGACATTCTTGCAGGAAACTTCTAACTATCTTAGTGTTAATGCTTTGCTGGAGGGAAAAACAAAATTCGTTTGATAATAGCAAGACCTCCAGTAACCTGAGGGTCTTCTTTAGCATATGAAAGTCTTTTAGGACACCTCCCTTTTTCCTTACCTCCCCCCAACCATATAGTATATCATCAATCGCTCCTCACAACCCTAGTGAAGAAGTTCTTTAATAAAGAGTTTTAATAAAACCATGTTTTTGCATGAAAGACATCTCAAGAACTCTTTCTTGGCCATTGGATTCGAACCCCAATGTTTTCCCCTACATCAAGCATCAATCAGCCCTTTTCAGTGAGAGAGGGGACTACATAAGGGCGTGAGGACTAGGAAGTGGGATCATTGGGAGCCATCTTAGTAACTGAGCTCAGTTAACTAAGGAAAAGATAGTTGAGAGAAGAAAAGACACAAGGAATGTACATAATATGGAAGCCAGGAGCATTTTAAGGAAAACTCAAGCAAAGATTTTTGTCCAGGAGCTGGGAAAGGGGTAGAGAGTCTTTAGGGCTTGTAGTTCCTGACATGTCTTGCCAAAGAAAAGAGGTGGAACAGAAGTGAGCATGACAGACCAATTTCTCTTCTTCCAAAGTTATTATTGCACTAACAATAGGATACAAGCTGTCCCTGCCCTCAAAGGTCATTTTCAATTTCTTGGCTGAACTATAAAGGGGATTATTTCTTCTGAATAATTTTTTGGTTTTGTGAAGATAAATATTTTCAGCTTCTAACAAGAAATCAGGGCTGCCTAAATGATATCTTTATTCAGCAAGGACACAGTCATTCAGGAAGTTTACTTTTGCCAACGTAATTAGTAGTTACTTTACAGGACAATAATGTCCAGGTTTCGTGCTGGGATGAAAGGAGGTGATTTTCCAGTTAGTGCTAATTGAAAATTGAAGCTAAGAGGACTTTGCAATCAAAACAGGAAGGGAAAACCAGACTAATAAGAAAAGAATCTTAGAGCTTTGTTTTTGCACCACATGTATAGAAGCAAATATCTTTTTAACTTACTTTCATCAGAGCCAAATTTCTTGGAAGAACGCGCTCCACATGCTGTCTCAATCTCTTTCCCTCCCCCATTCCCTCTGGCCTGGTTTTTGGCCCCATCATTTCATCGAACCTGCTTTCATCATGGTTAACAACAACCTCCTTGTTGCCCAATCTGATGGACATTTTTCTGTTTTTGTATTAACTGATCTCTAAACATCATTGACCAGCTGACCACCCCACTGTTTCTGGAAATATTCTCCTCCTGGTCCCCGGGAGACTGATTTCTCCTTGTTTGCCGTCTAGGTAAATTCTTTTTCCAATATCCAACCTCCAAATTTTGTAATTTTCTCTCTTGTCTTTCCACATAACTTTATCCAATCCCATGGCTCTGATACCATGTGGATACCAACAATGTCAATTTTAATACCTCCAGCCTTGATCTCTTCCTGGAATTCAAGACTCCTATATCCAACTGCCTTCTTGATATTCCCACTAGAGAATTTCACAGATACCACAATGTGTCTCCTGCTGCTCTTGTTTCCTCACCTCCCAAACCTGTTATCCTACCCCTAAGCCTTACCTGTTTTGTAAATGGTACCACCCCTGCTTAATCTCCCTGGTGAGAAACTTCAGTATATCTTGAATCATCCTTTCCCTCTCTCTCTGTATCCAATTCATTAGAAGGGCTGTTGATTTTATCACCAAAGTCCGTTTCACAACTCTCCACCTCCCTTACCATCCAGTCTCCTTGCCCTATCCAACCATTCTCTACACAGAGAACAGGTTGGTTTAATAAAGCAGATTGTGCCATCATTTATTTAACATCCTTCAATAGATTTCTACCACGCTTGGAATTAAAAATAAACTTGCTGTGCCCTCTAAGCTGCTGTAGTACCCACACACCTTCCCAAACTCATTTCATACCACTATCCCTCAGGCTCATTACCCTGGCCCTTTCCAGCCACAGGGCCTTTGCTCATGCTGTTCCTTCTTCAGGAAAGCTCTTCCCATGCTTTTCTTACACTAGCTCTTTCTTCCTTTGGATCTTAGCTTAATTATTATCCACTCAGAGAAGCCTCCCCAACTATCCTGTCTGAAATAAGCCTCTTTGTTCCTCTTATTCTCTTCTTAGCTCTGTCCCCTGCCCCCACTCCCGATCATCACAGTTATACCCATGGTTAAACTGACAATTTTTCCACAAATGACAACAATGGGAAAACTTTTAAGGAAACTGTTAGATTTTTTTAAAGATTATATTTATTTATTTGAGAGAGAAAGAGAAAGAGAGAGCACGAGCGTGGGTCAGGGGGACAGTGGGAGAAGCAGACTCCCCAGTGAGCAAGGAGGGTGTGCAGGGAAGGGCAGGAGGGTGCTTGGTCTCAGGACCATGAGATTATGACCTGAGCCACACATAGATGCTTACCAACTGAGCCACCCAGGTGCCCCGGAGACTTGTTAGATTTGAAACAAATCCAAGGCAACATAAACAATGAACTACTTCTGTCCTAACTGGGGATCCTGCTGGATGTGGCCAGTCACATCCAATAGAATCCGTACCTAAAAACTGACAATGTGAATCAGCATCTAAAGCCAAAAATAAGGACATTCTTGAGACCACTTCAGTGGAAAGTGCTTAGCTAAGCAGTTCCTGTTTTGCTGTGGTCTTGGCCCTCAGTGACACAGCGGCACACAACTTCAGATGCAGAGACTGGGAGAATTTTCTCACGAGTCTCATTTCCTGTGTTTCTCATTGGAGCTTACTGTTCACTTTTTTCCTCCTCTGAGATCCAAGTCTTGTGAGATGGGGTAAGAGAAGAAGGTTTCAGCTCAGCTTAAAGATTTTATTTATTTGACAGACAGAGATCACAAGCAGGCAGAGAGGCAGAGGGAGAGAGAGGAGAATGCAGACTCCATGCTGAGCAGAGAGCCCTACGTAGGGCTCGATCCCAGGATCCTGAGATCATGACCTGAGCCAAAGGCAGAGGCTTTAACCCACTGAGCCACCCAGGCGCCCCTCAGCTCAGCTCAGCTGGATGAGAGCATGAGTGAAACTCCAGATGAGCTTCTGGTAGCTTAATATTCTTATATTTGTAGAAGACGTTGATGTTAAGGAAATAGACCCTTTAAAGCATAACATCTCACTTTGATGTCTATGACAAGACTTTGTGTAACGTGCACGGCACTGACAACAGATCTCCTAATAATTACGCAACTGGGAGTTGTCATTCACTTGGCTACAACTGACTCAGGATTTGAATTCTGCTCTAATACCTTAAACAGATCCTCTTCTGTTTTGTTAATAAATCACTAAATGTTGGGTACAAATCACCAGCAAGTTATCAGTGGAGTTTAACCCACGGAAGCTCCTACTTTCCAGCACTTGGAAAAGCCATAAATCCCCTTTGTCAGGTTACGGGTCTGGAAAGTCTAGCCTACCCTCTGTTAAGTGAATTCAGATCATCTCCCCACAGAGCCAAAAAATGTCTCAAGCACCTCAGAATAAATCATGAAAAGTGAGTGGGTAAATAATATTCTCTGGGAAGAAATCTGTTTTGCAGAGAATAGGGCTATATTGTCTAATCTTCTTGTGACAACTAAAAAGTTTTTTACATACAGAGAGTGAGTCACCAGACACACGGGGGTCAAAGGTTCCAGATCCATCTGTCCTTGAGGAAACCCTGTGGAGGAAATGTGCCCAGTTGTTTGTATTTGTTTATTTCAGGACAAAAATGTCACTTTTATATTTTCTCCTGCCACTTTGTTACAGTCCCTATATTATTCAGGACCCAATTTTTTTAAAAAAGGTTTTTTTAAAGATGTATTTATTTATTTGAGAGAGAGAGAAAGAGCACGCACATGCAAGTGTGAGCACAGGGAGGGGAGGGGCAGAGGGACAGGGAGAGAGAGAATCTCAAGCAGACTCTGGGCTGAGCGCGGAAACTGACGTGGGACTCGGTCGCATCACCCTGAGATCGTGACCTGAGCCAAAATCAAGAGTCAGATGCTTAACTCATGGAGCCACCCGGGCGCTCCAAGACCCAATTAGAAATCTTCGGTAATATCAAAAGAAGCATTTTTGTTTTGTTTTGTGAACTGTAAGGATCAGATGATCGGATGAAGAGATTGTCCTAAACTATCCAAGCATGCTATATTTGTTAAGACCCTTTTCTTGGCTGCTTCTAAAGGGAGTTGTTTATACCGAGCCCTGCACTGAGCTGACCAGCTGAACTTATCTGTAGAAAATCAAGAGTTTCATCTCTACTTCAGTGTCTGCTGAACTTCTGGGAGAAATGAGGAGACACCCCAAGCCACAAGACACAGATCTTTTTTAAAATTTATTTTTATTTATGCATTTGTTTATTTATTTTACAGCTCTCTTTTATTGCTCTACAAATACGGACAGAGTGCATTTTCTGCTTCCAGTGAGTCAGCCAAATTGGTCAGTCCTGAGCACGGTGCATTCCTTCTCCTTTAATTGGTTCCTGTGGGTATGGGCCTACTTCGAACACCTCCATTCTCTGGGTGCAAGGCAAGACACACAACCAAAATAGTTCAGAGCCGGAAGGAACCGAAGGGATTTTCACCCACTCTGATGCCACCTTTTTTTTTTTTTTTAAATCATTAACTAACCTTTTGTTTTGGAGTCGATAAAACAGAGAAGTTTCCTACATTCTCAGTAAATGATTTCCTTAGAAATGAATGACCACCAGACATACATTTGTGGGGTAAACGGAAAGAAAGGACTTCATTCTCTCACTGAAGGACAGCCACCGGGCAGTTACAACAGAATCTCACAAGAAACCCAAGGATGACGATTTGGCACTTTGGGTTTTCACCAGCACGGCCATCAGCTGTCTAACAATGGAACAAATATTTAGTCAACCCCAGCTCTTACTGGGGTGACATGTGTGGAGGGTCTACTTCCCTCTCTCTTTGACAAGGTGACATTGTCCAAGCCTCATTTTTCTTCTTAGCGCTCATCAAAACCGTATGCTGGCCTGTCTGGCCTCTCCCTTCCATGCTCTTTCTCCAACTCAGTGACCTCCTCCAGCACTCCTTTCTTGTCTGTCAAAGCCTGTTCTTGAATAAATTCATGTTAGCATAAATACCTGGTTATGGTTTCTGACAACACTCTCAGGGCTATGTGTATTTCAGCAGGAGGAAACACTAGAGGTCAAAAAAATGAATCTCTAATTGTGGAATTTGCAAACCTCTCATTTTACTTTATTTTATTTTATTTTTTAAAAATGATTTTATTTATTTATTTGACAGAGAGAGAAAACACAAGCGGGGGGGGGTGGGAGAGGGAGAAGAAGGCTTCCCGCCGAGCAGGGAGTCTGATGCAGGGCTCAATCTGGGACCCTGGGATCATGATCTGAGCTGAAGGCAGACACTTAATGACTGAGCCACCCAGGCACCCCTCAAATCTCCCACTTTAAAGAAGAGACATCTGAGGGTCTAAGAGGCCAATGAGATGAGCCAGAGGTTACTTTGCTGGCTAGCGGCAGGTTGAAGCTGGAGCTCTTGGCTTCCCTTCCCATGCCACTCTCTTTTCTTGCTACCCAGATGTCCTGCCATGCAGCTGTATCTACCAGAAAATGTGCCTGTATTTCATGGACCTGGGTACTTGCATAAGGAATCCTCCATAGATAGTGATAATGAGGTCCCAGGTACTGAATTTCTCTCTTTAAGAAATGCACAGTCCCCACAACTTCTTTGATCAATCACTAACATGATCTCACATTTCTACTACAGGAAATGTTGAACAAATATTTTCAATTCTGCAGAGAAATATTTGGAATGGATTTTGATTACTCTTTGCTAAGAAAAAAAGCTTATTTGACCCCACTTGTAACTCAAGAGTCAGTCTTCTGGACCCTTTAGGATCTACACATTCTTGTAGGACACAGAAGTTTTCTGACATTCATCATGGACCCCACCCACCCCCCAGTCTTGATGGGCCCTTCCCTCCTTTCTCTGCTTTGGATGGAGATGGACACCCTTGTACAGGTCTCCCCAGGTCCCATGGCCCTTGATTGCCATGGCTCACAAGGTATGCAGGTATGTCAAATTTCACCATACGCTTGAGGAAAACCCAGATCACTATGATAGGAAAGACGTGGTTTCAGATGAGGCTATGCAAGAATTCTCCTCTAGTTTAAGGGAACCCTGTCCCAAAAGTCCAGCTGTTCATTGAGACTTCTTGTTGGCACACCCCAGTTCTGAAATCTGCCCCCGCCAACTCATCTCCCACTCTGTGAAAGGCTCTCTAGCTCTTCTGCTCATTCAAACCTGACATAGTCTGTCTCTCCCTGAGCGGTTCATGATCCTGAGGCTGATTTATCTGGTCCTGGTCAACACCTTGTGGGCATGGGTGTCAAGATTGCTCTTGAAGGTATTGGTATTCCAAGTCCCTTCCAAGAGTCCAGCAGAGATAGGGGTCCTTAAAATCCAGTCCTGAAATCTCCCTACCAGTAGAGTTGCAGATAAAGCACTTTATTCCCTAATTGCTTATCAGGGAACTGAAGACACACACACACACACACACACACACCCCAACACACACCCCAACACACACACACACACACACACACACACACACGCAAACACACAGTCTCCCAAGGACAGATGTAAATTTTTAGTCTAAACCCAAAAGCAGGAAATGAAACATTTTCCTATATACCCTATAACTGGCATATTTCCTCTTCCCAGTGAATATAAAATTTCACATTTCTATATAAGGTTATATTCCTTCCTTTCCTTAATCTGCCTTTCTTTCTCCTTCCCCCTTACAGATTGTTTTCTCAGGCCTGTTTGGAATATGAAAGCTTTGTGACTGAGCTATTAGGTTTCTCACAAGGGCTGTCAGTCCCACAGAGACCCAGCTAAAGTTCTGAAATAAGTGAGTGTGTGTATGTGTGTGTGCACCCTTACGCGCACATGCAGCTATTATTTTAGGCTATTTCTGCTACATATATTCTATTTCCTGGTTTTAAAAAAAAGTCTTGTGACCCCAAAACTGCATTCGCAGTGTCCATTACTCAGAGTAAATAGTGATGATACTCAGCAAATTCCACCATTCTCTGTATCCTTGTGAATATATTCATGAAGTTTTCCAGGAAGTACAAGCCACAATAATAGGGTTGTTGGGAGGGGTCAGTAAATTCATACATAACACAAGTACACACAAGTAACCTAAAAGTAAAATGCTGAGCATGGTACCTGACATACAGAAAGTGCCCTCACATTTGGGGGATTATCACGTATATATGTATCTATGGGTTTCCACACGAGATCTCAGTTTTTAAAATGCCACTATGTAAAGGCTGAAAATCTTAGCTCTGGATTAAGCTTTGAACTACAGGTTGAAGGGAAGCCCAGACGTTGTCCAGTACAGACCTTTGTACCTTTGAGGAACCCATACTTCCATCAGATAAATCAGCTGTGGGTTTTGAAATCCGTATGAATCACTAACATCTATGGGATACTTCTGATGTGCTGCATCCACTGAAAATTTATTCTCCAAAACCTACATGTGAAGTAGGTTCTAGAGTCATCAATGTCATTTTACAGTTGGGGAAGTTGAAATGGACTTAGACAATAGAATGAATTAATTGGTTCACAGGTTGAGAAGCGCACAGGTAGGCTGACTGCAGATGTGATTGGTGCAGATGTGGTTTGAGTCAGTGGTTTGAATCTCATAATTACTTCTCACCTCCACTTTCCCGTGTTGCCTGTGATCTCAGCAAGCGTGTCTTATCATCTTTAGATGCCCGTCAACAACTCAAAGGCCACATGCTGCCTTGTTCACATCCAATGACAGAGAACATGTCTTCTGGTAGACCTTCTGGAAAATTAGGAAATCTTTGTTTTCAGGAGTCTTCATCAGACCTCTTCTCATGGTTTCATTGTCCTAATTCAGACACTGGTTATGGCCTGGGAATGGAGGAGCATATGGGCTTTTCCAACTGCCTTAAACCCAAGGCTGAGTATGGAACAAACCACTCCAAACTTGTACTGTAAAAGTAAGAGAAGGGACTTCTCTAAGGAAGTTTAGGTTTGTTGCAGGTTCTTACCCCAGGAGCAGATTCTGAGATGGACATTCATGTATCCATTAATGAGGGTGTATCTTTGTGAGCAGCACTCTTGGATGGGAAAGAAAAGAGGCAAGATTGAGCAGAGGGAAAAGTTGGACTGCAAAGACATCTCAACAAGGACTTTGGCCAACTCTAGAGGGGGCTCTCTGTTGCTGGGATGACCTTCCAGGGGGGATCTTGAGTTGGAGTAAGGTGAGTGGGAACGAGGGGTCCAGGCCCTCATTACCACCTCCATGGTCACCCCCTATAAACCAATTGTTTGTGGGATGTCCAGGGAGGAAGCAGGGCCCCGTGGGAGCCAGCTCTTTTCAGGAGAAGGCAATTCCTGGAGAGAGATTCGCTGTCAGCTGACAACACTTCCAGCAGCTGGGAGAATAAATCCTTCTGGCCCAAAAAGGAATCTGAGCAGTGCATTCCAGTGATCATCGAGCAATTATGGGAGAGGAAGCAAGTCACCCGGTTTCCAGAAGCAAAGCCCAGATTTGCACGCAGGCCTTTGAGATGGCCTTGCCCCAGCTCTCACCTTGTTGCTGACTGTCCACTATGTGCTGATTTCTACACACTGACCGCAGCAGAGTCTCTCTGGAAAGAATCCCAGATACACAGCATCTAAGTGTCAGTGGCCCATGCACATGTGTCATGTGAGTAACTAAGAGGGCAGGATGTGAGGAGGAAACCAGGGATGCTACACCTCACTGGGCAGTTAGGGAGACAAGATGTCTGGCCAGACTAGTATCAGACAACGGTCCAGTCTGAAAACAAATGAGGAATGTGAAGCATCTGGAAAGGTTACAAAGAAGCCACTACAATAACGAATGTTTTTTTCTGAACCAGCACGGTCAGGGAAGAGAAGACTTCGAATCAGGGACGGCTTTGGTGATCTCGCAGAGCTGTCTACACTGGGATGCAAAAATGCGGCATGGACACATCTAAAATTTTACGATGACAGCTGTCTCCAGGCAAATGTGCCAAGTTATGTCACTCTTAACAAGCTAATCAGAACGCTACAAATCTTAGGTTCGCGTGCTTGGCCATTTTATTTCAAAGGTTTGGGTGTTCGTGGGCGGTGAAATTAAAAACGTACCAAGCAGAAGAAAACACCCTGGTGACTTTGTAACACCTGGCACGAGGATGAAAACCTGACCCAGCTTTAGAATGTTGGTCCACGGAAGCTGCATTCAATAAACTACTTAATCATGTCTCGTTTCCATGGCAACAGGCACGGAGGCAGCCTCGCTGAATAAGACTGAATGTGATCAACTGCCAACATGGAAATAGAAATCCTCCCCTATTTCCTCTCTGTTCCCCAGCATTTCTCTCTGGGACACGTCCTGTGTTACAAAGCAGCACTGGGAACACGGCTTGTAGCTCCCATCTCTTAACACTCCCAAAATTGCAATGGTGAAGCCCCCATCCTCTATGTTTTCAGCACCGATCGCAGAAATGGGGGCAGCGGAGCATTACATGTGTTCTAAAAGGCAAGGGAAGTAATTCTAGATAATACATTACCCATCCATGGCCCTCACTAAGAGCCCTGTTTTTGGTGGGTTTTTTTCTTTTTGTGTGTGGGTTTTTTTTTTTTTCCTGTTTTTTTTCTTTCAGGCAGTAATCCCTTTTTCTGTTGGAATCAAATCAAAGCATGTTTGTGCTCAGGAGCAACACAGATTTCCTAAGTAACACAGAAGCTATTTTTAGAGGATCTTAGGAGGGGAAAGATCTTGGGATCCACCTAAACTTAGATCCAGCCTATGGTGCGGTCTCTCTCACAAGGAGCGCTTGTACATTTCATCCCGCTTGTTATGAACGGCCTGAGATGCCCTCCAGGGCTGTGCCTGGTAAGTCTGGAGCTGCCCATTGCAGCATCACACAGTCTTTCCCTTCTTTTCCTTTAAAGCACACTGTTTTCCACCTCTTGGAGAGCCCTGTGATGAGGCCAATTTGTGCTGACTGTGACATATTAGTGGTACATCTGGACTGTCTGTCAATGCATTTGGGTAAGTTGTTTCCAGGGGACAAAGTCAGTAGCAGTGTGTGGTTGGGGTTAGCTCTGCAAATATGAATATGAATCGGGAGTTTGCATCTCAGGTATGTGGCCTGGAGTGTATGCAGGCACAGACGACACTGTGTGGTTCAAACAATGTGGTAAGGGATGTGTAGTCAATGCATATACATTATAGATCTTAACTCAGTGAAAAAATTTAAGGGTTATTTTGCAAAGTGTGAACTCGGGATCTTGATTCAAACAAACAATTTAAATGATTTATGAGACAATGAAGGGAATTTGAACACTGATGGAATATTTGATGATATTCCATCATCCGGTGATGTTGAGTGATGGCTGAGAGGGAGTTTATGGTATTGTTTTCACTACCATGAAGTACAGTAAACATGAAAACCACATAACCAGCCTTGGGGAGGGTAATCTGAGGTTTTCTGGAGGAAGTGTCTTCAAAACTGAGATATCAAGAATGGGAGAAGCTAGCAGGCAGAAACTGAAGGTAAGGGGATGAGAATGAGGTATTACGTGGGTCAATCTTTCTCGTAGAGGGAACTACACTGGCACAGCCTGGGGGGTGAAGGGGCATTTCCTGAAAAGAAACTCAAGAGGATTGCATCACAGTGTGGCAAGAGAAGAGGCTTGAAAGTGGAATTGGGGGTCTGCTTTCTGTGTATTTTCTAAGGAGCAGTTGGGAGCCATTGCGTAAGGAAGTACCTGATTGGATTCAGGGTTTAGGAAATCTGCTGTTAGGCTTGCTGGTCCCAAGAGAGTCCCAGCTTTAGAAAGTCTATTTTGAGTACTCTAGCCTGCCTCTTTTTGAGCTATGGATTCCACACTCCTTACCAGTTGGCACTGCTTCGTGCATCACAAGTTCCAAGTTGAGGGGAGGGATGGACTCTGTATTCTTTGCTTAAGAGTGAATTGTATCACCCACAATGCAGAAGTTGGAATCCAGAATTCTACTATGACTGTATTTAGAGATGGGCTGTTAGGAGGTAATTAAATTTAAATGAGGTCATAAGGGTAGAGTCCTGATTTCACAGAATTGGTCCTGATGTAATAGAATTATAAGAAGAGGAAGAAAGAGAGAGATGGCTCCCCATCCACACGCAAGCCCTGAGGAAGGCATTGTCAGGACCCAGTGAGAAGGCGGGAGTCTGCAAGCCAGGTGGAGAGTTCTCACCAGAACCTGACCATGTTGGTATCCTGAAGTTAGACTTCCAGACTCAAGAACCGTGAGAAAATAGAGCTGTGGAAGACTGTTGGGGAAGTCCCCCAGTCTATGGTCTTTTGTTATGGCAGCCCAAGCCGTCTAAGACATTCTTCAAAGTCCCTCTCTATCTACATAGATTATCCTGGGCTGGAACAAACCTTAGACATTTCAAAAACTCCTTTCTTTTTTTTTTTTTAAAGATTTTTATTTATTTGCGAGAGAGAGAGAGAGAGAGAGAGAGAGAGAATGAGCATACACGGAAGAGCACAAGCAGGGGGAGCAGCAGGCAAAGAGAGAAGTAGGCTCCCCACTGAGCAGGAAGCCATATGTGGGACTCCATCCCAGGACCCTGGGATCACGACCTGAGCCAAAGGCAGATGCTTAGCCAACTGAGCCACCCAGGCGTCCTCATTTCAAAAACTCTTAATCCACTGATCTTTAATGATTAACAATCTTAATCATTAAAGATCCTCAACATTATACTCTCATTATACTCACAGTTTCATATTTATCTATGTAAGTGCCTTTCTCAACTATCATGAAGCCAAGCTATTACATAAGAAGATGGTTCTCCTGAAGTCATAAATATGTATAATAAGCTGATGTTAACATAATCATCTTTCTGGTTTACCTTGAAAACCACCTTGTGTTGGTGGGGTTCTTCCCTAATTGAAACTAGCAACCATCACATTAGCAGGCAGCTGCTAACTCCCAAGGTCGGGTGAGCTGCCCATGGTATTTAGGGCATGTGTTTATAAGAGGAGAGACTTTATTTATATTGATGTGATACAGTGTTATCTTCTGCTGGCTGCCTTTCATAGACAAGGCAACTCTTCCAAACAAATTGTCTGGCAAGTGATGGTCTTTGCAAGTTAGGACAGGATGCTCAAACTGACTTTCCACTTCCTTACATGGCAGACCACCCAAGTACATGTCCCTGAAAAGTCTCTAAGCCCAAGTAAACGAGTCTTTTTTTTTTATTTTTATTTTTTTTCAGATTTAAAAAAATTTTTTAATATTTATTTTTGTTAGAATTTTCTTTCTTTTTTAAAAAATTTTTTGTTTATTTTCAGCATAACAGTATTCATTGTTTTTTCACCACACCCAGTGCTCCATGCAATCTATGCCCTCCCTAATACCCACCACTTGGTTCCCCCAACCTCCCACCCCCCGCCCCTTCAAAACCCTCAGGTTGTTTTTCAGAGTCCATAGTCTCTCATGGTTCACCTCCCCTTCCAATTTCCCTCAACTCCCTTCTCCTCTCCATCTCCCCATGTCCTCCATGTTATTTGTTATGCTCCACAAATAAGTGAAACCATATGATAGTTGACTCTCTCTGCTTGATTTATTTCACTCAGCATAATCTCTTCCAGTTCTGTCCATGTTGCTACAAAAGTTGGGTATTCGTCCTTTCTGATGGAGGCATAATACTCCATAGTGTATATGAACCACATCTTCCTTATCCATTCATCCGTTGAAGGGCATCTTGGTTCTTTCCACAGTTTGGCGACTGTGGCCATTGCTGCTATAAACATTGGGGTACAGATGGCCCTTCTTTTCACTACATCTGTATCTTTGGGGTAAATACCCAGTAGTGCAATTGCAGGGTCATAGGGAAGCTCTATTTTTAACTTCTTGAGGAATCTCCACACTGTTCTCCAAAGTGGCTGCACCAGCTTGCATTCCCACCAACAGTGTAAGAGGGTTCCCCTTTCTCCACATCCTCTTTTTAAGAAAGCAGGGTGAGAAGCATGAGCCTCTAGTAAGATCCCAGAGGAGCTAGAGCCCTGCTTCTGCCAAGGCATTCTCCCACCACCTCTCTCAGTGCCAAAACCACCTTTAGTCGCCCTTTTCTTTGGATATTCCATTTTCCCTAACAGCCCTCTATAAATCATATTTTATGATTTATGTTCATATGTATGAATCTGTATGAATATGTTCCATGAGAATCAAACTCAAGAACTTTCACCTTCCTTTATGCTCCTAAATGAAACTAAATCAGACTCAACCTATATTGACTTAAGTAGTGGAGAAACCCAACCCCAAGACTTCTGGTGAACAGTTCCCTCCCTCCACCCTTAGGATTCTAACAACACTCAGGGTTTGCCCGGAACTGGTATCTCGGCTCTCTGATGTGTTGGAAGAGATAGAATTCTACTTAATCCCTCTATTGTCCCCCATCTTCATTTGGGTGGGGGCTCTTTGCCAAGGTCTCTGGGTAGCACCTAGGGTCCCACACCCTTTGCGTACTTGTAGCCACGTCACACAGAGGCCCTATCTCTGCAGACCTTCCTTATCAGTTTTCAGAATTAACACCTCCACTCCAACCCCACCTCTCATCCTTGTGCAATGTAGCTCAACTCTCGGACAAAGAGTGTGTGTGTGCGTGTTTTTTTTTTTTTTTAATTTAAAGAAATATTTATTTATTTATTTGAGAGAGAGAGGTTGAATGGTGGGAGGGGCAGAGGGAGAGAGACAAAATCCCAACCAGACTCCCTGCTGAACATGGAGCCCAATATGGGGCTTGATCTAACCACCCCAAGATCATGACCTGAGCCGAAATCAAGAGTCAGACACTTAACCGCCCAAGATCATGACCTGAGCCGAAATCAAGAGTCAGACACTTAACCGACTGAGACACCCATGTGCCCCATCTAACAAAAAGTTTAATTGCTACTCCAATCAAGATACAGACCATTTCCACTACCCCAAAACATGCTGGCCTTTCCCTTTCCCTGACCCCAGCCCTTCATCGACCCCTAGTTAGTTTTCTGTCTATACAGTTTTGCCTATTCTAAAATTTCTAATAAATGGACTCATACTGTGTATACTCCTCTATGTCTGGGTTTATTCATTTGGCATAATGCTTTTGAGATTCACCTGTGTTGTATTAGCAGTTCACTCGTTTTTATTGCTGAATATTGCTCCATAATAAGGATATACCATACTATCGATTCCTAGTTGGTTGACATCTGGGTTGTTTCTAGTTTTTAGCTCTTATGAATTGTGCTGCTAGAAACATTCCCACATAGGTTTTTGTGTGAACACATGTTTTTCTTTCTCTGGAGCTGTTACTTAGGAATGGGAATATAAATCACAGGGTAGGGGTGGTTCACAATGGTAAGTTTTCATTCAACTGTAGAAAAAGCTGCCCAACTATTTTCCATAGTGGCTGTTCCATTTTGCATTCTTACCAGCAGTGTATGAGAGTTCCAATTGCTTTATATTCTTGCCAGTAATTGGTTTTGTCAGCCTTTGTAATCTTAACTATTCTAGTGGGCATGTACTAAATAAAATTTAAAAATAAATCTCCATTCTAAATATACATAGAAATAAGTGATTACAATGTTAATGCCTCTGAGAAGGATATAATTTAAGGTACTACCACCAAATATCTTAGCTAGTATTTGCTCATAGAGTCATTCCCATATAGGGTCCTTGGAACTCAGTGACCGCCTAGAGGCTGTAACAATGGTTCTTAAACTATTGGCCTTCCAGAAATAGAAAAATGAATTATTATCATTATTATAGAAGACAGACTCTTTTCACACATGTAAAGAGATTCTTTTCTGGGAAAATCATTAGAGATCATAAAGGTGAGAACTGGTAGAAGGTAAAATCTGGAGGGAAAGATTTACTCTTGTTACTATTTTGGAATTACTGTGGTTATTAGACCCATCGCTACATCTTGTTGCTGAATGTGTTAACATGGAAGCAGATATGTTATTATATCACAAACTTGTTTTCTTAATATTTTGATTTCTCTCTTCCACTATAAGAGAGTTCCTTTGTAAATGTATGCATTTAATTTTATGCTTTATAAAAATGCTATTCTGAGAAGGAGTCCATAGGTTTCTCCTAATGCAACAAGGTCCATGGCATATAAAAATTTCCAGTGTGTGGGCCTAGTTAGTTGATCTTGGGTGATACCAGCATCTGTCTACTTTTACAAAGCTACCATCATGCCAGGGTGGGATCCTGCAGGGTTGACATTTGACAACCCCTGCAGGGCTGACAAAAGGGGTAGGAACCAATTCTACAATGTCATACAGAATGGCCTTATCAGGGAAAGGAAAAACCAGCAAACAGAAAGGCAGGCAGTACTACCTCCTTTCATATCTCAAGGAAGGAATGCCAGGTCCGGGGCATTTATGGACATGCTATAGGTTCTATTCAAATGGAGAAACTCCCCTCCCTCCTATGGCATAGATTGGTGCCAAGTAGTCTGGATTTGGGGTGTCAGCTGTTGAGAGTGAAGTTGTCAGGGGATGCCAAGTGCTTTGCATCGGGGACATTTGGGGACTTTGCAGTCCAAGAGCTGTTGCATTTGCTCTGCTAGCCAAATAGCCAAATATCCCAGTGGGTCACAAGTTTGGGTACTGTTCCTTCACTGGAATGAGCCCACGCTGGGTCTGGTAGTTGTCCTGACTCTGGCAGATCACTCTTTGATTTAATGAGAAATTGAAGACCATGTGTGAAACTGTCTTACTCACCTTGGCCTTGTGGGTTTTGCCTTTTCTCAGTAAATTCAACCAATGCTGTACAAAGTAGTAAAATGTGACCAACTCTTTGCAGGACGAATGGCAGCCCTGAAGGGACCCATCTGGCACCATGGCTGATTTTCAGCATGCAGCTAGAAGTGACTTAACCAGAAAAGCTTGGCGCTTGGGTAGATATTCAATGATCACTTGGGGTCCAACTGCTACATTTTACTGATAACATACTTTGAGAATCCATTGGGTTCTCAAGATTTATCACCCACTTCCCATTTTCAGGAAGGGTTTAACAGATTAAGATTGGGATAGGACTCTGAGCCCAAAGAACTTTGAGTGTTTTCAAGTCTTGAGGGACCCCTTTGGAATCCAAGAGCACAAGAATTTTTGAGTACATATTCCAAAGGCAATTTTTTTTTTTTGCTTTTAATGATAAGATGTTATTGTATGTAGGATTTATCAGTTCATTGTTGCTGCATTATCAAACTACCCATTTTATTTGCTGATAATTCTATAGGTCATCTTTGGATTTGGCTCAGCCGAGTGGTTCTTCTGATGCTCTCATCTGAGGTCACTATGGCAAGTAAAATAACGCCCCTCCTCCAAAGATGCCTATGCTCTAATCCCTGACATTAGAGCTGTGTGTTACACTGTACAGTAAAAGGGACATTGTAGATGGGATTAAATTTATGGACTTCTGGATAAGGATTTTATCCTGGATTGTCTGGGTGGATCCAATGTTGTCACAAGGGGCCTTAAAAGTAGAAGAGCAAGGCAGAAGAGTCAGGCAGAGGGATAGAAGAAGAAGACACACACGGAAGAAGAGACACAAGAAAATTGAATATGAAATTTGACTCATCACTGCTGACTTTGAATCTAGAGGAAGGGGGCCATGAATCCAAGAATGCAGGAACAGCCCTCACTAACAGCCAGCAAGGGGCTAGGAACTTCATTCCTACACCTGCAAGGGACTGCAACAGCGATCTGAATGAGCAAAGAAACAGATTCTCTTCTAGAGCCTCCGTAAAAGGACACAGCCCTACTGACAGCTTGATGTTAGCCTGTTGAACCCATATTGGATATAGAGAATTGTGAGATGATAAATGTGTGTTGTTTAAGCTGCTAAGATTGTGGTGATTTGTTAGACAGCAATAGTAAGCCAGTAGAGTCACACATGTTGCTGCAATCAGGCATGACTGGGTCTGGGTGAGCTGAAAGCTCCATTTGCATGTCTGGTGGTTGGTGCCAGCTATAGACTGAACCACTCTGTCCACATGATCTCTCACTCTCAAGGATGAGAGCCTGGGCTACTTTACCTGGCATCTTCAGGGGTCCAAGCAGATATCAACAGAGCTGCAAGGGTCCTTGAAACATTGCTCAGAACCCCTCCCCCCATCTCAGTCCTGCAACTTAGAAGGTCTGTCCAGATTCAAAAGGGTAGAGAAATCTTTTCCACCCCGATGGGAAGAGATGAAAAGCCACACTGGGAAGAAGCAGGCAATGTATGGATTAGAGGAATTTGTGGCCATTCTTCAGAACCTGCTATCTCATGAAAGTCTTGTGCAATAAGATATTAAGAGGGACTTTCCATATTGCTACCTTGGGAACACAAGTATACACTATTGACAACATCAAACACAAACACCTCACTTTTTTTTTTTTTAAGATCTTTTTTTTTTAATTTGACAGAGAGATCACAAGTAGGCCGAAAGGCAGGCAGAGAGAGAGAGGCGGGGTTGGAGGGGGTGGGGAAACAGGCTTCCCGCTGAGCAGACAGCCGATGCGGTGGGATCCCAGGACCCTGAGATCATGACCTGAGCTGAAGGCAGAGGCTTAACCCACTGAGCCACTCAGGCGCCCCCAAACACCTCACATTCTTTCTTTCTTTTTTTTTTTTTTAAAGTTTTTTTTTTTTAATATTTTATTTATTTATTTCACAGACAGAGATCACAAGTAGGCAGAGAGGCAGGCAGAGAGAGGAGGAAGCATGCTCCCTGCTGAGCAGAGAGCCCGATGCGGGGCTCGATCCCAGGACCCTGAGATCATGACCTAAGCCGAAGGCAGAGGCTTTAACCCACTGAGCCACCCAGGCGCCCCAACACCTCACATTCTTAAGAGGTCTGCCAACCTGGGGGACCAGATACTTCCTTCTCAGGCTTCTGTCAGCCACACCCACCTCTTCGCTTCTCCCCCACTTCTTGACCTACATAGAATAATATTAAGGAGGGGCGCCTGGGTGGCTCAGTGAGTTAAGGCCTCTGCCTTTGGCTCAGGTCATGATACCAGGGTTCTGGGATCGAACACCGCATCGGGCTCTCTGCTCAGCAGGGAGCCTGCTTCCTCCTCTCTCTCTGTCTGCCTCTCTGCCTACTTGAGATCTATGTCTGTCAAATAAATAAATAAAATCTTAAAAAAAAAAAAGAATATTAAGGAATGGTGTTGGAGGTAACTGGTTTAATGAGGAGTGGAGGGAATTAGGGTTGCCTTTCATTTCTCCTTGAATCAAATAACTGGGGAGGCTCCAAGGTAATCACTTAAAGAAAATGGTTGGGTTTGCAAGAAGGGGAGACCAACAGCTTGATCCTGGCTGCCCAAATTAGAAATTTGCAGAAGAACCTGAAGGTGGGAGTTCATCCATTTAATAAGCAAACATTTCTTGGGCGTTGTAATGGTTAATTTTACGTCAACTTGACTGAGTCACAGGATGCCCCCATAGCTAGTTAAACATTATTCTGAGTGTGTCTGTGAGGATGTTTTAGGACGAGATTTATATCTGTGCTGGGGAACTGAGGAAAGTCTTCATGAGGCTGGGCCTTGTCTAGTCTTTGGAAGACCCGAATAGAACAAAAAGGTGAGCAAGGAGAATTTGTTCTCTCTCTGCCTAATTGTATTTGAGCTGGGACATTGGTCTTCTGTTTTTTGGACTCATACTTGGACTGAAACTTACACTGTTGGAGCTCCTGGTGTTCGGGCCTTTGGTTTTGGACTGGAATTCTACCATTGGTGCTCTCGTCTCTGGTTTACCAACTGCAGGTCTTAGGATTTCTCAGCCTCAATAATCACATGAGCCAATGTCTTACGATAAATTTCTTTACATATGCTATGGCTTGAATCTTTGCTTCCCCCCAAAAGTAATATGCTGAAATCCTAACCCTCAAAATGATGGTTTTAGGGAATGGGGCCTTTGTGAGGTGAATAGGTCATGAGGGTAGACACTTCACGAATAGGATTCGTATCCTTTTTAAAAATATATATGTAAGTATTTATTTTTATTTTTTAATTTTATTTATTTGTCAGAGAGAGAGAGAGGTGGGAACAGCATGTGGAGGGAGAGGGAGAAGCAGACTCCCAGCTAAGGAAGGAGCCAGCTGTGGGACTCCATCCCACGACCCTGGGATCGTGACCTGAGCCAAAGGCAGACACCTAACTGACTGAGCCACCCAGGCATCCCAGGATTAGTGTCCTTATAAAAGAGAGCCCTAGAAAGCTCCCCTGTCCCTTGTGCCATATTGGGGCTCAGCGAGAAGACAGATGCCTATGAACCAGGAAGTGGGTTCTCTCCAGACACCAAATCTGCCAGCACCTTGGTCGTTTACTTCTCAGCTTCTAGAACTGTGAGAAATGAATTTCTGTTGTTTGTAAGACATCCAGTCTAGGTAATTTGGTTTAGCAGCAGCCCCAAAGGTCTAAGAGAGATACAGATACTGATAAAGTATAGGTCTAGATATATGTATAGGTGCAAATATATAGATCATTTTTTTAATTGTTTTTATTTATTTTTGTGAGAGAAAGAGAGAAAGAGCATGAACGGGAGGAGCAGCAGGCAGAGGGAGAAGCAGGCTCCCCAGTGAGCAGGGAACCCAATGAGGCACTTGATCCCACGGCCCTGAGATCATGACCTGTGCTGAAGGCAGACAGTTAACTGACTGGTCCACGCAGGTGCCCCATAAATATATAGAGTCTACATATTCTATTTCTCTGGAGAACCTTGATGAATACAGGTTTCTACTGGTTCCTGATAGAATGTTTTAAACTCTGGGAATTCAACAGTAAAAGACAAAAACAGAAAAACCCAAACAGACAATTATCCCTGCCCTCAGGGAATTCCTGCCTGACTGGATGTCTACTGGGGAAAATAAGATAAGACGGTAAGTAAAATGTATGGAATGTTAGATGGAAATAAAGGTTGGCGGGGAAGGCAGGGGCTGACGTTTTAGATAAAGAGTTCCGGGTAAGACTTGCCAAGAAGGTGACATTTGAGAAGACCTGAAGTAGGTGAAGGAGTGAGCCATGCAGTTATCTAGAGCAAGAGCATTCCAGGCATGGAGCATTCCAGGCACGTGCTGGGCCCAGCCCAGGAACCATGAGGAGGGAGTATGGGAGAGCAGCATTCGGGAAGGAGATGGTGCATGTAGTGTCAGGAGGCTAAGGAAAGGGCTCCGGTGTCACAGGAGCGTCTGGTTTTTTGTGGTGGTAATGTTCACATAACATGGCATTTACCTTGTGACCATTTTCAAACGTAGAGAGCAGCAGTGTTAACATGTTCACATCATTGAGTAACCAACCTTCAGAACTCTTATATCGTACAGAACAAACTCTATACTTCCCACCAGCCCCTCCCCTCCGGCTTCTACTTTCTGTTTCTGTAATTTTGATGACTCCGTGTACCTCGTATAAGTTGAATCATACAGTATTTCTTTTTTTGTGTCTGGCTGATTTCACTGAGCATAATATCCTCAAGTTTTAACTTGATACATGGTAGCGTGAATATCATCCCATTGTACAGTGACAGCGTATTACGTTCGTATCTTCACTGATGGACATTTAGGTTGCTTCCATCTTTTGTCTTTTGTGAATAACGCTGCTATGAACATGGATGTACAGATCTCTTCTCAAGACCCCACTTTCAATTCTTTTGCCTGTATACCCAGAAGTGGAATTGCTAGATCATATGGTAATTCTGTTTAATTTTTTTTTAGAAACCATCATGCCGTTTTCCACACTGACTGCATTATTTTACATTCCCACTAACAATGCACAAGTGTTCCAATTTTCCTACATCCTTGCCAACACTCATTGTTTTCTGGGGTTTGGTTTTGTTTCCATAGCCATCCTAACGGGTATAAGGCAGTATCTCACTGTGGCTTGATTTGCGTCTCCCCAGTGATAGCTGATGTTGAGCATCTTTTTCATGTCCTTGGCCATTTGTATATTTTCTTTGGAGAAATGTTTATTCAAATCCTTTGCCCTTTTGTGAGCTGGTTGTTTGTTCTCTTGCTGTTGAGTTCCAGGGTTCTTTATATATTCTGAAATATTAACCTCTTGCCAGGTATATATGACTTGCAAATATTTTCTCTCCTTGCATGGGTTGCCTTTTCACTCTGTTCATGGTGTCCTTTGATGCCCAGATGTCTTTAATCTTGATGGAGTCCAATTTATCTATTTTTACTGTTGCTGCCTGCACTTTTGGTGTCGTATTTAAGAAATCATTACCAAACCCAATGTCATGAAGCTTTTCCTCTGATTTTCCTCCAACAGTTTTATAACTGTGGGAGGGTTTTCAGCAGAGAAGTGATGTATCAATGTAATATTCCCAAGGCATATGTGGGATGTGGGAGGTTGAGTGTATGAAAGACCCCAGTCCTTCATTTCTTCTCTCATCCACACCCTTTGCCATGTCAAGCTGCTCCCAACAAGAGACACCATGCATTTCCCTGCCACTTGATTTGATCTAAGCCACAGAACTTGGAAAGGATCCCTCACTCTGACTCTGAGCTTAACCCTATTACTTGCTTCAGCTGACAGAACGAGCCCAAAGGGATGGCAGTGAACCCAACCAGCAAACCCCCAGGCTTGAATAAGAGCCACCCCACTGATCCCCAGTGAACCCTAGGTGCATCATTATTGTCTGCTACCAAGGTTTTGTGGCTGATTCTTAAGGCATCTTCATGATGACAATGGGTAACTGATACAGGGAGCAAGCTGGAAGCAGGGAGATGGTTAGAAGGACATTACAGTATTTAGGCAAGAGATGATGATAGCAGGGAAGGTGGTTAGAAGTGGCTGGATTCTGGATATATCTTGAAGGTAGAAGTGACAAGATTTACTCTCAGATTGGCTATGGGGTATGGGGAAAAGAGAAGAAGAGTCAGGAAGGGTTTTGGTCCAAGCCACTGGAATGATGGAACTATTCAGCTATTAGCTGAAATGAGAAGAGGAACAGGTTTGGGGAGGGTATCTGAGAATCAGTTTTGGACATTTGTGATTCTTGGGAGAGTTGACATATGACTCCTGGAATTTGAGAGTTCCCGTGAACTTAGAGATCAACAGTGCTTCTTGAATAGGTAATTCTGACACAGGGAGGCCTCACAAGGCTGCCTGTACTAGCTAAGCTGTGACCATACTATAATGTGATCCAAAAGAATAAGATGAGGAGACTTTTACTCACCCTGTTTCCCTTAGCTTGAGGGCATGAAAGAGAACCTCAAGGGGTCCCATGTCTCCTTATAAGGGAACACAGAATAGGTTAGAGGTCTAGACTAAGGGGCTTCCCAAGTAGTTGTTCAACAAAGAGATGCTTCACCCAGAGAGAGTCTAGGACCTGGAGGCCGAGGGGAGCTGTGACTGCCCCTGCCTGAGGTCAGTCTTCAGTGGCAAAAAGGGTCCAGATGAAGTTAGGCAGCACTCCAGAATTACCACATATACCCTCTCAGCAAGAGCCCCAACTCTGTGGGGCCCACAAGGGGCAGACCCTGCCTGAAGGAGTCCTCCCAGGAAGCGGTCACACAGGAGGAGGTCAGGGATCAGCAACAACTCTTCTCAGGTGTCCCAACAGCAGAGAATGAGGCTGGGAAGGGTGGAGGTTTGAGGAGGCAGAGAGTTCTAGAACATAGATTTCCAGCTCTGTGAGAGGGTGGGTCTAACTTTTTGATGACCTTCTGTGTCAACCCATTGTTTGGTAGTTTATAACAAGTTATTTAAGCTATTTTGAGAGAAGAGGGGGAATTTCTTATAACTATCTAGACATAATTCACAGACTAGAATGTAGGAGGGCTGCAGAATGGAAGGTAGCCTGGAGCAGGAAGCCATCTCTCATCTCTGATTCTCTTGCCCATCCTCTTCTCTCTCTCTCATCACTTCACTCCCACTCCATAGACTGGCTTTTTTTGCTTCTACACTTGTGATACGCTATGACCCCACAAAGCTCCTGAGTTCATATGTGAAAGCCCCAGCCTCCTGCAGACACTAGAAAATATACTCTATGAAAATCCTAAAAAGAGAGTCCAATTGGCACAGTCAAGTGCCCACCCAGCCAGCTACAGCTAGATGCTGAGAATGAATTGTATGAATATTGCTGTAGGCTTCCCCTAGAAGCAGACCAAAACACAAGATTATGCACACAAGCAGTTTATTTGGGAGAGGATCCCAGGAAACTCCTGTAGGGGAGTACAGAAGCAACATGGAGAGTGGAGAGAAGCCATGGATATGTTAGTAAAGAATGGGAAACTGGCCCTCACCCACACAGGGACTTCTTGGAGAACATGAAGAGCACACCTCAGACTTGTCCTACCTGAAGAAAAAGACCCCTGGGGGTATTCATCCATTAACTCCCATCTGTCACTGGTTGAGGGCTGCTTTCAGAGATGTTAATTTCTTGCCCTCCCAGCAGGTCCCTCAGGTGGAAATTCCAAAGACTTGCATCAAAAAGCACTTGGTGTAAAAGGTGAGAGCCCTATGATCAAGGTACTATAGCATTTGCTGTAGATATCATTCAGAAACTGAGAAGGATACTCAAAAGAACATGGTTGAAAATCTGGTTGGAGAAAAAATAACTCTTTTTATAAGATTTTCTTAAATTTAGAGAGAGATAGAGTGCATGACTGGGGTGAGGGGCTGAGGGGGAGAGAGAAACCCAAGCAGGCTCCACACCAAACATGTAGACCAATGTGGGACTCAATTCCAGGACCTTGAGATCATGACTTGAGCCAAAATCAAGAGTTGGCTGGTCAATGGACTGAGCCACCCAGGTGTCCTGAAAATAGAGTTTTCAATTCCCCTCTGCCTAGACTTCCCAGTGAATCAACAATATACACGAATTAAACCAGGGATGAGAGAGAGATCACAATAGCCAGAGAGAGATGACATGTGTAGACAGAAATGAACATAGGTATATTGTAATTAAAGTGCTTAACAGGGCGCCTGGGTGGCTCAGTGGGTTAAGCCACTGCCTTCGGCTCAGGTCATGATCTCAGGGTCCCGGGATCGAGTCCCGCATCGGGCTCTCTGCTCAGCAGGGAGATGGCTTCCCTCTCTCCCTCTCTCTCTGCCTGCCTCTCTGTCTACTGTTATCTCTCTCTGTCAAATAAATAAATAAAATCTTAAAAAAAAATAAATAAAGTGCTTAACACACACCGAAATTCACCAGCAGAGAATTTGTATTGTACTATGAGTGATTTTAGGTGAGAAGAAGAAATGAAACTGTTCTTTTAAACATGCTGCTTTTGCTGGAAGTCATCAAAAATGTGAAAACAGGTGGTAATGGAGCAATAAAATTTTTTTTTCCTTTACCTTGTTATAATGATGTTTGTGCACTGATAGGACTTGAGAGAGAAATGCTACTTCTAAAATATATTTTCCCCCTAAAAAATGTCCCCCATCTCCTAGTGTTACAAAGTCCTATATTTTTCTAACAGCCTCAGGAGCTCAGTTAGTGCAAGTCCCCTTTGAAAACAATGGAAACTGCTCAGCCTCTTTAGTGCCTGGAGCAAGGCAGCAAATGAGACTCATGAGAATTTTGGGCTCAGACAGTTTCAGATGACATATGGGGCTTAAGTGCTCAGATGGGGCCTGTGATGGAGGGAGGGAGGGTTGGACTCCAGGGGCCTTGGTTACCCACTTAGAATGCAAGGGGTAACCAGAGATGTCTGGGGGTAGAGGGTCCTAAGGGAGGCAGAGTTATCTTTCCAACATACGGAGCTGCCTGTGTTTCTCCCCTCACCTTGGAAATAAAAGAGGTAAATTCTACAAACTGGTGGGAAATGTCCCCTTTACATTTCTCCATCCCAGATTGGGAAGGACCCAGTGCTTTCCTTGGTTTGTAATCATTACCCTACAGTCAAGTGTCTTAAAACAGTATACCAAATATTAAAAGATAGTAACACCAGAACATTTTTATTTAAAGAAAAGTACTGTTTTTCCTTAAAAAAAAAAAAAAGTTTATAATAGGGACTCCTGGGTGGCTCAGTCTGTTAAGTGTCTGCTTTTGGCTCAGGTCATGATCCTGGGTTCCTGGGATTGAGTCCCCCATCGGCCTCCTTGCTCAGTGGGGAGTCTGCTTCTTCCGCCTGTTTTGCCTGTGGCTCCCCCTGCTTGTGCTTGCTCGCTCTCTCCCTGACAAATAAATAAAAGTCTTTAAAAAAATACTTTATAATATTAACAGGGTATTGATTTAAAATACCTAAATATTTATAACAAAATATTTAATTTATAATATTAATAGGAAATAACTAAAACATAAACATTTTTTGGTTTGTACCTGGAGGATAGGATTATACCTGACTTTTACTTTTACTTTTGGTTTATTGGTAATACAATAACTATATATGACATGTTTTTTTTCCTAAAAGTCAGGAATGAGAAAGTCTCAATCTCAGAAACCAAAAAGAAGACTGATGAACTTGTCTTTTTTTTTTTTAATATTTTATTTACTTATTTGACAGACAGACATCACAAGCAGGCAGAGAGGCAGGCAGAGAGAGAAAGAGCGGGGAGCAGGCTCCCTGCCAAGCAGAGAGCCCGATGCGGGACTCGATCCCAGGACCCTGAGATCATGACCTGAGCCGAAGGCAGAGGCCCTAACCAATTGAGCCACCCAGGCGCCGCCTGAACTTGTCTTTATAGACACTAAATACTTCTTGAGTCAAAAGACACCAAAAATAAATGTAAAAGACAAAGGATAGTCTGGGAGAAAAAAATCGCAGTATGTATAGGAGGACAAGAATTTTAATTCTTATGTATATCATACAAATCAATAAGAAAAAGAAAATGACACAATAAAAAATTGGACAAAAGATAACAGCAGGGATGCCAGGGTGCCTGGGTGGCCCAATTGGCTAAGTTCAACTCTTGGTTTCTGCTCAGGCCCTGATCTCAGGGTCATGAGGCCCTGATGGGCTCTGTGCTCAGCATGGAACCTGCTTAAGACTCTCTCCCTCTTCCTCTGCCCACCCCCCCAAGTGCACTGTCTTCTTACCTCTCTTTCTGAAATAAATAAATACTTTTTAAAAAAAAAAGATATTAGCAACTTGGGGAAGGTCAAAATTTAAATGTCCAATAAACATATAAAAAGATCTTAACCTCACTAAAAACGAAGGAAATAGAAGCTATGACCACTAGTGAAATATCATTTTTGCCTATCAGTTTAGGAAACATGTTAAAAATTGGTAGTATCCAGAGTTTGTGAGGGTACGAATTCTCTTAAATATTTTAAAAGGCTAATAGTGCCAGTGTCTATGAGGATATGTACTTGTAAAATTGGCAGCATGCCCTCTTCAACACATGGTGTTGGGGAAACTGGATAGCTCAATGCAAAAGAATGAAACTGGACCACCTTCTAACACTATACACAAAAATAAACTCAAAATGGATTGAAGACCTTACTGTGAGACCTGGGACTATAAAAATCATAAAAGAGAGAACAGGCAGTAATCTCTCAGACATCGGCTGTAGCAATATTTTTCTAGATATGTCTCCTGGGGCAAGGGAAACAAAACAAATATAAACCACTGGAACTACACCCAAATAAAAAGCTTCTGCACAGCAAAGGAAATCATCAACAAAACTAAAAGACAATCTACTAAATGGGAGAAGGTATTTGCAAAAGACATATCTAATAAAGGGTTAATATCCAAATTATATAAAGAACTTATACAACTCAACACCAAAAAAACAAATAGTCCAGTTAAAAAATGGACAGAAGATATGAACAGACATTTCTCCAAAAAAAGACATATAGATGGCCAATAGACATATGAAAACATGTTCAATATCACTCATCATCAAAGAAATGCAAATCAAAACCACCACAATGAGGTAGTACCTCATAGCTATCAGAATGGCTAAAATCAAAAACACAAGAAACAACAAGAGTTGGGGAAGATGTGGGGAAAAGGGAACCCTTGTGCACTGTTAGTGGGAATGCAAACTGGTGCAGCCCCTGTGGAAATCAGTATGGAGTTTCCTCAAAAAGCTAAAAATAGAACTACTCTATGATCCAGCAATCCCACTACTGGGGTATCTACACAAAGAATGCAAAAACACTAATTTGAAAAGATACATGCACCCTTATGTTTATTGCAGCATTATCTACAATAGCCTAAGTGCCCATTGATAGATGAATGGATAAAGAAGATGTGGTATATATATACAATGGAATGTTTTTCAGCCATAAAAAGAATAAAGTCTTGCCATTTGCAACAAACATGGGTAAAACAAGAGAATGTAATGTTAAGCAAAATAAATCAGTCAGAGAAAGACAAATACCATATGATTTCATTCATATGTGGAATTTAGGAAACAAAAGAAACAAAGGGGAAAAAAGAAGAGAGAGACAAACCAAGAAATAGTTTCTTAAGTAGAGAAAACAAACTGACGTTTACCAGAAGGGAAGTGGGTTGGGGGAATGTCTGAAATAGGTAATGGGGATTAAAGAGTACACTTACCATGATATAAATAAATAAATAAGTAAATAAATAGCACTTTCTGAAGAGAATTTAGTGACATATGTCAAAACATTAAGGAGGGCACGTATTGCATGGAGCACTGGGTGTTACATGTAAACAATGAATCTTGGAACACTACATCAAAAACTAATGATGTACTGTATGGTGACTAACATAACATAATAAAAAAAAGATGGTAGATTTAAATCTGTGTTGATAATCATATTACATGTAAATGATCTAAACACCCAAATTAAAGGCAGAGATTATCAAACTGAATGTAAAAAAAAAAATTAAGTGTACATACCCTGCTTCCAGTTCTAGCCCGAAGAAATATTTACCCATGTACGGACAAGACTAGACATGAGTCATGAAACACTGGAAACAACACAAGTGTTCAACATCAAAGAATGGTTAAGTAAACTACAGTTAACCCATTCTATCGGAAACCATGCCGCACCTAAAAAGACTAAAGAAAACCTACATGGAATGACATGACAAGATCTTATAAAGATGAAGGCAGGGGTGCCAGGGTGGAACGGTCGGTTAAACATCTGCCTTTGCTCAGGTCAGGATCCCAGGGTCCTGCGATCAAGCCCCCCACTGGGCTCCCAGCTCAGGGGAATCTTATTCTCCCTCTCCCTCTGCTGCTCCCCCTGCTTGTGCACTCTCTCTCTTTCTGTCTCCATCTCTGCCAAAAGCATAAATAAAATCCGAAAGAAAGAAAGAAAGAAAGAAAGAAAGAAAGAAGAAAATGAAGGCAGTTTACCACAGAGGTACCCAATGAGGGCTTTAATACCATCAGCCTGGTCTCCAATCCCGGTACTCGCATTTCCTGGCTGGCTGAGCTCAGTTACACTCTATATGCTTCCACTTCCCCTTTTGTAAAAATGGGAAAAATGATGGTATATGCCTCTTAGAGTTCTTTATTTTCTTTTAATGAGAATTAAGGAAAGCATTTGGATTACACCTGTCTCATATCAACAAATGCTAGTAGCTCTTATCTATTAGATGAGAAAATCAAGTTGTAAAACATCGAGAGTGGTATCAAAGCTTTGATATTAGAAAAGTATCTCCATGTGCACATGCCTATACACACATGGAAAATGGCCCGGGAGAAAACAGCGCATTACTAGCAGTGTTTATTTCTGAGGAGGGAAGAAGCTTGGGTGGAGCTGGAACAGCCCAGGGGACTTGTCCTGTCAACTCCACACTTCATGTTTACTTCTTCAGAACAATAAATGTAACTTGTGTAGATACCATAGGAAGCAATACAAATATTTAAAAAATCTTAAAACAACAACCAGCTGTACCTAAAGACAAGGCAACACAGGCTTCAACTCTAAGCTCTAAACTTTAGAAAGTTACAAATGCATTACTCAGGGAAGTTGAACAATTGTGCAACTTTCGATACTGTCTTGTGTCTATTTTGGCTATATGAGCAACTTCCTTAGCAACGAGAGTTCAGGCCGTGGTTAACAATACTTTGTAGAAGTAGAAAGATAGAAATGACATCTTTTTTAAAAAGATTTTTTTTTTTTTAGATTTTATTTACTTATTTTTAGAGAGAGAGGCTGAGAGAGAGAGAAAGAGCACGTGGTGGGGCAGGGAGGGGTAGAGGGAGAGGTAGTGGGAGAAGCAGACTTCTGGCTAAGTAGGGAGCCAGACACAGAGCCCTATCTCACAACCCTGAGACCATGACCTGAGCCATTATTAAGAATCGGACACTCAACCGATTATGCCACCCAGGCACCCCTTAAGATTTTATTTAATTTTTAATTTTTTTTAAGATTTTATTTATTTGACAGAGAGAGAGTGTACACAAAAGAGCACAAGCAGGGGGAGCAACAGAGGGAGAGGAAGAAGCAGGCTCCCCACTGAGCAAGGAGCCCAATGTAGGACTCGATCTCAGGACACTGGGATCATGAACCTGAGACAAAGACAGATTCTTAACTGACTGAGCCACCTAGGTGCCCTAAGATTTTATTTTTAAGTAATTTCTACACCCAACCTGGGGCTGGAACTCACAACCCTGAGATTAACACTTAGATGTTCTACCCACTGAGCCAACCAGATGCCCCCAAATGATCTGTCATGTTAACCCGCTGGCTGTCACCCACCACGATTCCTTCCAGAGTTGAACAGGGGCCAATTTTATCTTGTTTTCATCATGTGTGTTAGTTTTAATTGCACGTCTGCGCTGTCTCATAATCTCTAAGCAAAGAGGATGGAATGTCCTCATCCAATTGTGCAGAATTTATCTTGAGTCCTTGGAAGAAATGCTGGTGAAGAGAGATTCCTGGGTGAGGTTGAAGAACTTGCCATCAGGTGCAAATGTGCCTTGGGCTTCATGTTACACTCTTGTGCCAATCTGGATGAAGAAGCATTTCACTTTCTAAAGCTCGTTATTAAAAGAAAATATTTTTAGAAATACTTAAATCAAAACATCATACAACACCCATGTATTAATACAACCATGTATTAATCCACTCAGATTTAACTGATTTAAGTACTTTTACATAATAGCTTCTGCTGTGATTTTAAAATTTTTATTAAAAAAAAAAAACTTTGTAAATACAGCACAGCTAAAGTTCTCCCCTCTATTCCCTGATCCCTGATTTTATTCTCCTTGGCAGGGTTGACCAGTCTCCTGAACTGAGTACATAACTTTAGAAGGCACAGTTTTAAATTTTCCCACACAAATATGTCCATCATTCAGGACTGTGGCAGGCACACGCAAATGAGCTTACTGAGGTAGTCTAGTAAAGGTTCTATTTGCAAATGTGTAGACTGTGATGAGGAAACTCACAAGAGATGGTGAAGCACCTTGGGGGAAGCAAGGGAAGGGAGTCATCATCACATCGAGGCTTGGAGGGACTTGTTGGAAGTACCCGCTATAGACCCAGATAGACCTGCCTCCCTAGGAGCCCTGCTACCTGATAGCAGCTCCTGTGTTCAGTGAATAAATGCAGCCCGACAAGGAGGCTGTGGGCAGGTAGGGGGAGGAGTTAATCTCCAGCACCCCTCTCCTCCTACTGGTGGCTCCAATTGGATGAGCCCAACTCCAGTCACAGGAAGAGAACTCCTTAATGAAATTCTTTTCTCTTTTTAAGATTTTATTCAATTTATTTGAAAGAGATGGAGAGAGAACCATCAGGGGGAGGGGCAAAGGGAGAGAGAGAAGCAGACTCCATGCTGAGCAGGGAGCCAGGCACTGGGCTCAATCCCAGGACCCTGGGATCCTGACCTGAGCTGAAGGCAGGCATTTAACTAACTGACTGAGCCACCCAGGTGCCCCCCCAACCCCACTCCACCCCCCACCCCCCGCCCCGCCTGAAGTTCTTAAAGCCTCCCAGAGCCAGAGCATGGTGGAGAAGGCTGGAAGGTGGATCTGGAGAGTGGAGAAATGTATTAAAAACAAAACAAAGCGTTGGTTGTACGGCTCACAAAGGTACTTAAATGATATCAGATTTTTTAAAAAAACATTTTATTTATTCATCTGACAGACAGAGATCACAAGTAGGCAGAGAGGCAGGCAGAGAGAGAGGAGGAAGCAGGGTTCCCACTGAGCAGAGAGCCCGATGCGGGCTCTCCCAGGGTCCTGGGATCGTGACCTGAGCCGAAGGCAGAGGCTTTAACCCACTGAGCCACCCAGGCGCCCCAGTATCAGATTTTTACTTGTGCTTTTGCAGCTTGATTTTTTTCATTCACCGTTATATTTTTGCTATTTTATCCATGCTGAACAGATGTAGTTCTAATTCATACACTCATTTTCTCTGCTCTGTAGTATCCCATCATTTTACTATCACAACCAATGCTGCAATGAACAGGCTTACTTACAGATGGCCGACCCACATATGCAAAAACCTCACTACATAAAAGTGTGAGCGTCGAGTTGAGACGACGTACACGTGAACATTACTAAGTATTACAAAACTGCCCCCTATCGAAATGACTCCAGGGTCCATGCCCACAGGCTGAGGAAGAAAGCCCCCGACTTCTGATTTTCCACTCTTACCACAGTGGATCAGACTTGAAAACGTCGCCAGCCTAATGGCTCTGACATCATAGCTCCTTGTTATCTAAGTCTGCATTTCCCTGTTAAAGAGCACTGTTTACTTTGCCATGCCTCATAATCCTCAACAGTGACACTGAAGACAGGACAGAACAGTAATACCAGGAAGCACCTGCTAATGCTATTAATGTTCACAGTCAATGGTCATGACGAAGTATGCCTTCGGTTGATTCCTCACGTCTTCCATTCTTTGAGTTTTCTACACATATAGCTCATGAACGCCAGAGTACAGGTGGGTGCTTTTATGAACCAACACTTGCTAACCAATTTACTCGTAAGAAAGCATCTCAAAACAGTCTTGGTTTCCCATGTTTTCTGACACTTTTGAGAGATTGTGTTGAAGGGCAAATCACTAGAAAATGAGCTCCAAGATTTTTTTTTCTACATGAGAAAGAATGGGTATTTTTAAAAAGAAGGGAGAGGGACACCTGGGTGGCTCCTACAGTTGAGCAGCTGCCTTTGGCTCGGGTCATGATCCCGGCATCTTGGGATCGAGTCCCACATTGGGCTCCTTGTTCGGCAGAGAGCCTGCTTCTCCCTCTGCCTCTGCCTGCCACTCTGCCTGCCTGTGCTCTCTCTCTCTCTCTCTGACAAATAAATAAATAAAATCTTAAAAAAAAAAAAAAGAAGGAAGAAAGAGTTTTTGGAAAAAAGAGGCTATGGAACAATAGTTGTTAGAAAGTCTGTGTTTGTTTAATATTTTTATTTTTATTTATTTATTTTGTTGAATGTTTTAAAAGTTATAACATGCTTATATGTGCATGGGATATTTTAGGAACCATTTTCTAGAAGCAAGAAATGGTTGCCTCTTGGGGGGAGGAGACTGAGAATTTCAGGCTTGGGGTGAGAAATAGATTCAGTTTCGATTATAGAGTTCTTGGCATTCTTGGGGCACCTGGCTGACTCAGGCAGGAGAGCGTGCGACTCTTGACCTTGGGGTTGTGAGTTTGAGCCCCACATTGGGTGTAGAGATAACTTAAAAAAATAAAATTTTTAAAAAGATTATAGAATTCTTGGCATTCTTGGCTTTTGTTTTACTACCTCAAACAAATCAGAGAATATGTCTTGATTAAAATACAAATTCGTGGCTTTTTCATCCCAATATTTTTTTAAACTAGCCATTAAATTGACTATGAAGTACAGAGCTATATGAAAGGGAAATTAACCTCCTAAAATTGTAAACCAGAAATGTCAATACTTTGACCTTATATTTTCACCATCACAGATTTCCCTCTCACAAACAGTACCCATTATACTTTCAGTTTAAAAGTCAGTAATGGACAGAGGCCAGTTTAACATCCTGGAAAATAAGGGCAAACGGCTGTCAAAGTATTGCAAAACTACTTAGAAAACTTTAGGCCAGTTTCATGTTTTTACCTCAGGAAAGTGAGAACATTTACTGTTCCATCTATAAAACAGATAATAGGGGCACCTGGGTGGCTCAGTGGGTTAAAGCCTCTGCCTTCGGCTCGGGTCACGATCCCAGGCTCCTGGGGTCGAGCCCCACATGGGGTTCTCTGCTCGGCGGATGGCCTGCTTCCCTCTCTCTCTCTGTCTGCCTCTCTGCCTACTTGTGATCTCTGTCTGTCAAATAAATAAATAAAATCTTTAAAAAAAAACAAAACAGATAATAATGTGACTGTGCTATGTTGGAATTCTTTTTTTCTTTTTTTTTTTTTTAAGATTTTAAAAATTTTTATATATTTGACAGAGACAGAGAGAGTGCAAGGAGGGGGAGCAGCAGAGGGAGAGGAAGAAGCAGGCTCTCTGCTGAGCAGGGGGCCGGATGCGGGGCTTGATCCCAGGACCATGGCACCAGGACTTGAGCCGAAGGCAGACGCTTAATTGAATGAGCAGCCCAGGCATCCCGTACTTATTTTTTTTTCCTTTGAGAAAAGATTCCAAGGTACATTCCTCTCCTATCTCTGACACATTTACCTAGGTAGATCGCAAGTTGTTTTGTCATCCTGGGTAGCCTCACGTGTGGCTACTTTATTCTCTGCGGCTGCCTCAAGGCAACCCCTTTGTCTTGCTCTTGTCCTTTGCCCTCACTGAGCTTGGGTCCTCAGAGAAGGGACACACACTTCCTGGATGAGTGACAGCATTTTCCTCAGAGCAAGCAACTATCCAGATCAATCAAATCCCTTTTCCCATGGGCTCAAATAAAGAATTTCTACCTACTGAATATTAAACAAACAAAACAAAACAAAAACAACAACTTTTTTTTTTTTTGATCAATCAATACCTGAAAAAGTTGTTTTGATTTGGGAGTAAGTTGTGTGTTGGCTGACTGGTTTTCTGGGAAATGATGTAAAAAGCAATCTTATAAGAGTAGATATACTAGTTACGATGATTATTTTATACACTATTTCAGTGTACTTATAATCACATAATAATTTCTAGAGTGTTCAAAACTTGAAAGAAGTTTCATAAACTTTCTCCCCTTCTCCCTGTATCACATGTTCTTTTGGAATTTCAAGGACAATTTTAAAATCAAAATCCAGGGGTGCCTGGGTGGCTCAGTGGGTTAAAGCCTCTGCCTTTGGCTCAGGTGGTGATCCCGGGGTCCTGGGATCGAGCCTCGCATCGGGCTCTCTGCTTAGCGGGGAGCCTGCTTCCTCCTCTCTCTCTGCCTGCCTCTCTGTCTGCTTGTGATCTCTCTGTCAAATAAATAAATAAAATCTTAAAAAAAAAAATCAAAACCCATGCGAAGTCCATCCAGGGGTGCCTGGCTGGCTTAGTCCATAGAGCATGTGACTCTTGATCTCAAGGTTGTGAGTTCAAGCCCCATGTTGTGTGTAGAGAGTACTTAAAAATAAAATCTTTAAAAAAAAGTCCATCTGTTCACTCATTCCTTCAACTATTCATTTATTTAATAAGTGAGTACACATCGAGTGTGCACTCAATAACAGGTACAGGTTAGGTGCTGAGGAAAAAATAAAATAAAAAAGAAACCCCCTACCTGCCCAGTGGGATAGAGGAGATATGACATATGGATAACTAAGGGCAATAAAGAACAATCAGGGTTGTAAGAGTCAGCTGTATCCAACACAATGTGTCAGTTAGCTGATGCTGTGTAACAAACAATTCCCACATCTTTATGTGATACAGCACTAATTATTTATTTGCTCAAGGGTCTGAGACTTATCTGGCTGGGTGACTTGACTCAGCTCCATGTAATTCTCCTCTTTCTCCTGGAACCCATGGGCTAGCTTGCACATGTTCTCTTCATTCTTTTGGTAGAGGGGCAAACAGAAACACACGTGGCTTAAGGCCTAGACAGAACTGGCACACTGTCACTCCTTTCCAGATCCCATTATCCAAAGTCATATGGCTAAACCCAAAGTCAAAGAGCTGGGAAATGGTATATCATAACTTTTGGTAATGTCTGTTGCCATTTGTAATCACAATACTCGAGACCACTGTCCCTAACAGACAGGTGATGAATTGGGGCCCCATGACCATTTTATGGTTTAGGGGGGATCTAGATACACCTTCAGCTTCACAGCTTTATCTCCTCCCGATTAACACCTGTAGCAGATGCTGTTGTTGCCCACCCAGGCTCCCTCACATTGACTCCTTCAGGGAGCAAGCCTCACTTCCAGCTGCCAGGGCTTCCTTTGGCTGCTTGAGCCTACTCTGCCCACCCATGGGACAGGGCAGAGTGCCCAGGAATTGCCACTACCCCTCAATGGCCCTTGATACCTGACTGATGGGAAGTGGCAGTGGGACACTCTTAGGGTTGTTCTGCTCTGGCTCCAGAGATTCCCTGCAGATGCAGCTCTAGCTCTCTGAGCCGTAGCTCCCTTGGTAATTCACCCTGATTGGCTGCTTGCCCATAGCCTCCCACTGGTCCTCTCTCTGGGCTTTCTGCTATTATCTCTCACATAGATGACTACTCTGAGTCTTTGTCTCAGAGTCAGCTTCTAGGGTTTCCAAGTTAAGGATGACCGGTGCATTGGGTCATCCCAGGAATTAGAGGCCCTCAATAGTCACTAAATGACCAGATGGCCTCAGCTCAAACACTTTGGAAATGGAAGTGGCTGGTTAGGCTAAGGTAGGATTTTTTTTTTTTCAGATAAGCTATTAAACAGTCTGATTGGATAATTACTCTTTTTAAAGAAATCCCCTTATTTTTCCTCCAACTCTAAAGGTAAAGCATGACCATTGAAAATTTCAAGAAATACAGGAAAGTAAAATGAAAAAAATGTAATCAACCATAATGCTTCATTCAGTGATTTATTATTAGTAGTAAGGAATTTATTTATTTGTTTATTAAAAAGGTTATTTATTTTGGAAGGGAGGGGCAGAGAGAGAGAATCTCAAGCAGACTCCCCACTGAATGTGGAGCCAGACTCGGAGCTCGATCTCAAAACCCTGAGATCATGACCTAAGCTGAAATCCAGAATTGGCCACTCAACTGACCAAGCCAACCCAGGTGCTCCTACTTATTTATTTTTAAATTTTAATTCCAATGCAGTTAACATACAGTGTTACATTAGTCTCAGGTGTACAATATAGTGATTCAGTGCTTCCATACATCACCCAGTGCTCATCAGGACAAGTGTGCTCCCTAATCCCCATTACCTATTTCACCCACACCCCCCTTAAGAATTTAAATCATGGCTCCTTAAATCCTACCATTTTGTCTTTATTTATCTCCCTCTGGTTTTATTGAGATATAATTGAGATAACACTGAGATGTAATAATAACATACAACACTGTATAAGTTTAAGGTGTACAACATACTAATTTGACTTACACATATTGTGAAATAATTACCGAAAAAGTTTAGCTAACATCCATCACCTCGTATAGGTACCAAAAAATTGTTTTTTTGCTCTTGGCGAGAATTCTTAGGATTTAGTTTCTTGCCAGCTTTCCTGTGTATCATACAGCGATGTTAACTACGGTCACCATGTTGCCCGTTACATCCCCAGTACTTAATTATCTTATACCTGGAAATTTGTACCTTTTGGCAACCTTCTGCAAAGCCCCCCTCCTCCCCCAGCCAAACCCCTCCTATAGGGACCACAAATCTGGTTTTTTTTTTCTGTAAGGTTGGTTGGGTTTTTTTGTTTTGTTTTGTTTCTTTTCGGATTTCACACATAAGCGATGGCATTCTGTGCTTAGATTCTGGCTGTGCCCAGGGACTCCGATCCTAAGTTGCTTTATGCAGACACAGTTCCACGTAAACTGCTTGTACAGTATGAGGAAGAAGTGGCTGCCGGAGCCTTATGTAACAGAAAGGGAAACCAGCTCCGTAAACAAGGCTTTCTTCGTCGAGAAACAGAAATTACCAAAGCTGAGGGGGGAAAAAAGGAAGTTATAGAATGTAGTAGAGAAAAGTAGGAAATGAAAGTCTATAGCCTCAGCATGAAGTTTATTTAGGTGATGGGACTATTTTTCTCAAGCCGTGAGGAAACAGATGGCTGAAGCAGGACAGATGGAGTTAGTAAGACTGACTTTTGATTGTAAGGAGGCCTGGGGTCTGGGCCATCAAGTAGGGCAGGAATGGGGTCTGGTTATGTTTTTAATAAGAACAGAAAACACTTTGCAAAGGTGACATACTTAGAGATAGATGGAGACCAGGGAGAAACACGGTGAGAAGCCCACGCCAGGAAGTAACAGGAATAATAAGGAAAATGTTGTCTGTAAGGGAAACAGCCCTAAGGTAAGGACCTAAGTTCAAGCCCTTTCTTGGGGATGGGAATCACAGAAAGCCCAAGGGAGGAAGTGGGGAAGGTGAGGCAGGGAGGGAGGAGAGGAAGACTTTTCAGCAGGACTTCTTGTTGTGGGAAACTGAGGCTTAGTTTCAGTGGCACTGCAGCAGAAGAAAGGTCAAGCCGAACTCAGCCCCAGCTGTGGAATCATGAGGACCCCAAAATGGTGGTTGGTTGAAGCCACTGCTTTTTCTTTAAGAACTAAGGAACTGATAGAGTGGGGGAAGATGATGTGGTAAGCAGAATGGCCCCCCAAAGAGGTCCACTTCTCAATTCCTAGAACCTGAAAATTATATTGCATTACATGATAAAAGGGATTTGGCAGATGGAATTAAGGTGAAGGATCTTAAAACAGGGGATTATTTGGATCATCTGGGCCTAACCTGATCATGTAAAGCCTTATAAGCAGAGAACTTTCTCCAGCGGGACTCAGAGGGACATGGCAGAAGGAAGAGTAGGAAAGGTTGAAGTTACAAGGAAGATCCCACCTACTTCCCTGGGGTGCGGGGACGTGGAAACCGTAAGTACCCCAGCAAGTCTCTCAAAGGAGCAGAGACCGGCTCTAGGCTGACAACCAGAAACTGGGACCCCAGTCCTACCACCATGAGAAACTGAACTTGGCCAAGAGCCCAAATGGGCTTGGAAGCCGACCCATCCCCAGGCTCTTCAGGAGGGAACAGAGCCCTGCCAGCAGCATGATTGCAGCCTTGTGAGACTTCAAGGAAGGGACCCAGCTGAGCTATGCTATGCCTGGACTTCTGACCTACAGAACAGTGAGATAAGAAATGGGTGTTGTTTTAAACCTCTGTGTGGCAATTCATTACAGCGCAATAGAAAACCTATACCCGATGTGTAAACTGACCACTGACAGGCAATGTGAGCCCCATGACCTTCAAGGAGTGTGCCCTAGGCCATGGGCAGAGGAGAGTGGAGAAGGCTACTCGGAGAAGAAGGAGTTTGAGTAATGCTTTGAAGGAGCAGTGTCTTAACATCAGACTTCCCCAGAAGCTTGCCCCGAAGCCAAGATTTGAGGACAAGTAGTTGTTTAAGGTGATAATCCCAGAAGATACCAGCAGAGGAATGAGAAAGTGAGGCAGGGAAAGGAAAGAAAAAAATAAAAATGAATCATGGAGCAAGTGAACAGTTGCAGGCAAAGAGCGCTCAATCCTTCAGGGGAGAGGGGTACAGGGCAATAGTGTAGACGATGCCTCAGAGCGGCTATATTGGAGGGACAGTAGGACAGGAGGATGACCAACTCCTCTCATCATTGGCTAAGAGCCTTTTCTGGGGCCATTCCGTTCCTGGCACTTCTGGGTCTGTTGTGTGTGCCCAGCAGCAGCCAGCAACTTCAAAAACCTCCCACGCAGAAAGTTGCAGGTGTTGGCAGTTGTAAGTCTGGGTGGCATGAACTGAACCGCAAGTGTACCCGAAGGTATGGGTGGGACACCTACAACATCTGCTGCGAGGGGGGAGGGTTTGCCAGGCACAAACCAGAGAAGCCCTTCCCAGCCAAGGGAGATGGGTATGCACACAGAGGTATGAAAAATTCCCCAAAGAGGGCTGTAAAGTGGGTAATGGAATTGGGTCTGGAGTCAGAAAAGCAGGGTTGGATTCTGATTCCACCCCCTCACTAGTTGTGCCTTGTTGGGCAAGTGACTTCACTGCCCTTTGTGTTATCTCTACCACAGGGATTATCTATAGTACCTACCTGACCAGGTTGTCACAAGGACTAAATTAGATAACGTTTTAAAAAGATAGGGTAGATCCTTACCTAACAGCGGAGACAAAAGCTAACTCAAAATGGATCAAAGATCTAAATGTAAGAGCATTCAAAGAAACCCTTCAAAGAAAACACAGGACAAAATCTTTCATGCCATTGGATCTGGCAAAGATTTCTTGGATATGACGCCAAAGACACAGGCAGCAACACCAAAAAATAGACAAATTTGGCTCCATAAAAGTTAGAAGCTTTGGCACATCAAGGAATATATCAAGTGAGTGAAAAGACAACCTACACAAAGGGAGAAAATACTTGCAAATCACCTATCTGATAGGGGTTAATATCCAGAATATAAAAAGAGCTCCTATAATTCAATAACAAAAAAACAAACAATCTAATTAAAAATGAACAAAGGACTTGAGTGGACATTTCTCAAAGAAATATGAATGACCAATAAGCATAAAAAAAGATGCTCAACATTACTGATCATTAGTGAAGTGCCTATCAAAACCACAATGAGAAAACCATCTCATACTCATTTAGGATGGATACTATAAAAAACAAACAAAAAAACCCCATCACCATCACCACCACCACCACCAACAACAACAATAAAAACCCAGAAAATAGCAAGGTGTGGAGAGGACATGATGGAATTGGAATCCTTACGCACTGCTGATGGGAATGTAAAATGGCACGGCCCCTGTGGAAAATAATGTGGAGGTTCCTCAAAAAAATGAGATAGAATTACCATATAATCCAGCAAATCTACTTCTGGCTATATACCCCCCAAAGAGCTGAAAGCAGGATCTGAAAGAGATACCCATACACCTATAGTCATAGCAGGATTATTCACAATAGCCAAACAGTGGAAGCAACCCAAATGCCCATCGACAGATGAATGGATAAGTAAATTGTGATATATACATACAATTAAATATTATCCAGCCTTCCAGAGGAAGGGAAATCTAACACCTGCTATAATATGAATGAATCTTGAGGACATTATGGTAAATGAAATAAGTTAGTCAAAAAAAAGACCAATCCTGTATGATTCCACTTATATGAGGTACCTATCATCAAAATCATAAAGAAGGAAAGTAAAATTGTGGTTGCCGGGAGATGAGGGAAGGGGATAGTGGGTATTATGGTACAATAGGTACAGAGTTTTGATTCTGCAAGATGAAAAATGCTGTGAAGATTTATGGTGATGCTTGCTCAATGATATGTATATACTTAATACCACAGAACTGTACATTTAAAAATGGTGAAGATGGTACATTTTGTGATACAGATTTTACTGCAGTAAAAAAAAAAAAAAATTGAAAGAAAAAAATAACTTAAAAGAGGGTTGGTGCCCGGCCACCCCTAGCAATGATACAACTAGCATGGGTGAATGTTGATTAGCTAGTTGTGCCCAAGAATAGAGTGTCTGGGGAAAATGGGTCCAGTGTGCCTACCAGGCCAGAAAGATGAGTATGAGTTACTACCTCTGTTGTCTGTGTTTAAAAATGTGGGCTTACTTTTGGGGACGATGGATCCATAATCCAGGATTTCTGAATCCATAGGCTTCTTAGGAACCATGGATAAATTCAGGAGGTCCATCAGCTTGGACAGGAAAAGAATTATCTTTAATTTCACGAGCTTCTAACTGAAATTCACCCTTCCTTTCAATGATGAATGTGGGAAACAAATCACAGTGCTGTTGGCAGGAATTAGAACCTTGTCACTAGTAAAATACACAGGTATTTCTGGATTGCAAACTCATCACTACTCCAAAATCTTGGTTTTTAGATCTGCTGTTAGATTTTGATATTTTATGCATTAACAAAGAAGCATTTGGGGCACCTCGGTGGCGCAGTCAGTTAAGCATCTGACTCTTGGTTTCGGCTCAGCTTGTGGTCTTGGGGTCATGGGATCGAGCCCTGATTGGGCTCTGCTTAGCTTGGAGTCTGCCTGGGACTGTCTCTTCCTTTCCCTCTGCCCTGCCCCAATGAATAAATCTTTTTTAAAAAAGAAGCATATATAATAAACATTTGTTTATTTTTAAATATTTGGGTAACTGCATTTCAATATAATTGGTTTCCTTTGTATCCTTATGTATTTTGTTTTATGAATTTTGAAACATTGTTCTAAGAAGGAGGTCCACACACTTCACCAGCTCTGCAATAAGTCCATGCAAACATTAAAAAAGCAGGGCAGGGGCGCCTGGGTGGCTCAGTCACTTAAACCTCTGATTCTTGGGGCGGGGGTGGGGGTGGTTTTGGTTTTGGTTTTGGTTTTTTAAGATGTTATTTATTTATTGGCCAGAGAGAGACGGGGAGAGCACAAGCAGGAGAGCGGCATGCAGAGGAAGAGGGAGAGAAGCAGGCTTCCCAAAGCTCAGGAAGCCTGGTGAGGGACTCAATCCCAGGACCCTGGGATTACGACACGAGCTGAAGGCAGATGCCCAACCAACTGAGCCACCCAGGCTTCCCCCTGACTCTTGGTTTTAGCTCAGGTCATGATCTCCAGGTCCTGGGGTCCAACCCTGTGCCAGGCTCTGCACTCAGTACAGAGTCTGCTTGTCCCTCTCCCTTCCCATCTGTTCCTCCCCCTCCGCTCCTTCATGCATGTACAAGCAGTGCTGCCTCCCTCCTCTCTCTTAAATAAATAAATAAACAAATAAAGGGTAACAAATACAATCTGACACATTGTTGCATGATAGCTGGCTTAATTGAATGTGGCTGTGTTCTAGGGGTCATGATCTGACTTATGACATTATACACAATTATCGGATAGTAAATTCATACAAGTAAAAGTTCTGACCGTATTTGCAGGCTTGGGTGATAAAGGTACATCTGTGGTCCTCAGTCCCTCTTCCACCCCACACATCGCTGTCAACAGCTATAGCTCACGCTGGCACTGAGCCTCACGGAGCCAGAGCCAGGTTTCCTTGGGGACAGATATGCTATCTGTGGGGGTAGGGGAGGTTGATGTGTGTGTGGGTAGAAAAAAATCCCTTGGGTTTTCTGATAGCACTCTCTTACCCTCAGCAGCTGCCCTTTCTTTCACCCTTGATAAACCCTGTGAAAACAAAAATACTGACACCCAATACTCTAGGTCTGAAGGGAAGGTGGTCACCATGGACTCTTTCTGGAAAAGTAGAATTTGAACAGACATATTGAAATAAGTGATTATGTTCATGGTGAATCTCTGGGGATAAATATAAATTCCAGTTAGAGTAGAAAGGGAAAGATTTCAGAGGCGAACTTATGAGGCAGAAATGCCTAGCTGTTCTTGAAATACTTTTCTGCTTCCTCCCAGAGCTTCCAGACTACATTTCCCGGCCTCCCTTGCCCCTGGGCATGGGAGGGGCATGGCCACAGGATTGTGCTCTGATGAATGGAAGGTTAGCAGATGAGAAGGGCATTGCTTCCATGCTAGGCTCTTGAAAACTTCCCACAAGCAGACATCCCCCATCCTTCTATTCCTTTTGCTGCAGTGTTGGTGGGCCGCATGTAATCAGAAGGGTCTTTACGGGTGGCAGGACAATGGAGGCCACAGCATATCCCAGTTAAGGATGGATCTTCCCCATTAGCCCTGGGAGAGGCCTGGTCCTCCCTAGATCATGTGCTTGTTCTTGCATGAATCACTGTAGCCCGGGAGGTGGATGACTATGTCATGATCTCACCTCTGGGGTGACAAATTGGTCCAGTCAGCCTCATCAAAGGAGATGGAGTATATTAGTTTCTCATCGCTGCTATAATAATCTACCACAAATTTGTGGCTTAAAATAACACAAATTCATTGTCTTATAGTTCTGGAGGTCAGAAGTCTAAAGTGGGAAACCCTGGGCATAAATCAGGCTGTTGGCCAGACTGCTTTCCTTTTGGAGGCTCTAGAGGAGAATCCATTTCCTTGCTTTCTCCACTTTCTAGAGACCTCTTGCATGTCATGGCTTGTGCACAATTTCTCCAATTTTGAAGCCAGGAACATCCATGTCACACAGTCATCTTTCCGTTCACTCTTCTGTTCATCTTGTGTCCAAGTTCTGTCTTCCTCTCCCATTTATAAGAACCCTGGTGATGACATTGGGCCCACTGGATAATCCAGGAGATTATGATCCCACTGGATAATCTTCCATATTGAAGTCAGCTGACCAGTGATCTTTATTCCTTCTACAACATTAATTCCCTTTTGCCACGTAATTTAACATATTTATGGGTCCCAGGGATTGTGACATGGATATCTCTGGGGCACCATTATTCTGTACACCACATAGAATAAACACAGTTTCAATGAGATGGAGAGAAGGGTGATTTCTCGAAGGAAGAAATTCTAGGTAGACAAAAAGCATATGTCCTCTCCCATACTTTTAGATTCAGAGGGGTGTGGGCTCCCATCTTAGTGCACTTCATCTGTGCCTTTATTAAGCATTTGTAGCAGATGTTCATGATGTCCTATATCACACCTTCTCAACTCACCTGATTTTAGAGCACCTTGGATGGTCAGTTTGCGTGCTTTGCCAACATCCTTTATAAAGCTTCCATGGAAACTACTCTCTGCTTTTACTAAGACAGTATAAGTTTCCTTGGGCAAATTTAGGTAACTGAAAAGTGCAAGGGCATTAATATCCCAGGAGGGAGAGATGTTCATCTAATGGGGGATGGAATCAACGGTTAAATGCCACAGCCTCCATTCTCTGGTGGAACACTCCTCATGTGCTTTGTCCACGGTTCTCCAGAAGTTCCCAGTGGGATTGAACTTCGGTTACTTACAGGAGTAACCTGCTTGTTAACACATTGCATTGGCTTTTTTCCCTTTCCTGTCTCCTTCTCCCCACTCCTCTTGCTTCCTGGGATCATCTCCCCAACAGACAACCCGCACCCATCTCCTTCTCTCAGATTGTGCTTTTTGGAGAAAACCAACCAAAATAGCACTTACCCCTCCCATTTTATGGAGAGCCAGTGATGCAGGGCTCTAGAGGGTAGACCCAGCACAGCTTGTTTATGGGCGTCTATTCTGACTGGATGACATCCAGTCGGTTGGTCTGTGCCCATGTCATACACGTCATTTCCCACTTACGAGATCTGTCAGCACCATAATATAAATCACTGTCCCTGACGTGTCCTTCTTGGCTGATTATGAGGTTCTTGTTCAAGACGTGAAGGAAGTGAATATAAATATCTTAGGATGCAGTACTATTGGGCCATGTGCTAAAAAGGTCTGCATTCCATAAATGGGGAGAAAAGGTTATCTGAGGTTATTTATTTTTTTTCCCCTTCAGTTCAGACTGAGGTCAGGGTTGTTTATTTGAATTCTGGCAATAACCCTGGGAATTTATTTAGGTGCCAAGGGAAACACGAGGACAGTGGACTCCAGTAAGAGTGTGCTCCAAGGCACATAAGAGAGCAGGCATGAACCCAGAGGAAGACACCAGGGCCTTGCCCTAGACACAACAAAAGCCTGGTGACTTTTGAGGGGTCACACATTCTGGCTTGGCTAATGCAGACCTCATTTAATCTATGTGCCGGAGGGAGAGGAGACAGAAGACAGAGACACAGACTTCAAGAAGACTTTGATCATCTCTCTGTGGCCCAGCACCCCCTTTGCCCTGAGATGCAACATCTCTTATGAAACCTTGTTCCTCCTGCAGATGCTGGCAGAGCCAAGAACAGGGTTCTAGCCCAGTTAGCATGCCTGGCAGCCCCCCTTCGAGGGTCAGGGGAGCTGAGTCTGAGATGAAGAGCTGCATGTAGGAAGTTTAGTGGGGAGTGCTTTGGGGAACAAAATACACTTGAGGGAGTAAGCAAGGGGGCTTGGGGCAGATTGGGAAGTTAGGCAGCGATGCTGTTACTGTACAGGTCTCAACCCAACCCACCTGGAGTTCTGCAGCTGGGTGGCCCTTGAGAACCAGCTTGATTTGAGGCAATCAGTCTTTGGACTCAGGCTACCTGCAGGAGGGGCAGAGAGCCCTGGACAATGTAGCCACCAGGGGCCAACCATCCTGGCAATGGAGGGGGTGAGTATCTTGGACCTGAAGTGGGGATCTTATCAAGACAACCAAGCATCTGTTATCATTACCATGCGCTACTGCCCCTGGTCCTACGAAGACCCTTACACCCCACCCCCAGCTCCAGTGACCTTCAGCCTTCCGTGGAAACAGGACGAGCTGCTTTTACCTTGCAGAAGCTAGGCGCTGGCTACACACACAAAATAAAAACAGATTCGCATTTCAGTAAATTATCCTGGCCCTAGAGTGGAGTGTTTTAGAGCCCTCAAAGCAGCTCAGACTTGGTCTTATTTGATGTTCCCATTAAGGTTAACGTTAACAATGAACGTAAATAAGGTGGGATAATTCCCATCTGACAGATGAAAAAACCAAAGTTTGGAGAAAGTAAATGACTAAATGACTAGGCAGAGGACCCATCCTAGAGCCCAAGCCTCCCACCTTACTGTTTCCATCCTGCGTGGGAATAAAATACGTTGAGCTGTCCAATATAAGCTTGTCGGGGAGACATTACCCCCCTGCCCCCTCACCCCCACCATGGTCCTTGCCTCACTGCAGGGCTACTAGAAAAAATGGCAATTTAGAAAGCAGCTTCATTACAAAGAGAACTTTGTAAAAGCTCTGTTTAAATCCAAACGCCTTAAGAAGGAAGAAAGATGCCAGTGGTACCTGTGATACAAGATCCTTTTCTCCTGGGACAGCAGGGAGGTCTGCGGAAGGAGGACACCAGGGAAGGTGAGGGCGTGAAGGTCAAGAAAAAAAGCTGGCCAGAAACAGCCTGTGCTTCAACTTGCTCCCTACTGAGGCAGAGCCAGTAGCCTCCGGGCAGGGCCCACCTTGCTGATGTCCTGTCTGCACCCTGGACAGGACATCCTGTCCTCAGGGCATCGCCATCACCAAAGCTGTCCTTGGTCGGTGACTGTGGAGGAAGGGGATTCGATTTCCCGGCAGGAACCCTGGTGGGGACTTGTGTGCGGGACTTGCATCAAGACACCCTGCCTCTCAGGGCTTCCCCTTCCTCACCTGAGAGGCAGATGGTGCTGGAAGAACGGATGTTGAGACGATGGGTGAGTGGAGCATCTCGGAAGGGTTAAGGGGACAGAAGAGGGGGAGTCATACCAGTCATCTTCCTGGGTGTTGTGTGCTGGATCCTTTGAGGCAAAGCCACTGACCTAAAAACCCTTAAGTAAGAAGTTCGTGTGTGGATATTCCCAATGATTCTGGTATGAGGTCTGGGGCTTATGTCAGCCTGTGTGTCCTGAAAAAAATTGTTCTTTTCTTAGACTGGCTGCTCTTGGCAACATTCCCTGTCCCACTCCAGCAGCCGTCTCCGTATGCCACAGAGAGCTCCGTATCTGCCACATCTGCCACAGTGGACTCCACAGCTTTGCTGCCAAAGTCCCCCACCTGGTGCCTTTTACTCAGCTGTGCCCCCCCCCCCCCCACTAACATGTCTCTGGGTACTGGAAGAAGGACAGAAGGACACCATGGAGGAGGCAGATCCTGGGAGAGGTGCCTCTGCTAATGGGAATGCTAATGGTGAAACTGGGAGCAGGAGGCTGGCCAGGGTGGAAGAAGAAGTCTCCGGGTGAGGAGGAGGATGGAGGTCAGGGGGAGGATGGAGATAAAGGTCAAGGGATTAAGGGAGCTGCAGACGAATGGGGTAACCATGTTGCCACTGACCGGGATGATCGAACAGCACAAAAGGAAAGGTTAAAGAGGACAATAAACAGAGACAGAGAGAGAGGGCTACTGTGACCTGCTCACCTATATTCACCTTCCACTTCCCGTCTCAGAATCACAGTGTCGTCACTTTGGGGTAGGGTCCACACCCCCACAGGCAACACTACCGCAAATGACCCTCACTGCCCGACACCCAAGCAAACCACCACATGAATGTGGGACAGGGCAGGAAGAGAACCAAAAGTTCCAAAGCCCTGCTTTTCTCCTTGAAAGTACTTTGAAAAGGAGTTCTTTTGAGTATTTTTAATTTATGCTTTATATTTTTTTAACATTAAAAAACCGTATGTGACACTTCATACTTACTTACTAACGTTTTTTGACACACATATTATATATATATATATGTGTGTGTGTGTGTGTGTGTGTGTGTGTATAGATAGATAGATAGATAGATAGAACATCGTGTTAGGGGTCAACCATGCTTAACAATCTCCAGTGAGCAAACAAGCCTTCAGAGCCTCCTCTGTCCTACTTCTGACTTGACGTGTGGTGTGACCATGTTTATTACAATCTCAAAGGACGGAAAAAAAAACACCTTATAAAAAGAAAATCAAAAACAACAACGAAAAGTCTTACTCCAAGTATTGCATTAACTTTTTTGTGTGTTTGTTTTGGAGACCCATCTGAACCCCAGAATTAGCTTAAAGATTATTTTAAGCTGATGATAGTTGAGGTCAACAGATGAAGAAAAAAGCCTCCTCGAGTTTCCCTTATCTGACTACAATTTGCAACCTCTATAAACCCCTAAAAGGGAGGAGTTTTAGGAAGACGAAAATACCATTCACACCTGCACGGACAAATGTTACCACAAACTTGCTTATCTTCCTTCTGTTGTAAAAACTCATTCCTCTTTCCTAAATAAACTTAATAGCTCTTCCCATGGAAGCTTTTCTCCTTCCTGCATTTCTGCTACTAAGTTCGGTGCATAGGGCTTTAACTTTAAGCATTTGGCAAGTCAGCCACTTCTTCTGCTGGCTCCTATATGTGTAGGAGATAAACTTTTTTCTCCTTTGTCAGTTTAATGCACAGGCCTCAGGTACTGAACTAAGAGCGTGGAAGAAAAGTTTTTCCTCCCCTACAATGTACTTAGCTGTCCTGTAACTAGTTGGTTTTTATAAGGCAGTTTAAAAACCCAAAAATAAGGTCCAGCCTCCTCCCTTTTTTGTCACTGAAGTTGCTGTTTGTTTGTTTGGTCTGTTTGATGTGTGTGTAAAATAATATCCAACAATTAGCTGGAATCTTATTTTGCTGAATTGTTCTAACAACAACAGCAGTAGCAGCAACAACAAAAAGTGATAATAATGGATAATAATTATAGTATACTCACTATGTGCCAGACATCATTCTAGGCCTATTCATTCATTTATCCTTATAACTCCATGATACATGGAGATGCAAAAATGGAGGCACAGAGAGGTCAAGTAAATTGCCCAAGGTCACCGAGGCAGGTGGCATCTCTATGGCCCCCTGAGAAATCCTGACCTTATCTAGAAGTATCTCAGCACTAGCCCCCAGGATATCAGATTCTAAAACCTGAGAGGTCTCCTCTTTTCCTTATGACCTTCCCATATCACAGATGCACAATCCTTTCTGTAGTTCTGTTTTTGAAAACATTTTCTTATTCTGGGTTTAAGGAGAATGTGCTTTCTCTTCCCACTTTGAATTCCAGGTTAATCCTCGTCCTGCAGGATTTCCTGTCTCACTTGTCCTCTTCGCCTTGTTTTGCCCTCCTCCTTTTAACAGGGCCTGTCTTTGTTTCTTTGATCTGGGTGTATCTCCTTAGTGTAATGGGAGTGGTTCACCTGTGAAGGCTGGAACGCCCTGGAGTGCGCCAGTACACAACCGTAATGCCATTTGGTTGTTGGGGCTGAACAAATTCATGCAGGCTATAAACTGCATAACAGTGTGGGCATCACTATACTTTTCTCCACCATACTGATTGAATTGCACTGCCATGACTATGCATGTGGAGAATGAAGTCACCAAAGTAGGACTGGCTGTTGGGGAGTCCTGGAGAAGGGGATAGAAAAGGCTCTGGTGGGGTAAGACTCACGTATCACCAGTGGTCACTGAGCTCACTCAGACTCTGGGCTGGGCGAATTCAGCTACAATCTGGCATAATTCAGCAATGATAAACTTTATTTACTCATGTATGAAAGTATACAGTCAGTCAACTTGTCATTCCATTCAGTAGGCAACAAATGCCTTCTATGTGTTTGGAATCCCCTGGGATTTGGAGACGCAAAGACAAATAAGACCCAGGGGCTTACCTTGAGGAATTTATAGCTGAAAAAGGAAGATGGATACATAAAGTAACAGGTAGGAAACTCATGCACCAATCCAGGTGAAAATTCAAGATTCAGGAGGCTGAATCCTCCATAAAACCTAAGGAAGATTCATAATCAAACAAATCTTTGTTTCTCTCTTTACAGTTTCATAATATGTATCTAAAGCCTTGGTGAAATGACTTTGCTATTTATAGGCCATCATTCTTTCTTTCTTAATGGAGTGGAAGCCCAGTTGTCTTTCCCCCTTTATATGTAGAAATAAATGGGAAACAAACGGAGAGAGAGAGAGAGACAGAGAGAAGGTCTCATACAGTAGCATACTGACCTGCTAGGTAACAGAGGTTCTTTCTCCAAGCTCCAGGACCTTTCCCATACTACAAAACCTTTCATGATTATATTCATGGTGATTTTATATTCACAGCAATACTGTCGCTGGCCTGAGTCTTTGATGGATTTTCCAGCTGAGTGAGGAATTTCGTACTACAACAACCAGAAGCCAAGTCTCAATTTCCCTGGGGAGCGAAGAGAATGAACTCCAGGAATGCTAACATTGCTTCAATCTGGAAACTTCATCACTGGAGATGATGGAAGGAAGATTCTATCCCTAGCTGCGCCTTCTACCGGGAAAGTAGCATGGAGCCTTCCTTTCATGATTAAATGACTGTACTAAACCAGAGCAAACTGCAAAGGATAAAAAGCATCCGTTTGTAATGAGGGGGAGCCGAGGCTAATTTTTATTCAACCTGCTTCGAGTGGGACTGTGTCAGCCTCCGCTCTCTGGTCATCAGGGAAAGGAAGCTTTTGCCATCAGATGTTTTCCCAGAAGAGAACTGGTTGAACGCATAAGGAAACCGTAATGATGAAACTAATGTAAAGCTTTTTATCGTAAGCTATAGAAAAGAAGAGGTATAAGAGGACATTCAATATGGCAAAATGAGTTACCATCCAGGTAGCAAATATATTACGATTGGTTTCTGGATTAAAGGAGTCAAGATACTTAAAGCACTTAGTGCTGGCTCATAGGAAGTATTATTACATGATAGTTCTTCTTATCCCTGGAGTCCCCCTTCTGTCTTCGTTTCCTATGGCCTCTGTGACAAATTACCACAAGCTTGGTGACTGAAACTGACACAGATTTATCAACTTACGGTTCTGCAGGTTGGAAAAGATAACCTGAGGCATAATAAAATTTTAAGACTGGGAGCAAAAATGGGTTCAAATTGAGCGGTGCCAAACCGGAAGTGGGTAGAAGTGCTCTATGGACAGGAGCTAGGAGAAAGTCTTTTATAGGGGAAAGGTGGGAGCAAAGCTGGAACATTATATGATTGATTGTGACTTAAGCATTTGCCTTATTTGGGAGAGCCTACACGACTGTAATTAGTTTCAATTTCTTGGCTTTGTATGTACAGGTTTAGGGTTTGGTTTGTTTATGTAGGATGCTAAGGTATTAGAACCACCTCAGTTGAATGGACTCCTGCTTTAATTAATTTAAAAGAAGTTGACCACGGGTCGGCAGGGCTGCATTCCTTCCACAGGCTTTAGGGGAGATTCTGCTTCCTTGCCTTTTCCAGATCCTGGAGCCATCTGTATTCTTTGGCTCTTGGCCCCAATGCTTCCAAAATCATATTTCCTGTTTTGATTCTGACCCTCCTGCCTCGCTCTTATAAGGACCCTTGTGATGACGTGGGAACATACTGGACAATCCAGGATCATCTTTCCATTTCATGATCCTTCATTTAATCACACCTGCAAAGTCCTTTTTTTCCCATGTGAGGTAATATATTGACAGGTTCTGAGGAGTAAGATGTGGCCATCATTGGAGAGGTGATGGTTCCATTCACCGCCCTACTCTCAACTCCCCCATCTGGCCTTAACATTAGTAGCTTGTATGGGCTGAAGGACTTCTATGTGTAGGCCTTGTGAGGTGGGTTTTAGAGACAGCAGAAATGCACCTGGGTACACCAGACACAGTCAGAGCTCTGACTATATCCTCTCACATTTTACCATTTCTGGGCCCAGGGGTAGAATTTCAACTGCCCACACTTACAGTTAATTGCCTGAGGGTTTTCCCTGGCTGCCAGAGACTATCTTGCTCTTAAGGGGGCAGAGAGCAGGGGCCAAAAAGACCAAGGGATTAATGCTCCCCCTGCCCCCAAGCAGCCTTCAATCAATAGTTGATAAAGAAACAACTCCCTTGCCCTGTGGCTGGGAAAATTCTTAGGGGCCTCAAGGTCTGTTTCCAAGGAAACCAAACCAGGACATTGGAGCAATTTAAGTAACTCACCCAACGTCCCATGGCTAGTAAGTGACAGAGGTTGGATTTGAACCCAGATCTGACTGCAAAACTCATGCTCCCAGTCATTGCTCTTGACTGGCTTCTTGCTCATTGTACCTGGGGAAGATGGCTGACATAGGATGTAATCAAGCTAGAAAGTACTCCCTTTTAGGTTCCTGATTTGGAAGAAGAGAGGATTCCCAAGGGGTGGGTAGAGGCTGCAATTTAGCCATCTGAGACCCAGAAGGGTTGGGGGTTGCGAATCTCAGGCCGCAGCAACCTACTGAGCCCTGAGCACACTTGGGTACTACACGCAGAGCCCTGGGCCAAGTGGGAGTCATTTTATTCTTATCTCCTTATTTTATTGTCATTATTTTATTGATTTCCAGTTCAACCGCAGGACACAGTGACATGGAAGTGGCTTACAAAAACATGTACACACATGTAGTTTATCTGTACTTACATGTGCTTGGGACAGTACACATCAGGACATGGACCATGACTCTAGCTGGAAGAGGCAATTTTCTTAAATGTGGTTCTACCAAAATGTGGCCTTCCTAGAATATGGGTTTCAGACTAGAAGCTGCCCAAACGATCAAAGAACAAAATGAAATAGGTAGGTTGTATCTCTCTCTCTTCTTTAACCTTTAGAGCTGATTCTCGCATAATTTAAAATTGGATTTCACAAGGACAAACACTCATGTGGGAGGCCAAGACTGATTTTGCCGAAGTCTTTCTATTCCCAAGAGCTGTGTCTTCTGAGAAGGCCCTTGCCTGTGGGGTTTATGTGTTTTTTCTGTATTCAAACCCTGTGGTCTCTGGAGAAGAACTCTCTGGAACACAAAGAGTTACATTAACATTCAGAATATGTGAAAAAGAAGGGTTATAGTCAGGATGAGATCTTGCCATTCGGGACAACATGGATGGACTTAAAGGGTATTATGCTGAGTGAAATAAGTCAGACAAAGACAAATACTCTTATTATTTCACTTCTATGCAGAATCTAGAAAAACAAAACAAATGAGTAAACAAACAAACAAAAAGCAGAAATAGACCCATAGATACAGAGAACAAACTGGTGGTTGCAAGAAGGGGGGGTAAGGAGGTGGGCAAAATGGGTGGAGGAGTGTGGGAGCTATCAGCTTCCAGTTATGAAATGAATAAATCACAAGGATGAAAGGTACAGCGTGGAGAATACAGTCAATGGTATTAAAATAGACACATGGTTTAAAAAAAAAGGGTCATATTCAGAATATTGCAAGGCTGCCCATGTACCTCGCACTGTGTTGGATCCTGCTCTGTGTGGGATGCCATTTGGTTCTAATCCCGGTTTTGTTACCAGCTCACGGTGTAAAACCTCAGGGGATCTACTTAACCTCCCTAACAGTTACCTGATCAGTGAAACAAGGATGGTATTACAGTTGTTGGCTGCATCTTGGATGGAAAGCCTGCAGAATGGCTCATGCCGATATATTCTTGGTGGGTTAATCTACCTCTACAGCTGGACTGTCTCAGGAAGTCTAAAAAATATATGCATTTAAGAAATTGACACATTACTGACTTTTTCTGTCCTTGGCATCCTGGTGAGTCTTAATTCTGGTTTTCTCTTCTATAATTGGTTTATAAACCATGGGCTCTTGAATCTGCCATAAAAACTTTATATATCATGTGTTGTAATATATATACAAATAAATATTATATTATATACTATGTGAGGATGCATAGCATTTATTAAAAAACTGTAATGCAGATTTTATTCAGAGTATGATTGACTTGATTTAATTGTTAACAATTTGGCAATACCAGTACTCTTCAGTGACAACCGAGAGATATAAAGTCAATGCCAAGTTACCCGCCAAACTCTTCTTGACTTTTTTTTTTTACACTTTTATTTTTAATGCATCCCATGTGGGGCTCAAACTCATGACCCCAAGATCAAGAACCACATGTTCCATCAACTGAGCCAGCCAGGTGTCCTGACTTCTTTTAATCCTAAAGTGAGTTGTATAGAGTTCAATGAATTCTTCTCAGGAAAGATGAACCAATCTAACTTTATCCTGAACTCAGTAAAAAATCTTGAACTCTTATTCTAAAAATTTTGACTTCATCTTGACCAAAGAGTTTGGGTTGTTTTCCCCACCAGGGAGATTTCAGAGGAATTATGTGGGGAAAGAGAACCACACAGGAAATGTTACCGAATGAATTACCATCCCACCTGCTCTCAGGCTGCAATTTCCCAGAGATCCCTAAACCTGACCAAGTGTTAGAACTTGGCCTAGGGAAACAGGGGCCGTAGGGAATGTTAGAAGATGGTGGCATCATGAACGCAGTGCTTAGAACACAGTAGTGAAAGGCAAAGGGAGGGAAAGATTACAAGGCCAACTGCACTAAAGCTGTCAAGGGAAGCTTCAGAAAACTTGGGAATTTGAGAATTCTACTCCCTTACATGGTAAGCTGCAAGAGGGGTTGACCCCTTCCTACTGCTGTGACCCCAGTCAGATATTTGCCTGGAACCAACTCAGTTCATTAAAAAAGGAAATGTGTGCACTAATACAGCACATGCAAATTTGGGGGGGTACAGGCAGCTGTTGTACCCAGGCTGGGACGTAGCTGTCTTTCATGAAAACAGAGGGGTCTTTCTGGCCTTCCCACCGTATGCGGTAGGTGTCCTTTTGTTGATCCACCCCATGGATGGGAGCTGATAGATAAAGCAGCACGGAAGCAATCCAACTGCTCAACTCCATGTTCGCGAAAGAACCCAAGTCATTCAAGGTTAGCCTAAAACAGAAAACCCATGTAACGTGAGCAGCACGGAAAAAAGCATGCATTAGAGAAGGAGGACAGAATGAATAAGATACCCCTGGCTGGCAACCCTGCATGGACTTCCAGGAACAAGCAGACAGCAGCAGGCTCAGAAATGCCACCGATATCTGGCAGCTCACCTCCCCCGGAAGTCCCAGAGGTTCCGTGCTTCTCATTGGCTTTTTGTGTCACCAAAACCCGGTTTCTGAAGAGAAATGGAATATAATCCCTTCCGTTAATATGGGGATGTGAATCTACAGAGTGTGAACTCGGAGAAGGACTGGCAACAAGGGAAAGAGGAGGGGATGAGGCCAGCCTGGACACCCACAGTGGCTTCGTTGGTCAGGCTGCTTAGATGGTATTTTACTTTTTTGTTTATCATTGGAGATTGGGCATGGGCGGTTTAGCCTTTATTCTGATCTTCTGTTTTGTTTTTCTTAAAACCTGCTACGTGTCTTTTGTCCCCTAGGGTCCTAATAATGGATGTTGAAGTTGGCAAGAGTATATATAACAAGTCGTTGTCATTTTTGGAAAAAATGTTTAATCAAAGCAAACTGGAATGGCTCACTAATATTTAGGTATTATACTTTAATATCTATAAAAACACGTTTACTTAAAAAAAAAAAAAACAACTTGGGGAGCCTGGCTGGCTCAATTGGTAAAGAACACAACTCTTGATCTTGGGGTCATGAATTCGAGTTCCACTGGGAATAGAGACACTTTCTTTTTCAGAACACTTCTTAAGAGCATTTTTCTTTTCTTATCTTTTTAAAGATTTTATTTATTTATTTGACAGAGAGAGAGAGAGTGTGTGTGCACACAAGCAGGTGGGAAAGGCAGAGAGAGAGGCAGAAGCAGGAGAAACCCCAGGCAGGACTCGAACCCAGAACTCTGGGATCATGACCTGAGCTGAAGGCAGAACCTTAGCCAACTGAGCCACCCAGGTGCCTCCCAAAAAGAGAGTACTTTTTTAAAAATTAAGAGGATCTTTAAAAAAATAGAAAATAAATAAATAAATAAATAAACAAACTTGAATTTTTTTTAAAGGATTTTATTTATTTATTTGAGAGAAAGAGAGGGAGAGAGCATGAGCAGAGGAGAGAGGCAGAGGGAGAGGGAGAAGCAGGTTCCCAGCTGAGCAGGGAACCTGACGTGATGTGGAGCTCGATCCCAGGCCCCTGGGTTCATGACCTGAGCTGGAGGCAGATGCTTAACTGACTGAGCCACCCAGGCGTACCCCTAATTCTATATTTTTAAGACCTTCCATGACATTATTATTTTTGTTTTGTACATGGAATGTTTATTTAGGCTTACATGGCTCCTCTTTCCCTAGGCTTTGACATTTGTTCTTACCCTTCAACACCGTCAAAATCACAGCTCAATCCTCTTGTTGTTACTTTCAGATCAACAAATGCTCTAGGGGCAAAAACAGTTCTGAGCACCATGCTCCTGTTTCTAGATTATTGTCTTACCTTAGATTTTGGCTCAGTAATTCTTTACTATTGACTTGCTAATGATTTCAATCTATATTTATATATCAACCTGCTTTTAAATTGTATGCGATTCAACAGTTAGCTTGAATTACCTGGCCACCCTTAGCAGAAACAAAGTCAAAAAAATTTTTATCACAGATCTTTACCAATGTAAGATTTTTGGAAATTAAATGTTTGTAAGGGGATTCCCACTGTGCAGCTCTCTATATATACAATCCTCTGTTTATAGGTCCTGTGTCTCCCAAATTTTCCTACCACTAAATCCCCCGCCACCTTCCTCATGATCGCTGCAGCATTCCACACCGCAACCACTTCTGGTTTGTCTATAGGAACAGCAGAGGTGACAACAAATAATGGTTTCCAACTGCTTGAAGGTTATGGTCCTTCTTTCTTCTAGAGGAATACAGGGTCTTGGGTGAAGACTGGCAAAATAAGCATAGACTCAGCACAGAGATAAAAATACAGGCGCGGTAACAGCACATATGGCTTTTCTCTGTCTCTGATCTCATCTCTTCCAGCAGTGGGCAGGAGTAACTCAGGCTAGCGCACAAACATAGCTCCCGGGCAGTGTGTACTATTACTCCTCAGCCCCACCCTCAACGCACTGTGGTTTCCTGTGCTTTAATGTGCACCAAGGCCTCTGATGTTTTTAAACTACTTCTGCTACCTTTGCTGCTGGTTCCACTGTTACCATGGTTACAGCCAAGCTCAAGTGATACCTGGACCGGATTATCCTCAAGGCGATTTCCTTCCCTGTTCCAACCTGGCCAAAGACACCAACCGCATCCTTTGTGGCCCGTCCATGCCCTTGGTGAAGAATTGATATAGGAGCCAAAGTTGCCCAAGAAGCAGGAAAACTTCCTTCCCCTGCCTTTGTCTCACACTCTGCAACATGGATTCCAAAGAAGTTTAGAAATGAAAATCACAGTGAGACACTGTGCTCACCCTACAAGGCTGGCAAGATCGAAATGTCTGATAAAAATGTCAGAAAGGGGGACGCCTGGGCGGTTCAGTCGGTTAAGCCACTGCCTTCGGCTCGGGCCATGATCCCAAGATCCTGGGATCAAGACCCGCGTTGGGCTCCTTTCTTGGCAGGAAGCCTGCTTCTCTCTCTGCCTCTGCCTGCCACTCTGCCTGCTTGTGTGCGCTCTCTCACTCTCATTCTGAGAAATAAATAAATAAATAAGTAAAATCTTTTTTAAAAATGTCAAAAAGGTGGTACAGAAACAGACATTGCGTGTGGAATAGAAACTGATCATCTTTTGGGAGAGTAATTTGGTCATAGCAATTACAATTTACAATGCCCATGCCATTTGATTGTGCAAATTTATCCCCAGTTTATTCTTTAATACTTGCAAAAATGACGTCTGCCCAAGGATAGTCAATGCAGTGGTGTTCTCAGTCAAGGACTGGAAACAATGGTAGAGCCCATACTACATGGCCTTCCCATATCCCCTTGGCTAACCTTTGAGTTCACTGGCAGCCAGGGTGGAAAGTTCTGCTTACACTAACAAAACTTCCCACCTCGAGCCACCTGCAATGCCCTCGGGAGCAACCTTTAATCACAGAGAATGAAAGATAGTGCATGTCTCCGTTTGCTTACTTTCTCCTGACAAAAACCACAGACTGTGTGGCTTAAAAAAAACAGACATTTTAGAGACAGGCAAGTCTATCTAAAAACAAACAACAAAAAAAAAACTCAACCTCCCCCACCCCACCACCAACACAAAAGAAAATTAATTTTCTCACAGCTCCGGGCACTGGAAGTTCAAGATCAGGTTCAAGATCAATTTAGTTTCTGGTGAGGGCTCTGTTTCTGACTTGTAGGTGGCCGCCTCATCCCTATGTCCTCACATGGCCTTTCCTCAGCAAGTACACAGAGACGGAGAGGGAGAAAGAGTGAGAGAGAGAAAGAGACAGAGCAGGCTCCCCTCTTAGAAGGACACTAATCCTGGACGCTTGGGTGGCTTAGTCGGTTAAGCTGCTGTCTTCAGTGCAGGTCATAATCCCAGGGTCCTGTGACTGAGCCCTCCATCAGGCTCCCTGCTCAATGAGAAGCGTATTTCTGTCTCTCCCTCTGCCTGCGGCTCTCCCTGCTTGTGCTCTCTATCAAATAAATAATATCTTAAAAAAAAGGAAAAAGGACACTAATCCCATCAGAGCAGGGCCCCGCTCTTATGACTTCATTTAACTTTAATTACTTCCATAAAGGCCCCATATCCAGATACAGCCACACTCAGGGTTAGGGCTTCAACTTGTGAATGGGGGGGGGGGATATGGGCGATACAGACATTTAGTCCATAACAGTGCATAAAACCCCCCAGCTCCCTCTGAGTGCTGTTTTTTGAGGCATGTTCTACATGGTTTCTTAGCACGTCCCTAGTGGAATTGAACCCAGTTTTGCCTGAAGTTATGACTTACTTATTCATTGACTCTTTCATGGCTTTTCTCTCTCCCCTTTTGCTGAGCTTCCTGGAGTCACCTCCTGAATAAATGACCCACATTCAAGACTTTGGTTACCAGACAGAGAACCGGTTCCTAAAGCAGGTTGAGCCGCTTGCTGCTCAAAATCAATACTTGAGAAACAAGGGATGGTGAGAAAGGAAAGGTTGCTTTATTCCCGAAGCCAGCAACCTAGGAAAGTGGTGGACTAATGTCTCAAAGACTATCTTCCTCATCCAGTGGGAGCAGGAGGGTTTTAAAGGGGAAGGCATGGGGAAAGGGAGGGAGCTACAAGCAGGAGAAGCAGGTGTCTGGGCTGTTAGTCCTATGTTGACATGACCCTGAGCAGACTTGCTGGCCTCCCAGGCAGCTGTTTTCGAATGCGGTCGGGCCTTATCTTCTGGGAAAGTCTGGTCCTGCACTCTTCAAGGCCAATGGTCTGCAAATCTCAAAGTAAGTCGGTTCTGCTACAGATCAAGCAACTCAGGTTGTTGAGCAGGGAGACCGTACTCTTGAGGCAAGCTAACCTTAGCTTGGGTTGGAGTGCTGTTAGTCTCAGGGTCCGCTTCTGGGAGAACTCAAACTGAGACAATGTTTCATACAACCAGTGGTTTGAACCCAAAGTTATGCCGGAGGCACTCAGGGCTGCGGACCGTCCTTCATTCCCAGTACTGTGCCGAGAGCTGTTATTTTGGTTCCTGGCTGTGTTCATCCTGCAGATTGGAGTAGAAAGACTCTGGAATTAAGTCCGCCCTGGAAAGGAAGTGAGACAGGGATGAGGAGGGCAGTCTGATCTGCAGCAACCGGGGGCCCATTCTGGAAGGCGAAATACCGTATCCACCAAGCGTATCAGAGAAAACAAGCGGCGGGACTCCAATCTCCCAGGAACAGGGAGCTTTCCCAAAGACCAGTTGAACACAATTACTAAGAAGCCTCTGAAGCCAGGCAGGGTTTGGAATTTCAAATTATGTTCACCCTGGCAAACTGTTGTTGGAAAGGTGGTGTTAGAGCATTGCAACCAAGGGTGTTCTAATTTTTATCATTTTTTGTTTTGTTTTGTTTTATTTTTTTAAGTGGGCTCCACACCGGGTGTGAGGCCATGAACCCACGACCTGAACTCATGACCCTGAGATCAAGACCTGAGCTGAGAGCAAGCGTCAGATGCTTAATTGACTGGACCACCCAGACTCCCCATGATTTTTTATCATCATTGATTAATTGTGCCTATTCCTCAATTTTATATGAATGAAATAACTCGGCGTGTCACCATTTTGTGTGTGGCTTCTTTTGCTCAGTACAGCGCTTATAAGATTCAACCACCTTGGGCGCCTGGGTGGCTCAGTGGGTTAAGCTTCTGCCTTCCACTCAGGTCATGATCTCAGGGTCCTGGGATCAAGCCCTGCATCGGGCTCTCTGCTCAGCGGGGAGCCTGCTTCCCTTCCTCTCTCTCTCTGCCTGCCTGTCTACTTGTGATCTCTTTCTGTCAAATAAATAAATCAAATCTTTAAAAAAAAAAGATTCAACCACCTTGTTGAGTGTATACTGACCATATGTTAAGAAGCCTACTTAAAGCAATCCAAAATTAATTACAAAGGTAAACCATGAAAATTTTATTCCTTTCATCTCTCATATCAAGGGAAAGAAATATAGGTAATCCAAATAGCATATGCCATATAAGGAAATATTATGACTTTCCACATCATTTTATTATTATTATTATTTAAAGATTTTATTTATTCACTTGAGAGAAAGAGAGAGAGAGAGGGAGCACACAGCAGGGGGAGAGGCAGAGGGAGAAGGAGAAGCAGACTCCCCGCTGAGCAGGGAACCGGACACAGGGCTTGATCCCAGGACCTGGAGATCATGACCCGAGCCAAAGGCAGATTCAACCATCTGAGCCACCCAGGTGCCCTATTTTTTTTTTTAACATTATCAGAGATTCACATTTCTATAGGAAATGAGTACAGTCACGGGTCACGGCTCCCCAAATCCCTCACTAGCTGATCTGATCTCTCACTCAGGGGGAGAAAGAATTCCCGCACTGGTAACTCCACAGAGACTTTTTAAAAAATTTGTTACTTTATATGTTGCCTCCAAGTTTCAATTTCTCAGGATCTTCTCACCTCTTATAATCATGGATAATTGTTTATAATTATACTATCATCTTTGAAAAATTCTCGCAGTATGCACGTGTGTGGCCCTTGGGATGAGAGGCCATTCAGTATTACTTATTGGTTAAATCTGCTACGGGCTTCTACCCTGTCAATCAACCTTGCCATTTAGACATTTCTGTCCTTCAGTCATAAAGAAGCTTCACAGAAATTAAAAACCTTCTATACAGCTAAAGAAACCATCAGCAAAATGAAAAGACAGCCTACCGAATGGGAGAGAATATTTGCAAATCAAAATATATAAAGAACTCATACAGCTCAATAACAAAAAAAAAATCTGATTAATGAGTGGACAGAGTATCTGAATAGATATTTTTCCAAAGAAAACAGACAGATTGCTAATAGGTACATGAAAAGGAAGCCAGGGGAAACATGGAAATCTAGATCTTTAAGACTATAGTTAAGCTGGGGAAAGGCCTACCCATGATTTCAGTATTATTTAAGGGCTTCTGCTTTACAGGAGACATCCTAATTTAAACATACATTTGTAAATTTTACATATATTTTATATATTTATATACATGTGTGTATCATTTGTAAATGTATAATATATACATACATAATAATGGTTTATTTTTCAAGGTGGGCTTTAGAATTCAAAGATCAGCCTTGATTCCTGTCTACTACTTTCTCTTTGGGCAAGTTCCTCACCATCTTTACCTTTGTTTTCTCATCTGTAGAGTGGGAGAACCACCACTTGTCTTTCAGAGTTACTGGATTAAGAGAAGCAATTACTCTTAAGGTTCTTTGGGCAGAAGGCCCTTTTCAAAGATGGCTGAACAATACTCCTGTCTTACTTATTTCTCTACAGTGGGACCGCATCACTCCCTCTTGATGAGGCTCAGTGGGTTAAAGCCTCTGCCTTCAGCTCAGATCATGGTCCCAGGGTCCTGAGATCGAGCCCCGCATCGGACTCTCTGCTCGGCGGGGAGCCTGCTTCCTCCTCTCTCTCTCTGCTTGCCTCTCCGCCTACTTGTGATCTCTTCTCTGTCAAATAAATAAACAAAATCTTGAAAAAAAAAAAAGAGGTACAGTCCAGTTATCTTCCCTGTGAATGGGGGGTGTGATGGGGGTTGCGGCAGCTTCAACCAATGGCATGCTAGAATGGTGATGCTGTTTGGTTTCTGAGGCAGGTTCATAAAAGGCTATGCAGTTTCCGCCTTGTTCATTGGAAAAACCACTCTTGGAGCCTTGGGCTACCACGTAAGAATGCTGACAACGCCACAGCTGCCTTGGGCAGCACATAGCAAGGCCACAAGTAAGTCCTCTCATTGACAATCCCAGTCTTTGAGTCAACCTAGCCCAGAAGTCAGACAGGTGAGTGAAGGGAACTCCAGAGGATTCCAGACCCAACTGTCAGTCACACCAGCCTTCAGTCTTTCCAGCTGAGACTTCAGACATCAGAGAGCAGAGACAAATCCCTCCCATTCTACCTGAAATCCTAATCCAGGTTACTTGCAAACAGAATAAAATGGTTGTTTTCAACTGCTAGAATTAGAGATACTTTTTATGTAGCAATAGTAATTGCTAGAGCAATATATGACACAAAGCTAAAGAAATTCATTCTTTTCTTCTTTCCTTTCTCAGATAACTTATTAAGATGCCAAGAAAGCATCCGATAATGTTGGGCATCTATAAGGACAACAAATTGAAAAGTAACTAAAACATATTACATCATGTATATGCCGCAGACAGAGGCAGAGGCTCACGGTCTAGACAGAGAGTCATTCCTGGCAAAGCTGCAACACATTTCATGTCAGCAGGCACATGCCCAGAATTCAGAGCTGGGCAAAGCTGACCCAGGAAAGTGTGGGTCAACATGTCACAAGTCAGCAGGGAACTGGTCCCTGGTACTTGCCAGCCTCCTTAGAAGGACACACTTGGGTAAAGGGAAAGACTTCGTTTTGGCTAATCCTGGGACATGGAGTGTTGAGATGCAAGGGTGGGTCATAAAAGAAGGAAGGAGGATGGACTGCAAGATTCAACTCAAGACGAAGTAACACCATAGACTATTCCTTATCCGAAGGAGCATGGCACATGCGGCTTGCTTGGGTGGTTGCTGGTATCCAAGATCATCAAAACCAAGGGGTGAGATCAGCATGTGTCTTTATAGATGGTGAGTCTGCCCTGAGATAAAGCATAGGGCTGTCTTGCAACTCCCAGTGTATTTCCCAGAAGGAAACTGATGTCGCATGCAAACGGAGTAATCGAGGAGAGTTTCATAGGCTATTTACCAAGATGTGGATGGTTCAGGGAAACCAAAATGGATGCTGCAGTGCAGTGAGACTGCACCTGGGGCGGGGGAGGGGGCGAGGTGCGTGCCTAAAGGGTCAACAGGCAGTCACAGTTATAGTTAAAGAGAGTGGCAGCCTCTTGGCAGAAGCTCTGGCTTTCATCAGAAGAAGGCAGCCAATCTAGAGCAATGATCATGGAGGACTGCAGGACAGTAAGCTCTCCCTCTGCCATTTCTCAGCTTGGCTGAATCCAAAGGTAAACCAGAGGAAGGGGCCCCCTGAAGTAGTCCACAGGGACTTCTAGCAGCCTTCTAGGGCACAGGACAGAAAGGACAAAGGTAGAGACTGGACTCAGAGGGGCAAAATGTAAGATACCCAGTGTATGATGTGGTCTGCACATCCAATTCAGGGTAACACTCCTGGGCTGGAACAGAAGGACAATAAGGATCCCTGGAGGAGAGATGGCTGGTAAGGGCTGAGCATGGGCTTCCAGTTCTGGCTCTGAGGCTCCCTCCCCACCTCCCTTCCCTCACCCAGGAACCACTTTATCAGATGGAAATCAGGGTTAATCAACTGGGACCATGCAAACAAGATTGGGACATCCAAAGTCCAGTAACTTAACCATTCATGCAGGGTCTCTTAAACTCAGCACTATTGATATTTGGGGTCGGATAATTATTTGTAGGGGGCTATCATATGCATGGCAGGATATTTAACAGCTTCTCTGGGCTCCACCCTCAAGATTCTAGTAGCAACAGTCTATCCAGCTGTGACAAACAGAAGTGTCTCCAGAACTTTCCAATTGCCCTCTAGAGGCAGAAGTACTTTTGGGTAAGAATCACTGCATTTGTCCATTCAAGAAATGTTGAAGGAGATATTGATCATGTGGCAAACATCATGCTTCTCTTCCTGGGGCAGGGGAGACACCATGTGCCAGTGGGATGTGGTCCTTGCTTTCTCAAATTTCATAGTCTAGTGAGGGAGGCCAACATTAAATGCATAGTTACACAAATAACTCACTTTTGGGGCAAAGTTACATTTAATAGAAAACCTGAATGACCTTTTCAGGCAGGTGCCAGTTCTAGAACAAAACCCATAGACATGGAAATACCAGGCTGTAGGGGGAATTATTTTTATTGATCTTTAACTTTTTTTAAAGTTTAGTTTTTCTTACACCTTGAATCTCCAAATATCACACACCTTGATGCTGAGATTTAAATAACATCTGTTAAAATCCCGAAGTGATTGTGGCAGATGAAAATGGCTGCAATTTGTTTGCCACTCTTTTTTCTTTTTTAAGATTTTATTTTTAAGCAATTGCTCTACCCAACGTGGGACTCAAACTTACAACCCCAAGATCAAGAGTCACGTGCTCTACTGATCAAGAGTCACCCCTCTTTGCCACTCTTATCACTAAGAAGTAAGAAGCTACTTTCCTCTCCTGGAAACTGGAATGCCTTTGTGCCTGACTTGACTGATAGAATGCAGTGGACATGATGCTGTGTGGCTTCCGAGTCTGTCACAAGGAAATTTACTCTCTGAGAACATGCTTGGAGAACCCTGGCCACCATGTAAGTAGTCCAGCTATCCTGTTGGAAAGGAAGAAACTGTGTCCAAGCTGTGGATAGTGTGGAGACTAAAGCCAGGTAGAGATGCCTGGGATGCCAGCTGTGTAAGTGAGAAGCCATTTTGGATGTTCCAACTAACGGAGCCTTTAGCCTTCAAGTGGCGCTGCCTGAACCACTACCTGACTATCGCCACATGAGAGTCCTCGAATAAACCAGCAGAAGAACCACCCACCTGATCCCAGTTAACTAACAGATCCACGAGAGGTGGTAAGATCATTGTTTTCAGCTGCTAATTTGGGGATGGTTTGTTATATAAGCAGTAGATAGCCTAGACAGTCCTTAAAGTGTTACTGAACATATGGATGGAAATAATCATCGGGGGTATCTGGCTGGCTCAGTTGGTAGAACATGCAACTCTTGATGTAGGGGTTGTGCGTTCAAGACCCAGGTAGGGCATAGAGCCTATTAAAATAGTAGAAATAATCATTCATCTGTTTATCGCATAAATAACAGTTGTGTATGCAAACGGAGAAGGTATATCAATTAGGATTCTTTTGGGACTTAGTAATAGAAACCTAACTCTAATTGCTTAGGGAGAAGTTGGAAAGTTTTGGCTCATGAAACTCAAGGAAGAGTTAACTCACCCAACTTCAGGAGTATCAGGAATTTTTTTTTCTTAAGATTTTATTTATTTGTTTGTCAGAGAGAGAGAGTGCACAAGTAGGGGAAATGGCAGACAGAGGGAGAAGCCGGCTCCCCGACGAGCAAGGAGGCCGATGCGAGACTCAATCCCAAGACCCTGGGATCATGACCTGAGCCAAAGGCAGATGCTTAACCTGAGCCACCCAGGTGTCCCAGGAATGATGTTTAAGTACTTAAATGCCACCAGGGAATTTTCTAGCCATCTCTCATTTCTACTTCTTTCTGCTGGCTTTATTCCTATCCACTGCGGTCTAGCATTGTCTTCCTAGTGGGAAACACAGCTATGAACAAATCCCCAGTTTCACATCTTACAAATGCTACTACTTTTTTCATATGTGCTCTTCGAAAAATTGCAGGGATGAAATCCGATTGGCCAGACTTGGGTCAGTCACCATTTTGGAGCCAATCAACTGTGGCTGAAAGAAGAAAGGGAAGAAGGAAGGGAGAACCATGTAAGAAAGAGCAGGTTCCCACATAGCCATGTGGGTTGGTAAGGATGGGTGTCAGTTAACTTTTGTTATACTATAAACCACCTCCAAACATCAATCAAGTTGCTCACAATTTTGTTTGCCTGGGCCTGCTGAGCTAGGGATAGATGGACTAGAATGGCCTCATTCAATTCTGGTGGTTGGTGAGGCTATTTGATTTGGGGATGGTGGTATGAGCAATGTCTGGCACTTGGTTTGAGATCAGCTAGGGTGAACTGGCCACATGTCTTTCATCATCTAACAGGCTAACCTGGGTTTGTTCACGTGATGGCGTAAGAGCGCCCAGCGACAAGTTAAGCACCAATGCTATGTATTTTTCAAACCTCTGTTTGCATCCCATTTGCTAACATCTTAACAGACAAAGCATGTTACATAGCCAAGCCCAGATTCAAGTCACCTAAAAACCTCCATCTCTCTCTCTCTTTTCAAAGATTTTATTTTTAAGCAGTCTCTACACCCAATGTGGGGCTTGAACTTATATCTCTGAGATCAAGAATTGCATGCCCTATTGATTGAGCCAGGCAGGCGTCCCCCCAAAACCCCCCAAACCCACTCTATCCCTTGATGGGAGAAATTGCAATATATTGAGACCTTTTCTTCCCCAAGTCTATGACTGTGTGTGTGTGTGTGTGTGTGTGTGTGTATGTAGGGGGAGGAGGGTGGCAAGAGTGAGGTAAAGGTGGAGATTCTTGGTGGAGTGCTATAGACAAGGCAATTAATGTTGACAATATACATCAACTGAATTTACCTATAATTATCTTGAACCTCCCACTTGGCCTTAGCAATAAATGCACAACCACGAAGTTGGTGACATGTAAACTTATGAATGGAGATACAATAGAATGACATATGCGATTAATTAAGCCCTCCCGGTTTGCCTCAGATGTTCGTGAGAAGTTAGCCATTTCCTGCCCTTTGCATATTTCTGGTATGAACATTGTCCCAGGTTTTGTTTCAGAAGCCTTGGCAGCTTCTGAAAACAGACTGTGTCACTGGAAAATGTTGTGCAAACCAGATCCTGCTGTCTGCTAGTCATAAACATGTCCTTTCCAAGAACAGACTCTCCAAAACAATATGTCCTAATGCTCTTTGGGTCAAAATTAACTACCAAAGATTAGAATTCTGGCTTCTGACTATTGATTACCAGATGAGGTGAATCTAGAACAAAAATGAATGCATCGGCAATTCAGCCTCTTAGAATTTTTATTGTGTAGGGGATTTTTGTTGTTGTTGTTATTTTATATATAAAGATTTTATTTATTTATTTGAGAGAGCAAGCACAAGCAGGTAGAGGGGCAGAGGGAGAGGGAGAAACAGACTCACTGCGGAGCGGGGAGCCTGCCGTGGGGCTCGATCCCAGGACCTCAGGGTCATGACCTGAGCCGAAGGCAGACACTTAATCAACTGAGCCATCCAAGAACCCCTTGTTTTATTTTTTTATTTATATCCCTTTTATAAAGAGGGATACAAACTCTCAACAGCATCATTGTGTGATGACTAAGAGCGTGGACTCCGGAGCCAGAATTCAGAGTTCCAATCCTGACTCCCACTCACTATGATCTTGGGCAAGTTACTCAGCCTATATATGCCTCAGTTTCCTTGTCTTTAAAATGGGGTATAATGCTAGGATCTGCCCCTAATCATTGTTCCAAGGACTGAATGGGTAGATAATTCCAAAGTTCTGATCCCTGCTTGGGGTAGAACCAATGAGACACAATCTGAGACATTCTTAGAGATGTCACTGTGTTGTGAGGATGCTTATTCATGTCCCTGGTCATCATCAAAAAGGGCATCCGTCACCTTTTTCTTGCTGGATAACAGCAGCAGCTCAGGGAGACGAGGACTGTCAAATAGTACTGAGACTATTTGCAAATTACATTTGCAGTGTAAAGCTCAGGGAAGGAGTCGGTCAATGTCAATACTGAGGTTGAGAGAATGTCAGGGGATTTCAATCATCCATGCTCTCTTAGCCGCCTCCTTCCATAAGTTGTGTTCTGAAGTGAAGTCAAGCGTTAATAAACTGCTACGAAAATCACAGTCTTCATCCATCAATCCACACATGCAAGCCAGTCTTGGCATTCTTGAGCTATCCATCAAAAACGCAGTGACATTCAGAAGAATAGCTGATGTTAAAAAAGAATAAGCACCTGAGGTAATTATTCAAGAGGCATTACATAAGCCAATTCTCTGTTTCCCATTCTTTTAAAAGAATTTCAAGGAACACAGATAAGTTTAAATGACTAAACAGGGGAATGAGCAACTTGTTTGTTGTCAGCATTGGAGTACTTAATTAAATGACACCAACTTTATTTTTAGGTTGATTAAAACATGTGTATACCCTGCCCCAAATGCCCATCTCAACCGTCATTTCATCTTATCATCCTTCCTGTCCACACAGCCAACACAAATATTTGCTGAATGAAATAATGAATAGCTTCCTCGTTATAGCTGATCTCATAAAACACTTTATCAGGAAACAATTACTCCTGAACTCTGAGTAGACAGATATTTTTGAAGAGTGGGCAGATATTTGAGGGGGATTTAACCTAGCAAAATACATCTGAGAAAAGCTCCCTATGAATAGTTCCAGGATCGCTAATATTCTAAGAATGGGGAACCCACAAAGAGATGAAAAATTGGTTTTTTTCTTTCTTTCTTTTTTTTTTTTTAATTTACTTCAGAGAGAGAGAGAGAGAGAGAAAGCGTGAGTGGGAGGAGGGGGAAAGGGAGAAGCAGACTCCTCCCTGTGCAGACAGCTTGATGTGGGGCTCCATCCCAGGAAGCTGAACCAACCCAGCCACCCAGGCATCCCAGGATTTTCTTTTCTTGATTGGGTATCATCATTTGCAACTTGACACTCAACCTTTATCATCTGGTTCTTCCCCTCTCCCCTTAAGTCCATGTCACTCCCACCCCTCAAAAAAGGGGGTTTCCTTTTTGCTTTGTTGCCCCATTAACCATATTTTATAAAAAATAATTTTAAGGAAAAGATGCAGTCTATTCTTTTAAATGGGATTTGTTTCTGGCTTCTATGAGGTTTCGTGAAATCTCTAGAGCACTGAGCTCTGACCACATAGATAGTTTGGAAAAGATGAATTGCATTGGAGGAAGAAGGAAAGGCCAATTCTGGATTAGATTAATGGGGTTGACACATTTGTTATTCTTAAGGAACAAGCTGGGGGGAAAATGGTAAGATTCAAGCATCTTGTGAAGTTTATAGTGTTTGCTGACAAAAATGCCTGTGTCCTTTGACGTTTATATCAACCCAAATATTCTAGTTACTCTCACTGTGACAGAGGCTGGGCCAAGTTTAGCATAAAACAACCACTATGTTATTATGATTATGAATCCCATGTGTCAGAAAGGGCACAGTGAAGACATCTTGTCTCTGCTCCTCGACATCTGGGACCTCATTTGGGAAAACTCAAACAGCAGGGGGTGACTTGAGAGCTTGAGTCTGACATCATCTGAAGTTCTGTTCACTCACATGCCTGGCAGTCCTTGCTGGCTGTTGGCTGGGAACTCAGCTGGGCTGTTGGCTGGAATGCCGCCAACACTTGGCCTCCCTATGTCTCTGCTTGAGCTTCCTCATGGCAAAGTGGATGGGTTCTAAGAGTGAGCATCCCAAGACAATGTGAGTGAAGATGTGCTATCTTTTATGATCAAGCCTTGGAAGTTAAACATAGTGTCAATTTCATCATAGTCATAAACCCACCCAGATTTAAGGGGAGGGAATATAAGCTACATCTTTCTACATCAGTTACACTGAGTATCAGTTAAGAAGACAGGGAAGGAGAGATATGGTGACCATCTTTGGAAAATACAAGGCGCCACACTGGGCATAAAATATATTTAAATTTTTCTTATATGATAGTGTGGAGGATAAAAACATCTCTAGCCCTTGAACCTGTTTGCCTAGCTTGAACAAAATTAATTAGTATCCTTTTCTCTGTAGACGGATGAGGGGGAAGAATTACACAGACCAAGATAGAGAAAGTGGGAATAATTGGTAAGTATACATACTTTGGTAATAACGAGCCCCCCTTGAAACCTGAGAATATACTAAAACTAAAAAGGAGGCTTAGGATGAGTGGGAGAAGATGCTTGATCATATCAAAGCGGCCTCTGGGAGAAGCTGGGGAAGAAAACCAAACTTGGTAAAAGTCAAGTATCAGTGAACCAAGAAATCACTCTGGAGACTGAGCCCCAAACTCACAAACAAATCCTTGGATTTATTGTAGTGCTTATGCCTAACATCCTTTCTTCCCTCCCAGAGCAAAACTTTGTGTTCAGAAGACTCAAAACAAACACTCTTTGCAGCTAGCCCAAAGAAGTTTGTTTCTCTGCCCCATTTCTCCTCTCTATCTTTTTCTTCTCTTGCTTTCTCTGGCACCCAACGCTGTCCCAAGTTCAGTCTCAGCTCCAAAAACGCCCATACTTCTGGTGAATTGCTGGGAGAGCACGTTCTTCCGGTTCACTGCAGTTCCATATTATAAATTTCTGTGGGTAGACTTAAGATTCTCTCTTGAGCACCAGGAAGTTCTTACCACCACCTGAAAATGTGTAGAGTGATAGAGGTCCTCCTTCTTGATTTGTTGGAGTATTTATAAATTGTGGTATTAGGCAGAATTATGGCTCCTCAAAGATATCTATGTCCATGTCCCTGAGACCTTTGAGTATGTTACCTTACGTGGCAAATGACACTTTGCAGAGGTGATTAAGTGAAAGGTCTAGAGATGGAGAGATTATCCTGGATTACCTGTGTGGGACTGACGTCATCAGAAGGATCCTTTATGAGAGTGAGGCAGGAAGGTCAGAATCTGAGGAGATCTGATGATGGATGAAGAGGCCAGAGAGAGAGAGAAAGAGACAGAGAGGAGAGAGAGACAGAGACAGAGAGAGAGGGAATGTTGAAGATACTAAACTTCTAGCTTTGAAGTTGCGGGAAGGGGCCACAAACCATGGAAAGCAGGCAGACTCTTGAACCTAAAAACGGCAAGGAAATATATTCTTCCCAGAGCCTCCAGAAGGAATCCAATCCTGTTGACCCATGTTGGGCTTCTGACATCCAAAACTTTAAGATAATAAACGTGTTTGTTTGAAACCCCTAAGTTTTCAGTAATTTGTTACAGCAGCAGTAGGAAACGAATATAAACAACTTACTTTTCTTGGGGCCATTTGTTTCAGAAACAACATGAGGCTTTTGGTGAAAGCTGCTTGGGAAAAGAAATGTTTCTTCAAATGGGTATGGATTGTCTTTGAAACAGTATGAAAGGAATTTAAATGAAGCTTTGCCCAGTGACTTCTAGAAACTACACATGATGATGTAGAGAAGAACAAAATCTGGTAACGCTGTTTTAAAAACCACTAACTTTCCTCTTGCTTAGGATACAACTACTCACACGGAGCATAGCATCAACATATTGTAGGATGCCTGGGTGGCTCAGTCGTTAAGTGTCTGCCTTCAGCTCAGGTCATTGTCCCAGGGTCCTGGGACTGAGCCCTGCATCAGGCTCCCTGCATGGTGGGAAGCCTCTCCCACTCCCCCTACTTGTGTTCCCTCTCTCTCTGTGTCTCTCCCTGTCAAATAAATAAATAAAATCTTTTCTAAAAAATTGTATTTGATACTTGAACTGGTTCAGTTTGTTACAACTGGCCTGGATCATATTTATGTAAATGAAAATATGCTTAAAATTTGTCCAGAAAATTATTGACACTTCTGACTCCAGGTTGTGTGAAACAGTGACAAATGTCAAGTGTCAACACACTATTCAAATCTCACAAGTAATACTATGAAATTAGACATGGCTAAATGTTATAATCACCTATGACTAAAGAATAGGATCAGTTATTTTTCCATATTTGTGTTAGGGTATATAAATAACACTATTCTCTTGAGAATTGTCTGAATCGTGTCTCCATTTGTCCCTCCAGATTTACTTGGTTCCCTTCTCCTCCCTGCTCTGTGCCCTAGAAGGCTGGCTTAACATGGGCCAATTCAATAGGGCCCTTGGGCCTCCTGGCTTCAGACTTTGGCAGAGATTTCCAGCAGGTGACCAAAGGGAATAAGAAGGGGGAGGTGGGAGTTATGTTCTTCCAACATCCTCCTAAATGAACTGGTACTCAAATCCTTCGGAATCTGCTTCTGGGGGATCCAATCTAAGACAGCATGATATCTAGGGATTATCCCCTTCTTTAGGCTGGACCCCACAATCTTGCTTATACTTTCCATAGCTGGCTGAACCCAAGCTGCACCCATCAGATTCTCTTTCCCTGGAATCTTGTAATAGAATAGAGATGATCTTGGTCAGCATCTGCAGGAGGCTGGGGCTCTCACATGTAAACTCGGGAGCTTTGCAAGTGTACCAAGGGGTAAGAGAAGCAGAGAAAGCCAATCTGCAGGACAGGGCAGGGGGGCTGTGCAAGGAGGCAGGTGAGACAGAAAGAGAGAGAAAGAGAGAGAGAAAAGAGGAGAATGGCTCACAGAATCAGAGACGAGACATAGCTCCTTATTCCAAGTTTCCTCCTTTCCTAATGTCCTCCTACACCCAGCTCCTGCTTCGTGAAGTATGCCAATAGAGATACAATAAAGGCATAAATTCTCCATCGTCTCTGGAAGGAGCTCAGGTAACTTCTATAACATACCATCAAAGAATCAATTAACCCAGCAAGTCATCTGAAAATTACACTCACACTCCCAGTGAGTCAGAAAGTTCTGCTCTACTACCTTCCCTGTGAGATTTCCTTCTTGAAGGCTTGAGAGCACAATGATTGTTAATCTCCCCACAGGTGAATGAACAGGTCTTCAACTACCCTCCGGCATTCACAAAAGCTGACCTAAAGACCTGGTTGGCACGTACAGCAGAGCCTTTGTGGTCCGCAACAACCCAGAATGGAACAATTTATTCCCTAATTACCTAACTGGACCAGTGCAAGCTCACCCAGCCGCCCAGATTTAGAGATAGGTGGCAGTAGGAGGAAATCAGAGAAAGACAAATATGCTGGGGCAGGAACAGACCGTGACACGAGTTTTGCAAGCTCCCCAGCTTCTACTTACTGCCTGCTAGGGTTCTGAATCCTCGGCCTCCTGTGTTGACCACTGGCCCACTCAAATGTGTGTGTATCATGGGCCGCCACCCATAGGATGCTATTACCAGGGAGAAACAGTACCCTGACCAAAAGTATCCTTGCTCTATCAGCTGGCCAAAATTCACAAATTCTCATTATTGAGTTATTCTTTTGGTTAAGATACTATTTCTAGGGCGTCTGGGTGGCTCAGTTGGTTGAGCGACTGCCTTCAGCTCAGGTCAAGATCCTGGAGTCCCAGGATCATGTCCCACATTAGGTTCCCTGGTGGGCAGGGGGTCTGCTTCTCCCTCTGACCATACCCCTCTCATGCTCGCTCACTCTCATTCTCTCTCTCAAATAAATAAATAAAATCTTAAAAAAGAAAAAAAAGGTACTATTTCCAGAATATCACTGCTAAGGCCCAGATGTATTATGAAAGTACAGAGAAAAGACTGGAAACCTCATCATTACCTTGCTGGTCAGGGTAGGGTGGCAGTGGAAAGATTTTTTTAAAATGCTTGCTGGTGATCAGAGAGAGATACCAGAAAAGGATTGGAGAAGGAAGCATTAAAGGACCTTCAACTCTGTTGGAATTAGATTCATTTGTTGAATAAATATCTTATTGACTGGCTATTCTAGGCTTTGGGAATACAAAAGGCAGACTTCTGGGCCATCTGGGTGGCTTAGTGGGTTAAAGCCTCTGCCTTTGGCTCAGGTCATGATCTCAGGGTCCTGGGATCGAGCCCTGCATTGGGCTCTCTGCTCAGCAGGGAGCCTGCTTCTCCCTCTCCCTCTGCCTGCCTCTCTGCCTACTTGTGATCTCTTTCTGTCAAATAAATAAATAAAATCGTTATAAAAAAAAAGGCAGACCTCTGCTTTTATGAAATATACAGATTAAGGAGAAATACAGATGGAGATCAAATAATCACTCCAAGGTAGTGGTTCTCAACTAGGGGCCATCTGAGACTCTCTGGAGACTTGTTTATTTTATTTTTTAAAATAAAAAAAAAACTGGAGGAGTTGCTCTAGGTATCCATTGAGTGGAGGCCAGGGACATTGCTAAACATAAGGCACAGAACAACTTCTCCACAGGAAAGAATCATCTGGCCCAGGATGTCAGTGGAGCCTTGGTTGATAAAGTCTGTACTAAGACAGTGATTCTCAAAGTATGGTCCCTGATAGGCAGCATCAGTAGCATCTGGGAACTCATTAGAGATGCAAATTCTTGGGCCCTACCCTAATTCTGATGAATCAGAAATTCTGGTGGTAGAAGCCAGTGTTCTGTTTTAACAAGCCCTCCCCGGGACTCTGATGCACACTAATGTTTGAGAGCCACCAAATGAAGGAATAAAGGAAAGTGAAAAGCAATCCAAAAAACCCCAAATCTTGCCATTTGCGATGATGTGGATGGAACTAGAGGGTATTATGCTGAGTGAAATACGTCAATCAGAGAAAGACAATTATCATATGATCTCTCTGATATGAGGAATTTGAGAGGCAGGGTGGGGAGTTGTGGGGGGTAGGGAGGGAAAAAATGAAACAAGATGGGACCAGGGAGGGAGATAAACCATAAGAGACTCTTAATCTCAGGAAATAAACTGAGGATTGCTGGGAGGTGGGGCGGGGGAGAGATAGGGTGGCTGGGGGATGGGCATTGGGGACGGTATGTGCTATGGTGAATGCTGTGAAATGTGTAAGCCTGATGATTCACAGACCTGTACCCCTGGGGCACATAATATATTATATGTTAATAAAATAAAAATAATAATAATAAAATTTTTAAAAAGTGAAGGCAAATACTTTGAAGGAAAAATTTCTGTACCAATGCTACTCAAAAAGTGGTTTATCCACTATTCGTATCATCATTATAGGAGAGCTGGTTATACAAATTTCCAGGTCCCACCCTAGACCTGCTGAATCATGGAGATACGTGTAGAGGCTAGATTGAGAAAACCACGGGGGCGTTCTAAGTAATGAAGACTTTACATGTCAGGAAGTTGGAAATCTCTTGACTCTGGATGAGTCAAGTTCTGGCAATAAGCAGGCTTAGGTTGGAGAAATGATTAGAGGGAAACCAGATGGAAAGCTGTTGAGGTAGCTCCACAGCGTGTGAACTAAGACAGAGCCAACAGAGATAGAATAAAGGAAGTACATGTGGGAAAGCTTCAGAAGGAAGAGGGTACAGGCTGTGATGACTGATTGGATTAGCAGATGAAGGTGTGCCAGGAATTCTTCTGATTGGAAGTAACAAAAAGTCCCAGGGGCGCCTGGGTGGCTCAGGCAGTTGAGTATCTGCTTTCAGCTCAGGTCATGATCCCAGGATCTTGGAATCAAGTCCTGCATCAGGCTCCTTGCTCAGCAGGAGGTCTGCTTCTCCCTCTTCCTCCACCTGCGGCTCCCACTGCTTGTGCTCTCTCTCTCTCTCTCTCTCTCTCTCTGATAAATAAATAAATAAATAATATCTTTTTAAAAAAATCCCAATTTAGAGTGGCTTGAAGAAAGAGGAGTTTATTTTTCCCCATTTCGAGAAGTCTTAGATGGAACCAACTGCTGCCTTTGTTTCATGATTCAGTAATATCCAGGCTGGTGTCTCTGATTCTCTTGGTCTTTTCTTTTTTTCTTTTTTTTTTTTTTTTTTTAAGATTTTATTTATTTTCTCTTGGCCTTTTCTTAATTCTTGTCACCTCATGGTCACACAGTAGCTGCTGTAGCTTCAGATATCTTGTTTGTGTTCAGGGATGGAAGGAGCAAATAAGGAAGACAGGGTCTGTTCCTTTCTTTTTATATATTTATTTGTTTGTTTATTATTTTATTTTTTAAGATTTTATTTATTTATTTATCAGAGAGAGAAAGAGAGAGAGAAAAAACAAGCAGGGGGAGCTCCAGGAAAGGGGAGAATCAGGCTCCCCACTGAGCAGGGAGCCCAATGGGGAACTCGATCCCAGGACCCTGGGATCATGACCTGAGCCACCCAGGCATCCTTATTTATTATTTTTTAAAGTAGGCTCCATGCTCAGCATAGAGCCCAACACGGGACTTGAACTCACAGCCCTGAGATCAAGACCTGAGCTGAGGTCAAGTGTTGGAAATTTAACCCACTGGAACACCCATGTGACATGAGGTCTGTTCCTTTCAATAAAAAAAGCAAACGTTTTTGTAAAATCACTCCCAGATTTCTACTTATTGGCCAGAACTGCATCACATGACCACCTACTGCTACAAAGCAGTGTGAGAAAGTGTTTAGCATTGGTATCTCTATGGTAGAGAAAGAGGTTGGGAATTGGTGTTATGCCTTACAATCTACAGCATCTGCAAGGAAGGTAGGAGTAAATTAGACTTACTCCAGCTTGAGGGAATAAGGGGACACTGGCACTATTCCCTAGGATAGGAAAGACATGGGAAAAAACAGGTTTGGAATGGCAAGAACATGGGCACGCTGGGTGGCACCATAATTAAGTGTCTGCCTTCGGCTCAGGGCATGATCCTAGGGTCCTGGGATTGAGCCTTGCATTGGGCTCCCTGCTCAGAGGGAAGACTGCTTCTCCCTCTCCCACTCCCCCTGCTTGTGTTCCCTCTCTTGCTGTGTCTCTCTCTGTCAAATAAATAAATAAAAATCTTAAAAAAAAAAAAAAAGAAATGGGAAGAACATTACGGTAGATTGTCTACTGCAATAATTTCATCCACTGTTGTATATATGACCTTTTGCTCTGAGACTGCTCCTTCTATCATCAAGAATTAGAATTTATTTCTCCACCCTTTGGACTGGGGCTTGGCTGTGTGACTTGCTTTGGTGAATGGGGCATTAGCCAGAGTAACACAAGCAGAGCCTGAAAAAGTGCTTGCACATGGAGGTCTGCTCTCTTTCAGGTAAAACTGGAGTGCTGAGGCGATGATATGGTTGTGTAAGCCTGGTGAGCTCCATACAGGAGATCTGAAGTGCCCTAGCCAGGAACCAGCACCAACCACCAGATACGTGAGTGAGCCCATTTTAGATCTCTGAAGCCAAGATAAATTACCAGATAACTGCAGCTGCACGAGTGAACTCTGATGAGATCAGTAGAACAGCCCAGCTGAGTCCAGCCCAAAAATGCTCTTCACAGAAATGTAAGCAAATCAATATTCTGGTGGAAACATCCCAGGAGCTAACTGAACTTTTTTTTTTTTTTAAAGATTTATTTATTTATTCATTTATTTATTTATTTATTATAGGGAAAAGTAGACTCCCTCTGAGTGCGGAGCCCAACATGGGGCTTGATCCCAGGGCCCCGAGATCATGACCTGAGCTGAAGTCAGAGGCTTAACCGACTGAGCCACCCAGGTGCCCCGCTAACTGAACTTTTTGATCTGAACCTGGAGATGGAGATGTGGACATTACCAAGCCCACAGGGAGCATGCATTTGAAGTGGTGAAAAGGGATGAGGTCACCTGGGGACAATCTCAGGAGTACCAGTGAGAGGTGGAAAGTAAAATGGAAAGGACACAGGCATAGAGCTCACAAGAGGCCATGAGAGGAATTTCCAGGAGAAGAAAAGTATCAACAGTGCCATGCGCCAAGGAAGCATTGGGAAAGATGAAAACCGAATGGAGAACATTGGATTTGGCAATGAGTAGGTCATCAGAGATCTTGACCAGCGCAGTTTCAGGAGACTGTAGGGGACAGGGGTTAGGTTGTAAGAGGATTAGAATGGATTGAAGAGTAAATGGCAGGTGGGAAGTAGACTGTTTTCCCTGGGAGTTTGGGGTGTGTAGGCAAATAGAGAAAGGGGAGATAGCTTGATGAAAAGACACAGGCAAGGGAAGCCTGAAACTAACTTCCTTTTGTCTCTCAAGATAGGGGAGGCTTAGAAATGTTTAGAAAGGATTGGGACAGGGAAGATACTAAGAAAAGCTCTAATATTCACTGGGACTTGTTTCCTGAGAGGCAAGATTTATCTTAATCAGGAGAAAGAGTGCCACAAAACAAAGAATGAAAGAAAACAAATACCAAACTAGAGGGCAGGCATTGTGGAGGTGAATGAGAGAGATAAGGTTGTAGATTTAGGGATGGGAAACTGAGTTACCCAGGCTTGATGGCATGCATTTCCTCTGGGTGGCCAGAGATCCAAGAGCCAAGAAGACAGTAGCCGTGGAAGAGTGGAGAAGCTTTGGAGAAACCTCTATGGGTGTGGAGGAGAGAGCTGACCAGGCAGCAGTGCAGGATTCACTGGGTTGCTGAGATCCACCTGAGGCTTGATGATCACTCATCTGGCGCTCCCTGGACAGTCTGTGTGTAGGAACTAGAAATGTGAATACTGGCTCAATCCATGGGTTTCCTCCTAACTTTGTTCCCTGCAACACAAACTCTTTTCATTCTTCTGATTATTAAGTTTTACTGGGCACATGGCTTTCTTGATCAGAGATTACATTTCTGGGGCACCTGGCTGACTCAGTCAGGAGTGCAACTCTTGATCTTGGGGCTGTGAGCTTAAGCCCCATGTTGGGTGTGGAGATTATTTAAAAATAAAATCTTTTTTTTTTGAAGATTTTATTTATTTATTTGACAGAGAGAGACACACAGAGAGAGGAGACACAAGCAGGGGGAGTGGGAGAGGGAGAAGCAGGCTTCCCGAGCTGGGCTCAATCCCAGGACCCTGGGATCATGACCCAAGATGAAGGCAGGTGCTTAAGAGCTAAGCCACCCAGGGGCCCCTTAAAAATAAAATCTTAAAAAAAAAAAAAGGAAAGATCGTATTTCCAAGCTGCCCTTGAAGCTGATATGGCCAGGTGACTAAATAGTGACCAATGGGATAAAAGTGTCAGTAAGTGTCTTTAAAGGACCAGGCATGGGTGCCTTTCTCTCTTCCTGTTTTTCGCTGACTGAAGTGCAGATACAGTCGCTCGAACCCAAGAAACCATTTTGGATTATGTGGGAGAAGCCACACATTTAAATGGCAAAGCAACAAGACAGAAGAGATCTTGGTCCCAAAAGATCATGGAGCCCCTATATCAGTGCTGCACCAGCTACTGCTGAATGTCATTTCCATGAAGAAAAATAGTTTACTATGTTTAAGTTAATTTTCTGTTTTATATAAGTGAAGCTAATTCTTTTTTTTAAGTTTTTTTTTTTTATTTTAAAGGATTTATTTATTTATTTATTTATTTGAGAGAGAGAGAGAGAGAGAGAGAGAGCATGAGAGAGGGGAGGGTCAGAGGGAGAAGCAGACTCCCCATTGAGCAGGGAGCCCGATGCAGGACTCAATCCGGGGATTCCAGATCATGACCTGAGAAGAAGGTCATAAGTGAAATTCTAATTCTAAACGTCATAAGTGAAGCTAATTCTAAATATCCATACTCACTGCTCTCTTGGAGACCCTCACCTGATAGTCTGCACTGATAGTCTGTCAATTCCAGATGCCTATGTATTTCTTAACTCCTGATTTAAGCTTCTATTAAGGTCTTTCTGAATGCCTACCTCTTGGTTTGAGCTGACAAGAGCCCTTCTTATTCAAATCTCTGGCCAAAGATTTACCATATTTGGGGCATTTCAGTTTATATTTTACTTCTGATTAAGTGGGAAACACCCTCAATTGTTCCTCAACTATTTTTAGCATTGCATTATTTTCACCATGCTATTAAAAACCATGCCATCAATTAAGGAGGACACGTGATATAATTAGCACTGGGTGTCATATGCAACTGATGAATAAGGGAATCTGAAACTAATGACACACTATATGTGAATTAATGAATGAAATAAGAATGAAATAAGAAAAAATGAAATAAGAAAAAAAGAAAAAATCATGCCATCATATGTTATACATTTATTAATTCATTTCTTCAATTTTGATTGATCACTTTCTATGTGCTTTGAAATGATGGACACCATGGAGGCTCCAAAATCAGTAAGACATGGGGTATTCCATCAAGAATGTGACAATCCAGTGGAAGAGAAGAATATGAAAGCAACTAACATAATGAAAATAGAAGTGCAACAGCCATATTAAGCATGTTTTGGGGAAGTATGCAATATTTAAACTCTTTTCCTGAATTCACCACTGCAGTTTATAAGACTGGCACTAGAATTAGAGTTTCCTGATCCTCCATATTCTGGTCATAATATCAGATCCCACCCTAAGCCATTATTCCATGTTCCTAAAAACATCTTGAAAAACAAAATCTCACTTATCTAAAAGTTTCTTTCTTAAAAAAATTAGAAAATAAGGAATTTGAAAGAAGGAGGAGTTGATTTAAGTTTATTCATTTGCTGGCCATTGTCAGGCCGAGACGTAGATGTTGGGATAATATTGAAACAAATGATTGATGGGGTCTTGTCCTCATAGATATTAAAAATTAATCTCCCACGAAAACATCAAATGCTAACTGTGATGAAAACACTTCCAAGGGGGGATACATGGTACCCAGAGAGGAAATAATGGAAGCATTGGTCCTTGTTGGGAAAAGCATGGCAGGGGCTGGGCTGGGGAGGGGAGAGGAGGTGAAGATGGAGCCTAGCAAAGGCAAGATGGTGTAAGAGGAGATGGGAGAGGTAAGCGGGCGCCAGACGACAGAGGCTCTTGTAGACCACATTACAACTTTGGCTTATTTTAAGAGCAATAAGTGGCAAGTGACGTGGTTTGATTTCAAATAGATCCATCTGGCTGCCAAGCAAAGAGTGAAATACAAGGGTGAGGAAAGAGTAGGAAGCGGGGAGACCAGTTTGGTGGCCACAGCAGGAATGCAGCTGTGAGTTGAGAATACCTTGGATGAGGGTGTGTTGTGGGGAGAAATAGACTGATAGGAGAAGTCTTCAGGAGGACTTAACAATGGTTTGGGGCTGGGGTGGGAGGGAAGAGATGGTAAGGAGGACGGTTGGGTTTTCGGGCTTCATTACCTCATGGTTGATGATATTATTCAGTGAGATGGGAAGAAGACAAACCAGACTTGGGGATGAGAGTAACATGAAATGGGTCTTTCTTGAGTCTGGTTTTGAAAATTCTGATTTTACAAAGTGTTTGAAATACCCAAATGTAGATGTCATTTAGATTCACTTAGAAGCAGGAACTGGGTAGGAGAGAGAGGTGAGCTACCTGTGGGTTGGTTCAAACTGAAGCCGCAGGCAAGGATGAGACCGCCTGGTGGGGGGGGGGCGGGAGTGAGAGGGAGAACCACCAGGGCTGGGTGACCAGGTAGGGCAGCAGGAGCCCGCGTAGGCAGGGGCTAGACTGGCTAAAGAAGAAGGAGAAAAAGCAGGAGATGGTGGAGACTTGCAGGCCAATTGGGAGAGCGTTTCTTTTCTTTATTTTTAATTAATATATAACATATTATTTGTTTCAGGGGTACAGGTCTGTGAATCATCAGTCTTACACAATTCACAGCACTCACCATAGCACATACCCTCCTCAATATCCATCATCCTGCCACCCCATCCCTCCGACGCCCCTCCACTCCAGCAACCCTCAGTTTGTTTCCTGAGACCTAAGGAGAGCATTTCAAGGAGTGTTTGACAATGTCAAAAGCTGATGAGATCTGAAATCTGCCAATGGAATCCAGGGCCATGGTGATGAGTCAAGCTCAAAATGTTTTGATGGGATGACAAGGGTAAAAACCAGACTGAAGGGAATTGGGGAGTGAATGGAGGTAAGGAAATGGAGGCAGAGTATAGACAACCCTTTTGGAAAAGTTTGTGAAGGGGAGGAGAGAACTAAGGCAAAAGCTAGAGAAAGATGTAGGAATGAGGGATTTTTTTTTCTCTTTATGATAGATTCATTAATACAGCAAGTAGAAAATCCATAAGTTGACTTAAGTACAGAAATTTAGAACATAATAAGGTGGCATCTCAAATCAGTGAGGCTAAGACTTTACTAAATGGTGTTGGGAAGCCTAAACAGCCATTTGGTAATTCTAAAATTGGATCCATACCTCACATTATATACAAGAGTAAATTCCAAATGGATTGGATATAAATATAAAAAATGAAACTATATACAATTCTAGAAGAAAACATGCATGAATTCCTTGATATCTTGAGGTTGGGGCAAGGTTTTGTTTTTGGTGGCTTTTTTTGAAATCTCTACACCCAATGCGGGACTCGAACCCACAACCCTGAGACCAGGAGTCCCATGCTCTTCCTACTGAGCCAGCCAGGTGCCTCTTTTATGTATGTATGTATGTATGTAGTTATTAAGGAAAAGTATTTTTGACTCAAAATGCAGATGCAATAAAAGAGAAGACTGATAAATGTTAATATTTAGAAATTTTGCATGCCAAAAATCATAATAAGGAAGCAACCAAAAAACATCAGAAACAAAGTTAAAACACAAACGACAACCTTGGAGGAAATATTTGCAGCATGCATTGTATATATTATGCGTGTCACAGGTAAAGGAATGGTTATATATAGATATAAAGAACCAGTAGAGAGGGAGCAATTGGCTAGAGAAGGGAGGGGGAGGGAGGAAGAGGGAGGGGGAGAGGGAGGGAAGGGAAGGGGCAGAGAAGATCCCTACTGCGAGTGTGGTGGGAACAGGCCAGGACAGAGGATAAGGGCATGGAAAGACAAAAAGGGACCATCAGCAGCTTCTGTGTCAAATGGACAGAAAGAGGGTCTGGATGGGGCTGGATGTTTAATAACATTAGGAAGCAAGTTAGCAGCTGAGAGGGAAAGGAAAGTAATTTAAAATAATCATGGTGGAGGGAAGGAAACTACACTGACCAGAGACATGTCCAGAAAGACCAGAGCCTGCTTAAGAAGTGCAGCTGTTGCAGGTAAACTTACAAAGGAGCCCTTGTGCCCCAGAAGGGACTTCTCCCTGGCAGTGCCTGGGAGACTCTTAGACCATTCTCTTCATGGGGAAAAGAGTTCTTCCTAATTCGACTCTGTCATCCTGGGAACTTCTTTCCTATAGATCCAGGAGCAGGGAGGAAGTGAAGGCATGGTTAGCAAGAAGCTGTTGACTTTATATGAAAAATATCATGAACCAACTCATTCGGTTTGTCAGGTCACACAGGCGAGCAATGTCAGACATGGAGAGAGGCAGAGAAATTTCCAAGTGTTCTGAGAGAACCATTAGGGACAGCTGCTAGGAAAGCACTGGTGGTTAAGTTTATCTTAATCACCTTCATTCAGAGCTCGCTCTCCCTGCATTTTGGTTGAGTGAATTCGCCCTTGCTCAGAACTCAAAGTCCTAACGCTTCCTAATGGGGTTAATCTTTGAGATGGTTCTCTGAAAGGGTTGGTACAGGAGGCGTGTCTGTCTCTGGACTGTAGGGGCAGCAGACGTGTCAACATTTGCAATTTGCTAGTTCCTTCTTCCTTGCCTGCTACTTCCCCCTCCCCCCAGTTCCATTCAGTCTTCAGATTAAATATACAATAATAGTTTTCTGTTCTGAAAACCTCTTCGCAGCCAGGGCTGGTGGGAATGACCACCAAGTTTAGGCTTGCTGGTGCTCAGGGGATGGTCGGTTCTAGGCTAAGAGAAAGAACATGAAGGAAGTGAATTCCTTTTGCAGAGGGGGCAAGGTATTTCTGTCCAGGACCTGGAGAGCCTTAATCAGAGCAGAATATGGATTCATATTCCGCTGAGAATGGATTCATTCTCCATGGAAAGGATGAGAAAATCTGTGATGACGATATCATTTAAAAGCAAAAACAAAAAAAGCCAATCTTCCGGGGTTCAGGGATCCAACTTGGAATAATATGTCTGCATCTAGGCCCTGCCAGAGTCCAGCTCTGTGTCTATGGGGCCTCAAAGCAGAAGAGAGAAATAATGCCCGGGAGTCACCAAGTCTGGCTGTTTGTTGGAAAACTGCTGTTGCCAGGTAGGGAGGGAGGTGGCTTTCCAGGAAACCCAGCCAGAGTTTGAGGTATTTGTGCAGCTGGAAAGTAGATGACCAGGCTGGCCTTATTTATGTGGGACATGCTGACGTGGGAAAGACTAGAGCTCTTGCGGTCCTAGAGCTGGGAATAGTAACTCTGGGAATGGTAACTCTGATTCCCTTTAGAAAAATCAAATTCTTTGCAGTTTATTTATTTTTAACATCTCTTTGTGTCCCTCTCCTGGGCAGGCCCCTCCCACCTCCTGACTTGAGGACTGATGGACCTTCTAGACATTACTTCCAGTGACCCAACTTTGAACTAACTACCCAAGTGGAAAACGATGTAAAGTTATTTTCATTCTGAAGGAGGATGCTAACAATCCAAAGGAATGAATTTCTAATGGTGGAACTGCAAGTCCCTAGTGTGACCAAAGACGTTTTGGGACAGGATGTTCTACCCTGTTCTGTTCAAATGATTGACTAGGTAGCCTCCTACTTTGCCCTCTTGAGAGGCTGGCTCTGATCTTTGGAACTTCAGAAACATCCGACCTGTTGTCTTTCTCAAAGGGGAGTGGATTTCAGTCCACTCCAAGGATACACTGATAGTGAGTATTTATAACATGATATTATCAGTAAAAGCAGTAGGTAAGTGCTTTTCTCATCACTTTGATAGCCAAGGGAGAGTATGTTTCACACACTGCCTTCAGGTGCTGAGGGGTGGATTTTATTACCTCCTCTTTATAGAACATGAAGAACCCCAGAAGTTGAAACTGCTGACTCTAGGAGTGTCACCAGACATAAAGTGAGCTCTCTGCCTCTCTCACGAGTCTGTCTGGCTATCCACAACAAAGGAGGTAGCCAATTTAAGATAATAAGCCCAAAGAAGGGGGAATGTCTTCACATTTTTATTTTCTACATCAATCGGTTTGCAGCATCTGAGCTTTGTTAATTACACATTCTCCTTGTTTATGCTCATTTGCTAGTGATTTTTCCCTCTCTTGGCCTTTAAACGAGGCAGTTTAGCAACAAGGCACCCTGACATGGGATTTTCTATAGCACAGACCAGGGATATTTCTAAAGCATGCAAAAGATTTAGGTCACAGATATCCAGCATAAGGCTGTGTCTGCTCTATTTTAATAATGCTTTTAAAAAATAATTTATGAGTTCAATGTGCTCCAGTTCATTTTTTAAAATTAAAATTTAAGTCATTTTCTAAATTATAAATTATTTTTCAATTATTTTCGGAAGCCAGGAATAGTATCACTGATTCCTTTAAGGATAATCATATTCTTTGCAGTTTATATATTTGAATAATATTTCATCTTAGCCAGCCGTTTACGAGCTCTGGCACGGTTTACCTGCATTCTCTGTGTCTCTGTTTCCTCATCTGTGAAACAGACACAAAAATAATACGTGAAGACATCCGTGTCATTAATGCCCTTAGACAATCTAGAATGCTCTATCAGACTTAGCTATCATTAGCATATTATAGCTGTTTTGAATTACCAAAGTCATATGCACATTCAGGCAAGCCCTTAGAACTTTGCTGGCCCCATCTAACAACTGATCACGGACATCCTCCCTGAGCAAGTCCCCTGGAGCCCCCTCTTTACAGAAGATGGGCATTAGCTCCTTGTCTGATTTGTCTGTGGCTCCAGTATTGTTTAGGGCAGCTTTTCACATTTCTGTACAGTCAAATCCTTGCTCTTTTCCTTATGCCTCCTGGGTTATGTATAAGGCATAGGAAGACCGTCTCAGGGGCCAGCACTTAGAAATATATTTCCCAGGACTGGAAAACAAAGACTTGCACAATACAAGAGAACTTGCAGAACATACATTAAACTTTGTGATTCATTAGTGTGAGTGCATTTTACTTTTTACTGGAGAAGTTCAAAGACTGAAATGCTTTTAGGTGTCGAGGGGAACGCTACCTTCAGATAAAGACAAGAAATGCAGGACTGAAGACACCCCACAATCTGCACAGGCCTCTTCAGAGCACCCACAGGCTTTTTATAGGTCCTTGTATGGAATGAGTGGGGAGTAGAAATCAATAATTCAGTGTTCGATGAAGTTGAACCTGCAGTTTAACTAGCATGAAGTGTAAAAAGGTAGCTCATTTCAGAAACTCATTGTCAAAGATCATGACAGCAAAATCATGGGGAGACTCAAAGTTACCAGCAAAGCCAGCTGAAGCCAGTAGTTCTTGGCATGTTCCATCAAGTCCTCTCTGCATACTTTCTGACATCTGGGCATTGAGACACTATCTTTGAGAACGTCACTCAAAAGTATTTGCCAAAAGACAAGTGGATAATTAAAAAGAAAAAAAAATGAGTGAGTGTTATATCTTTGACAGTGAGGTATTTCTTTTTTAAAAAATTTATTTATTTTTATTAACATATAATGTATTATTTGTTTCAGGGGTACAAGCCTGTGATTCCTAGTCTTACACAATTCACAGTGCTCACCATAGCATGTACGCTCCCCAGTGTCCATCACCCAGCCATTCATTCCATCCCTCTGCCCTCACACCCCAACAACCCTCAGTTTGTTTCCTGACATTAAGAGTCTTTTAGCGCTTGTCTCCCTCTCTGGTTTCGTCTTGTTTCATTATTTTCTTCTCTTCCCCTGTGATCCTCTGCCTTGTTTCTCAAATCCCACATGTCAGTGAAATCATATGATAATTGTCTTTCTCTGATTAACTTATTTTGCTTAGCATAATACCCTCTAGTTCCATCCACATCGTTGCAAAAGGCAAGATTTCCTTTCTTTGTATGGCTGCATAGTATTCCATTGTATATATACCACATTTTCTTTATCAAGTCATCTGTTGATGGACATCTAGGTTCTTTCCATAGTTCTGCCATTGAGGACATTGCTGCTGTACACATTGGGGTGCACGTGCCCCTTCTGTTTACTACATTCATATCTTTGGGGTAATTACCCAGTAGTACAATTGTTAGGTCATAGCGTAGCTCTGTTTTCAACTTTTTGAGGAACCTCCATACTGTGTTCCAGAGGACAATGAGGTATTTCTATAAACATCTGACTACTCACGCTTTTTCCTACTCTTCTTTTTTCTCAGTAAATGCATACTATGTCTATACAAAGTCAGCACAAGTGGCTGAAAAATAGATAATTAAATAATCTTTTATTTTTGACTTAGAGAATGCCAAATATATATATATATACATATATATATATATATAGTATCTATAAGGCCTCAAAATAGGCTTTCTTTTTTTAATTGATCCATTTATTTGGAGATATATATATATATATATATAAAATATAAATTCAACAAACATCATTTATTTAATGCCCACTATGTCAAAATAATTTTGTTAAGAGTTGTGAGATTTTTGAAGATAAAAAAGATAGTCTCTACTCACAATCTAGTTATGTTCTTTAATATTTTCTAGACCTTTCAGGGAATAACTAAGAAGAACTCCAAGCAATTGGAGCAGAATACCTTATATTTTATGGTAAGGACAATTCTCTGTGTGGTCTATCATGTTAATCAATCGCTATGCTCCTCAGACATATTATTTTTAAAGGCATTGGGTAGCTGTCAGCCACCAGGATGGCCTTGCCTCTGGCACAGTCTTTAAACCCTTGTGTAGTCTTCCCCTGAAATGAATCAAGCCCTAACTGATCCAAACAATACAATGGAAGGGATAGCATGAGAAGTGGCAGGCTAGATCTTTAAAGGTATAGCAGCTTCCATCTTGGTCTCATGGATTGCTTACTCTAGGGGAAGGACTGGAATTCAGGGTAATGGGAAAAACCCGGCATGCAGATTGTTTTGTATGCCTGTGAGCTAAGATTTTAATAATTAATAATTCTTGGAGGTGAGCAGAACATAAACACATATAAATCTTCACCACCATGTTGTAGCTGATGATTTCTAAGCTTTGTAGTAACTACTAAGACCTCAGACATTGCATCCCAATAAATGTATAAGAATCAAATTATTTGGGGGCACCTGGGTGGCTCAGTTGACTGAGTGTCTGACTCTTCATTTCAGCTCACGTCGTGATCTCTAGGTTGTGGGATTAAGCCCTACATCAGGCTCTGCCCTCAGTGGGGAGTCTGCTTGAGGATTCTCTCTTCCTCTTCCTCTGTCCTCCTTCCTCCCACCGTGGATCTCTCTCAAATAAATAAATAAATATTTTAAAAAATGAAACAAATTATTTCTTTAGTATTAATAGCATCATCAATTTTTAAATGTACAGCCTATACAAGCTGCATTTGTTTTCTGCTGACAATTCTTTTGTCATTCTTGGCAGTCTTCAAATCATTAACTTGGGAGGAAAGTGAATTTAGAATTTCTGGCTCAGTCTGTCAAAGACTCCATCAAGCAGGGTTTTTTTTGTTTGTTTGTTTTGTTTTTTAAGTAGTCCTGGAAGGCAGTTACAGTTCCCTTTGTATAGATAAGAAAATTATGGCTCACAGAGAGTAAATGACTATGACCACATAACTGGCTAATGAGAGAGCCAAGAGTGAAGCCCAGCCTCCCGACTCCAAGCGAAGGGCTCTTGTTTCTTCACCTCTGAATGTAGACAGACCAGAGTGCCTCTGGATTATAGATCAGATGAGCCTGTCCCTATCATGAAATGGCACGTCATTTGTTAAGCCCTCACTGGTGTGGTGTGCCAGGAAATGGATGCTTTGTCCTAGCGTCATGGAATGTTCATCAAACAATATCTATAAAGTCTTACCATTGTGCTAGTACTGACCTTAGAAATTAAGGTCCAAGCTTATGTTCATTATAAATATACCCTGTCCAAGTGCTGGGGTATCCATTGGCAAATAAAACCTGCACCTTCATTTCATGGATCTTCCAGTCTAGTCTGGAAGCTTACAGTCTATGGGATTTTTTTTCCCTTGGTTATCTACTTATTGTTTAATTATGGTTTTATAATATTATATGAATGAAAAACAGTAAGATGTTTTGAGACTCATCAGGTACTCAACCCTTAAACTTTTGTAAGGTGTTTTTTTTTTCTTTCTTTCTTTTCTTTTTTTTTTTTTTTGTAAGGTTTTCTTTCTTTTTTCTTGAAGGTACAGCCCCAGATAGCTGAGTAATTGGATCAAGGTTCAGAATGACAAAGACAGATAATGTAACTGCAAACAACATCAACCTCCTTTGAAAGAGCTATTTTGGTCTTTCACCTAAAGTGACTTCTTTCTGCTGAAAGAGATTTGGCAGCAGCTACCTCAGCTGATAGCAGAAAAATCAACCATGAAATATAAAGGTTTTATAAGATTGTGACATGACCCCATTTTCACAGCCATTATACAATCAATGACAAAACAGCAGGGGAACAAAAATAATTTATACCTTACTTTTGGAATGCAATAAAATCTCTACTTTGCTGTCTCTAGATTTACAGTCCCTATTTTGTTTTGATGATGACTTCAATTAGTTTTCATCTCTTATGCACTAACCAACTGAAAGTGGTAAGAAAAGATGGTCAGAGGCAAGCTACGTGGCAAAGAAAATCACTCAAGACTTCAGAAATTTGCTCCAGGAAGTCCACCAGGAAGATAAAACCTCTCATGGAAAGGCCACAGGAGAGTACATAAGAATTAGTTTATAAGCAAACAAACTTGTTTTTCCAAGAAAGAGTGACAGTGGCAAAAGTTTTCAGTGTTTATTTCACTGATTAACAGGTCAGGAAGAAAAACCTTGTTTATATATTTATTTGAGAGAGAGAATGCATGTGAGCTTAAGCAGAAAGGAGGCAGAGGGAGAGGGAGAGAGAATCTCAAGCAGACCTCCCTCCATCCCCTTCCCCCCCACTCCCGGAGCACAGAGGCCTATACCCGGCTTGATCCCATGACCCTGAGATCATGACCTGAGCCAAAACCAAGAGCCAGCTGCTTAACAGACTGAACCACACAGGGGCCTCAAGAAGTTATGTTTTTGAGACATCTTGGGTGGATTGAGTTGGATGATAGTGGGGAATGGGGGACACCTGGGAAGAGACTTATCCATTCATGCATATAAAATTGCTAGTCAGTCAGAAAAGCATACAACTCCTGATCTCGGGGTTGTGAATACAAGCCCCCACATTGAGGTTAGAGATTGCTTAATTAAATACAACTTTTTATAAAGATTTTAAAAAATTTAAAAATGCTTTCTGAGCACTTACTTATGTGTGAGTCACTGGGCTGGGATCTGGACTATAAGTAAGTATGAGATAGACAGGGTCCTTGTGCTCGGAGTGGTTACAGTTAATGGGAAAAACAGAAAGGGCAAAGGAATTTATTAAATGGAGGAACACGAGGATTCCTGGAAGGGACTACTAACTCGCATTTGAAAAGTCACAGGTTTTCTGGAAGAATTCCTTAAAGCTGAGATCTGAAGGATGAGAAAGACCAAGGAAGAGTGTCCCTAAGGAAGGGAATTGTATAAGTAAAAAGCTCAGAGGCAAAAGAGAGCAAGTATGGCATATTTAAGGAAATGAAAATAATGTAGAGGTGGAAAGTTGGGGGACAGTGATGAGAGATAAGGCATAGGGGTCCTCTAAGTCTAGCTAAGAAATTTGAGATTTAGCCTGAGGGTCAAGGAGGGATGTACTCAATCTTCATTAAAAAACAAAACAAGGGGTGCCTGGGTGGCACCCTGGTTGGTTGGTTGAGCGGCTGCCTTCAGCTCAGGTCATGATCCTCAAGTCCCAGGATGGAGCCCCACACCACATTGGGCTCCCGGCTCAGTGGGGGGTCTGCTTCTCCCTCTGACCTTCCCCCTCTCATGCTTTCTCTCTCTCATTCTCTCTCTCTAATATAAATAAATAGAATCTTAAAAACAAAACAAAACAAAAGAACAACTGGCTGCCAGAGAGTTGGAAAGCTGTTGTCATTGGGGTGGCAGATAATGGTGAACTGAATTCAGAAAGTTGCTGTTAGGATGGAGAGAATGAAGAGATAGTCAATAGATCTTTAAGAGAAAGAGTCCACAGGGGAGGATTTGATTATGGATGGATACAGGACAAGCTGACAAAGGAGGAGAAAAATTTTCTCACTAAAGAGTCCTACTCAACTGAGCAGGAGACACTAGGGTAGGAGTTGGTTGATTGAAAGGTGGGGGAACATTGAGTTAAAGGTGGCTGGACTCATGAGATTTGATTTGACTCTCAGGAGACTAGGCTTAGTGTTTTGGGAATAATCAGCATTAATGGGAGAAGAGAAGATTCAAGACAGAATCTTGAGAAAGGCCCAAAATGAAGAGAAAGAAGAGCTTGTAAAAGAGATTTAGATGGTTTTTTTGTTTTTGTTTTTGTTTTTGTTTTTTTTGAGAGAGAGAAGAGAAAAACCAGAAGGAGGTAGTAGCAGGGAAACCCAGAGACAAGAGTTTTCCAGGGGGAGAGATTGATCAACAGTGTTCAATGCCATTGAAAACCAGGCAGAAACATCAGACTCCAATTGAGAGACATTCTACAAAATAACTGACATTTTAAAATGTCAACACCAAGATATAAAAAGAAAGATTGAGAAATGGAGATTAAAGGAGACAAAAAAAAAAAAAAAACCAAACCAAAACAAAACAAAAAACCGTGAAAACTGAGAATGCAATGCATGATCTGGGATTTCCTTTTGCTGTATCTTCCATCATTTTTAATGGTTATATAATAATCCAGATAATTAAGTTCATTCCATTATATTTGAGTTAGTTATTTTATGAAACAAACAGGAAAGTAATTTAGTAGTATTCCAGACTTTCTCTGGTCACAATCTATGTTACTTTATTTTTTTAAAAAATATTTTCAAAATTTATTTGACACAGAGAGAGAGAGAGAGCGCACACAAGCAGGAGGAACAATAGAGGGGGAGAGAGAGAGAGAGAGAGAGAGAGAGAAGCAGACTCCCTGCTGAGCAGGGAACCCAACTTGGGGCTGGATCCCAGGACCCTGGGATCACAGTGCCAGCTGAAGGCAGACAGTTAAACATCTGAGCCACCCATGCGCCCCTCTGTGTTACTTTAGAAGGATGTTTTTGTGTGATTCATTACACCAAAAAAGTGAAAAGTGAATTTATGCGCTTTGATTATCAATGCTGGAAGAGAAAATGAAATTTACAGCTGTTGTGTTAGGTTTGTCTGAATGTGTTTTTACTTCTGATTTTATCTTTACATTTGCCTTAAAATTTGGCCTATGGTTGGCCAAACCTCAGGTAGCATTACTTAAAATATTCATCTCAAGTGAAGGACTCCCTAATTTATGGGGTTCTATCCTAAGATAGGCATCTGTAGGAGGATGTGAATGTAAAGGACTCCTTCAAGAAGATGGTGAAACGGAACAACAACCTCAGTCTCCTTTCTGTGGTTCTGAAATTCTGGCAGTTGAGTAGGGCTAAGCTGCATGCAACATACTAAAATATTTTCATTGTCTTTGATTAGTTTCTCTCTACTCTTTATGTTTTTTTAAAACGTAAACATTTAAATTTTTTAAATTTAAATTTAAATGTTTTTTCTTCTTCTCTTTCGTGTCCACCAAAAGCATTTATCTGTAAGCTTTTGGAAATTGCCCAGACTGTCAAATGCGCAAAACTTCCCTGGCTGGGCGAGTGCCCTCAGTCAAGATGGCTGCGGTACGTTCCATTGCCCTTGCTTGCCCTCAGCAAACGTGGCTACAGCGACTTCCTTTCAAACTGGCTTTTCCCACAAGAAATATGGCGCCTTCGCTTCCGGATTTCGGTGTGCTGCTCTGGCGGGTTGGTGAGTGTAACGGGGACTTTGCAATTTTTCTCAATCAGTTGTCTCCGTGGACTGTGGCGTGACCTGGAATTGGGAGTAGGCAGGGGGTCTGGGCAACGCATCAGATCGTTCTCTCATAATTGGGAAGTTACGGAGGCTTTTCCTGGCACGCTTCCAATTTCCCCATCCCCCTCCTTCTCCCCAACAACACATGGCCTCCGTAGCCACATCTTTGGAGAAATCCCCCAAATTTTGCAGGCAGTGTGACCGGATGGCCTTCCGTTCCTCTTCTTCTTTTTTAAAAACCAGCTTTTTATTTTTATATAATTATTTATTTAGGAAAACATCTTTTTTTTTTTAAGATTTTATTTATTTATTTGACAGACAGATCACAAGTAGGCAGAGAGGCAGGCAGAGAGAGAGAAGGGAGGAAGCAGGCTCCCTGCTGAGCAGAGAGCCCGATGCGGGGCTCGATTCCAGGACTCTGGGATCATGACCTGAGCTGAAGGTAGAGGCTTTAACCCACTAAGCCACCCAGGCGCCCCTAGGAAAACATCTTTTTAAAGATACAATTCACATTCCATAAAATTCACCTGTTTAAAATGTCAAATTCCGTGGCTTTTCATATATTCCAGGATTGTACAGCTATCGCCACAATCTAATTCTAGAACATTTTTATCACCCTAAAGAAATACCCCTACCCATTAGCGGTCTCCATTCACCATGACCTTTCTCAGTCTTAGTACTAGTCTACTGTCTGTAGATTTGTCCGTTTGGAATTTGATATAAATAGAATCATACAACATGTGGTTAAAATAAATTGAGGCATGTTTAAAATTCTAAGTTAATTTGTGCAAGAAGCGATTGGAATTGGGCAGTATCCAATCCAGCAGGTAGAAAGGAGTTCTGAGGAGCTGAACAAAATGAAAGAGTTAGAGGCAGAAGGGAGCAGGAAGAAGGAAGTAATACTAAGCCAAAAAAGCAGGTTATTGCAAGGTTACATCTCTGTAGGGAATGGCAAGGACCTTTCTGGCAGATTACCTAACTAGGCAGCTCCTGATTGGTTGTGGAGTTTAGCACAAGTGACACCATTTTGGACCTGTTGTCTTGTTTTTTAACCCTAGCTTCTCATCACTAAGTATAGTATTGTCAAAGCGTGTCCTTGCGGCATGTATTAGAACTTAATTTTTTTTTATAAAGCTGAAAAATATTCCATGTGTGCCTAGAACACATTTTATTCATTCATTCATTCTTCAGCTGATGGACATTTGAATTGTTTCCACTTACGGTTTATTATGGATAAAGCTGCTGTGAACTTTGGTGTAAAGTTTATGTGAACATGTATTTTGATTTCTCTTGAGCATATGCCTAGGAATGGAAATGTCAGGTTAGAGTGTAATCCTGTTTAATCTTTAGAAGCACTACTGAACTGTTTTCCAAAGAGCCAGTGACTTTGTATGTGGATATCCAGTTGTCTCAGTGTTGAAAAGACTGTCCTTTCCTTTTCCTGTGAAATTGTTTTGGCATCCTGTGGAAAATCGATGGACCATAACTGTAAGGTTTTACTTCTGGACTCAGAGTTCGATTTCATTGATCTATATGTCCATTCTTATGCCAGTACTACACAGTCTTGATTATTGTGGCTTTTTAGTAAGTTTTGAAATAAAAAAGTATGAATCCAACAACTTTGTTCTTTTTCAAGATTGTTTTAGCTATTCTGGGTCCTATGCATTTCTGCATGAATTTTTTAAATACTTTTGTCAGTGTCTGCAAAAAAAAAAAGTCAACTGAGATGCAGCTAAGAAGAATTACATTGATCTGTAGATCGATTTGAGCCATATTGCTGTCTTAAAAGATTGTCTTCTAATCTGTGGAAAGACATCCATTCGTTCAGATTTTTAATTTCTTTCAACTTTTTAAAAAAGGTGGGACTTGAATTTATAACCCCCAGATCAAGTGTCATATGCTCCACCAACTGAACCAGGCAGGCATCCCTCTTTCAACATTTTTTTGTTTTGTTTTGTTTCCACTGTACATGCCTTGCATATTTTTATTAATTATATTCCTAAGTATTTTATTCTTGTTGATGCTATTGTAAATGGAATTATGTTCTTAATTTTAGGATTGTTTATTGCTAGTGTATGTAAATATTTACACAATATTTTGACACATTTTTATTGCTAGCGTAAAATCATTTGCGTATACTTTTATTGTATTGATCCTGTATCCAGCAATCTTGTTTAACTTCTTTAATGGTTCTACTAGTTTTTAAAGAGGATTCCTTGGGATTTTCTGTCTGCAAGATCACATCTTCTGCTAATAGAAGTAATTTTACTTTTCTCTTTTATGAACATCTTTATTTCCTTCTCTTGCCTCATTGTGCTAGCTATAACCTCTAATGTAATGTTGACTAGAAGTGATCAGAGCAGGCTTAATTACCTTGTTCCTATATCAGTTCCCTAGGGGGAAAACATTTAGTCTTTTACCACGAAGTTTGATGCTAGCTATGCATTGTTTGAAAAAAATTTATCAGATTAAAGAAGTTCCTTACTATTTCTAGTTTTTTTGAGTATTTTGATCATGAAAGAGTGTTTGACTTTATCAAATGCTCTCTGTGTCTGTGTGTGTTGTGGTTTTTGTCCTTTATTCTAACTAGTATATTACATTGATTTTCAGGTGTTAAAACAACTTTGAATTCCTAGAATAAGTTCCACTTGTCATGGAGTATAATCCTTTTTATATTTTGCTGGGTTTGGTTTGCTTCTTTTCTGCCAAGGATTTTTGTGTCTCTATTCATAATATCGGTCTGTAGTTTTTTGTGATATCTTTGCCTTGTTTTGGTGTCAGGCTAATACTGGACTTAGAGTAAATTGGAATGTGTTCTCTCCTCTTCCATTTTTAAGAAGAGTTATCTAGGTGAGAGAAGTGTTAAGTGTAATGGGAGCAAGTGGGACCTATTGGAGAACCTGAAGGAAAGCCATTATGCTTGAAGTCTGGAAAGCAGTGGAGGTTGGAGGATTTGGTTAGAGAGAAATTTCTAGGTGGTGATTAATGTCTCAAAGGAGGAAAGAAGAGAGAGCCTTGGGCTAAACATGGAGGAAGTCCAGTTGGGGATGGAAGATGAGCCACAGAGCAGGCAGGAAGGCACAAAGGCAAAGAGATGGGAGGGCAGTCAGGAGAATGGCTCCCTGAAAAGTGAACAAAGGATAGCAGAGTTTCTAGAAGTTATATGCTGGAGGGGAGGGCAGTTGTCAAAGATTTCCTTTTCACTTTTCTTTCTTTCTTGACAACTTTTAATGTTGATACGATTTTTAAAAAAATTTTTTAAAAAAATAGTGTGTATATTTATTTTATTTAAATTCAATTAATTAATATATAGCATATTATTAGTTTCAGAGTAGAGCTTAGTGATTCATCAGTCTCATATAATACCCAGTGTTCATTACATCACATGCTCTCCTTAATGTTCATCACCCAGTTACCCTATTCCCCACTCCCCTCCCCTCTAGCAACCCTCAGTTTGTTTCCTATGATTAAGAGTCCTATGATTAATATTATGGTTTGTCTCCCTTATTGATTTCTTCTTATTTTATTTTTCTTTCCCCTCCCCTATGATCCTGTTTATTTCTTAAGTTCCACATTTGAGTGAGATCATATGATTATTGTCTCTCTCTGATTGACTTATTTCACAAAGCATCCTACCCTCTAGTTCCATCCATGTCATTGCAAATGGTAAGATTTCATTCCTTTTGATGGCTTAGTAGTATTCCTCTGTGTGTGTGTGTGCGCGCGCGCGCACACACACACACACCACATTTTCTTTATCCATTTATCTGTTGATGGACATCTGGGCTCTTCCCCTAGTTTGGCTATTGTGGACATTAGCTTCTATGAACATTGGGGTACAGGTGTCCGTTTGGATCACTACACTTGTATCTTTGGGGTAAATACCCAGTAGTGCAATTGCTAGGTTGTAGGGTAGCTCTATTTTCAACCTTTTGAGGAACTTCCATACTGTTTTCCAGAGTGGCTATACCAGCTCGCATTCCCATCATAATGTTGATATGATTTTATACCTTCAAAAAATTGCAAGACGAGTACAAAGAACTCCCAAATAACATTTTCCCGATTCACCTATTGTCTACACTTGCCCCATCCATTCTCTATCATACACACACACACGCAGAACTATTTGAGAGTACTTTACTCACATTAGGTCCCCCTACCAATGAATATTTGGGTGGCATTTCCAAAGAACAAGGACATTGTCTTACATACTGGGTTTTGTTGAAAACGGGAGTGATTTGGGCATGTTGAAATATCCAAGGGAGGGTCCAGTGGAAGAGAAGTGAGAGAAGGGGTTGTGATCACTGAAGGCTTGTTGAAGGGTCCAGAGAATGGCATTTAAGGTACAGGTGGAGGTGTTGGACTGCCACGGGAGGGACGGCTCTCTGTTGTGAAGAGAGGTGAAACAGTCGGCAGATGTGGGATCTTTGTTCTGTTTGATAGGGGAGTGGAAGAAGTTCCTCTCTGCTGGATTCTGTTTCCTTTGTCAATGAGGAAGTGAGCAGATCTACTGAAAAGAGCAGGGAGTTGTGTGAGATGGGAAAGGTTTGAGTTGAAGAAGGTTAGAGAAAACAGGAGACTCAAGGAGAGGGGAAGAGGGATGCTTATGGGATAAGCATCTCAAGATTCATGTGGCCAGACAGCCCATTTCAGGCTGATGCTCATTCATTTTGGGTGAGCCAGCTTGTCTTAGCACTGGAGAGTGGGTAGATAAGTTGAGTGGGTAGACAGGCTGGAGTTTTGCCAAAGGAATGTGATAAAAGGACAGAATGGTTAGGGAAGGGAAGTTTAGGATACTAAGAAGATAATTGACCATAGAAGATACTGGACAAGGATGAAAGAAGTAAGATGGCTACTGAATGGGAAATAGAAGGGTAAATGGATGGGAGGTAGGCTGGGAAGATAGGAGCCTGTAAATTGTTTTTTAATTTTTACAGTTTCACTTATTGGAGCTAGACATTATTGAACATGCATTCTTTACGAGGTATTTTATGTGCATCCATTTCATGTAACTATGACAACCACATGAGGTAATGAGCTTAGTCATCAAGTCATTTTTTTAAATTTAATTTAAATTTTTTAAAGATTTTATTCATTTATTTGACAGAAAGAGACACAGCGAGAAAGGGAACACAAGCAGAGGGAGTGGGAGAGGGAGAAGCAGGCTTCCTGTCAAGCAGGGAGCCTGATGTGGGGCTCAGTCCCAGGACCCAGGATCATGACCTGAGCCGAAGGCAGAGGCTTAACAAATGAGCCACCAGGTGCCCCAAGTCATTTTCTTTTTTAAAGATTTCTTTCTTTCTTTCTTTCTTTCTTTCTTTCTTTCGAGAGAGCGTACATGGGTATGTGTGAGTAAAGGGAACAGAGGAGGAGAGAGAATCTTAAGCAGGCTCCACAGCCAGCACAGAGCCCAACACGGAGCTTGATCTCATGACCCTGAGATCATGACCTGAGCTGAAGTCAAGAGTCAGACATTTAACCAAATGAGCCACGCAGGCGCCCCAGGCCATTGTTAGAGATGAAAGTGAGATGACCTGCTCAAAGTGACACAGCTAAAAAGTGACAGTGGGGTTTCAAACGTGCGTCTCTCACTCCAGACACCCTGTGCCTCTGTGCACCTTTCTGCAGAGCTTCCCAGCTGTGTTCCCTGCTTCGCTTTGATCCTCCTCCGACTGATCCGACATTTCGCTAACAGCGCGAGCATGTGGAAATGCAAATTGATTGTATCATACCCTAACTCAGACGCTTTCATTACATTTAAATGGAAATATTTATACAAAGATGAACCGACGGATGAATAGAGAGTTGGGTAGATGGACAGTTCTGTGATAAGGAAAATCACAGCACAATGTTGATTGTGAACTCTAGACAGCTTTAGGGATATTCGTTGGATAATGCCACTTCACGTTTGAAAATTCTCATGTAAAATGTTGGGAGGGAAGAGCCCTGATTGAAAAAAGAAATTAAATTAAACAGCTTTTTATATGGGAACCCTGGCTGACTTGGATTCGTAGGTCTGAAGAATCCAGAATTATGAAAGATGGCTGTCTTTGATCGCCAAGCTGGTTTTGATGTACAGAGACTTCTTGTGTCTGTGCCTCTCCGGTGTTGGGAAAGAATGCTCACATTGTGTAACTAAAGTGCTTTTAAGAGAGGAAAATAACCTCTTCTGGAGAAGGAAGTGGAGCCGCCTATTAAAATTTTAGGGCAAAGATAATCATTGTGGGGCACCTGGGTGGCTCAGTCAGTTGAGCGTCTGCCTTCCTCTCAGGTCATGATCCCAGGATCCTGGGATCAAGCCCCGCATCAGGTTCCCTGCTCAGTGGGGAGCCTGCTTCTCCCTCTGCCCCTCCCCCTGCTTGTGCTTTCTCTCTCTTGAATAGACAAATAAGAAATTTTTTAAAAAGATAATCAGTGCATTCTACTTGTGGTTGCAGGCGACAGAGAGGGTCTCATCTGTCCCTCATACTTGCTTCCTCCTGTGCAAACTTAGAGTTCCAGATGTTTCACAGTCACAGGTTCTGACTCTGTAAGAAACAGGATTCTGTCTTTCAGTAGGCTTGCTTTTTTCTTTTTTCTCTTTTCATTTGAATGCCCAGTTTGGAGCGTATTTGACATTTAATACAGGTGATTCTAAAAGAAAAGATAGGTGTCACATCAATGTGCTGGTTGTTTTCAGGAAGGATTCCTTTTGTTTGTATCAGTAATGACACTCTTGCTTGATGGGCGAGTTCAAGGCTCCTCTCCAGGCAGGCAGGTTATACTGCTGTCCTTCACTGACCTGTTTTTTTCCCTTCCAGGAGCTTCCAGAGCAGTGTTTGGTAACATGAGGGGCGAAGGAGGAGACACAGATGCCTGTGGCAGAGGTGTTTGCTGAAACTTCAGGCGTGGTTGACTAATATAATGTGTGAAAAGACACAATGTTCTTGCTTCTTTGGGAACCTTGATCCCTCTGCTTCTTTCAGAAGCAGTCAGCTGCTATCTTGGCTTGCTCTCTGCCTGAGCGAATGTCCACAACAGCATGTGACTGGGTGTCCTCAAACAAGAGGAATCTTGCCAGGCCTCTCTGCTGATTTGTTTTTATACACCTCTGTCTTTGCCTGATCAGGTGGTACTTTGGGCTGTGCAGAGACGCAGGAGGCTGGGGGTGGGGCTTGGAGCTGGGTTCATCCTAGTTGATATTTTCTAGATGAGTTTCTTTGGGCAACTTACTCTACTTCTCTCTGTGTCTGACTCTAACTCTAAATGAGGGTAGAACAGAATTACCTGCTTCGTAGGACTGTTTTAGATAAAGCTCTTAGCACAAGGCTGGGTATCCAATACACATTGGATAAATGTTACCTACTCTTACTAGTGTACTTATTGTGAAATTGCTTGTTTCATTCAAACATATGTCTTTGAGACATTTCTTTTTTTTTTTTTTTACGATTATTTATTTATTTATTTATTTGACAGAGAGAGAAGCAGGGAGAGTGGGATAGGGAGAAGCAGGCTTTCTGCCGAGCAAGGAGCCCGACACAGGGCTTGATCCCAGGCCCCTGGGATAATGATCTGAGCTGAGGGCAGACGCTTAACCGACTGAGCCACCCAGGCACCCTCTTTTTCCAGTTCCAACTGTCATTTTAAGAGCTGCACCGTATCCCATAATTTGGAATACTGTCTCCTCCCAAAGCCATTCCTCCTGTAGTCTTCTCAACTCCGTCCATATAATCACTCTGTCGTTGAAACTGCCACTCCTTGTTGACTCTCAGTTTCACTTTAACCTCGTTATCCATTCAGTTATTACGTTCTGCTCTCATTTTAGTTCCTAAATATGTTACTTAATCTGTCCCCTGCTCCTGATTGCTCTGTCCTGGGTCACATGTTCCTCCTTGTTCACTGGGACCATGGCAGGTGAAGGAATTCTGCTTGCTTCTGAGATGGCCAGCCACTGGGCTGAAACCCTACAAATGCATCTCCTATCCAGCTGCCAGATCTGCAGATCTGACTATGCAGGCCCTCTGCATGGCGCATGGCCACCCATGGCAGTCATGATGTATGGTGTTGGCTATAATATGATTTATCGATGACAACAATTTATGAGGCAGAGACTGGCAGAGGAGGACCCCTTATTTTATTTTATTTTATTTTTTAAGGTTTTTGTCTGTTTGTTTTTTAGAGATTTTATGTATATTTGCAAGAGAGAGAGCGAGCGAGTGCACGAGCATTAGAGAAGGGGCAAAGGGCTGGGAGCCTGATGCAGTACTTGATCCCAGGACCCTGGGATCATGACCCGAGCTGAAGGCAGACACTTAACCGACTGAGCCACCCAGATGCCCTTATTTTTTTTTTTTTTTTTTAGGAAAACCTGATTTTTTTTTTTTAAGATTTTATTTATTTATTTGACGGAGAGAGATCACAAGTAGGCAGAGAGGCAGGCAGAGACAGAGAGGGGGGAAGCAGGCTCCCCGCTGAACAGAGAGCCCGATGCGGGACTCGATCCCAGGACCCTGAGATCATGACCTGAGCCTAAGGCAGAGGCTTAACCCACTGAGCCACCCAGGCGCCCCGGAAAACCTGATTTTTAACAAGGAATGTCCAAATGATGAGCCCAATAAGCCACCTTTGTGGTCTCTAGAGCTTTGCTGGAGAGTCTGTGTTTCCATGCTGCTGTCCTTCCCAGAGCTGGCATAGGAACAGGAGAGGGCCCCACGGTTATCCAGCTGAAACCACAGAGCTTGTCCCTCCCCATTTACCCATGCACAACTCTTCTTTGACTCGGACTTTAAAGTTCCAACACCCCAGGCCACTGCGGTTGCCCAAGCTGGTTCTACTGGTGTTTATGCTGTCTGCGGCCATGGTCAGGCCTGCCCCTTGCTTGAGGATAACCTTGTCCAGAAGGCTTCATGTCCTCTTCTGGGTTCTTCTCTGTCTTGTCCTTGTGTTGACCTGGTAGGTCTCTGTATTTGGATCATCCCAAGCTGTGAGCAACTTGAAGGAAGGGTCTATTACAGTCACCTTTGTATACCCAGGGCCTGGCATGTGAAGTAAGTGGCTGAATGTGTGTTTGAGTAGGCCACAGATAAAAATACAAATTATCTGTAATCTTATTGTTCAGAAATTAAACTACTGAATTAATTACCATTAAAGCTAATTTGGAATATACCCTTCCAGATGCTTTTATTAGCTATAGATCTATAAATTTCTCACTCGTATACACACACACGCACACAGGCCAACACCCCACACATGATACTATATTTTATAAAATCTGGCTTGAATCCTACCTATTGTTTAGAAATCTTTTTTCAAAGTAATATATCATGAACAGTTTCTTCCTTTTTTTTTTCCCAGAGTTTATTTATTTGAGAGAGAGAATGAGAGAGAGAGAGCATGAAGGGGGAGGGTCAGAGGGAGAGCAGACTCCGCACTCAGCAGGGAACCTGATGCGGGAGTCGATCCTAGAACTCAGGATCATGACCTGAGCTGAAGGCAGTCGCTTAACCAACTGAGCCACCCAGTCACCGTCATGAACAGATTTTTGTCTCAGTAAATATTCTTGTAGTCCTTGGATTATATTGCTACATGGTGTTTCATCCATATCAGACATGCAGCTTATTCTCCAGCTCAAATTATTATTATTTTTTTTAAAGATGTGCTTATTTATTTTAGAGAGGGAGCGTGAGTGAGAGGGGCAGGTGGTGAAGGAGAAAGAGTCTCCAGCAGACTCCACACTGAACGCAGAGCCTGACGTGGGGCTTGACCTCACGACCCTGAGATCACCCCCTAAGCTGAAACTCTGAGAGTTGAGCACTTCCCCGACTGAGCTACCCAGATGCCCCTCCAGCTGACGTTATTAATGGGCTCTTTCTGTGCTGAGAGTATCTGTTTCTCCTGAGGAAGAAACATGGTAAACAAATAGTGGGTCTAAAGTAGGGACAAGGAAGACCGTTACTAACGGGAACGTAAGGTATTCTGGGACTTTCGCCCTTCGAGCTGTGGCTGAAATGGAGGCTCCTCTTTCACAGTGCCTTTTGTATTGAGTTGTTTTTTCCATGGCAGGACTATGGCGACCCAGGAAACCGCTCCAGGAAGCCAGTCAGAGGAGAGCAGCGCTTTGGACTTGGCGTCCGTCAATGACATAAAAGATTATGCGCTGCAGAGACCCCAGCAGGAGGCAGACAGCGAGGCATTGAGCTCTGTGGAAACCCTTTCTCTTCCTTGCTCTTCTGACGTGGATTCAGGTAAGACGCAGAGCTTAAAACCAGCTAATGTTGACACACACACGCACGCCCACAAACACAATACATATGGGCATGTGTTCGTTTGTTTCTCTCCCTTCCAGTAGCACCTCTCTGAGGAATGATCCATTGTCTGGGGTAGAAAACATCTTATCTAAGCAGGACTGTGGGGAGAGACTTCAAAAGACAAAGCTCCCTGGTGTAACCACAACACGGAGCTGTTTCCTGGAGGCCTTTTTGTCTGAATCCCTTTCTAATCTCGGTCCAGCTGCGTTCTGAGGCTCAACAGGGAGAGGGGTGGAATTGCTTTTTGTTTTGTTCTTTTAAAACTTCAGAACGTGGTAATATGGGCCTGTTATAGGTGGGCCTGTGAGAGTAACAGGGGCTTTCGTATTCCTTGTATGAAATATACTCCGCATTTGGGGAACAACTTTTCTACGAGTTTCCCTGGCCAAATTGCCAAAAAATCTATTATTTGAGCTTAAAGATGATTCCTTGACATCGTTAGTGACCATCTCTGGTTGCAGAGCCCTTGTCTTCCCCATTCATTGCCTGGGCCAGACCTGGAGGTCCACGGACCTGGACTCAAAGCTCCGTCACTTACTGACGATGGGACTTGTCTGTGTACTTGACATCATCAAGTACTTGACAACAGACTCCTGTTAGATTTCTTAAATTCGCTGCATCCTAAACCAGATTGCTGATTCCTCTCCCCCTCCCCTGTTCCTTCCTCCTAATGTACACACACCTGTTCTCTGAGGCTTTCTCATCTTGGAAAAGCACTTTTCTCTTTCTGTTCACTTAGGCCCAAACCTAGGAATCCTTCTCAACCTCTCTCACATCTGGTCCCTCACTGTTGGCTCCACCAAATGAATCTGGAATCTAAAGAGTTTTGCCATCTCCACGGCCACAGCCCTGGTCTGAGTCACTCTCGTCTGTTTTCTGGTTTTTTGTTACATCTCCTAACCACCTCTTTCCATACCCACCCTTGTCCTCCTACAGTTTCTTCTCAACACAGCCACCAGAAGATCCTTTTCAAACACAAATCAGATCGTGTTAGTCCTTGGTGCAAAGCTCCATGGCTTCTCATCTGTCTCAGAGCAAAAGTCCAAGTCCTTAGCTAGTGCCCATGCCCTCTGGGTCCTGGGCCTGCCGCCTCTCTAACCTCACCTCCGAACTATCTCCTTGCTCTCCCTGGGCCGGGCTTCCACCGCACCAAGGGTACGCTCGCCCTTCACGGAGGCCCTTGCCTCCCGCATCTAAGAGCCAGCCCCCCTCCATCCTGATGAGGTTCCTCTGTCCTCCCCTTCCCTGGCTTTATTCTTGTCCACAGCACAAGGGCCATTAATTTCCTTGTCTCCCCGCACTGGGATATAAACTCCAGGATAGCACGTACTCAGTAAGTGCTTGTGCAAGGAAGGAATGAGTAAGTGTAAGAGATATACCTGTATGGATTCAGGACTGAACTTGATCCTAACATAAAACTCTGTTCCCCTCTCTGCTCCCCACACGTGTAGCTTAAAGCGGGTTATGAGTGACTTTGGAATGTTCCATGGATCAGGAGTGGGAGTCATAGGCGGCACTGAATTAGGTGAAGCCTGTCTTTAGCCCCCTAGCACGATCAGCGTTGGAGGAGATTGTCAGATTGCCTCTGGCTCCCAGAAGAAAAGTCAGATTGTGTTACTGATGGAGACATAGCCAAACTGTCAGCCATCAGTGTATGCAAAGTAAGTTTTCAACTCGTGTGCAGTGGCGTAAATCCTGTGACGCTTCTCTCAAGATAGAACCCAAGACGCTTATAACGTGCACCGTGCACCCAGGTGAGTCACTCTGGGCCCATCCCCTTTGGGGTCCCAGCTCTTATTTCTTTCCTCCTTGCTTGGACATCTGCCCCATCCCTGGGTGCCTGGGGCCTTCACATCACCCGTCAAAACCACCCAAAAAACATTCTGAAACTTAGACCGAAAGACAAATGACTAGCTGTAGCTTCAAGTGTTCGTTTTTTCAGGAAGGTCTTTGTTGAAGAAGACCTAGCCCGAAAGGAATGTTTTTTTTTTTGTTTTTTTTTTAAGATTTTATTTATTTATTTGACAGAGAGAGATCACAAGTAGGCAGAGAGGCAGGCAGAGAGAGTGAGAGAGGGAAGCAGGCTCCCTGCCGAGCAGAGAGCCCGATGTGGGACTCGATCCCAGGACCCTGAGATCATGACCCAAGCCGAAGGCGGTGGCTTAAACCACTGAGCCACCCAGGCGCCCCAAGGAATGGTTTAATTTCAGGAATCAGGGACAGGTAGAAGAGAGATCTGGAGGCTCTGTCTTTCTGATGTTTCTAAAATGCAGTCCTAAACTCTGGGGGAAGTTGCTGTCCTCACTGCTCAGCCTGATTTGCTCTGTGCTCACCATCTTCTGTCTCCAGTTTCTCAAAACTGTCCAGGGTCTTGGGTTTTGGTTTTCTATTTTTTTTTAAGATTTTTATTTTATTTATTTGACACAGAGAGAGAGATCACAAGTGGGCAGAGAGGCAAGCAGAGAGAAGAGGGGAAGCAGGCTCCCAGCCGAGCAGAGAACCCGATGTCGGGCTCGATCCCAGGACCCTGAGATCATGACCTGAGCTGAAGGCAGAGGCTTAACCCACTGAGCCACCCAGGTGCCCCGAGTTTTGATTTTCTATCTATAAGTAGGATCCACTTCCCTTCCCTTCACTGTGTTCATGGGTAGTTGTAATTATAGGTTCCCTCCCCCATAGCCCTCCAGAAGATTGTGCCCACGTTTCCATCTAGTTCTGACAACTCTGAGTCTGTCGTTTGCTCAGAGACACAGCCCACCTTGACATCGGTCTCTGTTGGTACTCTGATGGCTACTGTCCTATTTCAGATTCTTCACATACCTCACTCCCAAGCCAACTTACATTCCTGGTTTTCTTGTTTGCTGTTGTGTGTTGTAAGGAAATTGATCTTCCAGAGATCGGTGAATACAGTCAAAGGTTTCCGGCTGACGGTCACCACTGGGCTGTACTCAGGACTTGCTCACTGTTGGCTACACTCACGTGGCTTGTGTTCGGCTTACCGTATGGTTGACCATCATGTGGCTTGTGTTCGGCTTACCGTATGGTTGACCATCTCCAGAGCTGGTAGAGTATGGTAGGTTGCTTATAGTGGAACAGGGGTCTGAGGGTGACGCCAGGACCTGGCTTCCCTGGCTGCCGGGTGAGATAGGAGCCAGGAGCTGACCATTAAGATTCAGTCAAAGTAGCTCAGTTGTTAAAACCTACGGTCCAAATTCAGACACACAGTTGGCAAGGGGGCTGGGGTCCACAATGGTGGCATCGAATAGTCCACTGGTGGCCAAGCACAGCCCTGCACAGGGTAATACAGAGAGAGTACCCACAACTCCTGGCAGGTGACAGGCAGTGTGCAGATGGCTTATCCATGAGTGGCAAGGTCCCTGCTTCAAGGTTGGAGTCAGCATCACAGTTGTAACCCCTGGAAAAAGAGCAGGCAAGGGACGAGTGGCCTCAGTTTAAAGAGATGGCAGGGACAATGAGAAAAGTCAGCTTGTAAGGGTATGGGCCCAGGCTGAAGCCTCACTTTTGTCAAGGGTCCCCCGTTTCACCACACAACCACCTCTGCCTTCAGCCCGTCACTCACCTGCTCTTCCCAGTGACGCTTTCTGAAGAAGTTGCCTGTATGCCATTCTGCTTCCTCTTAAATCATTCCTCATTTCTGGGCGCATGTCTTCTATCCCCACCACTCACTAGACTAGGCCTGCCCTGGCTCAGATGCCAGTGATCTTCCCCAGGAGCTAAACCTTACGGATAAACGTTTTTAAAGATTTATTTATTTGAGAGAGAGAGCACATGTGCGTGCACATATGTGAGTGGGGGCAGGGGCAGAGAGAATCTTAAGCGGACTCCCCGCTGAGCATGGAGCCCAACACAGGGCTCAATCCCGCGACCCTGAGATCATGACCTGAGCCAAAATCAAGAGTCGGATGCTTATCCTAGCGAGCCACCCAGGCGCCCCCCTAATGGATACTTCTCTGCCCTTATCTTGTGTGCCCAACTGCCATATCACCATCCGTGCCCTGCGGGAGGATATGAGTAGTAGCAAGGGACAGGAGACTTCAGAGCACTTTCTAGGAAACTAATGGGTTGATAAGCATCTGAGAGTGTTAGTCAGAAAAACCTGAAAGCCTTGGTCATTTCAGTCTGGGTACCCACACACGGGCGAGGCTGGGGTGTGTCTGTCCACATAAACACAACTCATTTCTCTTGAACTGGTGTCTTAAGCAAGGGTTGTCTGGCCACTCCTTATAAAGTGATGGTAGAACAAACAACTTGTCACCTAAGCCAGGTGCAGCAGTATGAAACTCCCTCCCTCTGCCCTTCCTGGTGAGATCTGGCAGAAGGCCCCACTTGCCAAATAGGTCTCCCTGAAACCACCTTTCTGTCACATTCCTCTGTTTAAGTCCCTTGGGGATGTCATTGTACACCTCCACTTTCCTTCCAATGCCAGTCAAAGCTCCCTTGCCTCATTCTCATGGCTCTGTGTGATCTCAAGTCTGGGGCATTTGTTCACAATATCCAACGACCAATTCAGCAGAGTTGCAGTATTTTAAAAACTGGCAAGGCACCAGGCAACATACAGGTGCATATGCCAGCTGAATAATACAGGCCCCTGCCAGTGGGTGTCCAACTACTCATTAACATGGACCTGCCACTCCTGTCAGGCTTGTTTTTATGCAGAGTCAGGCCCGAATGCCTCTGCTACGTTGTTCTGGTCCTTGACATGTGCTCCTTCCACCCCGGTCAACTCCAGGCCACTCCAGAGACGGCTGAATGGAGCCCATCAGTTATCCTCAGTACACACTTACTGATGGGCTTAGACGCCCTGTCTCTTAGATGCTTGTTCCCTTTCCCTTTTTTTACTGGGCTTGAGTAGAGCCTAGAGTAGGAGAATGGAAGTGCCAAGGGAGGTGGTCAGTGGTCTTGGATAAACCCCTCAAAAGTGAAGTCACCAAGGTTTCCTGGAGTCCGTGAAGGCCTGTGTGTACTACTCTGTCATTTGAGAAAGTCTGCAGAGTTCGTGTTGCTGATCTCATCAGGGCCCTCTGCGACCTTTGTCCCCCAGAGCACCCCAGATGCGTTCTCATCAGGACAAAGAGCTCCTCTGAAGGTTTCGCTTCCACATTGCAGTATGGAGGTCGGAAATCTTTCTTTTTGAGCCATTTCCTCAAACTTTAACTTCTAAGAGTGTCTGCTGAGAAATTGGCTGAATGTATACAGCAAATTGAACGTTAAACACAATAAGTCTTTGATGATTAAAAGCCCTAGCTGACAGCCCTAGCTCAATGTCTAAAGTTAAATAGCGGTTTACCGTCCCTTTGTTGTTCTTTTGGAATCTGTCAACATCCCAATCTTCAAAGGCCATTTTGTAACCTGTATATTTAGGCATTTCGTCCAAGGAATTTGCTATTTAAGAGTAGATAAATATAAGGGACGCCTGGGTGGCTCAGTCATTTTAAGCATCTGCCTTCGGCTCAGGTCATGATCCCAGAGTCCAGGGATCGAGCTCCACATGGGGCCTCTTGCTCAGCAGGGAGCCTGCCTCTCCCTCTGTCTGCTGCTCCCCCTGCTTGTGCTCTCCGCTCCTTCTCTCTGACAAATAAATAAATAAAATCTTAAAAAAAAAAAAGAGTAGATAACTGTATCTTTTTTCCTTTCAATGAGTCATATGATACCTATTTGTAATTCTGGAAAATTTTATTTCCGTAAGAAATTTTAAGCTCTTAAATCTAAAATCTCAAAATAGAATTTATATAATAATTACAGAATTCTGATTGTGGTGTCGTCATTTTATATAGGAGTCAGGATGTATTTTAGACACGTAAATAACGTTCAAGACATTCTCCTCATAGTGCTTTCATTGATACCCAACCTAGCGGCTAATGACCCAGCGCCCTCTATGCTGGACCCAAGATATGGGGAGGAAGGGAAAGAAGGAGATTGATGAACTAATTCTCTGAGAAATCGTAGAACAAAATCCGGTGCTCACTATCCCGTGCCCAGCTGATGAATTTTACTTGGAAAGTTTGAGTGTCTAGCACAGCAGAATTCCCTAGGTTGAGGTCTATAGGTTCAGCCACTTAGACTTCATTTTCAGATCCAGAACAGGGTTTTGAACTCTTTGCTTGCTGCTGTTGGAAGCCAGCAGTCATTCTGATTGTGTGGCCCAAGTGGCAAAGGATAAACCGAAAGTGCAGATGACTAAGGTCCACAAAGTCTGAGAATGTTCTTAACAGCTTCTGCATCAGCGGTTTTCAGACTGTGCTCCCAGCAGCCCGTCAGGAACTGTCAGGTCAGGATTGAATTTGTGGGGGCCCTGGCTTCTCTACTCTTGCTCCCCATGTCAACTTACATGCGCTATTGGCTTCCAGATGAGCAGTTGTTGGAAGAAAGGATGTCAGGGCCAAAAAGGGTTTGAAAAGCCCCAAGCTCACCTGGCTGTGTCATTTTCTGCAAGAGGCAGTCGAGCCCCAGGATCATGGGGCAGATCACCCGAGGTCACAGAGCAACCTGGCAGCTCCTGTATTTCCTCGGTGACCCTCTGTACAGACCATGTCTGACTATGACTTTTCTATCCCTTTTCTAAAGTAGAAGAATAGAGTTCTCTATCTTAGACTGCTAAATTGTAGATAACATTAAATAGTCATTAGAAGTACTAGTTGAAGAGGAGATTCATTTTCAAAGGCTCAAGAATGCTATTTGCCAACTACGACATCTCTCATTGCTCCTCTCTTTTGAGTTTCAAAGACTCCTGCTATGGGAGAAGAGACTTGTTTACTTCTGTGTACTTTGCCTGCACTTAGAGCTTTAAAAAGAAATCCCAACTGATTTGAAAGATGGGCTGTGTTCTGGTCGAGAGCCACACCTACAGGGATTTATCTGTGATGTTCAGGTGCAAAGGGTCTGACCAGATAGTTCTCTCTCCTCAAGGTTTCTGCAAGTGAGCATTCACTCATGACATCACTCAGCTGTGTCTTCTTTTTTTTTCTTTTAAGGGTTTTACTTTTTTATTTGAAACAGAGAGAGAGAGAGCGTGAGCATGAACAGGGGGATGGAGCCGAGGGAGAGGGAGAAGCAAACTCCCTGATGAGCAGGGAGCCCGATTCGGGACTGGATCCTAGGACTCTGGGATCCTGACCTGAGCCGAAGGCAGACACTTAACAGCTGGGCCACCCAGGTGCCCTGTGTCTTCTTAAAAGATTAGAAAATAACTTGATTGAAATAATCAAATGTGTACACCTTCATAAGTACCACTCACTCGTATATATTTGTAGGACAGAGGAGACTATATGCAGTTGAGAAGAGATTAATAGTTTATCATTTATTGTACATGTACATTCCAGGTGCCATGCTATGCATGTTCTCTGCACTGTCTTCTGATTCTTTTTTTTTTTTTTTTTTTTTTTTTTTTAAAGATTTTATTTTATTTATTTGACAGAGAGAGAGATAGAATCACAAGCAGGCAGAGCAGCAGGCAGAGAGAGAGGGAGAAGCAGGCTCCCCACTGAGCAGAGAGCCCGATGCGGGGCTCGATCCCAGGACCCTGAGATCATGACCTGAGCCGAAGGCAGAGGCTTAACCCACTGAGCCACCCAGGTGCCCCTGTCTTCTGATTCTTATATCCACCCTTGAGACACAAGCATTATCGTGATCTCCATGTTACCCAGGAGGAAATAGGCTTATAGAGGTTACATATTGATATGTTACCCAAAGAATAGTGGAAAGACTCAGATCTGGGTCAGGCTGACTTCAAAGGCAGAACTTTAAGGAAATGCAAACATTCAGGTATGAGTAAGTGCTAACTAGTAAGTCTTAAGTATTTCTCCTCTTAAGTGTTTCTCCTTTAGTCTCTGCTAGCTTTTTTCTGCTAACCCTGAATATATCTTTAGTATCAGCCCCGTCCCAGGAGTGACCAGCACTCTAGTTCATTTTGACCAGCGTCCTGTCCACTGCTCCCCGAGCTCGCCTTTCAACCTCTCTTCCCATTGTTGAAGAAGCTCTAACCACCTGCAGACTAATTGGAGAGAAGGTGTTGCCTTCTCAGTTAAAATTTCTCAACACCAGGTAGGACCCAGCTTCTCATGTTAAAACCAAGGGAAGAGGGACGTCTGGGTAGCTCAGTGGGTTAAGTGTCTGCCTTCGGCTCAGGTCATGATCCCCCGGTCTTGGGATGGAGCCCCACATTGGGCTCCCTGCTCAGCGGGGAGCCTGCTTCTCCCTCTCCCTCTGCTGCTCTGCCTGCTCAAGTTCACACACACTCCCTTCTCTCTCTCTCAAATAAATAAATAAAATCTTTACAAACCATGGGAAGAAACCGAGTCTTCTCACTCCATTTGCTGGAATGAATACAACCCTTGATAACTTTTCTGTCCGGAAGAAATCTTCTCATCTGGCCTGGGAACTATTCTTAAACTTGGCTCTCTGCCCTTTGAAGTTATAAATCATGCTGTTTGCTGAGTGGCTGCCCTTTATTTACCTCCAGGCTCCCTGGAGGTTTTCATAGAGCTGGGTTTTGCTAACGTGCTTGAAGTGACAAAAACCCAGCTTATTGGAACATACTTTTTCGGGGTAAATGCTTTATCCAGTCCTGGGTCACCCATGCTTTCCTTTTGGGAGTCACGTTTTGTTCTCTGCCTGTCTCATCACACGGTGCCTGCAGTTGTTGCCTTTTAAACCTAGACCCTGAGGTGTGAGCAGAGAATAAGTGTATATAGTGCCTGGCACATAGCAGGTGCTCCGTAAAGGCTGGTTGAATGAGTCAATGGAAAGCATATATACGTGGAATTTGATAAGGTATGAAAATAGATATAAAATATTACAGTCCCTTGATCACCAGATTAGAGCCTTGTCATCAAATTTAAGTTGTGAGTAATCTTATGTGTACTCTAGGATGAGAAAGCTTCTAAGTTAAATAGTACGTACTCTTAATGTAATCCCTGCGGGTTTGCTTAACTCTCATTTGGAAAGTCTTCAGACTAACCCATCTTGACCCCTCAAAAGCCCTCAGCTTTTTCTCTTGATGAGAACACCACAGAGAAATGAGCATCTGTGAGGAGATAGACTTCTCCTGAGAGCAGAAAATTATCACTCCATTTCTCTACGGCGAAGAATGTATGTTCCAAGCAGAATTGTTTCCTTAATTTATTTTTCCCCCAAATATTTCTCTAATTATAGTGCATGAGTCTATGGCTTTAGGATATCCCTAAAAACTGCTTTTTATTTATTTTAATTTTTTAAAAGATTTTATTTATTTATTTGACAGAGAGAGATCACAAGTAGGCAGAGAGGCAGGCAGAGAGAGAGGGGGAAGCAGGCTCTCTGCTGAGCAGAAAGCCCGATGCGGGGCTCGATCCCAGGACCCTGGGATCATGACCTGAGCCAAAGGCAGAGGCTTTAACCCACTGAGCCACCCAGGTGCCCCTTATTTTAATTTTTTGAAGGTTTTACATGTACTTTATTTTTTCAGTCGTGCCATATTTTAATGGGTGCACAGTGCTTTTACTTGGCCTCAATAATGAGTTGGTTTTGAAACAATTCAGTATTACACCAGCTGGTATAATTACTAATCTCGCCCTTCCTTTGGGTGCCTCTGCCTACAGGGGCAGGTTCCATTCTATTCCATTCTGTTCCAGTTTATGTTGCTGAGTATGCCCACCCAGCTACACACAAAGTGGCTCCCCGGCTGCTACAGCATTACCATATTTGTCATCGAAATCAGGTGTCTGTTTCTGGTGGCTCTGCTTTGCCATTGTTTGCTGAATCCTTTGAACTTGGAGATGACTTAGAGCTGGGGTTTTTGTTTTTGTTTTTTGGCCATGTTTTGTTTTTGTTTTTTTGGACCAGGAAGCTGCAGGCTGAACAGTGGCAACTCCAGCATGCCAAGGTCCCTTGCAAGGCACCTTCTAAAGACTGCTTTTTAAAACTTTTTTTTTTTAAGTTTATTTAAGTAATCTCGACACCCAACATGGGACTTGAACTCATGACCCCAAGATCAAGATCCGCATGCTCTTCCAGGCACCCCAAGAAAACTATCATCACATTTTATAGAATTGTGAATTTTTTCCTGCTCACAAAATAAGGCATTTGAGGGGGAAATTTAAGTAAATTCTAAAAGCAAACAAACAAGCCAAGGGATTTAGCCCCATTTCTTCACAACATACTCAGTCAATAATGTGAGGGTTTTCTTCTATAAAGAACTCCTAGAAAATATTAGGGCATGTTGGGCACGGTATAATTAAAAAGATGGGACAGTTACCCATGGGCCAATGCCATTTTAGAAGTCAAGTTTGAGGGAGAATGGGTTAAAATACTATTCCATGTTTTTAGCCAATAAAACCTAAGAAGCTGCTGGGGTTCTGGAACCTAGTGATGGTGCCTGGCAAGTGAGTGCTATGGGGCAGTGTTTGAGTCTGCTGCCCTCTAGTGACTACTTTTTGCATATTCCTGAGCCTTACCAAGAACAAGAATTTAAGGGTACCTGATGTGTTGTTAGGCCTTTCTAATTCATTCTTTGCGGAGTTTTTGTGCCTACTAGAAATAAAACCTCCAAGTTATTAGAGAGTAGTTTACTCAGTTGAAATATGAGAAGCTGACTTGTCTGCAGGCTACCAAGGTTAAGTCTAGTTACTGTACATGCATTATGCAATTTGAGGACCCCTTTTCATTTATCTTCCTTGATTGACAGCAGGCTAGAATATAAACATAAAAAATGATATCTGATTTTTCTCTGTGCCTTTGCCAAGGAAAAGTTGTGCTTTTCTACAAAGATAAGACCAAAGGGTTTAAGTTTGCCTTATTTGATGAAATTATAGTAGCATTAAAGGGTAATGAGATTTTTAAAATCTTTTGGGATTTCTAATCTCACAAGATAGCATACACATTACTTCCTGCTAAACACAACTATAAACCACAGGAGAGTGGGAGGCAGCTGAAGAATACTGAGCAATGCTAAGAAGATGAATTGGTTCTGGGCCCCAGACTGAAAGGACAACACAGAAGTAGGGTGTCTTCTGTCCTCCCCTGCCCAACAGAAGGTGACCAGAACTTGGTGCCTTTCAGGCTGCCACCTAGCAACAAGAAGGGGCCCAGGCAGGCTCATTTCTCCCCAGGACTGACCAGTTGATTTTCCCACATCACCAGGAGAGCCCAACATCTACTGAGAAGGAATTTGTAGAAAACCCATAAAAACCAGTGGCCAGAGAAAGCGCTCTCCTCCACTGGGCCAGAAACTCCACTCCTCTGCTAAGCCAGACCCAGGTGGCCAGGAGGCACAGGCAAGGGGATTCTGCTAACACAATCAGTGACCTGGCCCAACAAACCCCTTTGTTTCCATGGGCTTGAGACTCCCCCTTGCTCCCTACCCTGTTACATTCACTGGGACAGCTGGGGGCACTGGAAAAGGGAAATTCCACTACAACAAAAAGCCCACCAAGAAAGCCTGCTTTTAGAGGGGTCTGAGATCCACCCCCCCACTGAGAGACCGACTAGCCCACCAAGTCTGGGCTAGTCCCTCAGGCAGCACCGGAAGGGGCCTGTGGGAGCCTCAGCCATACCTGATAAACCAAGGAGACCAAAATAAACAGCAGAGACTCTGAAAATTAAACTGTCGTTAGAACCACAGCCCATAAAAGGAGGCCATGAGCTGTATGCTAAACCTGAGCAGGATGGCTGTATGCTAAGTTAAAGGATTTAAATAGGACCAAGATCACTTGTCCTACCAAGAAACAAAAGTCACAACTTGAGTGAGTCAAGTCACAGACACCAACACCAAGATGAAGCAGACATTGGAATGAAGTGCTAAGGCTTTTAAAGCAATCACCGTAAAAGCACTTCCACAGTCAGCTACAAATTCTATAGAAACAGATGAAAGAATAGAAAAGCTCAACAAAGAAACCCAAGTTCTAAAACAAACAAACAAAAAAAACAAGTGGCAATGAGTGCAGTGAAATGTATGATAACCAAAAAATTGATAAATTAGACCTCATCCAAATTAAAAACTTTTGCTCTCTGAAAGCCCACGTAAGGTGGATGAAAAGACAAGGTACATACCAGGAGAAAATATTCGCCAATCTGTTATCTGACAAAGCACTAGTGCTTCCAGTATGTAAGGAACTATCAAAACTCAACTGTAGAAAAGTAAACCATTCAGATAGAAAATGGCCACAAAAGACACAGGGAGACAGGTCTCCGAAGAGGATATCCAGATAAGCATGTGAAAACATGTTCCACATCATTAGCCATCAGGAAAATACAAATTAATAATGATACCTATAGAAATGGCGAGGATAAAAATCGACACCACCAAATGCTGGCAAAGGGCAGGGACGCCGGACCACTCTCACATTGCTGGTGGGAACGTAAAACAGCACAGGTGCTCTGGGAAAGAGTTTGTCGGTTTCTTATACAACTAAACTGGCATTTACCATATGACCCAGCAGTTGCGCTCTGGGACATTTATCAGAGAGAAACGAAAACTTACCTTTGAGCAAAAACCTGTACGGGATCTTTAAAAAAAAACAAAACAAAAAAAAAAACAAAAAAAACCCTGTACGGGAATGTTCATAGCAGGCTTATTTATAACAGCAAAGAACTTGGACAGCTCAGATATTCGTTATCGGGAGATGGTTAAGCAAACTGTGGTGTGTCCGTACCAGGCAGTACTGCTCAGCCATTAAGGGTAGTGAACTATCCAGATGCAGGACAACATTGGTGAATCTCCCAGGGAATTCAGCTGCACACAAGCTGGGGGGAGCGAATTTCAAGTTTACATATTATGTTTCATTTACATAATGTTTTTGTTTTTGTTTTTTTTGAAAGATTTTATTTATTTATTTGACAGACAGATCACAAGTAGACAGAGAGGCAGGCAGAGAGAGAGGGAGAAGCAGGCTCCCCGAGGAGCAGAGAGCCTGATGTGGGGCTCGATCCCAGGACCCTGGGATCGTGACCTGAGCCGAAGGCAGAGGCTTTAACCCACTGAGCCACCCAGGTGCCCCTACATAATGTTTTTGAAGGTACAAAATTTGTAGAAATTGGGAGAACAGACTAGTGGATGTCAGGGTTTGGGGTCGGGGTGGGAAGAAGGTCAGCATGTGGGATTCTTGTGATGGAAACAGTCTGTATGTTGACTGTGGTTGTGGATGGGTGAACCCACACATGTGATAAGATTGTAGAGACACACATAAATGAGTACAAGGAAGACAGGAGAAATCCGGATTTATCCTTGACCATATTCTGTAGTTTGATGTACACTCGGGGAAGGTGGGTAAAAGTTCACAGGATTTATCTGCTTTGGTCCTTAGCAGTGCATGCGAGTCTTAATGAACTCAGTAAAACTTACAATGAAAAAATCTGCTGGTCATCAAAAAGATCCTGGCCCTTTTTCTTTCCTTTCTTTATTTTTCTTAAGTTCATTTATTTTTTTAGTAGTCTCTACACCCAGCATGGGGCTCAACCTCATGACCCTGAGATCAAGAGTCACATGCTCCTCCCACTGAACCAGCCAGGCGTCCCAGGCCCTTTTTCTTGAAAGTACTTGTGAGATCACCTTTTCCTTGTTTTCCTTTCCTTGCTGTGTTTCTCTGAAATAATTTTATTTTTTTCTCTGAAACAACTTTAAAAATCATTATACAAATAAATAGTTCCCTATCTTTGACTATTTTCATTGTTTCTAAGGTTTTGCTGTTATAAAAGGGTGTGTGTTCAGCATCCTTCTGATTAAGCCGTTGTATTTATCTAAATTATTTTTCAAGCTAAATTTCTATAAGAAAAATTGCCCTATCACATTTTTTGGACACATATTACTAGTTTGTCCTCCAGAAAAGGGATGAAAATCACTTCTCGACACTAATAGTATAATTTCTTGAAACTCCGATAATTATATTATAGGGAAAAAAGATTTCCTGTTTTAAGTTGCATTTTTCTGATTACAGTGTAAAGAAATACTGTGTTTTCTTGGACATTTTCTTTTCTATGGATTGCTTTTTTTCTATTGGAATTGTAACCTTATTAATTCATATGAGTACTAAATCTTTAGTGTTTTTTGCAATAATTTTTCCCAATTTTGCCTTTTAATTTTTATACACTCTGATTGAAATTTATTCTCTCTAAAATGACCAAAGTAGGGCACCTGGGTGGCTCAGTTGGTTAAGCAACAGCCTTCGGCTCAGGCTGTGATCCCAGAGTCCAGGGACGGAGTCCTGTATGAGGCTCCCTGCTTAGCGGGGAGTCTGCTTCTCCCTCTGACCTTCTCCCCTCTCATGCTCTCTTTCTCTAAAATAAATAAATAAAATAGAAAAATAAATAAAATGACCAAAGTAATGTGTACTTTTTTAAAAAGTAAAGTGTATAGATCAAGAGGAAGCAAAAAGAGAACATTCTCTATTCTCACCCTCCCTTTCTCCTTCCTAATGGTAACCAATAGCGTTGTGTGTTATTTTGAGGGGGAGTGTACTATAAATATCTCTATGTCCCTGGTGGTAACCTGTGTATGTAAAGGTATGTATTTTAGTGCATTTGATTACGTGTAGCTTTTAACCTGTCAAAAGCTCAGGGAAAAAAAAGCGGAAATAAAACCAATGAATCCCTGAAGTAGTAATTAGTAAAAGTTCATTGTGCACACACTAAAAAGCCAGTTTGCAAGCTGGGAGTGCTCAAACCAAAACATGGAATGAGGCTCAGAGGTATATTGTTACAAAGCAGCTGATGTAGTGGGGGACTGTAGTTGCAATAATTGGTTACAATGTTAGAATTTTCTTAAAAGTAAAGGAATTGGTGAGTGGTTACCGCCTGTCAATTTGGAGGAACAATGTAAGTTTTGCTTAGGATTTTCAGAGGCAAGAAGTGACCCAGGTCAAGTTAGCCTCTCCTATCTCGCAAGATAAACTCAATTAAGCGTTGCTTGTATGATTAACTGGTTGTGTTTGCTCAGGAAATTTTCAAGTCTGGTCTCTGTTTGTGTTTGATTTTAGCAAGCCAGAAATCTCTAGCGAAAACGTATTGTTCTGTAACTCACTTTTTAAAATTCCCCTTCTATCACAACTGTCCTTTAGATGTTAATATCTCAGCCAGTTTGAGGGATTTTGGAGTACAAATACACTATCATCTTTTTAACTTTCCCCCTATTAGTGATCATTAGTTTATCTCCCAGTTTTGGCTTACTATAAGTAAATGTGTTGTTTTTTTGTTGTACAGATATTTTAGGTTCTTACATAGTTAATGTTATCAATCAGTGCTTCTGTTTTTGTGGAATATTTAGAAATTCATTCTAACTCCCAAGATTATATGAATAGGTATGTCCTGGCAATTTTCCAGTTTAATTTTTTTTTTTTAACTTTGAAATGTGTATCTTGGTGTAAGGTATGAGACAGGGTGATAGCTTTATAATTTTCCCAATGGGAGCCAGTTGCCTTAATGCTATTTATGTATTTATTTGTTTATTTTAATAAAGATTTTATTTATTTAACAGAGAACAAATGCAGGAGCACAATCCGGGGCAGAGGGAGAAGCATGCTCCCCATTTAGCAGGGAGCCAGATATGGGGCTCAATCCCAGGACCCTGGGATCATGACCTGAGCCACAGGCAGACATTTAACCAACTGAGCTACCCAGGTGCTCCTATTCATTTATTTATTTTAAAGATTTATTTATTTGAGGAAGAGTGTGGTGGGGGCGGGCAGAGGGAGAAACTCTCAAACAGACTGCCCACGGAGCAGGGAAGCCCATGCCAGGCTTGATTCCAGGACCCATGAGATTAGGACCTGAGCCAAAACCAAGGCTCAACTGACTGAGCCATCCAGGTGCTCTTTAATGCTCTTGATTTAACTGTATCATTTCCCTCTGGTTTTAAGTGTCACCCTCACTTAAAAAAAAAAAATCACATCTATATTCTTATTTTTGGCTTTAGAGCCAGACTAGTTTGGGTTTGACCTTGATTCTGACCTTGGGCAAGTTGCTACACTTTGCCTTTTTCAATTTCCTCATCTGTAGAATGAAAATGACGGCATTGCCTCCTTTCTAGGTTGTCAGGATGATTGAGTGAGGCATCAGAGCTTAGAACACTTAGTAAAAGCAAGCGGTCAATACCACGGCTGCTGTTACAGCTAATAGTGCCCCTGCAGGTGTTTCTAGACTTCTAGTTGTCTGCTGAACTTCTTTCAGGAAGAGACTAAAACTTCTCATCCTTTATGTTGCTCAGTACTGGGCAATATTGATTTATACTGGCACAGAGCCTTTATAGGGAAGGTACTCTGAATAATACTGATCCAAAGTGGGGACGCGTGGGTGGCTCAGTCATTAAGTGTCTGCCTTCAGCTCAGATCATGATCCCAGGGTCTGAGATTGAAACCTGCATCGAGCTCACTGCTCGGTGGGAAGCCTGCTTCCCTCTCTCACACTTCCCCTGCGTGTGTTCCCTCTCTCACTGTGTCTCTCTCTGTCAAATAAATAAATAAAATCTTAAAAAAAAAATACTGACCCTAACTGTCCATGGAATTACCTTCTAGCATTTGCTATTAATATTTATGTTTTCTCCTAACTTTGGGTATAATTTTAGGCAAATAATCTAATCCTATTCTCATATAATCTCTTCACTGCAAATGTATATGTCAACACGTCTTCTTGTTTGCAAAGTACTCTGATTCGTATTTGAAGATGCTTCCATGCAATCCTCACAAATCATCTTATGGTGAAGGGTCCCAATTAACTTGAGGTGGCTTTAAGCAAAGCCACATTTGTAAGAATGTATTCTACGGCATGTTTTTGTTTTGTTTTTTATGATGTTTTTAAAAGATTTTATTTATTTATTTGACAGAGGGGTTGGGGAGAGGACAAGCAGGGGGAGCAGCAGGCAGAGAGAGAGGGAGAAGCAGGCTCCCTGCTGAGCAGGGAGCCTGATGTGGGGCTCCATCCCAGGACCCTGGTATCATGACCTGAGCTGAAGGCAGATGCTTAACCAAGTGAGCCACCCGGGCACTCCTATTTTATTTTTACATGATCTCTGTACCTAATGTGGGGCTCGAACTCATGACCCCGAGATCAAGAGTTGCATATTCCCTTGACTGAGCCAGCCAGGCACCCCTACATGGCATATTTCTTAGAGGTCCACCTAACCAGTCAAATGAAATATTTTTTTTATTGTCCTCTTTGCATCCAGCACCATGTTCTAGGTTGAGGGTGACATCAGACCATGGGAACACGTGATTTCTGTATGTAAGGAGTTGGAGGTCTAGTTGGGAAAATAAGATGCGTAAATTTAAAATAAGAGGAACAAAGGCCGGCAGTGTAGGTGTCATAGCTGCACAAAACAAATAGAAGTGAACAAACTCATTTAAGGAAAAAACCATCTATTCAGAAAGAGCAGATATCGGATTTTCCCATGTCAGAATCCTCTATCAAAAGACTACCTGTTGAAGCTGTTATGTTCTGAGTAATGCTAGAAAAATATTGCTTACAGAATAGAAAGTAGCACATTATTTTATACTTACTAATCCCCTAGAGAAGAGCAATAGTATAAGATTTAATAAGAGCAATAGTATAAGATTTAATCAGATCTTGGAGGAAACATTTTATCATCATTTATTACTAGACCTCAAGACTTTTCTTATTGTGAGTACTTTCAGAATTACCTGTAGAGTTTTACTTTTTTATCTGCCCTGTTGGCCATAGTTATTATTAATGCTATTAACATATCATGAATGAAGTATAGAGAAATAGTCATAATACGAAACAGGCAATTGCTCAATTATGATTTAAGGTGGTGCCAGTGGAATTCTTCCTGTAGGGCACATCTGAGAAGTGCCCTACAGTTTCCCACTGCTTTGTCTCTGCCTAATTCCCTAAATTTGAATTTGAGTTACTTTGTGAAGATGAGAAGATCATTGGTCTTTGTGGCCAAGTCCATGGCTAATTGTACCTTCTTCCTTCAGAAAATAAGTTGATTGGGGCTGCCTGGATGGCTCAGTGGGTTAAAGCCTCTGCCTTCGGCTCAGGTCATGTTCCCAGGGTCCTGGGATCAAGCCCCGCATCGGGCTCTCTGCTCAGCAGGGAGCCTGCTTCCTCCTCTCTCTCTCTCTCTCTCTCTCTGCCTGCCTCTCTGCCCACTTGTGATCTCTGTCTGTCAAATAAATAAAATCTTAAAAAAAAAAGAAAAAGAAAAAAAAAGAAGTTGATTGAAATATGTTGTTTCTCAAATCTGGACCTCATGAATATGGATTATGTGGTAACTTGCTATAGCCCTAAGACAATAGCAGCCTGAGCAAAAAGAGGAATTAGCAAGATTCAGAAATTGGGAAAAACAAATTTGGAATTATCTACATAATGCTGTTAAGGAGAATTTTTTTTTTAAGATTTTATTTATTTATTTAAGGAAATGGCGGGGGAAGGAGCAGAGGGAGAGAGACAAGCAGACCCTGCTGAGCACGGAGCCCGACTCAGCTCAATCCCACCACCCTGAGAGCATGACCTGAGCCGAAATCAAGAGTTGGACCCTTAACCACCTGAGCCACCCAGGTGTCCCATAAGTGAGATTTTTTTTTTTAGGCATTCAGGTGAATTTTATGGGGTCAGTATGAACCAATAACATCAGATAATCCTTTTTTACTTATTTTATACAGTGAAAACAGTTGTCTAACATTATTTCCACATTCGTATTGCTGTCTATTTAATGCTTTTTATTCATCCAGTAAGTACTAAATAAGTGCATGCTCTATATTGAATGCTGTGCGTGGTGTTGGCTCTCCAGGTACCTTACAGGATGGTTGAAAGGAAATGCCTTTCTTGCTGCTGAAGTGTTGCCACAACCCTTTCCACTACCTGCAGCCTTTATGTCCCTCTAGATAGAATCTTCCTACTTGTGATATGTTTCCTCTCATCTACTGAGGAGGTGCCATGGCCTTCACCCATGTGGCTGACACTCCGTAAACACGTGCAGGGTGTCAGGACACGGGAGGTGAGCTGAAGGATACTCGGTCCCGGCCATTAGTGGGCTGTAAACCCACATATCAATTTTCAAATATTAACTCAACCTTCAACAGGCATGAGAAGTTGAAGTTGTTCACAACTAGCCAGGAAACTGAGAAGGATATTGAATGTCTTTCAGGATACTATGAATGGAATATTAAGAAACAGACATAAAAAGGAATGAAATCCTGCCATTTGCAATGACAGGGGATGGAGCTAGAGAGAATTCTAAGCAAAATAGTCGGTTAGAGAAAGACAAATCCCACATGATTTCACTCACGTGTGGAATTTAAGAAACAAAACAAATGAACAAATAAAAGAGAAATGAACAGAATCTTAATTATATAGAACAAACTGATAGTTACCAGAAGGGAAGGGACCGGGGCAGAGGGTGAAATAGGTGAAGGGGATAAAGAGTACGGGTATCACGATGAGCACTGAGCAACCGATAGAATTGCCGAACGGTATATCGTACACCTGATACTAATACAACGTTGTACATTAATGATGCTTGAATTTTATAAAGAACTGGGAAGGAGAAAACAGCTCTGGATTCTGTTTTTGGCTCAAAGTAATAACAGGAAGCTTTCCTGCATTGAACAATGTATGATGTGATTTACAAAAATTTTAAACTACCTTTTCTGAGCAAGTAAACAGTAGGAAAGGAGAGAGGGAAGGAGAAAGGGTAGCGGGAAAGAGGGAAAGATAAGTGTGCTTATTTTTCAAGGCCCTTTCGAGGGCTAGGGACAATGTGTATAAAGTACCCAGCACCATGTTCACACACACTAGGTGTGCTAGTAATAGGATCTGCCACGATGGTGGTCATGTAAAATTGTATATTCCAGGAAGTAGTATTTGATGGAATACACAACTACACTTATTTAAGAAGTCAGATCATAATGGCTTTGCTACTCATGAACATATAATGACTTGATTTCCCTGACCCCTCTGGAGTTACACCCTCTGGGCCATGCAGTCCTAGACTTGGCCATGGTTCCAGACCTCTCTGCTCGCTCTCTCCTGCCCTACTGCTTGGACTCCATGCATGTCCCATATGTACATTTGACCCTTCTGGTCCCTGTCACCAACAGTGGTTCTATCTGAGGTTGTGTTTGGGTTATCTTTTGCAGCCTAACTCCTCCAGAACATAATGGTTTGAAACACCAATCATTTTATTATCTCTCACAGTTTTGTGGGTTCTCTTGATTCAGCTGGGTGGTGCTTATGCTCCATGTGATGTTGGCTGGGCTGCAGTCCCCTGGGAGCTTGAATTGTCCGACATGAAGTTCAAGATCTTATTCACATTCCTGACAGTTGATGCTAGACATCAGCTGGGACGCTCGGCGAGGCAGTCCACTGGAACACCTACGTGGGCCTATTTGTGCCCACGTGACTTGGGCTTCCAACGGCATGGCAGCTGAGTTCCTAGAGGGAGAATTCCAAGAGTGAGCCTTCCAAGAGAAGAAAAGCAGAAACTGTTAGTCTTCTTAAAGGCTTGCCTCACTTCTGTTGTGTTCTGTAGGTCAGAATAGTCACAGACCAGCTCAGATTCAAGGGGGCGAAGGAATCGACTCCACTCTTTTTCTTAAGTTTTTGTTTGTTTGTTTTTTAAGATTTTATTTTTGACTCCACTCTTGACGCAGGAATGGCGCATGCATACAGGGAAAGAAGTTAATGAGTGGCCATCTTACTATAGGATAAATCCTACATTCCTTTAAATTTGTGTTAACTGAGTCCAAGTCTTTTAAAAGGACACTCACAGGCTCAAGTTTCATGCACTGGAAATAATTCTGGAAAAGGTGGTGAGATATCATGGGCCTAACCACCACTGGAACCCAGTCTTGGATCCATTTGTGTGGCACTGGCACAACACTTGAGTCAGTATATAAACATGACATTAACTAATTTTCTATGAAAGAACATTGAATCCAATTCTGTGGGAGAGGGTTTAGGTCTGTTTGTGATTATAGCGCGCAGTGATTCTCAGCTGAAAGTGATTTGTTTCCCAAGGGGTGTTCCCCTAGAGGCATCTTTTGTCATTACAACAGGGGTGGGGACCGGTGCTACTGGCATCTGGTGACTAGAAGCCAGATGATAGCAGACATCCTACATAGGACAGCCATCTCTCACAAAAAAGAATTTCCTGGCCCCAAATGTCAGTAGTCCTGAGCCTGAGAAACCCTGAATTGGACCAAAGAGGCTTCCTAGACTGCCTTGTACGTTCATACAGAGTGCATTGCTTTTTATACTCTTAAGCCATCATTTGTGGCTTTCATCTTACAAAGAAAGTATTTTTTTCTATGTATCTCCAGATTCAAATTGTGAGATTTCTCTAAGGATTCTCAAAGCCTACAGCTTTTTTTTTCTTAGTTTATTTATTCATTTTTTTAATAATCTCTACACCCAACCTAGGCCTTGAACTCAGATCCCAAGAACGAAAGTCCTGTGCTCCTCTGACCAAGCCAGCCAGGTGCCCCACTGCAACTTCTGTTGACTTCTGTGTTTAAATAATTTATAAACAGAGACTGGATCAAGGTAGCTGGTAATCCGTACATCCCACCTTCTTTATTTCATCTCAGACTTCAAGAAACAACAAGAAAAAACTGTGTTTGTATCTGTCAGTGTCTATAGCTCTGTCTCTCTTTCCATCTTCATCACCGTCTCTACCTCTTTGTCTCTGTCTTCTGGAAAAGAAGGGGTGATTACTATGGACCAAAAATATTGAGCCTTGTTAAAAGGCTGAATCAGTCAGAAGAGGCGAGGTTATGCTGCGGTAACAGAGGGCCTCCAGATCTAAGTGATTGGAAACTATACAGTTTGTTTCTCATTCATGTTGCACGTTCATTTGGGCAGTCAGAGTGACCAGTCACCCAGAGACCTGGCAGTCTTTCTCTCAAGTGTTGCCATCATCAGGGTGGAGGGAGAAAGAGAACTCTGGACGACCTTGCAGGGCAGTTAAAGTGATGAGCCCCAAGAACCCTCTCTACTCACAGCTCATTGCCAGAACTATTGACACGGCCCCTTACACAAGCAAACCAGGAAGAGCATTCCCATCAGTGTCTAGAGGGGGAAAATTAGAAATATTTTGCATATAGTTTTACTGACCCCCTCAAAGCCCAACGTGGTGGTGGGGGTATCTGATGGAGGGAGGAGCCTTAACTCAAAGTGAGTACAAAGAAAGACTGAAGGAGGTAGTTGCTCCTGAAGATACAGGAAGGAGGAGAGGATCCAGCACAATCAACAGAGTAATTTATTAGAGCTATAATAGGAATAGCCTGGGGGTTGGAGCCCACTCATATCCCAGAGACAGGAGACTCAGGAGTGCTCTATTTTAAAATTTAGAAAAATTTTAAAAAGATTTATTTAATTGAAAGAGAGAGCAGGGTGGGGAGGGGCAGAGGGTAACAGACAGCCCTCAGATCTAAGTGATCTTAGACTTAGACTCCCTGCTGAGTGTGGAACCCGACACAGGGCTTAATCCTATGACCCTGAGATCAGGACCTGAGCTGAAAGCAAGAGTCGTACATTCAACTGACTGAGCCACCCAGGCACCCCTAAAATTTAGAAATATTTTAATGTTTAAAAAATATCTAATGTGGGGGCACCTGGGTGGCTCAGTGGGTTAAATCCTCTGCCTTCGGTTCAGGTCATGATCCCAGGGTCCTGGGATCGAGCCCCACGTCGGGCTCTCTGCTCAGCGGAGAGCCTGCTTCCCCGCCCCTCTCTCTCTGCCTGCCTCTCTGCCTACTTATGATCTCTACCTGTCAAATAAATAAATAAAATATTTTAAAAAAATATCTAATGTGCTATGAAAATTATATAAAGTCTGTAAAGTCCTGTGTTCAAAATCGTTATGTGTAGTGCCGTGCTTGGTACATAGTATGAGCTCAGCAAATCACTAATTGAATTGAATGGCAGCACTAATCTTAACCATAGGAAAAAAAGCAAACACTGTTGTTGTTGTTGTTGTTGTTGTTGGTAATGATAGTGGTGATAATAATCCTAAATAATCCCAAATCATTATCAGCACCCACATCAACAACACCCTGATGTCCTGTCTCACGGTTAAGGTGGGTTTTGGAAACTAGTCAGTGTCCTGATTCCTTGGGAGGTCACTTTCAGGAATTCCCCCAGCAAGCTGCCAGCTTCAAAATCAAAGGCATGTCCATCACAGGGGTTTAGATCCCGGCTTCCCTTATTTTCTAGACAAATCCTCATTTTCCCTTGCAACTTCCTGGACCCACCCACCATACATGCTTTTCTCACCCTCTCAGTTTTGTGAGAGGCTGTCCCTGTTCATCCAGCTTTCCCGTTGACAGCCTCTGTCTGCATCAGGTTTCTGGAGACAGAGGGTAGGAATGTGTTCTGGAGTCTGATCACCTGGGTCCAAATCTGCCACCCACTCACTCTATGACTTTGAGCAAGTCACTTAAACTTTCTGGGCCTCCTTTGCAAAATTTGAATACTAGTGGTATGTCCTCAGGCACTGTGGTGAGTAGTGAATGAGGTGATGCTGGAATGGCTTTTGAATGGTGCTGGGCCCTTTCTCATACCCGATCCATGGTATGGATTGTCATCATTGCTGTCAACACTACTTTCCTCCAAGCTCCCAGGACTACTCCCAGGAGCACTGCCCATCTCTCTGCCCCACTTTTGCTGAGCCAGACGGTGGTCTTTTTTGGATTGGTGTGTTTTGTTTTGCATCAATTCCCCAATGCCTCAGAGCCCCAGGATATTTGTAGGGTTGGCTTAGTGTCAGCTTATTTCTAGCTTTTAACCCACATTGCTTCAAAAAGCATTACGTGGCTCTGTGCCCCGATTTCCTTCTCTGTGAAATAGAAATAATGCTTTTTTCTTCCCTTTTCCCAGGAGTTTCAGTTTGTTTTCTTTCTTGTTTTTCTTCTTTGGCTCTACCTTTATTTCATGCCAACCTGTCAACTTTTGTGTGTCCTTAAAGCCATCTTCAGTCCTTGATGGGAAAAGGCACGGGTATAAATAAATAAAGAAGCACATAAATAAAATAAGGAGTAGTTATGAAAGTGCTGGAAGAAGGTCAGAGCATCAGACACACACAAGACATGTTTAGCCAGAAAGCGTTGTCCGTGGCGGAGATTGGAAAGTCCACTCTGTCATTTTGTCGGTCGAGCTTAGAAACATTCAAGTCATTGTCAACTTGACTTCATGGGATATTTACAGAAAATAGAATATAAGAAAAATGTGGAGGAGATACATTTGCTTTGGCCCTTCGAAGTTCTGAAATAGGCAGCAGAGCTAAGAATATGCTTTTTAAAACATGTGGCTGCCAGTTCTTAAAGGGAAAAATTAGCATAGAGATGATAATAAATCTCGCACCGTCAGGAAGTGTTCACTGCAAAGGTCACACAAGAAAATGATTACAAAAGGAGCATGATGTCTCCTCCAAATAATAATCATGATCCCTGACATTTATGGAGTGTTTACTTGGCCTTACCCCAGTAAGCAAGGGGAGAGAGACTATTTTTATCCTCGTTGACAGTTGAGGAAAAACTGACGAGCGGCTAGGTTATTTGACCAAGGCCGTGGTGGAACTAGGCAGCTGGTCTCCAGAGCTTGGTCAGTGATCACCACATGCCACATAGTTCCCCAGCTAACCAGGTGGTTCCTTCAAGCCAACGCAGCACTGCTTCCTGAGGTGACTTCCAATGGTCATACAATAAAATTCTCTGTCACGTGTGCTACAGGCCAGGGCCGGGGCCAAGACAGAGTGAAGAGGGTTACATTTTACCTGATGACCAGCCCTGGCTGTCCCTTCTCACTGTCCCCGGCTTATTCCTGCCCTCAGCACATACTCAGTAGGCCCCCAACACTGGCAACTCAAGAGCGAGTGTATTTTAATACAATATTCTTGAAGGCTTGAAGACATTTGTGCTTTGCCTTGGTTTGATTGCAGACCCTTTTGAGGCTCTGCAAGAATTGTAAGAGCAGGCGGTGGTGGGCTTGCTGTTGGGGTGCTGGAAGGCCTGTCTCCTGCCTCCTCAGTCGAAAGATCCTGTGGTGGATCAGTAAAATGAATGAGGGGGCCCCTGGGTGGCTCAGTTGGTTAAGTGACTCTTGATTTCAGCTCCGGTCATGATCTGAAGGTCCTAGGCTCAGCCCCACGTGGAGCCCTGCATCGGGCTCTGCACTCAGTGGGGAATCTGCCTGAGATTCTCTCTTGTCTCCCTTTGCCCGTCACCTCTCAAATAAATAAATGAATCTTTAAAAAAACAAATTTAAGAAATAAAATTAATGTGAAACATTAGCACAGAACAAGAAAAAAATAACTAGTTTATACTGTTTCCTTTGTGTTTTCTATGTGACTTGAACAGTTCCTGCAGGCTAATTTTGTTTGGTCGGGGTCTGTAATCTTTCTCTGTCTTAGAGCTGATCTGTGGCTGCACAAGGGCATCGCAAGCACGGCTTGAAGCGCCTGGGTGACTCTTGTCTGTCGGGTGCCTGACTCTTGGGTTCAGCTCAGATCATGATCTCGGGGTCGTGGGATTGAGCTCCACATCGGAAAATAAATAAATAAAATATTAAAAAAAAGAAAAGAAGAACGTGTCAGTCATGGCCTCACATAATGTGTACCCCAAGAATTTCAGGGCAGAAGTTATTGTGGTGAAGGTGTCCATCCATCAGCCATCCCTGTCACCCAGTCATGTGTCCCGGTGCACTTGACAGTCTGTGCCTGGCTTCAAGACACATGCTGGGGCACCCAGCAGGAATTTGTGTGAAGAAGCAGGATTTTATTCAGTTTTGCATGAGATGTTTCCTGTTGACTTTTGGAAAACGAGGTGTTTGGAAGCAGGGGGAGAACAACAAACAACCCAAGAGATTGTATATACTCAAAGACTCCTTGGCAGTTTGTTTGTAAGGAAAGAGGGCTGTGTGCTGGGGGCAGGATAAAGCCTGGGCAGGGTATCTGAGTGAAGTCCAGGTGGCAGGAACCAGGTGAGGCTCCATCAGCTGAAAGACAACATCTTAACAGCATGAACCCCGAATGCCCTTTTTCCCTCTAAGGAGATAGCATTGTCCCATCGTAGCAAGCTGCACCTTAATGCCTGCCTTTTGGTCTAAGGGTCATGAAGCTGCAGTGATAGGATGCTGTTTCCCCCTCCTTTCTCTTCTTTATCAATCAGTGTCCCAAACCCCCTTTTGAGATTCTTTAAGAAATTAGGCTTTTCTTTTTTTTTTTTATAATTTTTTAATTTTTTTATTAACATATAATGTATTGTTAGCCCCAGGGGTGCAGGTCTGTGAATTGCCAGGTTTACACACTTCACAGCACTCACCATAGCACATACCCTCACCAATGTCCATAACCCCACCACCCTCTCCCTCAGTTTGTTTTGTGAAATTAAGAATCTCTTATGGTTTGTCTCTCTCCTGATCCCATCTTGTTTCATTTATTCTTTCCCTATCCCCCAAGCCCCCCACGTTGCATCTCCACTTCCTCATATCAGGGAGATCATGTGATAGTTGACTTTCTCTGACTGACTTATTTTGCTAAACGTAATACCTTCTAGTTCCATCCACGTTGTCGCAAATGGCAAGATTTCTCATCGCAAATGGCAAGATTTCCTTTCTTTTGATGGCTGCATAGTATTCCATTGTGTATATATACCACATCTTCTTTATCCATTCATCTGTTGATGGACATCTAGGTTCTTTCCATAGTTATGCTATTGTGGACATTGCTGCTATAAACATTGGGGGTACACGTGCCCCTTCGGATCACTAAGTTTGTATCTTTAGGGTAAATAGAAATTAGGCTTTTCTACAGCAGTACATTGTATCACTTTCTTTTTTATGTAGTACCTTTTTTTTTTTTTAAAGATTCTATTTATTTACTTGACAGAGAGAAAGAGACAGAGCACAAGCAGTGGGGGGTGGTCAGAGGAAGAGGGAGAAGTAGACTCCCTGTGGAGCAGGAAACCTGACCTGGGGCTGGATCCCAGGACTCCAGGATCATGACCTGAGCTGAAGCCAGACGCTTAACCGACTGAGCCACCACCAAGGCTCCCCTATGTAATGTCTTCTTAAAAATTGAGATATGTGGGGTGCCTGAGTGGCTCAGTGGGTTAAAGCCTCTGCCTTCAGCTCAGGTCATGATCCCAGGGTCTTGGGATCGAGCCCTACATCGGGCTCTCTGCTCGGCAGGGAGCATCGGGCTCTCTGCTCGGCAGGGAGCATCGGGCTCTCTGCTCGGCAGGGAGCCTTCTTCCCTTCTTCTCTCTCTGCCTGCCTCTCTGCCTGCCTCTCTGCCTACTTGTGATCTCTCCGTCAAATAAATAAATAAATAATCTTTAAAAAAAATAAAAAATAAAAATTGAGATATGATTGACATATAATGCTTTATTAGTCTCAGATGTACAATGTCATAATTCAGTATATGTGTATATTACAACATGATCACCACAAGAAGTCTAATTAACAGCCATTCAGTTCCTTAAAAAAGAGTAAAAGGTAGATTATTTGGGATGGACAACAAAACAGGAATGTAAGTACTGGAAGTCTCTGCTAAATCTGTGAGCAGACAGAGGTGGGCCTAACCTGGTAGGACTCATGGCCGGGCCTGGTGACCTCTGTTTCTCTATCTGTTCCAATTTGGAGAAAGTGCAGACTTTAGGGTTTAAAGGGCTATAATACTTTTTGTCCTTAGATGTGTTAAAGAACTTCCCTGACCCTCAGTTTTTTCATCTGTTTTATGGAGATAAGGATACCTACCCAATGGAACTGGGCACACAAAGGTGTCACACATGAGAGTCCCACCCCACACTTTAAACTCTTCAGGCATCAAGCTCAATGGTCCATAATGAACGCACGTACAGATTGTATCTTCTTCCTCCCCATTGAACATGAGAACACTTGCCTGTCTCTTTATCTTCCATTCCTATGTCCCATCCCTTGTGATGGTTAAGAAGCGCTGATCATTCTTGTATTAGTGTCAGGAAGCAGAGTCTCTGGGATAAACGCGAGTGTCCATTTCCACTTTTCCCAGTCGGGCATGCAGTTTTGAAAAGCAGATTCCCAAATGCTGAAGGAATTAGGTTTAGGCTGAAAAGAAACCAAAAATCTTGACAAAAGGGGCGCAGAGGCCGGTGACGTTGTCCCAGGGACTTCTGAGGTTCCTGGCATCCGCTTCCGGCCACGGGCAGGGAGAGTCAGCATCTCCATGTCACAGCAGAAAGATGGGAGAGTCGGTTTTCCTAGCCATCTGGCCTGCCCCTGACCTGCTGCTCAGGCAAGGCCCCAGCATTCCTTATTACACCCCGTGTTTGTGACTTGGTGCGTCCAGGGCGTGTGAACTGAGGGACCTGGGGTGGGAGAGGGTGTGGAGTGGTGACTGATGGTTGCCACACATTATTTCTTTCTATCGCCAGACTTGCTTTTGGTGTCTGAGAGTAAGTGAGCGGTCTTGGAACCACGACCTGTCATCTTCTGCCTTGAGTCCTCATTTTGTTCATGAGCACACTGGCTGAGGAATCAGTGGGCTGGCAGCTGTGTGCCAGGGCCGTGCCCCCCAGCTTTCAGCTAGAGCCCACAGAGCCGTGCCTCTCATCAGCCAGCCTTTGCCTTCTGTCCGTCTCCTCTGTGGGGCCGAGGGCAGCTCCTGGCCACATTTGATTGTGCTTATGATTCAAAACTGGCACAGTGATATCATTGGTCTTAAAAAGAGATTAAAATCCCAAAATATAATAGAAACTCCTAACTTCCGAAAATATTTCTGAAAATAATATCATCCATATATACATATATATAAACACTGCATTATTCAAAGCCGTTTCATAAGTTAGAGTCCTATTTCTGTGGAATGTTCCCAATTTGGCAAGTCAAATGCCCTAGAAGTATTTTAACGTTGCTGGAAAAGAGGCACCCCTTAGACTTCCTTTTTGAGGATACAGCCTTTCTTTGTCAGGCTCCAGAACTCATGCTCCCTAGAGGCCATTAGGGAATAAAGAGAATAAATCCAAGGCATATCTTTCTTCTTGTTGAATACCTGCTGCTACTGGTCTTTGGAGGGAGGTCCCCACTTTGGTATACGTATGATAGTTATGATACTTGTGATGAAGGCAACAATCATCCTTTTATTTATTTTTTATTTTTTTAAAGACTTTATTTATTTATTTGACAGAGAGAGAGAGAGAGAGAAAGAACACAAGCAGGGGAAGCGGGAGAGGGAGAAGCAGGCTTCTTGCTGAATAAGGAGCCTGATATGGGGCTAGATCCCAGGACCCTGGGATCATGACCTGAGCCAAAGGCAGATGCTTAACCAACTGAGCCACCCAGGCACCCAGTAGTCATCCTTTGAAAAGAAAGTCAGGAAAATAAATAGTACAGAAGGCACAAAATGAAATGGACAAGTCCAGTGTCTCTTCAGTGCTTCTCCCTAGAGGTAATTGTAAATACCTTTTGTGTATCTTTCCAGATATGTTCTATACAATTATAACATAAATATCTGTATAGCCATACATACATGTACATACATATACATATATATTACAGACATAGCATAAATATCTATTCTTTAGAAATACGAATGGGATTTTATCGTACATACCATTTTGTATGTTACTCTTTTCAGGGCATCTTGCCATGTTAGCACATGCAGAGCTCATTTTTTAGTTGTATGGTTGGGCCATAATTTATTTCACGTGATGTCTTTGATGGTTGTTGAGGCTGTTCCCACTATTTTACTCTCACAAACAATCTTGTAGTGGATTTTCTCATCTCTGTCTTACCCAGTGCCTTCGGTGAGTGCCTGTTCTCATTAGTCAAATCATATCTTAAGAACTATGTTGCTGCATTTTAAATACAAGCTTTCTGTGCTGTCTGTAAGTAGAGCATTCCTATGAAAGCTTTCATAAAATGGCATAAAATGAAGAAGCAATACCATTAATTTATATGGAAAATGTTTGAGCATTCCCAGACTCCAAAAATAATCTTTTAAGCTTTTCTGATACCTTAGGACACACCTTGTTAACAGATGCACAGAATAAATTGAGGTTAAAAAAAAAAGCAAAAACATAGAGGCTCACAGACACAGTTCAAAGATATGGTGGCTTGATGTGGAGCTGCTGAGTGGAGGTCCCAGGAAGGAGCGTGGCGTGGCCACTCTCACTTTTCAGGTTTGAACTGCCTCTGTAAGGGTTTGCTGCCTAACAGTCAATGCTATTTTAATATTTTAATGGACTGAGCCCCCCAGGTGCCCCTAGCAGAACATATTTATAATGAAGCCTTCAATAGTCACAAAAGTTCTTAAAAATGTACAAGAAACACATTTACTGATAGTGGAAGTGTTATAGAAGCCAGTTTAGTGAGGTTAATCTTATTATTTGCTAAGAATTATTTCATTATAAAATATTTGTTTTAGAACACCAAATTAATGCACCATGGGAATTGAGGGGGTGTCATTTTTTAATGAGTTACCATAGCGGCCAATAGAGAGCTGTGTCACATGTATCATGAGAACGTACTTCCAGAGGTGGAACTAAAACAGAATAATTTCTCCTACGAGGAGGTGAGAAATGTTGGGGGTGGATTTTTCTTTCTAAAACCGTGTTCCTAAGGGATCACCATGACAGCTTTTTAAAAAATCATTAAAGAACCAGATGCATGCCTAATAGAAGGGGTCTGAGTGTTCACGTCTGCACAAGAAAGATGACCCATTTCCATGGACTTAATGAATACTAATCCAGTGGAACGAATGCGAACTATTTAGAGTTCATCTTCATGGCATGAACAGACGCGGCTCTCCTTAAGCAGATCCTTAGATTTAAATTAATTTGCTTGGAATTTGCAGTTAAATCCCTCTTTCTCTTTATAGACACCTTATGTGCCGATTAGCAGCGGTCAGGTAGGAAAAGCTGTTTGTCTTGCATAAGGTGGGTCCCTGGTTCCACACTGCAGCCTGCTTCTGGGTGGATGCCGTTCTTTTACCAAGAGTGACTCAGTGCCGGGGCGCCTGGTGGCTCAGTGGGTTAAGCCTCTGCCTTCGGCTCAGGTCATGATCTCAGGGTCCTAGGATCGAGCCCCGGATCTGGCTCTCTGCTCAGCAGGGAGCCTGATTCCTCCTCTCTCTCTGCCTATCTCTCTGCCAACTTGTGATCTCTGTCTGTCAAAGAAATAAATAAAATCTTGAAGGAAAAAAAAAAAAAGAGTGACTCAGTGTGGCTGGCCCTCGGCGTCTCCAGCTACAGCCTCGGACCAGCTTTCTTCTAACTACCACAGTCTCCTAACAACTGCATCCATCCTACCTTGTTTGTGTAGACAACTCAAGTATTTACTCCGTGCTTGTGTTTCTCAAACAGGGGTAACTTTATCCTCCTCACCCTGGGAACATTTGTCGATGTTCGGATACAGCTTCGATTCCCTTTCTCTTCCTCCTTCTCCCTCTCCTACACTCTTCCCTTCGCCCTCCTCTCCTGCTTCTTTCTTGAGGACCAACGTAGATGGGCCCCACTTCTATTTTGCCAAGGAAAGACCTTAAAAACAGCCCATACCGCGAACTCCACAAATCTACCCTTATTCCGCAATAGAAAGGCTATTTTAATATGCAAAATGGAAGGAGGACCTAATCCCAAAGTAAAGAGCAACCTTCTGTGGTTCCTGGTTTTCTTGGTTGGCCATGGACTGGTGAGAACTTCTTCACGGCCTACCGTGAGTCTAGAGTGCCTGGGACACTTTGATGGACATAGGGCATAAAGCACTCCTTCCACGGCCCTGGGGCTAAGGAGGCAACAGGAAACTGGTAGTAGGGTGATTAGTAACTACTGCTTAGAGATTATGCTGCCTGAAACTTCAGAGCCCTTCTTTCCATTTCTAAAAATTCTGGTATCATTGAGCAAGGGAATGGGTGGCCATTGCTGTCGTAAGACAGCAAGGCTATTCTTCTCTGTGGATTACATTTCCTTTGGTGGAGACATTTTTGTAAAATTTGTGGATGATATTTTTAGTAGATTATAAGCTTCCAGCTCAGTGACATTGCCTGTCTCTCAGCCTTTCAGAGTAAATCATTAACGTTGTTGGGAGGAAAGGTTGCCCTGTGCATCACTTTCATGGGGCATCACACCTCAACAACATACTGGGTTCTTTCCAGTTTTCTCCATACTCTGTTGGGTGGTTTACCTAAACTGCTGATGACTGGATTCTTTAACATGTAGTGGATGTTGTTTTTTCATCCATTCAAGAAATGATTATTGAGCATCTACTACGTGCCAAACCCCGTGCTTGATATTGGGGAGACACAGTGGATGAAATAGGTGAAGATCTTGCCTTCAAGCTTTTATTCCAGTGACTGCGGTCATGGCTGAGGGGATACAGAGACAACAAAACAAAAAATTAAATAATATATCAGCTGGTGCTATGGGAAAAGGGAATGCAATATAAGATATGGGGGTGTGATTTAAACACCACGGCCAGGAAAGGCCTGTCAGAGATGACATGTGCATAGAATCTGGAAAAATTTTAGTATTAATGGAGTAAATGAATAGATTTTTCTTTTGCTTGTAAACTTAATCATGTGATAATGAGCTTCTGTACTTTTCTAGGGGTGGGAGAAAATGCAAATATTAGAAAAGAGCTGTGGAAGAAAGAATCATATATTTAAAGCACTATTTTCTCAAATGGTAAAGGCAAAGAAAAACAAAAGAAATGAGTTAAGTGGTTATTTTGGACTTTATATCAAGAAATGAGCCAGCTTTTCTCAAAACACCTATTACTGCCTCTCTTTCATGGTATCCTGACTATTGATCCAGAAAGCATCTTTAAAGGTGTTAAATATTTATAAACACTGGAAAAAGTAAATCTCATCTGTGAAATTGTATGGGACCCAAAAATCTTGACAAAAAGTACTGGGCACTCAATGGTTTATTTAGGAATATCTGTATATTTTGTGTTAAATGTTCCTAAATTTAAAATGCTTCTGAGCTCAGCCCTATGGAATGAATTCCTTAACATAATTCCAAAGCCAAAAAAAGATTAATGAGTTGTCTACTTTTAACTAAATGTTTAACTTTTGAGGCTAAAATTGATAACATCTTTTTAAATACAATCTGCATTTCCCAAATTCTTTTTTTTTTTAAAAGATTTTATTTATTTGTTTGACAAAGATCATAAGCAGACAAAGAGAGGAGGAAGCAGGCTCCCTGCTGAACAGAGAGCCCAATGTGGAGCTTGATCCCAGGACCCTGGGATCATGACCTGAGCTGAAGGCAGAGGCTTTAACCCACTGAGCCACCCAGGCGCCCTGTCCCAAATTCCTTTTCTTAATGGCACACACTACCAGAGGGCTGGAAACAGACATCAAGAACTAGCTCTAGGGGGAAGCCTAAGTGGCTCAGTTGGTTAAGCCTTCTGGCTGAGTCATGATCTCAGGGTCCTGGGATCGAGCCCCACGATAGACTCCCTGCTTGGCAGGAAGCCTGCTTCTCCCTCTGCCTCTCCCCCTGCTTGTGCTCTTTCTCTCTCTCCCTGTGACAAATTAATAAATAAAATCTTAAAAAAAAAAAAAAAAGAAAGAAGAAGAACTAGCTCTAATGAGTTGTATGGTGACAGATGGGAGCTACACTTGTGAGCATAGCATAGGGTGGAGAGTTCTGGAATCACTACATTGTACACCTGAAACTCATGTAACATTGTATATCAACTATACTTCAGAAAAAAAAAAAAAAAGAATTAGCTCTAACATTCTTTTTCACCACTCACGCTCCTTAGGGTTTTCTGTGATTCTGGAATCCATTCATCTCTGAGAGCAAGTGGGCCTGGTGGGGCGTCGGGCTGCCTTCTCTGCTGGCACATGAACTTGACAGTGGTGTGACTGTACCAAGTGAGCCTCTTCTTGGTGCTCAGCCTTAACTGCACATTGGTGTCCCCTGGAGGGGGCTTTAATGCTATTGATGCCTGGGTTCCACCTCTAGAAGTTCTGATTTAATGGGTAAGGAGGGGATCAGAATTTTTTCAAAGCTCCTTAAGTGGTTCTAATATGCAGCCAAGCTTTAAGAACCACTGCCTTAGGGCAGTGCTTTTCAAGAGGAAATGTGTGTATCAGTCACGGAGGGGTCTAGTGAAAGTGCAGATTCTCACTTTGTAGAGTATGATGTGGAGAGACCAGTGATATCTCCGTAAGACGGAGGTTGGTGGCGGTTGGCAGACTAAGGCCTGTGGACCAAATCTGACCCAAGGCCTGATTCTGTACCGTTTTCTGGCCCTTTACAGAAAAAGTTTGCCAGTGACCGCTCTGGAAGGACCCTTTGTAAAGCTCCCTGTAACCAATGAAAATCCCTTCTTAGTATTATCCCACTTGATGGGATCCATGAGCTGCCTGTCTTCCTGTACTTAGAAATTTGTTTTTATGTAAAAATAATGGTGTCACTGGTAGATAGATTACTTGTTGGTAGACTTGATCCTTTCAAGGCTTACTTCTAAGCTTGTTAGGGAGATTTTAGGGCAGCTAGTTGAGGTTCCTACCAAGGTGTGACCTTTCTGGGTCTCTCCTGAATACCCCAGCTGTTCAACAAGGACTCTCCATTCCCGCTGTCAGAACCCGTGTGTCTCCTAACCCTGTGTGACTTCTGAGCATTGGCCAGCTCCCAGCTCTCCTGGCTTTGCCTGGCTTTATGGACTTTCGCCTTAAATGTGCACAGGTTAGTACTCAGTGAAAGATTCAAAAGAATAAACTCTATGCTGATTTCTGGAGTTTTCTCTCTATACAACTCCTCCTTCCTCTGCAGGACTTGGCTTCGTAAATTTCAGGCACCTCAAATTCCAATCTCTGTGCCCTGCTTGGCTTCTCCCTCCTTGCCCTGTGGTCCAGAGAGTGCCTCCAGGCAGAAAGTGGGGCCAGTCCTAGGCCCATCTTACTTGTCTCCTCCTCTCTCCTAAACTTCCTCTGTTCAGTCTCTGGAAGCTATTGTTTTGTCCAGCTTTCTAGTTGTTCACAGCTAGGGCACAACTAGCTTTCTAGTTGTTCACAACTAGGGCAGGTCTGGCACCAGTTACTCTGTTCTTGCTGGAGGCTATTTACTTAGATTTTTTTTTCCTCCTAATATTTTTCTGTCGTAAGTGAAGTCAGGGGTCCTGTCACCATTTTATAGGTTAGATGACACAGAGTTGTCGACAGGGAGTAAGAGGCTTGAAATCACCTACTGAGATGCTAGGACGGCAGGATCCCAGATCACGTGACCTGACCCTGCCTCACTAAACTGGATCCCAGCTGCAGACCCAAGCACACCAGCCGGTCTAATGGGCGGAGACAAAAGCAGTGGAAAAAAGAGAAGAGAAGAAAGGGTAAAACAGTATGGTGGTAGAAGACGGGGGGGAGGGGAGAGCTCTTCAGCTGGGTATCAAAAGAGACACAGGAAACCCCCCAAATTGCATCAGATATCACTCCCTGTCACTCGTGATGGTGTAGAGATAATAGCTGCCATGACTCCGTCCACCGTTACCACTGCACTCAGAGCTTTCCATGTCTACTGTCTCATTTAATCTTCATTTTCTACCTCGAGAAGCACTATTATCCCTGTTTTGCAGAGTAGGAAATGTGGGCTCAGAAAGGCAAACTTACCTGCCCGGAGACACAGCTGATACTGTAGCGGTGCCGAGATCCGAACCCAGATCTGCAGACTCCAAAGCTTGTGCTCTTCCTCAGAGTTCCCCTTTCCCTGACTCATCGTCGACGTGCCTGATCTTTTTCCCGCTTCTACCTGATTCCGCTCCTTTAAGAGTACATTTATTTCATCTGACTTTATTTAAACTAATACATGCTGATTGGAGGAGAAACTGAACATACAGACTATTAGAAGGAAACAAAATCCCCTCCACTCTTACCGTTCTATATTATTTCCAATCCCAGACTTGGCTTATGAACTGTAGTGCTCACCTGTGTAACTGCTTTGCCCTCAGCAGATTAAATACTCAATGAAGGCTTATCGCTTTCTGGTGCCATAGGAACAACTATGTAGAATATTTAAAACATCACGTAACTTGCTAAGAAAGTCATACCTTTGTGTTTCTATATAAAGAACACTGGATTCCAGTGGATTCACCAGGAGGGCTTAATAATCTTTTTTAAGTGCTTCAGGTGTGTATCTGCTGTGTTAAATTTCATGGTCCTCACAGCTCTTGGCTCTGTGCTATACCCATAGCCACTTACAGATACCTTTTGACTGATTGATTGATTGATAGACCTTCAGAGATGGAAAGAAAATTCAGATATTCAGTGAGTACCTACTGTGTGCCAGGCACAGAGCTAGCTCCTAGGAATAAAGTGTGAGCTAGATACCGTCTTTTAATCTTGAAACTTACCTTCTAGCGATCGAAAATCCAAGAAATCGGCCTCTGAAATGTTCAAATTAGAAGACATTCTCCCACAGTGAGTGGTATTTTTACTAGGCAAGCTTGGACCTGTTTGTCATGGGTAGGCTTAAAAAAGAGGAGCTGTGAAAGACCGGACTAAGTTCATAAAATCAAGAAGGGAAAATGTCACTTGAGGCTGACATTCAGTGATCGCTTAGCCAGCTGCCATACTGTCTCGCAGGGGAAGGGTTTTATTTATGTCTCTTTTGGTCTCATCTTCTTTTCATCTCCAGGTTTGATGTATAAGCTTTAGCTGGAGCCTTTGATTTACAGTGTTCTAGAGAAAGAGACCGGGGATGACAAAGGCAGCCAGGCGTACCTAAGAGCCTGTGTGTTGTCCTAGATCCGGAGTGGGCTGAGAGCCACATGGAGGATTTCAGCAGGTGCTCAGGGAGGGCCTGCTGGGAAGGCAGCTCCCCCAAAGCCTCATGAAATAAAGAGCTTTCCAGTCCTTCTCTGAAATATACAATTTGCTTGGATATTGGATGTTATGGCAGCAATTTGTAGTCCTTTGAAAAATCTTTTACTATCTGAGTTCAGTCGACTGAGAAAATTTTTAAAAATTTGGATCCATCAATTGTATGTATTAAATAAGGGGCTTTAAAAATTATGCAAAAGTCTGTGACCAGGACACCTGGGTGGCTCAGTCGGTTAAGCGTCTGCCTTCGGCTCAGGTCATGATCCCAGGGGCCTGGGATCAAGCCCTGCATTGAGCTCCTTGTTCAGTGGAGAGCCAACTTCTCCCTCTGCTTGCTGCTCCCCCTGCTTGTGTCCCTGCCCTGAGAAATAAATAAAATCTTAAAAAAAAAAAAAAAAGAATGTCTGTAACTGACATTTTTTAATCTCTAAAACATAGTTTAGCAAAACTAGTTATTTTATAACAGACTGGATATTGAGGGGTAGGGAGTTTAGTTACCTATTGGGAGTAGTAACAAATTACCCCAAAACTCAGTGGCTTAAAACAGCAAACATTTATTATCTCACGGTTTCTGGGGACAGAGGTCTGGGGGTGGCTCAGCTGGAGGGTTCGGGTTCATGGTCTCTCATGAGGTTGCAGTCAAGCTAAAGCCTTGCCTGGAGCCAGAGAATCTCCTTTCCAGAAGTTTCACTCATGTGACTCTCGGCTGGAGTTTTTAGTTCTCCACATGGGCCTCTCCACAGGGCTGCTGAGTGTCCCCATCATATGGCGGTTGACTTCTGCCTGAGCCGGGAGAGAGAGAGTTGGAGGGGGAGGGGGTTCAAAGCAGAAACCACAGTGCCTTTCATAACCTAATCTTCGAAGTGACAGACATCACTTCTGCCTGTTCTCTGGGTCACACAGACCAACCCTGCTACAGCCTGGAAGGAGACTACACAGGAGCGTGAACATCAGAGAAGGGGATCCCTGGGGGCCATCATGGAGGCTGGCTACCACAGGGGCTATTGGCCAGGCAAAATTTCCTTTAAAAGCCTGTGATGTTGGCTCAGGGGCATTGATATTTACAGCTTCCATTGTTTAGCTTCTTGAGAGATATAAAAGTGAAAACCCAGAGCTGTGGTGCTGTGTGTGTGTGTGTGTGTGTGTGTGTGTGTGTGTATGTGTCTGTCCCTAAGTCTCAGCAATGAGGCCAGTTGTATAATTCCTTGTCATGTTATAGGGCCAGAGAGCTGACACCTGAGAGGCAGGGTTTGGCTGCCAAGACTTTAGAGTTTGGATGAATAAATCTCAACCCGAATAAGACCAGTGATCCAGTACAAAGGAAAAGCCCCTTCTGTTTTGTTCACCGAAGGGTGCACTGACCAGGCTTAAGTTATGGGAAATCTAAAAAGAGAACCTTTTTTCAGTGGCACATCCGGGGAACACCTGCTCTAAGCCACGATCTGCGCTTCTTCTAGTTCTCATTTTCCAACACAGGACACAAAGGGATCCAGGGCCGTCTTGCTCATGGAGCCCCTCCCTTTTTGTTCCCCATAGCAGACCTGGGGTCTGGTCTTGACTAAGTCACATGCTTGGTCTGGACGTTAAATTCCTTAACAGTAACAAAGCAGTTGGACTAGAGGGAAAGGTGATGAGTACAGTGCCTCCCGGCTAAGTCGTGCTGAAGCTGGCATTGTTCCAGCTTTTGTGCCGTTGAAGAATGACCTGTGCGTTCAGATGTGAAAGCTACTGGCTCCCAAATGGCATTTTATTCCAGCCCTCCAATGAGCCAGTCCCATGGCATGCAAGTGGAGGGACCTGATGATAGCAGTTTCTCCAGTAACAAGTAGTGGAGGGAATTATCAGAGGCTCCCAGACATATTGAGCAGTGCGCAAGTGATCTGCCTGTCTTGCATCAATGCAAAGGATAGTAGGTTTTCATTGTAAATATAGAAAAGCTTAAAGAAGCAAGCTTAGGAAGAAGAACCTCTGGAAGGAAAAGGGTGGAAAGAAGATGGGTTGGTGCTCAAATATATCTCATGACTTCCTGTCTTATGACTTCCCATTAGGTGACTCTGGTTGGCGAGCACATAGAGGCTTGCTCTAGTCACTTTTGTATGTTTCCTGCCTATGTGAATGTTTTGTGTATTTTTTGATACAATTTTTAAAATTTAAATTCAGTTAATTAACATATAATGTATTATTGGTTTCAGAGGTACAGGTCTGCGATCCATCAGTCTTGTATAAACCCAGTGCTCACTGCATCACATGCCCTCCCCAATGTCTATCACCCAGTTACCTCATCCCCCCACCTATATCCCCTCCAGCAACCCTCAGTTTGTTTCCTAAGATTAAGAGTCTCTTATGGCTTGTCTCCCTCTCTGGTTTCATCTTGTTTCATTTTCTTCCTCTCTTCCTCTATGACCCTCTGCCTTGTTTCTTAAATTCCACATATCAGGGAGATCATATGATAATTGTCTTTCTCTGGTTGACTTATTTCACTTAGCAACTTAGCATAATACCCTTTAGTTCCATCCACATCGTTGCACATGGCAGGATTTCATTTTTTGATGGCTGCACAATATTCCATTGTATATATATACCACATCTTCTCAATCCATTCATCTGTCGGTGGACATCAAGGCTCTTTCCAGAGTTTGGCTATTGGGGACTATTTCATATATTTTTAAGAAGCAGCACTGAAAAGAACACGGTCTCCTTTCTTAAAAGTATTTTTTTTAAGACTTTATTTATTTATTTGAGAGAGAGAATGGGAAAGAGAGAGAGCATGAGAAGAGGGAGGGTCAGAGGGAGAAACAGACTCCCTGCCAAGCAGGGAGCTTGATGCGGGACTCGATCCTGGGGTTCCAGGATCATGACCTGAGCCGAAGGCAGTCACTTAACCAGCTGAGCCACGCAGGCGTCCCACAGTCTCCTTTTTAAAACCTGGAGGTAATCTTTAATCATTGTTCCGATTTTTGTGATTTAAGTGTAGCTTTTTATTGTTAACCAAGATCACACTCTGTATAATTGTTCATGCTGCCTTTACCCCCTCTGTAGAATAGGGCTCTGGAAGCAGAATTGCTGCATCCAAGGGCATGCACATCTCCAAATTTGTTAGATAACTACTGAAAACATTTCCACAGCCTGTGCCAAAAGTGCCCGAAAGTGCCTGTTTTCCTACATCCTGGGCAACACAGGTGAAAAACAACAACACATTTGCATTTCTCTTGCTTATTAATAAGGTTGAGCATCACCCTATAGAATTTTATTAGACATCTTTATTTATTCTTCTGTATGTAAATGGCCTGTCCGTATCATTGGACCTTTTTTTTACTGAGTTACTTGCTTTTCTAAAGAATGACACCGTCTATCTCTTCTTGGCCTTTTGGCTAAGATCAAGTGAAGAATGACACCCTTTATCCAGATTCTCCCATAGTAAACATTTTGCCACATTTGCTTCATCATTCTGTGTATATTATTATTTTCTCTTAATTGTTTGAGAGTAAGTATAGACATGATGCTCCATTACCCATAAATACTTGAGTGCAGTGTGTATTTCCTAAAACACAGGGATGATTTCTTATATAAGTACAGTACAATGATCAAAACCAGGAAGATGAACTTTTATACAGAACTATTATCTAAGCCGCAGACCCAATTCCATTTTTGCCAACTGTCTCAGTTTTCTGTAAACAATATACTGTGAGCCTTTTAAAAATATCATTGAAGGGGCCCCCTGGGTGGCTCAGTCGTTAAGTGTCTGCCTTCAGCTCAGGTCATGATCGTGGGGTCCTGGGATGGACTCCAGCATCTCATTGGCCTCTTTGCTCAGTGGGGAGCCTGCTTCCTCCTCTGCCCCTCTCCCTGTTCATGTTTTCTCTCCCCCTGTCTCTCTCTCTCTCTCTCCGACCAATAAATAAAGTCTTAAAAAAAAAAAAAAAGAAGAAGAACTGGGCTTGGTATTTTTTTACAGCTTTATTGAAGGATAATTGACAAATAAAATTGTATGTATTTAAAGTGTACAACATGATTTGATTATATATGGTGAAATAATTACCATGCTCAAGAGAATTAACATCCATCACCTCGCATAGTTAACTGCTGGTGTGTGTATGCATGGTGAGAAGGCTTAAGGTCAAAAAGTGCCTTAGGCTTATGGTGCTTACACAGCTGTAAATCCAAGACAGTAAACAACAAAACTAATAAATTAACAACATTAATTTAATGTTACGCATTATTTTGTTTTGCTGAAACTAAGTCATAATTCACAACATGAATAGGATCCTGCAGTGACAATATGTAAACAAATAATTTTCGAAAAAAGAGAGAGACAAGGAGAAGAGAAGAAAAAGACGTGGCTCAGCAGTTCTTGGGCTGGGAGCTGGGCTGCCCAGTGAGCTTTGGTGCCCCCACTGGTCCAGCCTGAGGCTGCTTGTTGCAGGGTCTAGAGGAAATGGGTTGTTTCTACCTCTTCTAAGGATCACCCTCTGAGCCCCCAAACCTTGCTTTTGCTTCATTTTACTGGGAAACTCAAACAACAGAAAAAGGACTTTCTCACTGCCCTGCCACCTGCCCCTGTCCCCAGAGACCCCCGTCTGTTAGAGTGGCCATGTTATCTCTGCTCCTATTTAAAGCTGGTCCCTCCTAAGGTAAGCTGTCCCTGCCTCCTCTCTCCCGGTCACAGACACGGACTTCACACCTCCACTTATCTCCTCTCTCCAGCGTTACTGATTTTCCCCTCTTGACTGGCTTATTCTTAGCCACCTAAAACATGCTGTAATATCCCTCATCTTGAAGAAAGAGCAGTCCTCTCCTGACCCCATATTGCTCTCTGGCTCCTGCCCCACGTCTCTGGCTGTGAAAGACGTGTCTAATTTGTTTCTACTCAACTCTCCATTCTTCCCTTCCCAGTCACATTGGGGAGACAGGTAGAGCAAGGTGAAGGGGATAGGGGGAGCTATTTCCAAGGACTCCTTGCAGTAGAATGGAGCAGGATGTGAACAGATCCTCTCCTCCCTGTGAAGCTTAACTGAAGAATTTTTAAAACCCCAGGCAGCTCTGGACAGCGCGGACCCCGCCCTCAGGAGCAGGGCTGAGCTCTGGTTAGTGAGAAACATGCCAGAAGAGGTGCTCTCAGCAGCAGACCTCCCAATCTTGACCTTAGAAGACGAGGCTGGCTTTTTTTTTTCATGTAAAGAATTGGATTCTTTAATTGTGATATCCATAAATGTTGCTAATTCTATATTTCTGTCTAGAAGGCAATTTTCTGTATTTTTTTTTGTTGTTTTTTATAAACAGCTTGAATTCTGTCACGTGAAAGGGCTACAAATATCCATTTGTTTGCCAAGCAGAACACAGCTATTTTGCTTTACAACTTGCGCCAAAGATAGCAGTGCACCTGGTTCTTTGATTGTCACGAAGCTTACATGTTTAAAGGGAAAATGTGTCCAGGAGCAATTTTCTGATGAAGTCTCCAGTACTCTGCAATGTGGATTGAAGCTTGTGTCCTTCCAATTTTATTTGAAGATCCTAAAATTTAGATTGTCTTTTCCAAACCCTAACGTTCAGATCGCATTTTTCAAACCAGAGTATGAGGATCCATTCCTGTGGCCTGTATCTTGATCTTCGCCGTCATCAGAGGAGTTAGCTTCCTTTCCAGAACCACTGGGTGGCTTAGCATAGTGTGAAAAGGGAATAAGTCTCCCTTGTGGGGTCTTTAAGGATGGTGCCAACACAGCCACAGAGATTACGGAGAGGCATAAGAAATGAAAGGATCTGTTAGACTCATGGGGCCTGGAGGAAGGAGGCCACGAGGAAGGAGCATCCAGGGAGCGGACTGAACCAAGCAGGTGGGGAGCCGAGAGTGCACCCCACGGGCAAGTGCCTTTTTGGCGATCAGGGTGAGGTAGTCAACCAAAGTTGGGAGGAGATTTGAGTTGGTGAGTTTGAGCGTCACTCAGTCACAGTGTCACAGTCAGGGGAGAGCAAGAGGAATCACAGCAGGGACCAGCCTTATCCCATGGGTGATGCATCTGGCTGCCTGGACAGATGCTCACAGACTGTGTGTGGGGATGTTGAAGCATCAGAAAAATGGGAAGTTTCAAAAACTGGCAATACACTTAGCTAAGCTTCATCCCTTCCAAGGTACTTCATCAGATCTCTCCTCTGCTCTACCCAAAAGAGAGGGTGCACTTCTTTAAAACAAAAGAGAAGGGGCACCTGGATGGCTCAGTGGTTAAGCATCTGCCTTCAGCTCAGGTCATGATCCCAGGGTCCTGGGATTGAGCCCCGAGTCAGGCTCCCTGCTGCGCAGGAAGCCTGCTTCTCCAGACTCTCTCTCTGCCTGCTGCTCCCCTTGCTTGTGCTCTCTCTCTGTCAAATAAATAAATAAAATCTTTAAAAAATAAAAATGAAAATAAACAAGTGAGCAGTCTGAACCTGAAAGGATAAATATTTTCAATAGTGGCAGCTTTTCTTGGCTTCCGTTATATGAATGTATGGAACTGATGAACGAGCGTCATCTGCCTGCTACCTCCCCTCTTCCCCCCAACCACTTGCACGGAAAAGCTGAGGGTCTGTGTAATCATGGCAACCTGCCCTGGATATTGAGTGAACGACTAGAGAAATGAACCGTTTTGTGCAGTCCTGTCTTTACTGTGTGTAGGACCCAGCAAGAGGATGTTCAGCAAGAACAGAATAAGGCAGAGGCCGGTCAGGACAGTCGTAGCTATTACTGAACCCCACCGCGTGGCCGCAGGCCCCCAGCTGACGTTTGTACCAGCTCGTTATTGGATTCCTCATTACAGCCTCGGCTGGGCTGGCAGGCTGGGACAGCCCACGGTGCAAATGAAAAATAGATGAGTCTGACTCAGGGAGCATTTCCTTTCCTCCCTTTCTCCTGAAGGAAAGGAGAAGTGATTGCCGTGGAAACTATTTCTGATATTAATAGGAACAGCACGGCCGGAGTCTGCTGGCCAAAGGCAGGCAGCCTGAGTTTAGATGGTGAGATGCCATTTAGAGCAAGTAATGGGAGGGACATGCTGTTCCCCGTCCCCAGTGTTCCTTGTTTTCCCGAGCACTGTTGTTCTCACAGTCTTATCTACTGCAAGAGACCTTACACAAACATCACTGATTGATATTTCCCTTATGGTGTCAGCTTTCATCTCAAGAACGGGTTACTACGCACCTGCCAACATGGGAAGCATTGGTTTGCATTTTCTGGACCACAAGGGGTTGTGATTTAAGCACCATCGGAGGGAGCCCTGGGCTTTTCTTTATCGTCGGTGGGTGTGAACTTGGCAGCAGGTTATTTTCTTGTGCTGTCCAAGGTTCTCTTTTTTTTGGTCTGTGATCAAGCCGTTCATGATTTTCGGATGGCAATTCCCATATTGAAATAATTATTCATATATTTTTTTTGGTAACGTGAGGTTTCTTAGGATCATAGTTATGGTCTGTAGCACAAGTGACTTTAATTTATTTGGATATGGTCTTTTTGTTTCCTTCAGGATTTCTGCCATTCAGATACCTCTATGGGATTCTGCACTGTCACTGAGGCAGGGTTTGTAGAAGGTAGCAGGATTTTCTGCAAGTAACTTTACTTCAGTGATCTACACAGATGGCTATCCCAAGAATGTCATCACCAGGAGCGCCTGGGTGGCTCAGTGGGTTAAAGCCTCTGCCTTTGGCTCAGGTCATGGTCCCAGGGTCCTGGGATCGAGCCCCGCATCAGCCTCTCTGCTCTGCAGGGAGCCTGCTTCCTCCTCTCTCTCTGCCTGCCTCTCTGCCTACTTGTGATCTCTATCTGTCAAATAAATAAATAAAATCTTAAAAAAAAAAAAAAAAGAATGTCATCACCAGTGCCTTGCCTCCTGTAAGAGCTTAGATTCACTTTGCCCAAGCCAGAGTGGTCATTCTAGCGCAGAGGTTGAGAACATGACTCTGGAACTAGACCTCCCTGGGTCTGAATCCAAGCTTTACCACTTGCTAGCCTGGGACCTTGAGCAACTTCCTGAGCCTGTCTGTGCCTCTGCTTCCTGATCCGTCCATGGCATACTTCATGAGAAAGCTAGTGGGTTATGCTCAAGCTTGTGGGATAGTGTCTGGCATATAGTAGGTTCCATATAAGTGCCATAGTCTCTGGCTGGTCTGTCATCCCGCCTCTCCCACACCCCCTCTTCACCGTCACCTTGACCTTCCCTCCATCGCCCAGCACCCTCCCTTCTCCCACAGGCATCTTCCTGTCTGCATCTGCCTCTCAGGCCTTCACCAGCACTCCCTCCCTGAAATCCTTGCTGCATGACTACCTCAGTTCACATCCTGGTGGGGTACAGATGACACTGTCCAACCAGCTAATTTGAGGAAAGCTTAATAAAGCGATTATGTACAAAGGTGTGAGCAGGTGAGGAAAGCACAAGGGGAAGCAGAGTATCCAGGCCTAGGAATCCTGAGAGACCACTTCACAGAAGCTGTGTTGAGAGGGCTGTGTCCGACAGGAGCCGGGAGCTGGGTGGAGCCAAGCAGCCAGCTCATGGCAACCACCCAGGAAGAGAGCCAGGGAAGTAAGGCCTCTGACCTTACCTTTCTCCCTCTTTTCATCTCCTGCTGAGCGCCCCCGCCCCCGCAACAACACACACACACACACACACACACACACACACACACACACCCCTTGCCCCGGCCCCTGGTTCCCAACTCCAAGGCAGAGAGCAAAGGCATCCTCCCATGAGTCCATGGGGTCAGCCTCCAGGGTAGAGCAGGGTGGAGCCAGGTGGAGGGTAGGGACAAAATATCTGCATCGTGCCACAAGGACCCCTGGTCTGCAGCGCCCACAGAGCTTGGGTTATAACCAAGTTCCGTGCTCAGTGGGCAGTCTGCTTGACGATTCTCTTCCTCTGCCCCTCCCCGCATCTGTGCTCTCTCTGCCTCTCAAATAAATAAATCATTAAAAAAAATTAATGGCAGGGGCACCTGGGTGGCTCTGCCTCTGCCTTCGACTCAGGTCATGATTCCAGGGTCCTGGGATCGAACCCAGCAGGGAGCTGCTTCCTCCCTCTCTCTGCCCGCCTCTCTGCCTGCTTGTGATCTCTCTCTGTCAAATAAATAAATAAAATATTTTTAAAAAATTAATGGCATGGAAATGACTAGTGGAAAGATAATAAATACCACTGTCCTGGCTGAAGATGACATTCATTATGAATCATGGATTCAACGTATTTAACAATGGCGAACTCTAGCATATGCCATACATAACCAAGCCACTTTCTGCCCTGCTGTCCCCACATCCAGATTTAGTTGCTGTCATATTCTCTAGGGGCACCCTAGATGTCGCTTTTTAGAATTTATCTATGTAGTCATTTATTCCTTGTTTTACCTGCTCTTCTAGATCTTTAACTCCATGAGGTCAGGGACCGGATCTGTGTTGTTCATCACAGAATCTCCATACCTTAGAACAGAATACAGGACACAATAGATCTTCACATCTATTTGTTGAATGAATAAGTATGCTGGTCACAGTAGCCTGTGATCTGTCACAACCTCAGGAGTCCAGCAGAATAGGGATTCTAGGTGCCATGGAGGGGCCCAGGAAGTTCCTTTCCATGCACTTCAGGTCATTCCTTACTGCTGCAAGGGGTCATTTCCTTCTGACCCTCCCTTCCCCCCATTATAGCAGCCACCCTCTCCCCTTGGAGCACAGATGGGAGCAGGTCTTGTATGGGAGCAGGTCTTGTACCAAGGACAAATTCCCTCTTCTTTCAGTCCTCATAGAGAATATAATATTGGGGGAATTATCTTCTGAAATGATTCTGTTTCTCATTTCTCTCTCCCAGTTGTGTTTATTTGTAGTTTATTAACCTGATGGTGCCCAGCAAAATATATTGGATTGTTATTTGGACCAGTTCAAACCTATTCAGCAATCTTGAAAGTGTGTCATGGGGCATTATCAGGTCTTATAATTGAAAATTGGCATCATTTTATGTTATTCCCTACTGTGATAGTCTAACCAGATTTTATTATGAATGAATGACTTCAGGGAGTTCTTTTTAAAGGTCACAAATGATGTTTAATATCCTCAAAAAAAGATTACTTTTTAGAAAGGGGAAGTAGCAACACCGGCTGGAAACCTTAATTTATTTAAGCCCTATCACTGCTCAGTAATCTTTTTATCTGCCATTTTCCTGACGTTTAATATTCTGGAAAAAAAATAATAAAGTTCTGGGGAGGAAATTAAACTTGAGGGTTGAGATAACAGGGCTTTTATAAAGCTTACATACTGGAGGTGTTAGAAAAAGATCCTGGGGGTGCCTGGGTGGCTCAGTGGGTTGAAGCCTCTGCCTTCGGCTCTGGTCATGATCCCAGAGTCCTGGGATCATGATTGAGCCCCGAGTCGGGCTCCCTGCTCGGCGGGAAGCCTGCTTTCCCCTCTCTTTCTCTGCCTGCCTCTCTGCCTACTTGTGATCTCTGTCTGTCAAATAAATAAATAAAATCTTAAAAAAAAAAAAAAAAAGAACAAGAAAAAGATCCTGACCGCCCCCCCCCCCATAAAAAAGCAAAAAAGCAAAAAGCGATTAGCTTAGAGGGACTCCGTAGGATTGTCTAAAGTAAAAGCCTGAAAAATTGGGTGGATGTACTTCACAAACTTGGAGAATATTAGCTCTGGGGCCATATTGTAAGAGGTTTTTACCGAGGCATCTGTTGTAAACTAATTGCCTCTTTTCTGCCTGATAACCGAGGTTTAAGTTTGGGCGTTTTACGATAGAAGCAATTAAAAGCTCAACACTGTTATATTTTTCATTAATTTACTCGTGGATGGTTGGGTTTATATGAATAATGGATTCATTTTGAAGATAATTATAATGCTAAGTTGTGTTTTACTAGGCAGTTTGTCCCTTGTAATATAATTTGCCTTTAACTACAGTATAATTTCTTCTGCCCTTCTGGTTATCAGATTTTTCTTTAGGAAAACAAAACAAGCATAAGCAGTATCTACGAAGATATATTTTTAAGGTAGATGAAAACAGAATGGTTTGGGAGCTCTCAGTCTTGGATGACAGAAAGTCAGGTTCAGATCAAGTCTGGTAATAGGATATCCTAGTTAGAGCCAGGAACAGGCAAAAGCACAGATGGGCCCTTAATTCTCAGATAAACCACTACATCTATTTGTAGTATCTCCAAAAGTCGAACATTTGTATACCCTGCAACCCAGAATTTCTGCTCCCAGATACATACCCAGCAGAAATGCATTCTTACATTTATGGAAAGACACGCATGGGAATAGTCATAGCAGCACCAATTATAATAGCCATAACTAGAAACTACGCACATGCCCATCATTTGTAGAATGGATAAGTAAGTTCCTACAGTGGAAAATGAACAGACCGCTACTCTGTATAACAACAGCGCAGAGCCTACTTTAAAAAAAAAGTTACAAATATATCAATTTACACATTGGGCATAGCTGTAATTTTTTTAAAGATTTTATTTCTTTGAGAGTGAGCGCATGAGTCAGCGGGGAGGGTCAGAGGGCAGGGGAGAAGCGACTCCCTGCTGAGCTGGCTGTGAATGCAGGGCTTGATCCCAGGACCCCAGGATCACCTTCTGAGCCAAAGGCAGACGCTTAACCAACTGAGCCACCCAGGCACCCCTGGACATTGCTATAATTTTTGAGCTGATTCATTACAAAGCCAGTGACACTTTGACAAAGGTTCAGGGGTACACGAGTACTGTACTGCTTTGTCTTGAGGCAGAACCACATTAGCTACCAGAGGAAACCACCAGGACACTTCAGCCTAGCTGTGATTTTTTTCTTGGTGGAGAACCATGGGAGCTTATCCAAATCCCCCTTACCTTTCGCGCCCAGCCCTAGTGTCCCAGTTCAGTGAAATCTTTATGGCACCTCTGACCTCTGTTCTCTTATGAGCTCCGATTACAGCCATCATCAGAAGAACCGGGTTACGGTTAAGAGTTCTCTAGGTGGTTTATGTCTTCTGATTCCTTCTTGACTGAGTTTGTCCGGGGCGACAGCTCCAGCTTCCATTTCTCCATCCAGGGTCGGGCATCTGTGGACGTTTGATAAATATTTGACAAATGACTGTTGCTCTTGAAGATGCAGGGACATGAGCAGAGGCTCTGCCCGAGGCAGGGCAAGCATTTGCTTTTAAGTGGCCATGGTTGTTTTGCTTCGAATTGTCTCAATTTGATTTCTCCCATCCCTTTGATATCTCTCTCTCTCTTTAAAATTTTCTTGTTTACGTGTTTGTTGTCGAAGACTGGGAATTATAAAAAGGCACGCAGAAGTAAAGGAGAAACACCCATAAGCCTTCCATTCAGAGGAAAAAACTCTTTTACTATTTTGCTGTATTCTTTGTTTTTGCTATAATGCCATTGCTTTCATGCTCCCTGAGCTCACCTTCCTTTCTTTCATTTCGTTTTTTTTTTTAAGATTTTATTTATTTATTTGGGGGCACTTGGGTGGCTCAGTGGTTTAAAGCCTCTGCCTTCGGCTCAGGTCATGATCCCAGGGTCCTGGGATCGATCCCCGCATCGGGCTCTCTGCTCTGCGGGGAGCCTGCTTCCTCCTCTCTCTCTGCCTACTTGTGATCTCTGTCTGTCAAAAAAATCTTAAAGATTTTATTTATTTATTTGACAGACAGAGATCACAAGTAGGCAGAGAGGCAGGCAGAGAGAGAGAGAGTCAAGCAAACTCTCCACTAAGTAGAGAGCCTGATGCGGGGCTCGATCCCAGGATCCTGAGATCATGACCTGAGCCGAAGGCAAAGACTTAACCCACTGAGCCACCCAGGCGCCCTTCTTTCATTTCTGAAGAGTAATGGGAATGAGTCAGGCAAAGAAACTGCTCGCATTTTTAACATTTATTTTATTTTATTTTTAACCACTCCACATTTTTAAAGGGTTCTCAGGCTAGAAACCATGCACTCTAGTTCCTGCCTCCGTTTTCCTGACTCTCTGTATGCTAAGGTGTGGCTTAGCTTAAGAACTGAGCTTTTGTGCCTTGCTACAGAATAGCACAGCATAAGGTGTAACTCAGGCTTCTCTGAGCCCTGGCTTCGAGTTTTTAGATTAGCTTTTTGGGTGCATATATCATACTCTGAATCACGGAGAAGTTAAGAGTTCTTCCAGGATAGAACTAGACTGTTTCCTCATGTGACAGCCCTCAACCTCATCCTGAAAGCAGGATTAGAGCTTTTAAACTTCTTAGACTTCATCATCTTTCAGACTCTGGAAATGCATGAATCCTAATTCTCTGCCTGAGAATTGGAACAGAAGAGTTGCCTCTCTAGATAGAGATTTCTGGGCTTTTGTCCTAGGCTGCCCTGTTCTTTCTGTTTCTGGAACCACGGGGTGATCCCCTTCCCTCCACCAGCGCTCTGTGGCTGACGCACCTGTCTTCCTCTTCATGACCCCGAGCTCCCCATCTGTCACCTGGGGCGCCCGTGGGCACATGCCATGCCCTGTCTGCACGGTTGTTTTTCCTCCCAAAAGACACTCCTGTGCTTGTCTCCTTGACTTTCTTCCATTTTTCTCCTCTAGAGTCCTCAAGCTTTGTCCCTCCTTTCTCTTTAGACTCCAGAAGTTTAAATGATACTCGTTTAAATGAGATTACTCATTGGTAAGAAGAAAAATCCCTCCCAACAGACTTTCTCTTGACCTTTAAAATACCTTAATGGGCACATTGTTAGGTTTGTTCAGCTCTGCTCGGGTTGGGCCCCATGTGACAGTTGCATTATCTCTAAGCCTATAAATGATTGTCCTGGACAGAAGCCATCTACAGGGAGACCCCTGCTGTATGGTGTGTGTGCACAACAAACAGAGACAGAGAGAATAGTTTTAGAAAATCTACTTACCAAAATAATTATAGAAAAGCGAAAAGAATTATAGCGTGTTTGGACTCACACCTTTATCTAATTTTCTTCTTGACTAACTCTTGGCCTATGTTCAGTTACCTGAAGTGGCCCTGTAATCTTCATGTAAGATGCACCTGCTGTCCTTGGCAGTGAGGAGACAAGACTTCACGTGTCTTTACATTAGGTACCCTTCCACTTGGTGACCCTTGGAATGCAGATACATGCTGAGGGCAAATTTGTAGACATGGTTTTATGTTATTACACTCAGTGTTTGGGAAAGCAAATGGGCTCTCAGGAGAAGTCTCAGATAGCTGCTCACCAGGAGGGAGGTGTAGGTATGATGGAGACTTTCTGTCTCTGGGTGAGTGGCTCTCCTTTCCTGCGAGTACTTTTCTTCAAACATGACTTTCCGAAGTTAAAAAGAAAATTTTTTTTGACAGAGACAGTAACAGTGTATAACTTTAATGCGGAGGAAGAACTGGGGATGTGATCATCTCTGTTGTGATACTGAAAAAAACACATTACAAACTTATCCAGCTGGGTTGCATTCTAATTGGACTAATTCTTTGAGTAAAATAGCTTTCTTGGGTTTTCTGTTAGTTTGTTTGCTTGTTCTTTGGCTTTCTTGGTTTTAAATTGAAAGTAATCTAGGAGCACCTGGATGGCTCAGTGGGTTAAGCCTCTGCCTTCGGCTCAGGTCATGATCTCAGGGTCCTGGGATCGAGCCCCACGTGGGGCTCAGCCTGCTTCCCTTCCTCTCTGCCTGCCTCTCTGCCTACTTGTGATTTCTGTCTGTCAAATGAATAAACAAAATCTTTAAAAAAAAAAAAAGTAATCTATAGTCATTATGAAAAAAATCTGAGTAGAGATGGCTGAGAAGAGTAACAATAATGAGAACAAGAGTTAGCATTTACGGACGACTCAGTCGTGCTTCCAGGGGGCGCCTGGGTGGCTCAGTCACTTAAGCGCCTGCCTTCAGCTCAGGTCATGATCCAGGGATCCTGGGATCCAGTCCCCCATCAGGCTCCATGCTTGGCAGGGAGCCTGCTTCTCCCTTTGCCTGCTGTTCTCCCTGCTTGCTCTCTCTCTCTCTCTTTCTGGCAAATAAATAAATAAAATCCTAAAAAAAAAAAAAAGCTGGTTAATGTTTTTAACCCTGCCGTCTTGAACTTATTGGAAAACCAAGTCCCCTTTCTCGTGAAACACCTGCTCTGCCTGTTAGGACGCAGGTGGTGTTCTGCAGACAGGTTCGGGAAAAGAGAGGTTCAGCAGTCTCACTAACGAGGGCCAGGGCTGGGACCAGACGCATCTGCCTCCCTTTACAGCTGCCTCCCTCTATCACCACTGGCTTTCAGATTCTTCTGGCTAGTTGTGTCGATGGTGATTTGGGATCTTCCTTCCATGTTAAAACCGAGAGCATTATATTTAATTCATTTTTTCTGACTTGCTAAAACCAGTTTCCTCAGTCCTGGTGTCCCACTAGAGATAGGACAAGGACCCTAGCTCTAGGAGGTCACAATCAGATAAGAAACCAGACACACAAGCTTTCAGTAGTAGGAGGGAAGAGACACTGAAGAGACCATATACAGAGCACTGCGGGTCCTGGGGGACGGGCCAGCCAGCTGCACCTGGGAACTGGGGAGGCTCCACAGATGAGGGGTGCAGGCACCGGGCCCCCAGGAGCAGTGGAGTCCCAGGTGCCCCAGGCCAGTGAGGGGAGAGTCGACACCATATTGGCCACATGCAAGTGGCAGGGCTTTGAGCAGGGTGCCCAGTGAAGAGCAGATGGTGTTTAAAGTCGGCTCTGCGTCACTCTTTGAAATTACAGAAATTCAAGGAGAAGGATTTGGATGGCCTTCAGCCAGCTCTGTGACCTTCTAGTCCCTCAGTAATCATTTGGTGTCTAGCTCAGAAATGGGAGTTCTCTGCGAAAGTGGGTCGTCCAGGAAAAGTGGCCGAATGATTTCAAGAGAAGGAAAGAGTTCTTGTGCCTTAGCCTGTGAACCACTGGGGTAACTCTCACTCTCCTGAAGGACGTATTACCAGCGAGTTGCCCTGCTGGGCGGCTTTGACCCGCGCCCTGGTGCTGTGGGTTCTCAACTCTTGCCCTATCTCCACAAATGACTGGATAAAGGTTACATAAAACTCCCAACTCAGGGCTGGAAGATACTTGGCTTCTCCATGTGAACGCGTTTGAGATGGAAACTATATTTTCTGTCGAATGATTGTCTTGTTGCCTTGGCAACCGGTTGGGTTTTTTTTTTTCCTAAGCTTTTGATTTTTCTCAACAACACGAGCTGCTTCCTTTGATTTAGCTCTGATGTGTGTACAGATTTCTATCTTATTCAGAGTCTCTAGTGTAAGTGTTTATGAGGTATGGATTTTTTATTTTGCACCATCCTCACAAGGTTGAACAGTGTTAAATACTTTCACATAACTGTTAGACTGCCTGATTAGACCAAAGGCAAGTCAGAGTGATTTTTGTTTGTTTGTTTTTATAAGGTATCGCTAAATATTTTAATGTTATGCTTTTTAACATCTCTGACAAGATCTAGGTGGAAAATTTTTTTTAAATATTTTTATTTATTTATTTACTCAAAGTAAACTCTGTGCCCAATGTGGGACTTGAACTCACGACCCCGAGGTCAAGAATCACATGCCCTTACCTATATGGGAAATTGTTTTCATACATTATAAATGCACACCATTCCTTTCTGTCTCCTCCTTCTCACTGGGCTCGTGGCTGGTTCTTAGCTTTGTTAACCTGTTCCCATCTCAGGGACTCAGCATGCACCATGCCATGTCCTCTGTCTGGACTGTGCCACTCAGATATTTGCATTGCTTCCTCCCTCCCTCATGGCATTTAAGGCTCTGGTTAAGTGCCACCTCCTCCAAGAGGGCTTTCTGGACCTTCCTGTCTAAAAGAGCATCTTCATCCATCACTCTGGCCAGTTTGGAGATGAGAGGACCCATCCTTGGAAAACCTGAATGAATTATCAATCAGTTCCCTGTATGAAGCCCACCAATCTATAAGCTGTACCCATGGCAAGGACTTCAAAATCGCTTTTTAATACCACACCCTTAAATGTTGAACACTCAGCCCAGAATCTCCAGATGGTTGCAGGAAACCTCCATCTCAACACAGAGAGACCAAGACTAGTAAGAAATAAAGGAATAAATCCCTCCTTCTGTGCACGTGTCTGGTAGTGTTTGATGTGCATTTGATTAATAGGAGATTTAGTCCAACATGTGGCCCATGTTCTTGGCTGGCAGGCCCATTTGTTTAACCAAATCCATTTTCACTTGCACACAGAGTAATTAACTCAGACTCACTTTGTAGGAAGTCATGCTGAAGACATTTATCATTTCCTTCTACACCATGGAGACTATTGGGCTGTGGCTTGGAGTTGTTGAGGCTGTATGCTTATCAAAAATGGAGTAGATGCCTGTGATACTAAATTGACTTTTTAATTACTATAGATTTAATGACATCCCTCTGCCATGCACTTAATCTTCAGCAAATATTTACCCTTCCCAAACTGGCAGATTTGCAGCTTATAACTTGTCATGTCAAATGAAGCATTTCTCTTTCCCCTGCCCCTAGAAGGATCTCTTTTCAAAATTACAGTCTTTTAAGAATAGCTGACATATTCCCCTTTCTGAAGAACTTTCAACATTTCCATCCTATGATTTGGAACTGACTCTTCTCACTCCTATCAACCTTAGTCTGTATTTATTGATCTATCTATTTTAGATACAGTTTAATGTTTTTATTCTGTTATCTAGGTCATTTGCATAGAGAGAGATGGGTGGGTGGGGGGATGGGTGGAGGGATGGATGGATGGATGGGTGGATGGATGGGTGGGTGGATGGATGGATAGGTGGGTGGGTGGATGGATGGATGGATGGATGGGTGGATGGATGGGTGGGTGGGTGGATGGGTGGATGGATGGGTGGGTGGATGGATGGATGGGTGGATGGATGGATGGATGGATGGGTGGGTGGATGGGTGGGTGGGTGGAGGGATGGGTGGGTGGAGGGATGGAGATAGATGGACAGACCGAACTGTATTAAAGATGTGTGGGGATACAGTTTCAGATAACAGAGGATACATTACAAGCTTTAGTCACATGGTTTTCAGTTCATAAGAGCTATGTAATAGCTTTCTGAGCAGAAGCTAAATAACCATCATTCTATTACATCCAACATAGTTTCCCAAACTTTTTGAGGAAAATAGAATTAGATATTCCATTAGAAAGTCCTAAAATAACTTCAGGATACTTGTAAATGTTCTTTTAATTTGTACCATGGAACTAGTGTGAGGAGCTGGAGTTGGAGGTAGTTGTTGAAGCCTGGGTGTGGATGTCTTCGGTCACTGGTGATAGGACATTTTCAACAACCCTCCCTGGCAACACTTGAGAATACCTTCCAAGCCAAAATTTAAATGGTCAAGTAAATTAATATATTTCTGAATTATGAAGATGAGAAACTGAGATTTAAAATTCTAGAGGTGATGTCAGGATTAATGAGTATAGTTGATATGAACATGGAAGTTTGTACATCAAGACCTGGAGACCTCACACCCATGAGCTTGCCTGTGCCCTGTACTATTATTCTCTTAAATGCCTTCATAGTGTTTAAGACCATGCTTCCTGAGTTTGAATCCTGACCCTGCCACTTACTAGCTGTGTGTCTTCGACCAAGTTTCATAATCTGTGCCTCGAGTTCATTATCTGTGAGTCTGTCAATGAGCTCACTCTATGCCTAGTCCAACCTCCTCCTCTTAGAGAGAATGGAAGTTTCCATTTTTGGAATCTCTCATAGCTAGAGTTCTGGATGTGAATTAGATCTGCTAATCAAATGCATTCCCATAATCATTTAGATTCAGACCTAGGTTATGTGGGAAGAGAGTTGGGCATGGGACATTCATTTTTAGCTGGAGTGGATAATGTCCAAGGCAGCATGGTCTGGAACCAGCAACTGATGGCTTTCAGATTCAACAGGAGCTTCCTGATTGGGAACTTTCCAGACTGTAGCAGGAGCTGTGTTAACTTGGAGCAGCATTTGTGGCAGCAGCTTCCTAATTGTTGAGGTTTCAAATAATGAAGAGCCTGAGCCCCTTTGGCTGATCTGGGAGTAATCCCTCAAAGCTCAGCCTAGAGTCTCTTGAGAGCCTAGGGCTCTCCCAACAGCAATGTGTACTGTGGTATACTTTTAACCACCTCTCTTTCTTCTTCAGGTAGCCAAAGTGATTTATGTTGGCCTCACCTAAATATCAAGAGCAGTCCACTTAGCTTGTAGATTTGTTGATAGAGTTAATGAGGTAAAGCATTTACAGTGCTTAGAACACCTGGCATGCTTTTTCTTTTTTAAAATATGCTTCGGGCTCTTTCTGATCCTAGTCAGTTGTACACCTACAACCATGAATAACACATATTTATTAGTTTGTTGGTTCATTCACTTATTCATTTGTTCATTCATACATTCATTCATACATTCATTGAAACAGATATTTGCTGAATGTTTATTCTAATCAAGAGATGTTCCTGCTGCCCTAGGGTAATTGCTACAACCTAAGTGAACATTAGAAACCATCTGGGAAGGTTTTTTTTAAAACCTTAATTTCTGGGCACCTGGGTGGCTCAGATGGTTAAGCACCTGCTTTCAGTTCAGATCATGATCCCAGGGTTCTGGGTTTGTGTCCTGCCTCGGGCTCCTGCTCAGTGGGGAGCCTGCTTCTCCCTCTGCCTTTCTCTCTCTCTCTCTCTCTCTCTCATGAATAAATAAGTAAAATTAAAAAAAAAAATTTTTTTATGCAACATCTAGGACTTACTGAAGACAGGGAGTGTGTGTGTGTGTGTGTGTGTGTGTGTGTGTAGATATTTTCTTTCTCTCTTTCTTTCTTTTTTTGAGAGAGAGTGTGTGCCTGCACACCTGGGGAATGGGGGAGGGGCAGAGAGAGGGAAAGAGAATTCCCAGGAGGCTCCACGCTGGGCGCAGAGCACAACATGGGAGCAATTCCATGATCCTGAAATCAAAAGTTGAACACCCAACCAACTGAGCCACCCAGGCACCCCTGTAGATATTTTCTTAATTGAGATACTATTTTCATACAATAAAGTACACAAATTTTATGTGTTTTGGCTTGGTGGATTTTTACATATGTATACACCCAGTTAACCATTATCCAGATCAAGATACAGAGAAACAAAAAATGTGCATGAAAGATTTATTGTGTGCATGGATTTTGGGGGTGCTTTCCTTAGAAGCTAAAGTTTCAAATGCATTTGAGATTTTGCTACTCAGAACTCAAAAAAAATTTAGTTCTCTGGAATAACCAGTATAATTAGGTTACTTTTTCTTTTTTTCTTTTTCATACTCCCCTACAAATTTGTGTCCCCTTGTAGATTTATGGAAGAAAATGATTTCATTTACATGTGAAATGAAATTAAGGAGGACCGTAGGTAACAGAAAATTGCAAAATAGCTATAAAGCACTAAATGTTACCAGTAGTAACTTTGTGAGTCAAAACCTCTGTCTCTGTTTATCCTATGATTGGCATAGTTTATTGACTATATAAGTTTATTGACTACAACTGCTTTCTTAAAACTAAGCTATACAGCTTCTTTCGTGTGATCTCTTCAAAGAGAGTGAATATCATGAGTGAGAAATTAATTATTTTCCTTTTTTTCAAAATAGTGTTTGGAACCAATGACTACATAATTAGTATTGCAAGGCTGAGGCCACCAGAGCAACAGGCATTAGCTGAGCTAGGAAGATAAACTTGGTAATTATTTGAAAAGCAAATGGAAATAGTTGATTGCAGAGAGAGAAAATGTCATCCACAAAACAAAACATTTAGAGCATCTACATTTTTTATAAAACCAATGAGAACAACTTTGATGTTGAATTATTTTGCATAATTGGCTCATTACAGAATGAAACTTTCGACACAAAATGTACGGTGGACATGAATTACACTTTTAAGTTGGTCACATGTGATTTGGAATCAAAGTGTAACACTGGGACCCTGTTTCAAGGAGAACTGCTCCATATCAGGGAATTAAACATATTCGTATCACCAAAGGAATAGAAAACATGAAAATTCTCTGTGGCTCATTTCTCTGCCTTCAGGCAAACTCTCCATAAACTGACCTAAGTATTGTTCATCTTGGGTGTTCTTAAAGAATGAACTTTGGACCGGGGGGTGTGGGGAGCAATCTGGCTATGACAATTATTTTTGTGTTGATCTGACCAGGGAAGAGAATGATGTCTTTATCTCCTCACCATTTCCTGAGTGGTCCTAGGTTGGCAGTTATGTCTGTTAGAACTTGAACGTATTATTCCACAGCCTTCTTTTCTTTTTCTTTTTTTTTTAAGATTTTATTTATTGATTTGACAGAAAGCGAGCACACAAGCAGGGGGAACAGCAGGGAGAGGGAGAAGCAGGCTCCCCACTGAGCAAGGAGCCTGATGCAGGGCTCGATCCCAGGACCCTAAGATCATGATATGAACTGAAGGCAGACACTTAACCAGCTGAGCCACCCAGGCTCCCCTATTCCCCCACCTTCTTGCTTCTATTGTTACTGTCCGGACATCAACCATCAACTGGACTGTCATTCATTTATGGGGAATCTGTCTTTTTTAAATGGGTGGTTGAGGAATTTTTATTTTTCCTTTTGATAATCTACAGTTTTATCTCATGCTTAGCAATTGGGGTTCTTTTTATTTATCCCACTTGCAGAACATGGTGATTGCTTAATGTGAGAATTCATGCTTTCATCAGTTCTAGGAAATTTCTACCCATTAACTCATTGTGCATTGCCTTTTCCCCATTCCCTCTCTTATGTCTTTCTGAAATTCCAATTAGATGCATGTGGGACCATTTCACTTTGACTTACATATCTCTTCATTTTTTTGTTTTGTTTTCTCCATCTCTTTGTCTGTTTGTGCTAAATTCTGAATAATATCTTCAAATCTGATTTCTATTTTCTAATTCTCTTTCCAGGGGTGTTTAACCTTCTGTTTGACCCATCTACAGTGGTATAAATACCTAGTATCATAATTTTCCATTTTTCTAAGTTATTTTTGTTTCTTTTTCTGATTCACTGATTTAGTTTTTGAAGTCTCTTGTTCCTAACTCAAACTTTTTCTATTTCTTATTTCTTTAACATATTAAACATACTTGTTTTATATTCTGTGACCATTGACTAGTGTCTAAAGTTTCTGTGAGATTCATTCTGGGACTGGCTCCATTGCCTCATTTCAGTGTGCATTTTGTGAGTATTGTTTTTTTGTGAGCTCCTGTTCACTGGAATTTTATGTACAGGGTTTCTTTTGACATTTGAGTGAAGGTATATTCCTCTAAAGAGAATTTGCCTTCGCTTTCTCTAAACAAATAATGGCACATTATTCTGGAACCAGCCTGAAATAAATTCCTGACTGGGGGTTTCAGACCATAAAAATGGTCTTAATTCAGGCCACAAACACAGGTAAGGTCAGGCTCATAGTTGAATCTCCCCAGGGATGCTTCTTTTTTCTTCTTTCTACCCAGGGCCAAAGCCAAGACAAACAAGTTTTCTTACTGGGACCCTTGGCAAGGCATTTTTTTTCTCTGATTCATCTTGAGGGTGTAACTTCAGGGCTCTTAGCTTTATACAGTGACCTCCTTTCAAGCCCCCCATCTTGCCCGATGCTAGACTGTGTGTCCTGAAGCCTGAGTGCCAGTAAAGTTGATTTTGCCAGATTCTGACACCAGCTCAGGGTTCATTTACCTCTTGGAATATCCATTGTGGTTTTGCTTTTGGTCTCTGAGGATTCCTCTTCCTTTATTCCTACTCAGTCATGCATTTTAGATTTAAAAAAATTTTTTTTACCCAGAATTTTTAGATATTTGGCAACAAGGATTTTCATAATATCTTGCCCATCACATTTTTTTGTTGTTGTTGAAAATATATAACTATCTCTGCCATCCTACTAGAGGTGTCCTTATAAAGCTGGAAATTCAATTCCATATTTGCCCCCACTACCAACCCTTAATAATCCATGTTGGAAACATTTTCAACACAAATACATCCTAAACCCCTCATGTCTCATATTTTCTGCCTCTCCATCAGCCCCAGCTTTTATTTCTTTGCCGTCTCTAAGGTCTTTCTCTGCATAGGTTGTATTATATTTGTTGTTTTTATTAATTAATTAATTAATTAATTAAAAATTTTTTTAAAGATTTTATTTATTTATTTGACAGAGAGAGATCACAAGTAGGCAGAGAGGCAGAGAGAGAGAGGGAAAAGCAGGCTCCCCGCCCAGCAGAGAGCCCGACGCGGGACTCGATCCCAGGACCCTGAGATCATGACCCGAGCTGAAGGCAGAGGCTTAACCCACTGAGCCACCCAAGCGCCCTTATTATTTATTTTTTTAAAAGGATTTTATGTATTTATTTGACAGAGAGAAGCACAAACAGGGGGAGGCAGAGGGAGAGGGAGAAGCAGGCTTCTCTCTGAGCAGGGAGCCAGATGCGGGACTCCATCCCAGGACACTGGGATCATGACCTGATCAGAAGGCCGATGCCCATATTTGTTGTTTTTAAATGTTTATGGCTTTCCCCCAGTTTCTGAGCTCTCTATATTTTCTGATGTTTGCTCCAGAAAAGAAGCCTCATAGCTTTGCCCTACTTCAGAGTCAGCTATAAGTGGGGGAGGGCAGGGAGAGAGAGAAGGATTCACTCCCATGGCACTCTTCTCAGTGTATTTCTCAGTCTTTATCTTGCCTTTTAAAATCTAACTCGGCACTACAGCTCTGACTCTGTCAGCAGTCATTCCGTGAACATAGATCTTTTCTGCCTAATTTCTACCTAATCTCCCAATCTCTTTGTTTGTTTGTTTGTTTGTTTGATCCAGTCTGTTTCTCCTTCTGCGGGGTATTTACTAACCTCAGCTTTTCCCTGAAGCTCTTCCCTTGATTCATAGGTTCCATCAACTAGGAAACCACCACTGCCACTAGGTCCTACAGGTTGAGTCATTTCAATCCCACCCACAGGCTGGTGAATGTGTCAGGGGACAGCTGGAGGGCCCCACCAGCCTGGGCTTCTGTGTTTGACACTCCCACACACTGAGGGACCTGCTGTTTCCACCCACGCTGGGATCATGTTTGATTTGCAGAGCTTGCACCTGGGACCTCTCCGGAGTCAGTCCTAACTGTGAGATGGGTGATGTTTACCATGGTTCGCCCCATCAGCTCTGATGCCAGGATGGGGCAGCAGCTGTCGGTCAAGGAGATGTCGAGTACGACACAGGTTCACCTGGACTTTCCCTGTGATACGTGTCTATCACTGCATGTAGATACACGAGAGCATTTACACTTCACTCTTAAAATCCTCGGGTGCTAAATGACAGATGCCTTCATATTTACATGTAACATCACTGCTGCTGAGGCTGCTCTTGTCACTGTGATAATAATGACAGAGTAGCTATTATTTATTAAGTGTGAACTGTGTGCTAGGCTTTATACTAATAAAGCGTTTAATTCTTACAACAATCCACGAGGTACGGATCATTATTATTACCATCCTCATTTTACGGAGGAGGATGTGAAGATTCAGAGATGTCAAGTAACTTGCCCCAGATCACATAGCCCGGAAGCGGACACGCTGGCGCTCAAAACTGAGCCTTCTAAACCCAGTCCATGCTCGCAGTGCTCGCAAGCAAGTCATCTATCAGGACAGAAATATTCAGATTTCTGATCTGTGATTATGAGCTGTTTTACAGAAGCTAGAACTTAAATCCACATTAGTTCTGCCCTATAAAGTAACACTTCTGAAAGCATATAGTACCACGCTGCCTGCCATTGCACAGAACTGGTTTTAGAATTCCTTTGTAAGAACTGCTTTCAGAACTAGTGTGTGGAACATAAGAAAAGCAATCTCTTTATGGAGATGAGCCTTGCTTTTTACCTCATTCCATGTTACCCTGCTTGATCACCAACATTATTGATCAACTTTTACTCCTAATGCCTTTCGACAGTTTCCAAAAAGGTAATTCTGTCCTCCGAGGGTGGAGATTTGCCACCAATGAGGACATCCAGGAGAAGCTTCCAGGGGGAGTGGAAACACTTCCTGAGAGGTTCCAGCGTGTTCATTTTGAATACAAGAGCTGAGCCTCCTGGGGTGGTTACTTTGAAGGGGGAGAGCTCAGCTATATTTTGCCTTCTGGTGCGTTCCTTACAATTCAACCTGTTACTTCACAGATATACCTAAGGTCGATCTGATGTGGAGTCAAGGCTGTTTACACAAATATGCATCTAATGAAAACACTGCTCTGTGTAGGAAAGCATCAGGCTTTCCTTGCCTGTCAGTCTCAGCAAGTCTGCTGATGTCAACACGGGAACTGGCTCTGTTTTGATAAGGGTTCTGTTCTGTTCCTCTTTATCTCTGAAAATTAGGAAATAGTGACTTGTGCATTTGGACAGATGGTGAGTAGGCCCCTGTTCCTCTTAAAGAAAAAAGAATCCGTTTTCTGCTTCCCCAGCAAAGGGAGATGAGCGTTCTGCTAAATATGTCTCCAGCAACACCTCAAGCATCATTTTTAAAGTGCTTATTTTTTTTTCTTACAGTGAAGGTTAAGGTTAAAGTTTCAAGCCTCATCTTAATTAGCTGCTCACATTGAACTTAATTATGCTGAAGTAAACAATCATATTCAAAATAGCAATGTTGCCATAGCAACCTAGACCAGAATCATTTGATTTTCTTTTCTGCCCCTGATTGTGCCTTACTATCTAGGCCATGATATGAAATAAATCTGCTGAGATATCCCATGTAAAATGAGATTTAAAAAAGCATTTAGCAGGGGGAAGACATTTTTAAATGATTGCTTTAAGTGTCGCAGGGAAGCTCCTGATTCCCAATCGCTCCTGAAGGAGTTTCCGTCTCAGGTTCCCTGGTCTGAGAGCCTCCCCTCTTGTCCCCTGTTGGGGTTCTGGGTGCAGAACTGCCCAAGAGCTATGCCCCAAAACCTGGCCTGGCGCAGGGGAGCCAAGTTCTTGTTCCAGCTCCAGCTCCAGCTCTCAGATTCTGGTCCTGAAAGTGCAAGAGCTGAACCAGCAAATACCCCTTGGCTTTTCTAGCTGCAAAGGGGTCAGGTTCTGATCCCTTAATTTGGTTATTACTTAACAACCTGCAAAACGAAGCTGTTTTAAATCAAGCCTAAGCTAAACCTTAATCTCCTACTAAAGAAGAGAATGGTATTAAGCATTTTTAGGATCCAGGCCTGTGATTCCTCAGTTTTTACCAGAATCATCTAGGGAGAACACCCCTGCCTGGCTCGTCACAGCCAACGTGGTCCTAATTATGGCAGATGTGAGCCACATGAAGAGTATTTTAAGGAAGAAAATTAATAAGCAGGTTAGCCTTGTCCGTGGTCTCATCACCAGCCCCCTCATGAAGTGATTCTGGAGACTTGGTCTTTGTCTCAATTTTCTTGTCTGCAAAATGAGACTCGGTGAGCCAGCTGTTGGCCTGGCCCCTGGATCGGCCTTGGCGTGTGACTTTTTCACTGAATGGAGTAGAGACACAGTATCACTTTTTGGAGGTGATAAACTGATACTGCGAAGGTTGTCTTACTTGAGAAGATTTGTCATCAAAACGAAAACAAACCTCAATCGAGGTCTTTTGTCCAGCCTCAGACTGGGATAAGCTAGTCATGACCTCAGGTGCAGAAAAGTCAAAGACCCCGTTTTCTCTGTACTTCATCTCTTATGCCATTAAAAAGAAGATAGAAGAAAAGACAAAGCCCAGTAGAAAAAGGATAAAGAAGATGAATTTTTCACAGCATAGGGAGCCCAAGTCGCCGCCAAGTGTCTTGGCCACTTTGAGTGAGGAAGAAAATGTGACCCCAAGTAAGGAGACATATTGGATACGCCCGACAGTGTCAGAGTTCGGCAAAGCTGTGGAGAAACAGGGTAACCCAGATCCTGCTGGCAGGAGTGCCCCAGCCACTTTGGAAAGTGATTTGGCAGGTTCTAGTGAAACTGAAAACGCACATTCCTTTCAACTCAGCAGTTCCACGACTGGATATAATTCTAGAGCAAGTACACCAGGAAGTAGGTATGAGGGGAGGGGTCACAGAAGCCTCATTTGTGAGAGGGAAAAATTAGACACAACTCACATGGCCATTCCAAGAGAATGAAATGGACGAAAAATAGGTATGTTCTTATAATACTCTAAAGCAGACTCATATATCAAAGATGGCGGGAAGGAAAAAATCATAAAGTGGCGTGAGAAAAAGCAAAACTTTGTATATGGAAAATGAAAATGACTATCACCCAAAGCTACACGGTGTTGCTTAGGGATACATAACATATGTCAGGTATAAAAATGGGCTGAAAAGGGCGCCTGGCGAGCTCCGTAGGGAGAGTGCGTGACTCTTGATAATTGGGGCTGTGACTTCGAGGCCCGCATTGGGTGTAGAGATTATTCAAAAATAAAATCTTTAAAAACAAAGACATAAATAAATGGCTTGGAACGAATGAATTTCTGTGTGGAAGTGGTCAACTTTAATTAAAATATTTACTTCTTTTTTTGTTGTTTTGTTTTTATTTTAATGCCAGTGTAGTGAACATACAGTGTTATATTAGTTTTAGGCGTACAATAGAGTGATCCAACACTTAACACATCTGGTTCTCATCATGACAAGCATGCTGCTTAATCCCCATCACCTGTTTCACCCATCCCTAAAATGTTTACTTTTTTTTTTTTTAAAGATTTATTTATTTATTTCTCAGAGAGAGAGAGAGAGAGAGAGAGCAGGCAGAAGGAAAAGCAGGCTCCCCACTGAACAGGGAGCTGGATGCAGGACTCGATCCCGCGACCCTGAGATCATGACCGGAGCCAAAGGCAGACTCTTAACTGACTGAGCCACCCAGAATCCCCAGTGTTTGCTTCTTTAATAAGAAAAGACTTGAAGGAAATATGACCATATGGTAACTGTCCATTTAGAGTGGTGTGAACTTAGATATTCTATTTCTTTGTATTCAGAACATTTTAGTTTCCTAAGAAAATATAAAATGCCCAGGTACGAGTAGGATAGATTACCAATCAGATGGCAGAGATAGATCAGCCTTATTAATTGCCACGGGCACTTAATTTTAGGCTGTTCACCGATCGCACATATTTTTGTTTTTTTCCAGCGTTCATTTTCGTTCTCAGCAGTTGCCTTGTAGAGGACCCTAGTTTCTGCCCGGTGCATCTGTTCACCATTAGGAGGAAGGGTGACAGCATATGCCACCTCCCCTCTGGGTGATTCATCAGGATTAGCTCTCGGATGTAAACAAGTGCGGACTCAGACTGCAGTTTCAAAAGCACCGGACCAGACCACCCGTCCTTTGGTCCTTTGATGTGTTGATTTGGATTAAATATCTTGATATCTGCACCCTGCCCCCACCCCTTTTTGAGTCTGTGGGGTTTGTCCTTTAAAGGAACAGTTGCAAATTCCAAATTGTACAAGCCGCAGATGGCAGGATTGCTATGGGGCAAAAGGAAGCGTAAGCTTACTGATTTTTTTGGTCATTAATTTTATGCTATTAAAGAGACAGAGTGTAAGGTATCTTAGAACTCCAGTGCTGGTGTTAACTGCACCGTAGTGGAAAGTCATAGGAGACCAGAAAGCAGAATCACAGTGAGTTACTGATGGGATATAGTGAATTGAGTCCCTTTACTTGCAGGGCAGAAACCAAACAGTTCTTGGACAGTCGGGGATAGGAGAAAGGACTGCTGTGAAAACAAAGGGAAGGGAAGGAGGATTGTCCTGGAGGACAGCAGAACAGAAAGTTTAGGAAAAAAACAAAAGTGTGTGGACATCTTATTATTTAACCCACAGACTGGGATTATCTCTGGCATCAAAACTCAGCCCTTGGGACATAGGGATGTATGGCAGGAACTTCTATGTGACGGCTGTATCATGATGCATGTGTATATATATGTAACGAATCGTGGGATCCAGGGCCCTTTTGGGAGTGAAGGAGTGTGCTATTAATCATTAATTGAGACAACCGCCATAAACCTGGGTTATCCTGGGCAAACTTCCCAGTCACCTTAGGGAGCACTGGTAACCCTAGTAATCATGCACCTTTACATCTTTATTTAAAAATGAAACTCATCAAGTAAAATAAAACATCAAAAAGTTTTCAATGTATCTATCTCAGGCCAGCACTGCTTTAGGTTCTAGAGGGGGGGGACAGCTAGCATCCAGACAAACAAATGCCATAAGCAGGAGAAGATAGACAATAAACAAACAAATCATGCATTAGTAGATGCTGCTATGTTTACTTAGAAATGTAAGGCAGAGAAGGGATACAAGGACAGTCAGGGCCTAGATGAGTGAGGGAAATGCAATTTTAAGTCGTGTGCTCGGGGAAGCCATGGAAGACTGAACAATTGGAAGACTGAATGATACTTTCTTCCTCCCACAGCAGGAGAATTTTTCATCCTCATTCTTTGTTTAAATATTTTATTTGTTTGTCAGAGAGAGAGTGAGCACAAGCAGGGGGAGCGGCAGGCAGAGGGAGAAGCAGGCTCCCCGCTGAGCAGGGAGCCGGACGAGGGACTCAATCGCAGGACCCTGCGATCATGACCTGAACCCAAGGCAGATGCTTAACCGACTGAGCCACCCAGGTGCCCCCATCTTTATTCTTTCGAAATTAGGCTTGGCCATATGAATTAACATTGGTCAGTGATACGTGAACAGAGGTGACGGGGCTTTCCAGTCACTGCCTGCTCCCCCGGGTTCTTTTCCTTCTGCTGCAGCCACTAAGCAATGTTGTGGTGGCTGCCCCACTAGCCTGGGTTCCACGGTAAAGGGCAAGCACGACACAGATCTACTGGTACGACACAGAGCAGTAAGTAGTGAGAAACAATCCTTTATTGTTTTAAGCCTCTGAGATTTGGCCCATGCTTGTTACGTAGCATAACCTAGCTGATCCTGACAGATACAGGAGCCCTCACGGAAAAGATAACATCTGAACTGAGACCTGAGGAGGTGAGGGAACCAACCAGTCATGCAGATATGTGGAGAAAGCATGTTCCATGCAGAGGAACAGCAGGTGCTGAGGTTCTGAAGGATCAGAAGAAAAACCAGCTTTCTCCATGCCATGATGCAGAGGTGTTGCTGCAGTCCGGCTTCCGTGAAGCCTGTGGGGCTGGAGGTAGAGGACTGAATCTTGTTCATCCCGTGAGCCTGTTCACTCCTTTTTTTCTTCCGCAGGGTATGGAGTGGAATGGCAGAAGTAAGAGGATCAGAAGAGGGTAGGAAGGAAAAAAAGATCTGGGCAGGGAGATGCAGCCTATAGAGCAGGGCTCCAGATCCATAGGCAAGAGCCCTTACTGTATGAAGAAGGATGCTGTCACCCACAGAGTGAGCCCGTGGGGCCTCAGAAGTCTGACTGCTGTCATAAAGGAGAGGAGACTGCTAACCTGTGACCATTAATGACCAGGACATGCCGCCTCCCCCACTCACCTTGTTCTTCCTACACGCATGACTTTCTCAGAGCCACACAGAACCTGAGGAGCCTCCAACAGACAAACCAAGGCAGCGGGGCCACACGTCGGCGTGTACCACGCACTGCCCTGAGAAAAGGGGCAGCGTTCCCTTTGAGGCAATGTAAAAGGAGACTCTATGAGCCACAATTCCTCCTTTCCTCAAATCCTGATCGTTCTTTTCTTTTATTAAATCTTTGATTTCTTTCGGCTCAGTGCAGCCTTGAAACCCCAGATCCTCCCAATTAGCAATCGCGAGTAAAAGAAAGTCTGAACAAATAAGGCAGAGTGGGCGGGCATTGAGGCTGATGCATGAGGGAGACAGAATGCTAAATATCAAATCCATTTAGGAAAAACTTGTTAAAGTTGAAAGCTAAAATGTTTCACAGAGATAAAATCCTGCTGCACGTTTATCAACCACAGACGTAGCCATGGAAGATTCTCTACAAGAAACCCCCATTAAACATCTGGGTTTCTAAAGGCTAATGGCGTCTCACAGAATGCAACCATTAATCTCAAATCTCCGTGCTCATTGATTGCCTGGGATTACTGAACAAACTACCATCGATAACTCCTAAAGATATAAAAAATACGTCTAGGTTTGTAAAAATCCCAAACATCTGTATGTCAGCTGTTTTCTCTCCGGTGGAAAGGTAATTTAACCAACGGGTGCTCTGGTAGATAGGTGACCTTGAAACAATGCATGCAAAAGCATGGCCATACCCAGCGCCATCCTCCTGCCTTTCTTCTTGTCAATTCCTAAAGAAATTCTATTCATGATGGAAGCAAATTGCAATCAAAAGGGAAATTCTAGGGGCGCCTGGGTGGCTCAGTGGGTTGGGCCGCTGCCTTCGGCTCGGGTCATGGTCTCAGGGTCATGGGATCGAGTTCCGCATCGGGCTCTCTGCTCGGCGGGGAGCCTGCTTCCCTCTCTCTCTCTCTCTCTCTGCCTCTGCCTGCCTCTGTCTACTGGGATCTCTCTCTGTCAAATAAATAGATGAAATCTTTAGGGAAAAAAAAAAGGGGGAAATTCTAGGGGCACCTGGGTGGCTCAGTGGGTTAGAGCCTCTGCCTTCGGCTCAAGTCATGATCCCAGGGTCCTGGGATCGAGCCCCGCATCGGGCTCTCTGCTCAGCGGGGAGCCTGCCTCCCCCTTTCTCTCCGTCTGCCTCTCTGCCTACTTGTGATCTCTGTCTGTCAAGTAAATAAATTAAAAAAAAAAAAGGGGAAATTCTACTCACTTTAGATAATGCCATAATCATTGGGACCGGGGCCCTTGCTGAGAAAAATAAAATGGTCTCGAGGTCTGAGTGGGGAGGAATGCATTGTACAAATGGGTGCCAGAGAAAGGTGCCTTGGGAGCCCAAGGCGAAGCAATGTATTACAGTGCAGCGGGATTCAGCATTCACTTCCTACTCTTCCCAGAAATCATCCTTTGAGCCACTGTTCCTCTCAAGGGGTAAGAGGCATTATGGGCATTTTGGGGAGGATGATTCTTTGTTGTATGGGATCATCCTGTGCCTTCTAGGCCATTTACATCCTTGACCCCACTCACCAAATACAAGTAGCACTTTCCAATCACTGACACAAAAACATCCCCAGACTCTCCCTAGAGTAGACATTACTGTCCCAAGTTGAGAGCCCTACAAGTCTGAGCTATGTTAATTTAAAAATAAGGTACAGTTTGAACTTGGCTGTGAGGATGCAGGAACTGACTGAGTTATCCAAGATCACCGTGCTGTCCGCATGTAGGTGCATCAGGAAAAGAAAAGTGATTAATTCTATTTGTTGGCAAAGAAATCCCAGAGGTCAGAAAGGCCGCAATAGCCACATGATTAGAGAGAGAGCTTTGTTGTTGGTAGTTTTAAAGCAAGTTTTAAAACTAGTTTTAAGTTTAAAACTAGTTTTAAGCAAGTTTTAAAAGGAAATCAAAGACTGTAATGAGCTGGGGACGGTGTTCAAAAGAACTGATGTAGTAAATAACTCAACCCATGTTGTCATTTTCTTCTGGAAAAGGGAAGGAGGGTTTCTTTGAAGATGAGTTGCTGTCTGCTTGATGTTTACATGAAAAACGGAGGAGACAAGCCCGGTTCTTAGGCTCATTGGGTTCAAATCAAAGTTATTGACCAGTTCCTTAACAGGTACTGTTGTGCTATTGGGAGGGCTCTGTGTCAGTCTGCCTCGGGTGACAGTTTCAGGAACTCCCCAGCTTTCTCAGTGTCACTGCCCAGGACCTTCTCTCTCCCTTCCACTCTTCCCATTGATACTTCTCAGCCCCTGTCTTCCTGTCCCTTCTCTTCTCTTCCCTTCCCTTATGTCCCCAGGACCAGATCATCTTTGGGGAAGAAGGTGGGAAGGGACAGCTCATCCTGCCATCGTGGGACCCCTGGCCCAGCCCCTCCTCCCCTTGGCTCTGTAATAGCCACTACCATTTGTTAGACAAGGACTGTTTGCCAAGCCCTGGACTAAGGCTCTTTTTTTGTTTGTGTTAATATTAAAGTAGGCCGCCAAAGGAAGTCTTAACGATTATTCCTCCAGAGGTTTGTTTTCATTATTTTTCTTGAGAGAATCCCAAACTCACAGAAAACTCGCAAGTACAACACAAAGAACTTTTTTTCCCCCACGAATTGTTTAAGAGTAAGTTGCCAGCATGATGCCCACTTCCCTGATTTTCCTATGAACGAGGAGATAACCATAACCGAGTGAAACCTGCAAAATCGGGAAGTTTAACCGGGTACCTTATTACCATCTAATCCTCAGCCCCCATTCAGGCGGTCCCAGAAATGGTCTCTATAGCAAAAAGATCCAGGTGAAAATCATGTGTTGTGTTAAATTGTCATGTCTCTTCGGTGCCCGTCAGTGTGAAACAGCCTTGCTCACTCTTCTCTTGGTTCTCATGACCTTGGCATGTCTGAAGAGTACAGGCCAATCATTTTACAGAATGTCCCTCAATTTAGTTTTGTCTGCCACTTCCTCATAATTGGGTTCAGGTGATGCAACTTTGGTGTGACTATCAGAGAAGTGGCTGGGGTCTTCTTGTTGCGTCTAGTCAAGTGGCAACAGGATTTCGGTTGGTCCCATCATTTAGGTCACTTGATGGAGGTGATATGTGCCAGGTTTCTCCACGATGAAGTTATTCTTTTTCCATTTGTAACTGATAAGTATTTTAGGGGGAAGTACCCTGAGACTGCGAATACCCTGTTCCTCAGCAAACTTTCAATTATTTTATGGATTCCTGGTTTTCTGTTTTAATGAATGCTCTATCATTCGTTACTCTCATTATTGATTTTGATGCTCAAGTTGTTTCAGATGAGGCCAGCTGACCCCTTTCAAGCTGACCTCTGCTCTCCCCTTGACAAGCCCCCATCAGTATTTGAGCATTCTAGAACAATGAAATGTACCCATCTTGTACTTTCCTATAACCACCCTGGAATCAGCCATTCTTCAAGGTGGCCAAGTGCTTTGTTGTTGGGCTACCTGTACGGTGGGCCCGTGAATGTCTGTCCATGTGTGGGCCTACATGTGTCTCATACCACGTGTGTCCATATCCTTGGGTGCTTTGGATTATCTACTTCTCTGTTCCTTGTCTTACCACAGAAGTTCTCGAAGAGAGACCATTTACTGACACTATTGTAGATGAGAAAGCAAAAGCTCAACAAGGTAGTATGCTGTCTAGCTGGTAACAAGACTAGAGGCAAAACCCCACATCCCTTCTCCTTTAGTAAAACCACTGGCTGTAGCTCACAACTTTTCATCATTAGCAAGTACAAATATTTTTATGATAGCTACTGACTGAGTGAGTGGGGGTGAGGGGTGTATGTGTGGAATTAAAGGTAGTAATTTATTAAAGCTTATATCAGAGCAGAAAAAGAAAATATAATATTTTGATTTAAAGTATAAAATGTTAAAGAATAAAACTGGTTGGCGTATAAGGAATTCTGCAAATTATTTGTGTGGAATCTTTTCTAGAACACATTGAGAGGAAAGTCCTTTGTTTCAGAAGAGCTCAGAGATTCCTGTGTTAAGAATTAGGGTTCCCGCCTCCTACACTGTTGGTGGGAATGCAAGCTGGTGCAACCACTCTGGAAAACAGTGTGGAGGTTCCTCAAAAAACTGAAAATAGAGCTACCCTACGACCCAGTGATTGCACTACTGGGTATACATCCTAAAGATACAAACGTGGTGCTCCGAAGGGGCACATGCACCTGAATGTTTATAGCAGCAATGTCCACAATAGCCAAACTATGGAAAGAACCTAGATGTCCATCAACAGATGAATGGATAAAGAAGATGTGGTATATATACACAATGGAATACTATGCAGCCATCAAAAGAAATGAAATCTTGCCATTTGCGACGACGTGGATGGAACTAGAGGGTATTATGCTTGGCGAAATAAGTCAGTCAGAAAAAGACAACTATCATATGATCTCTTTGATATGAGGAAGTGGAGATGCAATGTGGGGGGGGCTGGGGGGAGGTAGGAAAAGAAAAAATGAAAGAAGATGGGATCGGGAGGGAGACAAGCTATAAAAGACTCAATCTCAAAAAACAGACTGAGGATTGCTGGGGGGAGGGGGGACGGGAGAGGGTGGTGGGGATATGGACATTGGGGAGGGTATGGACTATGATGAGTGCTGTGAAAGGTGTAAACCTGGCGATTCACAGACCTGTACCCCTGGGGATAAAAATACATTATATGTTTATTAAAATAAATAAATTAATTAAAAAAAAGAATTAGGGTTCCCAGGGCACCTGGGTGGCTCAATGGGTTAAGCCTCTGCCTTTGGCTCAGGTCGTGGTCTCAGGGTCCTGGGATCGAGCCCCACATCGGGCTCTCTGCTTGGAGGAGAGCCTGCTTCCTCCTCTCTCTCTGCCTGCCTCTCTGCCTACTTGTGCTCTCTCTCTCTCAAATAAATAAATAAAATCTTTAAAAAAAAATAATGGTTCCCAGAGAAGTACAGAAAGTGAGATCAGGGACTAGGGTTTGACTCCAATTCTGGCTTCATATTGTCTATTATTAAGTCACTTAGTTTGTGACTCTTTTACAAATAACAAAGGTGGTGATTTTAATTGAGAGATAAAGAGTCTATAGGATTACTATAGGGAACAGAGAAAGACAGTGTCTGAACTGTGTAAATACCCAGCACTGTCTACATTAGGGGTCTTTACTGCTGCATTTGTGCCCTGGATCCCGTTGGCATCTGGTTTAAGATTTTATTTAAATTCCAGTTAGTTAACATATATTGTATTACTAGTTTCAGGGGTAGAATCTAGTGATTCATCACTTGCCTTGAACACCCAGCGCTCATCCCATCACGTGTCCGTCACCCACTTAATGCCCATTACCCAATTACTGCATCTCCCCCCACCTCCCCTCCAGCAACCCTCCGCTTGGTCCCTATAGTTAAGAGTCTTTAATACATGCTTTGTAAATGAATGCTTAAATAATAAGATCTAGTATCAGGACTAATAACTGCAGTAATTTCAAAGCACCGTATCTTAGTCTCCTTGGATCGCCATAACAAAATACTATAGACTGGGTGGCCTAAACAACAGAAGTTTATTTTCTCAGAGTTCTAGAGACCAGAAGTCTGGGATCACAGTGCTGGTATGGCTGGGTTTCAGGAAGGGCTTCCTGGCCTCAAGAAGGCCACCTTCTCCTTGTGGGCTCTCATGGCCCTCCCCCAGTTCCTGCACATGGACAGAGAGAGAGAGAAAGAGAGAGATCTCTTCCTCTTTTTATAAAGCCACCACTGCTATCAGATTTGGCTTCCATCCTTACAACTTCATTGAACCCTAATAACCTCCTAAAAGCCCCATCTCCAAAAATAGTCACATTAGGCAGCAGGGCTTAACATTCGAATTTTGGAACCACAGTTCAGGCCATAGCACAGTGACAGGCATAAATGATATTTAAAAACATCTTCTGCAGACTATAGGTGATATGAAAATAGCTGTGGCTGTTGGTATCAAAGTCATAGGTACTGCTGCTAATAGGTTTGTTGCCTACATTATGGGAGGACATGCTTAATTTCCAGGAAAGTTTAGTGAAAATAAAGATATGAATTTGATCCCCATCCAAATTCACACCTACCCTGAACTTCTATGCAAAGACCATAAATGAAGAACTCCTGGAACATACAAATAAGATGTTCTTGTTTTGAGCAAACAAGTGGCATCACCCCAGGATAGTGGGAATCAATTCTGAAATCAGCTAATTGTGCCCATTACCAGTCACCCAAGAGAGTAGTAGGTGTGGTGAATTGAAGAGACATCGTCTGTTTTGGCTTTTTAAAATATGTGTTGGAGTATTGGAATGTGTTTTGTCTTGCAGACACCGGTAACCTAAGTACTGACCAAAATGATTCCTGGACCTCTGAGAACTTCTGGCTTGACCCTTGTGTGAAGGGTCAGACGGAGACCACGGCAGAGGACGATGGGCTTCGGAAATCCCTGGATAGGTTCTATGACATGTTTGGCCATCCCCAGCCAGCCGCTAGAAATCCACTCTCCGCATCGATCTGCCGGTGCCTGACTCAGAAAATCAACGAACTGAAGGGCCAGGAGAACCAAAAGTATGCCCTTCGCAGTTTCCAGATGGCCCGGGTCATCTTCAACCGGGATGGCTGCGCGGTCCTACGGAGGCATTCCAAGGACGCCCACTTCTACCCACAGGGAGAAGGAAGTGTGTCTCTGGATGATGAAAAGCCAACCCCAGGACTTTCAAAAGACGTCATTCGTTTCCTCTTGCGGCAGAACGTGATGAAAGCTCTCTAAGACACCCCCAGTGGTAAGGGCAGGCAGCATGCAGGATGGCCCCATGGCCTGCACTGTCAGTGCCTCCCCCACAGCCCCTTTGGCCTCTCTGGCCAGTCCTGTGACTCCAGTCCCCCGCCCCCCCATGAGCTGATGATACCAGAGCCACTTCAGCCGGCATGGAGAGCCAGCAGTGTTTGTGGGTTGGAGAGCCCCTGTGTTCACACAACCTCTCACCCCACCCTACCACTCCCTTTGACTTAAGGCCCAGACTGTCTGGCTGGGGAACCCAAAAGCACAGCTTCTTTGCCCCAAGGAAGGAAGGACATGATCTGCGGCATAACATACTCTCCAGAGCTCCCTTCTGGGTCAAACCAAGACTTGGGCTTCCCGGGAAATCACGCTTTGCTCAGCCTCTTCTGCCTCCCTGTCCTCCTTCTCCCGTTCACCTACTGGTGTCTCCTGGGAGCCTTTCCTTAATAAAGCTCTTGCACCTGAATCCTTGACTCGGAGTCTACTTCTGGGTGAACCCAACCCGAGAGAACAGGATTTTTTTTATTAGATGTGGTTTTTTTGAAGGCTTTAAAGCTCTGCACGGAATTAAGTACAAGAATCAGACCAAGCTGTAAAACAGAGGCCATGTGATTGAGAATGTATTTCCCAAAATAATATAAAGATTTAAATACAGTTTAAGATGGATCACATGTTAATCATAATGTTGTCTCTCCAAAGCCAGAGTTCCCGGTTTCATAATACGAACAGGGTGTGGAAGGAGCATTTGGACCCTCTAAAATAAGAGCTAATACCTGTAAATTGGAAAAAAAAAAAAAAAAAGCGGTGGGGGGGTGCTCCTGTGTGGCTTAGTGGGTTGAAGCCTCTGCCTTCGGCTCAGGTCATGATCTCAGGGTTCTGGGATCGAGCCCCACATCGGGCTCTCTGCTCAGCGGGGAGCCTCTTTCTCTTCCTCTCTCTCTGCCTGCCTCTCTGCCTACTTGTGAGCTCTGTCAAATAAATAAATAAAATCTTTAAAGAAAAAAAAAAAAGGCTCTTTGTCTTCACCAGATTGCCAATGTGGAAGGTGTGAAGAAAACAAATGGGCGCCACGTACCGACGTCTGTGGAAGCTCTATCAGGCCGTGCTGTGCTAATGAGATGTGACCTTGGCCGTTCGTGGAGGAAGAGGAAAAGGGATCCTTTGCCCAAGTGGATTCCTCCCTGTCATTGTGGCCTTGTGCCTGCCCACTACCGGCGCCCTCTGTCACCCTCAGAACAGTTGGCCCCTCACCCCTGCCCTGTCCTTGCTGCGCCAGGGAGAGGCTTTAAATAGCTAGTGCCGGCTTGTGCTGGCAGATGCTTTGCTCCGTGGCCATGTCCTGAACCCCCTGTTTGAGACTTGGGGGGGGTAGAATGACATCACCTGGCACCAAGCTCTCTGAAGCTGCCATTGGAGGCCTCATGCCAGTCCCTGCCTTGACAGCCCTTCCCAAACATGACATTGACGGAAGGAGGTCTGTCATTCGTTTGGGGGAGAACAAGAGAAGCTGGCAACCCTTTGCAGTTAAGATTTTGAGAAACCTGAGGTGAAATTTGGTTGGCCGAAGATTCCAGAAGCTTGACAGAAAGCGGATTTTGCAAATAGATTGGCTTCCAAGTGTCCATGAAGAGTGAGGGAGCCCTCTCAGGCAGGTCTCTTGGGGACGTTCGGATGGGGAGAGGAGACTTTTAAAGGTCAGGAGTTACATACTGAGGCTTCCAGTTCTGAGATGATCAGAGGTAAGAAACAGCGTTTCACAGAGAAGTGCAGAAACACCGCTGGAGGGAGACCCAAATGGGAGGAAATAGGAAAGGAGTAGGTCTTTGAGAGATACTTGAGGGAACAAGACAAGCAATCATATGAATCTCTCCCACCCAGGCTTCTATTCAACTAACCCCCAGATAATCAGGAAACCAGCAGGACTTAACCATTGAACATGTGCAGGTTGAATTTTAAGGTCAGTAATTTTATTGCCTTTTAGTGTGGGTCCAGTTAATGGAGGCCTCCGAAGAATGTGGGTTTTAGTATGATTCTGTCGCTGAAAAAAATATTGGAGATCAGTTTCCATGCCCACCAACACGAGACTGGATTATTTTCTACTGTTCTTAAAGGACAGAAAATGGAAGCTACTTCTGTTTGGCAGAGAGATTTTAGTATTAGTGATTTTATAACGTTTTTTATTCTGGGTGCTAAGGGGAGCTCAGCAAGAGGCAGACTCTGAAATCAGAGAACTTAGAAATGTAAAAGCCAGAATCACCTTAGGGTTAAAAAAAAAAAAAAAAGATGAAGAAGAAAAAAAAAAAAAAGAGCATGCTGTGTGTTTGCTTATATCTGAGTAAGTGCTTGTGACAGGTCAGTACAAGATATTTGATTCCCTGCAATCTCGCTCTCTAATTTGATCTTCGTGAGGTTCAAATGGCATATTCCATTTATCTCTGTTTACCTTTAATAAAGACCAAGAGATAAGGATATTAAGCCTCTAGCCTTTGGCATTATCATCTGTTTCTGCCCTGCAGATCACTTCACCAAGATCCTACCATCCTGTGAACGTTCTGACTGGCCTGTGATGTTCTCTATGGCCCTTTCCAGCAGTCTCCAAGAGGGTAGATTTGCTTGCAGGAACATCAGAACTCTGAAAAGAAATTGTTACGTTTTATGTTTGTATGGCAACTACTCACTTCATTAGTCATTGCTTTGCAAGACCTGTGTGAGTACATGCCAGATCTTAGTACTAGTCATTAGCACAAAACAATATGGAGATATTTTGAAAACTTTTTACTGAATTGTGCTAATCACACAGAAAAGAGTTTCTAAGTGAACTTCCTGATGATTTTCATAACCAAACCCACCTATGCGCCCAGAAACCGGCTCAAGCAACAGAGATCACTAGCCAACCCAGGTGGCTCCCTTCCGAGTGAGGCTTTTCATCTGGAGAACAGATGAGAATGGTTTGCTCCGACCCTTTGTTTCTCAAACTGCTGGTAGTATACTGTAGGCACTATGTGAACAAACAATGTTTACTTTCATTGTTATCTATTCAGTTTAATATGTTAGAAAATATATAACTATTGCATCTAATCTGTGCTTTTGCAGATAGCACAAAGGATAAGCCTAATATAAATATGGAGACAAACCATAAGAGACTTAATCTCACAGAACAAACTGAGGGTTGCTGGGGGGAGGCAGGTCGGGAGAGGGTGGTGGGGTTATGGACATTGGCGGGGGTGCTGTGGTGAGTACTATGAAGTGTGTAAACCTCGCAATTCACAGACCTGTACCCCTGGGGCTAAAAATACATTTTATGTTTATAAAAAAATTTTTAAAACTTTTAAAAAATAAAAATAAAATAAATATTTACAATTTGAAAGTGAATTGAATTAGGGACATCTGGGTGGCTCAGTCAGTTAAGCATCTGACTCTTGATTTTGGCTCAGGTCTTGATCTCAATCCTGAGATTGAGCCCTGCGTCGGGCTCCGCTCTCAGGAGAGACTGCTTGAGATTCTCCCTCCCTCTCCCTCTTCCCCTCCCTTCCCCCTCACACCTTCTCTCTCTAAATAAATAAATAAATCTTTTTTTTTTTAAAGTGAATTGAATTAGCGATAAAGTTAATAACCGTGTAGACAATGTATAGATATGTCAAAAATGAGACATGGTAGCCATATGTCCTTAGAGTATCCCACCATCTCTCTCCTGGAACACTGCAAGAAACTTCTATCAGGTCAAGCCACATCTTCCTTTGCTGCTCTTTACCCTGCAACCCTGTCACAAATCCCTTTAAAAGCAAAACATACATAAATAGCTAGCAAATTAAGGAGAGGTGACTAGCCTTGTCTCATATGAAAACATTTTTAATTCTACAGTAACTCAAGGAGCAACAAAAGCAGACAAATCAAAGAAAAAAAAAAGAGTTCGGCCCACAGATATAAATGCATATGTAAATTGAGAATTTGATGAAGGTAGCCTTTCAAATTTGTAAGGAGAAGGTTGAATTTTTAGCAGATGGTTTAATTGGTTCCCCAGCTGGGGGAGGAGAGTATCTTGATATCAAAATGAATTTTAGATGGATTAAAAATAAAAAGTAAAAAGATAAAATCATAAAACTGCTAGAATAAAAAATGGAAGATGTTGGGGCACCTGGGTGGCTCAGTGGGTTAAAGCCTCTGCCTTTGGCTCAGGTCATGATCCCAGGGTCCCAGGATCAAGCCCTGCATCAGGCTTTCTGCTCAGCAGGGAGCCTGCTTCCCCTCCTTCTCTCTCTGCCTGCCTCTCTGCCTACTTGTGATCTCTGTCTGTCAAATAAATAAATAAAAATCTTTAAAAAATGGACAATGTAGATATATTCATATGCGCTACTAGTGCCAGCAGGTCCGGGGTCTCCCAGGCCTCCAGGCAATGACAGATGGTGATCTGGGACATCCCCCTACATCTGCCCAGTGATATCATGTAAGCATCACATGCAGGGATCCAGTGGGAGCTTAAGCAAAGCCAGAACAAAGTAGACCAAAGCAGCATTGCAAAGGCTCAGAAAACTGTCACTGAAACTATAGACTACAAAAGTAAATCTTAAAAAAAAAAAAAAAATCCAAAGCCCAAACAGGGTGGCTACCTACGAAAATAGAAGATGTATATAAGATTTAGAGTCTCCTAACATAATTTGCAAAATGTCCAGAATACAGTAAGAAAAAAAAATCACTTGTCATACCAAGAACCAAGAAAATCACAATGTGAGTGAGAAAAGATAGTCAGCTGACACCAGTAGTGAGATGAATCAGATGTTGGAACTATTTGGCAGAGATTTTTAAAGCAGTTACCATAAAATGGTTTCAGCAAGTAATTATGAAATCCCTTGAAACATATGAAGAAATATAAAACCTCATCTAAGAAATAGAATTTACAAAAAAGAACCAAGTGGAAATTATAGAACTGAAAAGCACAGCCACCAAAATTAAAAAAAAAAAAAAACCTCATTGGATGGGTTCAATGTTAGAGTGTAGAGGACAAAAGGTGGAATTGCTGAATTGAGAACAGTTCGATCAAATTTACTCAATCTGATAAACAAGAGGAAAGGGACTGGGGAAGAAAAGGAATCTGTGTTACTGTGTTACTGAGGCAGGGTAACAAAAGATATTGACATTGATATCATCAGATTCCCAGAAGGAGAAGGGAAAGGCTAAGCCAATATTCAAAGAAATAGTGGCTGAAAACTTCCATTTGGTGAAAGACAAAATCTACAGACTCAAGAGCTAATGTGAACCTGAACTAGGATAAAAATAAAGAAATCCTCATCAAAACCCAGCATAATTAAACTTCTGGAAACTAAAGAAAAAAATCTTAAGAGCGACCAGAGAGAAATGGTGCATGTCTTAGTTACAGGTAAAACTAATTCGAATGACAGGATATTTCTCATTAGAAATCATGGAGAAAGTGGCACAACATTTTCCAAAGGTTGGGAAAAGAAAACAACAACAACTTTGCAACCATGTCTTTCCCAAGCTTGTTCTGTTTTTCTAATTTCCCATGGCACATTCTACTCAGATGTGTCCTTGTCACCTTAAACAAAATGTATAAAAAGTCAAGGATATCCTCCTCTTTCCTGCAGGCTAATGCTTCTCCCAGTTGATATATGTAATCCATCAATGGCATTAACATTTGCTAAATCACTCAGGCTTGAAAAATTTGGTTTCATATTCTGGGGGATGAGATGCTTTAAAACATTCCATTATAGCACACAGTGGTTGTTAAGAGCTGAGACCTGGGAGCCCCCTGCCTGGGTATGAATCTTGACTCTATCATTTATTAACATGTGTCCTTGGGCCTGTTACTTGAGAATACTGTGCCTCAGTTTCCTCATCTACAAAACAGAAATACCCAATCATACCTAGTTCAGAGTGCTTGAATGAGTTCAGATTTATGGTGTTTAGAATAGCACCTGGCAACAGTGTTCGGGTTTTTTTGGAGCTTTTTAGTGGGGAGAAGTTGCTTAAAAATTGAAATTCTTACATCTGCCTCTTCTTTCTCTTCCTACTGCCATTACCTGCTTCAATCTTTTATCTCCTTGAGGCCCTCCTTAAGGTTCCTGCTTCCAGCTGTTCCCATGCACTGTTGCTACCATAATGGTCTTTCTCAATCTAGTCAGTACTGAATCCCATTCTACCTCCCCCTTCACCCCCCAGAAACTTCCCAAGCTCCTTAACACCAGCAGGGTGAAGCACTAACCTAGCGCCATGCTATTCTAACCTAAGTGTTCTTCCCTCTTCTCAGTCCTCAGACCTTATGCCCAAGTTCCACGGCCTCCAAACATCCCATCCCTTCTCTAGCCCTCATGAGTCTACCCAACCTCTCATTTATGCTCTAATCTTACATAGTAGGACCTTCCTATAGCTATTAACGTGTGTACATCTCCTTTCCCCAAAGAGATGGAAACTTCCTAAGGGCTAGGGACAGCCGGGCTAGAGATAGACCAGTCCTGGGTAAATACCCATTGTGACATGAGCTCATTCTCATGTCCCATCTTTTTCCCATCCCATCTCATGTCCCATCTCATCCCCCAGAAGATGGGGTCCCACCTTCTGTTCAGCCTCCCGGTAGAGCCAACTTGACAACTCTTTCTCATTCCTGCAAATGAGACCATGTAATTTTAAAGCCAGGAGTAAGGAGTGGGGGAAAGGAGGAGGTGGCTTTGTTCCTTCTGGAAAACATCATGGCAGACTGGAGGCAGCCGAGGCAACAGTGCTGCCATTAACAAGCAGGATGTCCAGTGAGGCTCATCTAAGTCCTCCAGGCCTCATTTCTATCTGCAGAATGAGGACATTAGCAAAGCTCCAAGTTTCCCTCAGGCTCAAACATTCTGTGACAAATCCCCACGAGGGTGGATTCGGAAAACTGATTTTCAAATTGATTGAGCGGTGTGGCGTTCCTGCATGGAGAATTAAACTACTGTTCAGAGCAATTCATTTCCTGAGTTTAGCCTATCAGCCTGTGTTTATTAAGCACCATTTACTCTGCGGTCCCCTGTGTTGAGTCCTATGGAGACACAGAGGGTATCTCCCAGGAAACCTGGCCTCAAGGAGTTTATTATATAATCAGAATTTATTATATAATAAAAGCTCACCAAGCTCATGATGCAGCAAATTATTTTGCTTGTTTACCCACGACTTCTGTAAAATAAAGTTTTACCTGAACCATGACATAGAATCCCTATGTGAACAATGTATTATCCTGCGTGTCATTTCTACAGTAGTTTATGTGAAACACACACCTATTACACATATGCTCTATGTGTCGATATAAATCTGTGAAATGTATTGAAAATGTACCTATTTAAAATATCTCCCTTGACAGACTAGATTTCTTTTTAACTTTTTAGTAAACCAAATGATGGAGATTTTCAGGCTTTCACAAACGTGGAGAGCTCTGTGCTACGTGCCCATCACCTAGCTTCAACAGCCATCAGCTTTCTGCAGCTCTTTTTCATTAATCCACCCCACCCCCAAGCCTTTCTGCGTGTGTGCTAAAGTGTTGCTTCTTCAGCTATCAACAGTGAAGGGCCTTTTAGTCTAGTGTCCCTCCTGGCCTGGCCCCCTCCAGCACACAGCTCGTGCTCAGAGCACATGCAGCTCACCGTCCAAGTTCAACAGCACTCAGACCAGGCTCTTCCCTGGTCAGTGAGCCACTAACCCCCGCTTGGGTGCTACGACAACGCCAAGTGTCATAACGGTTTCTGAACACTTACTGTTAAGGCACTTATCACACACCAACAGCACGCAATTTGCATTGATCCACAGGCCATACTCTGAGGAGTACGATGCTAGAGTAGTTTATTTTATTATTTTTTTAAAGATTTGATTGATTTATTTGTCAGAGAGAGAGAGCACGCAAGCCCAAGTAGGGGGAGCAGCAGGCAGAGGGAGAAGCAGGCTCCCTGATGAGCAAGGAGTCTGATGCAGGACTTGTTCCCAACACCCTGGGACCATGACCAGAGTCAAAGACAGACCCTTAGCCATCTGGGCCACCCAGGTGTCCCAGTGCTAGAGTTTTAAAGCAAATCTGAGGCATTCTTTTATTTCCCCTGTGAACAGAGCATCTATTGCTAATGGAAAACGACTGGACAGAACAAAACAAAAGAAAGCACCATCTGAAAGAGCCATCTGAATAACTCACGATAATCATCCATAATTCCTTAATGTTATCTGATACTCAGTCCATGTTCATTTTTTCCCAATTGTCTGAAAAAATGTCTTCTTACAGTTGTTTTATTTGAATCAGGATTTAAGCAAGGGTCTACCAATGCATTTGTAGCTCTCAAATCTCTTTCAATCTGCACTTGCTGCTCTCCTATAAAAACTGGAACTACTCTCCAAATAAATTCATATATCATTAAACTGCAAAAGTTTTCCTGACTTACCATGTTTCCAATGGGGTTTTCCTGCATCTGTTATAGTGTGACCATGAGAAGTGTTTCAAAGCAAGCGACATTTACTCTCCCCCTAAAAATCCTATGCATGTTATGACCACATTTCCCACTCTCCACACTTGTTTTCATGGCTACAAGATTATTTAGATTACTGCATACATAAAAGTGCCAGTTAGTCTCACGGTCTGATCTCTGACTTTCTTTGTCTCCAATGGGACCACTCATATAGCAGGCACTTATGGACACAATTAAATGAACCACGGATATTCTTGGCCTTGACATGTCCAAAGCAGTGTTTACCAGGTACATTCACCTCTTGGGGGAACCTATGCACACATAGAGTAGCTTGAGACACTCTCTGATTATTTGATTTGGACCAGATCTATCTGTGGGCTTCACACAGTAACATCTTTTTCCAGACACTCTTTCCCTATCACTTAGGAGGCAGAAACTCAAGTAGCTTCGGGTCTTCACTGGCCAATGTTTCATGTAGAATCATAGACTTTGAACAGTAAGGGTAATTTATCAATTATGCAGTCAAGCCCTCTGCAGGGAAGGAGATAAAGACCCCTTTGTCTAGTTATCTAAATGCCTACCCCCACCCGAACAAGAATCCACATCTCCAACCTCCAGGGTGACTCTATATACTAGGGGATGTCACTTTCTGTGCCAGTCAGAGCTCTGCGTTGTACACAACAGAAGTGGACTTCAGCTGACGTTAGTAGAAGGCAAATGGGTAGCAAACAGACTTGACCAGAAATTTGGATAATCAGGTTTTGAAAACAGGCAGGATCTGAAGGGGGCTGGGAAGCAGCAATGCAGCTGAGGTCATGCTGCAGGGATGGTTTGGTTGGAATGTTCCTAACTCTGGCCTTGCTGCACTCTGGCTGTTGAATACCACTGCAGCCATGGCCGGGAGCCTAGGTGCCACTGCTGCACTAGATTCTAAATTGTTCCTGAGTCTAAATTAAGTCCTGCATGGGAACGTCTAGTTTGCTGAGACTATATCATGTGGTTGTCCTCTAGTAGCTGGGGGTCAGGGAAAGGGCCATCTGATTTGTCTCCTATAGTCGGGGGTGAATCCTGCTTCTCACCATTTCCCACATCATAGAGGAAAGGGAATTAGGATGCTAAGCATTCCTTGTAACAGTAAATGACCTGCCCATCTCCCCACTTGAACTTCTGTTAGTGTATAGACATAGACAACAGCAATTATTTTATTTCAACAAAATATGAAGGTATTTCCCAACCTGCAAATTGGATTACATCAACAGAATAACACTCTTTTTTGGTAAAGATTTATTTATTGGGGGTGGGGGTGCAAAGTGCAAGAAGGGGGAAGGGCAGAGGGAGAGAGAGAATCCCCAAGCAGACTCCTCACTGAGTGTGGGGCCCCATCCAGGGCTCAGTCCCAGGACTCTGTGATCATGACCTGAGATCATGACCTGAGCTGAAATCAAGGGTTCACCACTTAACCAACTGAGCCACCCAGGCTCAGCACCCCTTTAAGCACGAAGTTTGCAAAGCCTTCATCCTCATTGAAGAGGTAACAGTTTCTTCTGTGTCTTGGTGTTTCAGTGATTGTCTTCTGGCCTAATCTCTGGGGGAAAACCGAAGATCGATCTGTCCCCTTGACTTTCACTCAGATGCTCAGTGTAAGCACAGTGGCTTCCAGGGCCATTAAAACCTCTTCTCCAAGGGTTCCATTAGTGATTGGACTTGCACTTGAAAGTGTTCCACGCTGCTACGTATCAGGCTGGGGCAGAGATGAACGGGGACGTGGGAGAGTTGCTGCCACGGCCAGGATTGTGCCTCTGTTCCTTCAGTGTATTTCTGATGGCTCTCAGATTGCATTCTGGGAGGTGGTGGTGCATGGTTAAGTAATATGAAGCCAGAGCTGACACTGTGACAGCTGTTCCCAAAGGCACAGAATTTCTTTGTTACTAGGAAAAGATGCCCTTGAGTTTTCTGGGCTGAGGTAAGAGAGTTTGGCAGGCCCTGTCTTCTCTGCTTTCTGATGGCCTTCACGGATTACAGGACGGAAAACAAGGAGCCCGAGGAACCTTCAGAGCTTTTGTTTGCTGCCTGTGTGGCTTAGTTTAGGTTTCCTCAGAAACAGACTCTGGGGCACAAATTCAAGTGCAAGTAGCTTACCTGAGTGGGGGAGTGGGGAGCTGAGATAGGAGAAAAGGAGGCCAAAAGGAGGTGCGTCATCAAGCAAGTTGCTGCTGTGGACAACCAGAACTCAATCCCACTGCACAACTCGGGGCACCAGAGCAGAACATTAAGCCTCAGAGTTATCCTGCATGAGGAGCGAGAGGTTAGGGCATGTGAGCACCAGCTCCCATCACTCTTTTGTCAAAGGCTGCACCTGGGATGGCACTGATGCTCCAGCACGTCTGGCTTGCTGTGTGCATGGGCAGAGCGGACCCCGGCCACCACACAGAGCCCCCAGGTAAAGAGGCAGATGCTGGCTGTTCGAAGTCATGTTGGTATCCGTGCAATGTCAAGGCCCAAGGAGATACAGGCTGGGCATCTACAGCATCTGCAACTCTGTGTTCTCCCATCCTCCAGACTCGTGGACAAACTTTCTGTTCCCCACCCTCAAAGCCCAGGGAAAACCTTCCCAGAATCAAGTAGGAGGTACACCTCCTTCTAATTGGTGCAGATGGTTTATTTCACTATTCACTATTCAGTAGCTCTCCGCCCATGTCACAGGGTCCCATATCTAGCCCTCTTTAGCCCAGCCTCGTAAAATGTTGGCAGCTCAGACTGACCACAGCCCTGTAACAATTCAGTAAATGTGACAGACGGACACTCCTTCCACGCAGTAAATGTCTTATTGGATATTTGGAAATGCGACAGTCCACAGCCAACGGACTTTCAGCGGGTTCTTGTCAGCTTTGATGTTTTGGAGAGATTTCCAAATTTGGTTAAGCATAATGAGTTTGGGGGATATAGAGAACTGTGATTCTGAAGAGTCTCATGTCGGTCATTTCTAGGGGAAGAAGTCAGATTCCTCAGGACACTGAATAGCATTTGCTTAAACTGTGGGTCAGCCAGCTGCGAGCTGACCACTTGGCAATGTCTGCGAGAAAGGCTAGGACCTCTGTGAAAGCAGAACCATTGACGGAGTTGCTGTCTGGTGTATGAGCATCCTACCAAGGTTCACTGAAGGGGCACCTGGGTAGCTCAGTCGGTTAAGCATCCGCCTCTTGGTTTTGGCTCATGTCATGATTTCAGGGTCATGGGATCGAGCCCAGTGTGGAGCCCTGCATCAAGCTGTGGGCTCAGCCTGGGGGTCTGCTTGAGAGATTCTCTCTCTCTCCCTCTGCTCCTACCCTTGCTCATGCTCTTTCTCTCTTTCCCTCTCAAATAAATAAATACATATATCTTAAAATTTAAAAAAGGTTTACTGAATGAGTTGAGAGACCATCTGAGACTTGTCAGGTGATCTTGTACTAATGAAGCTATCTATATCTTGAAGTCTAATGTCTTTTGGGTTTTCATCATTTTTTTTCTTTTTTCAATGTCAGTATCAGTCTTTAGTCGAGAATGAGAGACCTCAGAATCAGATGACTCTATCGAAAAGGACCTTAATAGATCACAGGACGATTTCTCTGCTTCAGGCAACACCACACTTAAAAAACCATTCCTGACAGGATGCTGCTTACCCGAGGTCTGGAAACTCTCCCAAAGAAGTGGGAGAAATGCCACAGCCTGCCTGTTCCCAGTGTCTCTCCTTAATAAACTCTGGGTTTATCCTGGCTTGAATTTCAGTTTCAAATTTTTAACTAATGTCTTGATGATCTCCTAAGTCCTACAAAGGTTTATTCTGAAAAGCATCCTGGGTGATCTGTGACCATCCTAGGCAAGGTGACAATATGTAATTATAGGAAGTCAAAAGTAATATTTGGGGGAATTTAGTTGTCTAGGGAATCAGTGAAAAACACATGTAGGACTTGCTTTGAAATGCATCAACAAATAAGATAGAGTGATGGATGGACAGATGGATAGACACGAGTTGTATAAGTATATAGTATAGTATAACATAGTATAGTAATGTACAATAAATTTTATATATAGTAAAGTAAATGTTAATGATAAAGTCTAAGTGGTGGGTATATAGGTCTTATTTGTAGATTTTTACCAAGTCTTCTGTATGTTTGAAAATTTTCATAACAAAATGTTGGAAAAATATATGCAGGATATGTTTTGAGTATTTAAATGTCTACCCACATACTTTTATTTATAACTTGGAGTTTTAAATAACCACAAACTTTCCTGAAGACAATCTGTTTACTTAATTGAAAATATACTTGAATATAAGAGATAACTTTATTGGCTCTTAACAGGTAGAACTAATTAAACAATCAATAGATCATTCATAAGTACCTCCAAATTGCTCTGGGAGGTATCAGTATATATAGATATGATCCTCATCTTCAAAAAACTTAAGTTCACATTGGGAAAATTCTTTTTATATTGATCTATCCAGATATCTATCTCATATACCTGAAGTCTGGTTTTACCTAATCTCTCATCTGCATCAACAACACCAGCATCTTTCTGCCCAGATCATACAACTTACATTTTTACCATCAACATTAGCCATGTCATGTATGTCATCTACATCCATGTTCAAAGTGAGGGCATTTACATCTCCTCTTACATCATCTCGTCCGTCTGTCTTTACATATTCTTTTCTAACATCGATGTTTGTATCTATATTACCTACAGCTACACTTTCTTGTTCATCATTTGCATTGTCTACATCTATGCTCACATCCTCATCAACGTCTACCTGACATTACATCCACATTGTCTAAAGTAACCACGACAACTTCGTACCCAGGAGACATCTGGCAATATCCAGGAATGTTTCTGATTGTCACAACTCCCAGCAGGAAAAGTGTGCCCCTGGAATCTAGTAAGTAGAGCCCAGAGATGCTACTAACTATCCTACAATGCACAGGACAGCTCCGAAAATAAAGAATTATTCAGCCCAAAATGTCAATAGTGCTGACATTTGAGAAACTCTAATCTGTCATCCACATCAACTACATCCACGTTTACGGCTATGCCAGTCTCATCTACATCTCTGTTGGCAGCTACTCTATATTTATATCTGTATCGCTACATCTGCACTTACTTCAATGTCACGGACAACGTTTACAATATCTACATCAACATCACTTACTTCACCACAGACAACATCTACATCTCTATGATGTACGTCTTTTATTTCTGCATCTACCTGTATACCTAATTAGCAGCTCAGAGCCTCGTTGTTATATCAGAATGGGAATTTTAATTCTCCCCTCCTCTGGCCACATACAAAAATGTGAGTGGAACAGAGGTCAACCATTGTTGATCACACTCCTTAAAGTATAAGAGGCAAAGAGTTCTTTGCTGGCTTTGTCCTGGTCTCCAAGGACAATTTTGGTTCCTGCTAATGGAAGCCAAAGAGGCTTCCATTTTGAGTTGGACTGAAATGAGAAGTGAAGCATGGGCCTGTTGGATTTCATTCATGCCCTCTCTTTGCTTGCCAGTCTCCCAGAACCAGAGGGCATCTGTACAGACAGCATTGTCTCTCATAGGGTGATGGAGAATAATTTCTTCTCAAAAGAGCAATCACTGCTGAGACCGTGGCATGGTTTGATCACATCTGGTTCCACCTGAACTGGTCTGGCACAAGAGAAGCCACAGATCCCGCTATTTGGCCAAGTGCTTTGGGCCACAGAGTAGTTAAAAGACCTCGGATTCTGGACCAAAACAGCACCTCAGCTACAACATTCATGTAAGCCTCCTTAGCCTTATAAGCTGATTTGTCAGTCAAGACAAAAGTGAAATGATGTTTCCAGGGGAAATTGAGAACATGGGAGATAAGACAAACAATAGCAAATCCCTGTGGCTTCCATACCCTGTGACCTTTACCAAATAGCTTTGCTTCCTTGCAGAAGCCTGTGCCTCCTGGAGACCATTAGTTTTCCTCCAGGAATAAGATTGGCCCTAGGCAAAATTTCAAAACAGTCTCTCACCACCCTTTTAAATCCTCATTCATTGTACTATTTCTAAATTCTCAAAAACATATTAATCTTTGGGACTTGGAAGTAAAAAAAATCAGAAATTCTTTACTTATTATTGTGGATTTCTTTTTTTAAAGATTTATTTATTTATTTTAAAGAGAAAAAGAGAGTGTGTGTGCACCTGCACGAGTGGGGGAGGGGCAGAGGGAGAGAGACAGAGAATCCTGAGTATGGAGTATGACTGGGAGCAGAGTGGGGGTGGCTCCATCCCAGGACCCTGACGTCATGACCTGAGCCAAAACCAAGAGTTGGACATTTAACCGCCTGAGCCACCCAGGTGCCCCTATGGATTTCTTAAAAAATATTTTTTTAAGTTAAGTTCTATGCCCAACATGAGGCTTGAACTCATGACCTTGAGATCAAGAGTCACACGTTCTACTGGCTGAGCCAGGCAGATACTCCTATTTCTTAAAATATTTTTAATAGATGAGAAATATGCAGCTTATGTATACAAAAAATTGTAGCCTATAGCAAATATCCAAACATTATAAAAGTATATAGGTATTCATATTTATTTTGTTTGCAAGAATGTCTCTCCCTAGGATGCCTGGGTGGCTCAGTCGGTTAAGCCACTGCCTTCAGCTCGGGTCATGAGCTTGGGGTCCTGGGATCGAGTCCCGCATCGGGCTCCTTGCTCGGCAGGGAACCTGCTTCCCCCTCCGCCTCTGCCTGCTTGTACGCGCTCTCTCTCTCTTTATCTCTCTCTCTCTGAAAAATAAATAAAATCTTTAAAAAAAAAAAAAAGAGTGTCTCTCCCTTAGCAGCAGATAGGACCAGGAACACACACTTACAGCATGGTAATAGCTACAGGCACAAAGGCAAATCATACCGGCATATCCCTGCCACTTGCTTGGGAAATGTCTACCTGAACCTCCATCTCCAGGACTAGCGCTTCTTGTTCCTTCAGTGGATCCCCTCTACAGATCCCTTCAGACCAGTGGTATCTCTCTGCTCATGGTTCAGCTTTGATTCTCACCGGAGAATTGTAATACCTTCTCCTGTTTTCCCGATTTCTCAACTTGTCTCAGAATTTGGTATCTGGAAAGCATATAAATCGTCTAAGAAAAACTGGGAAGGAATGCCTTCATGGAAATACTTCTCAGCAGCTCCTCATCCGGTACCACTTCTAGTGCTCTATGACTGCCCAAAGCCCCTTGCTACTCGGTCCCACTAAACCTGCCCTTTCAAGCTTCAAAGATACACACTCCCCACCAACAAGACTCCAGTTCTCTCTGCATTGACTTTAGGCTTCAGGAGGGAAGCAATGTGATTGAGTAAAAGAACTATGACGACTCCCGTGGGGTGTAGAAGCATAATCAAGACAATGAAAGCATGTCTGCAAGTGTGGAAAAGAGTCCAAGGCATTCCTTCCCTGGGTCGTAGAAGCAAATGCTTCCAAGGGCCACATAAATGATAAACTGTGGGGAACTCGGCTAAATGTTAAGACCACAAAAGTGGTGGAGGTTAGTGTGGCCAGACAGGAGAGTGCAATCCTCAATTAAAAGCATTCAAATTCAAGTATTTAAAACTACCAACCAATACAAACCAAACAGCCACTGAGGGCCAGGCTCTATAAAGTTAGGATCTCTGCATTGAATGCTGCTTGCGGTTTAGACTATCTAGACGGCTTGGGGTAGGTGCACCCTGCATTTGCAGTCACACCTTAAAAGAAGATTGCGGAAAGTGGTTTCCCAAAGGCTAGAATACAGTCAGTGAAATACAGGCATAGCCTTTTACTAGGTATGGGCCCGACGGAAACCAATTCCAGTTGCTAGGCCAACTTCAGACCCCAACAGTTAAAATCACAGATTAAAAGGTTCTAACCAACCACAGTTCAGAAGAAATAATAACAATTTTTAAAAACCAAATAGGCAAGGGGCCCTTGGGTGGCTTAGTCAGTTAAGAGTCTGACTCTTGATTTCGGCTCAGGTCATGATCTCAGGGTCATGAGACTGAGCCCCACGTCCAACTCTCTGCTGAGAGTGGGGCCTTTTTAAGATTCTCTTTCCCTCTGTCCTCCCCAACCCCCTCCAAGTGTGCTTTGTCTCTCTCTCTAAAAAATAAAAACCAAGTAGGCAAAATGACAGTATTTCTAATGTTAGACGTTTATAAGTTGAGTAATCATATGAGAAAGAAAATTCTATCTCATGTGAAGGCTGTGCTTTTGTAAGCAAGGTAACATACATACGACTCATTATATACACCACCATTCAATTATTGCACTTATGTCAGGAATGTTTCCTTTTATTAGATAATTGGTTGATTATCCTTATCGATAAGCAAATTCAAACACAATCCTAAAATTATATAACTCAGAACAGTTTTACATGCATCTACTGGAAGTAGGGGAAAGGGGACTCATTGGCAATATAACCACAATTGTTCAATGTGATCTTCCCTTATAGCTCTGGTGGATTTATTTTTATATTCATTTATTTTATTTTTAATTTTTTTTGGATTATTTTTATTTTTAAGTGAAAGCTTGTCTAAAGTATACAAATGTGTAGAATGGTATGTGACTACTGCTTGCTATTCTAGCAGCCAGATCTTTATTCTTCCAACTTCAGACGAGGATGCCAAATAAAATATTAGATTTGGGGGAAATCTAACCAAGAAATTCTAACCAACATAAATGTCAGATGCTTAGATCTCTTCTGACTGTGATGATGGTTTCCTTCCATATAAAGGGTCTCAGTTCTCATAGCATTTTTCATGCCTGTAGGTATTTAAAATTTTATTTTTTAATGACACCTGAATCTTTCTATCAGATTGAAGTGATCTTTGCAGGGCAAAAAATGTTGAACTCTACTTGTATCCTAAAAATCTCCTTGCCCTGCTTCCTTGATGTAACTATTAAGGATTTTAATATCACTACTGTCTCTTTCACTTGAGATGTTGAGATGGTTCTTTTTTTTATTTAAGATTTTATTATTATATTTGTCAGAGAGAGAGAGAGAGAGTGAGTGCAAGCAGGGGTAGGGACAGGCAGAGGAAGAAGCAGGCTCCCTGCTGAGCAAGGAGCCCCATGTGCGACTTGATCCCAGGATCCTGGGATCATGGTCTAAGCCCAAAGCAGACACTTAACTGACTGAGCCACCCAGGCGTCCTGAGACACTGGGATGGTTGTTGCCCAGCTGGAAGAGAACATGAGAGAGAGAGAGTGTGTCACAGAGGAAGGAAGTTGAGCGTTAAAACCCAGACAAGCTTGTTTTTTAAGTCATTAATATTTGTGTGTCCTTGAGCAAGTCACTGAACTTCTCTGAACTTTGGTGTTCTTCGCTTCAAAATGAGGATGATGAACCAAAAGATAAGTGCTTTGGAGAACAATAAAGCCTGAGGAAGGATAGGGAATGCCTGAAACAGAGGGAGAAGGACAGAAATGATACTGACCACACTGTCAGCACATCACAGGAATGAAGGAGGCCCTCAATAAATGAATGACAACAGTTCTTATTTTTCCTTTCCTTCAGTCATCTCATACATATCTCCCCTCATTTTCTTTGTTTATGAAGTTCTGCATTAGTTTCCCAATATGGTAGCCTGGTTCCTAATATGGTGACAAATTGCCATAACCTGGATGACTTAAAACAGCAGACATCCATTGTTCTGGAACTAGAAGTCCAAAATCAAGAGGTCAATAGAGCCATACTCCCTCTGAATTCTACAGGGAAGACTTTTTCTTTGCTTCTTGCTACTTTCTGGTGGTTGACAGCAATCCTTGACATTCCTTGGCTTCTCTTTGCACCACTTCAATTTCTGAGTCTCTTGTCCCAGGTCTCCTCTGTCTCTGTATCCAAATCTCCTTCCTCTGATAAAGAAACCAGTCACTGGATTTAGGGCCCATCTTAATCTAGCATGACCTCACTTAACTAATGGCATCTGCAAAACCCCTGTTTCAAAATAAGATTACATTCTGAGGTTCCACATGGAAATGAATTGGTGGGGGGACATTATTTCACCCAGTACATTCACTTTGGTGCATCCAAATCTCACCCACTGGGAAGACCTAGCTCTTTACCATCACTGAAGTGAATTGTCCTTGACTGTGACAGCTACTCTGACCATCCAGTCATGTGAACCACGGGATCATGTCTTTTCTGTAGCTGGTGGTGTGTTCATGAATCTTTAGCAACCAGTTCTTTGGGGAAGGAAAGACCTGATATATAAAGAGAGGGAGAGAGAGACTATATATATATATATATATATATATATATATATATATACACACACACACACACACACACATATATATATATCATATATACATATGGTTTGTGTGTGTAATATTCCCACGATGGCTGAGTTTAAGCTGCCAATGTGATGTCAGCCAACTCTCTTGAAATTCCTGAAAATGTAACAGTCAACTCTCATGAACTAGTACAAGCCAGCTCCACCATGAGTGGCACACTGCCTTTTAACTGCTATTTTGTCTTTAATGTTATTCATCATCCTAGGAAATAATAAGCTTCCCTGGCATATGTTTACTTAAAAGCCAGCTCAAAATCAGCTCCAGTGGAAGCCTTGGGACATCCCTGCCAACCTTTGTACTGGTCCTACTTTATATTTCCTCTAAGGAAGCACTCAGTACCTTGGATTATAATTATTTATTTGTACCTCTGAACTCCTGATAGGCTCGTTTAGGGCAGTTATGATACGTCCTAACTGTCCTTGAGTCCCAACAACTCACATAATGCCAGACCCAGCAGGGACTTCACTGTCAAATTGAGGAAAGGGATCAGAGCCTCTATCTTGTTTTTTCTTTCTTGGTGCCATGTTCACAGCAAGCATTCAGTGTATCCTTCCTAGAATTAAACAATGTTGTAGTTTTAACACCCCCAAAAGCAGACCACCTACCTTCCTGTTGGTTGAACATCTTCCCCAACAATGGTTCCCACATCTGGTTATGCATCACTCATTCATTCAACAATATGCTGTGAGCAGCCACTATGTGCTGGCACTGTTGTAGGCACTAGGAACAGAGTACAGAATGAAACGGGCAGAGAAGCCCTGCCCTCATGGAGCTTGCACTCTAGTAGAAGAGGTAGGCAGCATACAAATAAGGAAAAATGCATATGTTGTTTTACTAGTGGTGATAAGTGCTTTGGAGAACAATAAAGCAGGAGTAAGGGTAGGGAATGCCTGCAACAGGGGAGGGAGAAGGTTTGGGAAGCCCTCACTGAAAAGGTGGCATTGAAGCAAAGCTCTCAAGGAGGGAGGGAACATGTGGATCTCTGGCTCTGCATGAGGACACAGTAAATGGAAAGGACCTGAGGCAGAAGGATGCTTGGCATGTTTTGGGAACAGCACAGGAAACTGCATGGCTGGAGCACAGTGCACAGGGAAGCATGGCACAAGAAGTGAGAGAGGTAAAGGGAGCCAAATCATAAAGGGCTGGTGGCCAGTGTAATGATTCTGGTTTTGTGTCTGAGTTGGGAGACACTGGAGCATTTTGAACCGAGCAGTGGCATGAGTTGAATAGACATTTTAGTGTGCTCTGTCTGGCTGCAGTATGGAGGATGGACTATCAAGAGACAAGGGGAGAAGCAGGGAGACCAGTGAGGGGTCTGTTCATTTATCTAGCTGAGGGAAGATGGTGACTTGCAGCAGTGGTGGTAGGAGTTAGAGATGGAAATTGGCAGTTAGATTCTGGATATATTTTAAAGTTTGAGTCCTCAGGATTTGCCAAAAGACCAACTATTGGATGTGAGAGAATAGAGGAGTTAAGGGTGACTCTAAGGTTTGTGGCTGAGTATGGAGACATCCTTGACTGGTATGAGGTCCCAAGCTCTTACCACACATTATATAACCTTGGGATAGTGTAGAGGTGGCTCAGGAAGGTCAGAGATGAATCAGAAACAAGACCAGTCACAAGAAGTCAGATTGGAGATTGGGCCCAACCAGTAAGAAATGTGGCCTGACGCTGAACTCTCTGTATCTCTCTTAACAGAAGCTAAGGGAGATCCAAAGCCTCAGCAAGGCTGAGTCCACGGACACAGAGTAAAGCATGTGAGTTATGCTCAAAGTTGAACACAGGGTAAAGCATGTGAGTTGTAGACAGAGGAGAACAACAGTGGCAGCCAAAAGATACTTCAAGATCAACACCTCCTCACCCCCACTAGAGGTTGGGAACAATGCTGTCAGGGTACAGAGATTTAAAAAAAAAAAAAAAAAAAAGACCTGCACTCCCTTTCCAGGAGTCCTGGAAGGTCTTCCAAACCACCACCCACTCTGCAATGTTCACATAAATGTCCACTTTAGCAGCAGCCCCCAATCCCAAGGTTATCATGGGAGTTACCGTTTTTATGTACACCAAGAGCATAGTTGGCCACTGAGTGGGCCATGGCTCACAGATAATGTATGAGCTGAGGGACCCTAAGAAGATTAGTAACTGAAGTGGGTTTTGGGGGAATCTCTGCACTGTGCTGAAATTCCATGCATGGACTCCCTCTCCTCAGATATCTTCAGGGACAAGTTGTTCTGAAATCATTCCAGGAGTAATATTGGTTTGGAGTCTCCCAGCATTCATTACCACTTTATAATAGCATATTTTGTACAAATTACACTCTTCACTTTTAGATCTGGTATGCTCGGATGTTAATCATCCTGGAAACACAGGCAGATGATGGAAACTAGGCCATCTAGATGCTTACTCTAGAATGCAATGACGAGAAGGCAGAGCATGGGGTCTTACTTCCCAAAGTTCTTTTGGATTCTCTCTTTCATCTGGAGGGACAAGGAGAAATGGAAAAGGACATGGGAAGGAGGGGACTGGGGGCCATTGGCTGACTTGGCACTTTGATGCCTGTCCTGAAGCTTGTGTTATTACCTCCTATGTGCCCTTTTCTCCCAAATTAAGAAGTAGCAGCATCCAAGAAACCATCGTGCGGACTGACCTAGAGAGCAGAGAGTAGGAATGTATGTGTATGATACTCTGCCTCTTATATACTCTTCCTGTTTTTTTTCTCCCTCCACAACCTCACTGTCAAAACAGTGTCCTGAGTAGTATAATAAAATGGTGAATTATTATGCAAACAAGCCATTGCTCTAGATTTTGAAGACTATTGTCTATCCATTTCAGAGTCACTTTTCAGTGACTTTTCAGTCACTTTTCAGATTCACTTTTCAGTGACTAAACCACCTCCTTTGAGACAACTCCTGTGCTGCTCTGATCTATCTTCACCATTTCCTTGGGCCATATAGATTCAGTGAGGTCTTCTGGATGCCCTTTTGCTTCCTTTTCTATCTCTGGGCTGGAAACTGCCCCGTGTTCCAGGAGGTTCAGGCCCAGTGAACCACAAGGTTTCTGCCTTTAGTCTGCAGGATCTAGGGAACCACTTTTCCCCATTGGTCACATTCCAGCAAAGGTTCTTTCTTCTTAAGTTAGCTATGAAGTCTGTCTCCACTATACTTCTAGGGGGAAAGGACCAAATCCAGTAAGTGTGCCAATGTTTATTTTCCTACCTGATAGGATCATATGCCTTCTGAGAGACAAAAAGATTGAGTTGAGAGTGGCTCATTCACTGGTTACTTCTAGTTTCAGGGAGTACCGTGTTTATATGGCAGTATATAGCCTTGTGAGTGAGTACAAAAGAGAGAAAAGGCAGCTAGGGGAGAGTGAGAAAGAGAGGGAGAGCAATCCTTCAGTAGTACTTATGAGAAGTGGCCCACCATACATATATATCTTTGTTACCCAGAACAAAAATATGGGCAATTACATCTTGGGAGGTTTGGGACTGCATATATTTACTTAGTAGGAATGGCTCCTCAAGGACCGTTATGAATGATTGGGAAATAAAATATTCATAGGTGTAAAACTGAAATTAGCCTACATGGAGTTTTCCCAGAGTTTACATCCACAGAATACATTTTTGTAGAGAAGAGGCCTGCCTGGGAGTTGATGTGCTCTAATATTCACCATAAATAATTAAAAATCCACCATCAGCAGAAGAAAGCCTCCTCCTAGAGCAAAGAGGGTTTTATTCAGTCTGCCAGACCTCTCAGAATCACAAAGGCAGAACCAACTTACATTTCATGACTCCTGAGAATGAGTTGCAGAGAGAAGGGTCAGGGGAATTCAGCAGGCAGCACAAGAGGGAGACCTTAGAACACCCTGCACAGGACTGGACCAGTGACAGCCATGCTGGCCTGAAGCTGGTGTGACTTCAAGGTTATGACCACCATTTCTGGCTTGGTGCTGGAAATTCCACAAATTGAAATACACGTTTTGGAAAGAGACCAAATTTCACAAATCCCTATGAAGAGTGCCATAGAGAGAAGGCTTTTCAATGGGAAGAGGACAAAGAGGCTATGGGCATCAAGGCGTCGGGGGCGGAAGGGGGTTGCCACTAAGATGGGAAGGACCCAACAGAACAGAGTGTGGGTCCCGGCATCTCTGCTACCACTGTCTGGCACAAGTGCTGGAGGGAGGGCCATACAACCCAAGCGCTTCTCCAGGGGGCCTCCTTAATACCCCTCAGTGGTGACACACAGATTCCCTCTTGCTTCTGGGCTTGGAGGAACTCCGAAACTCATCCAATCTTTCCCATTAGTTCTATCTTAGGGGCTGTGAATCTTCTCCTTCACTTGGAACCCATCTGCTTTTATTTTTGGGAGATTCCTCATGATCTCTGGTCCAGTTGGAGCATTCCCTCTTATACCACAGCACTCATATAGGTAAGCAATATCATTTTGAACAAGCTGAACTTGGAAGGTACACTCAGGAAACAGCTTCAATCTTCTCTCACAACTGCCTTCAGGCATGCTCTGTCAAATCTCCTTTTCTGATCCTTGAACACTATCAGGCAGGAACAACAGCTTTTCATTAACTCTAGACCGTTACAACAGTCCAGACTTCTATTTTTCACCCACTTCAAAGCTCCTCCAGCACCCAGCTGCTGCCTGACTCAGAACCAATCATGGAAAAGAGGAAAAGGCTGGCTCATTCTTTTGTTCTCCTTGTTTCTTTCTTTCCTATCATAACCACCCCCTCTCCCAACCCCCTCCACCCAGCTCCTTCTGGTTTGGAACAAGGCAGAAGATCAAAGGAGACTGAGATGGGATCAGAGGCCGCCAGTGTTCTCCATAGTTCTCCAGGGGACCTCCAGATGCTGGCTTGCCCTTTCACAAGAGATCTTTCTCGATTCTTCAGAGTCTTCCATGGTAACCTCCTCACTCCACCAATCCCTGACAGGCGTGACGCTCCCTGCCTGATCTTTCACAACACCTCTCAGCTACTATCATGAGTACATCCCAGGGGCCCCTTGCTCCATCCAGCAGGAGCCTTTTTTGGGTGACTTAAGACCAGTAACATTCTATGCAGTCCACTTGGCCCAGGGAAGCTCTCTAGATACACAGATGCTCCAGCCACTGTCCTTCTCCCTAATTTGCAAGCTGCTCCAACCAACTTCCCACTGTCTCCATCTTCATTTAACTCCTGAACTGTCGAATAAAATTGGCCTTTGGTCTCCTTCCCTTTCTCCTCGTAGCTTTATAGGAAGTCTTTGTTATCTGCAGCTTAGCAAGCTTCCAGCCAGGAAATGAGATGTCAGTCTCCCTTCCTGCAAACAACCGCACTTTTTGTGACCTGTTCTCAAGGGGCCTCTCACTTGGCAGAGGTAGGAAGCAGCATCATGAAACAGTACAAGGCTCCCTATCAAATAGATTCTTTCTCCAACCAGTCCCCTTTGCATTTCTTAGTTCTGACAGCCACTGTGCCTGGGTTAGTGAGTCTCATAGAGAGGGGCCTGACTCCTCTCTTTGGAACATGTGGGCACTTAAAACCCATGTTCTCTAGTTCTGAGGCTTCAGCCAAAAGTCAGACATAATAAGAAAAATTGTATTTAACAGCCAGTAATAGGTTTGTGAATATATGTGTCATCATTCAATTTCCTCCAGGAGCCGACCCTGAGACAAAAATCTGACTGGAAATAATTTATTCTGGAGATAATGCTAAGAAACAGAGACAAGGGGTGGAGAAGCAAAACAGGAAGGAAAGGCAGGCCCAAAGAGCTTGGTATCAGGAACGTTCCATTGTGGGTCACTAAAGCTTAGTCCCACTGGAAACCTCTCAGAGCCTCTGTGGAACACACACCTCAGAGGGATCTGGGAATCTGGGGGAAGTCTCAGCACTCTGAAGAGGTACATTTGCAGGGCAGCAGTTTCCATGGTATTGCCATTTTCCTGACATGCCATGTTTTCTCACCCTCCTCTGCAGACCTGGAGTCTAACCCACGCCGCTCCCACCTTTCCTCCCTGGCTGGCTGATGAACTCTGCTAGAGTAGACGAGGTATATTTCCTTTCACCATTAATGTTGGGATTGACTGTGTAATTTGTTGTAGGCAAATATGCACGAACCGCTGTGCCTGATATGTAGTGAGCATTTTTTTTAAGATTTTTTTTTAATTTATTTGACAGACAGGGATCACAAGTAGGCAGAGAGGCAGGTAGAGAGAGAGGAGGAAGCAGGCTCCTTGCTGAGCAGAGAGCCCGATGCGGGGCTCGATCCCAGGACCCTGGGATCATGATCTGAGCCAAAGGCAGAGGCTTTAACCCACTGAGCCACCCAGGTGCCCCTGTAGTGAGCATTTATATATGCAAATGAAATTGATGAGTTTTGAGAGAAAAAGCTAAATTGAGTACCTGTATTGCTAGGTGGTTTTGACCTATATGCCCTTCGTTTGTTTGTTTGTTCTCCAGTTCCTTGCTCTATTCTGTATCATTGGAGGGGCTGTTCCTTGCAAACCATATTGCTCTGGCTTCCCTGCCGGTCATACCCAGGTATGTTCAGTCAATAAGAGGCACAGGCACTGAAAGAAAAGAGAAGCCAAGAGAGGTCTCCCCCTTTCTCTCCTTGGGAAGAAGAGGATGCATTGGTAGCGGTGGCTGCTTCTCTTCTGTGTTTCCAGCTCTTACCAGACAACTCACCCTCCACGGCCCCAAATTCTGCCTTTCTAGCTTGCGGAATTTCCCACTCTTACCAAGTGGCTCATGTTTCTGGGCTCCAGTAAGGACACAACATTTCTTTATCCTTCCATTCCCTAGAGGTGCAGCAGCTGCCTGCATTTACTAATCTCTGCGTTTCCTCTTGTTCCCCTACTTGTTCTTTCAGCTTTTCTAATCCCTGTGTATTATTTCCTTTATTAAATTCCTTATAGTGGTTTCACTTTCCTGGCTGGACGCTCATGGATAATCTATTTCAGGAGCCATGTACAAAACCATGCTTTTTTCTAGACCCTGGTTCCTAAAGGAGACCTGTTTTTCTTCTTAATTTTTTTTTTTAGAACATTCCTGACAAATGCTCTTCCCCATGGCTTCTCTTCTTTTCCTATGGTAATAGTATTTTATACTACTTGAAAGAAGATTATATCCAAAACATTATCAGTAATCAAAAAGCTAAGTCTTACCAAATTGTAAAGACGTCAGCCGCCCACAAATTGATCCATAGATTTGATGCAATTCTCAAAATCCTAACAGATTTGTCACATGGCAATTGACAACAAATTCTAAAATTTATATGAAAATGCAAAGGTCAAGAATAACCAATGCCTTCCAGAAGAAAAACAGGGTAGGAAGACCTTTTTTTTTTTTTAACCAGATACCAAGACTTATTAAAAAGCTGTGGTGAAGGGCACCTGGGTGGCTCAGTGGGTTAAGCCTCTGCCTTTGGCTCAGGTCATGATCTCAGAGTCCTGGGATCAAGCCCTGAATCATCAGGCTCTCTACTCAGCAGGGAGCCTGCTTTCCCCTTTCTCTCTGCCTGTCTTTCTGCCTACTTGTGATTTCTCTGTCAAATAAATAAACAAATAAATCTTAAAAAAAAAAAAAAAGCTGTGGTGATAGAGAAAGTGTGGTGCTGCTCCAAGGATAAATAAATAGACAAATGAGACAGATCAGTATTATGGAAGACTCTAGAAACATACCTATGCACATATGAACTCTAGGGTTTTTTTTTTTTATTTCAGTGACACTACACAGTAGGTGAGAAAGGATGATCACTTCAATAAAAAATTCTCAGGACAATTAAGTAGCAATGTGGTAAAAAGTACGACTGTACCCCTAACTCATACCAGGTTTATTCTAAGCTCTGGTTCCTAAGGAAAATATTGGTTTTCCTCTGTCATTCTGCTTTGAAAGAATTCCTTAGAAATGTTCTTTCCAAAAGCTTTTTTTTCCCCTGGTACATGGAGATCTAAATATGAAAGGCAAAATAATAAAAAGTTTGTAAAATAATGAGAACAAAGAAAGGTCAGTCTGAATATAGGAACTGGTTGTAAGCCAATTCACAATAATGAAAAGAATTTTCTTGATGAGTAATAAACTCAGCCCAAGTCCTATCTGAGAGGCCATGAGATGACATTAACATTTTTAACCCTGTGCTTTACAAGACAGCAAGACAAAAGGGAAATTGCTAAAACACAGAATTTAGATTGTCCTGGAAGGTGCCAGTTTCTAAGTATTATTGGCAATCAGTGTATTTTAAACAGCAGTTGGAACCCTTATACAATTTCAATAATAGCTAAAGAATTTCCCCCAGATCAGCATCCAAGGAAGGGCCTTCCCTTAACATCTTCTTTGTCTGTAGCCACTTCTTTCTAGAGGTTTTATATGGACTCTTTTGTGCAAGAACATTCTTTTCTGTTTGTTTTAAAATAATATCAGATTTCAGAAAAATGCAAAGAGTATTAAAAATTCCCATATACCTTTCACCCTGATTTCCAAATGTTGCCCTGTTTACCTTACTATTCCCTCTTTTCCTCTCTCTATCTGTATTTTTTTCTAAAACATTTGGGGGTAAGTTGTATATATGATACCCTTTTATCTCTAGCTACTTCAACATGCATTTCTTAAAAACAAAAGATATTCTCTTACATAATCACAGTACAATCCTCAAGATTGGGAAATTAACATTGATACAATATTTATTATGTAATCTTTAGATCTTGTTTAAATTTTACCAATTGTCCCACTAATATCCTTTTCAAGACTATTCTTTTAAATATTCTGTGGCCATGGTCTTGGTGAAATAATTCCCCGCCTTTTCAGAAAGAGGTAGTGCATGCTTAAAGGATTTGAGCATCATTGATTTTCCAGAAAAAGACACTGAAACAGACATCTGCCTTCCCTAAAAAAGACCCCAAATGAAGGTTCATTCTATTCCCCAAAGCCTGTGTTATCAGAGAAGATTCTGGATGGCTTCTCTTTGTTGCAGGGCAGTTGCCTGCTTCTTTTTCCTGATTCCTCATTAGACTGAGAGAGCTCATGTTAAAAATATCCTGGAAGATGTTTTCACTTTCCTCTCACACATAATAACCTTCCCATTTCAATTTTAAAGCAAGACAGGATGCACAGTGCTTACGGGATGTACTAGATTCTACAAGCAGATTATTCCATTACTCACCCCTGACACTAGGGCTCTCTTATAAAGGAGTAATTAAAGGCCAAAGGGTAATAACCTAAATAAATGACCATCAGAAAGGGGGCTGGTTAAATGAATTCTATTAATACAGTCAATGTAATATAGTGCAGCCTTTCAAAAGAAGATGCGGCTATGTATGTTTCAAAATAAATTAAGCCGAAACAACAGAAAGTGGTTAAGTAGTACAGACTCTGCAGAGGGTAATTAGAAAACTTGAGGAAATAGAAGTGGAAGAGAGACATTTATAGTAAACCCTTTTGTACCATCTGACTTAAAAACTGTTTACCATGTGTATATGTTATGTGTTCAGAGAGAGAAAGAGAGAAAATCACGAATACCACGTAGGTAGGTAGGTAGGTAGGTAGACACAGATAGAATAATGGGTAGGTAGACAAATATAAGACCAAAAATTTGAAGGAACAGCAGGCTCCATATTCTCCAGCTACACCTTTTATTTTTAAAGCCATCATTCCTTTTTCCACATCCCCCCCCCCCCCACCCTTTAGTCCTCTTCAGTTATTAGCAGTTTTATCCTCCGCTGGGTAATGAAGACACAAACCAGACTCAGTCCCTCTCACCAAAACCGCACACCATACACAGCCTCCTAACACTCGCTTTCCGATTTGGAGGTGGGGTGGAACGAGATGAGGAATAAGCTTGAGCAATCTCAGAGGGACCTCAGTCTCTCCCTTCGCGTCAGATTTGCACTACCCCCCCCCCCCCCGCCCTTTAGCCCTTCATTCCTATGTCCGCCTTACTCCCCACCCCCGCTCCAGACTTCAAGCACCCAGGAGACTGGACTGGCGTAAATTTCCTCCTACTTGCGCTGCGGCCCCGGGGGCAGCCTCGTGACGTCAGGGCTGAGCGAGGGGGCGCCGCCTCCTGGGTTCCCACCCCTCCTGTCCCTGCGGTCCGGCTTGCCCTTTAAAAGAGCGGGGGGCCTGCGCCAACCGCGCCACACCGCCGGGACCCGGACCCGCAGCTGCTTTCCCGGAGCACCTTTTTCTCGCCTTCGGCCCGCATCTCACTCACCGGTCCAGCCCCCATCCTCTTCTCCGTGCAGATTCGGGAGAGCGGAGCCATGCAGCCGGCGGTGTTTCTCGGCCTCCTGGGAGCGGCGGTGGTGGCCGGTGAGTGGGTTCAGCCGGCTATTCAGCACCGTGGACAGCGCTAGCCTGGGTCTTCCTGACCCTTGGGAAAGCTTAGCTTGTATATACACTGAGAGAGAGGAAGGGTTGAGATAAGCTTTCTCCTTCTTGCTTGACAGTCTTAATTACTGAAACTCCCTGCTTCATCGTCTGACTTGGAAAAAGCCAGAGGGCTTCCTAGCCCAACCAGAAGAGTCTCAGTCTTTTCATATCTGAGTTTTCCTGTAGATAGAGAGAAACGTGCCTGTGCCTCTAAGGAAACCCCACATTTTGTGCTCACTTCTAATATGTCACATTCTCTCTACCTGCTAAAACCTTAATATGTAACTGGAATTAAGTATTTGTTTGGTTTTTCAAAGCCAGAGGACTATGGAGACAAAAGAGTACATGTATTATGGTATTACTTGGCACCTGCTTAATTTCCTTTATTACTATTTAAATATGATGAGATGAAAGTAAGTCTCATATGTATATCAGATATCTTTCTCTTAACATGTTCCTCTATGTGTTCACGTATATGTGTGTACAAGTTTAAATTTTTTTGCATTTTATAATTCCATTTCTGGGGAGAGGTAATTTCATACCCAAATTAATGCATTTTAAAGTTATGAATGGAAACTGCAGTAGATATTTTGACTTTTGTAGTCCAGGAAAATAACAATTATAAAATAACCACAAAGATATCCTTGAAGAAGTTAAAAAAAAACAAAAAACATCATTTCAGTCAATTTGGGAGAATGAAATTTTAAGTAGCAGGTATTTGACAGTGTCTCTTGATGTGTGGAAGACTATAGGATTAATCTTTCAAACTACTCTGAATCTTGAAGAAATAATCTCTGAAGATTTTAAAAAGTGTGTGTGTGTGTGTGTGTGTGTGTTGAAGTAAAATCACTAGACCATTAGGAAGTAAATATGCTATCACCAGATTAAACTGGAGGTTTTCTGTGGCTGTTTTAATAATCTCATAGGATATTGTTCTTATCTGAGATTGCAATTCCTAACTGGAACTGAGGTATTGCCACCCATGAATATGAAGCTTTCATTGACAGCAAATGCTGGATTCCAAATATAAAGACACAAGATGAAAACCAATGATAATTTATCTTATTGCAAGCTACACACATTCAGAATTTTCTAACATTCTTGTCACTCTTATAAATTGTCTATAAATGTTCTTAATCTAAAGAAAACTAAATGAATATTTACAGTCTTTCCCAGTCAAAAATATTTTCAGAAAGAGATTGCTTAAAGTGCTATAGCTATGCTATGCATTGACTTTGGACTACAAAACAGTGTCATTTGTGAGACTTATTTAACTATAGTGGTGAAATATTTATAGCTCCTTTATGCAAGAGAATATTTTAAGAAGGGTTCACATTTTAATATTGGCTAAAGTTGAGACATTATTTTTTTGAGACATTATATTCTTTTAAAAAATTATTGAGCTATAATTCACACACCATAAAACCCATACTTTTAAAGTGTGTGACTTAGTATATTCACAGATTCTGTAATCACTATCAAATGTGAGAAGTTTTTCATTATGCAGCAAGAAACCCCTATACCCGTTAGCAGTCATTTCCTGTTCCCACCTTCCACAAATACCTGGAAATGAAACATGGTAGCCTTCCAGCAAAGCTTGCTATTTAGCAAAATCACAGGGCTGAAGAAACCCTCAGGAAACCATCTGGTTCATTTCCTACCCTTAAGAGCTTCTGAAGGGAGATCCATACCTTTCTACAGTAGCTACTGGGCGCTCTAAAAAATTAATATGAGTGAAGTAACTCAATGATATCCACATTATACTGGGTAAAATAGTTTCTGCATTCAGATGAGGTTGTTTAACTTTTAAAATTATAGCTGCATTTTTATTCTGGAATCAAACCTTAGTTTGATAGTCTTATGATATAGAATACTTTGGAAGTTATTCTTAGGTTTATCATACAATATAATTTGAAGATTTTCTACCATCTGAATACTTCATTTCTATCATAATCTTTGGGTTTTCTTTGGTGCCTCCTGAATCCTAATTTATATAAAAATAAGTTAAAACAACCTTAGGGGGATCAATGCATCTTTGGTTATTACTTTGCTGTCACAGATTCTATTGGAGGAAATACAGTAGAACTTAGATGTCTCACCAAAATGCATAATGCACTTTTATAAGGAGACCTTAGCTCCTTTCCAACAGAAACAGGTCGGAAGAGCCTTAGTCAGAGAAACAAGACTGTCTTGCAATAACAAACATGAGCTATAAATTGTTTAGAGTGATAAAGAAAAATATTTCTCTCCACCAAAATCTGATGACTGTAAATACTTTGGCAATGTCAGTAGTTAATAAAAGCACCTATTTTTACATTTGTGGGGAAAAATGTTATTAGCAAGAAAATGCATTACAAAGAAGGTTTAGTAAAGCTAGATTTTTAAAAGGCACCTTCTAGTTCATTAGAGGAGTAATTCTCTTAGTTATTTCTTTCTGGGGAATTTTACAGATTTAAGTCCAAAGAATAAGTGCCAGAGTGGAAATGTTCTCAAATAACAGCCATTTGGGGGATAAAATAATGGCCTAGCATAATGGACCCTGGGTGCCAAAGGTAGGCCATCCAGATCTTGTCTGAACTACATTTCAGGAAGATTGTGGGGTCTTCATACCTTGTTAACCACTTCTCAAACAGTTTACACATGAATTTAACATGCTGGATAGCTTTGGGCTTCTTGAAACAATTGAAGTAGATCCCAGGCCATGCTTGAAGAAGGAAAATTCAGTAAGGTGAGTACACGAAATAGGTGTTGTATTTCGAGATTGAGCTCTATGATCTGTAACTGATTAGAGGCAAGCAGTTAAAAAGACTTGGAGAGCAAACATTTTGTGAGAAGAGGTCAGGTCGCCAGTTAAAAATAAACTGCATTTGCCTAGCTTTCATCTCTGCTGTCTGAGAGTTTCACTCTTGCTGGTTTCATTTAAACTAAGTTTTAAACTTTTTATTGAAGTGTAATACACATGAAGAAAACTGCATAGATCATAAGCACACAGCTTAATGAATTTTTCACTCATTGAGCACATCTGTGTAAGCGCTACTCTGATCAATAAACAGAATTTGCCAGGGTGCCTGAGTGGCTCAGTTGGCTGAGCATGAACCTCTTGGTTTTGGCTCAGTCATGACCTCAGAGTCTTAGGATCAAGCCCCACTTTGGGTTCCATGCTCAGCGGGGAGTCTGCCTGAGATTCTCTTGTTTTCCTTCTGCCCCTCCCCCAACTTCTTCCCTCTCTCTTTCTCTTTCCCTCAAATAAATAAATAAATCTTGAAAGAAAGAAAGCAAACATTGCCAATATCTCAGAAGCTCTCTGTGTCTTGGTCTGGATTTGAATTATAATCTATATAAGACGGTATTCATTTCCAAATCATGTTTAAGACATTGCTAGGGAAAACAGCTGTGGGGTATGGGTGTGTGTGTGTGTGTGTGTGTGCGTGCGTGCACTGGGGCAATTATGGCTCCTGGACCAATTTTCTTCAACTATTTCCATTCTGCTCAGCTGTGACTGCCCCCTCTCCAAATAATGTGCAAGGGGTGGGGGTGATTTTGTGAGTTTGGGGCCACACAGCTTCCAAAAATCAACTGAAGTCTTCCCATTTCTTTTTCTCCTTCAAAGCAGTCAGTTCTGTACCAGTGGATAACAGGAACCACAATGAAGAAATGGTAAGTTTAATTGGACGTCCAGAATCCAGACTTTTATCTAGACTCTAGATTCTCCCACTCCTTATCATACCAAACCAAACCAACCAACCAAACAAACAAACAAACAGCAACAGGAAACCTACAATATAGTCTTATAAAGCCAGGTTTTCATCCCTGAGGGAATTGGAGGCAAAGAATGTCCCTCCTGCTCTGGGCTCTCACTTCCTTTCTGGATGTCTTCAGTGCCCCTAAGGATAGCTGTGATCACCATTTTCCTTCCAAACTGCAAGAAGTGGGTATTTATGTCTCTTCCCTTGTGTAATCTCGACCCAGTGCTATTTTGCATTGTTCTGTGGAGAAGCCTCTGAAATTTCACTGTAGTCCTGTAAATCTACATTTCTGCCCCAAGGATCCCACATCAATACAGGCCACAGAGCCAAGCCTCTTGCTACAGCAACTCTGGGTTGAGTTAGTCTGTCATCCCAGTGACACCAGCTTTTGCCAACCTGCTCTTGGGTTTCCCCCCAGGTGACTCACTGCATCATTGAGGTTCTCTCAAATGCCTTGTCGAAGTCCAACGCTCCACCCATCACCCCTGAGTGTCGCCAAGTCCTGAAAAAGAGTAAGTGTCCTACACTGCAGGAAATCTTTGTCCTTCCTCCTGCTTTCATTACCTTCCAATTTACCACCAAATGAAAGGGCACGGGAAGGGCATAATGCAATGGGAAGAGTGCAGACTGGACGAGGATCTGGGGAGATCGAAGATAATGACTTCTAGTCCCATTCTGCCACTTCACAGCTATGTGGCTATGGGGAAGGACTGCTTGCCTTTCTGGGCTTATTTTCTCAAAGTAAAATGAGGGAGATGAACTCAATGATAGCCTTTGAGTTAGCTATCAGTTCTTAAATTCCTTGGTTCCAGACTTTGGGTTTTTAGAACAGCTTTCACTTGGGTGGAACTGTTCTGGGAATGCTGGAAGATGAAAGGATAGAAGGAGACCTTAAAATTATTCTTCTCTTTGCCTTCTGCTCTTCTGACAGTAAGATGTTAGAAGCTTGAAGAATGACTTGGGAACTTCTGGCCCCTTTACACGACAGATTGTTCAAGCCATCTTAATTTAGAGCTGATTAGAATGGGAGGTACTCCCAAATGGCAGAGAACTAGAAGAGGGAGGGTAGAAGTGGAGCAGCTAGTGAGTCAGAGCAGTGACCTTCTGAATCTAGAGTGGGATGCATTCTCTATACAATCAACTTCTGTTCAAGACAAAACTTGAAGAGAAATGCAAGCAGTATCCATTGGGAGTTGATATTGAGATCAGTTGCTGTCTCTTATGCATGAAGTCAACCTGACTCAAATCCAAAAACCACTGTTCTCTTCAACACCTTCTCTGCTTTTAAATTTTTAGTTAGGCTGGGAATAGCGGATTTGTTTTTCCTGTCACCTCCAAAATCTCTCATTGCAAGATAGTACTCTCCTGCTAGTGCCACACATGAGCCCTCGTGCATAAAATGGTAAAAGTAAGTATTGGCAGTTGACCAAAAGAGTTACCTGGCAGGACTCGGTCCACCGTTGGGGGCTTCAGGGTAATCACAGATGTGGGGACCTGAACCTCTACAGACCCCATGAACAGTGGGAGGAAGCTTCCTTACCAAACCCAGCTTACATGTCTTTCCGAATTTCTCCCCAACTTTCTTTTTCAGCCATTACAGGGAATGAACACAGACAGAATGAGTCTTCAGGCAGAGACTAAAGAGAGCTCCTCTGGGCAAGCCTGTCTCACTATCTCCCTTCCCCTTCCTTCGTTTACTAGATGGATGTAAAAGTGTGGGGTCTGCCATAGTCGGTCATTGAAGAACTGTGATTGCTTAGGAAGAGCTGTTGAACGCAGGGCTCTGCTTGCCTGCCAAGATCAGATTCAGCCTTTAGATTGGTTGAGGCTATAGTGATTCTACCTCTACTTAACACTGACTGTGCCCTGGAGTCTTTTGATGTCTGTTCAGAGAGACCCAGGGAAACTGGTTAAAATCAAATGACTCCTGTCTTCAGGAAGGACCCTGGTGACACTCTACCCAGAGAATTATACAATGCTGAGATCGGGAGGGTTTAAGAGCTCCCCCTGGTGGCAGACTCAGACAGCAGCCAAGGCCGGACAGACAGTATAGGGAGTAAGGCAGGATAGGAGGATAGGAAGTGACCACAAACTGGAAGGATACATGTCCTGGGCGGGGGTGGGGGGTGGGGGGTGGTGTCTCAGTTCTAGCCCCACTGCGGAGAAATACAGACTTTGTTATCAGATTTGAGATTTTTCAAAAGAAGTTAAAATCTGGATTTGTAAGCAGTATCTCCTGGTATTTAAGCATTGCCTCTGAATGTGAAATAACTAATAATGCTATTTAGGCCATGCAGAACTCACCTCTGGGTTACCAATTTGTGGCTTCTGCCCAGTTCAGTTTTCTCTCCTGCTGATATGTCTTAAACTGACCCCAAGACGGGTGGAGCTTTTTGGCCAGCTGGAAGGAGAAATCTCCCTCCTGCCCCTGGGGCACCATCATCTCCACTTCCCATTCTCTCCAGAGTGTCTGTGGAGCAAGCATACACTTGTTGAGTGAACGAGCACTTGGGGAATAGAGGAGAATCATTGTTTTCTGGCTTGAAGAGACCTTAGGGCTTACATAACCCAATTTCCTAATAGGTGCAAGAATCTCTTTGTCCAGGTTAATCTGGTCTTCCTGGCAACGGAGAGTTAAGGATGGAAGGTGCATTTCCCCCTTTTTTACTTGAAATCAAGGATGAGCTTCAACACCTTGGTTTCACAGACTGACAATGACTATGTGTGGCTAATCACAGTCCTCTGATCTCACCTGCGGGGACTTAAAGCTAAATTTAGGAAAAAGTGCTAAGACTTACGCACAAGCTGCTACAGGGAGCGCACATTTAACTGGGAAAAAATAAAAATATTCTGTTCCTGACCAGTAGGCAGTAGGAAAGGGGTGGCACAGCCCCCACCCTGGAAAGCTGAGATCCTGTATGATTAGGGCTATGTCAGCTGCCTCTCAGAATGATGTCAGTATCTGCCCAAAGCCTCCTTGCTCATCTATGCTTACCTGGATCGATGGCCCCACCTGCTTCAATGCTGCAATGGCTCTTAAAAGACAAAATCACTGGGGAGGGACCAGCTCTCAGGTGTCTGGGTATAAGAGGTCAGAGATATTTCAATTGATCCGTGAAACATGAGAATGTTATCATGCCAGGCTACCCTTTAAGGAGAAAGACCATCCACTGTTTCTTGGACATTTTTACAATGACCAATTTTTCCATTTTGCAAATGTCAGTTCAAAATGTCTCATCAGTGCCATTCAGTAGACACATAATGTGAGCCACAGATATAATTTCAGATTTCTTAGTGGCCACATTAAAAAAGTAAAGAGACAGGAGAATTTAATTTTAATAATATATTTTATTTTTATCCAATGTATTTTATTCCATATATAATGCTTACATATTTATTTATACTTATATACTTATATACATACTTACAGATTTATTTATGTATTTATTTATAAAGTTTATCTTTTTTTTTTGTTTTAGTAATATCTATACCCAATGTGGGGCTTGAACTCACAACCCCAAGGTCAAGAGTCACATGCTCTTCTGACTGAGCCAGCCAGGTGCACCCACAACCAATATATTTATAATATATATTATCTAATACATCCAAAATATTATTTCAATATATAATCTATATGAAAAATAGAAGTATTTCCATTTTTTTCAAAGTCTTCAAAATCTTGTGGGTGTCTCAGACTTACAGCTCATCTCAGTTTGGACCAGCCACATTTCAAGTATTCAGTAGCCACAAAGGGCTGGCAGATCCCACAACAGACAGTACAGATCTGGACCCAGAGCTATGAGAGGCCTTGGCTTCAGGAGTTCTCTCTGAACTCAGTGACGTAAGTTGAAATCCAAGCCTTTCTGGCTAACAATCAGACAATGCTAGCTGCATATCTCCTTTCATGAAACGCCCTTGAATTAAGGAGGGTTTAGTAAAGAAGCTATTGACATTTGGAAAAGATAGGAGAGAACACATTCAATTAAAATATCAGTTATAGGGGCACCTGGGTGGCTCAGTGGGTTAAAGCCTCTGCCTTCGGCTCAGGTCATGATGTCAGGGTCCTGGGATGGAGCCCCGCATCGGGCTCTCTGCTCAGCAGGGAGCCTGCTTCCCCCTCTCTCTCTGCCTGCTTCTCTGCCTACTTGTGATCTCTCTCTGTCAAATAAATAAATAAATCTTAAAAAAAAAAGTATCAGTTATACCATCTACTGTTGACTAATGAAACACAAAGATAACTCAGTATACTGATCTTCATCCTCAGCATCTGAGAATATGTTGGGCAGATGGGACCTGAGTGATGGAAGAAATGGTTCTTTCTACTGCTGTGCAGTTTTCTCAGGGAAGAAATACACATCCTTCTTATCACCAGTTACTAAATTATATTGCCACTGCTACATTGAGTCTACACAGTGAATTGGATTAAAAAGGCTGATAAACTAACAATTTAAAATTCAAAATCCTCCTTTGAATCCTGATACTTCCCATTTTGGCTATTTAACTTTATTTAGCTGGATTCTAGTTAGAACTATTCACATAATGCTAATTTTTTAGTCCTTACTTAAAGCAAATATGGAAAGAAGGGTCCCTAATTGTATTTCTCTGAGTCTCAATGTCCTCGTTTGTAAAAAGGGGAGATTGAATTAGAGGAATTCTAAGGTTTCTTCTGATTCTTAATACTAACATTTCACAAATCTCTATTTGGATTTTAATTTGATCATTAATAGTACCAGTGAGAGGGGCACCTGTGTGCTCAGTAGGCTAAATATCAACCTTTGGCTCTGGTCACTACCAGGGTCTTGGGATTGAGCCCGCATCGGGCTCCCTGCTCAGTGGAGAATCTGCTTCTCCCTTTCCCTCTGCTCCTCCCTGCTACTTGTGTGCACTCTCATTCTCTCTCTCTCAAATAAATAAGTAAAATCTTTTAAAAAAAATAGTACCAATGAGAAATGCTGGCTGGCTGTTATAAAAAAAGTAAAAATAGAGGGTTTTTTAAAATTATAGTTAAACAGAACCAAGGAGCTTTCATACCATTTTCTTTTAAAAGGAATCTGAGTATAATTTTTATTAACTTAAAAAATTATCCAAGTAATTCAGGCCCTTTGGTTTTGTAGTAATCACTGACACTGGTGCTTGTTGAACCACAAGCAATTTTGAAGTTACACTTATACTTCTTTATTTTCATTATAGGTAGAAAAGAAGTCAAAGATGAAGAGAAAAGTGAAAATGAAAACACACGGTTTGAAGTAAGATTGTTAAGAGACCCAGCTGATGCCTCAGAAGCCCATAGGCCTTCTGGGAGGGAGGAAGCAGGAGCCCCAGGAGAGGAGGACACCCAAGGTCCCACAGTGGCAGACACAGAGGGAGGTGGGCACAGCCAAGAAGGAGCGAGCGAACCCCAAGGGGACCTCTTCCCCTCTGACAGACAAGTCTCCAAAGAAGCAAAGCCACGCCATTCTGAGAAAACCAAGGAAGAGGACAGGAAGGAAGAAGAGGGGGAGAAATATCAGAAAAGGGAGCATGGGGAAGACGGCAGTGAAGACAAAAACGTGGAAGACCTAGGAGAGACACAGAATGCCTTTCTCAACAAAAGAAACCAGGCTACCACTAAGAAAAAAGAGGAGTTAGAGGCCAGATATGGTCTACACTCTGCTGGGCCCCCTGAGGAGAAGACACACAGCCGGGAGAGGAACAGCCAGGAGAGTGGAGAGGATACAAGAAGCCAGGAGAAACACATTCAAGAGTCTAAAAGCCAAGTTGGGAGCAAGGAAGAATCTGAGGAAAGTGAGGAAGATGCTGAGCCTGATGTGGACAAACGACGCTGGAAGCCAAGACACCACCATGGGAGGACCAGGCCTGACAGGTCCTCTCAAGAAGGGAAACCTCCCTCTGAGGAAAGGGGACACCTCCGTGAGGAATCTGAAGACTCAAACATGGGCACAGTCAGTTTAGGGGAGAAGAGGGACCACCATCCAACCCACTATAGGGCTTCAGAGGAAGAACCCGAATATGGGGAAGAAGTGAGGAGTTACCAGGCTGTCCAGGCTCCCAAGGATCTGGAGCAGGGACGATATGGGGGCAGAGGAAGTGAGGAGTACAGGGCTCCAAGACCTCCCAGTGAGGAGAGCCAGGAGGAGGATAAGAGAAATCGCCCCAGCTCAGAGCTTGACAACATAGCACAGGGATATAACGAAGAAAGTGAGGAAGAGAGGGGCCGTGAGGGGGGACATCTCCACAGAGCCAGGGGAGGGGAACCAGGTGCATATTCCATTCCAGACAACAAAGAAGAAAAACGGTTCTTGGGTGAAGGACACCACCGTGTCCAAGACAACCAGATGGACAAGGCAAGGAGGCACCCACAAAGCGAGTGGAAGGAGCAGGACAGAAATTACCTCAACTATGGCGAGGAAAGGGGTGATGAAGAAGCCCAAGGGAAATGGCAACAGCAGGAGGATCTAGAAGATGCTACAGAGAGCAGGGAGGAAGCTAGGCTTCAAGGCAAACAGTACGGTCCCCATTACACCACTGACAAGAGGAAGAGATTAGGGGAGCTGCTCAACCCATACTATGACCCTTCCCAGTGGAAGACCAGCCGTTTTGAGAGGAAAGACAACATGGATGACAATTTTCTTGAGGGGGAAGAGGAAAATGGGCTGACCTTGAATGAGAAGAATTTCTTCCCAGAATACAGCTATGACTTGTGGGAGAAAAAGCCCTTCGAGGAGGACGTGAACTGGGGATACGAGAAGAGAAATCTCTCCCCCAAACTGGATCTGAAAAGGCAGTATGACCGGGTGGCTGAACTAGACCAGCTTCTTCATTACCGGAAGAAGTCAGCCGAATTTCCAGACTTCTATGATTCTGAGGAGCAGATAACCCCACGCCATGCAGCAGAGAATGAAAAGGACAGGGCTGGCCAGGGAGTTCTGACAGAGGAAGAGGTACGGTGCGGGACTTCTGTTTAAAATTAAAATAGTTAATGTTAATATCTTCAAGACTATCTGAAAGTAATGTGGAGAAACTAGTGGGAATTGATTACCATGAGGATACAGCCCTAGTAAGAGAATGCCAACAACCTCTGGGCTGGAGTTCCATTGTCCATATCCCTACCCACTTACCCTACTGCAGCGCTTCTCAACCTTGGCTGCATGTTGGAATCACCTGGAGGGCTTGAATAATTAGTGACGTTTAGGATCCACCCCCAGGGATTCTGTATCTTTGGTGCTGGGTGCTACTTGGGCATCAGGATTTTTACAAGCTTCCAGGTGGTTTCAGTGTTCAGCCAAGGTTGACAATCATTCTTTTGGTGCCTTCTTGTTCATTTAAATTTTCATCGCTATTTCCCAGGGTAAGAAGGAACAGATGATACAGAAATTAGTTGCTGCTTTAGTCTATCTTTTTCAGCTACTGGACTATAAAAATTAGTTTACATCTCAGAAAGTTAACATGATCAGAACCATACCTGCCTAAACAATCATTTTTTCCTAATATTGAATTATGCTATTGGCATTTCTCAAACTTGAATGTGCATCGGAATCTCAAGAGATTCCTAGCTTCCGAGTTTCTGATTGAGTAGATCCTGGGTGGGGCCCAAGAATGCATTTCTGGTAAGTTCCTTGGTGATGCTGATGTCTCTGGTCAGGGGACCACACTTTGAGAACCGCCGATGTAGGGTGTCTCATATGGCTTCTAACGTATCAAAAATTCCCTTCTGTTCATAGTCCCTCAAACCACAATAAAATTAATCGATCTGGGACCTCATGCCTCCACTTTTCCTTTTCTGTATTTTTTAGGAAAAGGAACTTGAGAACTTGGCTGCGATGGATCTGGAACTACAGAAGATAGCTGAGAAGTTCAGTGGTAACCGAAGGGGCTGATGGCCATTGGAGCAAAGGGCAGTTTTAAGAAGCAGTCCTCACATTATTTATTTTCCACCATTTCACTGAAAGATACCATTTATTTACCCAAAAGCAGAAAGTAGAATTTTCTGTTCATTCAGTGTTTGACACAATTGGAAATGCTTTAATTTTTGCCAGAATGCTATTGAAAATATGAATAGCATGACTTGTAACATATCCTTTCTCGCAAAATAGACACATTAACATGCTCGTGACAATGACTGTGCTGTAATCCTTGAAAAAGAAATACATTTGTCTTGGTTTGAAATAATAAAAGATTCACCTAAGGCCAAAGTTTCATGTTCTTAGCTTCCTTTGGGCTAACAGGGAAGAGTGTGATTTTCAAACCCATTCTCTAAAGTAAATTTTAAAAGACAGCAATAGGATTTGTTGGTCTTTGGATGCAGAATAGGCAAAAAAGAAAATAAAACAACAACAAAAAAACTTTGAAGTAAAAGAACATCTGGGATATAAAGCAAAAGAGTACAGGAAAAGACATCTGTTCCCCCAGGGTAAAGAAAGATTATTAAAGAGACTTGAAGAACCTATTTCAAAAATGACCATAAGACATTTACTTTTTAAAATCCTGTTATCTGGAAAGCTCTGGGAGTAGTCAGCCACAGGTCATTTTTCAGGGCTAAGGAGGAGAGAGTCTGGATAATGGGAAAAACTCTGGACTCGGAATCAGAACAGGTAGGCTGATCCAGACAGATTCCTGGACCCTCAGGGCCGGTCTCTTTTAAGTTTTCACCATGTCATTCCGGAGGACACAGATCAACCCACTATATGCCTTTCAGGACTACTTGATGTTTTGCTTGATGACGTGGAAGAAGATGGGGCTCTGGCTCTATTACTAAGTAGCTGTATGACTTCGGACAAGTTGCTTTCCCTCTCTGGACCTCAGGTTCATCAGTAAAATACGGATACCTGCCTTATTGGGTTGTCACGAGGATAATGAGTATGCAAAACTCTTAGAATAGTGCCTGGCATATGGCATGGCGCAGGAAATGTTGGCCGCTACCATTACTAACCCCGCAGCTAGCTTCCTATGGCAAGACAAGTGGAAAGTGTCCTCTTCTCCTTCCTTTTACCTGTCATCTCATCCCTCACCAGTGGTGCCTCCCAAGGGATTGAGCCCCAGGTGCCACAGCAGTGAGCTGCTTGGTAATATACCCTTTCTAGGCTGTCTTTGTCTCCCTGTACTACTTCTTACTGGTAACCTCGCAGGTATTTCCTGGAATCAGATCCCAAATAAACAGCTTGTTCTCAACTTCTTATTTCAGGATCTGCTTCTGGGGGACCCCAACCCAAGAAACCATCCAAAGCGAGGCTTGTATTATGGCAAATGTTTTTAATGTACTACCATTATAACCCTTTGTGTTACCACATCTTAATACAAGTTACTAAGAAATACTTAACACATTGCAGTAGATTTTTTTTCTCTATTGCAGCTCGGCAGAAAACAAAATCACTAATAAAAAGGATTTAAGGGCCCAAGATGAATAGCGATTTACTCACTGGTTAAGGGAAGACAAAACACTGCAATGCACCAAATGCTAGCCTGGCAAGCAACACACACACACATGCACACAGCCCTGCTCATGAGAAGTTGCTGGCTGCTGGCAGGTAAGCATAGCACTGCACGGTCCTGGCCTCCTGGTGATGTCCCGGGCACTAACACATCCTTTTGGTTTAGTTTGCAAACACTTCAGGGCAGGGCAATGTGTAGGCACAGATGACCTATCAAGGATACAGGAGACATTCAAGAAATCCCACCTGACCCATGGTGCCAGCAAAGTGCAGTTAGGATTTCTGGGGATGCCATGCCACCATTTCCTTAGGATGAACTCAAGGACTACCCAGGCCATGGTTTTCTCCTCTTTTGATCAAAGTCATGTATGTTGATGGCAAAACATCAAGTAGTCCTGAAAGGCATATAGTGGGTTGAACTGTGTCCTCCAAAATGACATGGTGAAGACTTAACCCCTGGCACCTGTGAGTGTGACCTTATTTGAAGATTTTCTGCAGATGCAATCAAGTTAGGATGAAGTTGTTAGAGCGGGCCCATATCCAATATGACCAGTGTTCTTAAAAGAGGAGGGAAATGTGGATAGATACAGAGGACAACGTCATGTGAAGACATAGAGAGAAGATGGCCATGTGAAAATGGTGGCAGAGACTGAAGCTGGGTTGCCACCAGCCAAGAAACATCTGGGGTCAGCAGAAGCTAGAAGAGAAAAGAAAGATTCTTCCCTAGAACTGCCAGGGGGAGAATGGCCCCACTGACACTTTGATTTGGAACTTCTGGCCTCCAGGACTGTGAGACAACACATTTAATTCTCCCTTTTGGGATACTAGCAGGTCTTGGCACACCCTCAATTACTGGGGATCACTAAGAACAAAGATGGTGGCTTAGACAATCAGTTTTTTTTTTCCTTTTTTGTGTGTATGGTGGGGGATGGACAGAGGGAAAGAGAGACTCTTAAGTAGGCTCCATGCCCAGTGCAGAGCATAACGTGAGGCTCTATCTTACAACACTGAGATAATGACCTGAGCTGAAATCAAGAGTTGGGTGCTTAAACAACTGAGCCATCCAGGCACCCTGACAATCACAAAGGGTTGACAGACAACCAGGAGTTCAAGACTGAGCTGATTGGTGAGACTTATCTCCTACACAAGACCAATTTGTCAAGACTGGGAGAGGTTGCTGTCATATCCAATATGTAAGCACCAACATACAGAGTGAAGAAAAAAAAGAAACAGAGGAATGCGTTCCAAACAAAAGAACAAGATAAATCTCCAGAAACAGATCTTAATGAAACAGAGATAAGAGATTTATCTTATAGAGTTCAAAATCATGGTCATAAAAATGCTCACCATGGTCAGGTCATGAACAAAGTAAGAATTTCAGAAGACAGAAAATAAAAGTAAGTACCATAAAGAAATCAGAGCTAAATAACACAATAAGTGAACTAAAATATTCAATGCAGAGGTTCGACAGCAGATAGATCAAAGAGAAGAAAGGATCAATGAAATCAAAGACTGGGCAGTGGAATTCATCCATTGAGGGGTGCAAAAAATTTTTTAAAACTATAAAGAGTGAAGATAGCCTAAGGGACTTAATGAGACACCACTAAGTGGACAAACATACACATTATCTGGGTCCCAGAAGGAATGATAAAGTGGCAGAAAAGTTATTTAAAGAAATGGCTAAAAACTTCCCTAACCTGGAAAAAGAAACAGACATCCACATCCAAGAAACCCAAAGAGTACCAAATAAGATGAAGCTACACTGAGACACGTTATAATTAAATTGTTAAAAATTAAAGATATGGAGACTCTTAAAAGGAGCCAGAGAAAAGCAACTTGTGACCTACAAAGGAACCCCTCTAAGACTGCTGGTGGATTTTTCAGCACCAATTCCTGTCAGAAGAAAGTGGGATGATATAGTCAACGTGCTGAAAAAAACCAAAAAACTGCCAATCAGGAATACTCTACTTAAGAATCCTCTAAGTTGTCCTTCAGAAATGGAGAGAGTTTCCGGACAAAAAGCTGAAGTTCATCAGCACTAGACTAGCCTGACAAGAAATGTTAAAGGGAATTCATTAAACTAAAATGGAAGCTACTAATCAGCTAACTGAAATGAGAACAGTATGAAACTCACTGTTATATAGTTAAATTCACAATATTGTAATGGTGGTGGGTAAATCACTAATAATTCCAGTACAAAGGTTAAAGGACAAAAGGATTAAAAATAACTGTAAATACAAATATACACAGTATGAAAAAAATAAATTGTGCAATCAAAATAATAAAACACAGGGAGTGTAAACATATAGACCTTTTGTGTATGGATTATATCTGAAGGAAACAAACTCAGTATCTCAAAGAGGTATCTGTATTCTCATGTTCACTGCAGCCTTATTCACAATAGGCAAGATATAGAAACAACCTAAGTGTCTGTTGATGAATGAATAAAGATGTGTCTATACACAATGCAACACTAATTAGCTCGATGAGAAGGAAATCCTGCCATTTGTAACAATTTGGATACCTTGAGGGCATGATGCTTTGTGAAATAAGCCAGACAGAGAAAGACAAATAATGTGTTAACTTACTTGTATGTGGAATCTAAAAAAAAAAAAAACAACTCATGAAAATGGAGAGTAGAATGGTGGTTACTGAGGAGATATTGATCAAAGACTAAACTTCTAGTCAGAAGACGAGTGAGTTCTGGAGATCTAATATACAGCATAGTGGTTATAGTTAACAATACTGCATTATATACTGAAAGTTGCTAGTAGAGTAAATCTTACACATTCTCACCACAAACAGAAATGGTAATTATGTGCTGGGATGGAGGTGTTAGCTAAGGCTACGGTGGTAATCACTTTGCAATATATAAATATAACAAATAACAAGTTATACATCTTAAACCTACATGATATTGTCTTTTTTTAAAAGATTATTTTAGAGGGAGAGAGAACGTGTGCATACATGAGCAGGGGTGGGGACAAGGGCAGAGGGAGAGGAAGAATCTCAGACTCCCCACTGAGTGCAGAGCCTGACGCAGGGCTCGATCTCAAGGCTCTTGAGATCACGACGTGAGGCAAATCTAAGAATCAGATGCTTGACCAACTGAGCCACCGAGGTGTCCCAGTTTATACAATGTTATATGTCAACTCAATAAAGCTGGGGGGGGTGCTTTACACAATTTTAGTGTACCTCTAAGCTAAAAAAAATCATCTAATTGGCACCACTGTATATTTCCAATTATCCTAATCCAGTGAAGAAATAAAGTAGACATCACTAAATGACTTTTGTCTTTATTTTTTGACTGCCACTCATTAAAGTGTTATTTCACATAATTCTCCTGGTGGCTAGATATCCAGAAGTCATAGAATTATCCATTCATCTGCTCCAAAGGTGGATGTCCACTTTACAAACAGGACAACAGCTTCATGTATTTTGCTGGCGTTCTTGATGTGAGTGCACACACAGGAGTGTTTCTCAAGCAGTGGTTCCTGGGCCAGCAGCATCACCTGGAAACTTCCTAGAAATGCAGATCTTCTGCCCACCCCAAACTACTGAATCAGAAACTTGGAGGTGTTAAACAATCCAGATTTAATAAGCCTACCAGGGAATTCTGGCACACACTAAGTTTTCAAGTTACTGAATTAAGCAATCAGTCCTCAAAGATGAAGTACCTTATATGCAAGAGAAAAAAAAATAACACAGGTTAAGGTTAACTTTTGCTGCTGGTACATGACAGGAGTTCACAAGTCAGCTCCAAGGGTGGCTCCATGGGCACATGCCTTGATAGCGCAGACGTCCAGAATGAATGAAATGAGCTGAGCCTTGAAAACTGGATGAATCCCGAGGAGAGGATTTAAACAAGAGCAACCAGTGGAGACCAGCTACTACAGAATCCAGTCTGTGCACACGTGTTCTCCTGGACAAACCGGGACAGGTTGTATGTGGGTGGTGACTGTTTGCAAGGACATGTTCAGCGAGGTGTCGATTTGGGCCTGTTTTCTTATATAGACCACGTGTCAAAATCAGCTGAAAGCCAGTGAATGTGGTGTCACTGACCCCATCATTAATGTAAATCAGACGAATCATAATAGGAAACACTTTTATTCTTTAAAAGCCATTGTTTTAAGAAAAAGGAATCAAAACTGTACTGGTTGGTGATCACATTGATCATTATCAGGATAGTACATGCTATTAGGAAAATGTAATTTCTGTCTGAGATGCTCCTTGCTGATCAGCATCTATGCTATAATGATGTCAACGATACACATTACAAGCACATTCAGTGAGCAAGACAAGGGCCACAGCTTACTCTAAATACTTTCCTTGGCTGTAGCAGATGACCAAATTTGATTATACATTTTCAGAGCTTAGAAAGGCTGACCACCTAATCATGCCAGAGCTCAACAGACCAGCATTAATAATCACCAAAAAAGGCACTTTAAAATACACTTGACAAGGAGTGACGCTAATGCAATGAGAACTGGTCAAAGCCCTGCACTAAACTTTGTCATAGATCATATAAATAGTGCATTCTCGGTTTCCATACGTATATATAAATATATATGTGTGTATATACCAACAACCATAAACACGTGTGTCTATCTCCGTAAGTCTCTGGATGGGGGGGGAAAAAACCTTTGCTGTTTCCTTTAATAAAACACAAAAATTCTAGGCATTTCACTCGGAACAAAGAATGAGGAGATGGGCAAATTAATGCAAAAAAGTACCCTACTATACCTTTGTGTATTGACCCAAAAAAGCAGTACAATAAATACTCAGAACTTTCCTAAGTTGTCAACTATTAAAATAAAAAAATCTAGTGTTTTTAAAAAGTTTATTCCACTGGAGGGAACAGGGAGGGTATTTTTGGTGCTGTCCATCTCATACACTCACACATCCATATTGCTTCGGTTGAAGAGAGTAGAATGAACACAAGAAATCTCTTCCACAAATTCTTTCTTTCCATACCCAAGTTTTGGATATGTTGTGTCATTCCACTTAGTTTAACGTATAAACAAAGTCTTGTATAAAGATATGCTTAGGATGTCTAAATTCTCCAGATATTTTCACAGAGTACTACAAGTACTTACAGGATTTTTGTGAAATCAACAGAATTGGCCACATACACACTAGTCCACTGTGTACACTCCAGGCTTGGGTGCTCTGGCTCGATGTTCTTATAGACCAAATTTATCTGTTCCAGAGGTGGACAAAAGGCTTACTTGTCCTTCCCAGGAACAAATGTATAGACTTACTTTTAGAAGATGAGAAAACAATTAGTGATGGCATTTAAAGTTTAATTACTAACTGTATAACGCCTGAGGAAAAAAATCAGAGCAATTTCTGAAAGGTTAAGAGTCAGACTCCGGGCATTTCCGTTTTTTAGCTGCTGGCTCTTCAGTCTTGTGTGATTCTAAAGTGCTTGAGTTGGATTTGAGACTGGGGTCGGCTTTAAGGTTATCCATGGCGACAGTGAAGCCTGAGAGAAGGTACCCCCCACCTCCGCTCATCAGTAGTTTGGGATGACTTCGATCTGGCAAAACCTAATCAAGACAGAAAGACATTCATGTTTTCCTAAGCAGATAAAGCACATGCTAACAATACACATGCCAAAAATCAGAATTTAAATGACAGAGATTCTCTTGAAGATTTAATCCAATCAATTTCTAAAGAGCGCCTTCCTTCACGTGCAGATTAAAGTGTAGAAACTGGTTTTAAGGATTTTCTTCTGAAAAATAAAATTAAAGCTGCTGCTCTCAAACCTGAGGCAAGTTTCTACTGGCGAACGAGCAAATGTCTGTGTAGTACTCTGGGCCTGCACATAGCTTTCTTCCTACCGGCTCTAGGAAGCTTCACAGCCAATAGTGGAGTGTGGGTCCACGGAGAAGTAGCTACTGGACATATCCAGAGCTTCCTTCCCCTGATACCTTGTTAACTCCGACAAAATCTCTTCTCTGCTGTTACCATAGCTCAAGAAGATCACTGCCATGTAGGGCGGAGTCTGCTCAGGGCCTTGAGAATCCTGGATCAAGGCAGTAGATGTGCAAGCAGAAGGGCAGGGCCTGTGGCGGCCATGGAGGTACTCCCTCAGTTCTCCCTTCAAGAGGGAACCAGTTGTGAGGAGTTCGAGGAGCAGAAAGCCCCTAGCTGCTGCTGCTTTGGGATTCTGAGCAGCATTCATACACAGGGAGACCATGGGCTGCTCCAAGTCGATTACTGAGCATGGGTACCCAGGACCGCAACATTTCTGCCCAAGACAGGGCTCCTTTATTGGGCAAGCTTTGCTCTGGGGTTCCCCATCATCCTGGCTGAGACTTTCTGAAGGCAGCACTGCAGGCTCTTCCTCCCCATCTTCCTTTCTCCCTCCTTTTGCAGCAGTCAGACCTCCAACACGGTCTGAGGGCTTTCCTACCTGGCTCTGCTCCCTCTCCTTCTCCTCTTTCAGAGGCATCTTCCCCCATAAATCCCTTACACTTCTAATTCCATCTTAGCGTATGCCTTCCAGAGGACCTGAACTGATGTTGGACCCACCAGTAAGTCCTGAAAATCTGCTACAAAGACATCTCAGCTGAGAGGGCAGAGTCACTTTCTTGTTGGCCTAGGGATTTTGCTATCATCAGTTATTCCCTCCACAGTGATCTTGAGGCCTTGGAGAAACACGAACCATAACTGTTTGCATTTTAAGTGGCTCTGGACTGGAGTTTCAGAGTAACAGACCCTGACATGAAGGAGGAAAAAGGGTCAGGAAGAGCCAGGGCACTTTGTCTGAGTTACAAGCAGGAGATTCTTTCATCTGTAGATGGAAATACGGGCATCTATTTAACAGCTTCTGGCACCACTGCAGAGAGCCAGTGACTCAGGAGAGCAGGCCCCTGGAAGCAGCGGGAAGAACACGTACCTGGTAATTCCTGAGCCAGGTTTCCGACAGCCTGAGGTTGATGACCCCTCCTCTTTCCCGCAGTTTTGTGTAGCATTCCAACAGGGGCTAAAGGCATAAACAAAATTCTGTTAAGAATGCCTGTGAGGGCTTGATTTGAGTATTAACACACAGATGCAAGAACTCCCAGCCCTTCCATGTCAGCATTACCTCTTTATACTGACAGTAGACCACAAATGGTCTTGAAGGGGCCACGAAGTCCAGCAAAGACAGCAGGAGTGGAGTGGGATGGAAACGACTAGCAACAATTAAACTGCAAAGAAAACGTTAGACAAAATTATTTCTCTCCTCGGCAAGGCAGAGCATAGATTTTAAAATGCATTTAAAATGACCATCTCCTGGGATGCCTGGGTGGCTCAGTTGGTTGAGCATCTGCCTTTGGCTCAGGTCATGATCCCAGGGCTCTGGGACTGAGCCCTGTGTCGACTCCCTGCTCTGCGGGGAGCCTGCTTCTCCCTCTTCCTCTGCCACTACCCCTGCTTGTAGTCTCTCTCTCTCAAGTAAGTAAAGTCTTCAGAAAAAATGATCATCTATTCATTTGCCATGACTCACACAAGGAAGAGCTTTAAATACCACATTCTACAAATCCCCCCCCAAAATAAAATCATGTGTTTCTAAGAAACACAAAATGAACTAAAAGCTCTCTTGGTGCTTGGCAACGCTAAACAGCATTTAATGACATTCTTGACTTAAAAAAAAAATCATCTGGAAACAAATCCAACATTGTAATTCTGCCTTTGCAGATATCAGAATCTACATCTCCTGTCAGGTTTTCCTTAGCCTAACCATTAGCCAGAGTCATATCAATTTGAATGGCCTACCCCCTGCATATAGCAGGACCACACAGACTCATCTGATACACTATCACTGGAGACACTTCAAATTTATTCTAGAACTCTGAAACCAACACAATTTCCCACATCCACCAGATGCAGCCTCCTGTCTTTAAAAACCCAACATAGAATCATCATCTCTGCTCCCACTATAATCGAAGCAGACACACAAAGAATTCCGTGTGAAGCGCAGCCCATGGACACCCAGGTATCTGTATTCCTTCATCAACGTACCCATCTGAGTTTCTTTCACTCAGCAGAGCAGCAGCCTCTAAGTGTCTTTTCCTTTGCTCTTCTTGTCTCCTCTGCTTTTCCTGAATCTTCAAGAAGAAAAAGAAGAAACTAGCGTACTGAAGTCATTCAATCAGGCTTATGGAAATGATGGTCTGTCAAAAATTTCAACGGTATTTATCAACCTGGACTAAAGCAACAGAAGGTCATTCATGAGGAAGCCAGAAACACACAAACCCGTTTGTTATAGAACCATCAGTAAGCTACCTACACAATGCTTCTGGATCCCAAAGCTCTGTCCCAAAGAATACATGACACACGTGTGCACACCCACGCACACATTTTCTCCGTCTGTTCTGACATTTATTATCTTGGGCACTGATGCTCCAAAGTCACACCAAATCTCAGTGCCAAAGGAAACTCGGAGAGGAATATTACGAAGGTAGGGGGACTCTTAACACTTACATAATCCTTTTTGCTTCCTCTCTCTTTAGACTCTTTATAGTCTGGATCTTGCGAGACGATTTCCATTGTTTCCTGTTCTGGTGGGTGATGGCTCTCTTGGGCTTCTGCTACGTTGTCTTCATTCTCCTGTTCCGAAGTCTGTTTTTCCTCCAGGGTGCCATTACTTTCTTCAGCTGAAGCACCGTCTTTAGGCTCTGAAGATAACATCTCCGCAGAAAATGTTCCATTTAGGAGACTGTTCACTTTGTTAAGTGGGAAATCATAAAGACCACTGAGGAAAGATTTGGGGAATCCAAAACATGCTGTTGCTGCCCGAACAGGTCCACCTCCAGGGTACAGCTGAATAATGGAACCAAAACCTGAAGAGATTAAAAAAATAAAGGTCTGCTGGATGGAGGGGATCCTAGACTCAGTACACCTTTAGGGTCCTCCACTGTAAGAAGACTGAATGTCTGTACTCTTTGAAGGGGCTGCAGGATAATGCAGTTCCGCTTGGCGGTCATTTAACCCATGAATATTCCCAATGAAAGAAATAACAATTCCAGAACACATGAACCTCCATGTGACACCATGGTAAAACTGTGTGATCTTGCAAATTTGGGTGTCACGTGATTGGCAATTGGCTCTCAGCTTTCCCCCAGTCTGAACCTTAATCAGGGCAGCTCGAAGTTCTTACCTGCCACAGGGTTAGAGGGAGGGCAGGCAAACCAGGCTGTGTGCGTTCCTCCAGGACAAAATATACCCCACATAGTCTTCTCATCCAATCCCCTCAATTCTCGCCAATAAAATGAGAACCAGCTATCCAAGAATTTACTGAAATCACTGTCCTGGAGGTCCAAGCCGGCCAAAGACTTCTTAAACACCCCCACTGATACTGAAGTTGGGGAAAGAGCAACTGCCATGCAGTGGCACTGACACAGCACTGGCTGGAAGATGTAGACTCTGCAAGAAGGTCCCAGGGACTAGGGGGGGTGTGGGCCCACCCAAGCCATTTCATGAATCTTGCAGTAATTCAGCCTCACTTTCTGTACCCTTACATTTTTAAGCCCTTCTACTCACATCACGATAGTGGTCTAATGAACCCAAAAATGGTAAATCTTACCTCCCATCCGTTCCATCATTGCACCCAGCACCAAGCCTGCACAGGTTTCCATTACAATCATTTTATTGCCAGCACGGACATTTCCCAAAGTCAACATCTGGGCTAGTGTATCATATCTCATGTGGCTAAGGAAAAAAGAGTGATTTGTTTATTTTTAGCTAAGCAGAAGCAGCTATTTTAATCATTTTTTTAAGTTTTGTTTGTTTATTTCATAAAAATTATGTTGATAAGATTATAGATTGTTTTGGAGGCAACAGTAAAAAGAACTTACAATTCATGAGGTAGGAGGACACTTTATGCAGGTGAGCAAGTTTTTCATTTTACTTAAAATCATGACTGTTCTTAAAGATATATTTTCCCCCAATTATACTTTTGAAAGGAAACAAAGCGTACTTAATTTTTCCAGGTTCTCTTGCATAATACATAATTGAAAGAATGCGGGTGGATGGCTTCACAACAGTAATGATGGCTTCATACCTGGGGGAAGAAAAAAGAAGACATCAGTTTTTAAAAACTGGCTTAAAAATACTTTATTTTTAATAATAAACATTTTATAAACCTATAAAGATATAATACTTTCATCCTTTTCGAACAAAATCCACTTACTTCTTTTTCTTCTTTTTTATATATTTATCTTGAGCAAATTCTGTCTTGTCCCGGAATGTTGTACTATTTTCAATTAACTGCTGAACTATTTCCTATAAGAAAAGGAGCAAGCAGATTTCCTGAAACTTTATTTCCATGGAAATGATAACTTCAAAGGTTTCTTACCCTAGAATGTATCCAAAGGTCTGATTTTCCAATCCCTTCTCCAGAGAAGCCTAAATAAATAAACTGCATTTTTTTTTACCTCTGTCTAGAACTTGTATTAAAATACAAGTACTTTATAACTATACTTAAAACAGGATTAAAAAAAAAAAAAAACCAGAGCTACATAATAAAGGGAGAAGGGATATAAAGGAAATTGTCCTTCCTGAAGACACTGGCTGAAAACATTACTGAAAATGAACCAAGTTAAGCTCTGATAGTCACTAAGTTATTAAATTCTCTTTTGCTAATAATATCAGTTGTCACTCACTTACATTCCTGTATATAAGAAATGAAATCTTTCACCTACTGAATGGCATGTACAGGTCAAGCTATTGCTAAGAGAAAAGCGTATTTTTACATTTTACTTTAATAAATCCTGCTTTAAAATCCAAGCAATTTCCTCAACACCAAACAAAAACGAAACACAACATCCTTTGAATATTACCTCTCCTTTAATGCCTTTGTCCTTTAAAGCTTTTATGTCATCTTGAGTAAGTTTCTGAGATTTCCCATCATCAATTATATTTCGATTATCAGTGCCTGCTTCTTTGGTCTCTAAGGAAGGAAATTGCTTAATGACATTGATGATCTGAAACTATGTAAAATCTTTCTTCTTCTAAGTTTATGTCCACATCCAGCCCATCTCGTACATGCTCTGGCCCCCAATGACCTTTTCTGACCTCATTTCTTGGCCCCTGTGCTTCAGCCATGCTGCCCTTCTGTTCCTTAAGCACACCAAGCACAGGCTCACTGTGAGGCTTTGGCACCTGCTGCTCCCTCCACTTGCGAGTGCCCTCATGACAGGGCACTTTCTAGGTCCTTTCCAGCCCTCAGGACTGAGCTCATCATCTCAACCACGTCTCACCCAATCAGCCTCCAGTACACCTCCCTGTTTTACCATCTTCACAGCACACATCACTATCTGCAAGTGTGTTGTTTGCTTTTCTACTTATTCTTGGTGTTCCCCACTGCTCTGTACACTTTATGAGATGATTTAGACAATGCCTAATCATGCCTGGCACAGATTTGGTGCTCAATAAAAATAATGTAGGTTAGTTTAAAAGTACTTAATTAACTGGTTCGAACCAAAACTTCAACAGCAGTTATTTGATTTTAAAAATTAATTATTTTTATTTTTACTAATAAACTATTTTACATACATTTATTTCAACAAATGTTGAAATATTTAATTTTAATTAACAATAACCACTAAAATTATGGGGTCTTTGCTATAGGCAAGGCACTATTAAGAACTTCCCATGTGTTATGTGACTGAAACTGTCTACAGCCTAGGCATTAAATGTATTTATGGCTCCATTTTACAAATGTAGATAGAAGACCTAGAGAAACCAAGTAACCTGCCTAAGATTACAAGGCAAGTGATGAAACTGGAAGTTAAACCTAGTCAGTTAAATTCGAAGCCAGACTCTTAAATGCCTGCAGCTGTTATGTAACTTCGGCGCACTGAAAGGAGTCTACCTGACCTTACACTGAAATAGCAAGGATTATTCTAGGATTAAAAACTTGTCCCAAAGTCAGAAAGCCAGTTAATGATGGGCTGGAGCCAGAATCCAGGTACCCAAAGCCAAAGGCAGACCTTGCTTCTTTACACCAAGCTCCAGTTCTTAGATTACAAGTTTAAATTTCTTTGGGGATAGCCTGAGTTAGCATTTTAGAATTGGGGTTGACAGGTTTCTGACTAGCCAGCTCGAGAGCACCTATTTCATATACCCAAAGTAGTGCACCTGAAGCAGGTTCTTCCTTCTTCTTCTTAGGCTGAAGGCTTCCTCCATTGGTCACTTCAAATGTGGTTCCATAACTATGGCCAATGACGTTATCCAAATAGAACCACTGTTTTTCAAAAGTTACTTTTCTAGGGAAGAAAATGCAATTAGCCGAATCTCATTTGCATTCAGTATAGAAAAGAAAGGTTTAATCAAGTTTATTTCAAAACTGGTCTCCATAAAGAATGATCAGCAGCATTACCTCTGAACATAAACTGACAAACTAGAAAGAACTGGGTTGGGGCAGAGACAGAAAAATTAGTAAGAACATATAAAAACACTGAATTTGGAAGGAGAAACAAGGACAGAAGACCTTCTTGTGAGGCACTGGTCTGGCTCCAATTTGCAATGACAGGATGTCCAGACTCACAGCTTTGTGGATTGCCTGTACAGCATAAAGGGTCACCGAGACTGCCAGGCCACCGCACACACACCGTCACACTACTTGCAACTCTAACTAGAAAACTCTCGAAAGTGAACTATCACTGGGATGACAGGGATTCAACAAATTCCCTGGTCTAACTGGCTATTTTCTTTCAAAATTATCTAGTAAAAACAGAGTTACCTAGTTGGCTCAGTCAGGAGAGAATGAAACTCTTAATTTCAGGGTCATGAGTTCAAGCCACACACTGGGTATGGAGCCTACTTAACAAACAAACAAACAAAATTATCTAGTAAAGGCAAATTATATTTACAAGTAAATATCATTGACAATCTATACATTTCGAAATGGTGCTTAACACTGACAATGCTCTACTGAGGATCGGGCAACATCAGCTTTCCCCATCACCTGGATTTTTATATTTTCATTTAAAAGGAAAATCCCACAAAAACAAAAAAAATTTTTTTTCCCAAAAAAGAAAACTAATATCCACTGAGTGTTGACCAGTGGCTAGGCAGTATGTGCCAGTGTGTTTCATACTTTTTTATTTAATTCTCACAGTAATCCTAGGACATAGCTCCTTCCAGAAGAGCAATCTGAGCTTAGGGAAAAGTATCTTGTCCAATATTCAGTTACAAAGTGGAAGCTGGGATTAAAATCCAGGTCTGCCTGACCCCAAAGCCTGCTTCCTTCTACCATACCACACAGTCTGCTCCAGAAAAGGCTAACGGATCTCAGGAAGCCCTGCCTAATTTTAGGACATGACCCATGTCTACAGAACTCTGAATCCTGGAAGACACATACTGTTTGTTTGTCCCCCACCTACACCTTCTTCTCCTTTCTCTGTGCCCCAGGAGTCTATGACAGATGCATAGACCACATCACCCAGACTCCATTGCCAAAACTTTCCCACCATTACTAGACCCTGGTGCATCACCATTCTCTGCTGGTTCTCTAAAGCTTCCCACACCACTGTATGTGTATGTGTCACATCTTCATTAAATCTCCTCACTTGAATCATCCAAGTGAACTCCTGTGAGATCCTAAGTGATCCAGATAGGGTCAATTCTTATTCTTTGCTAGGTGCCCAGTTTCTATAACATAACAATATAACAGACTTTTAAAATATTTGCTGACATAAGTCCAGTCAATTCAATTGAAACTCAGTTCAGCCCAGATGCGCACTCCGTACGCTCATCCCTTGAGCACCCTGGTGCTAAGGAAACACTGAGCTGGGTTGGGTTTACCCTTCTCGAGGCTGGTCTGATATTCAAAGAAGGGTGGGTCGCTCAAACTGATGCGTGGCAAGAGGTCACTGCCCCAGTCAGGAAAATGGGGCCAGGCAGAAGAATGTGATGCCATGTCTTCACTGAGAAGGAGTGGGATTTGCAGAGTCTTCTTCTCAATAAGTCAGATTGCTTCTGCCCAGCCAGATGCGTACAGACCAGAAGAAAAGTGAAGGGAGAGTCTACCCTGGGATGTAGACGAGTTCAGAGGGTCATATACTAAATAAAATGGCAACAAATGCACTGGCTTCTGCCAAGAAAAGTAATGAAAAGTGTTTCCAAATAAGTATGTCTCGAGTGCTTCCAGAGTACTTTTTGAAATGAAGATGTTACTACCTGCCTTGTTGTTAATGGAAAAGCTTTGTCTAAAAAAAAAAACAAAAACAAAAAAAAAACACCACATTAACAACCACATTTTAAAATTAAGCAACTTAAAAGTATGAGAAAGAAAAGGAAGAAAAACGAAGATTTCACCTACATGGTCATTATACAGCCGTGTAAACTTTGGTATCATTTCATCAAACTTACAAGGACTGTGCTGCACTGCTGTACTTCACTTAAATAGTTTAAATAATTAGCACTGGCTTTCCTCCAAAAGTATATACTTGAAGGCTGGCCCATATTTTAAATCAGAAATTCTAAAGAGAAAATGGTGCAGATATTATATTTGTGGACTAAAGGAACCCCCCCATATTTCTTTGTCTTTACTAAATTGATTCTTTTTTTAAGATTTTATTTATTTATGTGAGAGAGAGCATGAGAGGGGAGAAGATCAGAGGGAGAAGCAGACTCCCCGTGGAGCTGGGAGCCACATGTGGGACTCCATCCCAGGATTCCGGGATCATGACCTGAGCCGGAAGACAGTTGCTTAACCAACTGAGCCACCCAGGCGTCCTCCTAAATTGATTCTTATGCAATAAGACTTGGCTGTCACCAGCATGCTGCTTTGGGGACTGTTACTTGACTATTTTCTAATGACACCTGTTTCACTTTAAATACCAATCAACAGTTTGATTCACAGAGGAGTAAAATAATTCACCTCATGTGCACACTTAGAAACTCCCAATCTACCACTACGTGGCCTATGGTCTGCAGAAAGCTGTTCTCTTGACACTGAACTCAACTTATTTCATTGTCAAAAGTACTATAATAACCTAACTCAAAAGAAAGCTTGGTTATACTTTTCAGATAATTAACTGAAACATCTCAATACATTTCAGCATTAATGAGCTGTTAGGGTGTAACAACCTTACCACCCCTGCCAAGAAGCTACCAAAAATTCCCACTTTTCTAATATTAAAACAGAGCTGTAACTAATCAACAGGTTCACAAATCAAGCATAATTTCAAGTTTTGAGACCTTGAGCAAACTGCTTTTGAGAAATGTAACTTTCCTAGACCTGGCATCCCTTCTTGTAAAGTGAAGGAACGCTAGAGTGATCCTATGGGCTATGAGAAGTTATTCTACAACATTATTACTTCTAACAGTTATTCCAGTTTGGACAGAGAGAAGAGCCTGAGGGACAGAAAAGGTCGGAGAGGTTTCATTTTTTGTGGGATTGATCCTGCTCAGGAAATAGGGAGAAAGGATGGTCTGTGGGGAAAAGGCAAGGGAGGGGAAGACCTTGAGAGGCAAGGATATCAGAGGATGATTGATGGGTTCTTTGAGGTAACGGGAGAGAACATCTCACGGACTTGGAAGAACCCTGGGACAGAAGGAAATGTAAACGTGGGGCGCGGGGAGGGCACCTGAGCACCAGAGGGGCAAGAATGGGAAAGGGACCCTGTGGAAAGATTGAGAGGGATGTTGAGGGCAGAAGACCAGATTTGAAATCATGGAAGGAGCACTCTGCGGGAAGACAGGAGTGATAGATGAGACCCCAAGGGCCGAGGATGGGATGTTGGGGGGAAAGGCCTCTGTAGGAAGACCAAAAGGAAATAACGAAAGAGGTTAGGGATCTACAGAATCAAGAATGGGACTCTGGTGGAAGGGGCTCTGGGGGAAGACCTAGGGGAAGGAGTAACGAGAAAATGGGGACGGGGACCCCTAAGGCCAGCGACCTGACTTACTTTCTCCGCTGGACTTGCACTGCTTTGAACACATCTTCCCGTTTCAGCACCACGAAGTCGCCGTCGCGGATGCGGTGGTCCCCGGGATGCGGTGGCTGTGGGCCCGGCAGTTCTCCTGAGCCCTCCATGGAGCTTAGCCGGTCTCCGGGTTCTGCAGCGTCTCTCCGGCCCCCAGCGCCCCGCCCCTCGTGCTCTGCTGTAGCCTCGGCCAGCCTCACTACCACAAGCCGAGAGGACGCAGAACCCTCCGACCGGCACCGCCCCCACGTGCTGCGCGCCGCTTCCGCTTTCCGGTCGGAACCTCCGGACGGCTTCCGGCGGCCACACGGCTTCCGCCTGGCCGAACTCCTTCATTGGCTGCACTCCGTTCCGCCCCTCTCGTCTCGCCGTTCCTTGGACGGAAGTTGCGTCACAGACGCGCCAAAAAAGAATTTGGAAGCCGAAGAGTTCAGGTTGAGTAGCTAAACATCTTCCCGCGAGCCTCTGAGGTGTAGGGGAAACAGGTCCCCGAGCTGCTCCAACAGATGAGACTTGGCCCCTGCGCGAGGACGTCAGGAGGACTGCGACCGAAGGGACTTCGACAGGAGTCACCTGAGGAGCTCAGACCTCAGTCTCTTCTTGTCCCCGTCCGTCTCCCCCAACCCCTCTCCGGAACGAGGGGAGAGCCAGGCGGGGCGCGCCAGCTGCCACCCAGGACCCTGCCCAACTGAGAACCGAGAGCGCTCTGGGACCTCTATTCTTTGCAAGTAAGAACAGCGTGAGGAAACCTAAATGAAGTAGGATATTTAACGAAGCACAGCAGACCCCGGGTGGCTCCTTTACTCAGTTCTGCAGTCGTATTTCTTGCGTTTGTGTTGGGGTTTTTACTAGTTGTGCTCACTCTGTTCTCATTTGGGAAAGATACGGTATGTAGCGTTCTCGAAGGGGCACTTCGTCTTGAGAGTGTGAAGACGGAGTTTGCCACCAAACAACTTGAATCTTGATCAATTTCTTGCGGCTTCAGTTTCCTAACTTGCCATATGGTCTGGACGATTATCAGTTTTGTCTTGTCCCAACATCGTGAACTTGTTTGGGTACTAACTTATTAATTAAATCCCTTCAGACAGATTTGGATACAGTCTTTTGTGAAGAATTGCACCCCAGTGTTCGGATATATTCTTTTTTTTTTTTTAATCCGTGGGATAGGAACTGTTTTTAAAAATAGGTTTTATTTTTTAGAACAGTTTTAGTTTACAGAAATAATGGCACAGAAATTGCAGAGAGTTCCTTATAATTTTCTCTTCCCTCCCCTCAGCCCGGGTTCCCCTTGTTAACACCCTGCAGTAGTGTGCTACATTTGCTGCAATTAATGGACCAATATTGGTGCATTATTAATAGCTAAAGTCCAGAGTTTATGTTAGGGTTCACTCTTTCTGTACTACCATTCCATGGGCTTTGACAAATGCATAATATTGTATATCCACCACTAAAGGATCATACAGAATCATCTCACTGCCCTAAAATTGCCCTGTGCTCCACCCATATGAATTCTTTCAAAACCCATTTTATAGGTCACTTATATTTTGAATCTTTGATACTTAGCCAGAACTATCTTTGAGTTAAAAAAAAAAAAATGAGGATCTTGCTATGTACAAAACAAAATGTGAAGAGATAATTAGCAAAATAAAAAGGATTGTATTAACAAATATAGATGTATTATCAAAAAAAACTATTGCATTTCAGCAAATTTATCTAAAAACTAAATTTATCTAGTCAATATTCACCTAGAAATGATCTTTCTTTGGTTGTCTTTTTAAGAAGTTAAGGTCCAGAAAATTAACTTCTTTCCCATTTCACCCCTACAGAGAGGAGAGATTAAAATGTGTATATACCATGTCCCACTCCTATGCTTCTCCAGAAAGGTCTACATTAGTTGCCTATGTAAGAATATCCTTGTATCTCTGATAAAAGTGGATAGGACATACGGGATTGACTATGTATAAGGGGCTGTGATGGTGATGTATTCCTAGTGTCACAGGTCAGGATTATGTTCAGCCAGTGCTGCTCTTTTATAAGTCTAAAACACTATAAACAAGTCATTTCAGAGTTATTGTGTTATTTTCATTTCTATAGTAGGCACTCCTTGCAAACAGGTACAGTACTTTGTTTTTATACCATGAACATTCAGTATACTTGGTGAAACACCATGGATATACCTTAAAAAGCGATGGGGCCATTTGCAATGACATGAATAGAGTTAGTATAATTTTAAGCAAAGTAAGTCAGAGAAAGACAAATATCATTTCGCTCATATGTGTAATTAGAAACAAATGAGCAAAGGTGGAGGGGGAGACAAACCAAGAAACAGACTCATATTAACTAGAGAGAACAAACTGATGGTTACCTGAGGAATGTGGGTAGGGGGATGGGTGAAACAGATGATAATGGGATTAAGGAGTACACTTGTTGTGGTGAGCACCAGGCTTGTATGGAAGTGTTGAATCACTGTGTGGTACATCTGAAACATATTACACTGCATGTTAACTAATCGGAATTAAAAAGAAGGAAAAAAAGGAGAGAGATGGGAATTAGAAGGATATCTGCAGAGTGTTTGAGGCTACATCTCATATTACCATAGTGTACACTGTTGCAGGCCTGTTTGCTAATCTCAAACTAGAATACATAAATTTTCAGGGCTCATGGGTTGCTCAGTGGGTTGAGCCTCTGCGTTCTGCTCAAGTCATGATCTCGGGGTCCTGGGATCGACCACTGCGTTGGGCTCTGCTGGGTGGGGAGCCTGCTTCCCCCCACCCCCTCTCTGCCTGCCTCTCAGCCTGCTTGTGATCTCTGCCTGTCAAATAAATGAATAAAATCTTTAAAAAAAAAAAAGTTTTAGAATACGTTAATTTTCTCTTATTTACTATGTTAATACATTTTGAGCACTGTTTTCACTGTTATTTTGATGAAGATTTTTTTCTTAGTTTTTTAGAAAATATGAATGGAGACTGTAGAGGCCGAGGATTTGGACGAGGAAGATTTCAAAGCTGGAAAAGAGGAAGAGGTGGTGGGAGTTTCACAGGAAAATGGAGAGAGAGAGAACGTAGACCTGACCTGAATAAAACCACAAGAAAGCATACTTCTGGTAGGGGAGGTCAAATATTGTTCAACTTTTTTTTCCTTCATGAGGGAAACTATGCCTGTCCTACAAAGTAGTTTAACTTAAATTTCATTCTTATTTGATGTTATTCATTAAAGTGGCATTTAAACGTTAAGATAAAATATTTTTACTGAAACGTGTAACTTAATCTGTAACTATTATGTATTTTGTCAGCTTTTCATTGCTGGAAGGAGAAGCAAATTGGAAAAAAATGTAATATATTTCTACTAACCTAGTGCTTGCTTCGACAGCACATATACTATTTTTGCTAACATAGTATTCTGGGGGTTTTTTGTTTTTCAGAACAAACCCCACAGTCTTTGCTACTACAATCAACATTGGACCAATTAATACCATATAAAGGCTGGAAGCTTTATTTCTCTGAAGGTAGAGTTAAAAGTGCAAAAAGTACCATAAATTCTATTTTCATAACTTGTTTTTGGACATCTCATATTATTATAATTCATTTGGCTTACTGATAGGTACCACCTTCTTTAATTTTAGTTCACCCAAACAAATCGTGTTTATTTCAAGAATATTTTTAGGTTTTATATGAGAAAAGCAGAAACCACTCTAAGTGTTTCAAAAAGGGGATGTAATACAGGGAATTGAATATACAGATGGAAGTCTGAAAGAGCAAAAGGGGAACATTGAGGTAAGCCCCCAGATAATAGTAGCTTCTGGAAGCAGCAACCATCCTTATGGCTGAGGGTACAAAAGGTAAGAAGTTCTGAGGTTGCCAGGACCTAGGAATTCAAAGGAAGGGCTGTTACTTCAGCCTCTGAGGGCACCCTACAAAGCTGTGCTTGGACCTCTGAAGGTTACCCTTCACACCTGTGCTCAGACCACTGCAGTGAATGAAGCTGCTTGTGGCTGGTAGCTCTGGTGGGAGGACTAAACGGCTGATGTGCAGAGCTGGAGGCTGGAACTACAGCTATTTTCTGCAGCTGGAGAGATGCTGAAAAGAATTAGAAACAAAAATAGAATCCTTTTTTGTTGCCACCTTCCAGTCCTTAAAGTGCCTTCAGTTGGCAGAACCTAGAGGAAATCTGGGAAATGCACTGTGCAGATCTCAATCATAGGATCACAGAGCAGAAAATAGAACAGCGGGCTTGGAATGGAGAGACCACCAACAGTGATTTGTGTAGAAACACACTTAAGGGATCTCCCCTTTAATAATCAAGAACATCAGCTAACATCATATACCTGGTTTTTTGGTTTGGAGACTAGCCTTTTCTGCATTCTTACAGTTTCTATGTTATATCTTTTATTAGTTATGGGTTACATGGTCATATATATCTGTGGGTTTTCCCACTAGATTGTGTACTTCTTTAAGGGCAAGGATCTTGGCCCATAGAGAGCATTCAGTATTCATTTGGTGAATGAATAAAGTGCTTTACAAATGTTTTCTGTATTGAGAGTCATTTTATTTTTTCTATTATATACACACATGTGTTTCATAAGTAATCTGTCTTTTGTTGCTTTAGGATGCATTAACTACCAGCACCTGCAATATGTACCTAGCAGTTAGCCCAGAACACTAGAAGTGATCTTTAGACTGGTCCTAAAGATGAGTTCAGGGGATGCCTTAGGTTTAATCATCTGTACTTACAAACTGCTTCACAGTATTATTTCTCTGTGGAAGACCAATTTGAAAATGTTCTAGAACTTTACCCAGTAAAGGTTTTATGACCAGAGTGAAGTGTAGTGATCCCTTTCCCCTGATTTCAGGATGTGGCAGTTTGGACTAGTAGAATTTACTTTGCAAAATAATAAGATAAGAATATATTAATCATGTGTCTAGCTTTGGCTTTGTTATAATTGTATATATTAATATATATATAATTATATTATATATAATTATGATTATAATATAATTATAATATAATTTGTTATAATTGTTATAATTTTAATTTTAAGCTTTATTATGTAAGCTATTTGAACTACTGGGTCCTATTAAGTGTCAAAGGTTCAGTACAAAGGTTCCCAGATGTTGGTGCTTTTAGAGAGAGTCACTTCCTATCTGCATTAAGATTATGCTGACCTAAACTTGTTTTAGAATCTTAACTATTCACTCAGTACTTACCTATATTCTTACATAAATGTAATCAGAATGCAAAGTAGTTGGAAAAAGTCCTTTAACCTGTGTACACATGTGATTATTAGTGCTAATGCCATTTTGTTGGATTAGTTTACAGCAATAGCTCTCCTTTGATTCAGAAGATTCAAGCATTTGAACATTTTTTCACAAGGCGTATTGATCTATATGATAAGGTAAGATTCCTGTACAGCAAAGCTACTAGTCCACATTTATGTGTTGTTTTCTTGAACAGTGTATTTGAGGTGCTAGTGATCAGTAGATGCTGCAGCCAGACTGCCTTGATCCAGATCCCAGCTCTGCCACTTCGTTGCGGTGTGGACTTGAGTGTATTACTTATATTCTTTGTACCTTGGTTTTTTCATGTATCAGTTGGGCATAATAGTATTAATACCACCAAGGACTGTTAAGAGGCATAAATAAGGGGCGTCTGGGTGGCTCAGTGGGTTGAAGCCTCTGCCTTTGGCTCAGGTCGTGATCCCAGGGTCCTGGGATCGAGCCCCAAATCGGGCTCTCTGCTCCGCAGGGAGCCTGCTTCCCTTCCTCTCTCTCTGCCTGCCTCTCTGCCTACTTGTAATCTCTGTCTGTCAAATAAATAAATAAAATCTTTTTTAAAAAGGCATAAATAAGTTAATATATTTTAAATACTTTAAGTGGTACAAAGCTTACTGTACTTACTCATTGTTATCACTATATAAACATGCTTTTTCAAAGTGTGTAATTGAATGTTTAGTTATGATAGTTAACTTAAAACCATCATTGCTTTCATGCCTTAATATTTTCTAGGATGAAATAGAAAGAAAGGGAAGTATTTTGGTGGATTTTAAAGAACTGACAGAAGACGATGAAATGGCTGACTTGATACCAAATATAGCAAATGAGTTGAGGGATACACCTGAGAAAACCTTGGCTTGCATGGGTCTGGCAATACATCAGGTAAAGACTTATCTTGTCCGGACTCTGTCAAAATTTTAAAGGAAGATTTTACAGTAACAGTACACTTTCTAAATGATACCATTCATTCTGTATACAACAGCTTATCTAAATACAACATTTATTTTACTTAGTTTAGTCTATTGAAGATAATACAGAAATTAAAGAGCTCCTTGGAAACAGTCTCATAGGGAAGATAAGACAAGGATCGTGTTATCAGTTACGAACTTGGAAAGCAACCTCAGATTTAGGTTCTATGACATGAGGCAAGTCACTTACTCTCTCTGAGCATCTCCATATATAAACTGAAAATGATAATATGTGCTGTGTCTGCCTGACTTTTTCTCAGGCTAGTTGACAAAACACATGTGTAAGTATTTAGGCTGCCAAAGAGGTAAATGCTTCAAAATAAATAGTAAATCTCAGAACAGGCACGGTTAAAGTATTGTCTGTGGATAAAGTACTGGCTGTATTCAGGGATAGAGATAAGACCCTCAGTGAGTGGGGAGGAATGGGGAAAGCTCAGAGGAAGACCTTGTAGAGATGGTACAGTTATGATGGGTCTTAAAGGTGTACTGAGAAGTGCACATAGAGCAGAGGAGGTAATGGTAGCCAGGCGCAAGGAAGAGTTCATTACAAAGATGTGTACACTGCTGCTACCGTAGACCAGAAACGGTGTTGTCTTCAGAGTCCTCTCATTAGTTCTCTGAGTCCAAGTCACCACATTCTTTCATTTCTATTTCTGAAACATCTCTTAAATCCACCTCTTTTCCACCTTTACTGCATCAGTCTTAAACCTTCATTATGTTTCCTATACTTGCTAGACCTGGTAGAACATGATCTGTCTTTGGAAACTGGTGACTTTTCTGCAAAGTGAAATCTAAATCCACTCTGTGGCATTGAAGGCCTTCCATGATCTAGTTCAACTTCCTCCTCCACTTTCACTCACTACCATTCAGCTGAGTTCTTCCCAGGATTTTTTCAATAGTCTGATCTCTTACACATGCTGTCCCTTAACCATGGAATGCCCCTTGCATTGTATGTCCAAATTTGGGGGGTGTGATGCTATTGTCTCTCCATGAAACCTTTCTCATGACCTTTTCTTCAAAATTTGCATTTGTCTCTAAATCTTTATGGTCTTTGTAACAATCAGAGCTATGTATGTGCATCTCATTTTCACTCTTAGATTGTCAGCATACTGCTTTATATACAAGAGGTTATTAAATACTTATTTAATGTCGATGCCAAGGGAGCAGTTATTGAGTATTTCAGAAGTCATCTTTATCTTCTCTGTCTTAATAAATCACTGAATATGGAGAAATAGAAAAATGTTTTCACCAGAGCCTGTCCAGGAGGTAATAATAGCTTTCGGGCCCACTGTAATGACTTTTACTATTAAGCTTAGTTTGGACAGAAAGTAGTAGATAGGGATGCTGGAGTTTTCCAGTCCAGGGACCATAAAATCCCAGGTAAAACAATCCACTATAAAATAAGTAGTCATAATTAAGTATCAGAGTTTAAAGGGTTGTTAGAGTTCTGTTAATATTCTGCTCTGAACTGTTTATATTCATAAACTTTGTATTTTCTGTAAAAGAGTTCTGCTTCAAGAGGGTGTTTTGTTTTCCAACTTTTAAGTAAATACTTGTCCTGTTTAGGTGTTAACAAGGGACCTTGAAAGGCATGCAGCTGAATTACAAGCCCAAGAAGGATTGTCTAGGGATGGGGAAACAATGGTAAATGTGCCACATATTCATGCAAGGTGAGGATTTGCTAGTATTGAAGTATTATTTAGAATCTCGCATTTAAGACTTTTAAGAATGAGAACCTTGTTTCATAAAGCCAAAGAAATTGGTAAAAAGGATATGAGTTCTTTGCTATCTCATTGGTTATAACACCCAAGTGAACCCCCTGAGCATTCTTAAGAGATCATGACAAAAATAAACTTTTCCTTTCTAAATAAGGTGTTTTCCCAACCTTCATATTTTTATAAACATTGATTTTGGGTGTATGCTTATCAAGTCCCTGCTATTTAATACTCTATGTAATACACTAAGTGGTGTGATTATATTTTGCTGCATTTACTAGGTTTCTGTTAAACACAGAGCAAATTGCATTTTGTTTTTCTTTAATTCATCTTTATTTTAAGATTTTAAATTCTCATTAGAAGAAATGAATAAGATAATTACCAGGGTTTTTTCTTTTCCGGAATTTATAGAAGACATTGTGCTAACCGTTTTTGAAAAAGAAGTTAGAAACTGAAAAGTCACTTTTTTGTTGCCAAAATTTTTCTGTTGGTATTATTTTTTTCCTTTAGAGAACAGCCAATGAAATAAGAAGAAAAGGGAAGATTTAGCATTTTTTAATCTTTAAGAATGATTTAATTCTTGTGAAATTTCTGATGTAAAGGGATGATGTGGTTGGAGTAATCCAGTTGCTCCTAAAAGGAAGTTGTGAAGGTAGAGATAATGTCCTATTGGTTCATTTGTAAATTCACAGATAAATACATTCTTGTTTTTGTTTCTAGGGTCTATAACTATGAGCCGTTGACACAGCTCAAGAATGTCCGGGCAAATTACTATGGAAAATACATTGCTCTGAGAGGGACAGTTGTTCGAGTCAGTAATATAAAGCCTCTTTGCACCAAGATGGCTTTTCTTTGTGCTGCATGTGGAGAAGTTCAAGGTTTTTCTCTTCCAGATGGAAAATATAATCTTCCCACAAAGGTAATATGTTCTTTAACTAAATTATTTATTTTGGCAAATCAGTTCACAGAAAACATTTTCCAGTGTTTCTGAACACAGCTTATTTTTATTTTTAACTTTCAGTTTTTAAATTATGAAATACTTCAGGGTATAGAAAATGAAGAAATAAAACATTAATCACTACCCAGAAATTACATTTTGCCAGTTCCAGATATATTCTTAAAGATAAAAGCATTACTGATGGTGATTAGTATCTCTTGTAGCCTCTTGCTTGTACCATTCCTAGAAATAATCATTATCCTGAAGTTGATGTGTATTCTTTCTATTCATATTTTTATATTTGGACTTTAATAGGTATACACATCAAGTTTTCTTTATTCTGCTGTCTGAAAGTGAGGTGTTCCTTTTTTATTAACTTTTTTTAGACTATAGATCTTAAAGCCATAGAAAAGTGGAGAGAATATCTGTATATCCACCATTTTGAATTGACAAATATTAATATTTTATAATTTTAGCTTAAATTTTTAAACGTAAAATACCAAGTATTAGAGTTAAAGTTAAAGTTTCTTCTTTGTTGCCCTCCCCAATTCCACGCACTTTTTTCCATCCTCAGAGGGAGCCACTTTTCTGAAATAAGCATGAATTCTTCCAGTCTGCATTCTCATACCTGACTATGTACCTGGAGGGTTTGTTTTGTTGTGTTTGTTTTTACAAAAATGATAGACTGAATGTAACATTCTGCCAATTTTTTTTTTCACTTGGTTATTTTGGACTTTACCCCATCTTAATACACACCTAGTTCTTTCATCTTTACTGTTGTGGAGTATTCCATTGAATGAATAGCCACTATTTATCCATTCTCCTGGTGGACATTTGTGTTGTGTCCATTTTTTTACAGTTACATGATGCTGCAGAGACATTCTTGCACATGTCTCCTTAGCAGAAGACTTTCTCAGTAGTGGGATATACTTATTGTTAACTATGAGATGTTGCCAAACAACTTTCCAGAGTTGTTGGTCCCAGCTTACACCCCTCTTGGTAGTGTTAAATAATTGCCATTTCTCTGTATTCTCATCAACACTTGGTATTGTTAGACTCTTTAGATTTTGGCAGGCTGATTGGTATAAGTAGTACTTATACCAATTTCTGTTGTAGTTGAACATCTTTTCACATCTTTATTGGCCATTGAATTTCCTTCTTTTTTGAATTTTCTGTTTAAATCTTATTTTCTGTTTATACTATTGATGGGAGTTCCTTATGAATTCTAGATACTAACCATGGATTATATATATTACAGATGTCTTCTTCCAGTATTTGCTTTATCTTTTAACCTTGTGGTATATTTTTTGTTCTATAGTTTTATATTTTGACGTGGTTAAATTGATCAGATTTTTTTCCCTTATAACTTTTATGTTTTAAAAAGCCCTGCTTAAAAAGCCTTCTTCACTTGAGCATTATAAACATATCTCTTATATTTTCTTTTAATATTTTTAAGTTTCATTTTTATTTTTATTTTTAAAGATTTTATTGATTTATTTAAGAGGGAGTGAATGAGTGAGAGCATGCACAAGAGCAGGGGTAGGGGTAGAGGGAGAGGGAGAAGAAGGCTCCCTGCTGAGCAGGGAGCCTGACTTGGGGCTCGATCTTAGGATCCCAGTATCATGACCTGAGCCGAAGGCAGATGCTTAACTAACTGAGCCACCCAGGTGCCCCAGGTTTCGTTTTTGTATTTAGATTTTTGTCCATCAGGAATTTAATCTTGGGAATGGCATAAAGCTGAGGATCTAATTTTGTTCTTGTAAGTGAAAAGCCAGTTGTCACCATTTATTTATTTATTAAGCCCTGTATTCCTACAGATGTGTATTGTTTTCTCTATGGTACACTATCCTGTAGACATGTGAATGCATTTCTTTTCACTGGTCCTGTACCAGCTCTATACAGTCCTATTTACATTGATCTCTTTAAAACTTTTGAAATGGCAGGGAGTCTTACCATATCTATTCTTCTTTTCCAGAGTTGCCTTTATCAGTTGGACTTTAATAAATTTTACATTTATTACATTTTTACACAAATTGAAATTTTTAAGGGTTCCTTCTCTTACAGGAAGAACAGGGTATGTGAGATTTGGTTATTGTTTCCGAATAATCAGTGGTATTGGTGAACGAGTGTCGTCTACTCTTTGTCTGGGCTTAACGTTCAGGCTCTGCCTTTAGTTCAGAGGCCAGAATTTCAATCCTGACTTACTGGGTAATTTCTGTTAACTGTATCTGATCAAGGTATTTCCAGGCCTCCCAATATAATGGGTAGTATTGCTGACTGGGAAGATGAGTGCTAGTGTGAAAAGGGTTCTACATGTGTCTGAACTTCATGAATTGAAGTGACCAGAAAGATGGTTGTTTAGGTGATCGTGTTTTAGTCACTATTACTGTATAACAAATCACCCTAAAACCTAGTGGCTTAAAATAACAACAGTCATTTAATTATTTCTCATGGTTTCTGTTAGTCTGAAGTTTGGAAGAACTGCTTGGCTGGGTAGTTCTGCATCTACGTCTCTTACAGAGTTGTAATCAAACGGTGGATAAAGCAGAACAGCAAGAGGCGAGTGGTTGGGGGCTAGCTGGGCATCTCTTCTCCATGAGTCTCTCTGGGCTGGTTTTGGCTTCTGGGACACAGTATGGCAACTTAGTCTGCTCACATGGCTGCTGAGAACTTCAAGAAATAGGTCCAGCTTTCATGAAAAAATGGCTTTGCCTCTTTTGAGCTAGCCTCAGAAATCAGGTGACATCACTTCTGTTGGTTACAAAGTGAGTCATAAGCCTGTCCAGATCACAGAAGAGGGAAATTAGACTCCATTTCTTGATGGGGGAGTGGGAGTTCTAGAAAGGCTCATGGGGAGATACTGTTGCAACCATATTTGGAAAATACAGTCAACCACAATCTCTGAATTTGTAAATGCATCTTGAGGTCCAAATAGCAAACAAGTGACTTTTAAAAATTTGAGCACAATTTACTTACTTTTTGAGTATTGTTTCTGTGTGCAGTAAATATTATACAAACAGTGCAAAAGGAAGTGAGATAGGAGAGCTATGGATTAAAGGAGACCCAGGAAGACTTTGGAAAAGGTGAGGATTGGGCTGGATATGTGGGACTGGATGCAAGAGGGCATTCAAGGATCAGGAGACTGCACACAAAGGAAGGAATATGTACTCAGTGTGAGAGGCTTGTGAGGAGCCTTGCACACCCACAGCCGAAAGAATAAGAGCAGTGATCAAGAGGGACCAGCTGAAAAAATACTTCAAAAGCTTGTAATACAGAATTGGTACAGGTGGAAATAGAAAGTCATTAAGCTTGTAGTGCATTTTATTATAACACCCTTCTGGGAGCAACTTAAAACAATATTAAGTGAAGCATTTTAATTTGCATTTTCCTGAGATGTAATTGTAGTTTATCAAAATCTGGATGTGAATTAATCTTGTTGCAGTGTCCTGTGCCCACATGTCGAGGGAGGTCATTCACTGCTCTCCGTAGCTCACCTCTTACGGTTACGATGGACTGGCAGTCAATCAAGTAAGTAACCAGACTAAATAATACACAGGTTTTAGATCTCTCATACTGCCAAGTAAATCTAGAATATTCCTGTATTATACCGTGAGTCTTATCTATAGACAATGATAAAGTATATAATAAAGGATTTATTTGGTTAAGGGTTTATATGTTGAAATTACTGCCTTTATTTGAAATTTGTTCTATATTAGATTCCAGAAAAGATTTTAAGTACAACTATCACATCCTTTTACTACTGAGATATAGTTCATTTTATTTCTCACTTATTTGATTCATTGAACTGGATATACACCAACAAAGTTGTATGATTTTTCTTTCCATGCTGTGATAGAAATGTTGTTTGGAAGTTTTAAAATAAAGAATCCCTTAGAAACAGGCATGTTTTATTTCATGTTCTCACTATGTGTGAGGCATTTTACTATAGGTTTGTTTTTTTTTTAAGCTGTATTTTGCAGATCATATGGTTGTGTGTGTGTCTATTTTTAACCCAATAATTTATTCCATTTTATCTGGCTGTAGTCCCATAAGTCATCCCTGAATATGGAATTATGAGTAGTTTTTGTTTTTGTTTTTAAGATTTTATTTATTTATTTGACAGAGAGACAGAGCTCAAAAGTAGGCAGAGAGGCAGGCAGAGAGAGAGAGAGAGGAAGGGAAGCAGGCTTCCTCCTGAGCAGAGAGCCCAATGTGGGGCTCGATCCCAGGACCCTGGGATCATGACCTGAGATGAAGGCAGAGGCTTTAACCCACTGAGCCACCCAGGCACCCCGATAATGGGTAGTTTTGAAGTCAGAGTGCTACCAAGAAACCTAGTTAAAACAGGTGATGGTCTTAAAAAAACTAAGAACCTAGAGAAAAAGTGAGATGGATTGCTACCAAGCCCCGTCCTACCTACCTTCACCTCTTTCTGTTCTGTAAAAACTAAGACCAACATACGTAATTCTACAGTAAGCTGAGATCTTCACAAATTCTCCATTTTATAAAAGAAGAAATGTTTGAGAATTTTTTTTTACATTTTATTTTTAAAAATTTTAGTTCCAGTGTAGATAACAGTGTTATATGTAGTTTCAGATATACGATATAGTGATGCTCAGTGCTCATCACAGTAAGTGTATTCTTAATCCCCTTCACCTGTTTCACCCATCTCCCACCCATGTCCCCTCTGGTAATCAACGGTTTGTTCTCTATAGTTATGAGTCTGTTTCTTGGTTTGTTTCTCTTTTTTTTTCCTTTGTTCATTTGTTTTGTTTCTAAAATTCCACATATGAGTGAAATCGTATGGTATTTGTCTTTCTCTGATTGACTTATCTCACTTAGCATTATACCAGATAGATAACTCCATCCATGTTGTTGCAAATGGAAAGATTTCATTCTTTTTTAGGGCTACGTTTAAGACTCTTGAGTGTGATTTGTGCCCTTTTAGTTTACAAGGGTCTGCAAAGACTGTAGGGCTTTCACTACTGAAGGGGGTGATAAGGGCCTCAAAGGAGCTGTGGCTCACAGTAGGATAGGTGCATAGAAGGTCTATGGTAATTCATTTATTTGAACAAAATCTTTTTGCTTTTTGGTAAAAATAGCAGACAAGAAAATAGGCTTAAATATTTTAATTGGATTTGAATGATGATCTCTTAATATTAGATCAGATTTAGAAAGGGAGGCCATTTAGGGGTGCATAATGGCACAGTTGGTTAAGCTGGTTTTGGCTCAGGTCATGATCTCAGGGTCATGAGAATGAGCCCCGAGTCAGGTTCCCCACTCACTGGGAAGTCTGTTAGAGATTCTTTCTCTCCTAGTTCCCTTGGTCTCTCCCCACCTTGTAAAATAATAAACTTTAAAAAAAATGGAGGCCATTTAAATCCTTTTCTGGAATCTTTAAATCATTTTCTTTTTTTAATATTTTATTTATTTATTTGAGAGAGAGCATTAGCAGGGTGAAGGCAGAGGGAGAAGCATATTTCCCGCTCAGTGGGAAGCCCGACGCTGGGCTCAATCCTGGGTCTCCAGGATCATGGCCTGAGCTGAAAGCAGATGCCCAACCAACTGACCCACCCAGGCACCCCTTTTCTTGAATCTTTAAATGTAAGGTATTGCTAAAGTTCATTTTGATTGAGTTATAGTAGCACTTTGTTAGTATAGTATTAGCTTACATTATGGTTTTATTCTACTAATGTATAGATACATAAAACGACTACGTGCCCTAGGTGAAAGGTCTTCCTGCACTTAGAGTAAATTCAATTTCATTTTTTTCTGAGGCTTAGTTTGGAGTGGTCATAAAGAATTATTGTTTCTCAGCTAGTGCATTGAAATATTTGAATGCATCAAAGTGAAACTTTGTATTTGAAGCAGTCCCAGTTCTAAAGGTTACCTGGTAAAAACAGTCACAGTATGCAAAGAAATAGCTTGCTAAAAGTATATGTTTTCAGTGTGTGTGTGTGTGTGTGTGTGTGTGTGTGTTTAAATGGGGAACAGCCTAAACATCTGAAGAAAATGTTTTAAGTAGGATGGTACAAGAGTATTGTGTAGCCATTAAATATGATGTTGCAGAAGAATATTTTGAAATGACATTAAAAACGTGTACAGTGTTTTTAGTGATAAAACTGGCAAGAAATACAAAAATATGTTGAGAAGATACTCTTGGAAATGAGATTACAGTAATCGTTAATTTCTCTTTCTGTTTATCTGTTTTAGTAAGAAAAGTCTAAATTGGGAGGTTAATCCAGATGGATAACGAATGTATTCCAAAGTTATTATTTTAACATTCAGGGTTTTTACTTACATTCATTATTTAAAGAAGTTTTAAAGACTTCTGGGGAAGATGGCAGAGTAGGAGGATCCTACGCTCACTTGGTCTCATGGATACAAGTAGGTAACACCCACATCAGTGTAAATAACCCCAAAAGCAACCTGAAGACTGGCAGAAGAGACTCTCCACAGCTAAATATAGAGAAGAGGACACAAGAGGGTAGGAAGGGTGAAGATGTGGTCAGGAGCTGAACGGATCCATGGGACTATGTGGGGGAGAGACTCAGCAGCACTTGTAGGGAGGGGAGAGAAGCAGACCTCCACAACAGGCACCCAGGCACAGGGAAATTGCATGGGGAACGCAAACACCCATAACCTTTGATTTTGAAAACCAGAAGGGCCTCATTTTGTGAGTTCTTACAATCAGCTGGGCTTAACACCTGACCTTTAAAAATCAGTGGCTCAGGGATGCCTGGGTGGCTCAGTTGGTTAAGCAGCTGCCTTCGGCTCAGGTCGTGATCCCAGTGTCCTGGGATCGAGTCCCACATCAGGCTCCTTGATCAGCAGGGAGCCTGCTTCTCCCTCTGCCTCCGTCTGCCAGTGTTCACTCTCTCTCTCTATCTCTCTCTCTCTCTCTCTAACAAATAAATAAATAAAATCTTAAAAAAAAAAAAAAATCAGTGGCTCAGCTCTGGGAGGGCTGGATGGTGAGAGGAAGCCGAGTCCCTGCCTTTAAACAGACAGTGCAACAAACAGCCCTGCTAAGATGCAACATAGAAGCAGCAGTTTAAAAAATTCCTGGTTTTCCCTGGGGCTAATAATACATTATTATGTTAATTAAAAAAATAAAAAATTTTAAAAATTATTTTTAAAAACCTAGACAAAAAGGGCTTCAAAAGAAATTCCTTGTTATACAGGAGGGAGATTTGTTTACTAATCTCAGAGCATATACTGGAGGGGCAGGTGTATTTGGGAGATTTATCGAAGAACAAAAGATAGCTATTGCTATCTCCCCTCCCCGATGCCCAGCCTAGGTATAGAGACACCTGTGGGAACCAGGACAGTGCAGTACTCTCCACCTTCCACCTAGCTTGCTAATGGCACACCCCACCCATCTACTTTTCTGTGGACTCAGCCCCTCCAAGTAGAGCAGGAGTTTTCCCAGTGACTATAGCTCCCCTCGTGCAGCCAGCTGGTGTGGACCTTGCTGGCACTGTGCACATAACTCCCTGCATTCTCCTGTAGGAGAGCATCCAGAGTGGCACCACAGTGTGGCAGTGAGCAAGCAGCCCTGACAAGGGCCAGCAGCACTCCAAAGTGACTCCTACCCCAGGGAAAGGGGAAGATAACCATTCACACCAGTCCAGCTGTGTCCCCAGCAGTGGGCTGGGACAGACATCTGGTCTGACTGTAGGCCCTGCCCACCAAGAGAAGCTTCTCGGGATAATACAGGGAGAGCACCCTGCAGTTTGATGTTCCTGCAGGGTGGCAAACACCTGGCCTCAGTCAACTCAAGCCTGGGGTGGCCCAGGCTGGCCCACTAACAACACAGGGACCAAACCCTGCCCACAACAGGCAGAGAGAACCATTATAGACTACTGGACTGAAGACAAAACGTGTCTCAGCCATAATAGGGCACATGGAACACACATAGGAGATACCCCTGAAGGGCCAAGTTCTTAAGAACAGGAGCCATTGCACTGTAGGGCATTATAGGACCCGTTCTTCATAAAGCCACTACTTTCAAGAGCGGGAGACATAGCTGATTTTTCTAACATAGAAACAGAGTTAGTCAAAATAAGGAAGCAGAGGAATATGTCCCGAGTGAAAAAACAGGAGAAAATCACAGCAAGAGACCTAAATGAAATGGAGATAAACAATATGCCTGATAGAGAGTTTAAAGTAATGGTCATAAAGATACTTGTTGTACTAGAGAAAAGGGTGAAGGACCTCAGTGAGACCCTCAGCAAAGAGAAAATATAGAAAAGAATAAATCAGAGATGAAAAACTCAGTAACTGAAATTAAAAATACACTAGTGGGAATAAATAGTAGACTAGCAGAACAGGTCAGAGACTTGAAGGACAGTAATGAGAAGCATGCTGAACAGGAGAGAGGAAAAATAATAAAAAATGAAAATAGACTTATGGAATTCAGTTACACCATCAAGCATAATAACATTTACTGTAGGGATCCCAGAAGAAGAAGAGAGATAAGGGGGTCAGAAAATTACTTGAAGAAATAGGAACCCAAAACTTACCAAATCTGAGGAAGGAAAGAAATAGGAAGCACAGAAGGCACTAAACAAAATCAAATTAAGGAGGTCCAAGGCACATAGTAGTTAAAATGGTTAGAAAAAAAATAGTGATAAAGAAAGTTTTAAAAGCTGTGAGAGAAAAGAACGAAAACATTTACATACAGGGGAAACCCCATAAGGCTATCAGTTGATTGTTGAACAGAAACTTTCCAGACATATCTTTTGGGAGTCATAATTCAGCTCACTGCCATTGTGAAGTAAGTTAAGAGAATTAAAAATAATTGGTAGCGGCCTGTGTCCATTGATAGATGAATGGATAAAGATGTGGCGTCTGTCTGTGTGTGTGTATAAATATAATGGAATGTTACTCAGCCATAAAAATGAATGTGATTTTGCCATTTGCAACAACATGGAGGATTGAGAGAGTATAATGCTAAGTGAAATAAACCAATCAGAGAAAGACAAATACCATATGATTTCACTCATATGTGGAATTTAAGAAACAAAACAAATGATCAAAGAGAAAAAGAGACAAACCAAAAAAACAGAATCTTAACTAATAGGGAACAAACAGATGGTTACCAGAGGGGAGGTGAATGGGATGGGTGAAATAGGGGCTCATCAACATGAGCACTGAGTCATGTATGGAACTGTTGCATCACTATGTTGTACACCTGAAACTAATATGACAATGTATGTTATCCTGGAATTTAAAAAAAAAAAAAAGGCTAGGAACAGATCACAAATGCTGGACTGGTAACTGTTGGGCTTTCAAAGCCATGGTTGGTTGAAAGCCTTGGTTCCCATTATATGCCAACAAAAATCCACTGACCCAGAAGATTTTATGAAGTTCGGTGGAAGCCATCAGGATGGCTCTGTGGAATGGGAAAATACATGTGCCACTGGCTTCAGCAGATGGGCTCCAGGTGGCCATCCCCAAGGGTTGGGGGCCAAGCAGCACTTGCAGGGGGAGATACTAATTCAGTTGGTGAAAAAATGGATGAGAGGCCCTAAGCCCCTGACCTCATGCTATATAATTGCTATATAATTAAATTGGAATGTGAGTGTGGCCAAACAACAACAACAACAAAAAATTTTAAGGTAATGCCTGTAAATATTTTTAAAAATCAGTGTAGTAGGCCACGGTTCCCACAACTGCTTATTGTGTTATACATAACTTTAGGTGACATCTTTTCATGGCTTCCCTCTCTTTACTCACCCACTCTCTGAACCAAGGATATTAGAGGTGATGCACTTGCCTTTACTTATCCCCCTTCTACTGCTAGACTTCTTTCAGCATGATGTTAATTTTACATTGTCAAGGTTTACTTCTCTTTTCCAATCATAACTGTCTTCCTTGTTTAATCTATAGGTCATATCTAACAAAAACAAGAGCATTTATATTTTTATGATCATCTTTGTTTAACAAAGAAACAAGGAAGGTGGTCAAATGCCAAGAAAAGGAGATGTAATTTATGTTATTGTGTTGTTTTGTTTTTTTCCCTTAAATGATCCATGTGTCAAAATCAAAGCGAATTCTCTTTTCTTTTACTCTCTTGCCTTCTTCCCTATTTTAGTGTGCTTCATATTTGGACTGTGTTGTTTAGTGCTTTTCCCACTTTTTGAAATCTTTCTGTCTATGGTGTTCTGAAGTAATGAGAGTACATCTAAATGTCTTCATCCTGCTGGACAGTGATCAGTTCTTCTGGAGTTGTCTTGGACTCTAGAACATCTGTTTTCTGTCTTTGAGCTTCCTATCAGATACATTCATTGGGACTGTTCATCTGTCTTTTAAACTTTTTTCACCCTTTGCTTTCTCTGTGCCATTTTCTAGATTTCTTTGACTTTTTTGTTTGTTTCCTATAAATATTTGTTTTTTATATACGTATTTTTAATTTTCATGATATCACACTTGTTTTCTCATAGTTCCCTTTTTATAGCCACTTATTGTTTTATGATGATAAGATTTTCTCAGAAACTCTTAGGCAGCTTTTGTTTGTTTCTAGTGCTCTTCTTTTCACTGAATTATTGCCATTTCATCCTGAAATATCTGATGAGCAATGAGAAATTTGGGGGGTTAAGTAGGATAGATTTCTTTTGCTATATAAAGTAGGAGTTTTCCTCATGAAGCATGCCTCCTGGTAAGAAGATAGGGGTTTTGACTATCAAATTTTGCTCTGTGAATATGTTTTTGAATCAGAGTTGGGTTTCTCAGATGCCAGAATGAGGAGGCTTTGTTCTGGAGCTCTGATGCCCTCATTAGATGCTGTAGCTCCCCTCACAATGGATAAAGCCATTACTCTAGAACAGTGCTCTGGTTTTTGTTAAACAGTAAAGCCTGGTTTGCTGGAATGCCCTCATTCTTTGCTTACCCAACCACCTACCAAAGAATTCTGAACAGCTATTCTGTGACTTGTCTTTCAGTTGATTATCCTATTTCCTTTTAGCCAGCCGTTGAAAGGATGTTTCACCTATGTAAGAAACAAGAATTCCCTACTCTCCATTCCTGCCAGCTCCAACCTAGAGGCTCCCACTTCTCTTAGATCCTTGTAACTTTTTCCTGTGTATATTTTGGACTTTGTTTTATTCATCTATACTTTCCCACTTGCTGTTTTCTAAAATGTCAAGAGGTCTTATTTATTGGTAACACCTCTGCACACCCTAAAACTTCTCTTTACCTATGTAGTAACTGCCATTTTGGTGGACATTTTGGAGAGAGGGTAGGCAAATGTATATGCTCATCCTGCCATCCTTAATGGGAAACTGCGGAAGTAATATTAGATACACCATTGAGCTTCCCCCCACCCCACTAATCTGCTCTTTATCTAGCTTGGTACCTTGTGGGTCATGAATAGATGACATGTTGAGAAAATTAAAGTCAGTATCTATACTCATTGAAAATTGTTTAACTTTTTAGAATCCAGGAGCTGATGTCTGATGATCAGCGAGAAGCAGGTCGGATTCCACGAACAATAGAGTGTGAACTCGTTCACGATCTTGTGGATAGCTGTGTCCCAGGAGACACAGTGACCATTACTGGAGTTGTGAAAGTCTCAAATGCTGAAGAAGGTATTATATAATGCTTTTCTCATTTTGATTGTTTCTTAAAAATTTGCCAGCATCTTTTTTGAAGATACCTTTGAATCTCCACTAATACAGGGAATTCCTTATTTCTTACATGGGTGAAACTTTTCTTTTAAAATAAAGGTTTATTTGTAGCTTAGTGTGCCTTTTTTTTTTTTCATTCCGTTTAAGTCTTTGTAGAGAAAATGAAAATACCAATTATTGTATTTCGTACTTTGAAATTTACAGGTTCTCGAAATAAGAATGACAAATGCATGTTCCTTTTGTACATTGAAGCAAATTCTGTTAGTAATAGCAAAGGACAGAAAACGAAGACTTCTGAGGATGGGTGTAAGCATGGAGTGTTGATGGAGTTCTCACTTAAAGACCTTTATGCCATCCAAGAGATTCAAGCTGAAGAAAACCTGTTTAAACTCATTGTCAAGTATGTATGAGATTATCTGAAGTTTTATTATGTTATGTATGCCATAGGGGTGCTCTTGGCTACAAGTAACAAAAACTAGTCAAAATGGTTGCAAATTATAGTTCATAGGTCAAATCCATCCAACTGCCCATTTTTATATGGCCCATAAGCTAAGAATAGTTTTTACATTTTTTAATAGTTGAAAAAAAGACTATTTTGTGACACACAGATTTATATAAAATTCAGATTTCACTTCCTACAAATAAACTTATTGGAACACAGCCATAATCATTCATATATGAGGTGCCTGGCTGCTTTCCAGCTGCAGTAGTAGAACTGAGTAGTTGCAACAGGGAATGGCTCACAGATATTTACTGTCTGTACCTCTAGGGAAAAGTTTGTTGATCTCCGTGTTTAATCCTTAAAGGAAATTTACTATCTCACGCTAGAAGTTGGTCACTGAGCAGAAGAAGTGATGGGACTTTGAACTCCAGTCATTTCAGTTAGCTGTATGTAAGGGGTTGTTTGTTTACTTTTAAAAAGCAAGAAAGAGATTCAGATAGAAGTCACTTATATTCAGTAAATATTCGTAATATTCTTTTATAAAAAGATGCAAATTGAGGCAACTTTTGCTTTAGTGGTTAAGAGCTTTTTTTTTTTAATTTTAGTTAAATCTAAATTAGAATCCCACTTTAAGCACTTACTTCCAGTGTGTTTGGAAGCATGTTACTTATACCTCCTTCATTTTTCTCATCTTAAAATAGAAATAATTCCTGCCTCAGAAGGTTGTTCCAAGGATTACATGAGATTTTATAACATATTTAACACAGTTAACACAGCATGCTGTTATTTTAAAAGCTTTTAAACAATTTTTTGGATGATTTTGAAGAAATAGAGGAAAACAAGAGAGACTGAAAAACAGATGTACCTAATAGTAGTAAAGAAGTGAGGTTTTGAAATGTGTTGTGTTAGAACACATAACCCCGTTGTGTTTTCCTTACTTGGGCTTAGGACACTAAGAGAATTTGACTCTTTCTTCCTTTAATATGTTAGTCAGCTGAGAAAAGTATGGAGTTCCTCAGGGGGTCTTTGTCCTTAAACCCTCAGAGACTTTTCTGAATAGGCAGCCATCCAGACCTACTCTGGGAGAAGGGGTGCTCTGAGCTAGAGTGAGGGTGTGATCTGTGGAGCATGGACATTGTGGTGAGGGGGCTGTGAGCAGATGGGGAGGAGCCACCTGGCTGAAGATCAAAACACCACTTCGATTGGTCCCTCTTACCCATTTTGAATAAGGAAAATCTTTGCAGTGGTCCTTCTGCCATACTAGAAAGGTTTTCCCACAGGTTATTTTTACCCTTTAGTTCTATATTTGGGATTTCAGCATTAAAACTAGAATTTTTCATGGCTGTCCATTTGTTAATCTTGGAGGGTGTGGCAAGTTAGGCAGGCTGCCTGGTTTTATAAATAAAATTTTATTTGAACACAGTGCCATCCATTCATCGACGTAACTACTTTCGTACAAATAGCTGTGACCCAGACAGTAAAGCTGAAAAGATACTGTTCTGGCCTTTTAAGAAAAAGTTTGTCCACCTTTGCTAGATTAACAAGTGGAGGACCATGAAAGGAGAATGGAGAAGACAGTGGAAGGTTGTTTTAGTTTAGGTTTCTTCAGAAGCAGCAGTTTGGGTAAGCATTTATTTGGGAGGTAATCCCCAGGAATACTGGGAAGGGAATGGGAGAGTGAGAAGGGGTGGTAATCCATGTATGGTGCCTAAAGTAGAAGACCGTGATTATGAGGTCTTTTAAAGGCTGGTGATAGATCAACAGTAGAACTTTAAAATGCTTTGCAAAGGGGCACCTGTGTAGCCTAATCAGTTAAGCATCTGACTCTTGATTTGGGCTCAGGTCATAATCTCAGCGTCCTGAGATTGAGCCCACATTGGGTGTGGAACCTGCTTGAGATTTTCTCTGCCCCTCCCTGCCCCTGCTGTTGCTCACTCTTTGAAAAAAGTAAAATGCTTTACAAGTATTCTGTTTCCCTTACACAGCCACAATTTTTAAAGCATTCTTCCCTTTATGAATTAACCAGAATTTCGAGAAACTTACTGTTAGAGTAAAATGTCTTGAGTTGTTTGAGGGATTTAAATTTTATGTTTGCCTTTTCCCTTTTTTGATGCTGAATAAAGCAACTTAAGCAAGTTAAAAAGTAGATCTTCTAATGGATTGATGAAGCATAAATAAGAATTTATAAGTTGTATTCTGTTTTTCAGCTCACTTTGCCCTGTCATTTTTGGTCATGAAGTAAGTACTTCATCTTTACCCAAAAATATATAAAGTTGGCAAAAAAGAGCTAATTTTTATAAGCCATTTATTTGTATTTCAATATGTCATTACTCTTGATAAGCGAATGATATGAAAGGCAAACTGCAGCTTCATTGTATGAACAAGATTCTTACTAATTTGAGCTAATGGGAATGAGGTACCTTTAAAGTGACTTTGGGCACTAAGTGTTAAAGCAGAAGCTAGCAAGTATTTCCCAGTTTTGTGGAGTAGATTCATGCCTTGCAAGGTAGGTCTTTACTCACTGACTTTTAAAGGTACTTCTTTGGTTTTATATGCTTCCTAGTTTTTGCTTTCTAATCATTTACCTTATAGAAGTTTATATTGTAAATTAATTTCTTTAGGGAAAAAAAGTAAAGTTCAACCATGTTTTTTAAAAAAATTCTCAAGTAAATGTAAATATGGAAGGAGAAGCATCCCTTTTTTGCTATTCGTCTTTGTGTCCTTCTCAGTTTTGAGGTTTTTCTCCCCCCCCCCCCCCTTCACACTTGAGCTTGTTAAAGCAGGCTTGGCATTAGCACTTTTCGGAGGAAGCCAAAAATACGCAGATGACAAAAACAGAATTCCGATTCGAGGAGATCCACATGTCCTTATTGTTGGAGATCCAGGCTTGGGAAAGAGTCAGATGCTACAGGTAGGAAACCAGTCATCTAATATTTGATGTATTCCTTATGAAATGTATGACTGATTCATAAGTGAATTTTCTCAAAGCTTCTAATATTTGTGTTCCAGAGGATAGAGTTAGTCTGGTGGTAAAAGTGAATTGGGGTTTGTGTGGGTAATGTGTCACTTCTCTCTGGCCATCCTTTCAAATAGAGTCTGCTTTCTGTCACACAGGCTGTGTAGACATGGTGATCTGTTGAGATGTCAGCTATTGTGAAGTGTTAACCATTTCTCTAACCCCTTTTTTTTGGTATCAGCTTTGCTAGTCTATTTTGTTGTGGCTTCACCTATGAACAGAATAGTTTGAGAAAGTCAAGAGCAGGGAAGCAGGGTCATGCCTTCTTTCTTCACAAAACTACATAAACACTGTATTGAGGGGCACCTGGGTGGCTCCTGGGTTAAAGGCTCTGCCTTCGGCTCAGGTCATGATCCCGGGGGTCCTGGGATCGAGCCCCGCATCGGGCTCTCTGCTCTGCAGGAGGCCTGCTTCCTTCTCTCTCTCTGCCTGCCTCTCTGCCTAGTTGTGATTTCTCTCTGTCAAATAAATAAAATATAAAAAAACAAAACAAAACAAAAACAAACAAAAAAAAACACTATTGAGCTTTAGGAACTGTCTGATAAAGATAAGAGATCTGTATGCATCTCCACTGCTTCTCTGTGAGTTTTAAGCAAGGCAACTTCTGTGACCAACTTCTTGTTGGTGCCCAAGAACATTCTGCCTCTGCCAGTCAGAGCTTAGTGGTTCTCCCGCCAGGGCTTATGATGGCCCTAGTAGGTTCTGCTTGTTGGAATACTTTTGGTTGCCTGGGAATGACACCTGGTAAGCCAGTCATAATGTCCTTTCTGGGAATGCCCATGTGTCCCTTTCCTTCGGACCATCCCCAGTGTAGAAAAATGTGACCAGAGGGGCACCTGGGTGGCTCAGTCATTAGGCGTTTGCCTTCAGCTCAGGTCATGATCCCAGGGTCCTGGGATTGAGCCCTGCATCAGGCTCCCTGCTCTGTGGGGAGCTTGCTTCTCCTTCTCCCATTCCCTCTGCTGTGTTCCCTCTCTCTGTGTCTCTGTCAAATAAATAAATCTTTTTTTTTTTAAAAAGGAAGGAAGGAAAATGTGACCAGACCAGGGATCTCTTTGTAAGTAGTCCTGTGGCTACTGAATCTTTGTTCAGGGGAACTCTGACTGCATATCAGAATCATCTTTGGAACTCTGAAAATCCTGGGGCCTGCCCTAGTCCAACTAAATTAAGAACCTCTGGATTAGGGTTCTAGTATATCTGTGCGTGTATAACCTTCCACAGGTGATTGCGCTGGGCAGCCAGGATTGAGAACAGCTTTGACCTCATCATTGCATTTATAAGCCCACTGTCCTTCAGCTTGGGTCTTGATCCCAGGGTTCTGGGATCGAGCCCCGCATCGGGCTACCTGCTCAGTGGAGAGTCTGTTTCTTCTCTCTCTCTGCTGCTCTGTCTGCTTGTGCTCTCTCCCACTTTCTCTGTCAAATAAATAAGATCTTAAAAAAAAAAAAAAAAGATTTACTTATTTAGGGGTGGCTGGCTCAGTCACTTAAGTGTCTGCCTTTGGCTCTGGTCATGATCTCACAGTCCAAGGATCAAACCCCCACATCAGGCTCTCTGCTCAGCAGTGAGTGTGCTGCTTTTTCTCCCTTTGCCCCTTCCCCTGCTTATGCTCTCTCTTGCTCACTCCCTGAAATAAATAAATGAGACTTTTAAAAAAATTTGAGAGAGGTGAGCAAACTAGTGCACCTGCTAGCACGGCAGGGACGGGCAGAGGGAAAGAGAGAATCCCAAGCAGACTCCTATCCAAGTGCAGAGCCTGACATGGAGCTCAGTCCTGCAACCCCCGAGATCATGACCCAAGCCAAAATCAAGAGTCGGAAGCCCCCACCGACTGAGCCACCCAAATACCCTTCTCTTACTCCTTTTTAATTTAAGAAATCGTTCTTGGCAGATGATGGTTTCAAAATACATTTAATGGTACTGAAAAAAAATTTAATACCAAGGAATGACACTGGCAGTTTTTCATGTTTTTTAAAACCTGGGATAATGCCATTTAGTTTAATTTAAAAATAGAAACTGTAATATTAATAGAAATTAAATGTTGTAAATGGTGGAGTGTGTTGTATGTAAGTGTTCTAGCCCTGCTAAACCAGAGTTTTTAAAAATTAGGTTAACACTAACAGTTATGAATTGTTTACTGCCTTTCATTGGGTATGTGTGCCAGGTACCAGATTAAGTGCCTTACATACATAATCTCACTTACTCCTCAGGGATGTAGGTGATAAAACATAAATAGGCTTAGAGAGATCTGAGAGCAGCATAGCCAGTATACAGTAAAGTCAAGATTTAAACAGGTCTTCCTGACTCTGGAAGTCCAGGCTTTTAATTCTTGTGCTATTTAACCACTTTTCTGACCTGCCATAGCTTGTTTACTCACAAGGTAAGCATTATTGAGCTGTTTTATTACCTGCTATACAAAGAAGCATTGAAACCTTTGAAATTAAAATTGGCCCTCATGTATTTTCTGTTTGAACTTGAAAATGAAGCATAAAATGAAACTGTGTGTGTTCATATGACCACAGATATCAGAGGCAGGCTGCCTGGGTTTACACCTTCATAGCAGTGTGAGTTACTCTCTGCAGGCCTTGGTTTTCTATGTCACAAGATGGGGGTGTAATAATACCTTGCTATTAACTGTGGTAGTAAAGATTATACAGTAAAGCTGTTAGAAGAGTACTTGGCATATAGCTGACATTTGTGAGCTGTCACTATTAGCTGTTTTTCCCTTTTACTTTGTCTGATTCTTTTTCTAAATTTTTTTTAAGATTTATTTATTAGAGAGCACACGGTGGGTGAGGACCATAGGGAGACGGAGAGAGAATCCCAAGAAGACCCCATGCCCAGTGTGCAGCCCAGTGCAGGGCTTGATCTCACAATCCTGAGATCAAGACCTGAGCCAAAATCAAGAGTCCAATGCTCAACTGCACCACCCAGATACCCCTGGCTGATTCTTTTAAACCTTCTGTTTCCCTAGGCAGTATGCAACGTTGCTCCCCGTGGTGTGTATGTTTGTGGTAATACCACAACCACCTCTGGTTTGACTGTAACTCTTTCAAAAGATAGTTCCTCTGGAGATTTTGCTTTGGAAGCCGGTGCCCTTGTACTTGGTGATCAAGGTAAGAGACCAAACTCTCCACTGTTGACAACATTTAATTTCCCTAATATTACAGCTTCTATTTTTAATTGAGCCAAGGTTTTTAAAGGCATTATTCCACATCTAAATAATTAGTAATTCTGGAGCTTTGGGCTGTTTTTTTAAGACTTTCTCTTTCCGGTTAATTTCTTTACATTCTGTTCAAGAGGCATTTGGACAGCTCTGTATCAACCAGTGAGTTGAAAATGAGTACCAGAAAAGAATAACTGGAAATACAGTTTATACTGCAGAACTGAAACTGGTACTTACTGTCATTCATTTTCAGAATCCTGCAATAGACACAATTATATATTGCTCCTTGTACTTCCCATTTCATAACAACCATCACATTTGTGATCATTTGTTTAAAGCCTGTTTTAAAACTTTACATTAAGCAGGGGGATTTGGTCATCCTATTAACTGCCATATTCACATTGCCCAATACATAGGTGCACAGTCAATATTTGCTGAATGCCTTACTATTACTTAGCCCAGCATATCATCTGCATCATGATAGTTCAAGGATAAGGTGAATGTTACCCTTTTACTCACAGAGGACTTAAAATAAGAATTTAGAACTATTACTTTATAATTAGAAGTTTTGCTGTATTTTTAGCCCATCTCATTGGATGTTTTTCAGGATTTGACTGCTAGTTTATAAGAAATCCACTTAGAGGGCTCAACAAGAAGGGATCTCTAATTGAGCTTTGCTACCCAAGTTTCTCTTGGTGATGCTCTAACCCTACTGAAAAGCATGTTCCCTTGCATGTGTCAGGCACTGAGCAGATTCCAGTCAAGGTCTTTCATTCCTTTGCTTGTCAAGACCTCCATATTTCTGAATCCTCTCAGCACGCTCACCTGCCTGCCACCCCCCTGTCCTCCCACCTTGATACTTTACCTCCTTGGTTTCCAGGACATTATACTCTTCTGGTTTTCTTCTCATTTCATTGACTGTTCCTTCTCAGTCTTGTTCTATATCTCCCCAGCCTTAACTGGTTGGCACCTCCAGATGCCTCGTTCATGCACCTTTGTTTTCTTAGTCTGTGCTTACCTTCTTGATCTTACCTAGTCTCATGGCTTTGCCTAGTTATTTGCTGAAAATTTCCAAATTTATATCTCTTCTTCAAACTTAACATGTCCTAAACTGAAATCCTCATGTTTCCCTTCAAACCAATTCTTCTTACAGGCTTTCTTATCTCAGTCAGTGATAATTCCATCCTTCTGTTTGCTCAAATCAGAAAATGTGCAGTCATCCTTGACTTTTGCTCATACCCCATATCCAGTCTATCAACAAATATTACTGTGGGTTCTACCTTCTGTATATGTCCACCATCCAGCCTCTTTTCCAGTGCTGCTGTCATCTCTTACATGGATTAGTAGTGCAATCTCATAGTGCCTCTGACCACCCCTGCCCTTCCTGTTGTTCTTAACAAGGCAGAGCTATCCCTTTAAAACTCAAATCAAGGGGCGCCTGGGTGGCTTAGTGGGTTAAAGCCTTGCCTTCGGCTCGGGTCATGATCCCAAGGTCCTGGGATCGAGTCCCGCATCAGGCTCTCTGCTCGGCAGGGAGCCTGCTTCCCTTCCTCTCTCTCTCTGCCTGCCTCTCTGCCTACTTGTGATCTCTGTCTGTCAAATAAATAAATAAAATCTTTGAAACAAAACAAAACAAAAACTCAGATCAAGTTATTCTCCTGCTCAGAACCTTCCAGTGGCTTCCTGTCTCACTCAGAGTGAAAGCCCAGGGCTTGACAGTGGTCCAGGGCTATTCACATTCTGGCCTTCAAATCACCTCTTTTGCCTCATCATCTACTACTCCCTTCTTATTCTCCAGCTACATAGTCTTCTGGCTATGCCTGGAACACAACCAGCACTCCAGGCACATCACATTCCTGCTTTAGGCCTTTGTATTCATGCTTTCTTTACCCCAGATAGGTCTGCAAGGCCTGGTCCCTTTCCACCTTGAAGTTTTTGCTCAAATGTCCTCTCCTTACCCAGAAAACTGATCTTACATAATTATGCCCGTGTCTTGCAGTTGTTGAAATAATACTATCTTTTTATATGACTGTATCTTATCTCACCTGTTTGAATGTAAGTCTTTGAGCTTTTTGAGGGTCACTCTCATATCTTCATTTTTATAGCCCTCACAACACTTGCCTGTGGAAAATGCTGAATGAGAAAATACTGAATAAAAGTTAGTTAAAAGGAGTGTTTTGTTTGCTGTAAAACAGGCACAAATTCTCAAATTCATAATTTTTTTTTTAAAGATTTTACTTATTTATTTATTTATTTGACAGAGAGAAACAGCCAGAGAGGGAACACAAGCAGGGGGAGTGGGAGTGGGAGAAGCAGGCTTCCCACGGAGCAGGGAGCCCATGTGGGGCTGGATCTTGGGACCCTGGGATCATGACATGAGCTGAAGGCAGACGCTTAACGACTGAGCCACCCAGGCACCCCTGACAGTTCATAATTTTAACTGCTGGAAACAATTACAAATAATTCTTTATTATGAAACAGTTTCCATCCTGTAAGATTTGGAGCTTGACCAAAGAAAGCTTTTGTCTGTATTATTTTACTGTGATTATAGGTATTTGTGGGATAGATGAATTTGATAAGATGGGGAATCAACATCAAGCCTTGTTAGAAGCTATGGAACAGCAAAGTATTAGTCTTGCTAAGGCTGGCATGGTTTGTAGCCTCCCTGCAAGAACATCCATCGTTGCTGCTGCAAATCCAGTTGGAGGACACTACAATAAAGCCCGGACAGTTTCTGAGAATTTAAAGTAAGTCTCTTCAGATATTTATACCTTTAATATAGTGAATCCTTATAAATCAATAAGAAAAAGATAATGGAAGACATAATAGTTCGCAGAAATGAAACCCTCCAGTAAATGTACAAAAACATGTTTGAGCACCCAAATTAAAACAATGAAGTACGATTGATAGCTCTTAGATTGTCACAGATTTCAAATATTTATAATCATTGACAAAGGATTGGAGAAACGGGTCCTCACATATTCAAGTTAGCATACGAAAGGACAACTGGCAGGTTTATCACTATTTCTCTTGAGAGAGCAAGCATGAGCAAGTGGTGGGGGGTGCAGAGGGAGGAGGAGAGAGAGCTCAAGCAGGCTCCATGCCCAATGCAGAGCCTCAGGGCTTGATTTCACAACCCTGAGATCATGACCTGAGCCAAAAATCAAGAGTTGGACGCTTAACCAAATGAGCCACCTAGGTGCCCCGTTTATCAGTATTTTAAAAGTACATTCACTTTGTTTTAGCCAGTTCTACTTTTAGGAATCATACCCACAGAAGTAGTCATGCAAGTGTACAGAGATATATTTAGAGGTGGGGTATGATGGCATTATCACAACCAAAAATCAGAAACAACTTAAAATGCCCTTTGATAAGGAAGTGGTTAAACTATGGCAAGGCTGTATGGTGGAAAGTAACAATTACAGAAACGGAAGTAGCTTTGTATGTGCTGATAGTTCTGTGCTTTACTGTTAAAAGAGCACATTACAGGGGCGCCTGGGGGACTTAGTCATTTAAGCATGTCTTCAGCTCAGGTCATGATCTCAGGGTCCTGGGATCGAGCCCTGTGTCAGGCTCCCTGCTCAGCAGAGAGCCTGCTTCTCCCTCTCCCTCTGGGCACCCTCTGTTTGTGCATGCATACTCTCTGTGTCTCTCAAATAAATAAAATCTTAAAAAAAAAAAAAAAGCACATTATATTCTTATAAATGGGGTGTGATCCCACTTCCAAAAACAACATTTGTATATGCTTTCTCCTCTAATTTCTTCTGTGTACATTGGACAAAAAGTATAGGAAGGGGGAAATAGATTGAAATGATGCAGGAGTGAGAAAAAGGACAAAAGGATGCCTCATGTGAAAAACTGGAAGCTTTGACAGATAATGTATAAAGAAGATGTGGTATAGCTTCACACAGTGGAATATTATGCAGCCATCAAAAATGAAATCTTACCATTTGCAACGACGTGGATAGAACTAGAGGTATTATTGCTAAGTGAAATAAGTCAGTCAGAGAAAGACAACTATCATATGATCTCACTGATATGTGGAATTTGAGAAACAAGGCAGAGGGGAGGAGAGGAAAAAATGAAGATGAAACCAGAGAGCAGACAAACCATAAGAGACTCTTAATCTCAGGAAACAAACAAATCTCAGGAAACAAACTGAGGGCTGCTGGAGGGGAGGGGGTTAGGGGATGGGGTGGCGTGATGATAGACACTGGGGAGGGTATGTGTTGTGGTGAGCACTGTGTTGTGTAAGATTGATGAATCATAGACTTGTACCCCTGAAACAAATAATATATTCTATGTTAATTTAAAAAAGGGAAAAAATAAAAAAAAATTGGAAAAAACTTAAATTCTAGAGGAAAAAAAAAACAGATTTCCTAATGCCTAATGTTTGATGATAATATATACCTTTACTATAGAAATGATACATAGCAAAATGTACAGTTATACTTGGAGAAGCTATACCACCACCACCCAAGAAGTCCATCTATTGGTTTTTCTTAGTAAAATGAAAAAGTGCTATATTGGAAAAATCAAAAAGATCCTATTGAACAAGGACTTGGATTCTGGTTTTTAGAGGTATCCACACCTGCTTTGGGGCCTTGGCCAATTCTTTAATCACTCTGGATTTTAGTTTTCTTGTCTCAAATAGAAGGATTATCTGATTGGTGGGATCAGGGAAGATGACAAGATGACTAGGCAGAACACAGCATTTTTATTATAATGATTATAATGGCTTGGTTTTTTTTTTTTAAGTGAGGGGAGGAGAGAGGGAGAGAGAGAATATTAAGCAGGTTCCATGCCCATGGAGCCTGATGAGGGGCTTGATCTCACAGCCTGAGATCATGACCTGAGCTGAAATTGAGGTGGCACCCAGTTTAGGAAAAAGTGGGCTTTTTTTCTAAGTGATCATGGATGCATTGAGAGACTCTTTTGGTGAGAGGAAACGTGCAAAAGATTAAAACCACCCAACTAGAAAACCTCTGGTGAATCATATACCATGTATCTTAGAATTCAAAGTCATTGTGAAGCTTACCATTAGGTAGTAATATGGAAAAAAGATCATGGGATACCTGGGTGGTACCTGAGCCATCAGCTCAGGTCATGATCCTAGAGTCCTGGGATTGGGCCCCACATTGGCCTCCTTGCTCAGCAGGGAGCCTGCTTCCCCCTCTACCTGTAGCTTGGGCTTTCCCTCTCTCAGACAGACACACAAATGAATAAATATTAATTTTTTAAAAAAACAGATTGAGAAGGGGCCTTATCCTCAACTTACGAAAGGTAGGTACATATATGGCTTGTTTACATGTTGAAGGGTGTGTGGCCTGGTGTCTCTCCAGAGTTGGTGCGTGTTATCGAATCCAAAAGCTATTGCTTGTTTCTTCAACCTAAACTTCATTTTTTAAAAGTTCTATTGACATGGAACTTGAATAGAAAACAAGTGAGTAAACCATTTTCTATTTGTTTTGATTCTAATCCGTTTCTTCTTTCTTTTTACCTCTTAGAATGGGGAGCGCCCTGCTGTCCCGATTTGATTTGGTCTTTATCCTGTTAGATACCCCAAATGAGGATCATGATCACTTACTCTCTGAACATGTGATTTCAATAAGGGCTGGAAAGCAGAGAACTGTTAGCAGTGCCACCGTAGCTCGCATAAATAGTCAGGATTCAAACACTTCTGTACTTGAAGTGGTGTCTGATAAGCCATTATCAGAAAGATTAAAGGTAAGCTTCTGTTTCTTAATCATTCAGGTTGGTTGTGTTTGAATGTCAGTGTTTGGTATGTTGCTTATTGTAGAGCAGTGGTATGTTGCTTTCATACTGAAACCTTTTATATTGCAATAGTAGGGTTCATGTAAACTTCAATTGAAATAATCTAAGCCAGCTAGACTCAGAGCTAGAACTACAGTGTTTGTCTTATTTGGAAAGTCTTTTAGAATTTTTTTATGTATCTAAACAAGTTATTTTAACAGAAAGATTTTATTTGCTATCCTTGTAATGTTGGGCCTTTTTATCATGCTTTAGGTAGCTCCTGGAGAAACAATAGATCTAATTCCCCACCAGCTATTGAGAAAGTACATTGGTTATGCTCGGCAGTATGTCTATCCAAGGCTATCCACAGAAGCTGCTCAGATTCTTCAGGATTTTTACCTTGAGCTTCGGAAACAGAGCCAGCGGTTAAATAGCTCACCCATCACCACTAGGCAGCTGGAATCTCTGATTCGTCTAACAGAGGTTTATTTTAAGTTCATGACTTTTTTTTTTTTTAACTTAAAAATGAGGGGGAGAAAAAAAAATGAGGGGAAGAAGTGATGTGATTTCTCTCAATTTCCTGCATATAATTAACTCAATTTTTCTTCGAACTAAAAGACATTAGAAATGGATGTATAAAAGTTTTTAAAAATGTTTGGCCAGGGGCGCCTGGGCGGCTCAGTCATTAAGTGTCTACATTTGGTCCAGGTCATGATCCCGGTGTCCTGGGATTGAGCCCCGCGTCGGGCTCGCTGCTCAGCAAGAAGCCTGCTTCTCCCGCTCCCTCTCCCCCTGCTTATGTTCCCTTTCTCGCTGTCTCTCAGTCAAATAAATAAATAAAATCTTAAAAAAAAAAAAAAAAGGCAACAAAACTTCCACACCACCATTTTAAAAAAAATGTTTGGTCATATCTTTTTCATAACCAATCAAAGTATAGCCACTTCTTTCTTGGCATGGGACCAGCACCTACCATGCAAGTTTTTCTTTTTTCCCCCTTTTATTGACATTTTAGACTCTTGGAGTATGACAAGTTGTTAGGTTAATTAAGGATTCTGAGATTCTAAGTTGAATATATGGAAACATGGAATGTGTCAGTATTTGATTTGATACATGACAGGTCCATAAGGATAGTACCTATTTTTCTAACAGCAGTAACATTTACTGACAGGTTCGGAATGCTCAGAGACTCTGGCAGTTAAAATTAGCTGGAGTTTGGGCTTTTTGCATTTAAAATCAGATTATCCTTCTGTGTTGTTTTAACAAATTGGTTAGGCATGATTTCCTGAAAGTAAAAGGCAAGGAAAAACCAAATGTATTTCATAATCAGTTTTTCTGAAATGAACACTTAGAAAGATATATGTTAGTAGATACAAATAGATTTTCATCCAGATTTTAAACGAGTGATTGTTTTCATACTCAAGTTTTCAGATAATTTTATTCTGACTTTTCATATTTTAGTCCCCCCAAATCAGTTTTTGTGTAAAATGAATAAATGAAATAAGCTTTGATATACTATCTGCTCAGTGTAAATATACTTTTGTTATGTAAAAATGCTTGTTTTCTTTCAAAGGCACGAGCAAGGTTGGAATTAAGAGAGGAAGCAACCAAAGAAGATGCTGAGGATATAGTTGAAGTTATGAAATATAGGTAAGATTAGCTGCTGTTTTAAATGAAATACCATCTTTTCATCTCAAATTATATATTTATTTAGGCAAAGCAAAATTATTTTTATGTAGCCCATTTGATTCTCTGAACAAACTATACTTTCTTGGTTTAAAATATCTGTGTAAATCTTTATATTAAAAATGTGTTTTTTTGAATGGGTAATACATTCACATAGTTCTAAAATAAATTCAAGAATATGTATTTTGAGAATGCTCAAAAGCAACGTCATAATAGGTAAAATCATCAGCACTTAATGACTACTAACCCTTTCAACCAATTCCTAACATATTATCTTTTGTCTGATGCATTGGTTTAGTATTACACAGTGCCTGGACTGTCCATTTTCTCTTTTACATGATTCAGTACTGGTTTTCAGGGGTCTTGTAGATGAAATTTTTACCAAGCTGGGCTTCATTCCCTCTCCAGTTGACTTCATTGTGTTGGAGACTCTCCAGTTGCCATTAAGCAACCAGGTAGTCTAGGAATTACAAGACTGTCTCATACCACATGCTGCCAGAGGTTCAGTGTACTAGCATATGACATAGAAGAGTGCCCACAAATACTGGTTGTCTGCCTGACTTCTGGTAGACCAGACCAGTAAGAAACCTAGAGATTGCCCTAACAGAGATCCTTTTTTTTTTCACTAGAAAACTAAGTCAGTGAATCTAACCAAACTTACAGAAAATCTGTATTCTAAACTTTTTTCCCAGTTAAAAACAAGGACAAGCAGTAGGGACTTCTTGTTTAATGACAAAAAGTTGCCTCTTTGTTTACATTCTTTCCGAACATCTTGCTCTTCAACTCTCCATCTGTGTGGGTGGAGCTAACATTTCCTTTTCCATTTAATGATCTCTCACCCTTCGGGCCTTCTGGCCTGACTGCGGAACAGTGTCATGTGCTTCTACTTCATAGACTTTTGGCTATCAAGCAAATCAGGGATCAAACTACCTTGTCACCCTCTTTTACCTGTAACATTCTGTTTTTGAAGCTTCACCCTTATTTAGTTTCCATAGGCCTCAGACCCCAGACATTGCCTCAAGCAGCCATCTGGTATTTCTCTACAATAAGTCCACTGGTCTGATTTGTTCTCATATCTGAGCATTACACTTAAATTACCCTTTCAACCTTTTCGATAAAAATGGTATATTGCTAATTTGTAATTGGTTCTGCATGTCTGAATCCTCATCTTGGACAGATGTTACATGTACTTTTCCATCCAAGAGGAGCTCTGTAGCATTTTCTGTAGAACTTTATATTTGTTGCTACTTCTCAAAACTGCCTTGCTGGTAACTCTGAATTAGCTTTAGGCTGTCAGTTTACTTCTATGCTTCAAAAAAAGTTACCTCGTTTTTAACTATAAACAGTACCTACGTGACATTACCAGGTTGTTTCTGTGAATTGAATGTGCTTTACTGGCTTTCATAAAAATTTTCAGATAATGAGAATAGGCGGATTCCTAGTGATTGGAATTACCTGCTGTTATTTCCATAGTATATCTCAAGACTCAGTTAAACACATTGAGAGTAGATTGCGAATTAAACTTTCCATGCTTTCTGACCTTAGTCTATACTCTGTAAGAGCAGGGACTTTATCTGTTGTATTTACCAGTGTACTTCCAGGATCCAGAATCATACCTACCACACAGTATGCCCTCAGTAAATATACTGCATTGATAGTAAAGTTAACCATAGTAATCATTTTTCATTCATTAACTCTTCATTTCAGAGTTTCTTTCTCTTGAGTTTTTTGAATGTTTGCCCTTAAGGTGTTTTTTTTTTTTTTTTTTTTTTAAAGATTTTATTTATTTATTTGACAGAGATCACAAGTAGGCAGAGAGAGAGAGAGGAAGGGAAGCAGGCTCCCTGCTGAGCAGAGAGCCCGATGCGGGGCTCGATCCCAGGACCCTGGGATCATGACCCGAGCCAAAGGCAGAGGCCTTAACCCACTGAGCCACCCAGGCGCCCCAACCCTTAAGGTGTTTTTGAACCTGTAAAATTACATTTTAACTTGGAAGCAGTAGCCAAAATAAGAAAAATCTAAACTGTGATACAGTTCATCATAGTTATCAAAGCACATAGCTATAAAAACTAAATGTTTCTGGGCAAAAGTTTACATAAGTTTTCTTTAAAATTAAAAATATCCCAGGAAAGGGACACTTGGGTGGCTCAGTTGGTTAAGAGACTGCCTTTGGCTCAGGTCATGATCCCAGGGTCCCGGGATTGAGTCTGGCATTGGGCTCTTGCCTCAATGGGCAGCCTCCTTCTCTCTCTGACAGTCTCCTCCCTCATGCTGTTTCTCACTCTCTCTCTCAAATAAATCAGTCTTTTTTTTTAAATATACTAGGAAGTACGGGAGAATAGAGCCATCTTGAAAGATGAAAGAAAATTGAGTTTTTTCTCTTTCAGGAAAGTGGCTCAGATATTTATAAATCTTCACACCTGAATCCATATAGCTCAGATTCAGATCCTACATATGCCACTCATTGGCTCTGTAAGCTTTGGCAAATCACTTACCTTACTAGACTTTCCTTTTTCATCTGTAAAATGGGAATAAGAATAGTCCCTAAATCAGAGGATTGTTGGGCTAACTGGGATAGGATATGGTGGTTAAATATAATTAAGGTGAACATTATAAGTTAATAATTAACATAATAGCATAAAGCATTTTTGAAAAGTATCTTATGAGAAATAAGCTCTTGTTCTGTTATGGAATGGGGACTGGATCCTGGACAAAAAAAACAAGCAGCATTTGGAGATCTTGAAGGATCACAGAGGTCAGAGGTTTATTTTATGCTGGCGGGCTCAGAGGAGAGTAATCTCGCAAGGTCTGAGCCCTGAGCACAAACAAAGGGGGTAGTTTATACACTTTTACTTCGATATATCTGTGCCACTCTTACGGCTATGGCCTGTGGGGCTAGGTGGGGCTAGAGGAAAACCTGGAATGGCCCTGGGGCCGGGACTTGGATTCCCTTGCTGGATTGGTGGGCCACCTTAGAACACAGATTTATTTTCTTTATCATTCCCCTCTTTGATGCCCTTTTAAACACCTGGTTTAGAGGGCATCATTTTTATCATCTATGGGGCAATAGTAAGGAGCAGCTGGAGTCTGATCTTGGCAATGTGAGCAGTGATAAACCTGGTAAGGGCATTAAAAATACAAGGACCAAATGCTACTGTGAGGAGGAGCATTAGGAGGGGGCCGATAGGGGTGGTGAACCAAGGGAACCATTTGCTAATAATGGTAATGTGAGAGTTGAGAGGTCCCCCCGCCCCCGCCAATGCCAGGTCGGGCAAGCTAAAGGCAGTGAGGAGGAACAGCACACCACATAGCAGAAGAACAGGACGGACTGGGGTCAGGAAAACCGTAGTGAAATGTGCTTAGGAGTAGACAGCAGTTGTGGGTCCACAACCTTAGTTAGAGGGAGCCATTGTAGCTAGCCTGACAGCAGATAAAACCTGTGGACAAGTAAGGGCAGTAAAACACCCTAGGGTTACTTAGTAAACAACAATAATGGCAAGTCTCTGGGGGAAAGTCCAGTCAGAAGGGGCAACAGTATAGAGTCCAACCCCTAGGATGAGGAATATCGTGCTGATGAGAGCTAGGGACCACGGCAAGCAGATGTCTATTATTTGGTGGGGTCTCGCTGGAGATGAAGCCAGAGCAGATCTGTAGGGTTTGACTGGACTTTCCACTGGTGTGGCTCTTCATCCAAGTGATGGGCTTTTTTTCATTCTGGAGTGTTGGACCCACAGGGTGATACCAGAAACCTTAAGGGTAGTAAGGGTGGTTAGAACAACAGTGTGAGACCCTGTCCACTGTGGTTTGAGGGGGGTCCTTTTTTTAATCTTTGATCTAGACTGCCTGGAAGGAGTGTACCTGGGACCCTAAGGAGATTGGGGCCCTCTCAATGGTGTACCTTTGTAATTTATTTAAGGTGGCCCCAGGGCCTGAAGGTTGTGTGTGTGTGTGTGTGTGTGTTTTAATCTCCAGTTTGATGTAAGTTTCCTGGAAGGCTCCCCAGGCATGGGGGAGGCCATCCATATGCTAATTTGAAAGGGGGGTAATGTAGAGTCCCAGGTGTACAGCAAGCATGTAGAAGAGGGGGTAGCAGATTTGGCCATGGAAGGCTAGTCTCCTGACAAAACTTTGCTAAGGTTCCCTTGAGGGTGTGATTCATTTTCTGTTTTCCCTGAGCTTTGGGGCTGGTAGGCAGTGTGGAGTCTCCGGGTGATGCTGAGAGACTTGGTTAAGACCTGTACAGTGTCTGCTACAATGTGGGCCCACTGTCACTATGGATTGTTAATGGCAGGCTGAACTGGGGCTCGATCTCCCACAAGAGGACTTTGGCTACTTCCCGGCTTCACTCTGTCCTGATCCGGAAGATTTTGACCCTTCCAGAGAATATGTATACTTTTACTAGGAGATATTTGAATCCTCTGCTTGGCTGCATGTTTGTGAAGTCTATTTCTAGATCTTTGAAAGGGGTTACTTCCATCCCCAGACACCTGGCAGGGGCCGCGGTGCAGGTCGAGCATTATTTTTAGCACATGTTATGCATTGCTTACTGGCTGCTCGGCATAGTGCTGGCTGCTGGCTGATGTAGTAGTACTTTTTGGAGAGCCTCTAATGCAGTTTTTTCCAGGTGGGTGAGTTTGTGGTATTTTTTGACTAGATGCCTTCCTGTTGCTGTTGAGATGAAGACATGCCCATCTGGCATCATCCACCAACTCTTTTTAGTCTGAGTGACCCCCTCAGCCATGTCCTTACTGGCTGTGGTCTTGGCAGCCTCATCTGCCAGGTGATTTCCCCATGCTATGGGGTTGTCTCCTTTCAGGTGTCCCTTACAGTGCAGGATTGCTACTTCTCTTGGAAGCCAGATGGCTTCGAGGAGTTTTAGTATCTCTTCTTTGTTTTTAATAGCTTTTTCTGTGGCATTTAGAAGGCCCCTCTCCTTGTAGATGGTCCCCTGTATATGCACAGTAGCAAAGATGAACCAAGAGGCAGTGTGGATATTGACACACTTGCCTTCATTGAGGGTGAGGGCTCGGACTAAGGCATATAGTTCCGCCTGTTGTGCTGACTGTGCAGCTGGTAATGTCTTAGCCTCTAGGACTTCAGTGCTTGTGGTCACTGCATAATCTGCTTTCTGGGCACCCTCTTGTAGGTAACTGCTGCCATCACTGAACAGCACGAGCTCTGGATTTTTTATGACCTGATCCTGTAAGCCTGGACAGCCTGCGTAGACTTCATCAGTTACTTTGGAGCAGTTATGGTCTGGTTCCCCTTCTTCCATGGGGAGAAAGGTTGCTGGGTTTAATGTCCTTACTGTTTTGGATTCTCACAGAGGAGCGTTTGGTATTGTGTTAGCCGAGAGTTGGAAAGGAAGCGGTGCCTCTGTGTGTTCATGAGGGTCGCAACTGTATGAGGGACCTTGACATTAAGTTCTTACCCTGGGGTGAGCTTGTCTGCCTCCTTAATGAGTAGGACTGTGACTGCTTGCACCCTGAGGCATGGTGGCCATCCTGCTGCCACAGAGTCCAGTTGCTTTGACAGATATGCAACTGGCCTTTGCCAGGGCCCAACAGTCTAGGTGGGTACCCCGAGCTCTTTTTTGTGTATAAAGAGATTGAAGGGTTTTTCTTATTTGGTAGGCCCAGGGCTGGAGCCCACCCCAGGGAAGCCTTTATCTCTGTGAAGGCAGCCTTTGCTTCCTCAGTCCAGGCAGGGGGTTCTCGATAAGGTCCCCCTGAGAGATCATAGAGGGGTTGTCTTATTGCTGAGAACCCAGGAATCCAGATGCGGCAGACTCCTACAGCCCCCAGGAATTCTTGTAGGCCCCCCTTTTTTTCTAGGGCTATGGCAAGGAGATGATGACTTTCTTTTTCTCTGGCCCTAGTTCTCTCTTCCCTTTGGTGAGGAGGAAACTGAGAGACTGGACCTGTTCTTGGCAGATTTGTGCCTTCTTCCATGAGATTCGGTATCCCCAGTTTGACAGGAGCTGTGGAGGGCCTTTGTGCCTTTTGTGCAGTCTTCTTGTGTGTCACTGGCGAGGAGGAGGTCATCCACATACTGGAGGAGGGTGCATGGATTTGGGACCACTGGGTGCAGGGAGACAGCTACCTCATTGATGGCCCACAGGTCTTGGACTGGTCCATATCCCCCTCCTGGCTTCTTAGCTGGCAGGAGTGGGGTATTCCAGGCCAACTGGCATTTGATTAGGGTATCTGCTTTTTTAAGTCCGGCCAGATCTTCTTGAATGCCAATCTTAGCTTCTGCTGGAAGAGGGTATTGCCTTTGCCTTGGGTTGGGCTCCCGGGATCAGTTCAACAATGATAGGGCCCAGTTCTGGGCTAGTCCAGGTGAGTTTTCTTCAGCCCATACTGAAGGGAAGGTGAGCCTCAACTCCCGGCGGGCCATTCAGCTGGGACTGGGTGCAGAACAGCCTCTGTTTTTTTCTTTTTTTTCCCCTTGGTGTGGTAATTGCTAGTACCAGAGACCTTATCTCCTTTTGCCCTGGGTTCAATTGGAGGCTGGTGTGCCCAGTGGGCTCAAAGGTTATTTGAACCCCAAGCCTGGAGAGTATATCTCAGCCCAGGAGGGGGATGGGGCAGTTAGGTAGATAAAGGAATTTCTGTCCGACCTTGTGGCCCCTGAGTTGACACTAATGAGTCTGGCAAAAGGGCTGTTGTATTTCCTATGTCCTGGTAGCCCCAAGGATGGTCGCAGTCCTTTTGCTGAGAGGACCATTGGGGAGGTAACACAGAGTGCTTGGCCCCAGTATCAACCATAAAAGTCCCTGGTTGGGCCCCCACTTTTATTTTGACCGTGGGCTCATGGGGGCCAAGGAGAAGAGAATCCGGTCCCCCTCAGTCTAAGTCTATTTCTGCAAGGCCTATGAAGTTCCCCTTCTCAGGGTTCTTTCTTGTAGCGACTGGGCTTTTGAGCCTTACCCCAGTTGGGAAATACGTTTTTTTGTAATGCCCTTTTTCTTTACAGTAGGCACATTGATCCCTGGCCAAGGGGGTTCTGGGTTTCCCCCCTTTCATTGGTTGGGACCTCTCTGCCTTAGAGACCTGCCAAAAGGGCCACTCTGAAAACCCTTTTCCAGAATGAACAGGTAGGCCTATGTGTCGGTGAGGGTGTTGGTGGTGGAAAAAGGTTGATAATACGTCATGGAATGGCCATGTTGGACTGTCCTGTGTTTATTTTGCCTCTCGGGTTCTTGCTTCTCTTGTTCCGGCATTTGGAGGGCACTTGGCCCGGCATGGGGTGCATCCTGGCTGTTGGTCCCGGGGAAAGTGAATCCTCTGGGCCTGGGGCGCCAGGTAGACTGATGGGCGGTGTAGTGTCTGGAACTGTGGGGGGCCAGGTGTAGATGGCCTTGGGAGTGCATATGGAGGGGGCAAGATCAGTTTATTCTTGGGGTCTCCAGCTAGGATCTGTGGAGGCTGTGGCTTCTGTCGGTCTTTTTGGGCCACTTGGATGAGGTGATTAAGACCCTAGCCTGTACCTACCTCTTGCAAGAGAGTCACACCCATGGAGGAGGGTCTGGGCAATTCCTAGCCAGAAGTCAATGTACAGAAGTTGGTCAGGGTGTTTTGGCTTTCCTGTTACAATTAGCTACACCTGACGAACTGTTGGAACATCCAGTGTCCATTTTTAAGGCTATCCGACATTAAAGGTGGGCCATTCTAACTCACATTCTCAATTTGCCGGGATGCATCTTAATTCCATAGTCTTCTGAAAACCCCTTCCTGAAATTTTGATCATACAGTCTAGGACTATAGGTTTACTCTGCCTTGATCCCATAGTGATGTTCCCATGTGCAATGGCGCAGAGACAGACAAAGGGTGGGTGCCCCTCCAGAGGACAGACCGATCAGATGCCTGCCCGCCCGTCCTCACGGAGGAGACTTGTGTGCCTCTAAGCCATGGCAAGTCCATATAAATCCCAGACTGGTGCCCCTAAAGGCTTGCCATAGACCCTGTGAGGTCACCACGGAAACAGGTTGGGGCCCACTCAGACTTGGTCGTCTCAAGACCGTGGAGCCACAGCATCAGTCCACTTGACAAGCCAAGTCAAACTGCACATTCACTCATGCATTCACACCCCCCTGGAGGCCCTGATATGTGGAATTCCTTTTAGAAATTGGGAAGTGATCGGTTTCCCTTTCCACCCTGACAGGAGGGCCTGACAAGGTCCTGGGGCCCCAGGCCTTACTGGAATCCAAGGTCAGGACCAGGTCCTCACCTGACAAGTCTCTTTTGAGTCTGGCAGGAACAGCAGAGTCGGGCCGGTCCAAGGTGACCAAGTGGGAGACTGCCAAAGATTAGGCAGGGTGTGTTTTTTCCATCACAACCCCTTGTTCCGTCACTGCCACACCATTGCCCCCAAACTGGTGGCAACCATGGGCCAGCGCAGTTGGGTTTCCCATTGAGGGAACCAAATGTTACGGAACACAGACTGGGTCCTGGCCAAAAAAATCACGTGGCACTCAGAGACCTTGGAGGATCAGAAGTTTATTTTACATCGGCAAGCTCAGAGGAGAGTAATCTCTCATGGTTTTAACCCCAAGCACAAACAAAGGGGTATTTTATACACTTCCACTTCCGTATCTGTGCCACTCTTGTGGCTGTGGCCAGTGGGGCTGGGGAAGACCTGGAATGTCCCTGGGGCCGGGACTGGGATTCCTTTGCTGGATTGGTCGGTCACCTCAGAACACAGATTTTATCAGTTCATTACATTTATTTACATTAATAAAATTACATTTATTATTTATTACAATCTTATTTGGGTGAGTCATTCCTATTTGTACAGCTTTCTCTTTCATGTGGGCTCTTTTGTTCAGGGAACAAAATGAAGCTATATTTTTAGAAACCCTGTAAACTCATTGCTAAAAGCTCCTTAAGGGCAGGAATTACATCTGTTTTATTCACCACTATAAGTCTACTGCCTTAGCAGGTGACCAATTTGTATTTAATTAACCAATTCCGGATTTAAATAACATTTTTGTCTGTAAGCCATGATCTGTTCCATTGTACAGGCAGGGAATCAGCGACAGAGCTGGATTATGGATGATGGCTAATTGTATCTCTGGTGTTTTCAGACTTCTGGCTAAAATCTACTATAAAGTACATATGTCTTTCTTTGATGATACTGTGAAAATAAGAGGAAGCAGAGAACTGGTGGATCCTTTCATTTCTGTCATGACTGCAAGTCTGCAGAACCCTTCTAGTTCACTCCCATGGTATTTTTAAACATCTTTCATTTGTCAGATGCTTCACTAGGAACTGGGAACATATCTTTATCCTCTAGAGCCTAAATTTAGTATGTTTAGAATTTCTTTTTTTCGTGAATCAAAAAGAATGTTCCAGGTATTTATATCACAGTTTATCAACTTTGTATTCTTAAATTTTTCTCTTCTCAAATGTACAAGTTTCTTAAAAGTGGTAACTATGTCCAAAAATGTCTTTATCTCCACATGGTTCAAACCATAGTGAATTTCATGGTGGCCATTCAGTCAGTACATGTTTAAATTTTTGCTACATGAGCCTCATGGTTATGTACACATTTTTCTTCTTACAACCTGAGACAAAAATTTTTGTAGCCATGCCACATTGGGTAACTTTGTTTTTCTCTCCTCTCATTAAGCATGCTAGGAACTTATTCTGATGAATTTGGGAACCTAGATTTTGAGCGATCCCAGCACGGTTCTGGAATGAGCAACAGGTCAACAGCAAAAAGATTTATTTCTGCTCTCAACAACATTGCTGAAAGAACTTACAATAATTTATTTCAATTTCAACAACTTCGGCAGATTGCCAAAGAACTAAACATTCAGGTATGATAAACCAAATGCTTAATAAATCTTTTTTTTTTCTTTTAAAGATTTTATTTATTTATTTGACAGAGATCACAAGTAGGCAGAGAGGCAGACAGAGAGAGAGAGAGGAGGAAGCAGGCTTCCTGCTGAGCAGAGAGCCCGATGCGGGGCTCGATCCCAGGACGCTGGGATCATGACCTGAGCCACCCAGGTGCCCCTTAATAAATCTTTCTTATGACAATCTCATGAGGTCTTTAGTAAGTATAGAACTTTTAAATTTTAAAAGGTTTGGACGACTATGGAAAACAGTACAAAATTTCCTCAAAAAATTAAAAATAGAATTATGCTATGATCCAACAATCACACTACTGTGCACTTATCCAAAGAATACAAAAACACTAATTGAAAGTGATATATGCACCCCTATATTTATCACAGCATTATTTACAGTAGCCAAATTATGGAAGCAACCTAAGTGTCCATCTATAGGTGAATGGATAAAGAAGACACAGTATGTGTATACACACACAGACACACTGGAATATTACTCAGCCATTTAAAAAAAAATGACATCTTGCCATGTGCAACATGAATGGAGCTGGACAGTATAATGCTAAGTGAAATAAGGCAGAGAAAGACAAATACCATATGATTTCACTCATATGTGGAATTTAAGAAACAAACAAAAAAAGAGAAGGAAAGACAAACCAAAAACAGACTCTTAACTATAAAGAACAGATGGTTACCAGAGAGGAGGTTGGGGGAGGGATGGGTAAAATAGGTGAAGGGGATTAAAAGTACACTTTACCAGGGATACCTGGCTGGCTCAGTCAGTGGGGGATGCAACTCTTGATCTCAGGGTTGCAAGTTCAAGCACCACACTTGGGTGTAGAGATAACTTAAAAATAAAGATCTTTAGGAGCGCCTGGGTGGCTCAGTCAGTTAAGCATCTGACTCTTGATTTTGCTCAGGCCATGAACTCAGGGTGTTCAGACTGAGCTCCAAGTTTGGCTCTGCACTCAGCAGGAATTCTGCTTAAGATTCTGTCTCCCATGGCACCTGGGTGGCTCAGTTGTTAAGCGTCTGCCTTCAGCTTAAGTCATGATCCCAGAGTTCTGGGATTGAGTCCCACATTGGGCTCCCTGCTCTGCCGGAAGCCCCTTTCTCCCTCTCCCACTTCCCCCTGTTTGTATTCCCTCTCTCACTGTCTCTCTCTCTGTCAAATAAATAAATAAAATCTTCTTTAAAAAATGATTGTCTCCCCCTTTCCCTCTGTTCCTCCCACTCCCGTATGTGCTCAATTACAGGTGCATTCTCTCTCTCAAATAAATAAGTAAATCTTTAGAAAAAAATAATCTTTTTTTAAAAAGTACATGTATTATGAGGAGGACTAAATAATATGTGGAATTGCTGAATCACTCTACTGTACACCTGAAATGAATATAACACTATTAACTATTACTGGAATTAAAATTTAAAAAATAAAGTGAAGATTGAAAAAAATAATATTTGGATGAAAAGAATGGAATAGGATTTTTTGGAGGATTTGAAAATATAAGCTTATTTTCTTTAAGCTATGAAATGAGCTGCTCAGAGCTTTTTTAAAAAGTTATCTAAAACACATACTTACCTTTTTTTCAGTATCTTGACAATTGGGAGAAACATGGCAAGACTCACTTTGCATATTTCTCTGACAGTCCCATGTGGGCAAGTCATCTTAACATCTTTGAATCTCAGTTTCCTCATTTGTTAAATAGACATGATTCCACCTGGTCTACATACTTCAAAGTTAAAGTGAAAATGGATGTAAGCACACAGAAGTTTATACGGAAAATTGCCCACTTGATTTCAGAATTGAAACTAGTCTAGTTTTTGTTTTGAAGCTAATCTAAAACAAAAATAAAAAATACTCTGGGGGCTCCTGGGTGGCTCAGTCAGCTAAGCCTCTGCCTTTGGCTCAGGTCATGATCCCAGGGTGCTGGGATCGAGTCTTGTATCGGGCTCCCTACTCAGCAGGCAGCCTGCTTCTCCCTCTACCTCTCCCCAGCTTGTGCTGTCTCTCTCAAATAAATAAATAAAATCTTAAAAATACTCTGGATCCTGGAGTTTTTATTTTTTATTGGCTCAGCTAATCAACTAGGATAGAATCTCATAATAGAATTGAAAGCTCATATGTAAGCAATTTTGTCTATGAGGAAATACAAATAAATTTATTTGCCCTAGAAACTTGAGATTTGTATATTTCTGTTTGAGAGAGTCATTTTATAAATCATATTTTTGCATATTACTTAATGGGCTGTTTTTTGATATTTTATTCCAGGTTGCTGATTTTGAAAATTTTATTGGATCACTAAATGACCAAGGTTACCTCTTAAAAAAAGGCCCAAAGGTTTACCAGCTTCAAACTATGTAAAAGGACTACCAAACCAGCACCTCCTGGGACTCTTAGCAGTTTAAAACCATCTCAGTAATAAAGAATATGTTAAAAAAAAAAAAAATACTGTTCTCTAGAAAATGACCTCCTAAAAGTAATAGGAAAAGAGTGTTAATTTAAAAAGTGACAAAGTCAGCTGCTTATTTTTTATAGCTTTTCTGAAAGATTAAAAATAAATTGTTTATATTTTTAAGTGATATGTAGTTTTATTTTTGACCTCTTTTATTCTTAGAAATATTTGATAGTTTTTTTTTTAATATTAAATGTTCCATCTGGGTAAGTATTTGCAAAGTTACATCTTAAAGTTTAAATAGTTCTGACATACCAATACTGAATATCTTTCAGAAATAAATTGAAACCAACTTTCAATTCCAAAAAAAATTAGAAATATTATATTGACATACTGAACATCTTAGCTACTGAAAAAAGTTTAAATGATACTATGTTCTATTACCAAAGCTAAATATGTACCTGTTTTAAGTCAGCAGCTGTACAAGTCTTATATTAAAAAACCAAGCAGCCTCATTAACTTACTACGCAGAAAGTGAAAATGCTCTTCTAAACCCTTCTGCATGCACACACACACAAAATTTCCCATTTCGTTCCAATTTAGTTATATGTTGTGATCTTATGTTAAATATGTATTTAGCCTCAACATTATTATGACTATTGAATATTACTCATTTCCTTTCTTGTACCGGACTTTTTGTTTTCCTTAGAGTTAATAATTAGTTATTCAACCACTTAGCTTTCTCTGTATCTACCACTAATTTGGCCCAGAGGCTCCACTGCAAGTCTATGTCTCCTCTTAGAACATGCAAACAAGAGGTGCCTGGGTGGCTCAGTGGGTTAAAGCCTTTGCCTTCGGCTCAGGTCATGATCCTGGGGTCCTGGGATCAAGCCCCACATTGCGCTCCCTGCTCAGCAGGGAGCCTGCTTCCTCCTCTCTCTCTGCCTGCCTCTCTGCCTACTTGTGATCTCTGTCAAATAAATAAATAAAATCTTTAAAAAAAAACATGCAAACAAATCAAATAGTGTATTTTAATTTCTTGGGGACCTTTCTCCTGGCTCTCTCTAGTGTTTTCCGGTCTGAACTACATAAGCTCTCACTTTGGGACTTCTCATTTTCTGTCTCATTTCCTAACTTTTATGTCTTTTTCTTGTTTCACTGCCTCCTTTTGGTAGAACCCATCTTCTAGTAGCTTCCTGAGAACAGTTCATTAGGCAAATTCTACCCTTACCTCTGGATTGATAGTTTGAGCATAAAATTTTAGTTTGTAAAACTAAAAATAGATGTTGCTCTATTTCTAGTTTTCAGTGTTCCTGTTTAGAAATGCAAGGCCATTAGTCGTTTTTATTCTTGGCATGTGATCTTTTTTTACCTTGAGAAGGTACTGGGATCTTCCCTTTTCCCAGGTATTCTGAAATTTTATTATGTTTAATAGCTATCCTGGTAGTTTCTTATGCCAAAAATATTGGTGTTAGCTTTACCTCTTTTTTTCCTCTTACCCTCATATTAGTCCATCAACAAATTCACTCAGCACTTTTAATTACTTCTAGTTCCACTATCCTGGACCAAACCACATGTCTCGTCTCACTTTGTAAGGACAAAGACTTTGCTTCATTCTGTAACTGCTGCCCCAACAGGTAAAACAGATTCTGACACATACGCCATGAAGTCAATACACATAAATGGGTGATTACATCCCTTATAAATGAGGACACAGAACTTAACCAAAGTAGGTAAGCAACTTGATTTAAGAATATGAAAATTTTTTCGGGGTGCCTGGGTGGCTCAGTGGATTAAGCTGCTGCCTTCAGCTCAGGTCATGATCTCAGGGTCCTGGAATCGAGCCCCGCATTGGGCTTTCTGCTCAGCGGGGAGCCTGCTTGAGCCTGCTTCCCCTTCTCTCTCTGCCTGCCTCTCTGCCTACTTGTGATCTCTCTGTCAAATAAATAAAATCTTAAAAATATGAAAATTTTCAAGAGAATAAAAAAGGTTTATAGCAAGAGATGGAGGCATTCTCCCCTTTCTCTCCTGTGAAGTTGCTCAAAACCAAAAAGGAAACTGAAAAATAAAAATATATAGTCCATCTTCTGTGAACTAGAAGACAACTAATCCCCAAACCCCAACACACTAGGAATAGCTGCCAAAAGCTATCAGGATGACCCAGACAGCCTTCCAAGGGGGAGGAGGCTGAGATAGTGCCTGGTGGTGAATACTGTAGAAGAAACCAACAAAGCATTTCTTAAAATGTACTTTACACACCTTTTGGGGCAAAAAGTAAAACCCCATTTGCAGTAGTGTGGATATGGCATATAGGTTGGCAGCAGCAGCTTCTCAGGATCTTGCTGGACTACAGAAATTGATGAAGAGAGGTTGTAGTATATAGCCTATACTATGTACTAGAATATATAGTATATATAGCCATATAAATATGCTGCATTGTATTGTTCAAAGAAGAAGAAAATAAATACTGTTTAAAAAGTCAAATGTGATAACTATGATAGGGAGAAAGTTATAGGGGAAAAGATGATAATAAATTATCAGAAGAATCTCTGGTTTTCTTCCATCTTGTGTTGTCTATTTTGTCTCAGTTAATCACAAGGCCAAACTAGCAGCCAAAATTGTTTACATCTCCTCTGTGATCCCAGCTTTTGCAACTAACAGCCTCCAACCACAAACCCCAGCACTTGTGTTTCACTTCCTCCCTAGTAAAGGACATCCCCACCTAAAAACTTCCCACAACTATAGCAATAAAGGTCTAGGTTTCCCCTCACTCTTGTCTCCTGACCAACCTGGGTGCTTCCCCATGTGGCCCTTTGTGACATGGTATGCCCCCTTCTCTTAGTAAATGTAATTAATGCTTTCCAAAAGTGGTTGTCTCTTGTCTGTCAACTCATCATACCTGATTAAAACAAATCTCAGGTACAAATTTTAGAACAGAACAAAAACAGCAAGAAAACATTACATCATGAAAAGTTTTTTTTTTTTCCACGAGTAGGCAGAGAGGCAGGCAGAGAGAGGAAGGGAAGCAGGCTCCCCGCTGAGCAGAGAGCCTGATGCGGAGCTCAATCCCAGGACCTTGAGATCATGACCTGAGCCGAAGGCAGAGGCTTTAACACACTGAGCCACCCAGTGTGGTGAAAAGTTTTTAAAATAAGAGCCTAACGTAATCATGATGTTAACTTAAACCTAAGTATGTCACATTAATAAATGCAAATAGACTCAACTCATCTATTGAAACAAAAAGATTTTCAGATCGGTTCACAAACTGTTGTAAGCAAGATATACCTAAATAAATGTCATGTATTATCTGCAAGCTAACTCTAATCCCGGGAAACTCAGAATACTACTGTAGATTAGAGTGGAGTGGTGGAGCTACAGGGAGTAGCTACTGAATAGAACAACGCCTTTCACATCTTACCCCATGTTCACACTCTCACCTTGATTCCCATTGCTCCCCTGTTCCTCACTCAGTCTGCTTCAGTCATGATGGTCTCTGCTGGTTCTAGAACATCCCAGGCACACTTCCTATCTGAGGGCTTTTGCACATGCTGTTTCTACCATCCAATATGCTTTTCCACCAGAGAGCCACATGGCTCATCCTCCCAACTCATCTGGGTCAAATGTCACCTTCGTAGTGCCATCTTTCCTAGACATTGTTTAAAACTGAACTCCGCCCCCTCCCCCCCCGCCCCCACCGCCAACCCTACCTTCCTTCCTGCTTTGTTTCTCTGTAGCAATCAATACAATCTAATATACTGTGTAGTTTATTCATCTTTTTTATGTTTCTTTAGTCTGGCTAGAATGTAAGCTCCACAGGGATAGGAGTTTTTTACTATTATCTTCACTGTTAAGTCCCCAGTCTCTATAGCAGATACCCCAAAGCATCTGGCCTTAGGGAACATTGGAATGGACCATGAGGATTCAGTTATGGTACCAGCTAGGTGACAATACCTTGCAAGTCTGGGGTACCATCCTATGTGAACTTCTCCAAGCTAGTGCCCACTTTATGGTTCTGTTTCTCCCACAGCCAGAAGACACGGGCCTAGGAACCAAGGTACAAATTTTAGAACAGTTTCACTGTTACTTCTAATGACCATAAGGTTTTTGTTTTGCATCCCCATAAAACTGGGCTTTATGAGCTACAGGCCTTACTATCTGAAGGAGGAATACGTCTGTCAGAGGACACAGCAATGGGCCCACTGAACTGTAAGTTGAGACGGAAGTAGAAAACAAAAAGAGGATTAATGGGTTTACCTGAGAATGAGGGGGAAACTGAGTCGCTCCTCTAAATGGGGGCATGGGGGACATTTCTGAATCTCAAAAAGAATCTTCTGGGGCAGCTCCTACTATATTCACATCCACCAGTAAGGGATGATGGAAGTCTACAGGCAAGATCTCTGTAGGCTCAAACCCCTCAGGAATGAAGCTTTGAGTCACTCCACAAGGTAAAGAATTCGGAGCAGCTGAGATGCTGACTGAGTAAAAAGGGAGTAAGGAATGGGAATGGAGGAAGATAGTTCTAAACATTAACAACAACCTCATGGCCCTCATGACCAGTTGGGGAGAGCTCTGCACTGTACATTAACCAATTTACCTTCCCCTCTTATTTCCCTCTAGTGTTTTAAGTGGATTGGTGATAATTAACTTGACAATTTAGTCCTAAGGATAGAGGTAATCAAGGTGAGAATGCAGCTGAAACAGAAGAGGAATATGTACCACATAGTCAGTGATGGGCCTGTATGAATAACTCTCCTTTTATAAAGGAGGGAAATAGGGTTCTTGCATTAATGTGTTATAGTTGCTATTGTTATACAGAAGGTTATGAATGGGTAGAATTTTGTATATGCATATTGCCGAGCCAAAGAGGTGAAGCTTGTGAATACAGCGATTTGATATCCAACCTTCATTCCTACCTCCTGGTAGGCCTTCCTATCACACAGAGACTAGGAAGCAAAGAAACTTGACATTTCCACACTCCTTTTGCAGCTAGCGTTCTGAGTTGAAAGTTGGCTTGCACTGATGAGACGTCCTATGTGGGATTTGGAAGGTGGAAGTGAGGAGAGAGCCATCTTCCTCCAACATGGCATATGCAGTTGAGACATTTAATTTCTCTGCACCAGAATCCTAGCAGTAGCTGTGAAGCAGCTGTGGGGTGATGGCAGCAGCCCCCATTCTCCACCTTCCTCACTGTTGTTGGGGTAGCAGCTCCTGGGGCAAGCCAGACCTTCAACCTTTTCCTGGGAGTTAGTTCTGGAGACCCAGCACAGAGCGCCCACACCTCCACCCTTCCAACAACATGACAAGCACCCAATTCCATTGTACAATCCTTCTTACTGTGGCTACCGTCGTTTGTGTTTCCAGCAACTAAGCCCTCACGGATTCATCCTTATCCAAAGCATTCCACCCAGATCATTACACAATACTTATGGTTAGAGGGCAATATTAATTCACACAAACTGCATACTGGCTTTATTTTAAGTTATGGAGGTAACCATTAGAAGAACTAAAAACAGACAACATGTATTAGGGTTTGCTCTGGGGAGTCGGCCTGGGGATGGGAAGGTAGAGTGTACCTATTGATTTCCATCATCAGCTTTTCTCCACAGTGGAATTAGTTACCATGTGTATATACAGCTTCGATCGTCCCCAGGTTCTAGTCCCCAGAACCTGTGACTATGATGGGTTACATGGCAAAGGAAAATTAAGGTTGCTAGTCAGCTGACCCTAAAATTGGGAGACAGGCCTGATATAATCAGACGTAACCTTGAAAATGGCAGAGGGAGGCAGAATGACAGCGTCAGTGAGAGAAGACTGCAGGAAAAAGGCACAACAGATGCAACACGCTGGCTTTTCCGACAGAGGGCGGAGGCATCAGACAAGGAATGTGGGTGGGCTCTGGAATCTGGAAAAGGCAAGGAAACAACCGCCTAGAAAGGAACACAGCCCTGTCAGTGCCTTGACGTTTAAAGCCCAGGGAGACCTGCGTCAAACTCTGACCTACAGAGCTCTAAGGTCATAAATTTGTGTGAAGGCACTAAGCGTGTGGCAATGTGTTGCAAGTAGCAACAGGACACTGATACAACATCTCGTACATGGTATTCTAACAGTAGCAGCCAAAATGTAGTCATGACGCTGAAAACCTGCTAGAGGAATAGAGGAAAAAAAAGGCAAGTCATGTCATTCTGTTGTCTCCTGCTCTCTGAATGTTGGATAATCGCTTGGTGAAAAAAAACTCTCAGCTAAAATTTCAGTTGTGGAAGTTTTTAACATTTTTTTAAAGTTCTTTTTAATTAATTTATTTATTTTAATAAACATATAATGTATTTTTATCCCCAGGGGTACAGGTCTGTGAATCGCCAGGTTTACTTAACATTTTTTTTAAAGATTTTATTTATTTATTTGACAGAGAGAGATCATAAGTAGGCAGAGAGGCAGGCAGAGAGAGAGGGGGAAGCAGGGTCCCTGCTGAGCAGGGAGCCCAATGCGGGGCTTGACCCCAGGACCCCGAGATCATGACCCGAGCTGAAGGCAGAGGCTCAACCCACTGAGGCACCCAGGCTTTTTTAATATTTTGTTATTTACACCTCCCCTATGACACCATGAGATGCCGCCTTCCCACCACCCCTCCCCCCCGCCCCCCGCCCTTTGGCTGTAGTTCCGTGCCATCAGAGGTTACCTAAACAGCAGCAAGACTAGAGGTTCTCGAAAGGGACCAGATGCCTCTCGGGCAGTTCTCAGAAAAAGGTCACATACCTTCACCAAGGCCAAGAACAAAAAGGGAGAATTTCTGGGTTGCTAAGTTTTGTTTTGTTGTTTTTAAGATTTTATTTATTTGACAGAAACAGAGACAGCAAGAGAGGGAACACAACAGGGGGGAGTAGGAGAGGGAGAAGCAGGCTTCCCAGCGGAGCAGGGAGCCTGATGCGGGGCTTGGTCCCAGAACCTCGGCAGATGCTTAGCGACTGAGCCACCCAGGTGCCCCTCTGGGTTGCTAAGTCAATGGCTCTAAAAGAAAAGTTGAGGTGACAGCCCTGTGTTTTCTCCACCTAATATATGAGATTAGGGGCTGCAGAGACCAAGCACAAGACCTGACTCCTGGGAACACGGCAAACGGCTCATAAGACCACCTGAACTCTGAGCTCTGAGGGTTGAGTGAGCACTGCCTAGTGGTTCTTACCTTGGGGTTGGTGAGTGGGTCTCCTGGGTGACAGGAATCCTTTAAATTTTACACAGAATTTGTGTTGCAGATGTTTTATAGCTTTTACCCGATTCTATAGGAGATCTGGAAAACATTTCTTAGAAGACTTTTTTTTATCTTTAGGGGCTGGAGTCTAGATAGTGTGCAATCATGTAAGTTCTCTGAGAATAGAGACATGTGCGGGTTGCCTAGGATCTAGGACATGACTGGTATACAACAATTTTCTAAGTGTGGAAAAAAGGAAAGAATACATTTAGGCTAATTTGCCTCCTGGGAAATGGGCTTGGGATTGGTAAGAACAGAAGAGAGGGTTGGCTTTAGTACCAGAAAATCCATCCCAGACTCTGGCTGACATCTGTACAAGTTGACCTTACTTTGGTAATACCTAGTTTTACTGCGTAAAGTCTGCGTTTTAATAAGAAAGCAGTGAAAAATGTTTCAAAAGGGATCCAGCCCTGTACTTTGTCCATAATGTCAGAAGGGACCTAGTCTAACTGCAATTTTGCCAAGAAACACAACTGTTTTTAATGCGATCAGTACTGAGCTGCCCAGCTCTGTCCCCTCTTATCCTATGTATCAGCCTGTGCACCAGAAATAAGGTTATTAAATAACCTGATTTAACTGGGAAAAAAATTAATGCTGAGTTATAAGGAGACATGGTTTATAAAAATATGAATAGTAACTCTGCTCAATTCTTAAGGACTATGAAATATGTGCAGGAAATTAATAGCTAAAGAATATGTACATACTCAGAAACACTTTATTTTTTTAAGATTTTATTTATTTATATGAGAGAGAGAGAGAGAAACACACACAGAGTGCAGGAGTGGGTGGGGAGGGGCAGAGGGAGAGGGAAAAGCAGACTGCCTACTGAGCAGGGAGCCCAATGTGAGCTTGATCCCAGGACCCTGAGATCATGACCTGAGCCAAAGGCAGATGCTTAACTGGCTGAGCCACCCAAGTGCCCCCCAAAACACAAAACACTTGAAAAATTCTCATATTTGCATTCCATTTTCAGTAATTACATGAACCCCTTGATTTGTTCTTATGTAATCTCTATACTCAATGTGGGGCTTGAGCTCAAGACCCCAAAATCAAGAGTCACTTGCTCCTCCAACTGAGCCAGCCAGGTGCCCCTACATGGACCCCTTTAAAATGAACTAAAATGCTTAGGATTCTGTGGAGGAAAAAAAATGACCTTGTGCTCATATTTGAAGGCTTCTCTCAGAAGAAAATCACTGAAGGAGTCCACAGCATTGGTTTAATTTTTTTTTTCTGGTGGTTAATGAGGGTGATTTCTCACCTTCCAAAACTCAGCCACTTGTCCTGAAATAGAAAGGATAGATAAAAACATTAAAACAGGGTACCCTGGGGCACCTGGGTGGCTCAGTGGGTTAAAGCCTCTGCCTTCGGCTCAGGTCATGATCTCAGGGTCCTGGGATCGAGCCCCGCATCAGGCTCTCTGCTCAGCGGGGAGCCTGCTTCCCCCCTCTCTCTCCGCCTGCCTCTCTGCCTACTTGTGATCTCTGTCTGTCAAATAAATAAATAAATAAATCTTAAAAAAAAAAAAAAACAGGGTACCCTAAGAAACAAAAAGGACAACAAGATTCTTAAATTCTTGACAGGAAGGAGAACTAGAATGGAAAATAAAGCAAGTCACACACTAAATAATGTTAAAAACCCCTTTGTTATTTTTAAACTATTGCAAAGGGAAGAGGGTAAATATATTGAAACCAACCTTTTTTACTTCCTCATTTGTAGATAATGCCTGTCTATGTGAGCACTTTTATTTCTTTTAGAGGTTCCTACAAGAATGGACTGCCTAAAAACTCTTAGGTAAAGCCTTGATAGATTTAGTACCAGTAGTACTTTTGCAGGAAGGAATAATGAAAAATTAGCACTAGAAGTTGACAAAAAAAGAAATAGTTTTAGTTCACTCTTTTTTTTGTTTTTAAGATTTTATTTATTTGACAGAGAGAGGGAAAGCACAAGTAGGCAGAGCAGCAGGCAGAGGGAGAGGGAGAAGCAGGCTCTCCATTGACCAGGGAACGTGATGTGGGGCTTGATCCCAGGACTCTGGGATCATGACCGGACCTGAGGCAGCCACTTAACCGACTGAGCCACCCAGGTGCCCCTAGTTTAGATCTCTTAATAATTTAATCTCTTAATAAATTAAAGAGTAAGCTAAATTACAGAGTTTTGTTGGAGCCAATCTCTGGCAAGTCTTGAGGAGGTTGGCCCTACAATGAATTCCCTCTCTTGTGTTTTGAATCTAAATCAAATCATTTTATTCCTTTCTATTTAAGGCTGTTGGTGTATTTATTACAATGACTGAAACCTGTGCCTTACTAGTTACTAGATACTGGATTTTGTGTCAATACTTAATGGCTCACTCCTACAAGATTTAACTTGATTCCTAGAGAAACAATTTCAATTTTCTGGTTTTCTTTAACTTCCAATCACTATTATTTATATTTATGTAAGATGCATTTGCAAAGCTACTTCTTTGCATTATCACTATTTTCTTCTGGTCCCAGGAAACAGAAAGTGGCTCAAGTTTAGTGTGTCCCAGACTAAAAAAATTATTATAAATAACACACCTATGCCTCATCGTATGTCTGATATAAGGGGAGGGCAAACATATTTCTAGTTTGTCAATTTATCGATAGAAAATATTAATAGATTTGGGATAGAGTCTTTTTTTTTTTTTTCAAAAGCCTCAGATGTGTTGGTAGCACAGCCAGACCTTTAGTGCTTTGCAACTTACTAAGGAAAGCATAAATGTGGCAAGATACTACTACTCTCTAAGGGCGGGATTTTTATTTTTACAACTTCCTCAGCAAAGGATCAATTAAAGGATACGGGCCAAACACAGTATCGCTGTGATTGCACTATATATATTAGTGCACTATATATATTAGTGGCTGTTAAAAGCATTTATGTTTTCACAGAACTAAAGTATACTGTCAACTTGGCTAATTATCCAAGGTTATTTATTTACAGTCCTTTTTCTTTTCATATTCTTTGGTTCTCTTAATGTAGGCACTTATATGATTGACTAGAGAAGTTGGGATAAGATACCTGACTAGCATATTTTCTGCTCTTTAAAAAAAAATAATTCTAATAAAAAGAGTAGAGAGATAAAAATTTGAAATTAATTTCAAGCATGAGACTTAGGGTTTACATATGGATTTTTTTAAAGAAAAGGTTTTTATTTATTTATTTATTTATTTATGTATTTGAGAGAGAGTAAGAGCGGGGGAGAAGCAGAGGGAGAAGTAGACACCCTGCTGAGCAGGGAGCCTGCCAACTAGTCACGGTTTGATCCCAGGACCCTGAGATCATGACCTGAGTGGAAGGCAGACGCTTAACTGACTGAGCCACCCAGGCGACCCTACATTTGGATTTTTGTTACAGACTTCTCTACTTACTTTTTCCCAATTTGGGGGAAAAGTTCAGTGACAGAGATTCCCAATCCCCTCAGACATGTATGCTGCCCACCTATTTAATCTTACTGGATAGAAATGAACAATTATAGATTTATAAAACAGAAAATGAACTTACTATAAAACAAATACTGACTGTAGAATTTTAAGGTTTCCTTTGCCCTCCTCCAAACTATGTTAGGAAATACGTTACACTCTTTATTTACTTTATGTACCTACTATCTTATACCTGGAATTGTTTTCTGGGGTTTCTGCATTTTCTATATCCTTCATCCCAGATTAACCTGTTAATTTATTGACACCTGTCATGTTCTAGAAAATGAAATCAGAGATTAATACTTGGATATTATCCTGTCTTAAAATGTTAGGGAAATGCATTGCTAGAAGCACTGTTACTCATTATTATTTATTTTTTAAAGATTTTTAAATAATCTCTACACCCAATATGGGGCTCAAACTCATAGCTCCAAAATCAAGAGTCGCATGCTCCACTGACCAAGCCAGCCAAGCACCCCTACTTTTTAGTCCTATGTATTAGCCTGTCATTGTCCTTTAGGCCAAAATGCCAGACCCTTTACCGTCCTACTTTATACTTGGCAGTACTATCAGTAGTCCATAGTAAAGTTGGCTTAATATATATGTATTTTATATATATAATACATACATATTACATTTTTTCCAGTTTTATTTGAGCTGTAATTGACATTGTATACACTTAACATGATTTGAAACAAGTATATACTGGAAAATGATTACCACAATAAAAGACCACATAGTGCCAACTATTACAGGCAGATGTAGCATAGAGAAGAAAACTCCCAAGAAACCGTGAGAAACTGTCTTAAATTAGGAAGAAGTGGAAAGTGTGAATAAAGGCAATTTAGTGAGTGAAAAGCACAGGAGAGATTGAAATACTGCCCATTCTCACTTCACAGGATTATCCAATGTCTGTCTATGAAAATTGTAGGTATTTGATTCCAATATGGTTTTTTTTTCATTTTTTAATTTTTTTTTTGGTTTTTAAAAAAATTATTTTCACATTGCTAGTACAGAAAGTTTAACTTTTCTCACAGTGTCAGTATTTCAATATGCACATTAAAGATTTCTTTTAAATTAATTTAAATTAAATCAAAGATTTCTTTTGATAAATACTCAGATCTACAATGATTTTCAAATTCAGGTGGTCTTTTTCTTTCCTAACTACCTGAACTAAGAGTTCAAGATCAACTTTAAAGTGGGTCTGTCATCACAGACAGGGCTGGGGTGGGGGGTGGAGGGGAAATAGTGCCGAGGTGTCAAGACCCATTCAAATCCAATTTGACACAGAACTCAATTAAGAAAACAGTTCTGCAACATTGCAGTATTAATGCAAAATATGTCAGCAATTAATATAATTGCAATATTAATAATTAGTGTATAATAATATTGACCAATGATGAGCTGATTCTTATTTTGGATATTCCTCTAATAAGCAAGTTTCTTAACCTCTCTCAGCCTAAATTTCCTTATCTGTAAACCTATTTTGGAGTTGCTGGAAGGATTAAATGGGAGAATGCACTAGAACCTAGCTGTAATAAACACTTTCCTGGTAAACTGTCATTTTCTAATACCCACGTTTTTGGCGTATTAAACGCTCAGAAGAGGGAAAAAGGCAGGGAGTTTGTATTAATGACTTCTGTACCAGACACTTTACTAATATTTAAACCTCCCACAAGGACTCCCGGGGCGCCGCAGACACCTCGGAGGGGGGTCTTCTGCAGGCCAACGGGCCTCGGAGGGCTTCAGGCCGAGACCCGAAACGGCTCCTAAGCTCTCGGGCCACATCGGCCAGGCAGTCACCCAGCCCTACTAGTTCCTGTGCTCCCCTCCCCACGGACCTCAGCTCCCGACCACGGCAGCGAGAAAGCTACAGCACCGCGAACCTACGGCTCCCCGCAACCCCACGGTGCCTAACGCTAGGCTCCTCCTGCTACCGCCGGGGGCGCTGGGAAGGCCAGCGCCGACGGTGTCGCAAAAGCGTCGCGAAGGCGTCGTCCTTGGCGGCTCCGGGCCACCTGTATAAGCAAAGCGTGCGGGCGTTTGAAAACTGCTATGGAGGCGGCTGAGCTTCCCCGACGTTGTGGGCACTCTATGGAGAGGCGGCTCGCCGGTGCCCCAGGCTGCTGAGCTCTCGCCGCCTGTGTCCTCGCGGCGCGGCGGCAGGGCCATGTTGGCTTCGCGCGTGGCCCGCGGCTCGTGGGGGTTCCTTCGCAGCGCGGCATGGGCGCCAGGGGTGCGGCCGGGCAAGGGGCGCGCCCGCGGGGCTCTGCTGCGCTCGGTGCCTGGCTGCCTAGGCTGCCTGGTGGAGCGCTGGTGGCTGCGCCCCGCCGCGCTCGGTCTGCGGCTGCCTGGGGCCAGCCCACGGGGCCACTGCTCCGGCGCGGGGAAGGCGACTCCCGGGCCCGCAGCCGGAGGGGACGCCGCCGCGGAGGCCCGGGGCGGCCGATGGGGCCAGGCGAGCTCCACCAGCCTGGTATGTACCGAAGAGACGGCGGAGGGGCAACCCTGGGTCGGGATCGCGGGCCCTCACGGAGGTCGGACTTGGAGGAAAATAACGTGCTCTGACTGCCCCAAGTCAGACATTTCCGTTCCAGAACTTGTAAACCGTTCCCTGAAGAGGAGTAACGGGCAGGTCATTCAGTTGGGATGAATTTCAGAGGTGCCAGCTGAGTCCACCTTTAGTCTCGGCGGTCAAGTTAGAATTCCTCCTTCCCTACCTCCTTTCTGTCCGCACCTTAAGCGGGATCGGCCACAGGATATTGCATTGGTAAAAATAGCCTTCACTTGTCTTATTAAGTCTGTTTTTAATTCTCGGAACCCATTCCCCAATGTTTAGGGCAAGTCAGTAGGAATCTTTAGAAAAGTATACAAGCCTTTTGGCTTGTGCAGGTTTGGTTCACTATCATTTGACCTTTGGTAACCTTATGTATTACAAGATGAAGGATAATTAAATAATCGTAATTAAAGGATTCTTTAACCTCTAATTATAGAAGAAGATTACAACTCTCTTTTTGAGGTAATGGAACGAAATATTTGTCCGCTTACCTTTTGAAATACTGCCCAAGCAGAAGACACCAGAGCATGAATGTGGGAGAGCTTTTGATGTCATGTTAGCAAGGCTCATGCAATTATTACATCTTCAATTGTTATGTCTTCAGTGGGCCCTGTACTGCTTTCATCAGTTGTACAGCATGGGTTGAGGTGGCCACATCCTGGCCGGGGTCTCAGCTCCACTAATAGCTAAAGTATGTCGGGGTTTGAATGCTGGATGCTTTGAGGTTGCCATATGGTGGCTGAAGTCCTTCCCAGAGCGGCAGTAGTTGGTCGAGTATGCCACAGGTTATCTGGTTGGGTAATCTGAGATTAGCTCTCTTAATTGTAATTTAGAAACTTTTGCAAATGTAATGATTAGAAATTAATGAGGTACTTTAAAATATTTTATGTGGAGCTAAAAAGAACTCTCTTTCACTGTTCCAACAACAGTATAGTTCTGTTGATTAATTCGCCAAATGAAATGATCTGACTGTTTGCAACTTTGTCTTTAATTTTGCCCTGTGGGTATTTCTGACATTAATTTTGGGACTCTCTTTTGACCTTTTGTTTTGTGATTCCTTTTTCTCAGTCGTGAGCTCCCCCCCCCCCCCGAGTTGCTGTAATATTGGATCAGTGTTTGACTTATTTGGTACCACATTATGGTAAACAGACTTATCTTTTTTCTCTGGGTTCTGAAACACTCTGACCTTTGAACTTGAATTTGGAATATGTTCCCAAAATTTTCCCATTTCATTACATAATGTGTTCTACTTTCAATAAAGGGTCCTTGAGAAGAGGTTTGTACTGCTTCTTGTTTGGTGATTTGTTTCTGGAGAATTTTGTAGCTTTCAATGGCAGTATTCTGCCATAACGACCCCATTCTCTTTTCAAATTAAGGTGAACATTTCTTACCAGTTTGTTTGTAAACACAGATTTAGTATCTTCAGAGAACTGCTTTTTTTAATGGGACAGTTCATGGAATTTTAAAAGATTTCTTTAGAAATGGAAACTGTCACTGTTTTAAAAAATCAAAGTTAAGGTTCAGATTAATTGGTTACTAATTAAGAGTAGAGTTAGTCTTGTGAGGAGATAGTCCCATGGGGTAGGAGTTGGCAACCTTCACCAGTAGAGAAAAAGTCCAGGCTTTAGGGAGACGTTTTCTTGGTATTATTTCTGTATCCTGTTGGGCAGGGTATCTTAGCTCCACTAGGGTGGGGCTTTTTAAAGTTGAAATATTCTCATGCAACAGATTTTGTTTGGCAAGTAAGTAATGTTCTTCATAGTAGCTGCCAAAGAGCCTTTTTGTTAGTGCCAACTTCAAACAGCTTGGCTCCAAATGAAGTTTTAAGGAATATTAAAGCCCTCAGATTCTTGGTGGAAATTTTAACATTTCATTTTCATGGCTGTTTTGAACAGATTTACGTGATTTCTCTTTATTTCCTAAAGGTCTCAATCCCTATTTCTATCCCCATTTTCTTCCAGCAATTATCCATTCAGTGATGAGATCATGGAATTTTTTTTCCCTCTTCATCATATGTCCATATACTGTATAGCATATAGCCTTCTTTTGATGGGTATGTGCAGGGGAGGGAGGGAAGTTATTTGCTAAGCATTTTAGGCCAAAATGCCTAGGGTTGATAATTTGGCTTGTTTTTGTTTGTTTGTTTTCCCCTGACACTTCCTTTAGGCTGTCTACTTAAAGTATAAGATCTTTTTGAAGTTATACTGTTAAAAGCAGAGTGTTGTAAGGTTTGAATTCTTTTTTTTTTTTTTTTTTTTTTAAAGATTTTATTTATTTATTTGACAGACAGATCACAAGTAGGCAGAGAGGCAGGCAGAGGAGAAGGGAGGAAGCAGGCTCCCTGCTGAGCAGAGAGCCCGATGCGGGGCTCGATCCCAGGACGCTGGGATCATGACCTGAGCCGAAGGCAGCGGCTTTAACCCACTGAGCCACCCAGGTGCCCCGTAAGGTTTGAATTCTAATCCTGAAGTCCTATATTAAAGCCTTCACCTATATGGTAAATAATACATATTTGTTCTTTTCTCTCTTTAGGAAATTGTGTGTGTACGTACACATACACACACTCTACATATAGCAGACACTTTACTGTATGGGCATATGACATATCTTCTGTATTTCTGACAGTTTTAGAGCTATGGTCTGTAAACAACAGAATGGATTTTAAAAGTCAAAGTATTAAATTTAAAGTTTATATAGTTTTTGACTCCTAAGTTGGTATAATATGTAATATGTAATATTTCCTAATATAGTTAAAGTATGAATTCCTAGCATTTAATTTAAATTTTGTTGTCTTTGTGTTTCAGTATGAAAACCCATGGACAATCCCAAATATGTTGTCAATGACAAGAATTGGCTTGGCCCCAGTTTTGGGCTATTTGATTATTGAAGAGGATTTTAATATTGCACTAGGAGTTTTTGCTTTAGCTGGGCTAACTGATTTGGTAAGTTGTAAATGTACTCCCCCTGTTTTGCTCTCCTTTCAAATCCCAGGGTCTCTGGTACACTGAAATAGCACAGACTTAGTCTGCTTTTTCCTGGAAGGAAATCCTCAAGATGCATCTGACCCAGTACTTTGTATAAGGACTTGTCTTTAACGTCTGTGTGGAACTCTTTATTTTTTAAGTGATCTAAGGAAGGAAGTGAAAGTTATTGGGAGGCGTATGAGGAGTGCTTTTTACTCTTGGTTTTTAACTTTTTTGTTAAAGAAAAACCCTTAGAAATTCCCAAGAAGCCAAGTATTTGCTTTAGGGATAGAAATAAAGGAGAGAAGTTATGAGACTATTTTTCTGTTTATTGTAATAGAAATACTCCGATCTTTAACAACAGTTGGTTTGGCTGGTGGGGGGGTGGAAACAGTGGGTCAGTTATTGTGACCAGGGAGGGAGCTTGTAGAGGTCAGAGCTCTACTCAGGTTTATGCTGGTGGGAGGCTATAAGCATCCACACAGATTTGGTTTCTGATCCCTGCTCTGCAATGTCTGTCTGACTAACCCAGCAGAAAATCCTGCCCTGGGCCAGGGATTAGGCATCCTTCCTTCTTCCACTCCCCCAGTAGATGGACAGATGAAAAAATAGCCCTTTTATATCACTGTGTCAGTTTCAGAGGAGGGAAGGATTTATTCGGGTTATATCAAATTAGAACTTGGAAAATAATTTTATAACGGAAGGCAGCATATGTGTGAAATAGTCTTTTGTGGACTGACCAGCCATCAGCATGTGTGACATTACTTGTATTTATCACCCACCTTGTTGCATAAGGGATTTAAAATGACTTTTAAAATTACACGTCCTACAAAAACGCAGTTGAGGAAAGTGGTGGAAAGATAGAGGAGAACTTTAAGATCAGGGCAGAGTTCGCATGTAGAAATAAATACATTATATCCTCATACAAGCCTGGTCTGAGATCTGTGTGAGCACCCAGACAAGCAATAATGATTTGGTGCCTCTTCAGACTGATTTGTGTTTGGAAAGTATAGCTTGATACTTATTTAGTGAGAGTGAAGATAAACTAATTTTCTATAAATAACAGTTGTATAGTATCTGTAATGTCACCTACTCCATTTGAGGTTCACAGACACAAAATTCCACCTGCCCATTAGCAACTGGTGAACAATATAGGATTAAGTGAAGAATTTGCAGGGTAAACAAAGGAAGACATTTGCATTATATAGCATTTCCAAATAAGCATCTCAGAATGGTTCCCACTTTTTTTTTTTCAGAGTTTAGCTCCTATTTGTCACTATTTCTCCCCATTCTCACAATTTCTTTCTTTCTTTTCTCTCTCTTTTTTTTTCTTTTTGTCCTTGCTTTTATCTCTGTAGCCTGAAGGTCTCTACTCAGACACACTCCAGGTCTGTCAAAGGACGTTATATTGATAATGGATTTTTTTTAATGTAAAAAGATCTTTTTTTAGTTACTGGATTTGCTCTTCTTTTGCTCATACCTTTTTTTAGCTGCCACATGAGATTGCAGTATTCACTGAACTCAGGCCTCATTTACATTTTTCTAAATATACAGTGTATGTGAAAACCTGAGCTATCTGGAACCATATTTCACATTTACTTCATGGAGGTTTTGGTGCCTCTGGATTGGCCACTGGGCAGATAGTGGGAGTCGCGGGGAATTTAAGCAGGGGAATGACAAGGCCTGATTGATTTTGTATATGGGAAATAGGTTGTAGGAAGGCAAGAATGGAAGCAGAGAGGCTGGTTAGGAGGCTTACAGTTACCTAGGGGAGTGGCAGTGGTAGTAACTTGGTCTGGGTGGGAGTTTGGAGAGAAATGAGTGAGTTGGGATATGTTTTGAAGATTGAGTTGATATGTCAGTGGATTGCATATGTGCAGTGAGAGAAATACATCTGAAAGGCTGTACTTTTTGCTTTCTTTTCAACAACTAGTGCATGATGGTAACAATTACTGTGATGAGCAACACTCAGAGTAGGACAGAATAGGAAAGTACCAAGAGTTGTGCCTGTCAACGTAAAGGTAATCAGTTGGGTAGTAGTAGTTTGGAGTTGGAAGAAGTCAGGGTTAGAGATAAATTTGAGAGTTATCAGCATATGAATGGTTAAGTCTAGGTGAAGTGATTTTTGGCTGGGTTAAAGAAGAGAAGGGGTCAGAGAAATGAGCAGTAGGTGAAGCAATAGAAAAGGAGCCCGTGAAGGACACTGAGAAAGAAGAGCTGGTGAGAAAGGAAGAAAATTAGGCCATCAGGTGTCCCAAAAGTTAAGTGAAGACAGTGCTTCAATTGTGTTGAGGTCAAGTATGCTAAAAATGTTGAATTCATTGGTGATCTTCATGAGCACCATCTCTAGAGGAGTGGGGACAGTCAGAGTGGTTTGGCGACAAATGTGAGGTATGATGACAATACACATTGCTTTGAGAAGGTTTTGCTTTATAGGGGTATAGAGAAGTAGGGTCAAGGAAGGTAGTACTGGGGAAATTTTTGTTGTTAATTACCTGGTTAATTAAGTGACCAGACAGAAAGGAGGAGATTGATGATGCAAGAGAGATGGGGGAGAAGAGAGGCAAATCAGAGAAGGTGAGAGGGCCAAGGATCATGAATCAGGGAAGGCAGAGAATGTGTCTGGGTACATCAGGTAGGTGGTGGATTTGTGGGTGGGACTATAAGGGAGTGCTAACAATCTGTTTCTGGTTTTCAAGGAAAGTATAGATATGATCATGAGTTAGAGTGAGAGGCTTTGGGAGTGAAGGAGGAGTAGGCTTGAAGTGTGAGCAGACAGTGTGAAAAGAAAAGATAAACAGGCAGGTGTGGGATTGCCAGGCAGTACTGAGCGCCCATGGGAGATTTATGATTCCGAATTTGAAGTGAGACCAGTTTAGCCCACTTACGTGTTCTCGAGCAGTGGTCAGTTGATTAGGTGCAGGCCTGGAGAAAGTACATGGATGGTTTTGTGTAAGGGTGGACAGAGAGTGAAGTGAGAGAGTTACAGATGTCTGCAAAGGAGCGGTGATGTTGGTCACCTTGGAATCTAATGTAGGTAGAAGAACAGGGAGGACCAGACTGGAATGCTAGTGAAAAAGTGGAGGGTTAAGTTCCTTGAGATCAAAAGCTGAACTGAAACCTGAATCTTCCAAGGCCCCAGTGCCCAGTTCTAGACATTGTTACATGTAGTATATTTACATGTATATTTCTTTCAGTGGCTGAAGTAAAAGCTAGTAACTGCTTTTTTTTCCTTGAGGATTTACTGAGTACTAAATAGTATTAATTCCATTATGTGCTGAAGACAATAAACCCTTTGAGGTAGGTTATACAGATGAGGAAAGGGAAGCTTGGGCTAAATAATTTCCTCAAGGTCACATAGTAAAGGGCTGAGCCAGGACTTGAACCAGTTATGTTCTGCTTCCAAAGAGGAAGTTGTTAACCATAGACCTCTAACTCACTCACTGGAGTACTTGAGATACAGAGGACTTATTTATCCTTTAAAATGTACATGTTAAATTATGTCTAAGTTAATTTCTCCTTGGTTCTTTGTCCTTGGAAATAGGACTGGAAAATTCAAACATTTGTTGAAGCTTGAAATTAAAGAAAGTGAATGAAAGCCAGGTAGAGACTTGGAAAGCCAGAAAATAACCTCCCTTATTTAATGGGAGTAGGTGATAGATAGTTGGTTTCAATTCATCTTGTGGCCCCAGGGTAATCAGATCTTTCCATTTCTCAAATGAAATTAGAGATCTGGACTTTTGTGGTAAGACTTGAATATTTAAATATTGGCAACTAATTTATGGTTTTGAAAGCTCTGGACAGGTTAAGCAAAAAGCTGCATGCAGGCCCCATTTGGCCCATTGATAACCATGTATGACCTCTGCTTTAAAATATGATTGGCTTCCAGGAATAGTGAGTAAGTAATTTTCATATGAAGATTTTTAAGTAGGCCAGGTACAGAGGTTTGATTTTTTTTTTTTTTTTAAGATTTATTTATTTTAGAGGAGAGAGAAAGCACACACATACAGGTGAGGCGGGAGGGACAGAGGGAGAGAGTCTTACTAAGCAGATTCCCTGCTGAATGTGGAGCTGAATGCGGAGCCCGATACAGGGCTGGGATCGCATGACCCGTGAGATCATGACCTGAGCCAAAAACCAAAAGCTGGACACTGAACCAGCTGAGCCACCCAGGCGCCCCTGAGGATTGAGTTTTTTATTCACATACAGTCAAACATGGAATTAACAGTTGCACTAAACAAAAAATAACAGTGAGAACTGTTGTGTTGGTTCTTATCATAGAAAAGTAGGTAGGAGTGAAATTCGAAGTCTTAGAGTTAACAGGTAGTCCTTGCAAGCAAAAGCAGCTATTTTGGCTGTAGTGAAATAACCCAAGGCTCAAAGGAGTGGCTGCCAGTCCGTGTTCTGTCCACCATGCTTTCTATGGCTTTGTTGGGGGTCCTTTAAATCTCTAAGTTTGTGTTTGGATTCAACCCACAACAGGGCCTTATGAAAATAAAAGAAATACCGGAAGGCCTTGAGAAAGAAAAGTACTGTAGAAAAGTGAAATTGTTTTTAGACCAAACCAGTGAAAGAATGAGAAGGTTTGAGGGTAAGAAACAGAAGAGGTTTTATTAACATTTTATGAAAATATACTTGTTATTCTGGTATCTATTAACCTTCAAGATATCTACTCTGTATCTATTATGACAATTGTTTTAAAAAAAACTTCTATTTTCAGTTGGATGGATTTATTGCTCGAAACTGGGCCAATCAAAAATCAGCTTTGGGAAGTGCTCTTGATCCACTTGCTGATAAAATACTTATCAGTATCTTATATGTTAGCTTGACCTATGCAGATCTTATTCCAGGTAAGAATGCCATCCTGCGTGCTTTTAAATAGCATAGGGAAGAATGACATTAGTCAGTTTAGAACTTCTCTTGATTGAGAGACAAACAATTTTTGTTTTAAAAATACATTTTTCAACTTTAAACTGTTTCCCTAATTTTAAACCATTGAACTGTTTTGCTTGTCAAGCTGTTATTTTACTTTAGAATTTATGTTCTTGTTTTATTAGTAGAATCTGTTGTTTTAGATTGTCTGAAGTTAAATTTAAGCAAATATTATTTTGCATTGCTAATTCATATTAGTTTAGAATTTTTTGAAATGGTATTTTATATTCTTACTTAGTGCCTGGTTTTTGAAAGCAATGTAAAGTTTTCTTAAGTCTGTTGCTTATTTAGTACAGTTTAATCATAAAAAAAAGAGAGCTCTGAAATCCTGAAAATGTTTATAAAATTTCACATTACTAGTTTTACTTAGACCTTGTTATGCAACTTCAAATCATATATATATATACATATATATATATAATATGTATAGTTTTTACATTATCTGAATACTCTTTCTAACTAAATTTTACGATCTTTTGCTTTTTATTTTGCATGCATTTTTCTGGTTGTTCATTTTCTACTTAAGCTGTATTTGTTAATTTTTCTCCCTTGGTTTAGATTAAACTGTTAATTTCCAAGTGTTAGAAATAGAATCCGAGAATAAAGCAAACATTGCCACATGGTCTTTCCATAGCATGTTGTTATTGCCATTTGATAGGAAGAAGTATAATGGCATTTCAGTCTAGTGTAGTCTTCTCAATCTAGAGGCTCTTTATCTCTTTTATTTGTAGGCTTTTAAATTCCCCTGCCAAATTAAAAAATAAACTGGATTAATGTTTATGTTTATGTGTTTCTTTGAAAGTCAGAATTTTGGTCTATATATGGTTGGGGATGTTGAAGGGGCAGGATTACTCTCATTCTAATATAATTTGTGGAGGGGAAAGGAACCTAAGCAACATTCTGTTGATTTTTTTCAAGATCCAGATGATCTTGTATCTGTGTGCATGTGTGCACGTACTTTCATGCCTCCAATTTTTTAGAGTTATTTTGTATTTTGTTGTATTACTTTACAAAGGTTGACCAGATGTTTCCCTTTTGAACAAAGAAATTGTATCCAGGTTTTAGTATAATAGATAATGTTCCTGTGAGATTTACCTGAATAATTGGTATATGTTGTTTTGTAAGCTGAAAATTCTTTTTTGCTGTTATTCTGGGAATTTCTGTTGTCTCTCTTCTGTGTTGGGTCTATTTGTCCAAGTTTCCGTGGCTTCCTTGTTGAGAGTTTCCTTTTGGTGGAGTGCAACCTTTTCTTGTTTCCTGTATAAGAATGTAGTGTGGCAACCAGAGTTTCAGAGGTCCACGATGTCTTTATTCTATCCTCCATACTTGATTGAGATTTTAATTGGGCATAATTTTCAATTGCAGATCATTTTCACTCAGAATTTTGAAGACCCTGTTCTGTAGACTTCCAGATTCCATCTTGCTGTTGAGATGTCTCATGCCATTCTGATACCTTTTCCTATATGTGATTATTTTTTGTATTGGAAAGTTTTTAGGATTTTTTGTTTGTTTTCATTTTTTCTAGTTGATATTTTAGAAAAAAGTTATCTCCTAAAAATTAATTTTCTAGCTATTTCTGCGGGTATCACATTATCCCAGCACTTTTTAAAAACAGATTTTTTTCTTTCTTTTTCCTTTCTTTTCTTTTCTTTTCTTTTCTTTTCTTTTCTTTTCTTTTCTTTTGAGAGAGGGCAAGCAGGGGGAGGGGCAAAGAGAGAGGAACAAGGGGATTCTTGTGTGTGGGAGCCCAGATTGGGGCTCAGTTCCACAACCCTGAGATACCACCCAAGCCAAAACCAAGAGTCAGACACTTTCATCGACTGAGCCACCCAGGTGCCCCATCCCAGCATTTTTTATGGAAAAGTCTGTACTTTCCACGCTCACTGCAATGTCCGTATATACATGGGTCCGTTTCTGGGTTGTCTTAGTTCCCCATTGATTTGTCTGTTTTTATACTAATACCATCCTTAATTGTTACTGCTTTGCTAAAAGTCTTAATACCTGGTAGAGGAAGTCCTTCCACCTTTGATGTTCTTACCCCTTTCCATTTTGTGTGTAAATTTTATTTTTTTCATGTATTTTATATTTATTTATTTAAGTAATCTCTACACCCAATATGGAGCTCAAACTCAGGACCCTGAGATCGGGAGCCCCATGTTCTACCAGCTGAGCCAGCCAGGCGCCCCTTATATGTAAATGTTAGAATCAGCTTTTCAAGTTCCCCCAGAAAAGCCTGTTGGAATTTTAATTGGGATTGCATTGAGTCTGTAGCTCGATTTGAAAGAATTAATTATCTTTATAATATTGATCTTCCAGTCCATGAGCATGATATATCTACTCTATTTAGTCTTTTTAAAATGTCACAATGTTACTAGTTTTCTTCAGAGAGGTAATGAACAATTTTTTATTAGATTTATTACATGGTATTTATTACTTGGTAATTTTGATGCTTTTCTAAATGGTAGCTTTTTACTATTTCATTTTGTAATAACTAAAATCAGTTCTATTTCTGTTGTTGATTTTTGTGCTAGCAAAACTTGTTAAACTCTTATTCTCGGGGTGCCTGGGTAGCTTAGTCAGTTAACATCTTCAGCTGAGCCTTCAGCTCAGGTCATGATCCTGGGATTCTGGGATCGAGCCCCATGTCGGGCTTCCCTGCTCATTGGGGAGTCTGCTTCTCCCACTCCCTCTGCCCCTCTCCCCCCATTCCTGCTCTCTCTATCAAATAAAATATTTTTATTTTTTATTTTTTTTTTTTTAAAGATTTTATTTATTTATTTGACAGACAGATCACAAGTAGGCAGAGAGGCAGGCAGAGAGAGAAGGGAGGAAGCAGGCTCCCTGCTGAGCAGAGAGCCCGATGCGGGGCTCGATCCCAGGACGCCGGGATCATGACCTGAGCCGAAGGCAGCGGCTTTAACCCACTGAGCCACCCAGGCGCCCCCAAATAAAATATTTTTAAAACCTCTTACTCTAATAATGTAAATTCTCTTGGATTTTCTACATCCTCAATTATGTATTGTCTGTAATTAATGATAGTGTATTTCTTCTTTTCCAGTTCTTTTACCTTTTCTTTTCCTTGCTTTTCCATACTGCGCAGTACAGTGTTGAATAGGAATGGTGTCTGTGTTTTGTTTCCAGTTTGAAAAGGAAAGTTACCAACATTTCACTATTAAATAAGACATTTCCTATAGGGTTATATAGATATTTTCAGGTTACAGAAGTTCACTTCTGTTGGGAGTTTGCTAAGAGTTTTTATTATAATTAGATATTGAATTTTATCAAATTCTTTTTCTTCATGTATTAGTCATTTATTTTCTTTTTTAAGTTCTTAATGTGTTATGAATTACATTCTTGATTTTCTAATGTTAAATCAACATGAAATTCCTGGTATAAATCTGATTTGCTCATGATAGATTATGAAAATATTGCTAAATTTAGTTTCTAATATTTTGTTGAAGATTTTGTATCAGTACTTACAAGATTGGTTTGCAGTTTTTTTCTCTGATTATCCAACAAGGATATATTAGGTTTTACTATTAAATTTAGTATATGTGCTGCCGAAGCGAGCACAAGTTTTACTATTAAATTTATACTGATCACATAATAAGAGTTAGGAAGTCTAGGGTTTTCCCCCCCATTCTTGGGAGGTGTTTGTGTGAAATTGCAATATTCCTTCTTTAAATGTTTGGTAGAACTTATTGAAGCACTGAGGACTGGAGTTTAGGAAAGAGTTTTCAAATAGGTGATTCATTTTTTTTGTTATAGGATGATTCAGATTTTCTGGCTCATCTTTTGTCTGTTTGGTAAGTTGTGGTGTTTATCTAAGACCTTGTCCATTACAACATTTATGAAGATTTACCATTAACTCTTTATGGTATCCACATTAACTTTTTGATGTCCTTAGGATATGTAGCAGTGCTGTCCCCCTTTTCATCCTGATTATTAGTTATTTGTCCCTTCTTTGTTTTTTTCCCTTGAATTGTCTTAACAGAGGTGTATCAGTTTTATGAATCTTTTCAAAGAACCAACTTGGGGCTTTGTCTGATATGCTTTCCACTTCATTAAATCTTGCTCTTTTATATCTTTCTCCAGGTTTCCCTTGCTGTTCTTTTTCCAAGTTCTTTAGATCGGTTCTGTTTAGTAGAAATATAATGGGAGCCATATATGTAATTTAAAATTTTCTAGTAGCTATATTGAAAATAAAAGGGAACAGGTGAAAATAATTTTAATAACATTTAACCTACTAAATCAAAAATATTATCATTTCAGTGTGTAATCCATAAAAAATTAGTGAGTTTTTCCTCATACTATGCTCTCAAAAGCGTAGTTTTCATTTTACAGCATCTCTCATTCAGACCAGCCACATTTCAGGTGCTTTATTTTCCCATGTGGCTAGTGGCTGTTGTATTGAACAGCACAGCTGTAGATGAATATTTAACTCATTCCTTTCAGCTTTTCTAAAGTTAGCATTTAGGGCTGTACATTTTGTCTTAAGTATCCCTTTCACTGAATCTCCTGTGTCAATAGAAGTATTTTTGCCATTATTGAGTTCAAAATATTCTGTTTCCATTATAATTCTTTCTTTGACTTAGGGGGGTTAATAAAAATTTATTTCTTAATTTGTGAGTTTTTCTAGGTATGTTTTTATTACTAATGTCAAGCATAATTACCTTATATCCAGAGAACATGCTCCGATTTTAGCCCTTCAAGCGAGTATAGGGTCTTTTTTTTTTTTTTTTTAAGATTTTATTTATTTGACAGAAAGAGTGAGAGTGGGGCATCTGGGTAGCTCAGTCGTTAAGCATCTGCCTTCGGCTTGGGTCATGATCTCAGGGTCCTGGGATTGAGCCCCACATCGGGCTCCCTGCTCTATGGAAGGCCTGCTTCTCCCTCTCCCACTCCTCCTGCTTATGTTCCTTCTCTCACTGTGTCTCTCTCTGTCAAATAAATAAATAAAATCTAAAAAAAAAAAAAAAGAAAGAGTGAGACTGAGAGAGTACAAGCAGGGAGAGCGGCAGGCAGAGGGAGATGGAGAAGCAGGTTCCCTCCGAGCAAGGAGCCAGACCTGGGGCTCCATCCCAGGACCTCCTGAGCTAAAGGCAGATGCTCAACTGACTGAGCGCCACCCAGATGCCCCTACAGTCAAATTTTATAAACATTTTACATGTGCTTCAAATGAATTTTTAAAGTTGTAGTGGTTCGGTGTGATGTTCTGTATGTATCCATTTGGTCAAATTTTAAATCCTGATATTTAAATCTTTACTGAGTTCTTTTTTGTTTGGTCTGCTTGTTTGTCAGTTACTGAGAGTAGGTTAGTTTCCTTTGTGTTTAGTTTTCCATTATTTTTCTTTGTAGTCTGATATTTGCTTTGTGTCTTTTGAAATCCTGCTGTTAAGTGTATATAAATTAGATTTTTTTGTCTTTTTGATAAATTGAATGTTTTATTATGAAGTGTGACCCTCCATATCTTCAATAATGATCAAGTCAGCGTTTGCCTGATGGATAAATCACTTTCAGTTTCTCTGTGTCTTTATATTTTAGATATTTCTTGTAAATAGCATGAAGATAGTTGGGATTTCTTTTTTTTTTGGGAGGGGGGTTCTTTCTTTTTATCCAGTCTAAAAATATTTTATCTTTCTGCTGGAACATTGAATCCATTAACATTTACTGTGATTACTAATATTTGTATAACAGTCTTCCATTTTATGTGTTTCATTTGGCTCATATGTGCTTTTTTACATCTGTATAGATTTTTTATCATCGTACTTGTTTTCCCTGTGTGCCAGTTTGGCTGTGTTATATTCTGTTTCCATTTGGTTTTTCTTAAAATTATTCATCCTTATCAAAGTTTGGTGCTTGACCTGCATTTACTCCTTTCTCAACTTTGGTTATTGTTGCCGTACTTTAATTTTATATACTTCTTAAACCCACATGGTATTGTTTTAATAGTGTTCATTTAGATGTATCTTCTAATTTAATTTTTTCTGGCTTACATTGTTTGGTGTATCTTAAACCCTTTCATCTGGGATCACTTTCCTTTTATCTGAAGTACATCTTTAGAAATCCTTTTAATATCATCAACTGGTGGTACAATCTTATTTTTATTTGTCTGAAAATAATTTTATTTTGCCTTTATCCTTTTGTATTATGAGATCATTTTATTCTTTTGTATGTGTGAGGATATTAAGTTCTACACTCCTAGCAGATTTCAATTAATACAATACAGTGTAATCAACTACAGTCACCGTATGATACATTAGATCCTCAGACTTTACTGATCTTAAAAGTGAAAGTTAGCATGCTTTTATCAACCTCTCCCTGTTTCTCCCATCCTCCAGCTTCTGGCAGCCACTTTTTTACTTGCTATTTCTATTTCAACTTCTATTTTATTTTTATTATTTTTTAAATTTTACATATAAAGGATACTGGGCAGTATATGTCTTTCCCTGATTTTGCCTTTGTTCTGGAGGGATATTTTTATTGAGTTTAGAAGTCTGGGTTGGTAGTCATTTCTGCACATTTAACATATCATTCAATTTTCATGTTTGTTGTAGGTATAAAAGAAATGACCTGCTAATCCATTTCTTTTTTGAAGTTAACTGTTTTTACTCTGGCTGCTTTTAAGATTTTCTCTTTGTCTTTGGGGTTTTCTTCAGTTTCATAGTAATATATCTTGGTATGAGTTTCTTTATTCTTATTTTATTTTATTATTATTATTTTTTATTAACATATAATGTATTATTTGCTTCAGGGGTACAGGTCTGTGAATCATCAGTCTTACACAATTCATAGCACTCACCATATCACATACCCTCCCCCATGTCCATCACCCAGCCACCCTGTCCCTCCCCCACCACCTCCCAGCAACCCTCAGTTTTTTCCTGAGATTAAGTCTCATATGGTTTGTCTCCCTCCCCAGTCCCATCTTGTTTCATTTTTTTCCCTCCCTTCCCCCCATGACCCCCTCTCCTGCCTCTCAAATTCCTCATATCAGAGAGATCATATGGTAATTGTCTTTCTCTGATTGACTTATTTCGCTTAGCATAATACCTTCTAGTTCCATCCACGTTGTTGCAAATGGCAGGATTTCGTTTTGGGTTTTTTTTTTATGGCTGCATAGTATTCCATTGTATATATATACCACATCTTCTTTATCCATTCATCTGTTGATGCCCCCTTTGGATCACTTTGATGTGAGTTTCTTTTTTATTTATCTTGCTTGGGATTTGTTGGGCTTTTTAAGATATCTTTAATCAGTTTGAATTAAAGTAGTTCTTATTAACAAATGTGAAACTGGGAAATTTGTCTTCTCTTCCCATTCTCTTTGTGACTTTGTCTTTTCATTCCTTCACTGTCATTTTAGGCAGGTTTTAGGGGGAGAGCTGTATATATGCTATCTTGCATCTTCTTACCTTTATACTGCCTGCATTTTTGTAAAAGTTCCATCCACCTTGATTTGAACAGTTTTGTTTCCTCAAGAGTAAGAACTGTGCTTTCTTCCTCAATTAGGATAATAAATAATTCTGCTTTTCTTCTTGCTCTCTATGGGAGGAGAGATAAGAATGAAAATAACTTATTTGGTTTGTTATATTTGTAGCAGTCTGGGATGTGAGTCTAAGTTAATTTGTACTTAGGTGCATTTGTTCTGCCTCATTTACTAAATAACGATTCTTTTCTGTATCTTGTATTATTTCTGGTTTACTGTATAGCAAATTCTTATTGCTGGTTTGAATCAATTTCTGTAATTATTCTGTTATTCTCAGTGAAATAACCTATGATATTGAAATGACCACTTGTGATATGTAAAAGTAACTTCGTTTTATTTATTTCTCTTGAATCCTAATAAAATTAGTCTGTAATGTGCCTCTTTGTTGCAGACATTGCCTATTTCAGATAGGGTTAGCAAGTAGGGAGGAAAACCTTAGAGCAATCCCTGACACATTTTACACCCTTCTACCCTCACTAACACACTGTTATATTCTGATAAGCAAAATGAAAGCTGTTTTAGCCCTGGAAGAAAAGAAAAGGGAAGGTTAGAGAGAAAGGAGGAGCAGTTAGAAAATGCAGAAGCCAGGGAACCCAATAAAATTGCCCAAAGAACCAAAGTAAAAACCTGTATGTATACTGTCAGTTGGCAGAGGCCTTCGAGACCACCTGGTGAGGCAGGGTCCCAGCCTGGCTGTGCATGTGAATCCCCCAGGGAGCTGTCATCTGTATTTCTGTGAATCTCTCCCAAGGTGATTCTGTGGTGGGCAGTTTGGAGAACACTTGATTTTTGTTAACTTTCCTTTCCTCCGCCAGGCTGTTACAGATGGTAAACGGAATCTGGAGGTGCTAATCATGACTCACATACCTGGGCTGGAGCCTCGCACTCTGGCCTGAGCATAGGCTGGGAATAGGTCTCCGGCTGTACTGCTTACTCTACTGTTGACTAGTGGTACAGTACTAGTACTGGCTGTACTACTCACTAACTGACAACCTTGGCCAGATTATATAATCTGCCTAAGGCTTGCTTTCCTTATTTGTAAAATGGCAATAATGATGTTCCCTATTTTGTGGAATCGATGTATAGATTAACTGACAATATGTATGAAATACTTATAACAGTGCCAGATACTCAATAAATGGTAGTGTGGGTGTTACTAGTTAGAAAAAGAACTCAAGGCTTTGCAGTGTATTGAATTGTCTCATCTCTTGCAGAAACTTCTTATTTAAGACTAAGTCCTAGTCTCTTTTCCCTTGTGATGATGAAATACACTAACAAGTGTTTCTTCTAAAGTTGTTTTTAGAAGGTTTACTCTATGTAATTTGCATGAGTGTGCTGCATCTTAAAATCTGATGGTTAGATTTTGCCAGCTAATGACTGCTGTAGAAAAATCTGTTTTACAGACACAGAAGTCTCCTAAAAATCATGGCTGTCTTGTTTTGTTACTTGGCTCATACAGCTGTATCTTCTGTGTACACCTCAAATGCCATTACTTGAGTGGTAGATAAGTGTTTTCTCTTTCAAATAGTCTTGTCATCCAGGACTAGGCCAAGGAGCTACACTTACATCATAGCCATAACCAACACAGATTTAAATTGTAATCTGTAAGTAGATTTTGCTCGAGTTGCAGAATGAATAAAATGTCAGAACTGGGTTATGGACATTGGGGAAGGTATGTTCTATGGTGAGTGCTGTGAAGTGTGTAAACCTGGCGATTCACAGACCTGTACCCCTGAAGTTAATAATACATTATATGTTAATAAAAATTTTTTTAAAAAAAATTTTTAAAAATTAAAAACAAAAAGGAATTTCAGAACTGGAGAGGACCATAAATATCATCTCAAAAGTAATTCATAAAAGAGCTGTTTGAAAGTATTGTGGAAGGGGGATACGCATGACCCTGTTATTTTAGTTTGAAACAATTTGTCAGGATTTTTTTCTTTTTCTTTTCTTTTATTTATTTTTTTTTTTAGGATTTTTTTCTTTTAAAAAAATTTTTTTTTCTACTAGAAGCAATATATTTTCATAGTTAAGACCTCCTGTAGTGTAGAAGGATGTGAAATGAAACAGGACCTCTGCCCTCCCATTGTTACTCAACAAGGGAGCAGCGATTCTTTGGGTATTAAATCTATATTTTGCTGGCTCTGGCTTTGGGGCCATTTTATAGAATCTTTTGGAGGGGGTGAGGAGGAGCAGAGGGAGAAGGAGAGAGAGAATCTTAAGCAGGCTCCAGGCTCAGCACAGAGCCCAACATGGGGCTCCATCGCATGACCTTGAGATCATGACTTGGAACTAAACTGAAGAGTTGGACTCTTAACCGACTTAGCCACCCAGGCACCCCCCTGCTATAGAATCTTAAGAATAATGAGAAAATTATCAACTGATTGGATTCTTTTTAAAATTAGAATTCATTGAATGAATGGGGCAGCAGAAAAAAAATAGCAGTTGCCTGGATAGGAACTGACCAGACAAGAATGAAAATATTTGTTTTTTTCACAAGTGTTACATACAGCAAATTTTACTGTTTGTAAAATAGCCTAGAATGTGGAAGCCATCAGAGCTCCAGAGTTGGCATAATAGTTTGAGTCTTCCAGTATCTTTTCCAGTCTCTACCATCTCATTAATTGCATGTAAGTATAGTGAGCATGGTGATCATTTTTCTAAATTCACAAGGCTGAGAGGTCACGAAAGAGATATGGGGGCTGAGTAGGGCTGACACTAATATTAATAACTACAGCTTAAAAATATGGGCAAGAAGGGAAAAAAGGCAAGAGGATTGACATTCTGAAAGGCAGACGTAGTCCTTCACTTGGTTTGAGGGTGGGTTAGAGAAGAATATAAAAATCAGCGTTTCACTATAAGGACCCTAAACCATCAATAAGTATTTATTTACAACGTTTTTACTTCTGTGAAATACCAGTTCATAAGGCTGAATGAGGTTTTATTTTATGTGTAATATCAGTAATTTTCAAAATCCCAATCAAAATTATTTTATATTTGATTTTCAGTTCCACTTACTTACATGATAATTTCAAGAGATGTAATGCTGATTGCTGCTGTTTTTTACGTCAGGTATCGAACTCTTCCAACACCGGTGAGTCTGTTAAAAAAAAAAAAATTCTTTTATTATTATTTATAACTTCACGTAAAAACAAAAAACAAAAAACCAGACCCACTCTATTATATCTTGAGGTTCACTTTATGGGAGTAATTTTTTTATGCTTTTTTCAAGAGTTTTTTAAAACCACACATAACTGTCATCTTGTTCTTTGAATCCCCCACAATGAATTGCCCTGTCCCTAGCAGCAAACTGTTAGGAATGTTTGTGTGACCAAGTCCCTCTGCTGCCTGATTTCACCTCAACCATGGATTGTCTGGAACTAGATTTTTATAAAATCACAGTTGTATAAACGTAGAATGGTTTGTTTGCATATTTGTTCATTGTTGTACAGATACTTGAGCACATAGGCCTAGCATAATCACCTCATCTTTTGGTTCTCAATCCAGAGAAAACAGCAGGATCTTATTCATTTCATGTTTTAGTCTGTGAAAGAAAATAGCAATAAGAGAGATTTATTGAGTTTATTTAGAAAACAGATGTCATCAGGCAGACTTCAGGATAGTTACTGTGTTAGAGTTTTCTAAGGATTGAGTAATCTACAAATTTTTTAAAAAATCTGTTTTCAGTAACCTGTGTATGATTTATGAGGAATATAAACACTGCTCATTTAGGGTGATAAAAGAAGATGCAGATAAAGGGCTTATCTAGCATAGAGCCAGGCATATGGTGAATATGCAGTAACTGTTAGCTACATATAATAACAAAATGTTTGTTTTAAACGTGAATGATAAATTGAATCAACTTTATCTTTTTGTCCTCTGCTAGCGAACACTTTCTAAGTATTTCAATCCTTGCTATGCCACCGCTAGGTTAAAACCAACCTTCATCAGCAAGGTAAGACACACACATCCTTTTAAGTTATTCCCTTGTAAATGTTTGTTATAATGAATATAAGCCTCAGTCTGCAGCAGCTGCCAGTGAGATTTATTTCAGTGTGCTGACTGTAGGAGATAGACAGTGAGGTCATTCACCCAGTTCTCTTGTCCTTTGAGCTTTTTTGGGTCCTTAGTATGTGCATATGTTTTGCATTGGTGGTCTGAGCTTTTAAGTGTCCGAAGGAGGTATTAGGGTCACTGTTTTGGGAAGGTGGATGAGGTGGAAATACAGTTGCGTCTTGATGAGCTATAGAGAAATTATGGAGGTTCCTTTCATTACCCTCCTTTCTGTGGGGAAAACCATAAAATCAGGCCCTTCGTTTTCACCACTGATGATTACGTGGAAAGGATAGGAAAACGTATTTACTAATAAACAACTCCTACTCTTAGTTGTCCGTCCTGTTTTCCAGAGCCCCAAGCCCCTTTCAGTACGGTAACTGTGCCAGTCTTTGCATAAAGAGAACACCATTAATGCCTCTCAAGGCACATTTGTTTTCCTAGTAGCCTTGATAAGTTTGTTGTTACCATCCTTTTGCCCTGTCCCTTGTGACAGTACTTTAACAGGTTAGGGACACAGATCATCTTTGGGACAAATGGATTGTTACTATTATACGTAAAACTCCCTGGGGTGGAGTTTATAGGGTTTTTGTTTTTCTGTTTTTCTTTAGATTCCAGTAACTTACATTTGTATCAAGCATAACAGAGTATAGCACTGCTTAGAAAGGAACTCAAAGAGGTGTAAGAAGTTCTTGAGACAATTTTATTATTTAATTTCTTAAAGATGAAGTGGAATCCTTGTCTTCTGGTTGCAGAATGGACGATAGGGGTGCTTCTGTGCACATGTCCCCCTGCTACATCCCTCACACCCTCTTCCCCAGTGCGCTTCTCAGGATGAGTAGGCAGTCTCCAGCACCTTTTTGGCTCTATTTTCTTCCTTCTGTTCTCCATGCTCTCTTGTAGGGTCAGAGAACATACGCCTTGCTTCCAGAGCCTATTCTCGTGGAGATGAATGCATTTCAATTTTCTGACCTCCTAGGGTTTGACATTTGGGCAAACCAAGGGCACTGGATGAAGGGCTAGAGAGTCTGGGTTCTGGGTTTGGCCCTGTAACCTGCTATGACTGCAGGCAAGTCACTTAGCTCATGACATTTTCACCCGTGAAGAGGTAGCTTTATTATTTCCATTCCACGAGGCTATTTTAACAGACAACTGAAAAAAGGCCAAGAACATTGCAACATTATTGAATTGCTGTGGAAATTCAAGGTAGTAGTATTTTCTGACAGATGCCCTTAGCCTCACTGTAAAGGGCACCTGTGCAGACAGATGAGCCAGTTAGTGAAGTTCCCCCTTGGTTGGGTGTGAATGCCAGCTTCTTTGGCAAGGCTATTCCAGCACCGGGCACGCCGAGGATGTCATGTTACCGCATGATGGGCTATGCCTTTGTCTCTTGAGCTTGAAACAGGATCTCCTTGGCACTGTTCAGTTATGCCTTTTTTTTTTTTTTTTTTTTAAGGTAAACACAGCAGTCCAATTAATCTTGGTGGCAGCTTCTTTGGCAGCTCCAGTTTTCAATTACGCTGACAGCATTTATCTTCAGATACTGTGGTAAGCTAAGTGTAAAATTACTCTCTGAGAATGTCAGCAAAATGGCTTATTGCGATGGTCTTAGAATTACTTGGTTCTTACCGTGTTTGAGGAGCACCAACTGGGTAAAGTTGGGGGCTATATTTTATGACTGATACTGTTCTAAAGTTTAGTACCATGCATGGGATATAGAAATTACAAGAGCTTTCATGCAAATTAAAAAGAAGGAGAGGTATAGATAAAGTATTGGGGTTTTGGAGGAGGGAAGGATACTTGATCCCGGGTAGGGAGAAGAGGGAAAGCTTCAGGGAGGAAGTGGCATTTGAGCAGGAGGCCTAGTCGGTTTATACAGGGAGAGACTGGAGGAGGCCACTGAGATGAAGGACGGACCCCAAGCAAGGTAGGGTGTAGGAGAGTGGGTAGGGGAAAGTGCATCCAGCCTAGTGGTGCAAGGGCATAATGGGAAGGAAACTTGAGAAAGGAGTTTGATTTTTATGTTACTATCCTTACTTATAGCTTTGAAATGTATCTCCTTGAAAATACGTCAAATTCAAACTGTCAGAGTCCAGATGCGCCACACTGAACTTGAAGCACCGTATTTTAGTGCACTTTAATTAAAGCCTTGTTTTATGCAGTCTGAGCCCAAAAATGGTTAGTTAACGAAAGTCAGGTTAGCTAAAGAAGTTTTAAAGATGATACACATGCTAAACATTTTATTTTCTAAAATATATGTGTACATTTTTTTCTGATTCATGCTACTCATTCTATTCATTTCTGTCTTTTGATAGAGGACCAATGCCCCTTTCTTTGAGTATCAGTCTAACTGGGAGTTTTCGCTTTCTTAACTAAACTACATCCATAATACAACCTCTCTGACTTTTTATTTTCTGTTTCTTTAAAGTGATATAAGAACTTAAGACATTTACAAAGCAATCTAAGTGTAGAAACTTTCTAGATTTTAACCATTTTTCTCTAGCCTTTCAACGATCATATTGCCTTTGACAGTAGTTCTTAGCAACTCACCTTGATTTATAAATTATTTCCAAAGTATTCCACTTAGTTTTCAGAAATAGCAGCTCTTCCTACATGTATGTTGCACTGGTTCAGGTGTGAATTTAGATGATCTAACTGACACAGACAGCTTTGGGATAAACAGAAACAGAGTCTCCATGACCTTCGCTCAGCTGGTGGAAGCAGACACACGGGTGCACCAAAAAGTAACCTGGTAGGCCACGAGCATTCAGCAAGCCATGAGCATCACTCATGGAACTTCCAAGAGAATCTGGTGAATCTAGCAGTTCACTTAAGGAAAAATCATTAAAAAAAAAAAAAAAAACAGATTTTATTTAAAATGACTCAGGTGCACGAATTCTGCAGGAAATAAAAGCCCAGCACCATCAGCAGCATGGAGCAGTGGAAAGAGCACAGGGCTCTGGACAGGGCTCAGTCAAGGTTCTGTGGCCCTCAGCAAAGTTCCCCGGGGCTCCGTCTGCTGCTCTGTAAGAGAAGGTTCTTGTGAACATAAAATGATGGCATAAGACACCTAGAATAACGGCTGGGTAAAGGTGACAATAGCTAGTATTATTTTTTTTGGGCTCGTTAACTAGATTCTGTGTGACAATATCTTAAAAGCAGCAGCTTTAGATTTCTGGAGCTAAAAAAAGAATCACACGCATGGCCTTTTTGCTTTTTAAGTAACTCTATTACATGTATTATTTGTGATTCTCATGGTCACTGTGTTTCAGACTTGACCACTAAACCTTTCTTTCTTTCTTCCAAAAAAGGTGTTTCACGGCTTTCACCACAGCTGCATCAGCTTACAGTTACTATCATTATGGTCGAAAAACTGTTCAGGTGATAAAAGGCAGATGAAAACCATCTATCATCATTAGCAAGGAAGCAATATACATCATTGGTGGCAGGGCAAGTGGAAATCTACAGGAGTTTCCGTAATACGGTGTTCAGCTTGAAAAAGGACTTGTCAGAACAAACCATGTCATCAAAATTTAAGTAATGTGCATTGAAAATAAGCTTGATCATGGGCATATGCAGAATTTCCAATGTATTTTTAAATACAAATAAAACTATAATTTAGAATTTTGTATCTTAGGGTTCTTGATTAATTTCTAAGGTACCAAATTATTCCAATTACCATCAGTCACTTTTTAATACATTTTTAAGAAACAGTCCAGAGCATGGAAACTAAAGAGATGCCACTTCTGTTCAACAGAGTTGAGATTGCTTACAAAGCACCAGGGAATTTACTGGGTTTAAGTATCTATTGGACACAACTTGGCTACACAGTTTTATGTTTGATTTTTAGAACTGTGTACACATTAATAGTTTGCGTGGTTACTATTTGATCATTTAGGATAATGACAATAGAGGTAGCTTAGTGACGGATGAAATAGACTTGTGAAGAGATTTAAAATGCAATAAGTTTTGAAAACAATAAGGTCACAGCAGAAGGTATTGAAGTTCAAGTTCAGTAGTCTTCCAGCCTCTCAGGTGCCTAACAGTCTGTGTATCAGGTTAGCAGGTGACATAGGGGGTTGAAATAGGAAAGCGTGGCCATTAGGCTGCACCAGCCAGGAGGCAGTGAGTTATATCCTGCCTTTCGCCGTTTCTAAGGTAGCAACGTTTGTATGATTTTGGAACCTATACTTACATGTTCTGTAAATAATAAGAAACTGTATATTTTTCAAAGGTTTTTTAAATTTTGGGGTATCTTTTGTTAAGATATTAAAGGAATAAAAGAGTTGGAAAAATGCCTTCAGTGCTGGTGGTCTGTTTAACATGCTGTGATCCTCACTGTTGAAGTTTTTTTATTCCTAAAGTCCATTCAAGTACATCACTTACACTTGCATTGTAAAAATCATTTGTTTGGGACCATCTGACTTAAAGTCCTTACTCTCACTCCACCGTCCTGTTTGGAAGGGTGGGAGACACGGAGAGAGTGACGAGGAAGACAATGGCTGTTGCTGGTTGCTTCCTCTTAACCGTGGAGGCCTCTTGCTGCCCACTGTGCTAGGTGTCCTGTGGAATTGTGCAGTGAGCGTATCTAAGATGTGTTAAATTAAGCTGTGTTAAATTAAGACGCAAAGTTATAAGCAAAATACATGCCTCTTGGTAGTGGCATCCTGGGATCAGCGTGCCCCTCTGTTGCATTCGTCCTGGCTTCCTTGTTCCCAGGCTTGAAATGCACTGAAGCCTGCAGCCAGGGACAGTGTCACTGAATCTGATGGAGGGTGTATAAGGGAAAAGGTGGATGACCTGTGGCTGGCCATTTTCCCCTTCTGGAACCCCCTGTGTAGTCTCATAGCTTGGGTGGCGGTTAGGCTGGAGGTGGAATTCCCACCGAAGAGGCACATTGAACACATGTTGGCACCAGTAAAGTGGGAGCACAAAGGTGTTTTAAAATGAGAGAAGAGAACTCAAGATAAAGTAATTATGGGAAAAAATTGGGATTTTGTACTTCGTTATGTTTATTTCCTGGTTCAGTGTTGATGCTATTTGGAGTTACTCATGTCTTGGGCTCGTAGTCTCTTTAGTATGAAGGTCTTAATCTGGCTCTGGTTAATAAACCTCAACCCTTAGAAAAATGGTACAAGTTTCTTGAGGGTTTTGGATATTGGACTATTTTACAATGTGAATTCTGCTAGTTTACAAAACACTGGAACTGTATTAGGCATGTTTGAGTGTATATTCATATGGAGCCAAGCACGACAAATTCATTTTGGTGCCTCCATATAATGGATTCAATCCTGTTAGTAAATTTAAAAAGGCATTGAGATGATTACGTGTCTGAAGTCTATGGTAGTCACATTTTTGGCTTTTGCTTTCCAGTTTTTAATCAGGAGCTGGTAGGTATCTTAAAAGATTGCTTAGTCCAATTCTCTTGGTTACATATCTGATGAAACTTGGGATCCATCTTAGAATTTTGGAAAGCCTTTTCAAAACTTCAGACACCTATTGAGGTGAGATTTGGGTATATTGAGTTTCTGCAGCATGGTTTTTGTGCCTTAGCACATTTTGGAAGCAAGATATGTGGGAATCAAACTTGATTTTTGTTTTTTTTTAATTAAAGATTTTATTTGTTAGAGCACAAGCAGGGGGGAGGGGCAGAAGCAGACTCCCCACTGAGCAGGGAACCAGACACAGGGTTCAATGCCAGGACCCTGGGATCATGACGGGAGCCAAAGGCAGACACTTAACTGAGCCTCCCCGGTACCCAAACTTGATTTTTTTTTTAAAGATTTTATTTATTAGAGCATGAGCCTGGGGTGGCGGGGTGGGAGGGAGAGGGAGAAGCAGCCTCTCTGCTGAGCAGGGAACCTGACCTGGGCTGGATGCCAGGACCCTGAGATCATGACCTGAGCCAAAGGCAGACACTTAACCGACTGAGCCACCCAGGTGCCCAAACTTGATTTTTTTTTTTTTTTTTTTAAACAGAAATAAATGCTGTTTGGGATTGTGTCTCCCCAAAAGATAATGTTCAAGTTCTAAGCCCTGGTACTTGTGAATGTGACCTAACTTAGAAATGGGATCTTTGCAGATGTAATCATGTTAGGACAAAGTCCTACTGGATTTGTGTAGGCCATAATCTAATGCCTGTTGTCCTTATTAGAAGACAAGTTTGGAGGGTATGTGCTATGGTGAGTGCTGTGAAATGTGTAAGCCTGATGATTCACAGACCTGTACCCCTGGGGCACATAATACATTATATGTTAATAAAAATAATTTTAAAAAGAGAAGTTTGACTTCTGGGTATATCCTGGAAGGAAATGAAATCATCTTGAAGATATGCACTCTATGTTCACCGCAGCATTATTTGCAATAGCCAAGACATGAAAGGAACCCAAGTGTCAATGGATGAATGGATAAAATGTGGTATAAATACATAGAGACACAGAGTGATGTTTATTATTCAGCCATAAAAATGGAAACCCTGCCATTTGCAACAATGTAGATGGAACTTGAGGGCATTATACCAAAGTGAGATAAGGCAGAGTAGGACAAATTCTGTATGATTCCACTTATATGTGGAATCTTAAAAACAAAAAACAAACAAAAAACCCAACTCCTAGAAACAGCAGTAGATTGGTGGTTCATAGGGGTGGGAGACAATGGGTGAATGTGGTCAAAGGGTACAAATTTCCAGTTATGAGTAAGTTCTGGAAATGATAATGATCCCCAGAAGACAGCACAATGATTATAGTTAATAACGTATACCTGAAAGTTGCTTAGAAAGTAGGTCTTCAAAGTTCTTACCACACACACAAAAAGGTACCCATGTGAAGTGAAGGGAACCTTTTTATAATCATTTCCCAATATATACGTGTATCAAATCAGGTTGCACACCATGAACTTACACAAAGTTATATGTCAGTTATATCTCTGTAAAGATGGGGGGAGAAACACTTTTTTACAGAGGGAGATTTGGACGCAGAGAATGCCATAAGACTATGAAGGCATCGATTGGATTTTTTTGCAAACCAAGGAGCACCCAGGACAGCTAGCAACCATAACAGGCATGGAACAGTTCTGAGTCTCCAGAAGAAACCACTCTGGCTGATACCTTGATTATGGTTTTCTGGCCTGAACCATAAGAACAGATTTCTGTGGTTTTAACCCACCTAGTTTGTGGTAATTGTTCCAGTAGTGACAGAAAAGTGAAATAAATACTAATTTAGAAAATTAAAATCTAGAAGTAATGAGCCACATTGTAATTTTATAAAAAACACTTTAACATTGGTATACAAGTGAAAAGGGGTGTTGAAAGGCGTTGCCCACACTCCAGATACAAATCATGAAGGCACTGTTTGATGCAATGGAGAGCAAATGCTTTGGCTTCAGCTAGAGCCTTGAGGTTCTCTTTTGTTCATCTCTTAAAAGACCAAATCCTGGAAGTGGTCCTATTGTGCTTTCTTTTCTTTTTTTTTTTAAGATTTTATTTATTTGACAGATGGAGATCACAAGTAGGCAGAGAGGCAGGCAGAGAGAGAGGAGGAAGCAGGCTCCCCACCAAGCAGAGAGCCAGATGCAGGGCTCGATTCCAGGACCCTGGGATCATGACCTGAGCTGAAGGCAGAGGCTTAACCCACTGAGCCACCCAGGTGCCCCGCTATTGTGCTTTCTTAAGAAAAGGAGTTTGTAGTTTCTTTGACCACTTACACTATGGAGAGGTGCAGTAGACAATGACTTTAAAAAGGACAGCTTATCCTTGTGCTTCACAGAGGCTCCCAGCGGACTGCAGTTTTAACTACAAAGCTAAAAGCACATTTTTTGCCAAGAGACGCAATAAACCCCAGGCAGCCTCAGGAAACATAACCAGTAGTTCTCCCTTACCCCAGTTCTCAGATGAAGAATCTACAGGAGTTGATTCCTTGAATACCACCTGCTTTAGCCAGAAGCTTAACCAGAGGGAACATCCCTGAAATGACTTGAGGATGTCACTTCCAGTATGGCAAAAGAGACTGAATTGTGTGAACTGTTTTATCTCTTCCTACTTACACACCCAGTCTATTCGACTGGACACCAAGGGGCACTGATTGCTGAAAAACACAAATAACACACAAGGCTGTGCTGTGGCAACGGGAGTGGTCTGGTGTGAACTGTAACATTTCTGGGCACAGAGAAGGCGGCAGGGAAAGCAGTGGTTCCTCGGACAGAGAAACTTCATGGCAAGTTCCCCTTGTGCCGCAAGAGTGCTGGCTTCACAGAAATTCACAGAGGCATTCTGAGCTGACAGGGTCCTCTTTGACCCTCTGTCCCTTCTTTTCTAAACACGGGAGGCCAGTTCCTAAGCTGGAGTGGTGGAGGGTGCGCAGAGCTAACTGAGCGTCTGGAGTGTCTGGAGCTTCAGCGGGTAGTCGAAGGCTGGGTTTTTGTAGGCCACCAGGTGCGTGTCGTAGCGCTGCGGGTGTGCCGTCCGGCTGCGGCGGCACAGACACGCGGCCAGCAGCAGGGTGGTGACGAGCAGCAGGCCACAGGCCGCGCACAGCCCCGCGAAGACGAGCACGAAACTGGGCTTGGTGGTGAAGGTGGCACACGCCCGCGTCCAGCCCGAGGCCTGGACAGGCTGGCTCAGGCCCACGGCGTTGGCGGCCAGGACGCACACGCGGTACGTGGTGCCGGGCGAGAGCCCGTACAGGGGGTGCTGCCGGGCGGTGGCATAGATGTCCGCCACCACTGTCACCGACTGGTTTCCCGTCCAGCCCTCGGGAGAGTAGCGGATCTGGTAGCCGCGCACCACGGAGTTGGGGGCGCACCAGCGCACGAGCGCCGACGTGTCGGTGGTCTCGGTCACTGCCTGCAGTCTGGGGGGGTCCGGGAGGATGTCCTCCCCGCTGAGCCCGGGGCACCGGCACCGCGAGCGCCTTTGCAGCTCCACGCACGGGGTCTGCAGGTGCTTGCAGGGGTGGTAATCACAGGGGACATCCTGGGGAGGCACTCCCACCTCCCCCTTCTGCCCCTCCTCCTCCTCCTCACTGGAGTCGTCCAACAGCAAGACTGGAATCGCGCCCTCAGAAGGACTCGGGTGGGGCGCCTGCAGGGTGTCCTGTGCCCTGTAGTCGGGCTGGGGCGTCCGCACCGGGCTCCAGGGGGTGGGGAAGAGCCCAGGGTGTTTGCCGGCAGAGGGGGTGGAAGCAGCTGAGACTGAGACGTGAGGCGCATGGACCAGCATATCAGCCTGCTTTCCATGCTCTGCCCCAGCTGTGCTTGCAGCCTTGCGCAGAGCGCTGGAAGTGCTAGAATCTGCTGTGGAGATGGCCGTGGAGGAGGCGGTCCCCACCTTGATGCCACTGTGGGACCATGCGGTTTGTGTAGCGGAATCCACGGGGAAGGAGGGGGGCTTGGTGACACTCTGTCCAGCTTCCACAGGTCGAGTGGAGGGGGCTGTGCTCCATGGGGTGGTGAGACCCTGTGTAGACGGTTGGTGGGTGAAGGAGACAGCCTGGGGCGAACTGGAATTGAGGGTGGTGCTTTGGTCCAGATGGCACACAGTGGGCAGCTGGGACAGCGAAAGAGGGGCTGAGAAGGCGTCTCCGGATCCTGAAGCCGGTACACACACAGTGTCTGCTGCCCTAGAGGGGAGGCCAATCAGTTAGAAGTGTTTTGAGTCCTCAGTGCAGACAACCCTCTCATCAAACCCAAACAACATATCTGCTAGGTCCCACCGGCCACACACTCTCCATCCTTCAATTCCCTGACCCCTAGGGCAACCTGTGGAGTAGGCTTCCCTCATCATTTCCATTGGGCAGAGAGAGAAACAGAAGCTCAGCAAAAGGAACGAACTACCCAAGATAGCAAGTGGCAGAACCTAAACCCAGGGCAGGTTTGTGAACGGTGGTTCTGATTCTCCAAGTGTAGTCTGCCATTTTGTTGTCACCTATCTACTTCTGGGCTGAGTACTAGTAATAATACTCACACCAGCTAACATTTTCTGAGTTCTTTATATGCCAGTGACTACTGATAGCACTTTACTGTATCAACTAATTTAATCTTTATAGCCTTATGAGGTAGCCACTATTCTCCCAATTTTACGATGGGGAACAGAGGCACAGAGAAGTTCAGTAATGCAGCCAACATCAACAGTAGTGAGTGGTGTGCAGAGGCTACACTCTCAGCCTCTTCATTAATACTGTAATGAGACCCTTCTCTGCAAAGGGCCTGGGGTCCTTATCTTTGGAGATAACATGAGGGGGTGAGGGGTAGACTGATCCCCACTTCACAGCTGGGTTTGGGTGGGACATTAAAAAAAAAAAGCACAGGATGAAGGGAGGTGTCTCCTAAAGTGAGCTAGAGGGGCTGGTAGAGCTCGTTTGAGGGTACTCATGACCAGGGGTGTCCCCAGCCAGCCCCCATGGTCTCCTGGTAACCAGCCTGATCATGGCTCCCCACAGCAAAAACAGCTCTTCTAGCCAACAGTCAATGGGTGGTCCTTGAAGGACTTCCTTTCCCCTGTCCCACAAGAGCTCTGTAAGCCCATTGGCCTTGGACTGAATGATGCAGGGGACCAGGCTGCATCTTGGGGACTCACTAGTGAGGCCCAGTAGTTAAGAGCATCATTTTGGAGGCAGATAGATCCTGCCTCCTTCACCCAACAGCTGCAGGAACCCAAGCAAGCATTTTGTCTCTTTGGGCCCCAACCCACTGGTTGGTAATATGGAACACAGATAAGCCTGTCCTGGCAGAGACAATCTAGCTGTTCACTTAGCTCATTTTCCCCCCTTCTGGGCACAAAACTAGACTACATTACCCAGCCTCCCCTGTAGTAGGTGTGGCCTGCGACCGACATCTGGCCAATGAGATGCGAGTGGAGGTGAGAAGCCCCACCTCCTGTCCTGACCCATTAAAACCATCCTGTCTGTTCCTCCAGGCTCTCCCTGCCACTCTGCCAACCTGCTCAAGAAGGGCAAGCCATAAGCTGTGAGGAATTCGGCTCACCTCTTAGTCATCTGCTTTGTAAATGTGTTACCTGCTTAGGACAGTCCTCTTTGCATCGCTGAGGAGCCAGGACAATTCACAGCTGCAAATGAGGGGGTTGCCAAAGAGGCTGATGGACAGGACTTGGGAGGAATGCAGGCTCCAAGGAGGGAAAGAACTCAAGTTGCAGCTGAAACATTAAAAAATCAAGTCAGGCTTTAAAAACTCAAAACTATTGCCAGAGAGCCATGGTGGTGTCACTGCAAAACCACTCTGTTAGGGCTTAGAGGATACTACTTTGGACGAAACTCTTTAATGACCTTGGACTACATTTTTTTGGGGGGGGGGTCATCTGTAAAGCAGAGATACCAACCAACTCAGTCACTCTCACCCCTCCTATCAAATGGAGACAGTATTCCCCTGCCCATGTGTTATATCGCCAAGAGTCTATGACAATGAAACTGTTTATAAGTGTACATCTCTACCCGAAAGTAAGATATTGTTATTATAGATCAGTCAAAAGAAATGACAGAAGCTCTTAATGAGAACACTCTGGAATATGGGCTATTGCAGTTGAGCTGTCGCTGATGGTACTTAACACTAGTCCTTTGAAAGATGCCTCACTGGAGTGTATCAAGCTCTTGCTGAGTAGAAACTTCCCCAAAACTTAGTAGCTTAAAACAACAAATATCTGTTCTTTCTCCTGATTCTGTGGTTCTTGTGGTCCAAGCCAGCTCAGCTGGGGCTGGAAGATCTAGGATAGCCTCACATATATGGAGCCTCAACTAGGTTTGCTGGGGCCTCCCTCCATATACTCCTCATCATTCAGGACGCTAGCCCAGCCTAGTGCACAGGGTGGTGGTGGGGGGGAGGTGGACTCCCCACCAACCAGGAAGGGAAAAGCTCCAATCCTCAACTGCTTTCAAACCTCCACTTGGGTCACTTTTGCTAATGTCCCACTTGCCTAAGCAAGTCACATGGTCAAGTGCAGTTTCAAGAGGTGGAGGATAGACTCCAGTTCTTGATGGAAGGAGCTCCCAAGTCACATTGCAAAGGGGTGTGTCCACATGGAAACGTAAAGCACATATATGAATATATACATATATGCATGCTTGCTTTCAGCCGATTTCACAGAGCCAGAGTGGAAATCTTAGAATCAGAGATTACTTAGCACTTCAGCATCCCAAGGAAATATTTTTCATTTTGCCTGAAGGGGGAGAGGGGATAAAGATTGTCATCTTTTTGAGCAGGTAAGGTTGCCCAGGGCTTTACAGTCATTATCTCAGTGACATCATTGTGACAAATCAGTGAGAGAATGATATTCTGCTCATTCTACAGATAAGGAAAATGAATCCTTTCCTTATCCGGCGGCCCTTTCTGCCACCAGTGCAGCTTGCATGCGATGAAATCAATTCAAATCACCACCTACGTGGAGGTACGGGAGGGCTCATATCCTGGTGTGGGTCACATTGTAACTTATAGAGCCCTAGTGTGAAAGAAGATTCATTTGCTCTCCTAAATAACCTCTTTACGATTTTTTTTTAGATTTTATTTATTTATTTGACAGACAGAGATCACAAGTAGGCAGAGAGGCAGGCAGAGGCGAGTGGGGGAAGCAGGCTCCCCACTGAGCAGAGAGCCCGATGTGGGACTCGATCCCAGGACCCTGGGATCATGACCTAAGCCGAAGGCAGAGGCTTTAACCCACTGAGCCACCCAGGTGCCCCACCTTTTAAGATTTTATTTATTTATTTGGCACAGAGAGAGAGAACAAGCAGGGGGAGCAGCGGGCAGCGGGAGAAGCAGACTCCCCACTGAGCAGAGAGCCCAACATGGGGCTCAATCCCAGGATGCTGGGATCATGACCTGAGTTGAAGGCAGATGCTTAACCAACTGAGCCACTCAGGTGCCCCCTCTTTTCACTTCTTTGCTGAACTATTGCCCCTCCCTCTTGCATGTCAGAGGGGACTGTGGAAGGCTTTGGGCACACTGGGTGGGCAGAGCAGCCAGGAAGGTGGCCATCCCCTCACCGGTGGGAGGTGGCCATGCCAGGACACCCAATATGACTCGGTATTTAACACAGGCCCCCCAGGGAAGGCTGTGGGTGAGCTAAGGAGAGCAGAGAGTAGGCCAGGCTAGAAGTGGGGAGAGGGTCCAGCAGGGCAGATGGAGACACTTGAGAACACCAAGAAAGCAAGTGGCTGGCTCCCCCACCCCCGGCTGGAACACAGGTGTTACAGTGGGAGTGGAGGAGCCTAAGATGAGCCAGAAGGGATTAAACCTTCTCCTTCAGGCCACAGAAGGCACTGCAAGGTTTTCATTTGGTAGGAGACTCAATCAGATTATGATTTAGACAGACCTTTTGGCTGAATGTGGTGACTGGATGGTAAGTGTTCTTACCCTGGGGTCCGCGGAGGCGGGGTGTTGTGACCAGGGATGGGGTCAGGATTTGAGCCCGGCCAGCGTGGCTCCACATCTGATACCTTCCATATGAGTCTGAGGCTCAGAAGAGGAGTCGGAGCCCAAGAGGCTAATATCCCTCTCACCAACATCACTACCACCACCATCATCATCACGATTACCTTCACTGTCCCCAGTTCACCATCATTACCAACAACATCACCGTCACCACCATCACTGTCATGGCCATCATCCCCATCACCTTCTTCACCACCACCGTATCATCTTCACGAACGGTACAGCATGTACCATGTGTCAGGCACTGAGCTAAGTGCTCTGCATGTTCTGTTGCCTTTGTTCCCACGCCAAACCCCAAAGTGAATATTTGGGTTGTGGCTGGTGCTAGCAGAGAAAAGAGAGAAGTGGCTGTTTTGAAAGTGATGAGGGGCAAAGGTGCTTCAGGGGTCCAGATGTGGGCCCCCAGGAAAGGAGGTGGACTGGGCTCACCTTCACTTTTTTTTTAAGATTTTATTTTTTTATTTGACAGAGATCACAAATAGGCAGAGAGGCAGGCAGAGAGAGAGGAAGGGAAGCAGGTTCCCTGCTGAGCAGAGAGCCGGACACGGGGCTCGATCCCAGGACCCTGGGATCATGACCTGAGCCGAAGGCAGAGGCTCTAACCCACTGAGCCACCCAGGCACCCCTGGGCTCACTTTTGAAGGTATGCTGCCCTTCCTGCAGAAGTCAGGTCAGGAGGGTGAGTGCAGTGACACTTTGGACAACCAGGCCTGAAAGGACAGACCCTGGGTCCCAACTGCAAGTAGGACCTTTCTATCCTCTCACATTTCCTCCCTAGACCCATTCAAACCTCGGAAGGGCTGATCTGCATAAACCCCTGCAGGTGGGTGGGGGGGAAGCAGGTGGATCCAGTAACAGAGAAGACTCTGATGCCTCCTGCCCTCTTCCCACAGCAAATTTCTCAGCCTGGGCTTAAAGGAAATTTTACACGCATGAGAGTTTGGAGTTTTACTCTTACTCTGGACAAGACTGAGTTGCATGGTTATAGGCCAATGGACTATCTGGTACCCGACCGAGACATCACCCAAAGGAGGAGGAAGAACAGAAATCCAGGGAGGATGCAAAGGAGAAGAGGGAGAGGAATGAAGGTCTGGTTAGCGCTATAAATGGTTACATGTGTTCAATTTAGTGTAATGGGAAGAAATCAGTTACGGGATTCACATGTGTCTTAGAAAACACTTCTGGGGAGGCGCCCGGGTGGCTCAGTGGGTTAAGGTTCTGCCTTCGGCTCAGGTCATGATCTCAGGGTCCTGGGATTGAGCCCCGAATCAGGCTCTCTGCTCAGCAGGGAGCCTGCTTCCTTCTTTCTCTCTGCCTGTCTCTCTGCCTGCTTGTGATCTCTGTCTGTCAAATAAATAAAATGTTAAAAAAAAGAAAGAAAGAAAACACTTACTTCTGGAATAGAAGGAGCTGTAGGCGAGGAGTGTCTTGGAAGAGCTGTGTGTGGACAGAAGTAAGTGCAGACGAGTCTTGACAATCCAGCTGCTGCAGGTTGGGGGTCATCTTGAAAATGGCCCCCTCCAGGATCCGCAGCCTGGGCATCTTCCTCAAGTGGAGAGATGTGAGCTTTGGCAGGTCTCTGATCCACCCTGACTGAACTGAAATACAGAGGGGGAAACTGCCCACTACCCAGGAAGGCACAAACCCATGAGGCCAGCACAGCATTAAGGAAAGAAGGAGACGGCAGACAAGGGTGAGTCATAAAGGTCATTGTTGAGCATGGACAATTAACAGCTTTGGGAATCTCAGAAGCATAGACCATTTCAGTTCGAAGAGCCCTTAGAGACTCACGAGCTTGCCTGCCTGCCTGCCTTCCAGCCCTGGGGCAGCTAACGTCTATGGCCCAGGGCCACACAGCTGGGGAGGGATGGCGTGAGGACTTGAACCCAGGACAGTGTCTCCAAGGCCGCTGTTGCCCATCCTCTTGTTAAACTTCACAGGGAAATACCCCAGACTTCACTCTGATGGCTACCAGAAGTAGGGATGTTTTTGAGAGTGGTAAGGAAGGAGGAGGGGAGGAGCAAGGCTGGATGAGGCCCAGACACCTAATTTTGTGGCTCTCAGAACAAATGGAGAATGTGCCACTTTCCCTGTTTTCCATTCTCGCTCTTTTTTTCTGTCCGCGGTGGAATAGGTGATTATAAGCATATATAGTGCTGTCGTTGTTGTTGTTTTTAAATAAAGACACCCTTGTGAATCAGTCAAAACATGCCAAGTACGTGTGTCTTGTTTGAAGAGTCAACGTTCACAGAAACAACTTGAGGCAAACCAAGTAGAAAAATCAATGAATTCATGCTCAGGTTAACTGCGTGTTTCTTGCTAACTTCATTCATTACTCAGCCTCCAAGCGATCGATCCCACTTCCCCATTCTACAAGCATTTGTCAGCTCCGCTGGGTAGCAGTAGAACAGAGTGGCTAAGATTGGGCCCTGGGCCCTAATGCCCGGGCTCAGATTTGGAGTCACCACTTAAACCGCGGGCCGCTCATTCCCCTGTCCGTGCCTTGGTTCCCTCCTAAGGAAAGCGGAGGTCCCTACTAACAGTCCCCACCTCTCGGGCCTCCAGAAGTTAGCCACTCTGTGCCCTTCGAACCGGGCTGTTGGGCTCTGCAAACCGAGGTGGGGCTCTTTCTGAGCCGCCCGGTGAGCTCGGTGCCCCGGTCGCCGCCCCACCCCCTACCCCGGAGGAAGTTCACGGCCCCGCCCCGGGAGCGCCTGCCCACCCCGGCTCCGAACTCCCGGCGCCGCCCGGACTCACCGCGCTCCAGGAACGTGCCGCTGAGGTCCAGGACCTCGAGCGCGCCGCCCGCTCCCGCGAAGGCCCCGTCGGCGATGCCCGCCCCCGGGTCGCGGCCCAGCGCGGTGCCGGAGAGGTTGAGGAGGCGCAGCGCCGGGAGGCAGGCGAAGGCCCCGGGCTGCAGCGCCCGCAGAGGGTTCCCGGCGAGCGCTAGCGAGCGGAGGCCGGGCAGCGCGGGGCCGGCGCACGGCGGCAGCGTGGCCAGCCGGTTGTAGCTGAGGTCTAGCGTGTGCAGCACCGCCGGCCCGCCAGGGCCCCAGCGCAGCGCGGCGATGCGGTTGTGGCGCAGCGTCAGCGCCTGCAGCCGCGGCAGGGAGCCGAGCTCGGCCGCGCTCAGGGCGCGCAGCAGGTTGTGGCTGGCGTCTAGGCTGCGCAGAGCGGGCGGCAGGCAGTCGGGCAGGCGCTCCAGGCTGCGGTTCGCCAGGGTCAAGGTCGAGGCTCCCGCGGCGGGCAGCCCCTCGCAGGGCGAGACCGTGGCGTTGGCGGTCCCGCTCTCCCGGGAGTCCTGCCGAGTCAGCCGGAAAAGAGGGCCCTTCTCCTGGGGAGGCCCTGCCCAGCAGGGGCGCAGCGCCATGGGCAGCAGCAGCAGCAGAGGCAGCAGCGCCCACCACATGGTGCGTGGCTGCGGAGAGAACAGCGGGACAGTCCCTTCAATGCGCAGAAACTCCGAACGAAGGGGCAGACGTGGCGCTCTACCCTCCCGCTCTGAGAAGCACAAGGGCTGGCTGTTCCCTGAAGGACGGGGCAGGGACGAGGGGGAGTTCCTGTGGCACCTCGTGCCCTTCCCGCTCCTAGCGATGCTTCTCCCTCGAATTCACTTGTGGGTTAGCATCCACAAGTGACTTCTTGCAGAAGGCATCCTACATCTATCCCCTCGGGGCCGAACTTCCAGGTAACCTCCTCCCTTGTCCCCATTGCCTGAGCTTCTGGAGGGAAGAGACTGTGTCCTTATTGCCGTAAACTTTCCCCAGGTGCACAGATGCGGCTCCAGAAACGTCTATTAAAAATGAGCCGGTGAATGACCTCAGTCAGGAGAAGCTCTGCTGGGACAGGAACATGGGACTTACAGAAGATTTCGTCAATTCCAACAAAACTCAGTTGCCTCAGTTTTTCCCCTTAGAACGAACGGCCCAGCCACAGGTGAGTTGGATTTGCGTTTGACCTGGTTTGCAGGTCATGGTTTAAAATGAGTTCTGAGGGCAGAACTTTCTCTTCAGAGGGCTCTTTCTTGAGATGGTACTCAGAGTTGCCTTTTGGGAAGAAAAGAGCCCCCAGAAAGCTGGGAGGCTTGGGAACCTGGATTCAACGGTCGTTGCAACGAAAGCCAGAGCCCCTGAGCTCAGCCTTGCCCTGGAGGGGTGGGTGAAGCCTTCTGGGTGTGGAGTTCCTAGAGTCCTCAGAATTTCTCAGAGCAGTTGGGAGATCAGGTAGGGGTAGATCAAAAACCACTTCACATGGCCCCATCTCTGCAGGTGTGTATCCTCTACCACTGTCTCTGCCGACCTCCAGGTTTCTGAGCAACCACCCAGGGGAAGGGCTTCTCTCTTGCTAGTTGGGGGTCCAGGCAATGAGAAGGATCCTGGAAACTGGGACTAGGAGTCCATGCGTCTGGCAGTATGTCATACTCACCCTAAGCTGTCCTTTTGGAGTATGGCACCCCTTTGCAGTCCTCTATCTTATAGATTTCAGAGGTCCGTGACTTAGACAGCAGCTCTGCTCCAAATTCCAGAGGGAGGCCTGTTTCCCAGGTACCCCTGCTCCGGGCCCCACCCACTGAGAGGGCCTGAGATACTCCAGTCCCCGCAGCTCCTCCTTCCCCACCAAGACTGTGGTTCTTAGTCAACACTCTCAAGGCCTGTTTCCCTCCTCCCCTGCGCTGGGCCTGGGCCTGCCCCTTTCTAGGCCTGGCACTTCCTTCCCGCCCTCCCCCATCTTTACCTTTCCCTACACTGCCTTTCCAGAGCCTGACAAAGGGAGGGAGTCAGCTCTCCCTGGCCAAGGAGGGGTGCAGTGAGGGAGAGGAATCTGATCTTCCTGTCCCAACACAGCTCATGAAAACCCCTCAACTTAGAAACTCCAAGGGGAAACGCCACTGGGGCCGCCCCTCCCTCTCCAGGAGCTTTTACTATGGCTCAGTAAGCTTTGCTTTGCTGCGCACTACACTTCATCTGGTCGACCTCTTCATTCTTCAAAGCAGTGGGACCAAGAACCATGGGCTCTAAAGGCAGAGAAATCCTGCGACTAAACCAGATCAGGCGTTCTCAGGAATGGTTAGATTGGTTTCTCTGGGCCCCAGTTTGGTGACAGCGTGGGTGTGCGTTTCTCTGTTTATCTTGTGAGGAGACATAAAGATGACGGAAATGCAGAAAGAAGGTTGCTGCCCCATGCGTGACTGGGGCGATTGATACTGGCTACCAAGAGGTCTCCCAGGCTACCCAGGTCTCCCCAAAGCAGTGCTGATGTTAAATATGCTTTGTTTAGTGCAGACAGAGCCCTCCTCCCCCAGAGATCCAAGACTGGTCGTTTTGTCTGAGAGCCTTTGAGCTCCATCCCCCATCTCTTTTTCTGACCCCCCCTCCCACCAGCCCCAGCCGGTGGTTAATCATCCCTAGCATTGTGTACACAGACAAGGACCAGAACTTCATGGATCTTTCCTCCTGTCAGTCCTTATCTGAGCAGCCCTGAGGAACCCCAGGACACCTCGGAAACTGGCATGTTGTGTTAATTGGATAATTGCAAGTCTCCTGGGATCTCCTTTGAGGACTTCTCTACTGAAAGCCTCAAAATAACAGCCTAAGTGCCAGCCCAGGTCTTGCTGCTCAGAAGCATTCCTTCTTCTGTCCTAGGTGGGGGAGGGGAGAGGCCTGTTCCACATAAACCTGTCTGAGGCAATGCAAGCCCAGGGCCCAAGCCCCAGAGCCCCTCCCTACCAAACTTCTCTCAGTTAAACCAGCCAGGTCAACCCTCTAGGCCAGGAGGGGTTTGGGGGAGCTCAGGCAATGCTCTCAGATGAGAGATGAGAGGGGTCAAACTGAATGAAACAGAGACCCTGAAGAGAAAGGAAGCTGCCCCCCCCATATAAGCCTATAAAAGAGGATCCCAGGGAGCAATGCTGGGTCCTCCTCTGCACACCAGTGGGGCAAGGGGGCTGAGGAACCCCACTGAGGTCATTTCCCTGTACTTGCCCAGAACCCCAGGCCTTCTGAGCTAACGTCTTGTCCCCGCTGCTTGCTGGCTAGCTCACCCATGGTGGCAAGGGCCTGGCCTGGGCAGGATGACTTGATGTCTGAGCTTGGCCATCTGGTTTGCTCTTGTCATAGCCAACCCAAGCAAACACACCCTTGGTGGGCTGCCCAGTTGGGATTTTGAGCTGGGGAGGTTGGTGGCAGACTCTTCATGGCAGAGTTTGCTTCCTGGTCTTGTCCAGGTGGCCAGCTGGCTTTGCCCCAGTGGGTACACTCAGCTTGTCACCACAGCCATCTTTTAAAAATCTGGCATCTCAAAAAAAAAAAAAAAAAATCCGGCATCTACTATAGTCAGAGCCTAGTGCCATATGCGTGTACTATTATTCCCATGGTACAGATAAGGAAACTGAGGTTCACAGGCACTGCCTAGGTTCTGGAGCACACAACTAGCTAGTCTGTATGGCTTGACCACTGCTTTATATTGCATTCCATAGGCCTCAACATTTGACCATGTGATATGCCCTGTAAGCATAAGAGAACATTTTCCAAATATTTAGATAGCCCCAATTCATGCAAGAAGCCAGGACAGTTGGGAAATTCCTTTTCATAGCTGAGCAGCTCATTTTCAGAAGAAACAGAGCCAGCTTCTTGGACCCCCGAGGGCCCAGGACGGAGGCAGATACCTGGCCAGGGCTGCTGGGTACCTCTCAGGATGCCCTGGCCTTCTTCTTCAACCCCTACTCTTCTAGCACCTCTGGGAGGTTAGGAAAAGATGACTGAAGGGTTCATCCCCTCTGGACAAGGATGCTAAGGTCCCACAACAAAGTCCTGGGACGAACAAGTTTACCATACCACGCCAAATGCCACGCCATGTCCTGCCCTCCATCACTTTACCCAGGTGGCTCCCTCTGCCGAGATGCTCTCCGCCTTGACCACCTGACTCTCCATTTAAGCTTACTCTTCCATATCTACTGTGGGTTCTCTTGAGAGTTAACCTTGAGGGGCACCTGGGTGGCTCAGTCGGTTAAGTGTTTGCCTTTGGCTCAGGTCATGATCGCAGGGTCCTAGGATTGAGCCCCATGTAGGGGCTCCCTGCTCTGCGGGGAGTCTGCTTCTCCCTCTCCCTCAGTGCTTTCTCTCTCTCTCAAATAAATAAATAAGATCTTCCAAAAAGAGAGAGAAAAGAGTTGACCTTGAGATAAGGACCTGGGGGCAGGTAGTTTATTTGGGAGGTGACCCGGAGGAGCGTGGAGAGGGAGCAGGAAGTGAGACAGGGAAGGGAAGACACTGCAGCTGTGTTAATGAGCAGCTCAGTCAACCCCACTGGGACCCCCTGAGAGACATGAGGGGAAGCACCCTGCAGGAGGAAGTGGTGAGGAATTGGGGCCATTTACTCACTAGCTTCTGCTTCTTGTTGGCTCAGGGGTTCTTCCTGTGTCTTTAAGTCCCTACCAATCCTGGTTTGTCCTGAGCACGAGTTGAACAAATCTGATAGGAGTGGGCGTCTACAACGTCAGCAACAGCACGCTTCATGATTTTGCCCAGGCAGACCCTCCCTTGGTGGGCCTCTCCCAGGTGACTCAGGCTAACGGCCATCAGGTGGGTTGGCAAGTCTTCTCCTTAATATAGGCATTAAACTTCCTGAGACCTGAGCCACGTTGTTGTTCTCAATAGCCCTGGTGCCCAGGGCTGAACCTGGCACTTGTGAGAAACGTTGCACAAATGTGTGGGAAGACCACTCGTCGACTCCCAGTGTCCTCCGCAGTGCCAGGGGAGGATGGGGCAGGACTCCGAACAGTAAACATCCCAGCATCGAAAGAGCTCAGGTGAGGGTGGACAAGGGGTCTGGTGGGTGGGATGGGGGTGGAGGGAGAGAATTGAGTCACAAAGATTTTTCCAACCCAGATTCCCCACACTCTAATGGATTTGGGGAGGAAAGATCTCATGGAAGTAGATCACAAGGTCAGAGTGTTAGTGAAACCAAAGCCTGCAGGGGGAAAAAAAGAAAAGAGCCAGGAATTAATTACACACTTGGCCACACTTGTTTTCTGGACTTAGTTCAAAATCAGACGTGTGGATTCTTGGCCTTAAAAGTGCCTTTACAACTTGTCTGGTTCCACTCTTCTGTGTCCATTTTAGAGGGAGGAAACTGGGCCCTAGGGAGGGCAATTAGCTTGTCTGAGGTCACAGGGGTGAATCCCAGTAATCCAGTGACAAGGAAGGGTGGCCTGATTCTCATATTCTAGACTGGGCTCTGGGCTCGTTTGCATAGTGGACCGGGTCTCACCAGCTCTGGCATCAGCACTGTGGGTCGTTCCCCAAAGGTATGGCTAAGTGAACACACCTGATGAGTGTCAGGTTGCTAGGCAGAGTTTCTGGGCATTCTGATCCTGCTCTCCCCCTTCCCATCCCCAGAACTCCAGAAATAAAGCCCATAATATAGGTTGGCCCTGAGATCCAGAATTGGTGCTTCCCCAGGGGTTCTGTCCAGCTCTGTTCACAGCTGCAGTAGCCTGGGATGGCCTGAAGGGGGCTGGTCTGGGTGGCAGGTGACTGTTCAGCCAGCCACCCTTGCCCCGCTTTCCAGATGCCAGATGGCTCTGCTGAGGGCCCTTCCCCTGAGTGCTGGAGCCGGAACGTAAAAGCGTACAAGCCGGAGGCTGCATTCTTCTCTGACAGCAGAGATAAGCTGGAGGAATGGGAGGGGGTTTGAGGGAGGAGTCGGTACCAGGTTATCGAGTCTCTGGGCAGCCAGCTCTCAGGGAATGGTATGCAGAAAAGAGGCCTTCAGGTGGTAGGGACCAAGACCTCCGTGTGGACTCCGCTGACGCGGCCCACCTGCCTATGAAGAAATGATCTTCAGGGAATAAAATAGTCATGGGTTGAGACTCATGGTATTTTCCTATTGAGGCAACCCTCAAGAGCAGTTAGGTTTTTAGCATAACGACTTGTAGAATGGTTAGAATTAAAAAAATATATATCATTTGCGATTCTGTGAAAATCCACAGTGGTAAAATCCCACCTGAAATGAGAGGTCAGACTTGAATCTGCCGCTTTATTTGTCAGGTAGCACATGGAACAAGACAGTACGTGGGCTTTACTATAAAACACGTTCTGGAATTTATTACAGCCTGAGGCAGCCCATGAGGGGAAAGGTCCTGAAACTGGGACAAGGTACCCGGTTGGCATTTGAATGCTGCTACTTTTAAAATCGGGTACAGTATCTGTGCTCTGAAGCTTCTATCTCCTATTTTTCATCTATAAAGCAACAGACGGGTTCAGCTACCGAGCACGCCCCAGGTGCTCAGCGTATGAAATGGGGACTCAGAGATGAACGGGACCTGGACTAGAAGGGGCAGTTCTCAGGCTAGGATGGGCGGAAGACAGAGAAGAGCCACTAACAGCATGAGCATGCTATCTTGTCCCGAGAGGTTGAGATGCAAGCTCTGGCCTAGGCCGACTAAGTTTCTAGCTTGTTCTCTGCTGAACCTCAGCGCCTGGCAGTGCCTGGATACAACGCATGTTTTTAAGAAATATTTGCTGAGTGAATGAGTGTTTATTAACTGTGTCCTCCCCTTCTTTGGTTTCCGATCAGCTCTATTTCCTTATTCGGGATTTTGCACAGAGCAGCGACGGTTTGCCTGCGTATTTATTTAGGTTTTTAGTACGTTAAAGAAAATCCTTCCCAAAGCAAAAGCGTTTAAGTTAACCTTGCAGAGCTTGGATGGTGTTTATTTCCTATTGCTGCAGCGACCTACACACATGGTAAGACTTTGTTGAAACGGAAAATGCCTGTTGTCCAGTGAGCGTGTGGCCATGCGCTACTTACCGTGGAAATGCGAATTCAAACCACAGTGAAGTACAGCTATGCTCCTGCCTGAATGGCCAAAGTTAAAAAGACGGACTGTACCAAGTATTGGGAAGGGTGTGGAGCAACTACAGGGCTGGTGGGAGTGTCAAATGGTACAACTACTTTGGAAAACTGTCTGTTTTGATGACTGCTAAGCATACGTCTATGTAATGACTCAGCAGATGCACCCTTTTTTTTTTTTTTAAGATTTTGCTTATTTATTTGACAGACAGAGATCACAAATAGGCAGAGAGGTAGGCAGAGAGACAGAGAGGAGGAAGCAGGCTCCCCACTGAGCAGAGAGCCTGATGTGGGGCTTGATCCCAGGACCCTGGGATCATGACCTGAGCTGAAGGCAGAGGCTTTAACCCATGGAGCCACCCAGGCACCCCAGATGCACTCTTTATAGTCAAGAGAAAGGAGCATATATATCCACCGAAAGAATGTTTGTAACAACTTCATTCAAAAAAGCCCCAAACTGAAAATAACCCAAAGGGCTGTAAATAGGAAAATAGGAAAATGGGTACATAAAGTATGGTAGAGTCATACAATGGGTTACTACACAGTCACAAAACAACCACCACCACCACCCAGATGAGTCTCCCAGACAACAGAAGGCAGGCGCGAGTACATTCTGTATGGTTCCATTTATGTGAAGTTTAAGAACAGGCAAAACTAATCCATGGTCAGAACAGTGGTTATTTTTGAAGAGCATCCCAAGTACAATGGTCCAGTAGGTGTGAATTGGAGGTATGACAAGACATGGTGGGTTGAGGGAACAGGCAGTTCAATATGGCAGGAGGCTAGCGGGGGTCACGGTGGAGTAGTGTAGGGAGAAGACATTGGAAACATTACTTGGGCTTATTTTGTAAAAGGCCCTGTGGTGGTCATTAGAGCTATCTGCCACATATGTCAACCTTTCTCCATCTGGTCACTCAGTAGAATTGTGCTTCCTGATCCCTTATGGTTGAATGTTTCCATATTTTGTTCTGCTCAATGAGTGGTAGTAGGAAGCTATGTGCGTCACTTCCAAACAATGCATTTAATTGCTGGTGTGAGACCCTCCAGGGCAATCCCCTTGGGCACTGGCAGTGTTTGGGAAGGTGGCTGCTGTATCAGCCTGGGTCCCTGGGAAGACCGGAGCTCCCCTGCTGCTGCTGTGCCTGTATTGGGGAATGGACAAGAAGTAAGTGAATAAGATAATTACAGATTGCAGTTAAGAATTAAAAAAGAAATCAGGGGTGCCTGGGTAGCTCAGTGGGTTGGGCCTCTGCCTTGGGCTCAGGTCATGATCCCAGGGTCCTGGGATGGAGCCCCACATGGGGCTCTCTGCTCTGCAGGGAGCCTGCTTCTCCCTCTCTCTCTGCCTGCCTCTCTGCCTACTTGTGATCTCTCTGTCAAATAAATAAATAAATAATCTTAAAAAAAAGAATTATAAAAGAAATCAAAAGGCTGATGTGATATAAAGGAAGTGGGGAGGAGTGTGGGGGTGGGGAAGGATTGCTTCGTTTGCACCGAGGCCTGAGGATGAGGTGGAGCCGACATGCAAAGGGCCAGGGGACTGATGTTCCAGGGAATAGCATGAGCAAAGATTTGGAAGGGAAAGAGCCTGCTGTGTATGAATCACAGAAAGCAGATCTTTGTGGCTGGAGGATGGTGGGAGACGGGAGAGGTGGGCAGGGACGTGATTACGCAAGTGGGTTGTGTTAAAGGTCACGCTAGTTGCTCTGTCTGGTGTAGGCCAGAGCAAAGCTGGACTGCTCCATGAGGGGGATGTTGAAAGTGTCCCCCGGGGGAGGAGATGATGCCAGTTCAAGAGTGGTGATGGTGAAAGTGCAGATAAGTGTTCACATCTGAAATATGTTGTGAAAGTGGAATCCGTAAGACTTGTTAATGGATTGGAAGTGAGGTGTGGTAGGCTGAATCATGGCCCCCAGAGATACACATAGCTCAATTCCTAGAAACTGTAGATATTACTAATACGGCAAAAGGAATTTGCATATGAGATTAAGGGGAGGATCTTGAGATGGGGAGATAATCCGGGATTATCTGGTTGGGCCCCCGGCTAGAACAACTGGTGTCTTTATGAGATGAAGGCAGAGGGAGAGTTTACGACAGAGCAGGCCATGTGGAGACTGAAGGAAGATGCTATGTTGTTGGCTTTGAAGATCGAGGAAGGGGCCTGGGAATGCAAGGAATGCAGTGTGGAAGCTGGAAAGGCAAGCACATGGGTTGTCCCCAACCCCTCCCGAGTTAGTGTGGCCCTCCTGGCACTTTGTAGTTGGCTCAGGGAAACTGATTTCAGAATTCTCACCTCCAGAACTCTGAGAGAATATATGGGTACATCGTCCGTGTTTTTACTGTGGTAAAACATACAGAACAACCATATTACTTGAACCACTCCTTAGGTGAACTATTCAGTGACATTAAATACATTCATAATGTCATGTAAGCATCACTGTTATCTGTGCTTGAAACATTTTCATCATCACAACAAAAACTCTACCCATTAAATAATAACCCACTAAATAATAATAATCCCCCTCCCCAACTCCCGGTAACCTCTTTTCTACTTTCTGTCTCTATATTTGTCTATTCTAGATACTTCCTGTCAGGGGAATTGTGTGGTATTTGTCCTGGATTGGCTTATTTCACTAGGTATGATGATTATGCCAAGGTCTAACATGTTGTAGCATTTATCAAAATTTCATTCCTTTTTAAGGCTGAATAATATTGTATGTTGTTTTAAGCCACCAAATTTGTGGTGATTTGTTATAGTGGCTATAGGAAACTAATACATGAGGGATGAGAGAAAAGGTATCAAGGATGATCCCTAGGCTCTCAGAGCTGAGGACTGGATGGATTGAGATGCCATTTACTGGGAAAGACAAGCCTAAGAGAGCAACAGATTTGGGGGAGGAAAATCACAGACTCTGTCCGGGTCATATGAAGTTTGAGATGTCTGTTAGACCTAGGGAGATGCTGAGGGAGATAACAGGACATCCAACTGTGGAATTCTGGGCAGAGGTTAGCACGGGGAAGTTACATCTGGGAGGCATCCCCATAGGGATGGTGCTTAGAGCCAGCACACTGGTTGAGACTCCGTACGTCAGGTGTGCAGAGAGAGAAGAGAAGAGGACCAAACCAGCATCTGAAGGTGGAACAGAGGAAGAGGAATCAGTCTAGCAGGTTGAGAAGCAGCAGCCAGGGAGGTGGTAGGAAAATCAGGAGAATTTGGAACCATGAAAGTTGGGAGAGAAAAATATTGTATTAAGGAGGGCACAGCTAACCAGGCTGTTGTTGGTTGTTTTTTGTTTTTTGTTTTTTTAAGATTTTATTTATTTATTTGACAGAGAGAGACACAGTGAGAGAGGGAACATGAGCAGGGGGAGTGGGAGACAGAGAAGCAGGCCTCTTGCCGAGCAGGGAGCCCAATGCGGGGCTCTATCCCAGGACGCTGGGATCATGACCTGAGCTGAAGGCAGACGCCTAACTATGGAGCCACCCAGGCACCCCTAGCCAACCAGGTTTTGACAGAGTGAGTAGTGGAGGACATTTATGACGTGGACAAGTGTAGGGTTTAGTGGGGGGAGGGACAGAAGCCAGAAAGGAGTGAATTAAGAGCATGAGAAAATAGGTACTAGCCTTCCTAACTATTTGGAGAACTTTTGCTGTGGGCAGTAACAGAAATGGGGGCAAAGTAGAGTGTGAACCTTTTATAAGGTGGAGAATATTGTTATTATCTATGGCTACCCAATCAGTACCCCCAAAACTTAGTGGCTTAAAGCAAAGGTTATTATATTCTATTCCATGATTTTTGAGGGTTAGGAATTTGGTCATAGTGTGGCTAGATGATTCTTTTGTTCCAAATGCATTGACTGGCGTCCCTGGTAATATTCAGCTGTTAAATGGACTGGTTTTGAGGACCCAGGATGGCTTTACTCATGGGTCTGGCACCTGGGTGCGGCTGACTAGAGGACTGGGCTCTGCTGAGACTGGCAGTTGGAGTGCCTACACATGGCCTCCCTAGCGTGGTGGCCTCAGGGCTCCAAGAGGGAGTACCCTGTGAACAAAATAGAAGCTACATGGCTTTTTATGACCTAAGGTTAGAAGTCCCATAGCATCACTTTATCTGTACTCCATTGGCCAATAAGGCCATAAGCCTACTCAGATTTAAGAGGAGGGACATAGATCCCATCTCTTGATGGGAAGACACTCAAAAAATTTGTAGCTATGTTTTAAAAGCTCCACAGATAGAAAACGTGTTTGCAACCTGGATGGGTATGTACCAGGAGACGGAGAGAAGTGAATGATGCCAAAGAGAGAAGAAAAACGGCAGGAATCAAGTCCTTTGGAGGTCATGAGGGGACAATACCTAGAAGGCTGGGGATTGGGCGCTTTTCCAACTGGGGCAGGAGGGAAGAAAGACATTGTGAAGACAGATGAAGAGTGAAAAGATGAGGCTCTTCCCATCTGATGACATCACTGTGATTTATAATGTACAAGTCATCATGTTACAAATCATCAGCTGAGGGTAGGTGGTGAGGTGGATTGAGAAGAAAATTTCAGAGACGTGGTATGTTAAGTATTCTTTTGAAAGGCAGATTTTAACAGTGATGGCTTTTTGTCATTGCCGAAAATAGTATAGATTGTAAGTACATGATTATTAATCCTTAATAACACATTAATAACAAAATGACTTTTTGGTGTTTATTAATTATGCTGAGTGTTTATGGAACCTGTTTGAGACACTATAAATTCTAGGAAGTTGCTGAGCAATTCTTTTAGGCGGGAGCCACATGGTATTACATTTCCATTTTGTTGCTGGAGAAACTAGTATTAATCTCATAAAGTAAATCTGAGAAAGAACCCAAGATTAGAACTCTTGGGATCATTTCCTTTTTTAGGAGAAGAGAGAACATGGGAAATACCTGTTTGTCTTACTTGAGGAGGATATTTGAATCATCAACTCCTGAGACTAATTTAAAAAAAAAAAAGTATCTGGCAAGGGTTGGTCTTGAACAAATTTATGTGGTACATGATGTCATTTTGCAAATGAGGCTTTTAAGTGTTGAAAATATGTTTGTAATTCTTGTTCTGGAATTGCTTTCAGAATGAGTTTTTCACACACACACAAAACAATCACCAGGGTTACTTTTGTTTGTTCAGTTGTTCACCAGAATATTTTATTAGTCACAATCTCATAACTCACCTTGTTTAGTCTTGGATAGTTCCAAAAATTGAACCCCCATGAAAGTAATGAAGATTCATCAGCAGTAAGGATATCCCAAATAAGATGAACCAGTCTTTGCTGAGAATTTCCAAAGGGGAGTTCTGAGGATGTTTAGAAAGAAGCACTGTTGTAAAGGTCCACACATACTTCAGAGGGTCATACTGTTAGGAGAGATTGAGATCTTAGGGTCCCCCAAACCAAACTTACTAGCTGTGCCCACTGACTTCCCCTCTCCCTGGTATCCTTTAGAATTATTTACCATTTGGAATTACCTTTAGAATTATTTACCATTTATCCACTGCCAATCAACTTGACCCTCTTCTCCATTACTCTACAAATTCACTTCTTTACTGTTCACCACAATCAGGAATATGTTCAGCTGCAAGTTATGGAAAGCCCGATTAATAGTGGCTTAAACACATCTGTTTATTTTTCTTATATAACAAAGAGTCTAGAATTAGGGGGCTGTTGGTATCCCTTCAGCCACTCCATAATGACACAGACGTCTTCTGTTTGTAGGCTTTCCCATCTTTCGTGCATTTCCTTTATCCTCAATCTTGTTGCCTTCTGGTTGCAAGATGATTCTATACCTCCAGGCATCGTATCCAGACATTCAAGGCAGGCAGAGCGTGGAACAGGGAAGGGGGAAGGTGAAGCCAGCTGCCTCTCCCTTCTCTCAGGACAGAAAAAGCTTCCCCAGAAATCGCCACAGCATATTTTCCCTCAGGACTCATTGGTTAGAACTGGTCACATGGCCACCCCTACCTGCACAGGAAACTGAGAAGTTGGGCAATAAGGTTGTCACAATTGGTGTGGATCGTTAAGATCTATCACTGGAGGCGGCCGCATTGGGTCAGCCAAAATCAGGTTCTGTTAGCAAGGAAGAAGGGAAAATGTTTCGGTAGCTAAATAATAGTGTTGACCACAACCGCAGCGTGCCGATTTTACTTCTGAAACAGCCCTTGGTTCTCCCTACCTCTCTTTCCCCTGGCTTAGCTCTGGTCCTCAGGGACTTTTAATTTGGCTATCAGAGGCAGCCTCTGAACTGACCCATCAACTTCCGGTGTGACGCTCCTCCACCCATTCTCCATCTGCTGCCCGACTGACACTCCTAAAATGCAAGTCTGATCATGGCACCCCATGGATGAGAATTTCCCTGGCTCTCTCTCTACTAATGGTCCCTCTCCCAGGCTTGACCTCATTTCCTGTCCTTCTCCCTACTTGGAACACTCTCACTCATCCCTTAAGACCAAGTCTAAATGTCCCTTTCTCTGGGAAATCTTTCCCCTTTTGCTCTTGGCTCTAATAAAGCGACTCCCTCCCATTTGTTCTCATATATCTTTTTAACATGTCAAGAATAATGCCTGTTACATAGAGTTATTTTCTCAGAGGTTTGTCTCCTGCTAGATTGTATTGTCCTTAACAGCTAGCATAGTACCTAGCACACAGCAAGTGTTTATGGGCAGAGGAAGCTACTTGTTTCCTAATATCTATTCTCACCCTCTTTATCAGTAAAGGAACTCTGATTTTTAACTGAACCCATGGTGACTTTGAATAAAGACCCAATACTTCAACCTCCTTTATAGTTCATTGAAGCCATGAGACATAATGCCTCGAGCTACAGCAGCCATATTGGATCATGAGATGACTTTGTGAATCGAAGCTGTAAATAGGGGATGGAAACAATGAAAGGACATGTGTCCTTGACATGAGATATAATGCTTTATTGGCCTGGGCTTCCCTTTGGAGTTTCTGGTGGAAAAGAGAAAAACTTCTCTTGTTTGAGCCACTATTATTTTTGGTTTTCTGTCACTTGTAGCTAAGCAATTCTAACTGATAGGAATAGATATATATAACTTATATAATATATATATAAATAAAATAAATATATATAAATATAAATATATATAAATAAAATAAAATAATAGTCACATAAAATATGTAAATAGTAAAGGTAACAAATTATATCAACTATATCTTTATAGAAGTTATATAGCTTATATAAAATAAAAAATATATGTGTGTATATGTATTTTTATTTATATTATTTAAAAAATTTTATTAGAGACAGAGACAGCAACAGAGATAGCGAGAGAGAGCGTGAGCAGGGAGGAGAGGAAGAAGCAGGTTCCCCACTGAGCAGGGAGCTAATCTCAGGACACTGGGGTCATGACCTGAGCTGAAGACAAATGCTTAACCGACTGAGCCGCCCACACACCCCTCTATATGTGTTTTTAACTGAATTGGTTGAAATACAGTTGGCTGAAACTTAGCATGGCTTGACAACTGTAGGCCCATAGGCTACATTAGGTTCTCAGACATATTCGCTATATATTCATATATGTTAAGATATGTGACTGCTAGGCAGGGCATGCCTCCTTCATCCCCGTGGTCTCACAGCTGACTGAATGTGCCTGCGTACACAACCCACCCAAGCACGTTAGCATTTGTAGCCACTTGTCCTAGAACGAACTTTGCTTAGGTTATAAATAATGGATTATTCAACAACTTCTTGCCAAGTGTTTGGCTGCCCAGTTGCTCTTCTGATGTCTACCTGACTCAAAGAGCCATTAATAAAGGGAGGAAAAGGTCAGAATAAAAATCATTTCACTCAGCCTCTAAGAGCAGAGCTCAGTCCCTGAGGGAAAGCCACCTCTCTCTGGTGGAATTGGCATTAATCACTTATACGCAGTGGCAGGACCTGCGCCAACACCATTCATGGGGATGGGGATAGAGGGGGTTGTCTCCGGTCATGGGTTGGTGTTTTCTCTGCTGGAAGAGGGCAGAACTCTTTCCCACCCTCCTGAATGCCACCTCTGACCCAGATTTGCAGTCAAATGTCGTATTGGACAAGTGGGCCAGCAGTTGGGGTCTGAAAATTTTCTAGTAGAAATTGTCACTATTTTGACTTACGAAATCTGGTATATTATAAATGAAGGACAAAATGTCTCTGGAGTGCTGTAGGCCTTGCCCAAATATATTGGCGGGTTTGAGGGGGCGGAAATCACCTCAGCAGAATTCTCAGAAGTAAAGACAGTCTAAGGCTCTTGGCTCAAGAGGCCTTGCCATTCACATGGAATTATCAAGAGCAGTGCTGAAGAGCACAGCTCAAGTCAGGAGGGTCTGGGTTCGAATCCCGACTTCCTACACTCTGGCTGGATGACCTTGACAAGCTGCTTGACTTCTCCATCCACAGTAGATCTGCTGTGTTCTGGAGCTGGCTTGTCCTTGGCAGAGGGCTGGGTGTTCGGATGTCTTCCCTGTTGTGTTCACTGATGCCACGCTGGCTATGGTGGGAGTTTTTACACCAGGAATATTGGCGAACCAATCTTCCTGACCCTTACACACAGAGCATTAAACATTTACCAGCAACCACTTTACGTTTCCTAATTTGTACAGTGAAGTTGACAACACCCATCGCACCCAGAGGTTGAATCGAAAGGACTCATAGGAAGCACATGTAAGAGTCCCTAATACACAATGGTGTTCTAATTCTTTAAGCCATGTAATAACAGCCCTATTACTGTTGAGAATATTCTTTGCAGGGGTGAGGGGTGCAGACATAAGATTTGATTTGCTCTCACACTGGTTGGCACAACCATTTAGCCTTCTGGTATCTGTTTTGCTGCTGGGGCTCAACTGTCATGGCGGCCAGTTAACCTGCTCAGAAATTCGAGTTCTAGAACTGTGTGTCCCGACACAGATAATGGGCCAGTGGAGGCAGAGTGAGGCCAGAGTTTCGGAGGAAAAGTATGTGCATGGTGCATAGGAGTGGGGATGTACCTCAACCCGACTGTGGGGAAGAGGGACCACAACGAAAGTGTGCTGGAGTCCAAAGGGCTGTAAGAGACCACACAGTCCAAACCCTTGTTCTACCGATGAGGAGACATACACTCTCAGACGGGGGCTTGGCTTTTCTTCTGCTACTGTTGTTCCCGGTTCTTTCTTTCTTTCTTGCAAGATTTTATTAATTTGAGAGAGAGAGAGCAAGCAAGCATGAGTGGAGGGAGGCAGAGGGAGAGGGCGAAGCAGACTCCCCACTGAGCAGGGAGCCCGATCCTGGGCTTGATCCCAGGATGCCAGCGTTAATGACCTGGGTGGAAGGCAGACACTTAACTAACTGAGCCACTCAGGCATCCCTTCTTTTTTTTTTTTTTTTAAAGATTTACTTATTTTAGAGATCATACAGTGGGAAAGGGCAAGAAGAGGGGCAGAGGGAGAGAGAGAATCCCAAGTAGATTCTATGCTGAGCGTGGAACCCGACATGGGGCTCAATCCCACAACCTAAGATTATGACCTGAGCTGAAACCAAGAGTTGGATGCTTGACTGACTGAGCCACCCAGGTACCCTTCCAGTTTCCTTTTTGACCAGGCTAATGCAACACTGTCTGGAAGAGATACCTGTATCCCCATGTTCACTGCAGCATTGTTCATAAGAGCCGAGATATGGAAACAGCCTGTCTATTGATGGGTAAATGGATAAAGATAAAATATATATGTGTATGTACACAGTGGAATATTATTCAGCCATAAAGAGGGAAATTCTGCCATTTGCAACAACGTGGATAGACCTTGAGGGCGTTATGCTAAGTGAAGTAAGTTAGGCAGAAAAAGACAAATACTGTATTATCTTAAATGTGAAATCTAAAAGAAACAAAGTCCTAGAAATAGAATAGATTGATGGTTGCCAGATGTGGAAGGTGGAGGGTGGAGGAAATGGGTGAAGGTGGGGGAAAAAAAAATGTCTAAAAAGAGGAGGCATCATATTCCACATTAGAAGTTTTAAGCTGCCTTTGGGCAGGATCATAGCCCTGTACTTTGCATTCAGCCAGCTTAAATAGCTACTTTTTTTTTTTTTTCTTAGTGACTCTCTCACAAATTAGCCAATTTCCGTGAATACAGAATGACTTACTGGATGTCATCTTAAAACATAAAAACAAAAACCAGTACACGAGATGGTATAAAGGCTGGAAAGACAGAACACAACCCAAAATGCCAATAATGTGTGTCTTTGGATAGTGTTAGTAAGATGAAGCTGGCTTCGAATTCTGGTTCTGCTGCTTCCTGGCGGTGTGATCTTATGCACGTGGTTCACCTTCTGAGCCTGTTTTCTCCTTTGTGGAATGAGAAGGCAAGCCCTTCCTGTCTCCCAGTGGGTTGATGTGAGAATTGTGAAGGGACATCTATAAACTGCACGTCACTATCTGTTACGGACCCTCTACCACTAAATCAAGACATTCGTCCTAGACATTCGTCCATCAAATCAGAGGCCCTCTGATGCGCCCCTGCCTCTGGATATTTCTTTATTTTCTGGTGCTTTTTCCAGAAGGTAGACCTGGGAAAAAACAGCTCATGATGTCAGGAAATCTAGGGACCTTCAATGGGAAAGGCATTGAAGCTGGCATTTAAGTGAGGTTTCTAAGTCCATCTCACTGGGAAGAATGAGCTCAGATCTTGGAATTGTGAGGGTAAGTATGCTCTAAACCTGAAAGTTGCATTCCTTTTTCATGGGGGGAGAAAATATTCACCTTTTCAGAGACAGCAAAGTAGAGAGGACACGACCAGACCGTACTCAAATCCATATAAAACTTTTATTTAAAAAAGTCCTATAAAATAATAAATGCAGATTTCCCCATCTAGTGTAGCTAAGAAAGGATAGGAGGCTGAAAGGCACACATTAATTTAAAATTTCATCATGGAAGTCAGATGACCTTTTGCAACCAATGTTAAAAAAAAAAAGTCCTTAAGTTGCTCTTTGGACTAGCAGCATTTAAGGTTTTCTTGTCCCATTTGTTCATTCCTTTGGGATGTGGTGGTGTGTTCAGGGAAGAAACGTTCCTCAGAAAGTTTGGTTAAAACCAGTCCACTCCTTTGAGTGCTTTCATGGAACTGTCAGGCAACCATGAAGAGCTAAGGATGAGGGTCCCAGCGAAGGTCTAGCTTTGGTAAATGAGGCAGAGCTGTCCCGGGCGGCAGACAGGTAAAGTGTGACATCCAGGAGCATCACTTTCATGTAGGGCCTGACGTTCTCTTAAAGACCTGACTTAGGTTCTAAAATAGTAGAGCCCGAGGCGACACCCAAATGACCAACACCGAGATGAACAGTAAAGCTCAGCACTAGTTTCTATACAAACATTTCAAACGAAGGTCTTTATGACGTGGACCAGATCTGCCAAGTGCCTAAGACGCCTCCGAGTTTAAGCGAGGCCTCGGAAGTTCGTCTGGTGCCTGGAGGGTTTTCATGAACCTGCACCTCTAAGGAGGGGCTGAAAGAAGGAATTTCCAGGGACCGCTTCCAGCTCAGGGCCCGGGGTTCCCTAGACCAGGCTGTCCTAATGCGGCTCCCAGAGCGGTGGAAGATCTTGATTTCTCAAAAGAAAGCGACAGGTGACGTTTTGGGGCATCTGAGCTCTGGCCAGGCCCCCAGAGTTTTGCATCGTAAAAGAATTTCAAAATGGAAGTGGAGCCTCTGCTTTACGGTTGCAGCCCAGGTCCTTCCTGGACAGCAGGACATTTATAAAAAAGTAATTAAATACCATCTGGTATTTCCCTCTACCCCGGATATCGATTCTTTCCTTCTCAAAACCCACGCCTCTCATAGTTGACGAACCAAAGCAGAAAATGACAACTGAGGCAGCGATTACCTGGCTCATGCCCATGGCTTGAGGCAGAGATGACAGAGGTAAAAGCAGAGAAAACAGAAGTCTGTTATCAGCTCCTGATTTACAAAATGTATGCAGAACCCAGCAGGGAAGCTGTCAGCCCTTGAACTTGGTGGTCTTTGAGAATGGGCTTGTCCTTCTCTCCCTGACCAGCTGGGAGGAAGACCCCACAGTAACCCCAGATGTGGGGCGGTGCTTCTTAGGAACAGAGAACTGGACCCATCCCACTCCGAGGAGCAGCAGTTGAGACCTGCAGCTGGGTTGAGGAATGGATTTCCCTGTACCTTTGTGTCACCCCGTCATCAAGAAAGGCATAAAGGTGGCTGAGGGACCTCCCAGAAGTGGAATAGGACTCTCGGTATAACCCGAGGGGGCCAATGTCCCAGGCCAGATGGGTCTGTAGTCACCTCTGCAGAAGTCACTGTGAGCTGATGACCTTGAAGGCCACTGCTCTGACTCCTTGTCACCAACCAGCACCGGGTAACTCCACCTCTCCCCTCCCCAGGCCTTGACCTATAGGGAAAAAGTCTATGTGTACGTGAGGACCCCCTCTGTCATTTTCACAGGATGGGAGCTAAAAGTTCTGTTAGGAAAGACCAATTACTTTTTATACCTGAGTTATGGAATAAGATCTGTTCTTGGCCACCTGTGCTTTTGACCTTTCTGTCTTTCGCCGACTTAGCAATGAAGCGGAGAAGCACACTGGTGGCTTCTAGCCATAGACCTGCAGGGTCTGCAAGTCATAGAACGGTGGCTGCAGGCTGGGCCATAGAGTAATCTTTTGAGTTCTAGCCTGTTTTCCACCCACCCATTTTGCAGAAAAGGCAACTGAGGGCCCTTCCGTCACTGGTAGGATAGAAGAAAGTAAGGAAAAGGAGGTACCGGGCAGGGTATCTGGAATGAGATGAGGCCCTCATCTGACGGACCAGTCGTGAGTACATGCTGTCCGTCTGGCTGCCGTGCACACTGTGCGAGCCAAGGACCCCATCTGTTCAGGGAGGACCATCCTTGGCTCACTGTCTGTGTGTAGGCCGGTCGGTTCTGCTTCATTCCTGACCACCAGTCAGCTTGTGGAACAGGTCCTCGTCAAGGGTCTCATTCTGGTCCTTAGACCGAGTAGACAAGAAAATATAGCCACCGATGTATTCATGCACGATCTTGCAATCTGCACTCAGGCAGGTGAACGCAATGGAGACATTCTGGTCAAATTCGATTGCCACCTGGAAGAGGAAGGCATAGGTGAGCTTGAACTCTGAGTTATAAGGTAAGCTCAAACATTTCAAGGAAAATGAGGGAAAAACTGCCTTGGGATGGCCCCCAGAGCTGAGGACTGCTTAGGTGGCTTACAGTTGATTTCCCTCCCCCTCCTGCCCCCCAAAATCCACACACAAAAAAATCAACACACACACCCAAGCATCACTTCAATTGAACGCTTCCAGAAAACAAGTCTTTGCTCTCTGCGCGCCCTCTTGTGTCAACTATGCCATACAGCAGGCAAAACATTCTAACTCCCAACACGCAGAGGTATTTTTGGTCGCTCTTGTTTAGATATAAGAACTTCCTAAGCACACCCTCTGTCAAGGGGTGGGGTGCTTTGCAGACTTTTGAATGGAAATAAAAGGCTCACTTGAATTTTCCTACCCCAACAGCCCTGCACCACTTTACAGCTGAAAGCTGTAAACTCTAAACTCTAGAAGAAACAGATTTTCCTGCTTCTCAACCCTGGTTGCCCATTGGAATCACCGGTGGACCTTTAAAAATTGCTACCCGGCGCCCACTCCCAGAGACTGGGATTTGAGGGGTCTAGGGTGTGGCCTGGGCCCGGGTGTTAAAGCTCCCTGTGTGATCCTAATATGCAAGGTTTTAGAGCCACTGCCTTAGAGGTCACCTAATCTCAAACTTTGATTCTATAGATGAGTTAACAGCCCTGCTGAGAGGATTCCATGGTTTAAAAAAAAAAAAAAAAAAAGGTGGGAGTCCCCTCCCCTCCCTCTAAGGTAGATGGCTTTCTACTGGGAAAACGAGAAAACGAAGGAGGAAGGATTCTAGATCAGCAACATCAGAATGTCTTAAATCAGCTGGATGCTCAGGGGCTTCTGACATGATCTAGAATTTCCCATGCTATAGCCTTGGCTTGAACTTAGCTCCCCGGGTGCAAGTGCAATGGATGGGAGACAGAGGGCTTGGGGGCTCCTTAACTCAGGAGGCAAAGCTCTTCTCAGTCGTCCCTGCTCCCCTCACTTGCTTCTCTTTTCCCTTTGGGGACTGGAATTCTCCCCAGGTGGGCAGTTGAGCCTCTGAGTCCTCAACAGGTTAGATCTCCAGGCAGCCAGTCAGTGAAGCCTCTGACAGCACCAACTCAGGCGATTTCTGCGAAGCACTTTTCAGTGTCTTATATAAGTCTACGCTTAGTGGAAGGAAACTAATCGAACTGCTCAGCGGTTTAGAGTCTGTATGGAAAGTCCGGATGGAGACTAAGCCAACTTGTGGTGTTAATTCCAAGACCATTTGGCCTGTGCTTGTTAGCAAACTGCCCAGACCTGCACGTGATTAGTTTAGCAGCCAATTAGCACAGGCTTGTGGTTTCTGAGTTCTAAATATATGAACAGAGTAATGTACAATTCGGAGGGAACACACATTTATAGCCTCGACGCTGAATACACCGAAAACTTTATACCTGCCGGATTTCCCAGTTTACGTTCCACTGTTTCATATTTGTGAATCTCCATGTTGTAATTGGAATCCCGGTGGCTGCATCAATTCTAATCAGCCTGTTATATGAAACTCCCAGGATATCATCTTTCTTGCTTCCTTTAAATCTAAAAAAAAAAAAAAAAAAGAATATGAACGAAAAGAAACAACTGCTACATGAGGTTCATTCATACACAACTTCTTAAAGATAATAGGAACATCTCTAAATGATATCTGAAGAATGGACAGTGAGGGTTTAACTCTTCCACAGAAGGGCATTTTTATTGTGATAGGAAGAGAATATGAAGGATGGAGAGAACTAAGGCTGTCCTGCAGACACCCTTTATGTGAAACTGACGTCAGAGGGAAGCAAAGTAAGAGAAGGTCAAGTCAATGAATTTAAAATCTACTAGGCACAGGGAATACATTAGCGACCTAACTGAATAGACAATGTCTCACTTCTGGAGCTTGTATTCTAGGGGCGAGTGGGTCATGAATAAGTGAAAAAGATATGGCAGGTTAGATCATGAAGGCAAATAAAGCATAGGAGGGGGACAGGCAATACTGGCAATGAGGGGGTTACCATTTTAAGAAAAGGGAGTCAAGGAAGACTGCAGTGAGAGAGGACATTTGATTAAAGATGTCTGTCAGGGAATGAGCCACATGGGTATCGGGGGAAGAGTACTGGGGGCAGAGGGCACAACCAGTGCAGGGCGGCAGCTTTCTTTTTTTTTTCGGGGGGCGGGGGGCATGCTCATGAACCTGCCAGGAGGTCAGTGTGGCTAGGCACAGTGAGGGAGGGGCAGAGGATGTGAAATCCCAGAGCTAAGGTCTTATTGGGCCATTGTTAAGGATTTGGCTTATGTGCCAAGTGAGCCAGAAGGCCTTCAGATGGTTCTGGGCAGATGCCTGCTGTGGTCTGACACAGGTCTTAAAAGGATCACTCTAGCAGCCAACCTGAAAATTCAGGGGGACAAGGGGAGAAGCAGGGAGCCCAGGTAAGTACTGTGAAGAGAAGGTGTGGAAGATCGTTACGAGCAGACGATGTGTTGGGGCCATTTGTGAGAGGACAGTATTCTTTTCTTTCTTTTTTTTTTTTTGTTTTTTAATTACTTATTTATTTGAGAAAGAGAGCACAAGCTGCAGGGAGGAGGAGAGGGAGAGGAAGAAGCTGGCTCTCTGCAGGAAGCCCGATGTGGGGATGGATCCTAGGACCATGGGATCATGACCCGAGCCAAAGGCAGATCCTTAACCGACTGAGCCGCCAGGCCCCCGAGAGGACAGTGTTCTAGAATTACAAAGAGTTCTACATTCTAGACTGAGAATACACTGGGCTCCGAGAAAGGCACTTGGAGACAGACAGGAAGTGAGAGGGGCCGGTGAACAGTGTGATCACCTGACAAGGTAGTAGGTGAGGCCAAATTCCGGCAGAGACTGCCACGCCTGGATGAACCGCAGCTTGGCTTCGACCAGCGGCATCTGGGCCACGTTCTGGTGGGCTTCTAGAATCCGGGCTGCCAGCTGAGCAGAAGTGGAAAACATTGAACCGTCCTTAGCATACCCTGACTCTTCTGTAATCATCCTTTTAGCTCAGGTCCCCAGGGAGAAAAATAAATGCAAGGCCCAACTGCAACTCTACAAAGACAATTAATTCCCATTCATTCATCCTCTGTTCTTCTCTGTAATTCACTGGGGAGAGGAAGGATCACATCAGCCAACACATAAACCCTAAGGTTCATGGAGATGGAGGGTTCTGGCTCCCTCTTTCTGTATGGTGTCCATGGACAATGGTTTCTCTTGAATCAGTTTATCTGTATAACTTTTAACCCCCTCTCATGGGAGCATAATTTCAATTTTTAACTTGTGGGGACTCAATGATTTTTTTTTAAATTTTTTTTAGAAGATTTTATTTATTTATTTGTCAGAGAGAGAGTACACACAAGCAGGCAGAGAGGCAGGCGGAGACAGCGAGAGAAGCAGGCTCCCTGCTGAGCAAGGAGCCCGATGTGGGACTCGATCCCAGGACCCTGGGATCATGACCTGAGCCGAAGGCAGCGGCTTAACCAAATGAGCCACCCAGGCGTCCCGGGACTCAATGATTTTAATGAAATCTGGGAATACTGCCTTGTTCAGTTAGCAGTAGTCAGCTCTACCAAAGGGAACAATAATTTCTTAACATCGTCTAATACCGAATCCATAGGCAAAAATCCCTATCAGCCAATTTTTCATGACGATGGCCTCGATCATTTTTTTTTTTAAGATTTTATTTGTTTGTTTGACAGAGAGAGAGATCACAACCAGGCAGAGAGAGAGGAAGAAGCAGGCTCCCCACTGAGCAGAGAGCCCGATGTGGGGCTTGATCCCAGGACCCTGAGATCATGACCTGAGCCGAAGGCAGAGGCTTAACCCACTGAGCCACCCAGGCACCCCATGCCTCGATCATTTTAATTCCTCATTTTATCTCAGAAAATACAGCATTTACTGCAAACAGTCTGCTCCAACAAGATTGGCGGTACCTGCTTTGACTTGTGTTTTTTTGCACACCGAGGCGACACAAAACATTCAGGGTTCATTTCCATGGTTTCATTATTGGAAGCTGCCTGAGATGTTGAGTTCCGATTTTTCATCCTCAGAAATGAGAGGATGTTGAGGACCTCCGGCTGGTAGGAGCTGTCTGCCATGGTTTTGCCCTTCGATGCCAGGATGCAGGCAGCCATCCATTGCGCGTACTGGTTCTCCTGAAGCAAACATCAGACGGCTGAGACACAAATTCAAGTGCAAAGTGCCCCCCTGCTGGGAAACGACCAGGACGTGAGCTCTCAGCTCTATAACACACAAAACTGTCAGCTACTGATCGAGGCAAGAGGTGAAGTGCCCCATGTTCTGAGTGGCTGTCAATCACTTACTTTAACACCCAATAGGAATTGGGTGTTTTGAGTCCTGAGTGGAGTTTCTCTGTGCTAAGGGGCTAGAGAATAGGAGTGTCAGTTGTGACCCATTCCACACAGAGAACTTTGCATTGAAAGATGAACCCAGGACACAGGTGTACCATGGAAGACAGACAGGTGAAAACCCAAGCTACCTGACAGCCTTCCTTGATACCTGTTTCCATTTTCATATCATGTCGGATCTCTGTGACAGAAGGAAAGGAGGGAAAAAAAATCATGAACTGATTTCCCATATTCTGTCTACCCTGGCCTATCCTTAGTAAAGATTCTAATCCCAAGGGAGGAATCAGGTCCACTGACAGGCTCTGAACCAGTCAGTGGTGGTCTCTATTGCTCTTGAATGTTTGTGTTCATTTTTTACCTCAGGAAGCCAAGGGCGTGGTTCTAGAAGCTGAGGGGATGCAGCTGGAGAGAGGAAGTCTTCAGAGCAACAGTTGCTGTGGTGCACTGAATTACTGACCTCAGTCTTCATCCTCCTGGTATCCGTACTTTCTGCCATGGAATTTTACAGTCTGTCTCATCAGAGACAGAGTGTAATTTCCCACCTCTGGACTTTGAGCCCCACCATGGACATGCTTTAGCCAACGGAATGTGGGTGGAAATAACAGTGTACTACCTGCCGGGCCCGAGCTTTAGGAGGTCTGCCATGTTTGTAATTCCTCTCTTGCATTTCTGCCATCATTATGAGCAGAGCCTCCCCAGGCAGCCTGGCACTTCCAGCATAAATACAAGGAGTTTCACTTCCAGCAAGGAGCCAAGTCTAGCCAGGCCTACAGCTAGAAGCAGATCTGTCGGGCGCCTGGGTGGCTCAGGGGTTTAAGCCTCTGCCTTCAGCTCGGGTCATGATCTCAGGGTCCTGGGATCGAGCCCCGCATCGGGCTCTCTGCTCAGCAGGAGCCTGCTTCCCCCTCTCTCTGTCTGCCTAGCTCTGATTTCTCTCTGTCAAATAAATAAAATCTTTAAAAAAAAAAAAAAAGAAGCAGATCTGTCCAGGGGACACATGGCTGGATCACTGGAGCGCTAGCCTACTTGCCTTCAGTTCAGAGGCAAATGTTTATTGGTATATGATGTTTGATTTTGTGGTTGTTTGTTACAAAGCAGTAACTGACTGATGAGTGCTCTGATTGGAAAAAAAAAAACATCTCAGCTGGTTTGTCCTTAGGCTGAAGAAAAGTAAAGGGACTTAGCATTTTTCTTTTGGATTTACTTACATGGTCACATCTCAGATACACTTCATTCATACCATCGGCAACAGGGATTAGTAACTTGATTCCAAATTTTCTCCCTGCTACATTGACGTCTGGCACAACTTCACAGCCTGAATGATAAAAGGCAGGAACAAAACTGAGTTCTGAGAAATGTGTTCTGTAAATCAGATGTGCATCTAAAAGAAACACTTTGAACATAAGCCCTTGGCATTTGTTTCTTCTCTGAAAAATCGAGGACAAGCAGACAACATTAATTAAAGAGGAACTAAATAAGACTCATGAACAATTCATGTGGATAACAAAAAAAAAATCTTCTGTTATGATTTTCTTAAATATGTCATCAATTGAATTCATTTTCCGGGTCAATTTGGCTATGCTAACTCATTGTAACATGGAGTTATGAATATGAACTTTTAAATAAACCCACATAGAGGGAATTCTCTTACTGTCACAATGCTAAGGGAACTGAGTGCCCCGCTTAATTAAGTATTTCAGTTAATGGAGTTACCAGCACAATCATGGCCACTTTCAGAAATTAGAACAGAAACTAAAGTGACATTTGAATTAAACATAACCCTTCTGGAATGCAGGAAGCTTTTCAGGACCCTACAATCCCTCATGTACTATGTGGATGACACCAACTGTCACCACTTCAGAGACCTGGGCACGCCGGGGAAGAAGGGACAGCAGAATGGAAATAATCACATTTATCGCTCCACATTCCAGGCCCATGCTCCCTGGAGAAAAGGAGCTGCAGGCAGGTTGCAGTGGGAACCAGTGGGAACCAGTGAAATAGAGGGGCTCCCCTCCTTCAGGGGGTAAGAGTTTGGCTTTCATGGCTGGGTGATGACAAGCCATACCCAGATATAATACTTTCTTACCTCTAAGATTTAGTTTTTCTATTGGTTCTCCTTGCTCAAGTTCCTTATTTTTAAAGTAGGCTATAGATGTGTCTTTAAAGATGAACCAATATTGTTTGAAAGCCTTTAAGATTAGCTTCTTGGGCCTGCAAATTAAAGTACAGTAAGCATTTTAACAGCCATCCAGAAATGGAGGGATACATCGCAAATTTCACCTGGCTTGAGATGTTCTGGAAACCTGTTCAAATAACACACTGTATTGTTGAAAATAAATTTACATTGCTAACTCATTTCTAAAAACTGAAATGGGGTTTTTAATAGATGTAGTAGTTACTTCAGAATCTCAGGGTTTCGACCACTTTGGCTTTGCTACTGCCTGACATGTGACCCTGAGGAAGACACTTCCTCTGCCTGGGCCGCATGTCCCGCCTCTGTGTGATGGGGACAGTACCAGCCTCCAGCTCATGGGGCTTCTGCGAGAATGGGAAGAAGTAATCTCTGAGGGTGCTTATCACAGGACCTGGCATAACTCAATAAATAATAATAATAATAATATATAAGTAATATAATAAACATAATGATAATAAATTATTATTATTAGAGAAACATCTATGGATCTGGAGACATCTGTCATTTCAGTATACTTCTTGGATCTGAAAAAGCTATCCATATGGATGGCACAGCTTTCAAGGTATCAGGCATAAACACTAGATCTAAAAGTAAGCAAATTTTTCTGTAGTTTCCTCTTGATCCTTAAGAGAAACCGCCATAGGGGGCACGTGGGTGGCTCAGTGGGTTAAAGCCTCTGCCTTGGGCTCAGGGCATGATCCCAGGGTCCTGGGATCGAGCCCCACATCAGGCTCTCTGCGCAGCGGGGAGCCTGCTTCCCCCTCACCCCCGCCTGCCTCTCTGCCTGCTTGTGATCTCCGTCTGTCAAATAAATAGATAAAATCTTAAAAAAAAAAGAGAGAGAAAACGCCATAGAATTCCCAGTGAGTCATGGAAATCACAAAAACCTACAGCTAATCTATACAGACTTTATTGTTACTAAAAAAACATTTTGAGGGGTAAGATTCCCAAAAGTGAGATATGTGGGGGCCAGAACACTTTGCACTTTGGGTTGGACAAGGTTGGTAGGGCTAACGGCAGGTCTCAGTTGGGTCATTCAAAATAGAAAATGTGAGACAGAGCTGGGGAGTAGGAAAGTGGGTACAGCTGGGCAAAGAAAAGGTAATATGAATTGTCCATGTTTCCATGGGACAGTGCTGGCTGGCCATGGGGGTAGGTCAGGGTCTCTTATCTAAAGCAGTGGATTTCTGCACTCAAGAATGGTAGAGGGGAAGCCTGGTGTTGACCCTACTTATACATAATTTGGGGCAACTTTTCTGACATGTCAGTCCTGGATTTTCCTTAGCTAAGAATGTGTTATCCTTAACAGAAGGATAAGGGAGAAGATGATCATTTAAAAATTGGTGTACTACATAAAAAGTATAAAATAAAATTGGAAAACATTATAGGCAGTTAACATTTCCAAGATTTAGAAAACCGCTGCATTAAAGTAATATTTGTCGTTATTTTATATTTATATTTATTTAAATAATATTTGTCATGTTCAAAGTTGTAGTTATAATTCCAAGAAACGTATTTAGAATCAGATTCTCCAAAATTAATGGCATTTTCAAAATAGAATCTAAAGACAAGCCTATAACCAAAAGATAGTAAGGTCTTTCTTAGTTTAGTCCTAGGCATTTAAATATTTCATTCAGAATTAAGACTGAAACTCTGTGTCTCCATTCCAACTGGACTCTGAGAGTAGGGACAGATTCCCTCTGCTACCGTCTCCCAGTTTAGCTCGTCTTTCAGGCTATTTCCATTCATTCCCAAGGCTAATGATTACTGCTCCTGTTCCATGGTTCAGAAGCTGAGGATAGGGCCGGGGAAGAAGTGAAGAAGGTGGCTGGCTGGAGCATGATACCCACAGAATGCGGCAGTCATCTGAATCCTCATGGAGCCCATAGGGTCAAGAGAGCTCATGAAGAGATAAAATATGTGAAGTCACCTAACGAGGATGTGCGGCATGAGGAGTTTACAGGGGACACAGCACGTAAACAGAGAATGAAGGATGGATAAGACTTTGGGGGAAAGTGAAGAGAATTTCAGAAGGTGGCAACTGCACATGCCAAACGTAGAGGTGAGTCAGAGCTGGGCCCCTTGTGAACAAGAGTGGGGTCAAACACTTTTTGAACTCCTACCTCCCACTGGGCACTGTGTGGAGCAGTGGAAATGGGAGAGGGGAAGCTCTTCTGTAGCTATAGCATTTCCACAGGTGAGGGATGATTGAGACAGGAATGGCAAGATAGTTTGGGGCCAGGGTCGGACTTCACATGTTCAGCTAAGGCACTGGACTTTATTTTCTAGAATAATGGCTCTCACACTCTGGTGTTCATCAGAATTAGAAGGGAGCTTGTTAAAGGTACCTGAGCATGGGCCCTAATCCCAGAGACTCGTAGTCAGCAGGTCCAGGTTAAGGCCCAGGGTTCTGCATTTTAAGTAAGCTTTCCTATGGTGATTTCCAAGTTTGAGAAATGCGAGTCTAGGCCAGTAATCTCCAAACTAAAACTGGGTACACCCAATCTTTAAAATCTTTTTAATATTTTAATATATGATGTTACCAATATATGTTACCAATATACGTTACCAATATATGTTAGTGACTATAATAAATACCCATCCCTTAACATATTTATAATTGTTTATGTGTAATATTTGTAATATATGTACATTATTATCCTATACAAATAAAAAATGAACATGGAAAGTTCAATTTGTTTCAAAAAGGGAGGTTGTTACTCAGTGACATAAATCCCCGTTGAGGAAATACACTATTGGCTGTGCTCACTAAATCACAGTGTCCATGGTAGAATGCCATCTACTTCATTTTGAAGGTTTGTTACAGCAAAGCTACTGAGTTCCATCTTCCCTGATCTCCAACACTCACTTATGCAAATTAATCAGAAGAGGCTGCATTTGGGGCACCTGGGTGGCTCAGTCGTTGGGCGTCTGCCTTCAGCTCAGGTCATGATTCCAGGGTCCTGGGATCGAGCCCCGCATCGGGCTCCCTGCTCGGCGGGAAGCCTGCTTCTCCCTCTCCCACTCCCCTGCTTGTGTTCCCTCTCTCACTGTGTCTCTCTCTGTCAAATAAAATCTTAAAAAAAAAAAAAAAGAAGAGGCTGCATTTTTATATATTTAATAAGTGGGTTTCAAACACACTACAACTGCATTTAGATGACGTTTAACAGAGTTTAAAACTCTGCTTCCAAGTTTTAAAGGTGTGCAGATAACATTGTTTTATTATTTTTTAAACTAAAAATTGGTTTTATTCTAATTGGCTTTATTAAGTGATTCATAAATTGGGCAGCATCCTACCTGACAAGTAGAGAGAAGCTATGGGGAGGGGTACAAAAATGGAAGGTTGCCATAGGAAGGAAGGTGGGGTGAGAAAGTTATTAGTAAAAGAAAGGACCATCCCAGGCAAGGCCACCTTCCTTGTGGGGAAGGGCAGGAGGTCTTATTAGGTGATTACCTCATTTTTTGGGAGATGGAGGGCCCATGTGACAGATGACCTCATTGGTGCTGATCAGAAAATTCCCTTCTGATTGATTAGGACTCATTTCTGGGGGAAGCTGAAATTGCAACTAGGTTAGGTGTTAAGCCCTAGTTTGGAGACGGGATCTAAGTGATGCTGTTTTGAGCTTGTGGTTTTCTTTTTCACAGTTCTCCCATTTTGAACAGACTCTCAGCTTAACTGAGAGATGTGATCAAAATTTAGGGCAAGAGAATATTGTTTTAATAGGCAGTATCATTATTGGCAACACTGTGACAATGGAAACATTTCCGAATAAGTGCTTTCCAAAACGCTCTCTTCACAGCACTAATCTCTTTCGAATACCAATTGCATTCTCACTCATTTCACAGTCACCTTTTTCTTGAAGGAGAGGTGAAGTGTTTCATTATTTTGAAAGCATCTGCAGGCTGACCACGCACAGCCACTTGTCATCACAGAGAGGTCATAAATTCGGAACACATTCTTTTGAAAAAACAAGAGTGCATGACTCCTCTTAGACATATTTTTCCATGTGATAACCAGGGTATCTTAGTGGGACCAAAGATTTTAATGGTCACTCCCTCTTTATGAAGTTCCCACTGTATTTTAGGTGTCTTCTATTTATCAAGAATCTCACCAATAATCTCCCATAGACATTGTGTCAGTCAGCCCGGAACTTCTTTGGTCTAGTAAATTGCCTACTCGCCTACAGTAACTTGTCTGTGAATGAGGCAATGAATGAATTTTACATGTGCTCCTCTCTCTGTAATCCTCTAGAGGAGCCATTTTATTTATTCCGAAGTAATCTCTGCAACAGTGATTGCACCTTACAGTTTGGACATAAATAATTGTTTTTATTAAGGATGTAACTTAGCAGTAGGATAATAACTTGTCTGATCTGTACTTAGGGGTTTGCATAAAGTAGAATCTTGAAAGCCTGGTTGGACAGGAAGTTCTAGATTGACTGTTATTTTCTCTTAGCACTTTCAAGAGATTTTCTAGCCAACAAGAAGTCTGCTGCCCACTTAACCGTTTTTCCTTGCCAGGAAATCTGTCTTTTCACTCTGATTTAAAGACTTTCTCTTATCAATTATTGGCCTTACTAAGATGTGCATTTATAGTGATTTATTTTGATTGGAATTTATGATTCCTCAACTTAAGGATTTTTGGCTTCAACAATTATGGAACACTCTCAAGCTTTCTGTTTTGAATACTTGCCTCTTTCCCATATATTCTTCTAGAACTCCTAGTAGGTATATATTGAAACTTCTTATTCTACCTATAACATTTTCCATTTCTACCTATCTGTGTTCTCTATTCAACTGTGTTTTTATTTTAATTATTTATTTTAATTATTATTATTATTTTTTTTAGAGAGAGAGCGAGCATGTACATGTGTGTGAGTGGCGGGGGAGGGGAAGGCAGAGAGAGAGTGAGAGACAGAATCTTAAGCAGGCTCCACGCTCAGTGTGGAGCCTGAGGCAGGGCTCGATCTCACAACCCTGAGATGATGACTTGAGCTGAAATCAGGAGTCAGAGGCTTAACCTACTGAGCCACTCAGGTGCCCTTTAACTGTGCTTTTAAACTTGACATTCAGTGTACCTATTCAATTTTAAATTCCTATGACTAAATTTTTCCAATTTTAAATTCAATTTTAATTTTATTCAATTTTAAATTCCTATGACTAAATTTTTCATTTCCAGAATTTCTATCTGGGTCCTTTTCAATACTGTCTCTTCTCTTTCATGAGGATTTTTATCTGTTAGTTTCCTTAAGGATTCTAAACATATTCATTTTACTGTTTTTCCAGATTGTTCTATTACCTAACTGAAACTGCTAATCTTGTTTGTTGGGTCTGCTGTCTTTCCTTTACGGTGGTTCATGGTTAGTAGTTTTTATTGGGAGGTCAGTTTTTAGGGGGTTACTGTTTCCTCTAGAAGGCCCATGCATGCTAGGTTGTGGTTATTTCCCTCCAGGTATTTTTGTAATTACATTTGCCAAGGGCTTCATGGATTTTGTGGTCTTGGGCCATTTCTTTCTTTTTTTTTTTTTCAGAATTCACTTCTCATATAAGACATTTAAATTTAGATCTACATCCATGTGGGGCATAGGGTTTGACTCTAGTTTCTCCAAAGACTTTTCATTTCCCCATATAGGGCCCCACCCAGGAAGAACTTCCTCCTGCTTCCTAGGGCAGATGGACAGCTCTTCTACCCCCGGCTAAACAGAGAAGGCCACCTGTGCAAGTTTCTGCTGTTAGGCACGGGCTTCAGGCCAGGGTCAGTACCTTACAATAGGCCTACAGGGTCATCTCCTGTCTCTCCCAGGGATTAAAATCCCAGCCCCAAACCATGAGAATCTAGGTCTTGGCCCAAATCCCTCTGTACGTTGAGGCTTCATTGGTAGAATCGGATTCCCTCTGCATCGCCTGCAAGCTGGACCTCCCCGTCTCACCTCAACCTTGTATTCACAATGCTTTTATTTTCACTTTACCTTGCACTCATGCATATTTAGAGCAAGACTGAAGTTTGCATTAGATCGGACGTGTTTAGATAAGTTGCTGGAAACTGAAGTCCACTGTTTATATAGTGGGTTCAATAGATTTTGTTTAGGAAAAAAAAGAGCTTCACTGTTAAAAAAAAAAAAAAAAACAACAACGATTAAAGATGGTTCAGCTCAATGCTCTTCTACTGATAAGGAAAGGAAGCCCAAGGAATTGAAATGAAGGGTCTTTAAGGATCACACACGCTAAGAAGTAGGAGGAGTGGAGCTCCACTCTCCATGCTCCTTCCCGCCTTCCTGTCTCCTTTCTTTTTTGCTTCCTTTCTCCTTCTCTTCCTCCTTCATTTCTCCCTTCCAAGAACTGTATTATCTATTAAAGTCGACATCTTTAGACCTTTGGTAGATATAGTGACTGCTGTGAAACAGAAGACAATTTTGTGTGTTTGAGCAAAGCAATCACATTAAAGTGAAGTGGATGGAGGGCTTAACCCCGGAATGCTCTCTCCTTCACTGAAAACATCTAGAGGAAGGGAAAGGTCATCATTTGGTTTGGGAAGAGCTGCATTTGCTCTAGACAGAGAATATGGCAACTTACTTTCTTCACAGAATGATTATTAAAAATTATAAAGATGTATTGGTGGATTCAAATTATTACTGTAGCTCTGACTATAACAATATATGTGGTTGCAACCATGTATGCCACAAAAGCTAAATTTAATTAATTAATAACAATTAATGAAATTGACTTAATTTTTTAAAAATGGGTATTTCTGGTTTATTTATTTTTTATTTTATAAAAATATTTTATTTATTTCTTTATTTGACAGAGCGATAGATGGCACAGGTAGGCAGAGCAGCAAGCAGAGGGAGAGGGAGAAGCAGGTTTTCCACCAAGCATGGAGCCCAATGCGGGGCTTGATCCCATGACCCTGGGATCATGACCTGAGCTGAAGGCAGCCGGTTAACTGACTGAGCCACCCATTGTTTGAGATCACATTAAAACAACAAAAAAATCTTTTTGTTAAAGATTTTATGTATTTATTTGACACAGAGAGATATAGTGAGAGAGGAAACACAAGCAGAGGGAGTGGGAGAGGGACAACCAGGCTTCCTGCTGATCAGGGAGCCCAATGCAGGGCTCGATCCCTGGACCCTGGGATCATGACTTGAGCCGAAGGCAGATGCTTAATGACTGAGCCACCCATTGTTTGAGATCCCATTAAAACAAAAAAAGCAACTTATAGAAACCCAGTGATAAAAATCATTACCTTTGGATGCTTCTCACTTATACCTGATTTGCTGTTCACTCTTTCTAAGTCTTTCTTTGCATCATATGTTCCCCAAACAACTCGTGTTTCTTTTCAAGCCAACTGACCCGCTGAAGTGTCGGTGTGTTAAGAAAAGTAAACGAACCATAAAGTGACACGAGTAATTGGTAGAACTTCAAAGGGGCCTTATTCTTTTCATCTTAACACACCCTGGCACCATCATAAATGTTTTATTTCTTTCCATGAAATAAAAAACTCCTCTGTCTTTTTAAGTCTCAGATTGGTCTGAGGTGACTGGGGAGTTTTTCAGAAACAGTGTAAGAGGCAAAGGTTGATAAACCGAGGTGACTACTTCTGTATAAGCCCAGGACCAAAGTTCTAGAGACAACTGACTTTTCAACCATGAAAGAACCTTCGAATGATGCCCACTCCTGAGCCTCGCGGATGACCAGTCTAGCACAGGCGTTCACTAGTTGCAGACACTGGCCATGTTTACACCATTTATTGAGCACATACTATAAGCCAGGGACCATGCTCAATGCTTCATATATGTTATTTTCTTCAATCCCCCCAATAAACCCAAGAAGAGGTGTGCCCCATTTTATAGATCAGGAAACTGAGGCTCAGGCACATGACAATGCCCAAGGTAACCCAGCTAGTACAGGTTGTCAAGCCAGGATTCAGCCCATTGTCTGTCTGATGCCAAAGCTCGAGCTTCATCTTTGAACCAGGAACTTGCCTAGTGCGGGTTCAGTTTAAATTCCTGGACTGTTCACCTGCGAGGCTTTGTTAGGAGAAATCCCTTTCCCCTTTAAGGGTCACTTACCTAAATAATTTGAGATGATCTGCAAGTTTAGGGATATCAGTAATGTCCTCCTAAGGAAAAACAGATAACATTTCATAAGTGGTTAATTAGGTGGTGTTGATCCTCTGTATCTGCACTGTCCAATACTGTAGCCACTCACCACATGGGGTGATGAAAATGTGAATTAATCAAAATTAAACTAAATGAAAAACTCAGTTCCTCAGTCACACGAACCACATTTCTAGTAGTGACCTCAGCAGATGGGGAGTGGGCGATGGAGGGGGGTGGGAAGGGGCACAGCAGGGGTTTCTGGGTGGCTGGCAAAGTTCTAGTTCTTGATCTGGATGGTGACTTGGATGATTATACAAATTTGTTAAGATGTACATCCCCCCCCCCACTTTTCTGTATGGATCATGGGTCATACAAATGAAAAGAGATTTAAAAAACTGACCAAGCACTACCATTCAAGATAAAAATTTGAGTTAGAAACTGCTACTTTTATATACAAACAAAATATTTTACAAATTTTACCTCAGAGAGGGTAAATCTAGTTACATCTAGTTCACTGATTAACTTCTCAAAAGGAACGTGGTTCAGAGTTCATTCTGCGGTGTAGGCGGGTGCCTACTTTCCAAATGAAAAGCCTATTGTTTAGCATCACATGAAAATATTGAGGGAGGGAGGAGGGACTTTTTCATTTATTCTGAGAAGGATCATGGTCTACCTATTCAGTGGAGGAAGTTGACAAAAGAGAAGTCCAATTCAGTGAGCCCTGTGTCTCCTATAAACGTGAGACAGGGCTCTGAATCTCCACAGAATCTTGGCATTTAGTTTGTGTGAAGTATTTGCTTTTGCGTAATACCAACTTCCCATTTTTAAGGAAATCAATTATAGGGAAACATGCATTAAATCCATAAGAATATGGTGACTCATTTTTATCTCTTACTATTTATATCCAATGACAATAGATCCACCTCTCTGATTCAGTGTGCATTAAACTAATAATTACTCCCATGACTGAAGTACTTAGTTAAACAAAAGGGTGGTACTCAACAGATGAATCAAACAGGAGAGGCATTCCGATTATAAAGCACAACTTATTGTGCCATTCGGCCACGTTTCATGGATAAGGAGATGATAAAATAGTTGTATTACTTTATGTCTCACCGGAAGGTTTTTGTCTATTTCCTGAAGTCAAAAGGGTTTAGGAGCTTTTTCGAGTGTCCCAGAATAAAGGCCCTCACTGTGTCAACCTTGCCCAGTTGCAGTGCACGGCTAGGTCAGTAGATAATAGGCTTTGTATCTGTGAAGCACCTTCTCCGTTCTCACAGCTAGCTGTACAACAGACTGGGTGGTTCTCTCCACACCTGAGGGGAGGGACTGCCTCAATGAAGAAAAGCCCTTGGCGGTGGCAGTCTTTGCCTCCTACTCCCCAGCTTCTCCCTAAGAAATACATATAAAAGTACTGCCCTTAACAGCACCGAACATATCTCATAGTCCCTTCCAGAACTGACCAGAGAAAAGCCAGTCAGGTCTTGCTAGCTTTAAGCTTGTGAGAAGTATGTTTTTTTTTTTTTTTTTTTAAACAGACACAAGATTCTCTTATTTCTCATAAAAAAGAGCTCATTTAGATGTGTCAGCCCATGAGAACGCAGCCACTGTTCTGAGTTACCGGAAAAGTTCATACCAAAGTGTTGTCTGCTTTTCCACCTTCTAGGGTCACTTCCAAGTTAGAGAGTGCCGCTTCTACTTCATCGACCTCAGACTCATTTGCAAAATCCTCTGTGTCAGCGGACAGCGACAGTTTGCTAATGTGATACTATGATATAAACAGAGGTTTCAGAAATGTTATAAACACACATGCATCCCTCAGCACTTTCCTCTTGTTGAAGACAATCTCTTCTGAACGTCTTCTGGAAGGAGGTCTCCCTCCTCTGAAGGGAAAATGACATTTTCATCTGAATTATTTTGAGAAGGATGCTTAGTCATGTTCAAACTTGGTTCTTCTCCGTCACTGGTTGAGCTTGTAGTAGGGATGAGATAAAAATTACAAGACTAACGCCTTATAGAAGATGGGCGCATGTGCGGGGTATGAGGAATATTTTAAATTGAAATGGATTCCCCTCAATTTCAGTTCTTTCTTCAAAGAAAAGAAACAGTATGAAGAAAAGGAAACTTTAAGAAAACAAATTTGCTTTGTTTTCTTCCAGAGAGAAGGTACTGAAGTTCCCATACTTGCAGTGCTGCAAAGATCAACATTTCTTCTTCCGTGCAGTCAATTTCTTCCAAGAGGATGGCCCACCTGGCTTGTTCATAGAGTTGGTTGATTCGGACAGCATCGTACTAAGGGAAGAAACAGGTAGGTGTGTATGTGTTGGGGAGGGGACATATTTATATTCCTCAGTACGAAAACACTGGAAACATGGAGGCCATTCTTTGTTAATGCAGAAATTTGTGCTCAGGTTAGTGAAAGAAATACTTCTCTTTCCACTGCCCCAGCTCATTTTACTTCTGAACTTAGAAACTGCTTTGTCAAAATATTTTCTAGAGCTTCTTCAAGGGGCCAGAATTGACCCATCTCTGATTGCATTATTTCTCCCTCTCTTTTATTATACTTCCACTGATAGGAAAAACCATCGTCACCACCAATCTACAGGACTCTCTTCATTTGACAAAACTGCAACTCTGTACCCATTAAACCATACTCCTATTCTGCCCCCCCCCATAGGTATACAGTTTCCTGTGTCCTTAAAGAAAAAAGGTGAGGAAAATATGGAGGACGAATAGAAAGATAGAGTGCCTAAACAGATTTATCACAGGGTGATTAGCATTAGTTTATTTTTCCTTTTGCATTAACCTTGTACACACTAGAAAAAAAGGTGATAGGGGATCTAAAAATCCATAGTGAGCCCAAACCAGCAAAGAGCATTGCTATCAGGTCAGTGGGAAATGGAACCCACAGTAAAGGCATGGTCCTTCCCGGCAGTGCCGGAGCTGCTGGCAGGGCAAGACAAACACGAACCCACACGCGTGGCCCTTGGGAAGCTGGAGGACTGAGAACCTTAAGAAAGTCTGTCTTTGCTTTGTGAACTTTGCGGGGCACACCTCAGAAGCTGGCCCCAGGACCTGCCCCAAACAAACCAAAACAGAACACACGTGAGAATATTCACAACAACGTTGCTTATAACAGCTCTGAACCAGAAAGGTTCCAGGGGGGTCCCTCGATTGGTGAAAGGCAAAAATGTGGGCCTCAGGCACAAGGGGATGCCACTTGGCAGTAAGAAGGAATGTGCTATGGATACACATGAAAACACAGAGGGACCTCAGATCCAGAGGCACCAGATGACATACTGTATGAGTCCATCTAAAGGAAACTTCCAGAAAAGGCAAACCTGGAGACAGAAAGCGGACCAAGTGGTGGGCTGGGGCTGGGAGCCAGGACTGACCACAGATGGGATACGAGGAAACTTTTTTGGGTGATGCCAAGTGTTTTACAACTGGATTGTGGTGACGGTTGCACAACCATATGAATGTACTACAATCATTATAATAGAATTTTATGGCATGTAAATGACACGGCAATCAAGATAAAAACAACTAAAAAAGCACATTCTAAGTATACCAAAAACCATGCAACCCCTGCCCCCCTCCCTAACAAAAAGACCCCTATAAACTGTTTACAGACAAAATCCAAATAGTATGTGCAGCTACTAAAATTTGAATTGGACTGTCTGTCTGTCTTGGTCTGTTCCCCAGTCAGTCACAGTGTCTTCAATCCTAATGCTGTAGGAGTTTTAGTGAGAGTAAGTTAAATCACCCAATCAGGCTTTTCTCTCGAACGCAGTCAGTAAAGACGTACAAAAATGAATCAGAACTTCCACACCCAAACAAACCTAATTCCCCTGCCACCCCCCCTCCCCCGCCGCAAAGCCAAATAAAACAATATGGTTGGAAGAACGTTGGCCAAACAGAAGTTGGCCCACATTTGCAGACTGACAGTAGGAGAACAAGCTCTAGTACAAGATGTTATGATGGACAGGATGAGCCCTGGCTCCCACTGAAGAACACTGGATTGTTCTATGGCAGCCAGCAGAGCTCGGGATTTCCTTCTCTGGAGTCTTGTTCATGTTCCCCCTGAGGCTCTACAACATCAAAAGGTCCCAGGTTTTGGTGGGTCATTTATTAACAAGCACCCTAACAGGTCTTTCTCTCTCGGAGAACTCTGTCAGTGGTTTCCCTGACGCAAGAGACAAATTTTCTTCCCTTGGTGGGGATTGGCTGTTCTTGCCCTTCCTTGGCTCTCGATTTCCCTTGTCTGCTGGTTTTCTGAAAACAGAAATCCTAGACTGGGAAGCACATGGTTTCTGCCACCTCCATTGCCTGAATCCCTGTCTCTTCTCCTCCAGACAATTCAGTTAACCCCTCCCTCCGTCCACCAGCCACCAAGACAAACAAGTACCAAGACCTGTTTCCCAGAGTTTCACTCCCTCAAGAAAGGGTCACTATTGAGATCTCCTCATGGAGGGTTCCCAGTTAGCTGGGAGGAACTTTCAGTATCCTCTAGGACTCTTACTAAAACTGATGTGCACCTTTTCTCTACTGAACATTAAAAAAAAATACTATGAATTATTGGAGTTTTAACAGTTTTTTTTAAATTCACAGTTGAAATGGGGCAAATGAATAAATAATAAAGGGATTTGGTTTGAATGAATTCTAAAGGGACAAAAGAACGAACAACAAAAAGTTAGTCTCTTTCTCTTCTTTGTTCCCTACAAATGATAGTTTCTCTATGGACTGTTTTATACCTTGTTCTTTTTCATTCGATAATGAAATCCCTTGAATGGGATCCACATCAAAAGAAAGCTGATTCATTCTTCTTAGCAACAACACTACATGGATATATTATAATATACTTAACCACTTCCCTATTGATGGATGGTTAGGTAGTTTCCAATTTTCTTCCTCAAGCCTTATTTCTGGTCAGTTTTTGCTTTAGATCCAACTTAATGCCCCTGGACCTAGCTTGTGTCTGGAGTGCCTCACTTCCACTGAATCATGGCAAATGAGCAAATTTTGGTAATAACTGTTCTTGTATACAGACATATCAATGCACATATTTGAGTATAACTGTGGCATAAATACAGTGCAGTGGATTTTCTGGGTCAAAGCTATGTAGAATTACCTAAGCTATGTAGAATTATCTTCGATAAGGATCAGATTAATTTGTACTTTGGACTACAAGCAGGGTATGAGAGCCATTTCCCCCACACTCTTGCTAAGATAGTGTATGAAACTTTTTGATCTTTGCCAATATAAGGCTAAAAGTCAGTCTGGTTCCTTTTCTATGAACTACATGTTCACATCCTTTGCTCATTAGGTTACTGGGTGGTTGCTGTTCTTCTTTTTTTTTAAATTGATTTCCAGGAGCTCTTTATTAGGGAAATTAGCCTTTTGTTTGTTGCATGTGTTGCAAAGACTGATTTTTTCCACTTTGTATATAGTTTCTTGGCATGCATAAAATTTTAATTTATGAAAATGTACCAATCTTTTATGGATTCTGGATTTTGTATTTTTAAACTATATTATTTTTGAAATTTTGTATATTCTAGTATTTTTGTGTATCTGAGATTTTAATCAGTACTTGTAACCCTGGTGCAACCTCCTGCCTACATCTCTCCTCTGAAAGCTGGAGAGGAGAAGCTCCTTCATTCTACTATACAATCTGGTTCCCATCTGTGGGGTGTCCTGTCTGTTTTACCTGGTTTCATGGGTGCTATCTTTGCTCTTCTTGCTTTGATTGTAGATTCTATGAAAACATGAACTGCATCTTAAGTTTCTGTATCCCTCTATCTACTCAGCATCTAGTAGAAAGTTGAAACTAAACGTAGTTGTATTTATAGCATTTCATACTTTAGAAGAGGGGAGAAAGGAACTCTAAAGTGGTTGGGGACCATTTTTCCTGTGCCCCAAAGCCATATCCCCAAAGCCTGAGTCTTCTGGCCATGCTTGGGTTGACAGCTTCTATTTGGCTATTAGATTCAAACAGGTTTCCTTCATGAGCCATGTGGAGAGAACTCTTTAGCAATTAAGCAAATATAATCATTTAAAGCACCCTTGAAAAAAATCAAAACAACCCCCCCCCGCCCTGCATTTTGGAAGAAGCCGTAGAGTAATTTCTCCTGAAGTTTTTATCAAAGAGCCAAAATTGGCTTGTTTGCCATGATTCAGTGGAAGTTAGGTGCTCCAGACACAAGCGAGGTCCGGGGGCATTAAGTTGGATCTAAACCAAGGACTGGCTTATTTTGAAGAAGATGCCAGTTAGGAAGCACTGGGACCCAAGTTGCACCTGCAAAGACCAGACTTAACATCAGGATCCAGGAGAAGACAGTGCCACGAGAGGCAGAATCACTGTTGTGGGTGAGAAAGGGTAAGAAAGGGTGAGAAAGGGGTCTACCCACCAACCTGGGATAAAATCACCCTGTGCACGTGGAGGGCCCGTTTATATTCTCAACATGTGGCAGGTTAAGTGCTGACTCACAACTCCACAAACAGGCCAAGGAGGGCCAAGGAAGGGGCAGAAATTCAGAGGATTTATTTCACCACTCAGTTGTCCTAGTAAACGTCGGCAGGCAGATGGGTACTTAATGGGAGTTGCTGACCAGCTGGGGTCTTTATTCATACAGATGGTCTCTCTTTCTCATCACCAAATTCTTATCTGGCTCTGCAGTGGGGAGTGTGGTATGCACCATCATGGGGTCCTGGCTTGTTCATGAGAACTGGCTCTTAACCTTGGCTCGGATGCTCCTTCCTTCCTAGGAGAGTCCAGCTCTGTGAGCCACTCTCCTCTTGTTCCTCCGTTCATGGGGATGGAAAGGGGCAGCGCACACCACGCTGGGAGGGAAGACCCCGAGAGGCTCCCACTAACTCAGGGGCAGCTGATCACGTCATTGCTTTTATGTAAAAAGACTAGAGAGTTTAGCAGAGCTAAACAGAAGATTATACAAATTAACCCTAATTCGGAGAACTAAATGACTGGATCTTCCACTTCTAGGCCTTCACATTGAAAAAAGGAGAGAGAGAGAAGAAGCACCTGGGTGGCTTAGTTGGCCAAGCGTCTGCCTAGGGCTCAGGTCATGATCCTGGGGTCCTGGGATCGAGTCCCATGTCTGGCTCCCTGCTTGATGGGGAGTCTGCTTCTCCCTCTGCCTCTACCCTCCTGCCCCCTGCTCATTCTCTCTCTCTCTCAAATAAATAAATAAAATCTTTAAAAAAATGAAGAAGATAAAAAGTATCTTACTTTGGGATTCAAGTCAAAGAAAGTGTAGTATTTAAATCGTAACAGCAGCTGCTCATCCTCCTGGATGCCTTGCTCCATAAGGGAACGTGAAGAGTCCAGCCAACTGGAAAACAATAGGATGAGTTTTAATAGTCAATCAACTTTACACACACCTATTATAGCATTACCTAATATGTTTCTATACATATTTACATTTATATACATGTATTGACATTTATATACACATAGATGTAGATGTACACATACGTGTGTGTGTATTTCCCTGAACAAAGTCTGAGTAAGTAATATAACCAAAAACCTGTAAGGGAGAGGACTTGATAATATCTTACATCTACGTTTTATTTTATAGCTTTTAATAACTTTCCAGATGTTTTTTGTATGTATATTTTGTTTACACTGATACTTTAACCCAGTGAAGAAGCCAAGAAAGTTCCTATTTTCTCAGTGTTATGGGTGGGAAAATGGAGTCTTAGTGACATTAAGTGCTATGTTCAAGGTCATGTGCCTTGTCATGGAGCCAGAATGAAAATCTCTACTTGCTGACTTCCCGCACTGCTTCTCCTCTGTCTGGTCTGACTCAACGCGGGGTCTATCTCATTGGCTAGAACTTTCTATAACAATGTAAATATTCTGTATTGCCCTGTCTGACCGACTGCCCACTAGTCACATGTGGCTAGTGCAGATTTAAATGTAGCTAGTGCCACACTTTAATTTTAATTAAGTTCAAAGTGAAATGTAAATATCCACCTGTGGCTAGTGACTCCGGTCTGGATGGCACAGTTCTAGAGCTGAAAAATAAATACTGGGTCATGGTAAGGGGTGGAGAGGTGGAGAATAAAAGTGAGCAACAGAATGAGACGGGGATGAATGCCATCCAGTCCCATGGAGTGAAGATAGCCTGAATGTCTGTTCTACCAGGTCTTGGGGGGTAAATAAGGATGACTGAGATACAATCTGTGGTGTAGTGGGGGAGTGAGGTCCAGTGAGGGAGTGAGGTCCAGTGGGAGAGAGTGAGCCTCATAATAGAGGAATGTGGTGACAGAGAAGCGAAATGGAGCCATGTCCTTACCCTGTGTTAAGCCTGGCTTTGTCAACCAGAGACCGAGGCTGGTACATATCTGCCAGTGCTTCTGGTGACTGGGGGGGTTGGCTGAATGCCAGGATGCTGCAGTTTTGTTCCGTCAAAGGGCTGTCGCTGAACCAAGTCATGGTGGAGGATGCGGGCGTTCCACTGATGGGGTCGTACGTGGGAGTCATGGTTTTACTGTATAAGCCAGGACTTACTGCAAGGCAAAGGGAAGCATGCACTATGATACGAGATTCAGGGGGAAGGGTCTTCAGAAAAATAGGTGCTAACATTGCTTATACCCAAATGGATTTTGAATTTAAATGTTTGTACCACTTAAATGAGTTATGACTGATGGGAGAAGAGTTTTTAGCTCCTGAAAAGGCAGAGAACTCATAGGCCATAGTAACGCCTAAAACTAACCCAGGCAAATGTTGGGGACTTTCTCTTTGTCAGTTCAAAATTCTATTTCAGCAGTGAGTTTTGGCACCATCAGAGAACAGAAGGTCCCCCAAGAGTGCATGTACAGACTTTATTTTTGGGCAAATTCTTTAGGCAAATAACAGTACCTGACAATTTTAAGAACCCAGCTAGTTGATGGTTTATAAGTCATATGGTCTGTGTAAGGAAAATGCAAAAAACACTTTTATTCTTTGCATTAGAATATACTACGCAAGAAGACCTTTATTGCAAGCAAGCTAGAGGTTGATTTGCTTTTATGTAAAAAGACAAGGATAGTGTCTTTCCAGAATTTTTACCTGCCCACTTGTTAGACGCCCAATGCAAAATTTAAACTGAATTCAGGAAAGAGTTACATGAAGATAGAATCAGGAAGAGAAAAGTATTATTTGAGTGATCCAACTAATCTCTTTCCCCCCAGATTCACGGCCAATTCCCTTAAAGTTTTGCATTCATCAACAACATAATATACACAGTGAAACTAATAATGTATACAGTGGGTAGAGCATGTCTTGATCTCAGGGTCGTGAGTTCAAGCTCCATGCTGGGTATAGAGCTCACTTAAAAAAGTAATGAGCTATAAAACAAACCATATTAAAAATATTCTGTGAGTTCTAAGATTAATATGCATATAATTGCATAAGATTAATTGCATATTAATTGCATATTCTTCATCACAGGAATCCTGAAATTTTAGTCCTTCTTTGGGGGCAAGGGAGGGGAGGGATGGGAAGACGAGGGAAAGAGGAGCAGAAGGAGGGAAATGTCTTGGGATTTAAGAAATCTTTGTATTTAAGAATGAAACACAACAATAAAACAGCTGTCATGAATCATACCCGGTGGACCTGAAGTCGTTGGAGAACCCTCCAGGTTCAAAATATCTTCAATTATGGGCTCCCTGTTACTTTTGTCTTTTTTTTTCTTCTTTTTAAAATAGTCACCAGATGGCTTTAACAAGGAAAGTTCTTCTGATCTTCTGATATCTAACAAACAAATAAATATAAAGAAAAATGAAAAACTATCAAAAAGGAAAAAGAGGGGGTGCCTGGCTGGCTCAGTTGGAGGGGAAGGTGACTCTTGACCTCAGGGTTGTGAGTTCAAGCCCCACGTTGGGCAATGAGATTACTAAAAAGAAATAAAATGAAACTTAAAAAAAACAAAAAACAAAAAACGAAAATTCCTTGAGACTCAGAGTCATGCTGGGCATCTGAAATCATTTCTCAGGAAATTCCTGAGACGTCAATGGAACTAAATTACACCTCTTTGGAAGAAACAGAAGGGGAACAGAGACTCCTAAAACAGGTGCGGGCACGTGTGGGGTGGGCGGGAGAGGGGAGTGTCCAAGAGTGGAGGGAGATTTAGTCTAATAAAAGTCCTAGTTGTTTTTTAGTTTATTATGAAACTATTTCAAAGATAACCAAAGCAAAGAGAATAGTATAATAGTCCCTTCGTGTTTTCGTCAGTCAGCTTCAACCACCATCAGCACTTGGCTGTTCTTGCATTATCTGTTCACTACCAACTTTTCCCTCCTTCTCTTTTCTCTCTTTTTTCAGTGTGTTTTCTAAAATAACAACCAAGAACCTCCCTTTTTCTTTATAGAACATAGATCCTGACAGCCTTTCTCTTACACTGTGCCGGATCACTAATTTCATCCCTATGGCAGGAAGCCGGGCTGCCTGCGCATCTCTTTGCCGCCCTCACCACTTCCGCTCTGATGCAACTTCCGGTGGCTGCTAGGACAAGTGTCTCTGCGCCACAGAGATGCCATGGTCTGCACTGCCCAAATGCTAATGCATCAGGCCACACGAGTTCAGAGAATTAACATTCCCCGAGGGCAGCCCTCAATGACTGACAGGAGTGGTATATTAACCTCCTGGTCCCTCAGCCCTTGGGCAGGCCAGCTCTGAGGCATGTTACATTGTCTCCCAGGAGCCCCCAACTGCCCCAAATGCGACTGGGTTGGTGACACTCTCTTATGGATGGCATTCTCTTTCCAGTCTTATGTCCTCACCCCCAACCAGTGTCTACTGGAATCACCTTCCCCCCTCTCACCCAAATAAATGTTTGTCCTTGAATTCTTATCTCAGGGTCTGCTTCTGGAGCACTCAAACCAAGAGGATTCCCGGTTTTCTCCATTAGTCAAATATATTTATAATTGCCATTGCCAATCACAACTCCTGATGACCATTAACCACACTGAGCTGCTATGTGATTCCAAGTAAAAGCCAAGGAATGTGCAGGGTAGAATCTGAAAGCAGCTTTCCTGGAGGCGGATGCACCCATTCCATAGGTCCTGCCATTTTTCAGTTCAAACACTGCTTCATGCTGAGGCTGAGGCTAGCAGTTCAGCTTCATCCTCTTCCCCTGTAACCAAGGATGCTTGATTGTCAGGTTGCAACCCACACCTGTGCCCATTCCAAATGCATAATTTATAGATGAGACCAGGAGATGAATCAGAATTTCCAGTAGGAGAATTAGAAACAAAACAATCAAACCAAACCAAACCTGCATCTCTAAGCCCAAGATTTGCATCTTGCCTTTTCTTTGTGAGAACACCCATCATATTGCTAAATATTATTTAACTTCAGTTGAACAGATACAAAAGACAATAATCAGAAATGCCAGGTTGAGCCCTTTAGAACGACTATGAAGATATATTCTGGAAAAGAGAAGAATGTCTGACCTTCTCTTTTCCAGATCTATATATGTTGCAACCTCAAGTTTTTGGCCCCAGCCACAGATGTGTCTTTCTTGTCTATTGTGGACTGGGCTTTATTTTATCATTTCCTTTGTTTTCCAATCCTCATTGGAATATTGCTGGAAACAACACGCCCTGGTGCTGGCCATTTTCCCACCATGTATCAGAGGCACTGCTGGTGAGCTCTGAAATGGAAGGTTCCATTCACTTGTTCACTTAATAGTTAATGAGCAGCAAACGTGTGCCCAGCGTTGTGCTAGGTGTTAGGAACTCGGGCATGCTCAAATAATGGTTTCTGTCTTCACCCTATTTAATACCATAGCAGTCCCTACTGCCCAACATTGGAACTCCCAATCCTACATATACTGTTAGAGCTTTTCTTTTTTTTCTCTACCAAATATCTCCTTTTAACATCTTATTTTTAAATTACTTTTACATTCATTCTTTCTTTCTTGTCTCTTCATCTTAGCATGTCAGCTCAAGAAGGGAAGGGGTTTGGTACTGTTTTTATTGTTCACCAATCCCTAGCACTCACCACAATCCCTGCCTAATCGGGATATATTTGTTGAAGGAATGAATGAATGAACAGTTTATAGTTTAATGGGGAAGAGAGATCACTCACTCATATATCATAAATACTGTATTCAAATGCCAAATCTTAGCCTTAGAACCAAAGAATGCACCTATACACATTTAAAAATATTAAACAACAAAACCTTCAGAACATAGGGTTCACTTCCATTATAGAAGTTCCCCAAATATATGGTTTGGGCAGTGTTGTCCCTAAAGACTGTTAAAACTGTAAGGATTAGTTTTCAATCCATAATGAAGTATAACTTCCTGCTTTAAATAAATTCCACAGATAATTTTTGTGGATAGAGTTTTGCTGTAGTGAAGTGTTAGTAAAGCAATTAAGACACTGAAACACCATTATCTCAAAAACAATAAAGATACATCAGCTCTATGGTGGTGATGATTGAATGGAACTTCCTTGTTTGCCTTAAAAATAATGATGATATTAGCACAGCTTAAAAGAATTAATTTTTTTTGTGGGGGGGATAATCTTAATGGGTTTGTTTCTTCTGTTTACAGATCTCTTTTGAAATAGTGTTAAGCTTGGTGGAAATGAATCTGATTTACTCCAATAACGTTCCATTTGGTTTAACTCCACTTGCACGGTGAAAGTCCCCAGAAAAAACTTGAAAAGTATGCTTCCTAGTAAAGGAAGCGTTCTATAAAGCCAACCACTTGTAGGCAGAAAGCACACATAATTTCTCTGTCCTCCTTCACCAACAGTCCAAAGGGCACAGGGCCCCTCTAGGGTACTCACTCAGGATTTTGCAGATATCACTGACAGCTTTAAAAACCACAGCCGAGAAGCTGACTCGCAACCTCACTGTCTTCGCGTTTGGCAGGCGGAGGCGAAGCATTTTGTGCTGAGGGGTGAAGAGAAGCTTTGCGTCTGCCTGGACCCCACATTTGTCCAGAGTCCAGTGCGTTTTAAGAAGCCAGCAATGTTTCTGTTCCCACCAGAGGGCAAAGTCTGACCAGTCTTGGGCTATGTCTGCAAAAATGGAAAATACCATGAAGTGAAATGAGAGAGAACGCTAGAGTCCATTTCATTGTATGCAAGAGCTGAAACCTACAAATGGTCTTCAGCTCCCCATCTCCTTTTACAACCCGCGGCTCAAACAAGCCTTGGACTGTCTTCAAAGTCTCTAAGGTGGGGCAGGTAGAAAACAGAGACTGAACCTTATCCTGATGACATTTGAACACAGTGAAAGGAACAGAAACATACACATTTTGTTCTTGATAAAAAAAGCTGGAGTTCTTTTCCCTTAAGTCCTTTAGGGGCGTGGTCCTTTCTGGGAAAGCCGGGAGTATTCGACTTTAATCAAGATTATTTCCCTACTAGAAATGAATCCTTACACCACTGCTCCGCAGAAGAACATCAATAACTCTCAAAATCTGCACAGAAGGACTATAAAGCCGACATTCCCCGCCCCCATAATGTCCAGCTCTCTTATCACCGACACCAGATTCCCAGTTTCCGAAGTGTCTACATTGAGATCAGCTGAATATTTTCTCTCTCTCAATGTCAGCATCAGTGTGGACTCTTTCCCCTCCTTCAATGCTGACATCAAAGTTGAATCTTCTTCCTTTGTCAGTGTTGGAACCAACAGTCCATCCTTTATTTTTTTTTTAATTTTAATTTTTTTTAAAAGATTTTATTTGACAGAGATCACAAGTAGGCAGAGAGGCAGACAGAGAGAGAGAGAGAGAGAGAAGGAAGCAGGCTCCCCGCTGAGCAGAGAGCCCGATGCGGGACTCGATCCCAGGACCCTGAGATCATGACCTGAGCCGAAGACAGCGGCTTAACCCACTGAGCCACCCAGGCGCCCTTATTTGTTTTTTAAAACATGTTTCTCTTTCTCTCATTCTCTCACTTTGTTGGAAAACTTTTCTTTCAATGCTGTTGGTAGAAGTAGAAATTCTGTGACTATTTCAGAAAGTCCTATTGTGCAGTAATTCCTCTCTGAGCTATACCCCAATGAAAATGCCTCTATCTACTCACCAAAGACCCTGAAAATGGAAACAACCCAAATGCCCACCAATAGGTAAATGGATAAATTGTGGCCTAATCACATGATGCAATACCACACAGCAATGAGAGTAAAAGAACCAAACTATATGCAACAATATGGGTAAATCTCACAGATATAATGTTAAGTGAAAGAAAGCAGATGCATAAAAGTATGTTCTACGTGAGTGCACCTACATACAGTTTAAAAACAAGTAAAATTATTCCTGTGGTGTTAGAAGTCAGGAGAGTGGTTTCCCTTCGTGGGGCAGTGACTCGGGGAGGGGGGTGTCTGATGTGATACTTGGGTGGGGGAAGTCAGTAATATTCTATTTCTTGATCTGCATGGATGCTATATGACTGAAATTTCATTGAGCAGTACACTGAATGATAAGTGCACTTTTCTCTGTACGTATTATACTTTAAGGAAGACTTACTTAAAAAAAGTCTCCAGCTCATTAGTGTAAATGAAAAGTCAGCATCTGGACAACTTTGGATAGAAAGTAAAAACAAATAAGAGAGAAAAGAAAGAACACTGTTAAGTTTTAGGTTGATCATGTTGATTCCTGATGTAAAGACTGACACTTAAGACTTCTCTTCCTTTGTTTAAACAGGGAGAGTAGCAAATGGTGGATATGTATTAGAAGACACACTAGCACTGAGCTGACTTTCTCACTGAGCAATCAAGCTTTAACAAAGAGAATCAACACAGTTATCTAAAGTCATGCTACCTAAAGTCACCTCAGATGCCACCAGTGGGATGAGCCTGTGGGGACATGGTTTCATACCACTGGGGATCTTTAGTTTGCCACCAGACTCAACTTTTTATGAGGGTGGCTGAGGGGTTCATTTTATGGCTTTTGCAGGATCTTCTATTCCTCTTCTTCCTGTGGGAAGGGTCTTGTTCTCTTAGACGATCAGATGACCTAGATCAGCCATTGACTGTTGATGCAAGAGAGAGGGTTTCAAATATAGGGAAACCATAAAGAAACAATAACTTACTGATCTGTTCTACTAACTTGAGCATCACCCCCCCAACATGCAGGTCTCCAGACACTCTCAGTGTGACCTCTTTCTGCTCCTCCTCGTTTGGACGGTCAACTCTGACGATGAGCTCCCAAGAAGCAGACGCAAAGTCACTGGATGAGAGCATCGTGGCAAACGCAGGTGTCTGCCACAGAAAAAGGAGGACATGGATCAGAATGTGAGAAGGATGCTGGAGCTTGTCAGTAGACCCTGAAGGGCAAAACTTCTTCTCATGTTAGCTTCTTCTTCAGAAACTCAGCAGGGTGTCCAGTGCTCCATACTAAATTCAACATCTTATTTTATTTTATTTATTTATTTGACAGAGAGGTCACAAATAGACAGAGCAGCAGACGGGGGGGGGGGGGGAGGAGGAGGCTCTCTGTTGAGCAGGGAGCCGATTGTGGGACTTGATTCCAAGACCCTGAGACCATGACCCTGAGACCACGACCTGAGCCAAAGGCAGAGGCCTAACCTACTGAGCCACCCAGGCACCCCTAAATTCAACATCTTAACTTTAAAGACAAAAAGTCCTATCAAAATGGTCTCAAGTCTTCTAAATTTATGTAACTTTATCTTTCCATAGGCACTTGACTATTTTCTGTGCCTGCCCAATGCATCAATCTTCACTTGCTGTCTCCACTGACTTCTCTTGACTTTCTCTGAACTATTTTGAATAGTTCTCTGAATTATTGTGGCAATAGGCAATAAATCATGGGAATCCTTGATATCTTAAAAAAAAATCAACTTCATTGAAGTGTAATTTGCATATAACAAAATGCATAGACTTTTTTTTTTTTTTAAAGTACGTTCCATGCCCAACATGGTGCCAAACATGGGGCTTGAACTCACGACCCTGAGATCAAGACCTGAGCTGGGATCAAGAGTCAGATGCTCAACCAACTGAGCCACCCAGGCATCCCTGCTCAGATTCTTTTGTAAGTATAGTTGATATACAATGTTACATTAGTTACAGGTGTACAATATAATGATTCAGCAACTCCATATGTTATGCTGTGTTCACCACGAAAATGCACAGATTATAAATGTATAATTTGATTGCAGTTTGATGCAAATTATGCCTTGATAAAATTTATTTTAGAAAAGGATGCCGTTAAAATCCTCCTCTATCTACATTATTATATTCCTCCTATATATATATATATATATATATATATATATATGATTCTATTTATTTATTTGACAGAGAGAGAGATCACAAGTAGGCAGAGAGGGCAGGTAGAGAGAGAGAGGGAAGCAGGCTCCCCACTGAGCAGACGCAGGGCAAGACCTCAGGACCCTGAGATGGTGACCTGAGCCAAAGGCAGAGGCTTAACCCACTGAGCCACCCAGGCACCCCTCCTCCAATAAATACTGATGACATCTTCTGCTATGAAAATTCAAAAAATGGAAATATAGGAAAATAGTTTCTATTTCAGTCATATACTATGTAGTTTTACCTTAAATGCATATAAAGATCAAGGTTATTAATAATTATAGTCACGTATTGGACTTACTTGAGCTACCAATTTATAGTATATAAAAGTTAATAAATTAAGTGCATCAATTAAAATTGTGGACATAGCTCTGGCAAAAGATTTAAAACAGGAGTGAGAGACGTACAGAGCCCACTCTTCAAAATACAGATGGGGTGAGAACTTCAAAATCGGAGTTTTCCTCTTATTGGAGGAATGAGAATAAAATAAGCTACACAGAATCAAGACTGAAATGTTTTAGGGGTAATAGGAACACTGGAATCTGAAATTGGCAGAATTAAAATGAGGGCTCTTCTAAACAGAAAACAAATGATACTACCACTCCTGACTATTTTTTAATATTTAAAAGAAAAATCAGTCATTTAAATGATAACACATCTTTTTCACTTCACTATGTAAAGACATCTTATGAGATGCCCATGTTTTCATAAGGCCTATTTTTGAGAAATATCAGTGCACTCAAACTCCTAAAAAGGGACTTCTCCTAGGGAAAGTGCATGAGGCCCCCGGGGTCTTCCTCATTTCAGATTCTGTTCAGCAGATGTGCGGTGCACCTAAATTTTTTATTTATAAGAATTTATAAGAAGCTCCAGGTACCACTGGTCTGTGGCTCACAGTTTTGAGACCAAAGAGCCACATGAAAAATTAGCTTCAGGACTCTGTTCTGCCCTTCAATCTGCCCAAATCAATATTAAGCCAGGGACTGTGGTGCTACCTGAGGAACATTATTTATTTTTTTAAAGATTTTAATTTATTTATTTGACACAGGGAGAGAGATCACAAGTAGGCAGAGAGACAGGCAGAAACGGGGGGGGGGGAGTAGGCTCCCCGCTGAGCAGAGAGCCTGATGTGGGGCTTGATCCCAGAACCCTGAGATCATGACCTGAGCCAAAGGCAGAAGCTTAACCCACTGAACCACCCAGGCGCCCCAGGAACATTACTTTTAATAATAATTACACCCCCAGTGGTATACCAGTGTTGTTTGCATTTGAAACCATTCACATTTGAAAGCACAAGAGGGGGTGCCTGGGTGGCTCAGTCCATTAAGCCTCTGCCTTTGGCTCAGGTCATAATCCCAGGACCTGGGATGAGCTGCACACCAGGCTCCTTGCTCAGCAGGGAGCCTGTTTCTCCCCTGCCTGCTGTTCACCCTGCTTATGCTTGCTCTGTGTCTCTCTCATTCGCTCTGTGTCAAATAAATAAATAAAATCTTTACGGAAAAAAAAGAGAAAGAAACCATAAGAGAATCTCAAAATACACAAAAAATACACTGCAAATCTGAATGGGCTTAGGACAGATTTTATTTGTCCAAGTCAAATTTGAGAGTTCAAAAGTAGCTCCTTGTGTGTTTGTATGACCAAAAGAGATGTAATGCTTGTACCTCCCCATGCACAGATCTCCTGCATGGCCAGTGAAGGCTACGTAATGACTATATTGGGCCTAACCACTTGCGTCACTGTCATCATCAGGCTCAAGTATCACTGTGTGATAGACTCTGTGTGAACCACTATTTTGTGTTATCTCCTTCATCGGCCCAGTAGTCCCCTTGGAAAGGAGGAAATCCAGGCTCAGAGAGGTTAGGCAACTTGTGGGAAGCCACACAGCAAATTAGATGGCGGCGCCCAGACAGAAATCCAAGTCTTTCCAACTCTAAACTCTTAGCCACTACCCTGGGACACGTCCTTCAAAAAGTTGCAACACCAGTATGAAATAAAACTCTTAAAACCACATTAGCTAAACTCTCAGGAGGCTTCACTAAGCATTTCTACTAACATCCTTCACAGTGAGGAAGCAATAAAGATAACTCCATACCGTGGCACTGAACTATTTGACTTTAAGACTCTCACAATTTCTAAACTGCTATGGTTCAACATGTAGTTATTTTAAAAATTTGTACTTTAAAGTGACTGTTCACTGCTTGTTTCATCAGTATTAGACATTGGTCTCTTCCTAACTTGGGCAATCAAAACCCTTCTCAAACAAAAACAACAAAAAAGAAAACCCAATTCTCATGCAGGTAATAATATACGGTGATTCCCTTACAGCGAAATTCAGGCTTAAATTGGACAATCTGGTTTCCCCGCATTCCTCTCCTATCTTTCTGCACCTTCAGTTTTGAGTGAACTTCTCATTGGCAACAAGCTGCTACTTGTTGAGGGGAGCAGCAAACTCCAACTGGGAAAACACATCGAAGGAGCCCAGAACAGAAAGCCAAGAGCGCCAGTTGACCTGCCTTCCCTGGGTGAAGCCCTGCAGTCCACCTCCTCCTGTCCTCCTTGTCTACAGAAAATGCAACGAAGGTCAGCCAGCCAGGCAGACAGAAAGATGAGGGAAATAGCCCCCATGCTTCCCCTGGAAGATCAGAGTGTGCCTGTCCAATGGCCACTCCACCTGTCGGTTGCCAGTCCTGCAGGGTCCTGGGGCCAGAGTGGGTGAGGTGGGTGGACAGAAACCTGCCCCTTTATCCATAGGGCGGCCCCCGCGACTAAACGGAGAGTTTATGTTGCCGGGCCAGATACACAAGGCCAGAGAAAGTGGCCACACGGACGGTATTTTTAATTCCGCAACTATTTCTGTGCAATGGGGCTGAAGAAAGGACAGCAGGGGTCTCCAGCCGGGGCGGCGCCTATCTCAGCCTCCCCGCCCCCCGAACCCCAGCCCCAGCCCCAGCCCTCCGCACCCACCTGCTTTCCGGGCGCGGGTAGCGCGCAGCCTCGCGGACGCGCACGTGGACGCCTGCGCCCCCGGAGTCCCGGCGAAGGCGCCCCAGGTCCGGCGGGCGCGCGAAGCGGAGTGCCCGGGTGGGCGCTCGCGGCGGCCGCTCGAGGCTAAGGCTGGGCCGGCGGGGAAGCCGCCCGGGACCTCCCGCCGAGGCTCGGCGCCCGCCCCCGGCGGCACGCAGGGCGCGGGGTGCGCGGTCTCCGCCCTGCGCGGCCCCCGGAGACCCGGCCGAGGCCGGCGCGCGGCGGGGCAGGTGAGGGCACGCCCAGCCCCGGGCCTGCTGGGTCTCGCTCCCGGGGAGGAGAAGCGCTCGGCGGCAGAGTCTGGAGGGTTGAGGGTGCCCGCAGGGCTGCGGCGCGGCGGGAGGGAGGGGGCAACCGAGGCGGACGCCCGCCGCCTGCGCCCCTCGAGCGAACTCTCCACCGGCCCCTCGGAGGCGCCTCCTGTTTCTAGGGTTCCCGAGACCCTGCGGGGCCTAGCCCAGGTGGCTGAAGTCCGACTCCGTGCCCTGCCCTCCAGGTATACCCATCACTCCCACCCCCGCGTGCGTCCGGGTCCGGAGACTCCCTTCTCCCCTTTAAAGAGCCTGGGGGACCTGCGAGCGCCAGGTGGAAGAAACGAGAGCGGCTCATCTCTGAGTAAGAGGGTGATGTAAACCCCCGACAAGGGCGAGGCGCCCAAAATATGCACAATGCGAGACCCGGGGGCAACTCAAGGCCACGCCCCAGGCCGGAATTGGGCCGCTCGCCTCAGATTCATCGCCTGGTCTCGCCGGTCACCTTCCTGTCGGATTTCCTCCCAAAGAAGGCTGGACCACCCTGGAAGGGTGGGTTGGGTGACTTTGGCCAATGTACACAACCTGTCCAAGCCTCTTTGGTTCATATTACACACCTCTGTGGAGTGTTTACTACGTGCCAGGCATCGGTCTGAGTTCTATGGATAGAGTGGTTTAACGAGACAGTCAGGGCCTTGATGTCTTCCTCATCTGTGAAATGGGTAGAGGTGGAATGTCCACCCCCAACCAGTGTGAGATTTCATTCAGTCCATGGCAGAATTTCCTGCAGTATAATATGGACTTTAGCGATTTACCCCAAGTACATAAGGCGCGTGATAATTTAAAATGCTATCAAATTTAGAAATGGAATCCTGGTTTTTCTTGCACATTACCATATTCAGCCATTATAATGGTTTTAAAGTATTTTACATTTAATTTTAAAAAAAGGTTAGTTGACTTTGATTTCAGGGTTGTAAGTTCGAGCCCCTGTTTGGGTGTACAGATTACTTAAAAAAATAATTATATCCTTAAAAAGATCAGTTGAGGGGCGCCTGGGTGGCTCAGTGGGTTAAGCATCTGTATTCAGGGCAGGTCATGATGCCAGGGTCTGGGATGGAGCGCCTCCCATCGGACTCCCTCCCCATCAGGGAGTCTGCTTCTCCCTCTACCCTTCCCACCTTCTCGTGAGCCTGCTTTCTATCCCTCTCTCTGTCTCTCTCAACTAAATAAAATCTTCAAAAAATGTTTTAAAATAAAAAGATAAGTTGAATCATTGTTAGCAAGTGTGGGATTTTAAAATTAAAACAAAATAATTAAAACATGAAACTGAATTTCCTGATTTGGTAAATTTTGTCACCTATGGGAAGGGCATCAACTGTCATCCAGTCTCACTTCCCTATGGGTCCAATACCAGCAGCACAATTACATTATCTTAGGCAGAAAGTGTCTAAAGCCTTGCTTTGTGGAGACTGTTTGTGGCTGCTTAGAACATAGACATTCTTTAAGATCTCCTGTGTGAACCTGAAGTACTAATGGCTTTATTTATACCAAATTGGTGTCTCATATTAGTTGAAAATATCTGGGTTTTGCTGAAGAATTTAACTGGCTTTAAGCTTTCTGCTTGGTCTACGTTATTTTTTCAGCTTTTAATTAAAATACTATATATTTATATGCAAGAGCACAAATTATGATTATATAGCTGATGAGTTTTCACATACTGATTACACCTGTGTAATGAGCATCCAGATCAAGAAACAAAACTTACCAGTGCCCAGAAGTTCCCTAGTCTCCCCTTTTAGTTACTAGCACCCCCCCACCAACATAAACATTGTCCTGACTTGTAACTCCTTACCTGGGTTTTGTTAATCTTTATACCGTATATACATAGTACCAGATGGTATGTACTATTTAATGTCTGGTTTCTTTTTTTTTTTTTTTTTAAGATTTTATTTATTTATTTGACAGACAGAGCTCACAAGCAGGCAGAGAGGCAGGCAGAGAGAGAGAGGAGGAAGCAGGCTCCCTGCCCAGCAGAGAGCCCAATGCAGGACTCGATCCCAGGACCCTGAGATCATTACCTGAGCCGAAGGCAGAGGCTTAACCCACTGAGCCACCCAGGCACCCTAATGTCTGGTTTCTTTTGTTCTACATTATGTTCTTGAGTTTCATCCATATTGTGGGTCCTAAGCTTTTTTTTTTTTTTTTTTTTTTAACTATCTGGTTATTATCATTCTTGTGCGTGCGTGTGTGTGTGTGTGTGTGAGTGAGAGAGAGAGAGAGAGAGTAGTAGGTAGGGGAGGGGCAGACTTCGTGCTCAGCACAGAGCCCAACATGGAGCTCAATCCCACGACCCTTAGATCATAAACCAAGTGAAAAGCAAGAATCTGATGCTTAACCAACTGAGCCACACTGAAACCCCTGGTTATTATCATTCTTGTAACACAGGTCTAACACATCCCTAAGGTCCTGGGTCAGAAATGAATTAAAAAGTATATTCTGGACTTGAATATATATATATATATTGCTTGTTCATATATATATATGAATCCATATATATATATTCATATATATATATGAACAAGCAATACCTACCCTTTCTCTCTCTTAAAAAACAAGCAGAATCAACAGTTTGAATCAGTTATTTAATTAATTTACACATTCTGATCACTTAATGAATTAGTTTAATAAATCATTCAGTCATTGTGTTACTTTGGGCTAGACTCTGTGACATGTGCTGAAAATACTCAGATTATCGAGGCACAGAGACTTTATCTTCAGATCATAGTTATGATGCCAGGGAATTCAGAAGAGGGATATCTACTTCAGTCAACTTTGCAGAGTTGGGAGAAGTGTGAGAAAAGATATCGGAAAGGAGATGATTTTTGAGATGGATTTTGAAGCTTTGGATAAAAGCTTGATAGTTGCCTATAATAACCTGTAGTCTCTAGAAAACTGTTTTAAGATTTTTAAAAAAGATTTTATTTATTTGAGAGAGAGTGTGAGTGAGCAGTGAGAGAGAGTACAAGCAGGGGTGGGGCAGAGGGAGCTGATGTGGGACCCAGTCCCAGGACCCTGGGATCATGACCTGAGCCGAAGGCAGTTGCTTAAACAACTGAGCCACCCAGGCTCCCTGTTTTAAGATGTTTTTAAGTTAGCAAATCGTTCTTGTTAGCTTCGTTGGCAAAAGATGGAGGATAAAGAGGAGGTCTCCTGACCTCAAAATGTTATGTGTTCATGGTACAAATAAATATTGAAACAATAACTGTTATCAGACACCCATATGCTGAAAAACTGACGTGGGGATTAGTGTCCTCCAGTTGTAAGTTAGTCACGTCTGCTTTATCGTATGGGATATGAGTAGCTTGGACTGGGTGAGAGCTGTGACCACGTTCTTATTCACTGAACAGGAAGGGGAAGTAAACAAGTAGAGGACTTCTGAAGGTCCTAGTTGTCTTGTTAAATACTAGCAACTTCCCTCCTCCAGCACCTTTCCACTTCCACTAAATGAGCCCTCAGAGCTTTAAAAAATTATATATAATTGAGAGAGAATGAGAAAAAGCAGCTGGGAGGAGAAAAGGGGTGGGGTTTCTCTGGATTGATGGTTTTATTTGACCAGACAGGATGTTGTCCAACATAAACTTCTTTATTAAATATTATCAACATGCTAAATGTCCAGGAACTAAGAAATGACAACAGATACTTAAAATGTATTTTTATTTTCACCTAGTCCTTGGGACTCAGGAGCTGTGTTCATGTTTGTGGCGAACATGTTCTGTTCAGCGCAAGGAATCCAAATGTGCCTCCTTTCCAGCTGGATGGATAACGAGCACTTTCTATGCCCAGGCAAGTTCTATAATTTTCTCCTTGCGAGGGTGGAGAGGGTGTGTCCTGATGTATCTGTAGGCACTAGATGGAGAAAGAAAAGTAAGCAGACCTTGCTGGAGGCCACAATAGAGCTGACTATCAAGGATGAGAGGAGCAAGGAAGATGGTCACTCTCTCTCTTGTTCCCTCCCTTCTTCTCCCTTCTTTCACTTTCCTTCCTTTACATCCATCTCAATCAAAGTGTACAAAAGAGTTTACACTGATAGTCAAATCTTCTTCCTCTTTGATGATAAAGTTCTCTTGCACAGAGAAAATGGTTATCTATTTCCTCTAGAACCTTCTGGAGACAGTCTATGCATGTAGACTATTTTTGCTTTTTATACAAGTGACTGTATTCTATACGTATTGTTCTGTGTTCTTGTTTTCTCATTTTAAAATAGCTTGGTGATTGTAGTGGGCATCGTGACTACTGACCATCCTTGGAAGGTCCTCTTTATGTTTGTAGAAATCCTTACATTAGCATCCCCATCTAGAAATTGGAACTCACATTCCCAGCCTCCCCTGCAGCTGGGGCACAGGCTTATAACCTGGACTCTGTCACTCAGATACACTCAGACTTTAATTTGGAAGTGAGTGAGATGTGGAGACAGGATGCATCTGGGGTTTCCACCCAGTCATCGCAGCCCAGAATCATTGATAGATTTAAAAGTTAGTGAATAAAAATTTGATGAGAAACAGGATATTTGCAGTTTCAAGATATCTTCCTCTACAAAGCATTTGTTAATGATCTAGAGAAAGATAGTAACACCAGAGTGGAAAAAACTGGTAGCTGTCCCCTTAACCAAGTGATCAAAATGAACATCTTTGGAGATGACCCGAATTGACTTCTCCCATCTCCTGATAGGATACACTGAGAAGGACACAGCATCATTTCCGTGGTATTCTTGCCCAAAATGTATAACTTCAATTTAACCATGAGAAATTATCCAGCCCAAATGGGAGGACAGTCGCTCATACTCTCCAGAAGGATCAGGGTCATGAGAGTAGACAACCTGAAGAACTTTCTCAGATCAGAAGAGACTGAGGAGACATGGGAACTGAATGCCACGTGAGACCCTGGACTGGATGCTGGAGCAGAGAGAGAACATCAGACTTTTGGAAACTGACCAGTCTGGGTTTACCTGCTTATACTGCTGATTCTAAATAGATCAGAGCGCTTGGGCATATTTTAGTTTGTTTCTCTGAAACCTTCAGTTTCCATAAAATTGGGAGTAGTAATACCCACCTTGTTGGGTGCTATGAGATGAGAGAATGTGTGTAAAGCACTGAGCACAGAGCCTGAAACATAGCAAATGTTCAATAATTAATTTAGAGAATTCAATAAATAAGAAGGAGTGAAGGTGTTCTCAGGGAGGTAGGACTGTACTCACCTCTCCTCTTTTCTTGCTCACACGTAAGGGATCAAAGAAGGGGAGGACCAGTCATTTAGGTGAACCCATGTAGACTGCACCACAGGGAAACTGAGAGTTCACATCCAGGTTAGTAGCAAAGGGTCACAGTGAACTCTTTCCAAATCCCAGTGCAGTTGCAGGTTGCTCCAGAAATATGGGAATGACTTCTATGTTACTTTCTGGCAATGGATGTTCGATAAACACTGGTTATTTATATGGTAGCAGGCATGATTATTTTTTAAAAAATCTAGAATGCTGAGTGTGAGAATGTCTTTATTTTTCGGAGTCTAACTTAATCTGATTGATTTTTGGTTAAAGATGGTTGATTGGCTACTCCTATTTATTGTTTCTCCCTATTGAGTTCTCTGTTAAAATAACAGTCTTGGGGCGCCTGGATAGCTCAGTTGATTAAGCAACTGGCTTCAGCTCAGGTCATGATCCTGGATTCCCAGGATCCAGTCCCACATTGAGCTCCCTGCTTGGCGGGGAGTCTGCTTCTCCCTCTGACGTCTCCCTCCTCATGCTCTCCCTCTCCGTCATTCTCTCTCACTCTCTCTCTCAAATAAACAAATAAAATCTTAAAAAAATAATAATATCAGAATTAAAAGGTCTAAATCTACCGTGACAAAGGTTAACAGGAGAAAGGTCATCAGTCAGTGAGAGATTTCAAAGATTTTCTATAGGATAGAAAATTGAAGAAGAAGCGTTTGGCAATGAAGAAGGGTAGTACAATCTGTAGTCTAGGAGTATGTGAAAATGGGAGTGTCCCTGAGGCTTTCCAGAATATTTTCAGAGAAACTCAGGACTTGGAAATGCCGGGTATGGCAGACAGTGGAAGTGAAATATGTTGCCGAAAAGGAATGAATAGAATGTCTCTCTACAAGACAGTCAATCCTCCACTATCACATTTAGGCTAAGTGTGTGAATGCCAGATCTCCACCCTGCTAGCCCAAATCCAGGGGGCTCTACTCAATAGAAGTTAAATGTCTCTTTGGAAGGGTTACCTGGTTTAAAGGCTAACTCCCCTCTCATTTACCCTAAAGCAAACCTTATCCGTAGAACCTTGAACACTGAACTCCCAAACAGATTAAAAAAAAAAAAAAGAATCTCCCCATCCTCAAACATTATCAAACATTTAAGGAAATCCTCCAATATGCAAGAGAGATAAAAAAAATTCTTTTGAATCTTTGTTTTACTTTTTTTCTGGTTTTATGAAGTAAAATTAACATGACAAAATTTGACATAGAAATAAATGAATAAAAAGATAAGAAACCTGGAAGATTAATACAAGAGACAAAAATAGAGTAGAATAAATTATCACAGAATTAATATGAGAAACTGCCCAGAGATAAGGAACATGAACCTCAGTTTAAAGAGTTTACTGGAGGGGTGCCTGGGTTGCTCAGTGGGTTAAAGCCTCTGCCTTCGGCTCAGGTCATGATCTCAGGGTCCTGGGATCGAGCCCCGCATCGGGCTCTCTGCTCAGCAGGAAGCCTGCTTCTCCCTCTCTCTCTCTGCCTGCCTCTCTGCCTATTTGTGATCTCTGTCTGTCAAATAAATAAATTAAAAAAAAAAAAAGTTTACTGGATACCCAACAAATGAATAAGCAGCTATACCAAAGGACAGAATTGTGAAATGTAAGCTCACCATGGGAAAAAAAATGAAAATTCATAAACTTTCAGTAAGAAAAACCAGGTTACTTACAAAGGAACACAAATCAACATTCTGTACCCAGATGATCAGTCAAGATATTTTTCAGACATGCAAGGACTCAGAAAATTCAATTCTCACATAACCTGCCTTAGAAATATTTTCAAGGATGAGTCCTAGAAAACAAGCAATGTTTTCTAAAACATTTTCAAAAACAAGCAAGCGAATCAAGAAAGGGGAATACCCAGGATGCAGGAAATAGTAAATCCAATCCAAATGGAGGAGAGAGGGAGAATTGAGGGCCTGGGGAGAGGTCTCCTGGGCAAATGAAGACCTCAAAGAAAATCTAGCATTATGAGAAGTTTGGGGAAAAACCTGGGATATGGTGAAAGGAAAATGCGGCAAAAAAATAATAAAGTCAGTCAGAAAATTCAGGAAAGCAAATGGCTGTAAGAAAAGGAAACAAAATGATAACTCTTTCAATTTCAGAAAGTAGTCTATAAACAAAGCAAATACGGATTATAGTTATGAAACGGTGTAAACATTGTCATGGTATAATAAGGAAGATAGTGGTCTTCCGCTGGTTACTGACACACAGCTCCGAAAACCCTTGGAATTTCCCATACGATACAAATGACAGGAGTGTCTCTTGTTCTAAGGTGGTGACTCTTGGTGGGGCTCTAGATAGCTTCAGGATGGGGGATGGTGGCCAGAAAGACCAAACCTTGATTAAAATCTTGGAACTTTCAAGCACCTCCGTCTAATCTCTGGGGAGGGAAGAGGGGCGTGTCATTGAGTTAATCACTAACTGCTCTAATCCTGCCTATGGTGAGAAACTTCCATTAAAACCCTTAAATGTGGGTTTTGGAGAACTTCTGAATTGGTGAGCACATCTACATGCCAGAAGGAGGGTGCACCCTAACCCCAAGGGGACAAACGTCCCTATCTTTGGGATCCATCTATCTAAAACTACACTCTAAAACTACCTCTTTCATCTTCCTGTTCATTTGTTTCCTTTATAAGTAACTCATAAAATAAATACAGCATTACTCTGAGTTCTGTGAGTTGTTCCAGCAAATTATCAAGACTTGAGGCTTAGGCAACCCCTGATTTTATGGCCAAATCAGAGTACAGGTACCCTGGGGACACAATTCTTACAAATGGCATCTGAATAAAGACCCTTCCTTCCATGCCAAAAGGCAGAATGGGAAACAAATAAGATAATTTTAAAAAATTACACTGCATAAGTCTTGCTTAGTTAATGTAGTAGAGATACATGTATTTCCATAATACTGAACATGATCACAAACTTTCTGTTATCTGTATATACATAATTTATCTTAATCCTGTAAGCTTACTGTTCTGAATTGTCCTTTTCCCTAACTTAAAGCTGTCCTGGACATTTTGGTAAATTGTGTGCATGCACACAGAAATTTAAAGAGTATTTTTCCAGAAAGATTGCACCCATAAATAGACTCTCAAGCAACATATCTGAACTCCTCTAAGATTATTATTTATTGTTATCAGGCAGTGCCTTGTGTTAAATATTTAAACTGTGCTAAGTGCTCTACCAGGCCCTTGGGAAACCTGCCGTTGACACGTAGGTGAAATAGTGAGGGTACTTATCGCAAACAGCTGTGCAGTCATAATAATATGTGCTTATTGCTGTATAGTTTATAAAGCATTTTCATATACCTTTGTTCAAGACTTTTCAAACTATAATGTGCCTACGTGTCGTTTGGATTTCTTGTTAAAATGCAGACTCTGGTTCAGTGGGTCCGGGTTGGAGCCTAAGAATCTGCATTCTAGCAAACTGCCAGGTGATGCTGATGCTGTTGTCTCCAGACTACGGTTTTTTCCCTTTTCAAATTTTTATTTAAATTCTAGTTAGTTAACATACAGTGCAGTATTGGTTTCAGGAGTAGAATTCAGCGATTCATCACTTACACATAACATCTAGTGCTCATCACAAGTGTCTTCTTTAATACCCCATCACCCATCTAGCCCATCTCCCACCCACCTCCCTCCACTATCCCTCAGTTTATTCTCTATCTTTAAGAGTCTCTTATGGTTTGTTTCCACCTCTCTTTTGTCTTTTTTTCCTCCTCCCATATGTTCATCTGCTTTGTTTCTTGAATTCCACACACAAGTGAAGTCATATGGTATTTGTCTTTCTGACCGACTTATTTCACTCAGCATAACACACTCTAGCTCCATTCACATCACTGCAAATGGCAAGATGTCATTCTTTTTGATGGCTAAGTAATATTCCATTATATATATACCCCACATCTTCATCCATTCATCAGTCAGGGGACATTTGGGTTCATTCCATAGTTTGATTATTGTTGATAACGGTGCTATAAACATCAGGGTGCATGTACCCTTTGAATCTGTATTTTTGTATCCTTTGGGTAAATACCTAGTAGTGCAATTGCTGGATTGTAGGTAGTTCTATTTTTAACTTTTCTTGAAAATGATTATTTATTAATTTGAGAGAGAGAGTGCACGTGTGAGGGGGGCAGACAAAGGAAGAGGCTCCTGCTGAGTGCAGAGCCTAAGTGGGGCTTGATCCCACAATCCATGAAATTGTGACCAGAGCCGAAACAAAGAGTCAGAGGCTTAACTGACTGAGCCACCCAGGTGCGTCTATTTTTAACTTTTTGAGGAAACTCCATACTGCTCTCCAGACTGGATGCATGAATTTGCATTCCCACCAACAGTGCAAGAGGGTTCCTCTCTCTCCACATCCTTGCCAACACCTGTTGTTTCTTATGTTGTTAATTTTTGCCATTCTGATAGGTGTGAGGTGATAGATACCTCATCGTGGTTTTGATTTGCATTTCCTTGATGGGAAGTGATGTTGAGCATCTTGTCATGTGTCTGTTAGCCATCTGGATATCTTCCTTGGAAGATATCTTCTGACATGTCATGTCTTCTGATCATTTCTTAATGGTCAGACAAGTCATGACATGTCATGTCTTCTGACCATTTCTTAACTGGATTATTTATTATTTGGGTGTTGAGTTTGTTCAGTTCTTTATAGATTTTGGATACTAACCTTTTATCAGATGTGTCATTTGCAAATATTTTCTCCCATTCCATAGACTGCCTTTTAGTTAGTTTTTTTTTTTTTAAAGATTTTATTTATTTATTTGACAGAAAGAGAGAGAGAAATCACAAGCAGGTAGAGAGGCAGGCAGAGAGAGAGAGAGGGGGAAGCAGGCTCCCCACCAAAGCAGAGAGCCCGATTCAGGGCTCGATCCCAGGACCCTGAGATCATGACCTGAGCTGAAAGCAGAGGCTTAACCCACTGAGCCACCCAGGTGCCCCTGCCTTTTAGTTTTGTTAATTTTTTCCTTCACTGTGCAAAATATTTTGGTCCTGATGAAGTCCCAATTGTTCATTTTTGCTTTTGTTTCCTTTGCCTCTGACAACATATCTAGTAAGAGGTTGCTGTGGCCCAGGTCAAAGAGGTTGCTGTCTGTGTTCTCCTGTAGGATTTTGACGGTTTCCTGTCTGACTTTTAGGTCTTTCATCCATTTTGGATTTATTTTTGTGTGTGGTATAAGAAAGTGGTCCAGTTTCATTCTTCTGCATGTGGCTGTCCAGTTTTCCCAACACCATTTGTTGAAAAGACTGTCTTTTATCCATTGACAAGTCTTTCTTGCTTTGTTGAAGATTAGTTGACCGTAGAGTTGAGGGTCTGTTTCTGGGTTTTCTATTCTGTTCCAGGGATGGATGTGTCAATTTTTGTGTGAGTGCCATACTGTCCAGACTACATTTTGAATAGTTAGCCTTACTTCATCTTAATTCCTGTAATTACCTAACAAAGTAGGTTTTAGCATTCCCGTTTTAGCGATGAGGAAATTAAAACTCAGATAAAGGAATTTGTCTGCAGTGTTAACAGTATAGCTGGTTTGAAGCTTGTTGCTTTTATTCCTTTCTTCATTCCCTCATTTATTCCTTCTGGCACTGTGGGTTCAGCAGTGAGCGAAACCAAGCCCTTGCCTTTGTGGAACTTGTCTTCTAGTAGAGAAGCCTGACAGTGGGTAAGTAAATAAATACAGATAAAGCGTACTTTCATGTTACAGAGGAAAACAAAGCAGGATAAGGGATTGATTTTTAACTGAAGGGGTCTTTTCAATCTGAAGTTTATTGCTTGAGCCTCCTCATTTGAAGATATGGGCCTTCATTATTGTGTAACACCTTGTAGCCCATGTTTTTCTTTCGAATCTGTTTCCCCTGTTTAATTGTCACAATAGCCCTGTGATTAGCTTAGGCAAGAATTCAACACAATCTAGCCGGTGAACCCTCCAAGCTTCTTGAACTAAAATACAGCGGCAAAGAGTTACCCTTGTTAAATAAAAAGTCACTTGATAAGTCCTGTTTTCTTTTTCCTTTTTTTAAAAAAAAATTATTTATTTATTTATTATTATTATTATTTTATAAACATATAATGTATTTTTATCCCCAGGGATACAGGTCTGTGCATCTCCAGGTTTACACACTTCACAGCAATCAGCATAGCACATACCCTCCCCAATGTCCATAACCCCACCCCCCTCTCCCGACCCCCCTCCCCCCAGCAACCCTCAGTTTGTTTTGTGAGATTAAGAGTCACTTATGGTTTGTCTTCCTCCCGATCCCATCTTGTTTCATTTATTCTTCTCCTACCCCCCAAACCCCCCACGTTGCATCTCCACTTCCTCATATCAGGGAGATCATGTGATAGTTGTCTTTCTCTGATTGACTTATTTCATTAAGCATGATACCCTCTAGTTCCATCCACGTCATCGCAAATGGCAAGATTTCATTTCTTTTGATGGCTGCATAGTATTCCATTGTATATATATACCACTTCTTCTTTATCCGTTCATCTGTTGATGGACATCTAGGTTCTTTCCATCGTTTGGCTATTGTAGACATTGCTGCTATAAACATTCGGGTGCACGTGCCCCTTCGGATCACTACATTTGTATCTTCAGGGTAAATACCCAGTAGTGCAATTGCTGGGTCATAGGGTAGTTCTATTTTCAACTTTTTGAGGAATCTCCATGTTCCTCAAAACAGGAACCTCCGCTGTTTTCCAGAGTGGTTGCACCAGCTTGCATTCCCACCAGCAGCGTAAGAGGGTTCCCCTTTCTCCGCATCCTCGCCAGCATCTGTCATTTCCTGACTTGTTAATTTTAGCCATTCTGACTGGTGTGAGGTGGTATCTCACTGTGGTTTTGATTTGTATTTCCCTGATGCTGAGTGTTGTGGAGCACTTTTTCATGTGTCTGTTGGCCATCTGGGTGTCTTCTTTGCAGAAATGTCTGTTCATGTCTTCTGCCCATTTCTTGATTGGATTATTTGTTCTTTGGGTGTTGAGTTTGCTAAGTTCTTTATAGATTTTGGACACTAGCCCTTTATCTGCTATGTCGTTTGCAAATATTTTCTCCCATTCTGTCAGTTGTCTTTTGGTTTTGTTGACTGTTTCCTTTGCTGTGCAAAAGCTTTTGATCTTGATGAAATCCCAATAGTTCATTTTTGCCCTTGCTTCCCTTGCCTTTGGAGATGTTCCTAGGAAGACGTTGCTGCGGCTGAGGTCGAAGAGGTTGCTGCCTGTGTTCTCCTCAAGGATTTTGATGGATTCCTTTCTCACATTGAGGTCCTTCATCCATTTTGAGTCTATTTTCATGTGTGGTGTAAGGAAATGGTCCAATTTCATTTTTCTGCATGTGGCCGTCCAATTTTCCCAACACCATTTATTGAAGAGGCTGTCTTTTTTCCATTGGACATTCTTTCCTGTTTTGTTGAAGATTAGTTGACCATAGAGTTGAGGGTCTATTTCTGGGCTCTCTATTCTGTTCCATTGATCCATATGTCTGTTTTTGTACCAGTTCCATGCTGTCTTGATGATGACAGCTTTGCAATAGAGCTTGAAGTCCGGAATTGTGATGCCACCGACTTTGGCTTTCTTTTTCAATATTCCTTTGGCTATTCGAGGTCTTTTCTGGTTCCATATAAATTTTAGGGTTATTTGTTCCATTTCTTTGAAAAAAATGGGTGGGATTTTGATAGGGATTGCATTAAACGTGTAGATTGCTTTAGGTAGCATAGACATTTTCACAATATTTGTTCTTCCAATCCAGGAGCATGGAACATTTTTCCATTTCTTTGTGTCTTCCTCAATTTCATTCATGAGTACTTTATAGTTTTCTGAGTATAGATTCTTAGCCTCTTTGGTTAGGTTTATTCCTAGGTATCTTATAGTTTTGGGTGCAATTGTGAATGGGATTGACTCCTTAATTTCTCTTTCTTCTGTCTTGTTGTTGGTGTAGAGAAATGCAACTGATTACTGTGCATTGATTTTATATCCTGACACTTTACTAAATTTCTGTACAAGTTCTAGCAGTTTTGGAGTGGAGTCTTTTGGGTTTTCCACATACAGTATCATATCATCTGCGAAGAGTGATAGTTTGACTTCTTTGCCAATTTGGATGCCTTTAATTTCTTTTTGTTGTCTGATTGCTGAGGCTAGGACTTCTAGTACTATGTCGAATAGCAGTGGTGATAATGGACATCCCTGCTGTATTCCTGACCTTAGCGGAAAAGCTTTCAGTTTTTCTCCATTGAGAATGATACTTGCGGTGGGTTTTTCATAGATGGCTTTGATAATATTGAGGTATGTGCCCTCTATCCCTACACTTTGAAGAGTTTTAATCAGGAAGGGATGCTGTACTTTGTCAAATGCTTTTTCAGCATCTATTGAGAGTATCATATGGTTCTTGTTCTTTCTTTTATTAATGTGTTGTATCACATTGATTGATTTGCGGATGTTGAACCAACCTTGCAGCCCTGGAATAAATCCCACTTGGTCATGGTGAATAATCCTTTTAATGTACTGTTGAATCCTATTGGCTAGTATTTTGGTGAGAATTTTCGCATCTGTGTTCATCAAGGATATTGGTCTGTAATTCTCTTTTTTGATGGGATCCTTGTTCTGGTTTTGGGATCAAGGTGATGCTGGCCTCATAAAATGAGTTTGAAAGTTTTCCTTCCATTTCTATTTTTTGGAACAGTTTCAGGAGAATAGGAATTAGTTCTTCTTTAAATGTTTGGTAGAATTCCCCTGGGAAGCCGTCTGGCCCTGGGCTTTTGTTTGTTTGGAGATTTTTGATGACTGTTTCAATCTCCTTACTGGTTATGGGTCTGTTCAGGTTTTCTATTTCTTCTTGGTTCAGTTGTGGTAGTTTATATGTCTCTAGGAATGCATCCATTTCTTCCAGATTGTTAAATGTGTTGGTGTAGAGTTGCTCATAGTATGTTCTTATAATTGTTTGTATTTCTTTGGTGTTAGTTGTGATCTCTCCTCTTTCATTCATGATTTTATTTATTTGGGTCCTTTCTCTTTTCTTTTTGATAAGGCTGGCCAGGGGTTTGTCAATCTTATTAATTCTTTCAAAGAACCAACTCCTAGTTTCGTTGATTTGTTCTGTTGTTTTTTTGGTTTCTATTTCATTGATTTCTGCCCTGATCTTTATGATTTCTCTTCTCCTGCTAGGTTTAGGCTTTCTTTCTTGTTCTTTCTCCAACTCCTTTAGGTGTAGGGTTAGGTTGTGTATTTGAGACCTTTCTTGTTTCTTGAGAAAGGCTTGCACTGCTATATATTTTCCTCTCAGGACTGCCTTTGCTGTGTCCCACAGATTTTGAACCATTGTGTTTTCATTATCATTTGTTTCCATGAATTTTTTCAATCCTTCTTTAATTTCCTGGTTGACCCATTCATTTTTTAGAAGGATGCTGTTTAGTCTCCATGTATTTTCATTCTTTCCAAATTTCCTCTTGTGATTGAGTTCTAGCTTCAGAGCATTGTGGTCTGAAAATATGCAGGGAATGATCCCAATCTTTTGATACCAGTTGAGACCTGATTTATGACCCAGGATGTGATCTATTCTGGAGAATGTTCCATGTGCACTAGAAAAGAATGTGTATTCTGTTGCTTTGGGATGAAATGTTCTGAATATATCTGTGATGTCCATCTGGTCCAGTGTGTCATTTAAGGCCTTTATTTCCTTGTTGATCTTTTGCTTGGATGATCTGTCCATTTCAGAGAGGGGAGTGTTAAAGTCCCCTACTATTATTGTATTATTGTCGATGTGTTTCTTTGATTTTGTTATTAATTGGTTTATATAGTTGGCTGCTCCCACGATAGGGGCATAGATATTTAAAATTGTTAGTCTTCTTGTTGGACAGACCCTTTGAGTGTGATATAGTGTCCTTCGTCATCTCTTATTATAGTCTTTGGCTTAAAATCTAATTGATCTGATATAAGGATTGCCACCCCAGCTTTCTTCTGATGTCCATTAGCATGGTAAATTGTTTTCCACCCCCTCAGTTTAAATTTGGAGGTGTCTTCAGGTCTAAAATGAGTTTCTTGTAGGCAACATATTGATGCGTTTTGTTTTTTTATCCATTCTGATACCCTGTGTCAGAATGGGGCATTTAGCCCATTACCATTCAGGGTAACTATTGAGAGATATGAATTTAGTGCCATTGTATTGCCTATAAGGTGACTGTTACTGTATATTGTCTCTGTTCCTTTCTGATCTACTACTTTCAGGCTCTCTCTTTGCTTAGAGGACCCCTTTCAATATTTCCTGTAGAGCTGGTTTGGTGTTTGCAGATTCTTTCAGTTTTTGTTTGTCCTGGAAGCTTTTTATCTCTCTTTCTATTTTCAATGATAGTCTAGCTGGATATAGTATTCTTGGCTGCATGTTTTTCTCGTTTAGTGCTCTGAATATCTCATGCCTGTTCTTTCTGGCCTGCCAGGCCTCTGTGGATAAGTCTGCCGCCAATCTAATATTTTTACCATTGTATGTTACAGATTTCTTTTCCCGAGCTGCTTTCAGGATTTTCTCTTTGTCACTAAGACTTGTAAATTTTACTATTAGGTGACGGGGTGTGGACCTATTCTTGATTTTGAGGGGGGTTCTCTGCACCTCCTGGATTTTGATGCTTGTTCCCTTTGCCATATTAGGTAAATTCTCTCCAATAATTCTCTCCAATATACCTTCTGCTCCCCTCTCTCTTTCTTCTTCTTCTGGAATCCCAATTATTCTAATGTTGTTTTGTTTTATGGTGTCGCTTATCTCTCAAATTCTCCCCTCGTGGTCCAGTAGCTGTTTGTCCCTCTTTTGCTCAGCTTCTTTATTCTCTGTCATTTGGTCTTCTATATCACTAATTCTTCTGCTTCATTTATCCTAGCAGTAAGAGCCTCTATTTTTGATTGCACCTCATCAATAGCTTTTTTGATTTCAACGTGGTTAGATTTTAGTTCTTTTATTTCTCCAGAAAGGGCTTTTATCTCTCCAGAGAGGGTTTCTCTAATATCTTCCATGCCTTTTTCGAGCCCGGCTAGAACCTTGAGAATCGTCATTCTGAACTCTAGATCTGACATATTACCAATGTCTGTATTGATTAGGTCCCTAGCCTTCGGTACTGCCTCTTGTTCTTTTTTTTGTGGTGAGTTTTTCCTCCTTGTCATTTTGTCCAGATAAGAGTATATGAAGGAGCAAATAAAATATTAAAAGGGTGGCAAAGACCCCAGGAAAATGCGCTTTAACCAAATCAGAAGAGACCCCAAATCGTGGGGGGGGGGGAGAAAGGGGATAAAAAGAAAACAAATAAAGAAAAAGTATAAGAAAGAAAAAAATATATATGTTAGATAAACTAGTTAAAAAATGTTAAAAAAGAAAAGGGTAAAGGTTAAAAAAAATTAGCAGAAAAAAAAATAAAATTAAAAATATTTAAATTAACCGCAAGACTAAAGAATCATGGGGAGAAAGCCATGAGTTTCGTGTTTTGCTTTTTCCTCCTCTAGAATTCTGCTGCTTTCCTTGGTAGCTGAACCTGGTCTTGGCTGGATTTCTTGTTGATCTTCTGGGGGAGGGGCCTGTTGTAGTGATTCTCAAGTGTCTTTGCCCGAGGTGGAATTGCACCGCCCTTACCAGGGGCCGGGCTAAGTAATCCGCTCGGGTACGCTTTCGGCAGCTTTTGTCCCCTGAACGCTTTCCGTAGAGTTCTGGAGGATGGGAATGAAAATGGCGGCCTCCCAGTCTCCGGCCTGGAGGAGCCGAGAGCTCGGGGCCCCACTCCTCAGTGCGCCCTCAGAGAAAGGAGCCCAATCACTCCCGTCTCCCTGGCCTCTGGCCGTGCTCCGAGCCCACCCAGCCTGCGACCGGTTCAAGGTAACCCCGAGCTGAGAGCTCACTCCTCGGCTCTGTCTCTGTAGCCGGCTTCCCTGGTCTAATACCTGCGAGCTCTGTGACACTCAGACACCTCCGATCCTTCCGTGACCCCGCGGGACCTGGGGCCACGCTGACGCCACGTGGGCTTCACCCCAGTTTAGCCTCTGGAGCGATGTTCCTCTGTGGAGCAGACTTTTAAAAGTCCTGATTTAGTGCTCCGTTGCTCTGCTGCTTGCCGGGAGCCGGCCCCTCCCATTGAGGTCTATCTTCCCGTCACTTTGGATTCATTTCTCCGCCGGTCCTACCTTTCAGAAAGTGGTCGATTTTCTGTTTCTGGAATTGCTGTTCTTCTTCTCTTTGATCTCCCGTTGGATTTGTAGGTGTTTGCAATGGTTTGATAAGCTATCTAGCTGATCTCCTGCTACCTGATGTAGTCTCAGCCTGCTACTTCTCCGCCATCTTGACTCCTCCCCTCTTTTTCTTTTTTTTAAAGATTATTTATTTATTTGACAGAGAGAAAGACAGAGAGATAGATAGATAGAGAGAGAGAGAGAGAAAACAAGCAGGGGGAGCTGTAGGCAGAGGGAGAGGGAGCAGCAAGCTCCCCACTGAGCAAGGAGCCCGATGTGGGCCTCGATCCCAGGACTCTGCGATCATGACCTGAGCTGAAGGCAGCCGCTTAACCAACTGAGCCACCCAGGCACCCCTGTTTTCTTCTTCTTTTTTACGTTTTTAAATTTATTTAAGTGATCTCTATACCCAAGGAAGGGCTAGAACTCATGACCCTGAGGTTAAGGGTTTTATGCTCCTCTGACTGAGCCAGCCAGGTACCCCATCCTTTTGTTTTCATTTAAGTTGACAAAGGAAAACCTTGTCCTCTTCTTGCCAAGCTCACTCTTCAAGGTCCAAAGGGAAGGGAGGTGGGAGCGATGACACTGTGCATGTGTGTGTAGCATACTTAGCCGTTTTGTCTTGGAGGACTGGGTTTAGCTGTTAGAGGACTTTGGTTTTAGGCAGCATGAACCAATTCTGTCTTAAATGTGTAAAAAGACAAAATTAAAAGGAGTTTATGGTAAGGATCTGAAGGTATAGTTCATTGAATCAAGGAAAATCTCCCCATTAGACTTTGGAAAACAGAAGGACCAAGGCACACCAGGGATCCAGGAAGTCTCTTCAGGCTCCTCTCTCTGGATGAATGAGTTCCATATGGTTTTAGACTTCATGTCTACTATGGGTTGGATCGTGTCCTCCCCAAAACATATGTTGACGTTTTAGCCCTCCATTCCTGTGAATGGGATCTAATTGGGAAGAAGGATATTGGTAGATGTACTCAAGATGAGGTCCTGCTCATCCAGTGGTGAGCCAGTAGGGTAGTGATCCAGTAGTACTGGTGTCCATATAAGAGGAGAGACAGTGACATGCAAGGGCATGATGATGTGATGATGGGGCAGAGACTGGGTTACTGGGTTGATACATCTAAAACCCAAGACACAATGAGGACTGCCAACAAACACCAGATGCTAGGAGAGACAAGGAAGTGTTCTCCCCTATAGACTTCTGAGGGAGCATGTGGGCCCTGCCAGCTGCTTGATTTTGGAATTGTAGCTTCCAGAATTGTGAGATTAAAAGTTTCTGTTTTAAGCCACCGGTTTGTAGTGCTTGCTTATGGCAGCTCTAGGAAATGATTAGTGTTCTTCTGCTCCAAGTTCAAATCCCAAGAAGCAAACATCTGGGTACCTTAGCTTATGTCATGTGCCCACCCAAGAGATCATATTGGGAGGAGGAAGTAATTCTTCCAATGGTAAAGAGATGCTATTGTCAGGAGTAGGGAAAATGGTGAGGATAGCAGAAACAGGAGGTACTCGTGACACTGACCCATGTGTGCTGCTGGAGCCTCATGACCTGGGATGAAGATTCAGCAATGTGCAGGTCACTTCCTGGCCATGGGCTGCTCCTAACCCTGGTGGTGTTTCTGTGATTGGAGCAAATTCAAAACTCTACAAACTGAACATTATCATAAGTATCATGGTCACTGTACTGAAACTTTGCTGTTTTAAAAATCACCCAACCCACATAAGCACCAACCCAGCCACACATCTATTCACCCACTCATTCATGTCACATTAACCCTCCCTACCTTCTACTTGTCCATCCACCATTAACTCACCCGTATACGTATCCATCCACTCCTCTACTCCACCACCTGTTCATCCATCTAACTTCCACAAACCAGCGCCTACCATCTACCAGGCAGTATTTCTAGGTTCATTTGTTTATTCATTCATTCGATAAGTTAATCTTTGTTGAGTGCCTCCTAGGTGCCAGGCACTGTTCTAGGTGCTGCAGATAAAGCAGTGAATTAAAAGACATGACCTCTGTTCTCATGGAGCTTGAAATATACTTGCAAAGGTAGATTTTAGACCAATAATTAGGAAGATAAAATGTGAAGCAACTTCTCTTCTCCTAATGCCTTTCCCCCTGGTGCCTCTCTCTCCTCAATGTGCGTGGGAAGCTTTGATTTTGGAACATTTGCAGAGCATTTAGCATAGAAAGACGACAAAAGGAAATCATTTCTAGAGGTGAGTGAGATTTAAGTCCACTAGGTTCTAAGGTCCCTTAGGGCAGGAAGAGTGGTTTTAATTCATCACTTTACCCCCAGGGTCTGTCACGTAGAAGGCACTGAGCAAATAGTCGCTAAATGATAAAGAGGGAACAGACTTGAGTTTTGACCCATCGGAATGTTTAAAGGCAATTTTTTTAAAAAAAGAAATTAGGGAAGATCTTAGTAATATCTTTATAAATTTCACAGCTGTTCTGTGCCAGCCATTGTGGAGGTAGGAAAGCAGCCATGAAACGGAGAGGATGTGTGGACTAAAGAATCCAGAATAGATGATTCAAAGCTGATCGAATTTTAAGGATCCCAAAGAGCAAAAACAAATGGTAGGGAAAAAATATTCTCAGCACTATGTAGCTTGACAGGATGCAAACCACTTCCTTGAGTATATTTCTAACATATGCTTAATGCTTTTGTGGAACAAACATTTGCCTTTAAAAATGCATTTTTCTGTATTATAAGATGCATCATGATGGTAGAAGATGTAGAAAGGAGAGCCCCTGTGTGGAACCTCACCTTTTCCCCCTCAAAGGACCACATGGGTTCTTCCACATGGAAGAGATCCCAAGAGAGTGCCAAGCTGTGAGTGCCCCTCTGACAACACTTGACCGAGGAGACACCAAATGGAAGTGAGAGGGAATTTGATGGCACCTCTGGGAGGCTTCACTCTAGCAGCTTAGGACCCACTGGGAAACACTGGGACAGGTGGCCACACCAAGGGCGTATTAACCAATGTTGTTTCTAGATTCAAGAAGATTCCCTCAGTCCATTTTCAGCTGAGGTGATTCCTAGGAGCCTGAAACTCTCAGGTAGCAATAGGGGAGGATAGAGGCGGGAGAACTCTGGCACCCCACATCTGTCAACTACTGAGTCTTTGGAAGTCTCTTAATTAAAATCCCAGACACACGCACAAAGGTTAACTATAAGCTTCTATTCAGAAATGATAACATTGTTAATATTTGGATATAAATTTCTGCAGTCATTATTTTCTTGTCTACCTGTAGAAACGTGTACACAGAAAAGTATTTTTGACAACAGGATTTCATATATAAACACTGTTTTGTGTTGGCATGGCAATAAAATAGCTAAATAATACAAGATAGCATTCGAAGAGTCCACATTACAGTTTGAGGAAGAATGTTGACATTATGTCAGCAGTGTTGTCCAGTAAATGATTCTGCCTCACAATCATTTTCTGTCTCCTCATCTACAAAATGGGGATGAAGATAAAAATCATACCTTCCCTGGGAAGTTGTCTTGGGGAAAAAATAAAAATAAAAATAATGATAATCGTGGTAATAGTAGATGCTTCTGTGGAACCTACCATGCGCTGGGCACTGTACTCAGAATTTAACACACGTTAATCAACCAAACATCACAGCAGCCCCGTGAGTAAGGAACTATAATTATCCCCATTTATAGTTGAGGAAATGGAAGCACAGGGAAGTTAAGTAACTGGCCCAACATCATACAGCTAAGAAGTGGCGAAGGTGGGATTTGAACTCAGGCAGTTTAGCTCTTGTCTTGACTAGGCATCTAAGGAAGACTTAGCAACTGAGAAGCTTAGAGGCATGCTAGATGCAGGATTTCAGCAGAGTCCTGCCTCTTTCTCATCATGTCTTGGTTATGTTTTCTTCTGCGATGGTGTCATTCTCAGGCTGACTCAACCTGGCGAGAGGATGACCTTCACCAGGCTCATTACAAATGCACAGCTGGCAATGCTGAGTAGTTCTGACAATGTCCTGGGAAGGCTTCCCATAAGCCTGGCTTGGGGCATGTGCCTGTTTTGGGGAGGGTAGAACCAGCCTTAAGTGAGTCACTTGGAATGAGGCAGATTCCTATGGATTGGGAGTGGGATGGGTTCTCCAAGAAAATGCAGTGCCAGGCAGACGAAAATGATGTCTCCTACAGCCTTGCTGCTTGCAGTGTGGCCCACAGATCAGCAGCAACTGCAGCACCTGGGAGTTGTTAGAAATGCATGTTCTTGCTGCCCCTCCTGACCCACTGAATCAGGATCTGTGTTCTGACAAGATTCCAGGTGATTCCCGAACCCAGAGCTGTACTCCAGAGGGCTTTTAGAAAGTGAGGTGTGGTTACTCTCTCCCACTCCTCTTCTACACTGACTATATGAATGCGTAAACAGTTGTTGCAGTCATGATAATGGTCCCAGCTGGGAACTCTCACTGTGAGAGCAGTAGTACCCTTAAGTCTTGGCAAGAGCTCCCTTCCCTCCCCCATGGTTCTCCTTTGGCTTCTCACTGCCTGAGCAGTCCATGAAGGCTAAGAGGAGTGTCTACTTGGAGCCCACCCCTGCCCTCATAGACCTTGTTTTGGGTACCTGAGACTCAGGAATTCCTTGCACAGGTGGTCCCAAGCATATCTCTGCATGGGCCTCTCCTCCAGCCATTGGACTCTGAACACCCAGCTTCCAATGGGTCTCCAGCCCGCTGTGAGGTGTAGGACCTCAACAGAAGAGGAACAGTGCCCGGGGCTCCCCTTTCTCTGCAGAGTGGATCTGTCACAAGTGTGTGCACCTTTAGGTCCAAGGGCCAAAGGACCTCCCTTTTCTCCAAGCCCTTTCTGTTTACTTCTTCCCCTTCTTTTCTTCTCTCACAGCCCTTGTATTGTCTATAGGGTGCTTTGTGTTTGTTGGAGGAAGAACACAGGAACGATCTCAGGGAACAGAGCATGAAAGTAGTTTGTGGAGTAGTGAATGACCCCACCCCTAGGGTCAACACCATAATCGACCTGAGTGCACATGTTTTTCTTTGTCCCCGTGAACAAATATCCCTTGCCTAGATTTGGTAGTCTCATAACCCACAGGAGTTTTTGCTTTGGCACTGACTCTGCAGTCAGTTCATTTTAGAAGGTTAAGAATAGCCAGAATCATTTTCTTTACCTACCTTGTGTCTGCGACTTGGCTGAAGTATGTACACGTGAGGCTTTTATGGTGTGGAATAGAGCCAGGGGCTGGAAAAGAACACGAGTGGGCTGCTGGCCTGGACCAAATGAGATATTAATCTATAATAGGTGCTCAATAAATGTTTAACGAGTGGTTCTCTGTTCTTGCTTTCAAAATCTGTAGCATTTCCTGGTTAGGTACTTGAGGTGCTTTAGCATATGGTGCCCACTAGATGTCACTGTTGCCATGTTCACCAATCCTCTACCTCCAGATTCTTCCTACCCCTCCCCCACCCTGGTTTGATTTCATTAGACTGAGAACCCGAATATGCCCATTTTTAAGTTAGAAGGCAGATTTGCCTCAATAAATTATCAGAATCCTTGCTTTGTTTGTATATTGTCACTGACTTTCCATTACATTTGTGGTTTTTCTTGCTCATATTGGGTGTGTGGAGGTTTCTGTATACAGTAGGTGCTAAATAAAATTTGAATTGAATTGAAAGGGACAGTTTCCAGAAATTTGAGGAGATAGTGTCCTTCTACTTTAATTTGCTGAAGTACTATTTATTTATTAAAACGATTTTATTTATTTATTAATGAGGGGCCGGGGAGAAGCAGAGGGAGAGGGATAAGCAGACTCTGTGCTGAGCTAGGAGCCCATGAGGGGCTTGATCCAGGGACCCTGAAATCATGACCTGAGCCGAAATCAAGAGTCGGATGCTTAACCAACCAAGCCACCCAGGCGCCCCCTATTTATTTCTTTTAAATTAAGTAAATTCCTTGATTCTACCCAGGTTCTCAACCAGAGCTTAATCCAAATTTGGTGTGAATTTGAGTAGGAAAAAAAAAATCCCTAACCTCTAACAGAAAAGTAGCATTGCCTTTGAGTATAAATATAGGTGTAAATGTAGGTAGTAGTTGTACTACCTAGGACTCTGCCACCAATAGAAATCACAGTTTTTACAATACACGATTGTGGATGATTTTGAAGTAGCATATATACCTCATCTCCACTTTGAAATTAACATTGTTACTAGATTCACTGTTAGATCTTATCATGTGTTAGAAGAGAAGTGCATATATTTCTGTATCACACATTTACTTTTAAAGTATTTTGATAATCATATTTAGTGGGGTTGGTTTCCTTGGTAGTCATATGCATATTATGGAATGCCTTTAAAAACATCATGCTGAGAGGGGTTCTGTGGATTTCACCAGACTGACTAATGGTAGGCAGAAAAATGGCTCCCCAAAGACATTCACAACCTATGCCCTAGAACCTGTGAAATGTCATGCAACATGGCAAAGGGAGAATTAAGGGTGCAGGTAGAATTAATGTGGCTAATCATCTGACCTTAAAATAGGGAGAACATCCTAGAGAGGCCAGATGGACTCAATGTAATCACAAAGGTTTTTGTAAGTGAAAGAGGGAGTCAGAGTTGGAGTCAGAGTCAGAGGGTTAATGACTTTGTGATGATCGAAACAGAGTAAAGGGATTGCTTTGAAGAGGGAAGGGCCCCAAACCGAAGAATGTGAACAGCCTCTAGCAACTGGAAAAGGCAAGGAAACAGATTCTCCCCTGGAGCCTATAGAAGGAAACAACCCTGCCAACACCTTGGTTTTAGCCTTGTGAGTTCCGTATGAACTTTTGACCTGCAGAGCTGTAAGACAATACATTTGTGTTGTTCTGAGTGTTTAGGTTTGTGGTCATTTGTTAATAGCAGCGATAGGAAGCAAATACAGTGACAAAGAGGTCTATGGCACAAACAAATCTACCCGACCCTGTGTCGAGACTAAGGATCACTTAAGGACAGGTCTACCTTTGGTGGAGGTCGGTGGTGAATAAGGAGTTGTCTGTGGCTGTGTAGCAAATCACCCAAATCACAGCAGCTTAAACAATACACATTTATTATCTTAGTGTTTCTATGGGTCAGGAATTTGGGGGTGACTTAGCCGGGTGGTTCTGGCTCTGAGACTTTCATGAATCTGTGGTCGAGATGTGGGCAGGGGCTGTAGCTAGCTGAGGGCTGAAGTGGGAAGTCTTCTAAGATGGTGCAGTCGCATTGATGTGCATGGGAGGCCTCAGTTCCTTGCAGCGTGGACCTGTGCATGGGGCCTCTGGAGGATCCTCCCAACATGGTGGCTGGCTTCCCTGAGAATGGGTGACTTAAGAGAGAGGGAGAGAAAGGCAGAAGCCGCATGCCATTTACAGTCTGATCTCTGAAGTCACACCATCGCATCTGTCACATATATTTCTTAGAAATGAAGGGACAGGAATGAGGTCCACCTCAAGGATCAAAGAATCTGTAGACTTATTTTTGAACTATCATACTACTTCTGTCTCTTTCTTCCTTTTGAAAACTTCTATGAATAGATTCATATCAAGAGCTGAAACCAAGAAAATTGGGAGAAGGAGAGTCAGTGACAGACAAGAGCATGTATTGATAATTTTATTTTTAATTTAATTCATTAAAGCCCTCTTTTAATCGTATTCATGGTTGAAGTCTTAAGCCAAAGAAATAGTGTTCTTCCTTTGTAGAAATTCTGCGATTACCAACTTGAATTGGCAAGTGTTTTTTGTTTTTTTTTTTAAGATTTTATTTATTTATTTGACAGAGAGAGACACAGTGAGAGAGGGAACACAGCAGAGGGAGTGGGAGAGGGAGAAGCAGGCTTCCCAGGGAGCAGGGAGCCCAATGCAGGACTTGATCCCAGGGCTCTGGGATCATGACCTAAACCAAAGGCAGATGCTTAATGGCTGAGCCACCCAGGCACCCCTCTTTAGGGATAGTTCTACAATCACAGAAAAGTTGCCAAGATAGCACAGAGAGATATTGTATACCCTGTACGCAGTTTCCTCTATTGTTAATATCTTATATTACTGAGGTACATCTGTCATAACTAATGAACCAATATTGGTTCTATTGGTTCTATACTATTAGTAACTAACGTCTGTGGTTTGTTTTTGTTTTGGATTTCCTTTGTTTTTACTTAATGCCTTTTTCTCTGAGCAGTACTTTTTCAGATAGGTTTCTTCCATGTGTCTCTGGTATCTTCCTGGTACCAGCCCTTTTAGAAACGGCTATAAAAACAAGTAGGTATGATGAAGAGGACAGAAACTCTGGAGATGGATTTGGCTTTGAATCGTGCCTGTATTATTTACTGGCTGAGGGTCTCATCATATTTTCCTTCATGACCTCAGTTTCCTCATCTGTAAAACGGGAATGATGATCCATCATAGGAATGTTGTGATGATTAAACAAATCCATTTACATAAAGCACTTTGGATGATATTTGGCACATTAGCCATTTAGGGGTAGCTATTTCTATTGTTACTATCATTACTATTGTTAACTCAGGCATTTTGTGAGGTAATCTGGCCCAGAAGACCCTTCCTATACAACATGGGACGTGCAGAGTCCCTGTTAGTGTTTGGGGATGATTATAAGGGCTCCTGCACAAGTGACATGGATTGAGTCTTGAAGAATGGAGGGGTGTGGGTAAGAAGGAAGTAGGGTTTTGAGGAAGAGAGGTGATGGCATGATCCTTGCTGAGGGGATGTGTATCAGCCGGGGAGCTTTAGAGAAGGCGAGCTGCCCTGTGTGAGGTGTGAATGGCCAGGAGCTGGGCCAGGAGCCAGACTCATAGGCTGTGGTAGGGAATCTGGACTTTTCTCTTTCCTGTGGGGAATGGGGAGCAACTGAAGGGGTTTCAACAGGCGAGTCACTCAGATGAAGGTCTTGTAGGAATGAATTTGATGGAGAAGCAAATTGGAGATACATCTACACCTTTTATGTAACACCATGGGTTTTTTGTTTTTTGTTTTTGGTTTTTTCCTTCTAGTAGGCTGGCTGGAGTGGCGACCACCCCCAAATAACTGGATATTGAAGATGGCAGAGACGAATAATGCCTAACTCCCGCCTCTCCCCTGCCCAGGACTCATTGCTTGGAGTAGAGATGCTTGATGATAGGAAACACTTGTTTTGGGGTTTACATAAATAAGAGATACTTCTCTTGTGTTCAGACACTGATCTTTAGGGTCAGTGACAAATATAGCTACTATGGATTGGTCATATGGCAGGGAAGAGTTAGAAACACTAATGGATTTTTTTTTAATGATTTTTATTTATTTGACTGACAGAGATCACAAGTAGGCAGAGAGGCAGGTAGAGAGAGAGCGGAGGAAGCAGGCTTCCCGCTGAGCAGAGAGCCCGATTTGGGACTCCATCCCAGGATCCTGAGATTGTGACCTGAGCAGAAGGCAGAGGTTTAACCCACTGAGCCACACAGATGCCCCTGGATTTGGGGTTTTAAACTTCTGATATAAATTTGTGAAACCCTGGGAAGGAGCTTTGCCTGGCCTCTTATGAAGGTCTCTAAAGCAAGCCACAGTAGCTGCAGTGATCACCGACCGCTGTGTCATTCATAGGCATTTTCAATGGTTTGCAAGTAGAGAGAAATGAAATGCAGAGGCTTCATGTTAAAGCTTAATATATTTCATCAAAAAAGGAGGAGACTATAAGTACATTAAGGCTTCCTTGAAAAGCACCTGAAGTATAGAAGGGATCTCTTTCCTCATGATAGCATAATAAACTTAAGAAAGACCTCATAAATAGACCAAAGACTTTTTGTCAGACTGAAAGTCACATCTTAAGGCTCATCTTCGCTTGTCACAAGTGAATAGGTAACATACGGTTTTATCGAGCTTTCCTGAGAAAGCTTTCAAGACTGCTTACTTGATTACTGATTTTCAAGGTTTTATTTATTTATTTGAGAGAGAGAGAGAGAGATCACGCAGAAATCAGAGGGAGAGGGAACAGACTCCCTGCTGGGCGGGGAGCCCTTCAAGGGGCTCATCCCAGGATGCTGAGATCATGACCTGAGCCAAAGGCAAATGTTTAACTGACTGAGCCACCCAGGCACCCCTCAAATCTTAATTTTTTTGTAAGATTTTGTTTGTGTTTAGAAATGTATTAGGTTAACTTAGTATTTGGTGTCCTAATATCTAATTTCCTCTCCTTTTTATAAAGAAATGCTTTTTGTCCAGGATGAAGTATAGGAACAGAGTACAAATGGTAAAGTATAACATTAGTTAAAATAAAAAATATAAAATATAAGTATATAATATGCAATATAAAAATAAAATATAAGTAACAATAATGTATAAAAATTATAATAGAAAAATATTTTTAAAATTGATGTATAATAATAGAATATATTTTCCCCTGGTCATGAAGTTACTCCATCATCCACTGAAGTAATCATTTAACAAATGCTTTCTAGGTGGACTGAGGGGATAAAAAATGCTTTATTAATCCTATTTCCTTTCTGATGGGGAAGTTCACTGAAATCTATTACTTCCTGTTTACTTTCTTTTCAAAGCAGAAAGCTTTGAAACACAAAGCTGACAAAACACACCCATAAGGCCTATAAATAATATATGTTGACTTTGTATAAATGGATCTTTTTTGGGAGAACATATATAAAAATGAATGAACTGTGTGAAATTTGAACAAAAAAAATTTTTTTACAGTTGCTGTTTAAGAGCTAAAACACAACTTACACAACTGACAATTTTTCCTGTGCCATTCAAAGTTACGGTTTCTGAACTTAATTGTGTATTTTTAAAATTTCTCTTTTGAAAACTGATCTTGCTGAGAAGGTTTTAACTAAACTTTCCCTTGAAAAATACTTGAGCAAAATTTCCTTTTTAGTATCCTAAATTATAACAACAACAATAAAGTAAAATAAATTGTAATAACAAAATAATGTGATGTAGGAAAAACCTGGAAAACTAATACAAGGTCCCTCCAGCCTTTATTTGTTAAGACACCATACAGCCCCCTCACCTTTCTGAACTCTCCTGCTACCTCCCTGGAGTTCACTCCAATCTAGCCCATCCTGGCTTCCTCGCTTTTCTCTGAGCATACCAGCCCCACACTTGACTCTGGGCTCTGCCTGGAAATCTTTCCCTCTAGTCTCCATCTGACTGCCCCTGTGAACTTTTTTTTTTTTTTAAGATTTTATTTATTTGACACATAAAGAGATAGAGAGCACAAGCAGGGGGAGCGGCAGGCAGAGGGAGAGGGAGAAGCAAGCTCTCTGTTGAGCAAGGAGCCGGGAGCAGAGCTCAATTCCAGGACCCTGGGTCATGACCTGAGCTAAAGGCAGAGACTTAACCCACTGAGCCACCCAGGCGCCCCATGAATCCTAATTTTTATTTAAACAAGATGCATAGAGGACTTGTGTGCTCATTAAACTAAGGAATCAGGTCATTTAATTTATCGAACTTGTGAGCAGAGTTGTTTATAGTATTCCTTATTATCCTTCTAAATCCATGGGATCTGTCTATAAAGATGACCCCCTTTTAATTTCTCATATTGATAACTAGCCTTTGGTTTGTTGATTTTCTTTTCTGTTTTCCTGTTTTTAGTTTTGTTGATTTCTGCTCTACTTTTAAAATTATTTCTTTGTTTTTATTTGCTTTAGTTTTAAAACATTTTTTTTTTTAAAGATTTTTTTTATTTATTTGACAGACAGAGATCACAAGTAGGCAGAGAGGCAGGCAGAGAGGAGCGGGGGAGAAGCAGGCTCCATGCTGAGCAGAGAGCCTGATGTGGGGCTTGATCCCAGGACCCCGAGATCATGACCTGAGCCAAAGGCAGAGGCTTAACCCACTGAGCCACCCAGGCGCCCCTATTTGCTTTAGTTTTAATCTGCTCTTCTTTTTCTAGTTTCCTAAGGTGGAAGCTTAGGTTGTTCGTATTAGGTTGGTCAGCTTTTCTACTATGTGCATTTAATGCTGTAAATGTCCTTCTAAGCTCTGCTTTAGCTGCAGCAACAAATTTTGATAAATTCAGTTTAATTTTCGCTTGATCGTATTTGAAAAACGTCTTGAAACGAACGACTGCTTTGGCTCATGAGTTATTTAGAAGTATGTTGTTTAATTTTCAAATAGGGGATTTTCTGGCTCTCTTTCTGTAATTGTTTTCTAATTTAGTGCCAGTGTGGTGTGAGATCCTATTTTGTCTGACTTTCATTTTTTTTTGAATCTCTTAAGGTATGTTTTTGGCCCAGAATGTTCTATGTGAGCTTGGGAAGAATGTATACTTTGCTGTTGTTGAGTAGAGTATTCTACAAATGTCAATTAGTCCAAGTTGTTTGGTAGTGCTTTTCGGGTCATCTGTAGTCTTGCTGACTTTCCACCTGCTTGATGTATCAGTTGTTGAGAGATAATGAAGTCTCCAATTATAACTTGGGATTTATTTCTTTCTCCTTCCAGTTCTATCATTTTTTTAAAATAATTCTTTTTTTTTTTTGGTAAAGATTGTATTTATTCATTTGACAGAGAGAGAGATCACAAGTAGGCAGAGAGGCAGGGAGAAGCAGGCTTCCCACTGAGCAGAGAGCCGGACGTGGGGCTCGATCCCAGGACCCTGAGATCATGACCTGAGCTGAAAGCAGAGGCTTAACCCACTGAGCCACCCAGGTGCCCCAATTCTATCAGTTTTTACCTCATGTGTTTTGATGCTCCTTTGGTGGGTGCATACATATTCAGGATTGTTATGTCTTCTTGGAGAATTGATTTCTTATTTTATTTTATTTTATTTTATTTATTTGATAGAGAAATCACAAGTAGGCAGAGAGGCAGGCAGAGAGAAAGGGGGAAGCAGGCTCCCTGCTGAGCAGAGAGCCTGATGCGGGGCTCTATCCCAGTACCCTGAGATCATGACCTGAGCTGAAGGCAGAGCCTTCACTGTGTAATATCCCTCTTTATCCTTGATACTCTTCCTTGTTTCAAATCCTGCATTGTTTGAAATTAATAAGGTGAGTCCAGCTTTCTTTTGATAGTGATAGTATGGTAGATTTTTCTCTAAGCCTTTATTATTTATATACTATCTGACTTTGTGTTTAAAGTGGGTTTCTTGTGGAAAACATAGAGTTGGGTTGTGTTTTTATACCACTCACAATAAAGTGATTATAGTTTCATATCTATAATCTTTATCTTCTAGTAATTACATTTCTATTAATTACATTTCTATTAATTACATTTGTTTTTTGTTCCTTTTCCCATCCTTTTGCCTTCTCTGGTTTTAGCTGAGCATTTTATATGATTCCATTTGATCTTTCTTAGCGTATCTTTTATATTTCTAGTAGTTGCCCTGGAGTTTACGGTATATAGTTTTAGATAATTTAGGTACATTTTCAAATAGCATTATGCTGTTTCACAGGTATTGCAAGTACCTTAGAGTATTCCAATTTCGTTCTCTATCTCTTGTGACATTACTGTCATTCATTTCTTTTATCTATATGCTATAATTACCAAATATGTTGTTACCATTATTGCTTTAAATAAGCAGCTATATTTTAGATCAATTAAGAATGAAACAAATAAAATATTTTACTTTATTCCTTCTCCAACTCACTCTTTCTTTCTTTCTATCTATCTATCTAGAGCATGACAGAGCAAACAGAGGGGAGGAGCAAAGGGAGAGGTACAGAGAATCTTAAGCAGGATCCACTCTCAGCAAGGAGCCCAGTGCAGGGCTCAGTCTCACAACCTTGAGATCAGGATCTGGCCTGAAATCAAGAGTTGGACTTTCAATCCACTGAGCCACCCAGGCGCTCCCTCTTTCTTTCTTTATGCAGTTTCTGACTGATGTAATTTTTCCTTTGCCTGAAGAATTGTTTTGTTAATGTTCTTGCAGGGAAGTTCTGACAAGAATACGTTTTCTCAGTTTTCTGGTTGGTTTATTTTTTTATTTTTTTATGAAAAAGCTTTCATTTCTCCTTGCTTGGAAGGATAATTTTGCTGGATATAGAATTTTAGGTTGGTGATTCTTTTCCCCCAGACTTAAAATTTCACTCTTTTCTTGAATGTCTGATTTCTGTTGGGAAGTCCATAAAAATTCTTATCTGTATTCTTCTATAGGTTGGGTTTTTATTTTCCTCTTCTGTCTTCCTTCAAGATTTTCTTTTTGTCTTTGTTTTATTTTTCAGTTTGAAGATCATATAACATAATAATACAGTTTTTATTTTGTGTTTATCTCATGTGGTATTCTTTGAGCTTCCTAGAGCTGTGGTTGGTGTCTGTCATTAATTTGGATAGTTTTTGGCTGTTATAACTTCAGACATCTCTTCTGCTCCACTCTCTTTTTCTTCTCCTTCATACAGAGTTGGAAGACCATTCCAATTATGCTTATGTTATACCTGTTGAAATTGTCCCATAGTCCTTGGATGTTTTGTCCTTTTTTTTTTTTTTCATTTTTTTTTCTCTCTGCATTTCAGTTTGAGAAGTTTCTATTAATCTATGTTCAATTCTTGTCCCAGTTGATGCTCTTATGTTGTTGGAGACATTCTTCTTTTCTTTGACCATACTTTTGATTTTTAACATTTTCTTTTGACTTTTTCCTAAGAGTTTCCATCCCTCTGCTTACCTGACCCATCTTTGCATATTGTTTTCTTCTTCTTCTTCTTTTTTTTTAATATTTTATTTATTTATTTGACACAGAGAGAGATCACAAGTAGGCAGAGAGAGAGGGGGAAGCAGGCTCCCCGCTGAGCAGAGAGCCCGATGTGGGGCTTGATCCCAGGACTCTGAGATCATGACCTGAGCCGAAGGCAGAGGCTAAACCCATTGAGCCACTCAGGCGCCCCTCTTTTTTTTTTTTTTTTTATTAAAGCCCTTAATGTATCAATCATAGTTATTTAAAATTTCCTGTCTGATAATTCCAACATCTGTGTTTTATCTGAATCTGGTTCTCATGATTGCTGTGTCTCTTTGGGCTGTTTTTTCTTGTCTTTTGAATGCATTGTAGTTTTTATTGAAAGCTGAACATGTATTGGGGAAGAGGAACTGAAGTAAATAAATCTTTAGCATGAGGTTTTATGTTAATTGGATGAGGATTTGGACTGTGTTTTATATTTGTTTTCAAATTCTTCTAGTGTTTTTATTTTGTCTTTTCTCTTGGCTTTGGAGCATGTCTACATTCATTCAGAAAGAGTCTGTGCCTTAGGGCTCTTTGAGCTGTAACCCACTGTTTTTATGCTGGAGCCTTATAGTGAAAGGTTATAGCAACGAGAGTTTTCTATTGTCTGCTGGGAAGTCTCCATCTTTAGTAGCCCTGTGGCTTATGGTCATGACCTCCGCAAGGGCGACCTCCTCTAGTGGTACAGCTCCACCACCACCCCACCAGGGCTGCAGCATTCCCAGTCTGTTTCCTTGAAGCCCTATCCCTGTTGACTATGTTTTTTTTCCCCTTTAGATGAGACAGGAGCAGGAGGGTCTGGAGTATGATGAAGTCTCCGGTACGTTTCCCTATCATGACTCTTCCCCTTGCAGGAGCCACAAGGAGGTCCTGCCCAGATCTTTAGCCTGAGAACCTGGCGGGGTTCCTGGAGGGAAACCTTATGGCAGTGTGGGGGGGTCCCCCTTGATTTTAGCCCCAGCAGTTTCTTGCTTTTACGCTGGTCCACACTCAGTCCCCAGGAATTCATCAGAACCCTCATTTAAATATTCCCACCCGTTTCTGCCTCCATTGGCTTCTGCTTCAGTTAAGTCTCTCTCAGTTGCTGTATTTCTCTGGATGTGTCTGTCTCTTCATTTTTTTTTTTTAAAGATTTTATTTGTTTAAGTAATCTCTACATCCAACATGGGGCTCGAACTTACAACCCTGAGATCAAGAATTGCATGCTCCATTGACTGAGCCTGCCAGGCATCCCTATGTCTTCATATTTTGACGTGGTAGTTTGCCCCATGATTTCAGTTTCCTGATGAGTCTAAGAAAAGTGTTGATTTTCTGTTTATCCAGCTTTGTCTTATAAGAACGGGAGTGATGTCTTCCAAGCTCTTTACATGTTGGGGCTGAAATCAGAGCCATATGAAGGTGGGAGCAGCACGTCGGCTTAGACGTTTAGGTCCTAGGACCCAGAGGGTGGTCGAATGCATGCGGTGGCGCTGCATCAGGAGACTGGGGTCTGGCTTGAGGGAGCTCGTACTGCTTCAGGGACCAGAGCTTTCTTATTTGTTAAATGGGAACAATTCCACCTGCCTCAGAGTGCTGTGCGGTGACAAATGTGACAGCCGAGAAGTGTTACAAGGTCCTTCTGTCGGTGTTAAGACAGCCACACTCCACTTTCCTGGAACCTGTGGCTCGAGCATGGCAGCAAGGAGACTCAGCTTTCTGGGGCATTTCTTTCTCTGATGTCCTGTCTCTCCTGACTTGCCCTCTTGTCATGTCATCAGCCCCGTGTTTATAAAACATCAGCCTGGGACCTGGTTTCTCTCAGGCTGCTTCCCCCCCCCCCCCCCCGTCACACACACGCACACGCGTGCACATTCCAGCACTGGCAGGCCTCCAGCCATCAGAAACATGCATCCTGTCAGTTTAAAGGGGAGTTGGCAGACATCATTGGGAAAACACACTTGTTCTGGGATCTGGGCTCCCTGGAATTTGCTCCCGCCGGACAAGCCCTGGCCCCGGGGCGATGCCAACATAAGGCAATGCCACAAGCCTCCCCTCTTTGCCTGACCTTTTCGTACTCCATGCCTGTGGGCCTTGGAGGAGAGCAGCTGCAGGAGACTGGTTGACTTCCAGAAACAGCTCCTGTGAGCCAGCTGCTAGGGAATTCTCTCAAATGGGGCCTTCCAAGGGATTGCCATGTTTCTTGGTCCTAAAGCAGAGAAATTAGAAAGAGACGTGGAAAGATATTCCGTTTAAAATAAACCCCCTCTGTCTCTCCAGGCAGTTGAATAAAAGTTCTTTCATTTGGGCATATTTTATTTTTAAAAGTCCAATTTAACAGTTTTTAAAAACAAAGTGGAATAGGTCAGATATTTGGAGGGGGGGAAAAAAAAAACAGTGGAATTTTTTTCTTTTTCTGCAAGTCCCTCCTGGTGAGGCTGCTGTTTTAGGCACTTACGGAGTTTCTCACAATTCTGCTTGGACCGTCTTTCCAAAAGCAATAGCCCCCAGGTGACCCAGTCACCCTCATTTCCTTTATTTTCTGCCTTTGTGTCATTATTCCATGTAAGCCACTTGAGGCAGAATAAGGGCAGTAGGAAACCTCAGCTGATGCCATTTAGGTGACCAGCAGACTCCCTTAGGGTCCAGGCGAGAATATGATATGGCCTCTTCATGTGGTTTGGGACTACATGTGGCCTCTTCAAGATGTTCTACTTTGGGGGGAGACTCTGGACCAGCTTTCTGGGAGGAGTTGGGAAAAGAACAAATCCTATGGATACTGATATGATCCATCCCCAGTTATGGACCTCACCAGCTTACTGCTTCTCCCAAAGAAAACATCATGTAGGGGCAAATACAGCTTTCTTGATGCCTCTGCTTTACACGCATGTTCTGAAAATTCTCACTAACATCTTTGTCCTTTTCACTCGCTTTGCCTTTCATGGAGATGAGTCATCTTTATACATTTCCTTATGTGATTATTTTTTTAGGGCTTATCTCTTCTTCTGGGCTCCACTGAGGTCACTTACCATTACTGAATTCTTAGGGCCTACCACAGTCTCTGGCACAGAATAAACTTAATACTTGGTGGCATTGTTATTTTTCAATTTCTACTTTTTTAATTTTTTTATTTTTTTAAGATTTTATTTATTTATTTGACAGAGATCACAAGTAGGCAGAGAGGCAGGCAGAGAGAGAGAGAAGCAGGCTCCCTGCCGAGTGGGGAGCCCGATGTGGGGCTCAATCCCAGGACCCTGGGATCATGACCTGAGCCAAAGGCAGAGACATAATGCACTGAGCCCCCCAGGCACCCCTTGTTATTATTTTTTTTTTGTTTTCAATTTTTTTCAATTTATTTTTAAATTCAAGTATAATTAACATAGTGTTATATAGTTTCAAGTGTACAATATAATGATTCAACATTTCTGTACCTCATAGTAAGTATAATTTTACTCTCTTTCATCTAGTTCACTCATCCCCCCCCTCCCACATCTCCTCTGGTAACCACCAGTTGTTCTCTGTATTTGAGTCTGGTTTTTTATTTGTGTCTTTTTTCTTTGTTTACTTGTTTTGTTTCTTCAATTCTACATATGAGTGAAATCATATGGTATTTGTCTTTCTCTGATTATTTCACTTAGCATTACACCCTCTAGGTCCTTCCATGTTGTTGCAAAGGGCAAGATTTCATTCTATTTTAAGGCAGAGTAGTTTTCCATTGCATGTACACACACACACACACTCTCTCTCTCTCTCACACCTTATCTTTTTTTTTTTTTTTTTTTTTTTTTTTTTTTTTTTAATTTTTTTATTTTAATAAACATATAATGTATTTTTATCCCCAGGGGTACAGGTCTGTGAATCGTCTGGTTTACACATTTCACAGCACTCATCATAGCACATACCCTCCCCAATGTCCATTTCCCCACCACCCTCTCCCATCCCCCTTCCCCCCTGCAACCCTCAGTCTGTTTCTTGAGATTGAGTCTTTTATGGTTTGTCTCCCTCCCAATCCCATCTTTTCATTTTTTCTTTTCCTACCTCCCCCCAAACCCCCCCACCTTGCATCTCCACTTCCTCATATCAAAGAGATCATATGATAGTTATATTTCTCCGATTGACTTATTTCGCTAAGCATGATACCCTCTAGTTCCATCCACGTCGTCGCAAATGGCAAGATTTCATGTCTTTTGATGGCTGCATAGTATTCCATTGTGTATATATACCACATCTTCTTTATCCATTCATCTGTTGATGGACATCTAGGCGCTTTCCACAGTTTGGCTATTGTGGACATTGCTGCTATAAACATTCGGGTGCACGTGCCCCTTCGGAGCACCACGTTTGTATCTTTAGGATATATACCCAGGAGTGCAATTGCTGGGTCGTAGGGTAGCTCTATTTTCAGTTTTTTGAGGAACCTCCACACTGTTTTCCAGAGTGGTTGCACCAGCTTGCATTCCCACCAACAGTGTAGGAGGGTTCCCCTCTCTCCGCATCCTCGCCAGCATCTGTCATTTCTTGACTTGTTAATTTTAGCCATTCTGACTGGTGTGAGGTGGTATCTCATTGTGGTTTTGATTTGTATTTCCCTGATGCCGAGTGATGTGGAGCATTTTTTCATGTGTCTGTTGGCCATCTGGATGTCTTCCTTGCAGAAATGTCTGTTCATGTCCTCTGCCCATTTCTTGACTGGATTATTTGTTCTTTGGGTATTGAGTTTGATAAGCTCTTTATAGATTTTGGATACTAGCCCTTTATCTGATATGTCGTTTGCAAATATCTTCTCCCATTCTGTCAGTTGTCTTTTGGTTTTGTTAACTGTTTCCTTTGCTGTGCAAAAGCTTTTGATCTTGATGAAATCCCAATAGTTCATTTTTGCCCTTGCTTCTGTCGCCTTTGGCGATGTTCCTAGGAAGAAGTTGCTGCGGTGGAGGTCAAAGAGGTTGCTGCCTGCATTCTCCTCAAGGATTTTGATAGATTCCTTTCTCACATTGAGGTCCTTCATCCACTTTGAGTCTATTTTCGTGTGTGGTGTAAGGAAATAGTCCAATTTCATTTTTCTGCATGTGGCTGTCCAATTTTCCCAGCACCATTTGTTGAAGAGGCTGTCTTTTTTCCATTGGATATTCTTTCCTGCTTTGTCGAAGATTAGTTGACCATAGAGTTGAGGGTCTATTTCTGGGCTCTCTATTCTGTTCCATTGGTCTATATGTCTGTTTTTGTGCCAGTACCATACTGTCTTGATGATGACAGCTTTGTAATAGAGCTTGAAGCCTGGAATTGTGATACCACCGACTTTGGCTTTCTTTTTCAATATTCCTTTGGCTATTCGAGGTCTTTTCTGGTTCCATATAAATTTTAGGATTATTTGTTCTATTTCTTTAAAAAAAATGGATGGGATTTTGATAGGGATTGCATTAAATGTGTAGATTGCTTTAGGTAAAATAGACATTTTCACAATATTTGTTCTTCCAATCCATGAGCATGGAATATTTTTCCATTTCTTTGTGTCTTCCTCAATTTCTTTCATGAGTACTTTATAGTTTTCTGAGTATAGATTCTTTGCCTCTTTGGTTAGATTTATTCCTAGGTATCTTATGGTTTTGGGTACGATTGTAAATGGGACTGACTCCTCAATTTCTCTTTCTTCTGTCTTGTTGTTAGTGTAAAGAAATGCGACTGATTTCTGTGCATTGACTTTATATCCTGACACTTTACTGAATTCCTGTATAAGTTCTAGCAGTTTTGGAGTGGAGCCTTTTGGGTTTTCCACATATAGTATCATATCATCTGCAAAGAGTGATAGTTTGACTTCTTCTTTGCCGATTTGGATGCCTTTAATTTCTTTTTGTTGTCTGATTGCTGAGGCTAGGACTTCTAGTACTATGTTGAACAGCAGTGGTGATAACGGACATCCCTGCCGTGTTCCTGACCTTAGCGGAAAAGCTTTCAGTTTTTCTCCATTGAGAATGATATTTGCGGTGGGTTTTTCATAGATGGCTTTGATAATGTTGAGGTATGTGCCTTCTATCCCTACACTTTGAAGAGTTTTAATCAGGAAGGGATGCTGCACTTTGTCAAACGCTTTTTCAGCATCTATTGAGAGTATCATATGGTTCTTACTCTTTCTTTTATTAATGTATTGTATCACATTGATGGATTTGCGGATGTTGAACCAACCTTGCAGCCCTGGAATAAATCCCACTTGGTCGTGGTGAATAATCCTTTTAATGTACTGTTGGATCCTATTGGCCAGTATTTTGGTGAGAATTTTCGCATCTGTGTTCATCAAGGATATTGGTCTGTAATTCTCTTTTTTGGTGGGATCCTTGTCTGGTTTTGGGATCAAGGTGATGCTGGCCTCATAGAATGAGTTTGGAAGTTTTCCTTCCATTTCTATTTTTTGGAACAGTTTCAGGAGAATAGGAATTAATTCTTCTTTAAATGTTTGGTAGAATTCCCCTGGGAAGCCGTCTGGTCCTGGACTTTTGTTTGTTTGGAGATTTTTGATGACTGTTTCAATCTCCTTACTGGTTATGGGTCTGTTCAGGTTATCTATTTCTTCCTGGTTCAGTTGTGGTAGTTTATACATCTCTAGAAATGTATCCATTTCTTCCAGGTTGTCAAATTTGTTGCCATAGAGTTGCTCGTAGTATGTTCTTATAATTGTTTGTATTTCTTTGGTGTTGGTTGTGATCTCTCCTCTTTCATTCATGATTTTATTTATTTGCGTCCTTTCTCTTTTCTTTTTGATAAGTCTGGCCAGGGGCTTATCAATCTTATTAATTCTTTCAAAGAACCAGCTCCTAGTTTTGTTGATTTGTTCTATTGTTTTTTTAGTTTCTATTTCATTGATTTCTGCTCTGATCTTTATGATTTCTCTTCTCCTGCTGGGTTTAGGCTTTCTTTGTTGTTCTCTCTCCAGCTCCTTTAGGTGTAGGGTTAGGTTGTGTATTTGAGACCTTTCTTGTTTCTTGAGAAAGGCTTGCATTGCTATATATTTTCCTCTCAGGACTGCCTTTGTTGTGTCCCACAGATTTTGAACTGTTGTGTTTTCATTATCATTTGTTTCCATGAATTTTTTCAATTCTTCTTTAATTTCCTGGTTGACCCATTCATTTTTTAGAAGGATGCTGTTTAGTCTCCATGTATTTGCGTTCTTTCCAAATTTCCTCTTGTGATTGAGTTCGAGCTTCAGAGCATTGTGGTCTGAAAATATGCAGGGAATGATCTCGATCTTTTGGTACTGATTGAGACCTGATTTATGACCCAGGATGTGGTCTATTCTGGAGAATGTTCCATGTGCACTAGAGAAGAATGTATATTCTGTTGCTTTGGGATGGAATGTTCTGAATATATCTGTGATGTCCATCTGGTCCAGTGTGTCATTTAAGGCCTTTATTTCCTTGTTGATCTTTTGCTTAGATGATCTGTCCATTTCAGTGAGGGGAGTGTTAAAGTCCCCTGCTATTATTGTATTACTGTCGATGTATTTCTTTGATTTTGTTAGTAATTGGTTTATATAGTTGGCTGCTCCCATGTTAGGGGCATAGATATTTAAGATTGTTAGATCTTCTTGTTGGACAGACCCTTTGAGTATGATATAGTGTCCTTCCTCATCTCTTATTATAGTCTTTGGCTTAAAATCTAATTGATCTGATATAAGGATTGCCACCCCAGCTTTCTTCTGATGTCCATTAGCATGGTACATTGTTTTCCACCCCCTCACTTTAAATCTGGAGGTGTCTTCGGGTCTAAAATGAGTTTCTTGTAGGCAGCATATTGATGGGTTTTGTTTTTTTATCCATTCTGATACCCTGTGTCTTTTGATTGGGGCATTTAGCCCATTAACATTCAGGGTAACTATTGAGAGATATGAATTTAGTGCCATTGTATTGCCTGTAAGATGATTGTTACTGTATATTGTTTCTGTTTCTTTCTGATCTACTACTTTTAGGGTCTCTCTTTGCTTAGAGGACCCCTTTCAATATTTCCTGTAGAGCTGGTTTGGTGTTTGCAAATTCTTTCAGCTTTTGTTTGTCCTGGAAGCTCTTTATCTCTCCTTCTATTTTCAATGATAGCCTAGCCGGATATAGTATTCTTGGCTGCATGTTTTTCTCGTTTAGTGCTCTGAATATATCATGCCAGTTCTTTCTGGCCTGCCAGGTCTCTGTGGATAGGTCCGCTGCCAATCTAATGTTTTTACCCTTGTATGTTACAGACTTCTTTTCCCGGGCTGCTTTCAGGATTTTCTCTTTGTCGCTAAGACTTGTAAATTTTACTATCAGGTGACGAGGTGTGGACCTATTTTTATTGATTTTGAGGGGCGTTCTTAGCATCTCCTGGATTTTGATGTTTGTTCCCTTTGCCATATTAGGGAAATTCTCTCCAATAATTGTCTCCAATATACCTTCTGCTCCCCTCTCTCTTTCTTCTTCTTCTGGAATCCCAATTATTCTAATGTTGTGTCGTCTTATGGTGTCACTTATCTCTCGAATCCTCTCCTCGTGTTCCAGTAGTTGTTTGTCTCTCTTTTGCTCAGCTTCTTTATTCTCTGTCATTTGGTCTTCTATGTCACTAATTCTTTCTTCTGCCTCATTTATCCTGGCAGTGAGAGCTTCCATTTTTGATTGCACCTCATGAATAGCTTTTTTGATTTCAACTTGGTTAGATTTTAGTTCTTTTATTTCTCCAGAAAGGGCTTTTATCTCTCCGGAGAGGGTTTCTCTAATATCTTCTATGCCTTTTTCGAGCCCGGCTAGAACCTTGAGAATTGTCATTCTGAACTCTAGATCTGTCATGCTACCTATGTCTGTATTGATTAGGTCTCCAGCCTTCGGTACGGCCTCTTGTTCTTTTTTTTGAGGTGAGTTTTTCCGCCTTGTCATTTTGTCCAGGTAGGATTTGCTTTCTCCTGCTGTGGAATTCCGCTGTTCTTGGTGACTGAAGTTGGTTTTGGATGGTTTCTTGTTGATCTTCTGGGGGAGGGGCCTGTTGTAGTGATTCTCAAGTGTCTTTGCCGCAGGCGGAATTGCACCGCCCTTGCCAGGGGCCGGGCTAAGTAATCCGCTCGGGTTCGCTTTCGGGAGCTTTTGTTCCCTGAGCGCTTTCCGTAGAGTTCCGGAGGACGGGAATGAAGATGGCGGCCTCCCAATCTCTCGGCCCAGAGGAGCAGAGAGCTTGGGGTTCCGCTCCTCAGTGCGCTCTCAGAGCAAAGCGCCCAACAGTCCCGCCTCCCTGGCTTGCGGTCGCGCCTCGAGGAAAGCAGTCAATTGTTGGAGCTGGAGAAAAGCGCCGGGTCGCTTTTGTCTCCGTGGCCTCCGGCCGCGCTCCGAGCCCACCCAGCCTGCGACCGGCACAAGGTAACCCCGGGCTTAGAGCTCACTCCTCGGCTTTGTCGCTATAGCCGGCTTCCCCACTCTAATACCTGCGAGCTCTGCGGCACTCAGACACCCCCAGTCCTTCTGTGACCCCGCGGGTCCTGGGGTTATGCTGACCCCGCCTGGGTTTCCCCCCAGTTTAGCCTCTGGAGCGATGTCTCCCAGTGGAGCCGACTTTTAAAAGTCCCGGTTTTGTGCTCCGTCGCTCCGCCGCTTGCCGGGTGCCGGCCCCTCCCCCCGGGGTCTATCTTCCCGTCGCTTTGGATTCACTTCTCCGCAGGTCCTACCTTTCAGAAAGTGATCGATTTTCTGTTTCTGGGATTGTTGCTCTTCTTCTCTTCGATTTCCCGTTGGATTTGTAGGTGTTCACAATGGTTAGATAAGCTATCTAGCTGATCTCCTGCTACCCGATGTCGTCTCAGCCTGCTACTTCTCCGCCATCTTGACTCCTCCAATCTCACACCTTATCTTTTTTTATTCATCTGTTGATGGACACTGGGTTTGCTTCCATAATTTGACTATCATAAATAACATTGCAGTAAACATAGGGATGCATATATCTTTTCAAATGTGTGTTTTCATATTCTTTGGGTAAATACTCAGTAGTAATATTACTGGGTCATATGGCAATTCTGTTTTTATCTTTTTGAGGAACCTCCGTTCTGTTTTCCATAGTGCTGCATTCCCACCAATAGTGCATGAGGGTTCCCTTTTCTCCACATCCTTGCCAACAGCTGCTTGATGTCATTCCTTTAACTTAATCATCACCACAGCCCTATGGATAAGACCTATTATTATACCCATTTGACGGAGAAAGAAACTGAGACTTTACACAACTCCTTCAAGTCCCCCAACTGGAAATCTAGATCTGAGTGATTGATTCTCAAGCCCGTACCTTCAACCAACATACTATAAATCCACCTGCTAGGTACAGGAGTGAGAAAGAAAATGAACACACCATGTAATCTTATGAGAACTTAACAAGAAGAAAAAGAGGAAACATGCTTGAGGGACCTGTAAAAAGGAAGGTCAAAAAAATGTTTCAGGCAGGAACTCTCTGGAAGGCAATTTTGAATGCCAAGCACTGGCTCTGGAACATGTTTGGTTGGACCAATCACATTAATGTTTATTTTGGCGAATCAGTCAGAAACTTTCTCCTTCACCAGTCATCGGAATTTGAAAAAAAAAATTCTATAAATGCCATCTATTTGATAGTTTATTTCAGTTGAATGACTTTTTTTGGTTAAAAATATGATATGAGGGAGCAACCTATTTCAAACTTGTTTAACACTGCAGTTGTTAAGAGGATCATTCACCAGCCAGAATGTCATATTTTACCTGGAAGCAGGGTAGGCACTACCATTTTTTCGAGCATACCTTTTATGCAAGGTTCTTCACACTGAGTCATATGATAGCATCTTTGAAGACAGGTTGTGTCTCTTCCCTTTACTGTCTCTTACAGTGGCCAATAAATGGCTGGGGTTGGGCGGTCTAGGGTCTGTTCTGGGTTCTGCCTTTGTGAATCTCAGGCAAAGCCTATGATCTTCCTAGGATGCCATTTTATCCTGACTTAAATGAAGGGGGTGGGTTAGATGGGTCATTAAGGATTTTTCTGGGTTAAAAGTTCAATGAGTCCATGACTCCAGATGGGTGTTCTGGTCCCTCTTTTATAGCCCTCTCTCTTTAGGAATAATGGAAGCGCCAGAGAGGCCAAGCCGCTGTTCAGCCAACACCTGCACAGCCTGTCTGACAGGTGGGTCCTGAGAATAAGCAGTCTCTGGGTGGTGGCCAAGTGCTGAGCCTGCAGCCTGCAGCTGGCCTCCTTGGCTTCTGTTGACCCCTTGGCTGCCGCGTCAGTCTTTGGAATCTCCAAGTCTCCGGCAACCATTCAATAGTTTGCTTTTTCTCTTCCTGAGAGACAGTCAAGGGCGTTAGGGGGCTTGTTACTTTGGGAAGTCTGCCACATTTACAAATGCCTTGTAACCCCTAATGACTGACAGATTTATTTGACAATTTTTGATAAGTGCGTTGTTTGCGATTCGCTGGCGGACAGAATTATTTGTAATTTTGACTTGAAAGGCTGACCATTGGAGCAATGACTAAGTGAGTGTGCGTATTAAAAGGTCATTCGTCGTTGCCTAACATCCTGTCATATATCATCTTCTGATCTTTCTGTTTTTATTGTTTTGATCTCAAAAAAAAATCTGTTTTAAATGTGAGAGCTGGAAATTGGGAAACGACAGAACTATTTATGGTCCCCGTGAGCAGCCGGCCCATTTCAATGACAAACGATGTAAACATGTTGTGTTAAAATCCCAATCCTTTGCTCTTGATTTTAATTGCTTGGAATCCACTGTACTTGAGGCACCCTGGATTCTGTTTCCTGCTGAGATTCGGGAATGGTGACATCCTGACTTGGCAGATGGAGCATTACTCTGCTGAGTCATGGTTCTCTCAACTCTGTCCAGGTCTCCAGGAACCAAAGAACGAGAATGTGGTCACTTTGCAGGTGTATGGAACTGTTCCCGGTGCTTCTTGCCAAATAAAGAGAATGACTACCAACTCTTTTGCTTTAAAGAAAGCACTTTTTTCCTTTCCCACCAAGGCCACACCTCTGATAACGTGCTGATTTAATGCCCCAAACTATTAAATACGTGTTCTGTGACTTGTTGACTGGATGAATGGCCCGCCGAGCTCTCAGCACTTTATGTGTAATTTTCTCATTCGAGCCTCACAATACCCTTTAGAGGTAATTGCTGTCATTGTTCCCATTTTGAGGTGAGGACTGGTTTCCTGAACTTGGCTTAGGCCATTCAGCTAGTAAGTGGCAGAGACAAGATGCGAAGCCAGGGAGGTCTGATACCAGGGCCCGTGCTCTTATTATCCATGATTCACTGTAAGTAAATGACGCTAGTTCTTGGCTTCTTGTGTCAACAAGCCACCTGGGATATGTGTAAAACTGGCCGTAGTAGGAGAGGGAAGGTGTGGCAGGGACCAAGATGGCAGAAAGGGAGCTCTCTAGAGCAAATGCTTCCAAGTTCTAGAAAAAGAAACCAAATGGCCTTAAAAAAAAAAAAATCAGGAAGAGAAACTCACCAGTACATAGCATAATTTTTGCAAACAAAACATAACACTTTGGAGTTCAAAGACCCCAAAATAAGATGAATATCTTGTTTTTTTTTGTTTGTTTTTTTAAAAAGATTTTATTTATTTACTTGACAGAGTATGCACAGCAGGAGGAAGGGGCAGGCAGAGGGAGGGGAAAAGTGGGCTCCCTGCCAAGCAGGGAGCCCGACACAGGGAGCCCAACATGGGGCTGGACCCGAAGATCATGACCTTAGCTGAATGCAGATGCTTAACCTACTGAGCCACCCAGGCACCCCGATGAATATCTTGTTCTTAGGAACAAATGGACAAAGGAAAAGGATGAAATTTCAAAGGTGGAAATCAGGGCACAGACAAAGACCAAAACTTTGAAAGACCATTGATATCAATGGCTGATTCTCTTCTTGAAAGATACAAATTATTGAAATATATTTTCAAAGGTCTAAGGCAAATAGTGTCTGAGAAAGGAACAGTGGAAAGGTAATGATGAAAAATAGCACATCAATTCATGAGTTTCCCAAAGGCAGCTAAAGGAACAATGTCTTGTGTGGATACTTGCTTCGAATGTGCAGTATTTATTTATTTATTTATTTATTAAAAAAATATTTTATTTATTTATTTGACAGACAGAGATCACAAGTAGGCAGAGAAGCAGGCAGAGAGACAGGGGGAGGCAAGCTCCCGCTGAGCAGAGAGCCTGATGTGGGGTTCAATCCCAAGACCCTGAGATCGTGACCTGAGCCAAAGGCAGAGGCTTTAACCCACTGAGCCACCCAGGAGCCCCCAAATGTGCAGTATTTAAAAACGCACCTAGAAGGCGGGAAAATCATGACAGTTTATCCGTATTCTTAGACATGTAGTCACAAGGAGTAAATAAACCTTTTCCAGAATTAAAGCTGGGTCTTTGGTAGTCACAGAAGGAAAAAAAAAAGATTTCTACCATGTATTATTTTTTTACTCTCTGATACATCCTGAACATGTAGCTATTCACATTGGCGCGCGCGCACACACACACACACACACACACACACACACACACACAAATGTCTGGTTCCTTTTAACCGCTGTGTGGATATTCTACAACGTGGATATTTAGTTATCTTGTTACTTCCTTAGCAACAGACTGTTGAGGCTGTTTACATTGTTTCTGGTGCAAATGATGTCTCAAAGAGCATTCTTTGTGTATGCCTCCTGTGGTGGCCAGCACTCCTCCAGAGAGCCTGCTTCTGGAGGCAACGCTAACCGTCATTTCCAGCTGCCATCCCTCTGCTCTTATCACAGCCAGACCACGCTGCCAGTAGGCTGCAACCTGCTGCTAAGTGTGGCAGGGCCGTGGTACCTGCATGATACAGGATTACAGGTTTGGCTAAGGGTCTCCCCAGTGACCTGGCTTGAATTTTCGTAGAATTGCACTGTGCTCTGAAGGATCATCCTCCCTAGTCCCTCCTTCCTTTTCTCCTTTCATAGATGTTAGAACTTTGTCACAGCCTGAAGGGTCTCCTTGCCTTCCGTCCATTTCCCCTTGATTCTTTACCAGTGTTTCCCCCAGTAGATCTCTTGCATGTCCAATCTTGTCTTGGCATCTGCTCCTCGGGGTCCCAAACTCATCTACTCCTTGAACACCTTGGTAAATACTTCTCTAGGAAAACCTCAGAGAAATAAAAATGGGGCAGCCATTTTTATTTCAATACACATTGAAGTATGTGTATTTGTGTATCTGTTTGTGTATTTTTATTCTTATAGTATAAAGAAGGGCCTATAGCATATTTAAATAGCTTAAAGAATTTCAGAATCTGAGCACATTTATGAAGCCAGTACCCATATTGGGAAATCAAGCATCATCAGGCCCTCTGAAGCCCCATCACACTCCTTCCGGTCATTTCCTACCTCCTCAAGGCTACCACTATCTCACTCCTGACACCAGAGATTTGTTTCAACTATTGTTGAGTTTTTTTGTTTTTTGTTTTTAAAAGGAATCATGCAATATGTTCTTTAGTGTCTGGCTTCTTTCTCTCCATGTTCTGTCTGTGAGATTAATCCATGTTCATTTATTATCACTGCTGTATAAAATTCCATTTTATGACTAAACCACAGTTTATTCACCCATTTTATTATTGCTATAATTTCTAATTTTTGGCTACTAAAAGCGATGCTGAAATGAAAAATCTTGTACAAGTCTCCTAGTGAACACATGTAAGCATCTCTGTTGAGTGTATAACTAGAAGTAGAATCACTGGAACGTAGGGGGGCATAGGTAGTGCCCAACAGTTTTCCAGAGTGGTTGTACCAACTTATCCTCCCACCAGCAATGTCTGGGAGTTCTAGTTGCTCCTCTTACTCTTCAACACATAGTGTTTTTGGTCTTTTTTTATTTTAGGCATTCTAGTGGGTATGTCTTGGTATGGTATTATGGTTTCAGTATGCTTTGATCTGATGACTAATAAAATTGAGCACCTTTTAATATATTTGCCATTTGAATATCCTTTTTCTGTAAACTGCTTGTTCAAGTCTTTTGCCAGTTTTTCTTTTAGCGTGCCTGACCTTTGCATTGATTGTTAGGCATTCTTTATATTTTCTAGAAATGAAGGTATGTATGTATCTTTTAGTTTTAACTTTAATATGGCTGAAATACATTTCAGTGTGATTACAAAAATTTAAATGCCAAGGAGAGACACTTTCCGTGTGTCTTGGAGGAAGGCCATGGACCAAGTTACATTGAATTGATGTAGACTGTAAATTGCGTGGTTATCCCTACCACCAAGTTTCTTTCTTCTTCTGATGAAGCCAATTCTTGTCCTCCTCCTTTCTGTGTTGTGAGCTTATGATAAAAGGAATTTTTGCTCAATCTTTCTCTCTGAGAATTGGAAACCAACAATCTGGGCTGCTTACCCATACATCCGGAGATATCCATCCCTTGTGACCTCTAAGTAGGGATATCTGGTTCTCAGCTGGAGCAATGCTGTGGTGATTAATACTTAGAGTTATTTTACTCAGTGAGCTAACATGACAAACTTGGGAGCCTTCCTTTTTTTTTTTTTTTTTTTTTTAAATGTTTGCTCATTTAAATTTCAGTACTACTTTTAAGGCACCAAAACCTGTGTCATTAATAATAATCCAGAAGGTGACTGGAGTGAAATGCATTGAACTTGCAGTTATGATGTTAATGAGTTTATCTCTAAGATAGTGGTCCTCAATCTTAGTCACCCTTTATAATCAACTGGGGAGCTTCTAGAAATCCTAATGACAGGCTACAAGCCAGACCAGTTTATTCAGAATCTCTGATGGCATGACCCAAATGTCATAATTTTATAAGCTCCCCAAGTGATGCCCAGGTGGATTCATTCTCAGTGTGCTGATGAGATCCAGTATTGAGCCTGAAAAGGCTGAAGACCAGGCTTGACCTTATGAGATTCACAAAGATCATGAACATGTCCCTGTGGGAACTTTGGGTGGAGAGCCAGCCGAACTTTTCTATAGACAGACAATATACTACCCAGACAATCCTATTGACCAGTCTCCAGAAAGACTGTACAATTTCCTGTGTCGTTAACCCCAACTACCTTAGCTAAACCACAGCACCTCCTCTGTGAGATTTGCAAGCAACTCTTGGCTTCACTTTCCCAGATAAATGGACTGAAGGGATGGGAAGAGGGTAGGCTGGAGTCAGAGCATCAGAGAGGGGCAGGAGATGGGAGAGATGGCATATAGACCCTCTTTTTTCCCCTAGAAGAAGGGTGCCCCTGAGGCACCGTTCTCATCCTGAGGACTGAGGGACTGTTCTTTAATTATTTTCTCCAATCCAAATTGGAAAGGTGGATTTGAGCATTTTGGGGAACTTCAGAACCTGTTTCTGAGTCAGAAATTGTCCATTCCAGCCACCGCTGGACATACCCAGGTTATATCACACTTTAGAATTTGCTATGGCTTTAGCCCTTCCGTATAAACTCTGCCTGTTGGCACTAGGGCTGCTGGGCTGCTGGTTTTAATCCTTCATAACCTGCTGGTTTTGAGTCTCAGTAGGAGGAGAAAATTTCTAGGCAGCCTTGCAGAGCAGAGGGAGATGTGAAAATCTTCACCAAAGGAGGCCTCCTAGGAACATTCTTTTATGTGACACTAAAACATTCAAACAAAGTAAGGAGATAGAGAAAGAAGGTGGGAGGAGAGGGAGAACACCAAAGAAAAATCCATCAAGGCTTTAAAACCCAATGACTAGTCAGTTTTTAACAATACTAAAATCAGATTAGGCCAGGAAGGGAGCAATCTCCCTTTCAGTTGAAGTACAATGAAAAAAAAAAGTCAGAATACAATTTCTGTAGGATGGAATTCAAATGCCAGAGGCTGGACTTACTGCTTCTAATCTTAAATCTGCAAAGATCAGGCAGTCTTAACATTGAGGGGATAAAATTGGGCTCAAAGAAAATGTTCATTTGAGTTCCGGAAGCTGAATTCCATTTTCTCTCCAAACTTTATCTTCCAAGATTGCTTCGTCTTGTGCTTTACAGGTGACCTATGAACCACATGGGTTTGACCTGCATGGGTCCACTTATATGTGAATTTTTTTCAATACATATATTGGAAAAAAATATTTTGGAGATTTGCAACAACTTGAAAAAATTTGCAGAGGAACCCAGTAGCCTAGAAATACTGAAAAATTCAAGAAAATTGTAGGTATTATGGTAAAAATAATACATACAATACATACGCAGAATATGTTTCGGTTGACTATGATATTGGTAAGGCTTCTGGTCAACATTAGGCTCTTCATAGTTCAGTTTTTGGGTAATTGAAAGTTATACCCAGATTTTCGACTCTGCAGTTCCCCTCACCCCGCACCCTGCACCACTGTCCATTGTCCAAGAGTCACCTGTAGTTTGAGATGGTTCTATCTAAAATGAGAATGATGGCATTTTAAGATTGTTCATCTGTGTTTCAAGTCTTGACACTTTAGGATTTCAGGCTCACACCATGTGGCCTTTTTCTCCTTTGATAAGGAATGTGAATGGTAGGCAAGTCAATGGAGAAAGATTGTCTTTTTGTATGCAGTGGAAAAGAGTGTTTCCCAGTAGAGGGCATCCTTACGTAAAGAATTTCTCTTTACCCTCAATTATTTGCAGACACTGACGTGCATTAGGGAACAGAGTTTTCTTCTAAAAGCCTTACCATTTAGCTTGTTTTTTTGGCAAGTCATTTATATATAAGGTGTTAAAGTGTTAAGAAGATTTGTTCCAATATTTTTCTTAGTTGGGTAAGTGATAAGTTGTACTTGAATGATGGTGGTAGCAGATCGTAAAATGGTTTAAATTTGTGATTTTATTTACTCGTAAATTCAACCAGTATTGATTGAGTGTCTCTTGTGTGCAAGGCTCAGGGTTTTGGGGGTGGGTGTACAAGGGTGAGCCTGAGTCAGACCTTCCTGGAAGAGAATTCCTGAAATACAGGGAGAATAAGACATACATGCAGGAAGTTAAAATAAAAGACAAAATATTTGTTCTTGTTTCAAATACTTGCTGACTTCTCTAATATTAATTATTGGTGGGCTTTAGAATTCTTTCCATTTCCTGTTGTAGATAGTGGCCAGAGCACTCAAGTTGTTTTAAAATCCTTTAGCTTCTGCCAGAATTGATTTGTTCAAGCCTCCTTTCTTCCTATGTTTGAAATCCAGCTATATTTTAAGAGGAAATTAATCTGTACATTGCAATTCCAGCCATGATTTTTAAAATAGATTATTTGGAAAGACTTGTTCATTGTCTTGGTTTCCTCTAAAGTCTTTCCATTTCTCGTCAAAAAGGGGAATTATTGTAACTCGGCTCTCCTCCACCCAGAGGAAATCTAGAGTGAAATTTGGAAGTGGGGAGTTGCTTAACCTTTTCCTATCAGAGTATTGGCAGTAGAAGATTTGTTGAAAGTGTGTGGGTTGAGTGATACTCTGTAGGCTTAAGACCAGGCCACAGGCTCCATGTGATTCATCTAATCCCTGCAGGCCGATGTCCCTAGATGAGAAACAAGCCACTCTCCAAGTTCAGATGCCTTCTCCACATCAAGGATAGGACAACTCAAGCCACAAAGAGAGCCAGACGAGCAGTTTCTGAAGCTTGTTATCTTACTAAAGGGGTTTGCAGCACCTTTTCCAGAGGTGGACAGAGGGGTGTGGCAGGGCAGTTATGAATGTGGAAATGCTTTTCATCTTGGGTTCCAGGTTCTGTAAAAGCTCTAGAAGTAATACCTGGAACCTAGGCTGTAACGTGGGGAGCTAAGTGCTGGACCTTAGAACATACGAGTAGGTTTGGGCTCTTCCAGAGGAAACACAGGTGTTTGCTCAGTGGCCTGGACTCACAGAACTTTCTGTAATTGTCCTGCTATAGGAGAAACCAGAAGCCCAGTGTGCTGGGCATCTTGGGGAGGGCACCATTTTGGAGGCCGGTTAAGGTTTTCAGTCCTTGGCTCATTTCCAGTGGCAGTTTCTATGGTGTCATTGCTAGTCCTTCATCCAGATCTCTTTTACTCGACAGGTACACTCATCTCGGATGCTGTGAGTGTTGGCTTCAGATGATTCCTAGCTGTGCCTTTCTCTAGAGAATGTCTCTCATTGGAAAGGCTCACCTTGTCATGAAATTTATGCCCCTCTCAGCAATTCACACATGACTGACTGAAAATAGGGTACAAAAGGTCATCCCCCTTAAGGTAGGAACCAACTTTGTGGTATGACTCATGCTCGGGTTCCCCGTGGAATCAGGCTGAAGGAAAAGCCCAGCTGAGATCCCCTCCATCTTGCTTAGCAACTTGTCTTCCATCCTGCTTCCCTCAGTCCCCTTTTCCCAAGAGCATTCCTACAGGAAATCATCTCAGGCTCTGCTTTTGGAAACCTTACCTGAGACAGCCCCTCTTTTGACTTGGTAGGACAAATAGTATTCTTTGCTTTATGTAATGTATTGTTGTCTATCAGCAGTCACTTCCTACCCCTTTGAAGAGAACACATTGTATTCAGAAGTCAGGTGGCTATGTGCTTCAGTTCATTCTGGTCTCCAAGGGTCAATCTTGTTAAGTCCAAGCCAGTTGTGATAGTTTCATTCTCCTTTCCAGTGTTGTTTAAGAACTGCATGTGACCATTAATCTATGATAAGGGAGGCAAGAATATACAATGGGGAAAAGACAGTTTCTTCAATAAATGGTACTGGGAAAACTGGATAGCTACATGCAGAGGAAAGAAACTGGACTACTATCTTTTTTTTTTTTTTTAAGATTTTATTTATTTATTTAACAGAGAGAGAGAGAGAGATCACAAGTAGGCAGAGAGGCAGGCAGAGAGAGAGAGGGGGAAGCAGGCTCCCCGCTGAGCAGAGAGCCCAAGGTGGGGCTCGATCCCAGGACCCTGAGATCATGACCTGAGCCGAAGGCAGAGGCTTAACCCACTGAGCCACCCAGGTGCCCCGGAAACTGGACTACTGTCTTACACTACACATAAAACTAAACTCAAAGAGGGTTAAAGACCTAAATGTGATACCTAAAACCATAAAAGTCCTAGAAGAGAATATAGGCAATAACTTCTCTGACATTAACCATAGCATATTTTTCTGGATATATTTCCTAAGGCAAGGGAAACCAAAGAAAAAAACAAACCGTTGGGACTACATCAAAATAAAGAGCTTTTGCACAGCAAAGGAAACCATCAACAAGACCAAAAAACAGCATACGGAATGGGAGAAGATATTTGCAAATGATAGATCTGACAAGGGGTTAATATTCAAATTATTTAAAGAACGTATACAACTCAAGACCAAAAACTCAAATAATCTGATTAAAAATGGGCAGAGGACCTGAATAGACATTTCTCCAAAGAAGACAGACAGATGGCCAAGAGACACATGAAAAAATTTTCAACATCACTAATCATCTGGGAGATACCAATCAAAACCGCATTGAGATATCATCTTTAACATGTCAGAATGGCTAGAATCAAAGAGACAAAAAATAGTAAGTGTTGGTGAAGATGTGGAGAAAAAGGAACCCTTGTGCGCTGTTGGATGGAATGTAAATTGGTACAAGCACTGTGGAAAACATTATGGAAGTTTCTAAAAAATTAAAAATAGAAAAACCATACAGTCCAATAATGCTTCTATTGGCTATTTACCCAAAGAAAACAAAAACCCTCATTTGAAGAGATATGTGCACTTGTATTTTATAGCAGCATTATTTACAATAGCCAAGATAGGGAAGCAGCCAAAATGTCCATCCATAGAGGAACGGGTAAAGATGTAGTGTATGTTTAAAAAAAATAGAATATTACTCAGCCACAAAAAAGAATGAACTCTTGCCATTTGCAACAACATAGATGGACCTAGAGGGTATTTGGCTAAGTGAAATGAGCCAGAGAAAGACAATACCATATGATTTCACTTTTATGTGGAATCTAAAAAACGGAACAGACAAGCAAAGAGCAGAATCCAATCTATAAATACAGAGAACAAACTGATAGTTGCCCGGAGGGAAGTGGGGGTGATGGGCAAAACGGGTGAAGGGGAGTGGGAGACATAATCTTCCAATGGTGGCATGAATACCTCACAGGAATAAAAGGCACAGCCTAGAGAATATAGTCAATGCTATTGTAATAGTGTTGTGTGGTGACAGATGGTAGCTACACGTGGGATGTGAGCACAGCACAACATAGAGAATTGTGGAATCACTATGTTGTATACCTGAAAGTAATGTCACGATGTGTGTCAACTATACTGAAAAGAAAATGTGCATGGCCTAGTTCTAGTCGGTGGCACCTAAGGGAAGCCTGTTGAAGGGCATCTGAATGTGTTTTCTTTCATCTTAAAAGGAGAGTGAAGGAGAACATATGTCTGTATTTTTTTCTGGACGTCGTCAAGTGACCTTGTGATAGGGGAGCTTCCATAATCATTTTGTGATCACGAGGGGATGCTAAAATAATCTCACCCTCTGAGATTGTGAAGTCATTGAGCCATTGAATTAACCAATCCTGGACCCTCCCCACTTTAAATTATGTAAAATCACAACATTCGTATTTGCTTGAACAATCTTTAGCTGAGCCTGCTGTTACTTGTAAATGGGAGCATAGTATCTATGAAGCTAGTCTGGGAACAAGTTACTTTGTAGTGACCAAGTGATAGTGAGAACATGGAAACAAGTAACTGATACTCTCCATTCTGTTTTTCTATCATAAAGAGGAAAATGGGTTGGTAATAATGTATATGGTACTTTGTTTTGGTTTGTATAGCTGGATTATCGAATGAGCCTAGCTTAATAGAAGCCACAACAGGAAATGGGCTTTTCTTCTTTTGCTGACTTTAAACATTCTGTTGCATTTCCCTTGCCTCCTCTGCCCCCATGACAGCTTTTTGTTCACTTTCAGCTCTAATAACTGTCTCATTTTTGTGTTATGAAATATAGTGCAAGTTAAGTCAATACTTTGAGGCATGCATTCAGTTAAAAATACGTTCTTTTTTACAACCCAGGCCTGAAGACTCGAGTTTAGGGTCTGGGAAAGACGAAGCAGTGATGGTTTATTTTTTCACCATCCCATTCTTGCATCCTATTTCCCAGGGTCTTTTTTTACTTAGCTAGTGCTTGGTGTGGTTCTCATGGCTGCTCTCTGCTAGCCAGCATTGCCTCTGTTATGGCTGGCTCTTCTGTGGGACATTTTTATGGGCTTCCTAGACATTTTCACTGGGGAACTCTTGTATTTTGTATTCCTGGAGCTGTTGATTCACTTTTTGCTTGATCTTCTAGCATCTCACTTTAGCTCCTGCCCTCCTCTCCCAGCTGTATACCCCATGGAGCCTCTCCCTCTTAATGGGGTATGATAAGATGCCTTAAGCTTGTCTGCTTGTCTGTCTTCCATGTTATCTCCTTCATCAGTCAACTCATGGATCCTCACCCTACTGAAAGGAGACCTGAAACTTCCCTAGTTTTTGCCTTCTTGCCCTCTTCCTCTTTGCATTGTTCACCACAGACAGCTTCAACCAGTCCCTTAACCCAGCATTTGGAATTCACATTGCAAGAAGAGGACACCAGTCTCATTCCTATTTGTGTAGGCTCCAAACTCCTGGTGACACATGACAAGTTATGCTAAGGGTTCTTTGACATGTTCCACTGTGGTTGCCACCCCAAATGGGCCCTCTTGTTTTTGCTCTGCCAGGATATAGGAAGCCAGTCTCCCAGTCTCACTGACACTGAATTCTCTCTGAGGTGTTCTGTTGGGGGTTCTTCTTCACTTGGTCTGGGGCAGGATGGAGGAAGCAAAACCAAAGCATTTTTGTTATTATTATTATTTTTAATTTATTTTTGAGAAAGAGAGAGCGAGCACAAGCTGGGGAAGGGGCAGAGGGAGCCGGAGAAGCAGGCTCCCAGCTAAACAGGGAGCCCGATGCGGGACTCAATTCCAGGAGCCTGGAATCATGACCTGAGCCAAAGGCAGACACTTAACTGACTGAGCCACACAGGCGCCCCCAAACCAAAGCATTTTCTGTCCATTGAATTCCTGCCATTGCTGTCCTTCAAATTTCTTTCTTTCTTTCTTTCTTTCTTTCTTTCTTTCTTTCTTTCTTTCTTTCTTTTTTTTCTCTGATTTAGGCTGGAAGTGTGTAATAGAGATCGATGACAGCCTTTTGGCCACCTGAGGGATGGCTGTCCTATTAGTTTCCTACGGAAACTAATCACAAACTTGATAGCTTAAAACAACACAAATTTATTATCCGAAAACTGTAGATGAGCAGTCAGCCAGTCCCCAGGGGCATCCTCCTAGGAAGAAAAGAGGGTCTCTATGCAAGGTCTGGAGTGGGTGCCCTTGCTCCCCTCTCTCCCATCTCCTGTCTGCCGAGGGACATAGTCAGTCTAAAATCAGTCTCGCGGGGCTAAAAATCAGTGTGCCATTCATTCCTTCTGGAAGCTCTAGTGCAGAATTTGTTTCCTTCCTTTTCCTAGCTTCTTTGGCACCTGCATTCTCTGGCTTGAGGCCTCTTGCTCCGTCTTCAAATCAGCAGTGCAGCATCTTCCAGTCTCTATCTCTGCCTCCATCATTACATTGCCTTCTCTGGCTCTGAGCCTTCCGCCTCTCTCTTATAAGGACTTTTGTGATGATACTGGTCTCACCTGAGTAATCCAGGATAACCTCCAGTCTCAAAATCCTTAACTTAATCCCACCTGCAAAGTCCATTAAGCCATGTAAATGACATATTCACAGGCCCTAGGGATTAGGACAAGGACATCCCGGGAGGGCAGTATTCAACCTACCAGGATTGTGGTACTATAACTAATGTTCTCCCATGTATGGTTCATCTCCATTGTGAGGCACAGGAATAATTAAGATTCCTTGTCCCCTTCAAGTTAGGTATGGTGATGTGACCAGTTCTGGCCAATGAAATGCAAGCAGAAAACATGCATTTCACTTGTGGATGGAAGCATTTGATTGCCAGTGCTTGACTTCCACCCTTCCTTTTTCTTGCGTGGCAAATCATGTGGATTTGCTTTATAAGAGAATGGTGCCTCTGTCAACTTGGGTCCCTGAGAGATGACACAGAGTGGAGACATCGCCTAATCTGCCTTAGCTGTATAGTGGAAACAAAAAAACTTTGTTTTATTTATTTATTTTTTTTAGTTTGAAGCATTTTATTTATTTATTTGACAGAGAGAGAGCGCATAAGCAGGCCAAGTGGCAGGCAGAGGGAGAAGCTCAGTCCCAGGACCTCAAGATCATGACCTGAGCCAAAGACAGATCCTTGACTGACTGGGCCACCCAGGTACCCCCAAACCTTTGTTTTAAAGCACTGAAATTTTGAAGTTGTTTGTTACTGCAGATTTACCTTGTCCATCTTTTTGGATGTAATTTTCAGCTTTGAGCCCTACCCTGAAATTCTAAGAGGAAAGTCCCATTCAACATGCTGTCACCCTTAGAATTGAGTTTCCATTTGGGGTCTGTTTCTATACATTTCTTGAGAGTACCCATGTCCTAATCCTATAATGATAAGATAACTATGATAAATGAATTTCTTTGTAGCTAACCCATAAAGAAATCCCTTGAGAAAACCTTTGAAGATTTCCGGGGGAAGGTCATCATTATAAAAATCTGCTCTTATCTGGCCTGTTCAGCCTCACTGCCTCCTCTCTCCAGCCTGTAACCTCCATGTTCTGGACCCACTTGCTCAGTTTTTACCTCTGAACATTCACCCTAACATATAGTCACTTTTCCTTTTGTCTCTCCTCTTCCATGAATTTAAGTCATCAAGGTAAATGCTGGTATTTACTGAGCATTATTTTAGATTGGATTTCCCTAGATGTAGGCTTTAAGACAAGGATTCTAGAGCAGGTTGGAGTTTTTGGGTTTTTTTTTTTTTTTTTGAGAGATAATCCTGGGAAACAGCAGCAGAAGAGTAGGGAAGTGGAAAAGAGATGAAAAGGAATCCAATATGGGGTACATTAATGAACAGGTTATTACTGAAGACAAGTGGGGCTCATACCTGCTGGGGGCCTCTGGGAGAATGTGTAGAACAGAGTTCTGCAGAGTTGTTCTACCAGACAGCCAAAGGTACTGGGCTATTAATCCACCAGCCCATGACCACAATTAGTTGAAGACTGCTTCCAGCAACTTGTATTCTCCAGTTCTAACTTTTCCTTGTGCTGATTAGCACAGTCCAGCCACAAGAACAGTCCTGTGGGGGCAGATTTACAGATGTGAATGGTAGGAAGTCTGACCTGGAGGGGTCTGGGGAGTGCAGAGAACACTACAAGATCTCCTGTGACCATGTCCTGTGCTCAGAGTGCTGGATGGGTGCCTCCAGTCACAGGACTGAGGAAGGGAGGCAGACAAGCACCCATTTACTCTACCGTGAGGCAGGATGTTTGGTGATAGATGGGCTAAAAAGAAGCATGAGAATGTGGAGGAAGGAGAAATTCATTTTGCTTTAGGAGAGCTGAGAAGATGGATTTTGATTTGTGCTTAAAGGGTGGAGAGGATTAAGCTAAGAGAGGAGCTTGTTTCAAGCTGAGGGACTAGTGTTTGCACAGCTGTGGCTGCTGCAGCCTCCGATTGTTTGAGGACAGTTGGAAGCAGTGGGTTTGAATGGGACAAAAAGTGGTTGAGAGGAAGGAGGAGATCGGTTGGAAAAGCAGGGGCTGGACGATGGAGGACCACGAGTTCAACTGGTGATATTTTTCATGGCAGGGACAACGTATTACATTTTTAAAACTTGTAGATAGACTTAAACCCTTGCCCTGGGCTGGGATCCCTTAGGAAATGCCTGATCCCCCCGCACCCCTCAACCCCCCATTTACCTGCATCCTCTTCCTCCTCTTTGTGCTCTGGGTTTGTTTTTTTTGGGGGGGGGGTTGCTTTTTTTGGTCTATTTTTCTGAATGTTTCCTTTCTAATTCCTTTAGGTGATTCCCCCTTACTCATTCTAGGTCCAGTGTTCCGGGCACAGAGCCTTTGCTGGCCTTGGTTTCCAGGTGCTCAGGGCAGTGGCAACCATCATGTGTCATGTCCGCCTCGAGGCTCACCTTCTCTGCTTCCTCCCTTGGGCTCCATCTGTTTCTGACTCTGCTTGACTCTTCCTTTTCTCCTCAGGTAATTTTCCTTTTATGCCATAACGTGGGCTGTGAGACTCTTGTTTAGTAATTGCAGTGCTTTTACGAGAACCGTACGTCCTTCCAAGTCTGTTGTGCCACACTCATGACAAAATCTGCTTGTATCTTCTGGAATCTGTTCAAAGTCGCACACAATTCCTCAGTTCTCTCATTTGATAGATCACTGTTTCATATGCAGTACTCGAGAACGGGGCTGATAATTGTATTTACAATAAAAAAATAAATAAGTATGCAAATCGAGTTGTTATTTTTTATTTCTTTAGCTCTGCGAGTGCTCTGAGGAAAGCTAGTGCAAAATTAATTTGTCTCCAGTAGGCATTGACATTAACAGTGGACACTAAGAGAACCTTTACAGTTTGCTAAGTCCTGTTCTGTGCTTTTTATGGGAATTGACATTTTTAATCATTATGACAACCCAAGGAGATTGTCTTCCTGTTATCCTCATTTTACAAAGAAAGAGATGGAAGCAGAGAGAGGTTCAGTAGCTTGCCTAAGGTCATCCATTTTGGAAGAAGCAGGGTTGGGTTTTAAACCCTGGTACTGGCTCAGAGTTGCAGCTCCTTCCCAGGAAGCTAGAGTTAACCACCAGGCTACATTGCAAGGGTTCTGGGTGTGCAGTCCTGGCACCAGCGGCCGCAGCAGCACCTGCGGGGCGTGCTAGAAAGGGACTGTGTTTGGGCCGTGGCCCAACCTTCTAAACCAGAAATTCTGAGGGTGGAATCCAGCAATCTGTGTCGAAATTAAGCCCTCCAGGTAATTCAGTGCACGCCAACATTGGACAACCATGCCGGACCACCATCCACATAGCAAGTCATTTTGATTTACCGTTTGAGTTATGTCTCCTTTCAGAGAAGGAGGAGAAACTTCTACCAAAGCATTCACACACAGAATGGTTTCTAGTATGCTGTTCTGAGGCAGGAGGATGCTACCAGTTGTCTCCCTAGCCCTTCATTTTCTCACCTTCCTGGAAGCGGTCAGGTGCAGGGCGGGGGGTGGGGTGTGGGGAAGGGGGAAGGGGAGATGAAGGAAAGGCTCTCTGTGATTGGCTTTATAAGTGACAGATGGCATTGATAAATTTTAAAGTTTGTGGATAAGTCATAAAGCAGATCACCAATAACTGAGGATTAGCTATAATTATACTGCTGATAACTAAATAGGATAGGGAAAAAGTAAGAAATTTTGCTTTCTTTCTTTTAAATTAACTTTCACTGGCACATTTACTATAGACAGAGAAGGCTAGAGTAGAGCAGTTTTCATATTCTTTTCACAAAGACCTCCAAAGCCATACAGTGAGTGTAGCATTACCCCTGGCCTCAAACCAATGAGAGGTAATTTTGCTGTCTTGTTTGATTTTTGTCTCCTAAGGCAGGTCCTTCTCTGACACACTAATGTTTACTGATCACTCCCTGGAGTTCTTTATTTCTCTTTGACACCGAGAGAAGTTATTTGTTTCCTCCTGCTTTTTCCCACCTGTCTCTTCAAGTTTTCATTCCTCCTGTCTTTTTGGTATTTTTGAAGAACCACTCCACAAAATGCTAAACTTGGTTTTTCTCTACGCATCCAATTTCAGTCCCTGCAGCAAAACCATGTGTGCCAACCCACTTGATGTTAAGCTGCTGCCTAGCACCAGGTGTGGCCTGGGGAAGGGATGGGAGCAGTGCTTCTCAAACTTTAATGCAGTTCAAGGCACCTGGGCAATCTTGTTGACATATAAATTTCAGTTCTCCCATCCTTTTGGGCCCACACGTGGAATGGCTATGCTCTATCTGTGGTTCTTGACCTTGGCTGCACGCTGGAATCACCTGGAAGGCTTTAAAAACTACCAGTGCTTGGGTTGCCCTCCACAGACCTTGCCTTAGTTGATCTTGGGTGGGGCAAAGGCATTGGTAAAAGTTCCCTGTGTGACCCTGATATGCAGCCAGAATAGGACCAAGGCATTTCGTTCAGTGGTTCCCTGAAACTGTATCTCATGATCCTTGCAGAGATCTGGGATAGAACTGTGTAGTGGTAGAGAGCAAGACACTGATCTTGACTTCCTGGGTTGGATTCCTCATTCTCATTTATACTAGCTGTGGGACTGTAGACAATTTAATTAACCTCTTTGTACCTTGCTTTCCCAATCTGTAAAGTGGGCATAAGATAGCATGTTCTATTAAAGAGTTAATCCAAGTTAAAGTATGAAAAGTGCTTAGAAGTGTATTATCATTTCTCTATTACGAGGTAATAAATTACCCAAAACTTAGTGGCTTAAAACAACAAGTATTTATTACCTCACAGTTCCTACAGGTCAGGAGTTTGGGAGTACCTCAGCTAGCTAGGTTTGATACAGAGTCTACCACGAGGTTGAAGTCAAGATATCAGCCGGGAATGTGGTGATCTTGACAGGGACTGGAGGATTACTTCCAAAATAGCTCAGTCACATGGCTGTTGGCTGGAGCCTCAGTTTTTCACCACGTGGGCATTTCCGTAGGGTTGCCTTAATTCCTTACAACTTGGCAGCTGGTTTCCCTCAGACTGAGTGATTTGAGAGAGAAAGAGAGAAAGAGAAAGAAAAGGAAGCCACAGTGGTTTTCTGTGATGAGCCTAAGTCACGCTGTCATAGCCATCACATTTTATTCATTTATTCATCCATATTCAAAAGAAGGAGAATGAAGTTCCATCTCTTAAGGGGAGGAATTATCAAGGAATTTATTTATGGATATGAGTTAAAACCACTACAGACAGTTTTTGGCTCATGGTAAGTAATATGTTAAGTATTAGTTATTTTCATTAGCTCGTCTTACATCGTTTTCTGAAAATGCCCAGTGGTGCCATGTTGTCTTTTAGAATCAGCCCTGACCAATGGAACTTTTTGTGATGGTGGAAGTGTTCTGTTTCTGCACCATTCAGTACAGTAGCTACTAGTCCCATGTGGCCATTGAGTATTTGAACTGTGATTCGTGAAACTGAGGAACTAGATTTTACATTTTATTTAATCCTATGTAATTACAGTGGACGTTTCACTAGCACATGTGACTCGTGGTTGCTGTGTTGGGTACTCTACTGGGTTTGACAGCCTTGCTGTTCAGTAGGACGCCACTCAGACCATCAACATTGACGTTCTCTGGGAGCCTGTTGGAAATGTGGACTCTCCAGCCACACCCCAGAGCTCCTGAATCTGAACCTTAACAGGATTCCCCAGTGATTCTTATGCACGTTAAGACTTTAGACCCACTGGCAGCACCTGGGTGGCTCAGTCGGTTAAGTCTGCCTTTGGCTCAGGTCATGATCTGAGGGTCCTGGAATCGAGTCCTTCATTGGGCTCCTTGCTCAGCGGGGAGCCTGCTTCTCCTTCTGCCTGCTGCTTCCCTTGCTTTTGCTCTCTGTCTTTCTGTCTGACAAATAAATAAATAAATAAATAAATAAAATCTTTAAAGACTTTAGAACCACTGGCTTATAGTCCTAAGTCTTTTATTTATAAAGCCCTTAAGGGAAGCCCATGGCTTCCCTCTTTCCAAGTGTGTCTCCACCACCCTTTTCCATAGGTTCCACCCTTTATTGCCTCCTGAATTAAGGCCTTTGTAAAGTGAGTGGTTGCCTTGGGCAGGAGGGTCTCACCCTGGCCAGCCCTTACTCATTCTCCAAGATCTGGCTCAGTTGCTACCTCTGACTTGACTTTCCCCTTCATTTCACTAGAGAAGTAATTGCTCCCTCTTTTGCATTCCCAGAGAACTTGATGTGTTTTTTTCTTTTTTGACAAAATTTCCATATTGCAATATGATTCTGGGTTTATGTGAGTTATTTGAGGCTTAGGACCACATCTTGATATATTTTCCTGTTGTTTGCACATAGGTTAATGCCTCTCTTACCCAAAACCTTTGGATTTTAGGCAACTGTTAGGATAAATATATTGTATAGTTCCTAACACTGAAGCAGCAATATGTAATCTATTACATGACAATTTCTGCAGAGAAAAATTTAGGACTGTTCACACTAAGTGGGCGGAGTGAAGGCTATAAATAGTCCCACATCAGCCATGCTCAGATTTTGCCATCAAGTGGATCGTTTCAAAACTTTCATTTTCAGAACTTTCTGGATTTCAGAGTGTCAAAAAAGAAATTGTGAACCAGTCATTGCTTGAGACTCTAAAAAGAATTTAAATCATGTGATGTATTTAAAGCCAAACAGAAGCTCAGAGCGAGCAGTTAGTTTAGGTCCAGACCCATTATGCTGTTTCTGCAGTGAGTGGGAACCCCTACATGGAAGAAACCCCACTGATGGCCAAGATAGCTCCAGGAAGTGTTCTGTAGCAGTGGTTCTCAGACTTTTCTGCATATCTGAATCACGTGGATAGCTTTGAAAATTCCCAACGTCTAGGCTACAGTGCATGACAGTTACATCAGAATAAGCTCTGAGGGTGGGATCTAGGCATCAGTATTTTGTTCTGTTTTGGCTTCATTTATTTATGTATCAGATAGAGAAAGAAAGAGAGGACAAGCAGAGGGAACAGCAGGCAGAGGGAGAAAGAAGCAGGCTCCCAGCTGAGCAAGGAGCCCAATGAGGGACTCGATCCCTGTACCCTAGGATCATGATCTGAGCCGAAGGCAGACGCTTAACTGACTGAGCCACCCAAGTGCCCCTTGTTTTGGCTTCTTAAAAAATTTTATTGAAGTGTAGTCGACACACAATGTTATATTAGTTTCAGGTACACAACATAGTGATTTGACAATTCTGCACATTATGCTGCACTTGCCCCAGGGATAGCTATCATCTGTCGCCATACAACAGGATTACAGTGCCACTGATTATACTTGCCATAAGTATCTTTAAGTCTCCCCAAGTGACTTCAGTGTGTAATCAGGTTTGAAAACCACTGTTGTACAGAGTTTTTCTCTGTACAGGTGTTTACTTACCTTACTGATGTATGTGGCCATGTATTGTATGCGGCCATCAAAGATTCAGTGAGAATGGAGACCATGTCAAAATTATTTAAACACATGCCCACACCTTCCCATGGTATTGTTCTTTACAAATACCCTGGGTTACCTGGGCATATTGTCCTTTTCCCTGGGAACTCATAACCGGGGAAACAGCAATGGCTATCAGCTTTGGAGATTGTGGAATCCTGTCTAGGTGTAGAATAAAGAACGGGGATTTACAGCTTGGCTACATCCCTCTGTTGGCAAATGGTCTTCACTTTCTGACAGTCTTCTAGCGTGTTCCTAGGACTGAATGAGGCACAGACATAATGTCTGTCGCCAGGCAGGGACAGGCCAGTTTGGTTCTCCTTGAAGCTGCTCCAGGTTCTCAGAGAATGGCCAGGCTGGCCTCTTCCTAGCTTGTTGAAACCTGGATTCTACCTTAACACTGTATTCTGTGCTCCAGACCTGCGGGTGGCTGGGACCAGGATGGAGTCTTTGTAAGACTTAGCCCTCAGTTTTCAGAATCCATCCGACTCACTCTAGAAACAGATTGGGATTCTCTGGGTCAGGAGTGAGCTGCACTTGTTACTTGCCAGAAGAATGGCAGTGTATTTCCTTTTTCCTGCTGATCCCCACATGCAGGAAACCCACACTGGGGGGGGGGCAGGGGGTTCCTGGGCATCAGGAGCAGACACTGAAGCACTGGGGCGGCCCGACAGCCGGTCAGGGAGCTGGGATCTTCTTCAAGGCTGACTTTGCTCCTGTTGAGTCAGTTTCCTTTGGAATGAAGGTCTTGACTCTTCTCTTGTTTAGGAGGCAAGGGACTGGGACTTTACTCTTGTTTTCAGTTGATCCTAAAAGGGGAAAACTGACCTAATGTGGTCTAGAGGGGAGGTATACTTCCAAGGTTTTGAAACCAGGCGAAAGATAGGAGGAGAGTTAAGCAATGCTTTTGAACAGAATACCTTTTATCTATTCTAACATATGAATAAGATTAATTCTAATGTTTTTATTAGCCTTAAAATATCATCATACTACTTTTTGTTCTCAAGCACGGTCCCTTCAATTCTAGCATTTTGTAAAGTTTCACATTGTCCTTTATAATTTAATAATGATCTCTAGAATCTTCTTGTTTTTTATCAATTCCTGTGTGTACTTTTTGGATATAGATCCTAAGAGTGATTAAGTTCCATTTACTAAATCTTAATCTTGAATGCTGGTCAAGTTCTTTTTTTTAACTACCCCTGTCTTTTTTGCGTACCAGGCAGAGGTCAGACTTTAGTAAGAATGACATCTGAGTAAGAAGAGTTAGCTTTCTACTTTTTTGTCTGTTGCTGATTTAACCTTGTATCGGGGCTGTCATATGCCGACATTATTTCACAGGCTATTTGCAAATGTCCATAAAATTCACTTAAAAGAAAATGAGATAGTGAATTCAATGCCCGAGTTTCTGAATAAGCACAAGAGAATAATTAATATGCATTATAATCCATTTTCTCTGGTTATGGTAGTATTATAAAATTAAAATTTTCAAATTTGAGCACTTGGGGCCTTTGGTAGTCCCAAGGAGACCATGGCTCCTTCCATCACCCATATCACAGCTTCCAGCTAAACCTCAAGCAAGTGAAGCTAGATTGTTTAAAATGGGGGGCCAGGGAGACAACTGCTTGAATAGGAACTTAGCTTAACACCTGCCTAGCTAAAGATACTGGTCATGTGAAGCACCACATTTGTAGGCATTCAAGACTCATGGGCCTCCATTTTACTCTCCCTTCAACTTACGAGCTAGACTCCCAGTTCCTTATCCATCTTCCCTTAGTTCCAGATGTACACCCATCTGCCTGTTGGTATTTTCAGCTCAATTTCCTACTGGTGTCTAAAGCTCAGCCTGTCCTGCGCTGAACTCATAGTCCTTCCTCTATTCTTCCCAACTTGGGAATCCTCTAGATTCCTCCATCTCCCCAAGACTCTTTGATTACTACGTGACTTTAAGGAGGGTAGGAAATAGTGCCTGCTCTCCTAGACTTTGCCCACTTGTTTTCCAAAAATAGTTGTACCAACTTACATTCCTGTCAGCAGTATATAAGAATTTTCTTTTTTTCCACATCCTCTCCAACATTTGGAATGTTAGGTTTACATTTTTACCAATTTGATGAGTGTGAAATGGTAACTAATTTTGGTTTAATTTAGAATTTCTCTGATTATTTTGTATTCTCTGATATTTTTGTATGTTTATTATTCATTCATTTTTTTATTCTTTGAACTATTAATACCTTTGGCTCAATTTTCCCATTGAGTTGCCTCTCTTTTTGGGTTAAAGTATTGCATGTGTGCTGGGTACTAATCCTTTGTTGGTGTTGTGTATGGAAAAGAACTTTTCCTGGATTGTGGCTCATCATTTCTCTTTTTTATTCTCATCAGAGATTAATTTTAAAATTTAATGTAGCAAACATGTCAATCTTTTATTATCTGTATTGTGCTGTTTTATGTCTTGTTTAAAAAAAAAGCCTTCCCTACCTCAAGGTTACAAAGACATTCTCCTACCTTTCATTCTAATTTTTTTTAAGAAGTTTTGGGTTATGTTTTTATGTCTTTAATTCAACTGGAATTCATTTTATATGAGGTAGAAATCTAATTTGCTTGAAAAAATTGGCAACTATCCCAGAAACTATAGAATAGGCTGTTCTTTCCCTGTTGATCTACAAGTCCATTTCTATAAAATACTGTTTCTATGTATATGTGCATCCATTTCTGGGCCTTTTGTTTTGAATTAGTCACTTTATCATCTTTATTTCAAACACACTTTTGAAATTTCTGTGGCTTTAAAATAAGTAAATTTTGGTTAGCCAGTTTTCTGTATTTGTCTTTAAATGTTTCATGATTATTTTTGGACCTTTTCTATAAAAGTTTTAGAATGAGTGTATCAAGTACAGTGAAAATTCATAGACTAATTTGGGGACTACTACATTTAAAAAATTAAGTCTTCCCATCAATATTGTATCTTAATTAAAATGTGCATTTTTGAACTCTATTACTCCTGCATAAAAATGTAATTGAATTTTGTATATAGATACTATTTCTGACAACCTTAGTACACTTTCTTATTAATCATAAGGAATTATATGCCTATTCTTTTGGATTCTTTACCTCAATAATTTTACTTGTTTTTTTTTTTTCTTAGTAAAGATTTTATTTATTTATTTGACAGACAGAGATCACAAGTAGGCAGAGAGGCAGGCAGAGAGAGAGGAAGGGAAGCAGGCTCCCTGCTGAGCAGAGAGTCTGATTCGGGGCTCAATCCCAGGACTCTGGGATCATGACCTGAGCCAAAGGCAGAGCCTCTAACCCACTGAGCCACCCAGGCGCCCTTGTATAATTTTACTTGTTTTAAAAATGTGCACAGATGGGGCACCTCGGTGGCTCAGTGGGTTAAAGCCTCTGCCTTCGGCTCAGGTCATGATCTCAGGGTCCTGGGATCGGGCCCCACATCGGGCTCTTTGCTCGGCGGGGAGCCTGCTTCTCCCTCTCTCTCTGCCTGCCTCTCTGCCTACTTGTGATTGCTGTCTGTCAAATAAATAAATAAAATCTTTTTAAAAAAAATGTGCACAGATTCTTTGTTTCTTCCCCCTTCAGGAGGCAGAGTCTCATCGCCCTCCATTGAGCATGGGCTGGGCTCAGTGACTTCTAACAAACAGATAAATATGGAAGTGGTGTGTCATTCTGAGATTTGGTTGTAAAACACACTGAAGCTTCCTTTTGCCCGCTATGTCTCTCTGCCTGACGATTCAGCCTAGGGGGAGCCAGCCTCCATGTCAGGAGAACACACAGGCAACCCTGTGGAGAGGTCCATGTGGAGAAGAACGGAGTCCTGCCAATAGCCAAGTGAGTGAGCCAACTTGGAGATGGATCTTCTAGCCTCAGTCAAACGTTCCGGACACCTGTAGCCTCAGCAGACGTCTTGATTATGACCTCTTCAGAGACACTGGGCCTCTAAGTTGCTTCTAGAACCCTGATCCTCAGAAACTGAAGTAATAAGTGTGTTGTTTTCAACAGTTAAGTTTGGGGATAATACTATTATCATATAGTTTGCAATAAGGACAGTTCTGTCTTATGCTCAGGGCTTGTACAGTTAATTCAGTCCTTATCGTTTTCATTTCTTTTTTGTAAAGATTGAACAGAAGCTGTGATAGTAACTCACTAGTGTTAGTCTTGATTTTAGAGGTAGGTTTCCCAATATTCCACCCTTATGTATGATGTTTGCTGTGGATTTGAGAGAGAGTTCCATTATGGGGTTAAGTCCATTCCATTTAATTTCTTTTTATTTAAGAGATTTAATTTATTTAAAAAATCATAAATATATGTTATATTCAGAAAAGGTACTCAATAAAACATGTTGCATTGATCCTGTGGGACTTCTCCTTAAATCACTAATGTAATGAATTATAGCCCACTCCATTTTTATAAAAAGGTTAACCCATTTTTTCATGTCCAGTTTGGTCACGCTTTGTCTGTTGTTAATGCATTATTAGGTTCACTGGAGCCTGTGTTTAGGATTCTTGTACCGATGTTCAAATGGGATGTTCTCCTGTGGTTTTCTTTTCTTTGCTTTCCATGTTTGATTTTGGTTTCAAGATTATGATGGTCTCACAAGAAGAATTAGGGATTGTTTATAATTTTTCTGTTTTTTGGAAGAGTTTATGTAATGTACAATGAAATATTCCTTGACTATTTGTACAAGTTGTATCTAAAACCATCTGGACATGGTGTTGGGGGTTTTGTTTTTGTTTTTTTGTTTTTTTTTTTAACTGCTGACTCAGTGTTGTTATTCTTCTTATTTCTACTTCTTTAGTCTGTTTTAGGAAGTTACTTTTTCTAAGAAATGTCTTTTTTACCTAAGTTGTCAAATGTATTGCCATAAATTTTATGTAATACTTATGATTTTTTTTTCTTTTAAAGATTTTATTTTTTTATTTGACAGCGGGAGAGTGGGAGAGCCCAAGCAGGGGGAGTGGCAGAAGGAGAGGGAGAAGCAGGCTCCCAGCTGAGCAGAGGGACTGATGTGCGTCTTGAACCCAGGACCCTGGGATCATGACCTGAGCCAAAGGCAGTTGCTTAACCGACTGAGCCAGCCAGATACCCCGGTATTTATGATTTTTAATCTTTGTTTTATCCAGAGGTTTATCAGCTTTTAAATTCTTAAATGGATTATTTCACCTTCTCTCCTTTTCCTGATAAGCCATTCTCTCTATTATATGTTCATTTAAAATATGGCATTGGTTTCCTCTCTTTGCTTAATTATTTCCTTCTTTCTGCTTTGGGTTTATTTTACTCTTTTTCTAACTTTTTAAACTGGATGCTTATCACCTTAATTTTCAATTTTTTTTTCTTTTCTAAGATATAACCAAGGAAATAATTCTCTTGTATGATCAAAATAGATACATCCCCCAAACCTTGGAATATAGTATTCCCATTATTGTTTAATTCTAAGTATTTTCAAAATGTTGCTATAGTTCCTTTTTAGACAATTATTTAGAAATGTGTTTTTAAATTTCCGAAACATTTTATTTATCCTTTTCTTATACCTAAAGATACTGTGATTAGAGGATATGATCAGTATGATACAGATGCTTTGAAACTTACTGGAAATCACTTTAGGGCTTGGTATGTGGTCAGTTTTTGTAAATATTCCAAATGTGTTTCAGATAAATGTGTATTTAGTGTGGTTTTATGTATGTCTATTAGATTAAACTTGTTAGTTGGGTTGTTTATATGTTTCATGTACTTTATGTTTATATATATGTTTACTGATTACTGAGAGACGTTTAAATCTCCATTTCTCCTTGTTTCTCTTCCATACGTTTTGCTTTACATATTGTAGGACTCTGTTTTTAAGTGCATACAAGGTCAGACTTATATAACTTCCTGGTTAGGTAAATGACTTAACACCTTTTTATCTTTTTTTTTTTTAAAAGATTTTACTAATTAAACAAATAAATTATTAATTTGAGGGTGTGCACGTGTGTGTGCGTGTGAGGGTACACATGGGGGGATTTGTGGGGCGAGAGGCAGAGGGAGAAGTAGACTCTTCACTGAGCAGGGAGCCTGGCACGGGGCTTGGATGCCAAGACCCAAGAGATCATGACCTGAGCCGAAGGCAGATTCTTGACCCACTGAGCCAGTCATCCAGGCTCTCCATCACCTTTTTATCTTTCATAATACATTGTTTTAAGGTGTATGCCATCTGGTGTTAATATCATTGTACCAGCTTTCTTCTGATTGGTGTTTACTTGAGATAAACTGTTTATATCATTTAACTTTCAATATTTCTGTGTCCTCGTATCTGATGAATGTCTTTTGAAAACAGTAGATAGCTGAATCCAGTCTGACAACCTTCTGTCTTAATGTGCTAGTTTAGTCCAATAGCATATGATCACTAGTATATTTATTTTTACCATCTTGATTTGTATTTTGAGTATGAACTGATTTTTCTAAGTTGCTACTTTTTTGGCTTTCTTGCCTCCTTTTCAATCAGTAAACTTTATAATGTTTTTTTCATTACTCTTTGAAAAAAAACTACGTGCTTTTTCTTTTCATGGTTATTACTAAAATACTAACATGCATACTTAAAGTCTAAAGTTAATATTTCTACCTTCCCCCACACAATTCAAGGATCTTAGACCACTTTCACTCCAGTGATCTCCTACCATCATACATTTTATTGTTTTCTGATATTTTCTATTTTAATTTTAACCTCCAACTTAAATGTTATTATGATTCTTGCATACAGTTCCTGTTTCTGGGGACTTCTATATTTGCCAGTTTGTTTGCTCACAATTCCTTCCCGCATCACTGAACTCTCATTGTGGATTCCTTTTCCTTTTCTCCATAGTACACTCTTCTCTGAATGCTTCTAAGTGGTAAATAATCTCAATTTTGGCTTCTTACTTTCATTCTTGAAGAAATACAGCCAGGTATAGGACAGGTTAAGAATTATTTTTTCTTAGTACTTTGATGATACTGTGCCATTGTCTTCTAATCTGCACAGTTGTTGAGCTGCTGACTTTCAGTCAAGTTGTTCCTATTGTCGATAACCTAAACAACAACAACAACAACAAAAAAAACTGACTTGGTTCTTCAGGTTCCTCAGGACACCAGGAAACATGGTAATTTACAAAGTGAGGTTGGAGGAGGAAGCGCTGGAGGTTTGAAGAAAGGAGAAAAGAAATAGCCATTTGGCAGAGTAGGAACATGAAGGGATCAGAGAAATGTATGTTTGCTAGCACACCAGAGGCCCGTCTACGTTTTTTGCTCTCCATGCTGGGCAACACTAATGTAGGTTCATAGAAGGTGAAGAGTTAGATTTAATGAGAGATGGGGTTATACTAAGTGAGTTTATTAAAAAAAGAAAAAAAAAGAGGGATAGCCAGAGGCATAAGGGACTTGGGGGTAAAGATGGTGAAAGAGACATGAGGACAGGGGCACCTGGGTGGCTCAGTGGGTTAAGCCTCTGCCTTCAGCTCAGGTCATGTTCCCAGGGTCCTGGGATCGAGCCCCACATCGGGCTCTCTGCGCACTGGGGAGCCTGCTTCCCCCTCTCTCTCTGCCTGCCTCTCTGACTACTTGTGATCTCTCTCTCTCTCTCTCTGTCAAATAAATAAATAAAATCTTAAAAAAAAAAAGAGACATGAGGACATAAGGGTGGTGGGGGACAGTGAAGAGGTGGTAAAATTAAACAATTCTAGGGCCTGGCAGGTTAAATTGATTGTTTTAGTTGGGGGTACTGGAGAGAGTCAGTTGGCATGTAGGAGGGGGTAGTAACAGTGGGAGGCTTAAAAGTGAGATTAATTGAAAACCAGATGTTTTCCTATCCTTTGCTAATACAGATAGTTTTAATTATTCTAGCTCTTCAATAAGTCTGAATAACATTTATTTTCTTGATCCTTCAAAATGAAGTTGAGATCAACTTGCCAAGTTTCTTGAAAAATACTCTTTGAGATTTTGATTGGAATTATAGGTTAATTTGGAGGAGAAGTGACTTTTTTGGGGATATTGTCTTCTTATCCAAAGTATTCCCTTTAGGGCGCCTGGGTGATTCAGTTGGTTAAGCTTCTGCTTAACTGGAGGGTATAAAGCCTCCACCTTCAGCTCAGTTCATGATCCCAGGGTCTGGGATCGAGTCCCGCATCGGGCTTCCTGCTCTACAAGGAATCTGCTTCTCCCTCTGCCTTTGCCTCTTTCTCTCTGTCTCTCATGAGTAAATAAATAAAATCCTAAAAACCAAACAAACAAACAAAGCAAAACAAAAAACAACAGCGAAGTATTCCGTTTAATTTAGGTAATCTTCCCCAGCCTCTGACTACAAGTATTAATTTTCCCATTAAGGACTTCCATGTCTTTTATTAAATTTTCTATTCCCAGATACATAGTTTCTTTTGCTACTATGATTTTTATTTTTTTTCAGTTACATCTTCTGAGGGTTCTTTATAGAATTTAAAAAGGTTGTTGATTTTTGTATATTGTTTTTTATCTGCAATTCAGCTGAATTTATTATTTTTTAATAATTTTTTAAAAAGATTTTATATTTTTATTTGATAGAGATCACAAGTAGGCAGAGAGGCAGGCAGAGAGAGAGGAGGAAGTGGAACTTGATCCCAGGACCCTGGGATCATGATCTGAGCTGAAGGTGGAGGCTTTATACCCACTGGACTACCCAGGCACCCCAGCAATTCAGCTGAATTTAAAAACTTCCAGCAGTTTGGGTATTTTCTTGTGTTTTTTTGAGTAGGCAATCATATGTGGCACGATTTTACTTCCACTTACACCTCTTATTGCTTTTCTCATCCTACTGTCCAGCTCAGAAATCTAGACCAATGTTTAATTGAAGCAATGATAGCGGAAATCCTTGCTTTTTACCCTGTTAAAAGCAATGCATGTAATCTATTTCAATTAAGAGTGATGTTTACTGTAGATCATCAGGGAAGATACCGGATTACTAAAGTTTTTGTCTGATACCCAAGTTTAAATGTATATAGGTTTTCTTTTGGACTGTTCAATTTCCCCATGGTGGACCATTTAATGTCCTGCCCATAGGACATTATAACCTGACAGTCAGTATTCTCAGTGCCAAGACAACAAGGACACTGATAATCTCATCATTAAATCATCTTTCTGTTTGGGTTTGGCGTGTTACACCTGCCCCTTGCTGTGCCTGTTCTTCCAGTTATGATCCTATCTAGTACCATCTTTTGGGATGACAGGGGAAATAATTTCTTATGTAGAATTTCAGACAAACTTCCTTTTTTCAATGCCACCCTTCACTGAGCTTTTAGGGAATGCAATGCCTCCGTTTCAGGCCCTTCTGGGTTTCTGCTCTGTGAGTCAGACCCGTCATACTGCCTTCTTACCTCCCGCAGACTGGCTGCTGGGTTTCAGCTTACTCTGCTCTGCTGAGTCAGTTACCACTTACCCGTCTGCTTTCCTTCTTCCAAAACTTTCTTGACGTTTCTCATCTCTTCTGTTGCCTTTGTGGGTTTATTCCTTTATTCCTTTCTGGGGGCTTTAGAGGTGAGTCAAGATACATAATTTATTTAAATTTCTAATGTTTAACTGGAAGTCCTGATCTCTTTTGTCATTCCTTTCTTTCATAACTTTTATGTCATCTATGCCTATCATAACTCTTAAGAGCAGCATATAGTTGGATTCAAAATGATGACAAATCCAATCTGAGGATCTTCATTTTTTAACTGGCAAGTTTAACTTACTTATATTTATTGTGAGTATTGTTACACTTGAAGTTTTTTTCCATCATCTTTTTATTTTTTGGTATACCATGGTTTTCCTTCACTTTTCTTTTTTTTCAGGTGTCTCTCTTATTTTTTCCTCATTTTCTGCTTTTTCTTTTCTCTTGGTTTGAAAATTATTGATTCTGTTTTTGTGGTTTTAAGGATTACACTCAAATTTTAAATTTCCGTACTTAAGTCTAAACATAATCAAATCTATACTTAATAAACATTTCTATCTTTACCCTGATCAATACAAGTCCCATATTATCAACTCTTGATTAACTCCTATTATCAACTCATATTATCAACTCTTGATTACCGTCCTCTCCAGTTTCTCAGAATTCCTTTGTCTTATGTTTAGCTATACGTTGTCCTTTGTCTGAGTATAGAAATTAGTTACTATTATTATTGTTATTGTCACTGTATACTTAATAATTATTTTGTTTGGAATTGCTTTTGTATCTCCCTTTCTTTCTGGGTTCAGTTAACCTGTTACTGGAGAACAAGCATTGGTGGTTTTTTCAGTGTAAGTCTATGAATAATACATTCTCTTGGACTTTAGATAACTAAAAATTTATCTGTTTCACTGTCATTTTATATTTTGATGAGCTGGTTATAGAGTTTTAAGGCAATTCCTAGCTCTTTCCGTACATTGAAACTATTTTTCATTGTCTTTTGACCTGTTACTGTGAAGAACCTTCTGATCCTTGTAGTTAATTCATCGCCGTTTTTCCCTTCCCTTTTTTAAAAAAAGATTTATTTATTTATTTTAGAGGGGGGTGGGGTAGAGGGAGAGAATCTCAAGCAAACTCCCTGCTGAGCATGGAGCCTGATATGGGGCTTGATCTCACAGCTCTGAGAGCATGACCCTAGTTGAAATCAACATTTAACTGACTGAGCTATCCAGGGGTCCCATCCCTATTTTTTCTTCATAAGAATCTCTCTTTGTCTTTTCTGCCCTTCTGATTTATTAAAATACATCTAGGTAGGGGTTCTTTTTTTTTTTTTAAGATTTTATTTATCTATTTGACAGACAGAGATCACAAGTAGGCAGAGAAGCAGGCAGAGAGAGAGGAAAGGAAGCAGGCTCCCCACTGAGCAGAGAGCCCGACACGGGATTCCGAGATCATGACCTGAGCCGAAGGCAGAGGCTTTAACCCACTGAGCCACCCAGGTGCCCCGTAGGGATTCATTTTTAATTTTTATGCTTGTAATACATAATAGATCTAGGTATGAATTTTTTTTTTTTAGAATAACAAAAAATATTTTACTAAAACATAAGATTTACAGAAGTTTCCAGACAAGCCATATAAAATGGTCACAAGCTTTTTCTTGAAGGAAGGATTCTACACTTGACAGCAAAGTCACAATGTTATTAGTGAGGGCTGTGATGTTTGTTTAATGTTCCCATTTTGGTTCAAACAATCAAGCTTGTCCATCTACAGCATCTAAATAAAGTTAGACTTGGCTAGAGAGCATAGTCTAAAGAACTGGTTAGCTGATTTTAACCAATGCAATTAGATCACCATAAAAAGGGGGAAAGGAGCCCATAAAATTAAAATAAAACTACCTCTCCCCCCTCAAAAAAGTAATAAAGAAAAACACCCACACCCCTGGAGCTAACCCTGACAACTACCTTCATTCACAGTGCTTAATTAGGTGTGAATTTTATTTTTTATGCTCACAAGTTTATGTGTATTTTTTTTCTGAAGATTTATGTTTTTCATCAATTCTGGAAGATTCTTAGCCATTATGTTTTCAAAGATTGCCTCTGTTCTCTCTTTCTGGAACTCTAGTTTTATGTAGGTTAAATCATCCCATTCTGCCCTATCTTTCCACACCTCTTTTTTTTCTTTTGTTTTTGGGTAATTCTCTCTTCTCTCTTCTAAGGTACTAATTCTTTTTTTCCTTTTTCAACTTAAATACTCTGTATTTTAACCTATCTGTTGAGATTTAATTTCAATGTCACTGGTTCTTTCTTCATCTCTTCTTTCCCAGAGTATTCTACTGTTTCATTATAGTTTCCATTTCTTCTCTAAGCTCTTTATTAGAAACATACTTATTTCTAACCTTGCTCGGCTTATTCTCTTATTTTAAATTCTTTTCATGATACATATTCCAGTTTGTTGTATCTGATGACTTCCTCTGATGGTGGATCATTTCCTTGTGTGGTAAGTAATTTTTGAATGTGAGTTTATCTTCATCAGGGCTTAAAATTTTTTGGATGTATATTTATGGTGGTTGTGTGCAGCCTACATGGGAGTTTTGCTTTGCCTCTGCCTAAGGTCCTTGGGATTTTTAGATTATCCAGTCAGCTTGGAATTCTGGCATCACTTGAAATGACCTAAACTCTAGATTTTCTCAAACTTGACATTTTAATTTCTTATGGGAACATTTTATTTCACTCACTTTTGAGGAAGGGCAAGCTTCCCTGATCCTTCACCAGGTCAAAGAGCTAATTTTTCTCTAGTTCTTTCACAAAATGATCAGCCTTTCCACTATTTCCTTCCACGCACATATTTCAGAAGTACCTGCCTCATCTGTGCCCAAGATCTTAACTTTGTCTTCACACAGGTTATAGGATCCTACCTTCCCACTGTGAGTGTGTATAAAGGGTTTTGAAATTGGCCTGGTGTCAACATATGCACTTATTCTTACTTAACTCTTGCATCTGCAGATATGTTTTTCCTTTCTTTTCTTCTCTTATTTTTTGCTATTTTATCCCCATGTTTTCGTGTATATAGTGATAGAAGATCTGCATTAGATCATCTGCGTTTAGTTTAATTGCTCCAACTGGTAATAACAAATCAAAATAACACACTAACTTAAAGTATGTTCTGTCCTCTTATTTTAATGAACATGGCTGAAAGTTTATAAAATGTCCAAGATGACAGATTTAATTATTAGTGCACATGTATTCTATTGATCTATTAGCTATATTTAGATAAGTAATAAATATCTATATAATTATTAAGCTAATTTTATAGAATTTAGTTTTCTAGATTTATTCAGCAATATTACTGTTATTTTTTAATTTTATTTTTATTTTTAAAAGATTTTATTTATTTATTTGACAGACAGAGATCACTAGCAGGCAGAGAGGCAGGAGGCGGGTGGGGGGAAGAAGGCTCCCTGCTGAGCAGAGAGCCCGATGCGGGGCTCAATCCCAGGAAACTGAGATCATGACCTGGGCCAAAGGCAGAGGCTTAACACACTGAGGCACCTAGGTGCCCCCAAATCACTGGTTTTAAACCAATATTTTCACAAAACTGATACTGATTCCATGGACTTGATATTGAATTGATCTAAAAGATTAAAAAATAAAATATAATTATAATCAGTTTGCAGAATTTTAACATTTTCACCAAAATGTAAACTAAATGTAAAAAAAATCACAAAATTAAAATTATATTCCTTTGTTTTCAAAAGTTATTTTTCTTCTAAAATATTTTAAAAATTACTTATCAAACTTAAGAGCCAAAATAGAAATTATAGCTAATGGATTTCATTTTTATTTAATTTGTGAAAATTAAAAGTTGAAATTTTTACAAAAATAAAACTATTTTTAGGTTTACTGTTCAATGACTGTTTAGCTAACAGTGTAAAGGATCTGCATCAAACTTCATGTTTCATCTAGACCTGTGTGTATACAAGTTCAAGGGTAATATTAATTAATATTATAAAATATTCCTCACTGCCTTACAATTGTTGAAAATACTATACTTAGTTCATGGATATTGTTGGAACCACGAGTTGTTTCTGGAGAAGTAAAACAAAAACAAAAATACTTAGGCATTATGGGAAATGATTCTTCATTATACCAGCAGCTGTTGAACACATTTCTGTCACAGGAAGAGTGTGGTAAGGTGACTTGTTTTATGGCTTGCCCAAGTGTCTCTGCACTCAGATTTTCCAGTCATTCCCCCCTCAGACATACCTGTCCAACATTTGGATACAGAATTTGCTTTAATTTTTGAGCATGCAGATAAAAGATGGGGAAAGTGATTTCCTGGGTCCTGAACATTGTTAATCATGAGAATGGACATTTGGCATTCTTCTTTCACTCTGCCCTCATTGAGCAGCAGATTCTGGATGGTGGAGGGACCCATGTGTTCTCTGATAAATTTGTTCACCTTTATGGTATGTGGAGCCTTCTAGAGTGAGGGCAGAGGACTGCCTTGTCTGAATCTGAGAGAGTCACTGAACATTATCACCATTAATTTATTTTATATTCCCTGTTTTTGAAGAAAAAAACATTACCTATCACTCAGTATTTCCTTCTCTAGGACAAATAGCCTAACTTCACTTACCCTTTTGAGTTGGCCATTTTTGTGATTTTCTTGTATTCAACACGTATAGCTTTGCCTGATTACCATCCATTTCCCTTTCCTTGGTTATAGCACTTTTCTTTGCTGAGCTACCTCTTGACTCTGGGTCACCCACCTCCTTCATTATGTGAGGCTCCTCACACCCCCCCAGCTCCAAGGGCAGATATATGACACAAGTTCCTGGCCAGAGTGGTTTTCTGGAACTTGTGGGACGGAAGTATTCTTTCAAGATTATGAGTGCTAAGGCCATGGTGAGTTAGCAGTTCTAGCCAGTGGCCAACATGGCTGTTGTTTGAAAGGAACCAACATGGAAGAGAGCAGAGTCAAGACATCTCCCTCTCCAAAGCACAACCACATACACAAAGATAAAGCCTTTTACTGATGATATTGTTTGATTTTTCCCACTTCTACTCCTATGTTTTTCAATTATACAAGCTGATAAATTTTCTTTTGCTTAAGATAGTTTCAATTAGATTTTTATCACTTGCTACCAAAACAATTCTATTACCTCTTAAATATTTAACTAACTGGATTTTTCTCAAGCAGATGATAGAGTTTAATCCATGAGAGAACTGCTTCATGTTTTCATAGGTCAGATTCCACTGATCTAGAATCACTTCTCCCCCCACTGTGCCCCCAAAGATGGCTCTGCTTTGCTGACTTATTTTCACAATTATGGCCTTCCCGTTGTGTTCTGTAGTACTTATGTAAATCAGATAGTTCCTTACCTTAAATAGCTGTTATTTGTTGTGAGCATGATTATTGAAAACAAAAATGGATTAGAGAAGAAATATTTGGAACTAAAGTTTTCCTTAGGTGGCAACACATAGGCTGTAATAAAATGGAAGTTTATATAACCTCTCACAGAGAGGTAGACTGGCATACTACAGTGGCTCTTAAACTTCACTATGCGTAAGAATCTTCAGATGAGCCTGTTAAGTATACAATTTCTAAACTTTACGCATTCAAGTTCTCTTTGGAGACTAACACTATACATTAAAAACACAGTCCAAGGGCAGGCAAAATAATTTATTTGAGGAAAAAAATTAAGAACATTGGTTGCCTATGGGGTGGGGCGGGGATTGACTGAGAAGGAATCCCTTGGGTGATGGTAATGCTCTGTATTTTGAGATGCATTTGGGTTGCACAGATTTGTCAAAACTCACTGACTTGTACCTTAAAATTTGTGCATTTCATTGTATTTCAGTTTATCTCAAAAAAATAACAGTTGGCAGTAATATTGAACTCTAATTAATAATATGCATGCTGAAATGTATAGAGCTGAAATGCACTGATGACTGCAATTTATTTTTAAAAGAGGAAATCAAATGGATTGAATGGTTTAAGTCGATTGTGCTCGTGACCTGAGATAATGTTGGTCAAACATTGAGTACAATGACTGGTACCCAGGGATTATATTTTTGGAATGGCAGCTACGACTATCTGTGTGAGTATAAAAATTTGTTAGGGAAGCTACTTAGCACTAACTGCAATGCTGGTGTCCACTGTGGATTTATTTTTTTGATGGCTTTGCTGATCAGAGTCACAGAGGAAGAGAAGCAAAGAAAGTGCATCTTCAGGGTTTTTTTAGGGGCAGAGTTTCTCTGACATAATCTTTGGTGGTTCTAAGACGAAATTACCTTTTTTTCTTAGGTCACTCCATTTCTGAAAGTATTTGATAGGATACCCTTGAGTTTTCTGGCTTATATTCTCCTCCCCTTTAAAACAGTTCCTCCTTTAAAGATACCATGACTGTGCTATATGTGACCAACACCATCTTTAGTATCAGTTTCCACTTTTTTGCTTTTGCTGTTTTGGCAACCACCAGTGTGACGTATTACCCCGGATGGCCATTCCCCAAGAGGGCTAAGTCTTCTCTAATTGACATTTACCTAAATATTATTTAAGCCTCAAGATTCTTCTGATTTACACCCTCTCCCCTCTTTCTGGTCTTTATTGCTCTTAGCATCTGTAACACACCATTTAGCACTTCAGTATTTCCCACTTGTATCACTCAAGTTAGGTGGTAAATGACTTGATAGTTGGGGCCATTTTTTTTTTTAATTTATCTACTTTTTATCTATTTTTTATTATTATGTTCAGTTAGGTAGCATTAGTTTTTGATGTAATATTGAATGACTTGTTAGTTGCATATAACACCCAGGGGTCATCACCACACGTGCCCAGTTGGGGCCCTATCTTGGAGAAACTTCATAGTGCATGCCAACCTAATCTATGCTATTTCTTGTCACAGATTTTCTTTCCTGAGACACATGTCTCAGCTCAAGTAATTGTCAAAGTATAAAATAAATATATTAAAAATATAGATATTTAAAAATATCTATATATTTTAAAAACATCTATATTATTTAGATATAAATATCTATTATTATATTATTTATATAGATATTTTTATTTCTATATATAGATATAAGATGGTGGTGACTATGACTATTCTCTTTCCCCTCTTTATTAGGACTATGAATGCAATTTATTGAATTCTCTTACTTTTTTCCCTCTGTTCTGTGCTAAGTGAAATATATTTTTTGGTAGTATGTAAACAACAAATGCAAATGAAGCAGCCCTTTTATGCTACAAATGATATCTGAGTCCAACCGAGACATGTGGAAACTTGCCTACATTAATGGGAAAACACCACTAGTTTTTATTTTGCAAGTTTCTGTTTTAAAATTTATTGAGATCATCTCAGGCAGCAATAAACTTACATTCCAAAGATGGCCTTTTCTGATTTTATTGTGGCCTTTTCCATGATACCTATTAGAGGATGGGCACATCTTTCTATTTTTGTCATGAATGAAAGACAATGGAATTATTTAAGTACGAGCAAGTACTAAGAGATGCATGTATGTCTACTTCACTTTTTTTTCTTAATAGACACAGTTGAGATGTGAAGAGAAACAAAGCTCTAGACCTTATAGTCAAACAATTAACATAAGAGCAGAATACATAAGTTTTTCCTTAAAAAGTCAGAATTTCTCCCGTATTCCCAAAAGTGTGTTATTAATTCTCTTGGCATGTTATGCAGCAAAATGAAAGTATTTATGAATGTGGCTACTTCTTTTAACAAGTTCCAATAACTGCTTCCTAAACTCGTGTTTTTATATCAATTACATACAGTAAGCACTGAAATCAACCAGAGGCCTGCAGAGGCCAACTTGAGATATTCATGTTAAATGTGTGCTGCTGCCTGCCAAAAGTGAAATGTGGATATAATTTTATAACACCATTTTATAATTAAAGTCATAAGTGAGGTTTCCTGCTATTGTTTAAAAATGTGTCATGATAAATTTAAATCAAAGATATGGGCAAAGAAAGGTCTGCAAAGTAACAGATGAAGACAACTAAGATGGCACAGGAACATGGCCTGGTGCAGAAAAGAAACACATGCAAACAATTTTAGTGAAATAATTACATTTATTGGAGGTGGAGTTCTGTTTTTGAAACTATAACCACTTAGAAATGGTTTTCATTCATGTCAGATTGAGGTTAACTTGTTGGTACTGTCTGTCTATAGAGAGATATTTTTATCAGCAGGGAAATTTAATACAGTGATTTAGTGATAAGACCATGTCTTCTGACCCAATATCCACCAAAGTCCCTTAAAACTGAAGAACGTGACCCAGTATGTGGAGTCCACAGTAGTTAATGTTGGCAGATTTAGCAAATAAAAATGCAGGACATTCAGTTAAATTTGAGATTTCAATAAACAACAGATATATTTTTAGTGTAACTATGTCCTATACAATATTTAGGACATATTTATACTAAAAAAAGTATTCGTTCTTTATCTGAAATTTAAATTTAACCAGATGTCCAGACTTTATCTGGCAAGTTTAACATTAGTAAAAATACAAATTTTGGCAATAGATTTTTGTATTTTTATATTAAATATTTGAGGGAGAGTAAATTAGTGTTATCAGAAAAGATATAAGATAAATTTATTTTTGCACTGTCAGCTTATTAAATTTCTAATATTCATAGTTATGTGGATGAATGATGGTTTCTCTGCTCAGTGATGGGGAAATTTTTTTTTTTTGCTTTGCTAGTGAACACAACCCATTTAAAAGAGCTGCTCCCCAGAAGAGATACACTGATTCATATACATGGATAGATTTAATTGTTAGGACATTCCTGGCTTTAGTAAGTCATGTTCGTCTAATAGGAAGGCAGTTCCCAGTGTATCAATTCATTCATCTTGTCTCTAACACAAGCCATGTGTTTCGTATAGGAGTTGAAAGGACATTAATCAGAATCTCCCCCCTTCAACCAGTCTAAGGGATGCAAAGATCTTGGTTACATCTCAAATGTCAAGATATGGGGAAACGGATAATAACATTCAGAGCATATCACTTGTAATTCATACCGTTGTTACAATTGCTGTGAAATATGTTGGGGGTGGGCGGGCAATGTACCATAAAGCGATGTCTATTCAGTGGAAATTGTGGCTGGAAGGGGCTGGAAGGCTGTATCTGCTTTTCCTCAGCAGACAAAACTCCCATTGAATCCATGAGAGGGCAGGAATTGGTATTCAACCTTATGTATAGCTTGATTGTCCCTGAAGAGTAAGAGAAGATGTAGTCATCTATGAGTTGATTTCCTTGTTACAGATCAGTGGTTCTCAATCTTGGCTGCACACAGGAACCACATGGGAGCTTTTATAAAATTCCTAGTGTCTGGGCCACACCCTTGACCAATTAAATTACAATCTCTTGGGCTAGGACCCACAGCATCAGTTGTTATCGAAACTCCCAAGGTGATGTCAGTGTGCAGCCAAGTTTGAGAACCACTGTATCATCACAGGAAAGGCTGAACACTTACTGACTTGTTCACATTCTTGGCATTTGATTTCATACCAACTTAGGCTATATTTGGCAACTGTTCTATATTTACAATATTTTGCTATTGCATTATTATCACCATCTTATCATTATGATTATCATTTTTATGCTTTTAGAGGAGAAACAGTGGTAAACAGTGAGACAAACAATTCGTCATGTAAAAGGATGGAATGTACCAGATGCTGGGTTAGAGAAGGCCTCCTCTGAAGAGGACATTTGAATGAAACTATGAAACAGTGGTTTTTGAAGTGTGGTCCAGGACTGGCAGCCTCCATGTCACCTGGAACCTTGCTCCAAATGCAAATTCTCAGGCCCCACTCTCCCAACTCTTGAATCAGAGACTCTGGGAATGACAGCAATAGATAACTGGATGGATATCTTTTTTTTTTTTTTAAGATTTTATTTATTTGACACACAGAGAAAGAAATCACAAGTAGGCAGAGAGGCAGGCAGAGAGAGAGCGGGAAGCAGGCTTTCTGCTGAGCAGAGAGCCCGATGCGGGGCTCGATCCCAGGACCCTGAGATCATGACCTGAACCGAAGGCAGAGGCTTTAACCCACTGAGCCACCCAGGTGACCCTGAATCGACATCTTATATTTACTTTTCTATTTGTTATTTAAAATATTTGTACATTTATTTTATTTGTTGTACATTTATTTATTATTACTACGACATCAAGCATTAATACATTTATAACCTATAACCTGAACAGGGCAAGATATTTAACAAATTTATATTTAACCTCTTTTCCTCTTTTCGTTCTCCGGCAATAATTTTGAGATTGTTACTCTACCTTACATTATTCTGTCTCCACTATTTAGGAAATCTTGTATTAATAATTGCTTTGTGTCCTGTGCATATTACCAAGAGTTAATTTATGTCTTTTTTTGTGAAAGTTTTGTGAAAAAGTTTTGTGAAAAAGATTATTTATTGAGAGAGAGCAAGCGCGCATAGGAGGGATGGGAAGGGGCAGAGGGAGAGAGTCTTAAACGGACTTTGCACTGAGTGTGGAGACAGGCACAGGGCTGACACAGGGCTCGATCTCACAACCCTGTGATCGCGACCTGAGCTGAAACCAAGAGTCAGATGCTTAACTGACTGAGCCACCTAGGTGCCCCAGTAAGTTTTGTGGGTTTTGTTGTCTATCTTACTACTATTTCAGATGTTCTGTATCCTTTTCTTAGATTGATTTTTTTCATTTCACTGGGATAATTTTTCTTAGAGGATATATGAATGTTGAACATTTTGATCCCTTCCCTATCTGAAGCCTTAATTTTGTCTTCACAGATAAATGATAGTTTAGCTGGGAATGGAATTGTCAATTCTAAATAATTTTCTTTTAGAAATTTGAATACAGTACTTCATTTTCTACCAGGACTCCTTATTAAGAAGATATTAGATGATAAATCAATATTTGTTCTTTGTTTATAAGGTATTTTTTACTTTGGGGATTTTTAGTTTATCTTTTAATATAAATATTTTACCACGTATCACTTAAAATTATTTCCACTTTGGTGGACCATTTTAGCCTGATGGCTCAAGTCCTTCAGCTCAGCAATTCTTAGTTCCGTTATTTCTTTGATTATCCCTTCTTTCCCCCCATTATCTTTCTTCAGTCTTTCTTGAATTCTTACAAGATGAATGTTGGTATCTCGGAATTCTCTTCCATATTTCTCAAATTGCATTTTTACATTTTCAGTCTAATTTCTGTCTTTCCTTCTTTCTGTTCCCTCCCTCCCTTTCTCTCTTTCTTCTTTCCCTGTCTCTGTCTCTCTTTTTGTGCTATGGCCTAAGAGATTTACCATCTAGGACACCATTTTGGTGTTTTTAGCCATGTCCATTCTATTATTCAGCCCTTTTATTCAATATGTTATTTTGAAAATCAAGTTTTTAATGTTAAAGAGCTCATTTTTGTTCTCTGAATGCCTCTTTTTCTTAGTAGCCTGTCCTTAGTTTATGGGTCTACTGTCTTCTCATAACTAGAGCTTTAAAAAGGTTCTCATCTATGTCTTACATTATTGGTCTCTGCTTATATAATGTGTACTTCAGTATCTTCAAATATCTGGCAGTGGTGACTGCTCATAAAAGATGGACTAGATTGGTTACTGTAGGTATGATGCATGGTACCATCTGGAGCCCTGTTTCCACGGGCGTATTTCTTTTTAACTTGCATGAACAGCAGGGAGGAGAGACAAATCTGAATGAACCTGGGGGTTTCATTTCCTTTTGACAGTTTAGCAAAGAGTTCACTCAGAATATCTGAGTCAACTCCACAGGTGGACAGCAGGAACTCAGCTCCTGAGACAACCTCTCCCAATTTCTTCGAACAAGGCCCCTTCCTTGGCCAGAGGATTCCATGTAACTTAGTCTCATAGGTGTTTCCTTTTGCCGACCCTGTAAACATGAAGAACGTTATGGTCTCAAAGTCCTATCTATAAGAATGTTGGCCGTTGAATACTTTATGTATGCCTGGCTTAAGCTGTGGGTTAGTGAGAGGTTCAGAGATTGTGTACAATTTACTACTTCTCTCCTTGCAATTTTTTTTCACTTGATAAATCAGTGTCACTTGATACTCTCTTTGGTATCTGTACTACATAGTATTTCATTATGGATCTGTGACCCATTTGTATGACAAGCAGGCTTGGGGAACCGAAGAAATCCCAAGCTGAGCTGGCTTCACTCCAGTCTCGGGATGGGTTTTACTTTCTCTACATTGCTGCCCTTTGCTTTTCTGGTCATATTTACTGTGGAGTTATGGAGTTATCCCTTTGCGCCTAATGTCTGCTCTGGAGCCTTGTCCCCACACTTCGTTTAGAAGATACTTATTGTAACTGCCCTAGACGCAAAGCGACAGCCAACAGCTCTGCACACAGGAGTCAGGATAAATATACATTGGCGTTTTTCGTGTACCATGGGAGTGCATCTGGCATATCCAAGAGGCAGCATGGAGGGCAGTGTGACTGGAACAGAGTGGGAGGGTAGGAAGAGGGGATGGCAGAGAGGTTGGGGGGCCACCTGCAGAGCGGTGTAAGTCATAGGCTCTTACTGTGAGGGAGAAGAGTAGCTCTTAGGGGGTTTGGAACCTAAGGAGTGACTTGATCCATTTATATTTTTAAAGAATCACTAGCTGCTGGGTTGAGGATAGAAAGCAGGGTATAAGCACAGGGAGGAGGGTAGCTGTTGAGTTCTGACCTTGCGTCCTTCTTCTCTGGCCTCAGTCACTCCATTCTATAACCACTAGCTTCATCATCGTTCTGCAAACACACCAGGGCCACTGCAGGGCCTTTGCACTGGCTGTTCCCTCTGCCTGAAATGCTTTCCCTCCAGATGTCCACATGTGTCTATTCAGCTCTTTACTCAAACGTCACATCCTCAGCAGGCCTTTCCTGGCCACCTTATCCAAAATCACACAGACACAGGGGCACACACCTCCTATCTTTCTTCCCTGATTTACTTCTCCTTAGCATATTTAATTATCTGATATTGCATTTAATTATCTGATATTGCATTTTCCTTGTTTATCCTTGTTTATGTCTTGCCCAGTAAAATGTAAGCTTCATGAGGTCAGGATAAGTGTGAAATGCCATTAGACACCCAAGTGGAGAGGTCTGGGAGACAGCTGGATCTCAGTCTGGAATTTGGGACAAAAGTCTGAGCTGGAGATAGAACTTATGGGCATTATGAGGAAGGGAGGGCAGGAGGAAGGGAGAGGAGGGGGAGGAGAGAGAAAGAAAGAGAAGAGAGGAAGAGAGAGGAGGGTGGGTTCAAAGTATTACAGTGATGAACCTTCCAGTCTACTCACTCATTGTGAATCTCCTTTCCTTCAGTGGGCCTCATTGCTACCCTCCCCTCAGGTGGAACATCATCAGGCTGAGTATGAGTCTCATGTTTGAAGATATATGCTATTTTCTGTACAATGTGTATAGTTAATGCAAATCACAAACTATCTGTTGCTCAAGTGAAAAATTATGATCTGTTCCAGTGCTGGAGGAAAAATGGTTAGCCTTATCAAGAGGCAGTCTATCTGTAGTCTCCATGTCCATTGAAGGTATATCAAGGCCAATAATGACCGCAGGCAATTATTGCCTTACATAATGACCTTGAAAGCAACCTCCTCCAGGTCCTTACCAACCTACCTGGGCTAGCCCTTAAGCTTCTGCAGGATTGCCCCAACACCTGTTCCCACTCCTGCTTTATTAACTCAGAGCTTGGAGAGTCTTCAGAGCTTTGGGGGGAAGAAGTTATATGTAATATACGGCTCTCATAGCTCTCTCTTAATACACTTGCCCTGGGAACCCAGCCGCCATGCCCTGAAGAAGCCCAGGCCCTACGGAGCCTCGGTCTTGGCTGCGATTCCAGCTGATAGGCAGCACCAACTTACCAGCCACACGGTTGAACAGCTTGGATGTGAATCACCCAGCCCTCAGTCACTCTTTATGCAGTAGTAGGATAACTGGAATAGGCTCTCTTAGGCAGCTGTGGTCAGAGGGTAGTATGGGATTGGATACATGGTGCCTTGGTACTCCTTAATGCAACCTCTCTTTCCAGAATGAAAGTCTGTACTGTACACAGCAGCTCAGGGCTCCAGAAGGGAGAAGGTGGAAACTTCTAGACCTTTTTATTGCCTGAGTTTAGATGTCCTAGGATGTTCCATCAGTCCACGTTTGATGGGTTTAAGCAGTCACAGGCTCAGCTCAGGTTCCAGGGGAGGAGACATACGCTCCACCTCTCCATGGGAGGAAGGAGGGACAGCATGTGTATAAAGGAGGGGAAGGCATTCCTGGCCATCTTTGGAAACCAGCTGCTGCACTGTCCCTCGTTAGGAGATTAGGTCCGTGAGGGCCCCAGCCTTGCCTCTCCTGTTCACCTTTGGATCCTCAGCACCTATTGGCATGTGCTATATGTGAAAATATTTATTACAAAGGCGAGTGGACATAGAGTGTAGAAGTGAAATTGTGGGACTTTTTGTAGGAGACTATTTCCTTTGACCAGAATATGTTCTTCTCTTTCTCCTCTTTGCCTGCACTGACTAATTCCCACTCCTCCCCAAACCTCAGTGTAAGTGCCATTTCCTTCATGGCCCCGGGCAGAGCTAATTACTCTCTCCTCTTGGCTCCCTTCGTCTATTGCTCATGTCTCATTGTTGTGTTGGGCATTTCTTAGTTTCCTTTTGGGAGGATCTCAAAGGGCAAAATCATATCTTAGTCATATCTTTGAATGACTTCCAGTGTCTGGCAGGTAGTAGGCTCAGAAATAGAGCCATGGCTTAGAACAGATGAACACTCAGGAATGGAATCAATTACTTCTAATCCTGGACTCCGCCCCTCAACAGAGAAATAAAAAATTTGAAGTACATTTTCAAGGGGAGGTTGTGACTAAAGGGTGGGATGGGCGAAGAGAGACCCTTTAGTCAAGAAAAGGAAAGTCATTTCCAAAGAAAAATAAGGAATTCCTGAAATGTTAAAAAGAATTACATGACCTTGCAACCGTAGGAATCTCTAACCTTCCCAACTTCAAGGGGATGATAATAGTAAGAGGGGATGGTAACAGTGTTTATGACAATCTAAGGTTGGTGTGAGGAGTAAATGACGTAAAATATGCACTGTGCATGAACCACTGCCTGGAACAGAGTACTTACTCAGGAAGTGGTAACCAGAATAATAAAACCTCCAGCAGAGTCTGCCACCTATTAACTGATCACTTTGTGCCAGGAGCCATCCTCAGAGATAATATGGATGCCAAACAAGGGGTGCTTCTTCGCTAAAGTAATTCAGCGTGAAGCAAAAAAGGAAGGGTGGCCTTTCCGGAAACATCAACAAGATAGTTGTACTTCAAGGAGCTATTCCCTGCTGTTTTTCAGTGGCCCTTTCAGTGACTAGAATTTTCTCCAATGCAGGAGGAAAAGAGCCTTTCCTGATTCTCCAACTTGGTGCACAGGTGGAAAGCCTCGTGTGTGCTCAGCCATCACTTCAAAGAGCAGAAAATCCTACGTCTGAAATGAAATCTCCAGTCCTAGGATATCTAGCTCTTGGGAATTTGAAGCTTATTTTAGATAGTACTTCCTTTCCCTTATATTAAAATTAGACTTCCTGTGAGGGTTATTCTGAATAGAAAGATGGCACAGACCTTGCCTGACTGCCCTGAGATGCTGGTGAAGGGTCCAGCAGGTGGGTCGTGGGATAGCCTGTCACGAATACGTCACAGCTAAACCCTCAAGGTGTCTTGGAGAATCCATCACCAGCTGAAATTGCTTTGTTTGCTCTCTTAGATGGCCTATTCAAGGGCACATGGCCCAGGCAGACCTCTTTGCTAGCTGCCAGCTAATTAATTTACCTCCAAAATGCAAAATAATGCTTACTGTTCTCACTATTTTTGCTGCTTCTTTCTTTTCCACTACTGTTTTTGTTTTTTAAATTAACCTTATTTTTATCTTTGTTCATTGAAAACAGCTTAATGGCCATCTCCCTTAGATACAAGTGAATTATTTGGCATGCACATAATTAACTACATGTCTCTGAGTCATTCTTTGACACATGACATCATGGAGATTTACTGTCACCTTATATGCAATCTCTTACAATATTAGTAAATATTAGTAAAACAATATTAGTTTTGTTTTGATTTTTTTCAATATAAATGCTGCTTTTGGAGTAATACAGAAAGAAGGCAGATGCCTTGTTGAAATAGGATGGCTCATTATACGAGTAGTACTGGGACACTGATTGATCTGGATACCACAGGTATTTTGTATTTTATAGCTGGAGATGTGTTGGCTGAAGATACAGTTAAGTTTTAAGCAGAACTGTTCAGTTAAATGTCGATCAATATGTAAGAAAAAGAAAGTTACTTATTCTGTAGGGCAGTTGTTCTCAACTGGAAGCAATTTTGCCCTTCAGTGGACACTTGGCAGTGTTTGGAGACAGCTATGGTTGTCACAGTTGGGGTGGGGTAAATGGAAATGCTTTTGGCATCTACTGGGTAGAAGCTAGAGATGCTACTAAACATTCTGCAGTGCTCAGCTCCTCGCAACAAAGACTTATTTGGCCCCAAATATCAATTAATAAACTGCTTGAGTGCTAGAAGTTCCATTGACAATGACTCTGGATTGCACCAGTTGGTTTAAATGTTTCATTTATCTCCCTACCCTATACCTTTGCAATATTATAGTCTTCTGTATTTCTCTAAGCCAGTGTCAAACCCAAGGCTGGCACATATTTTGGATACTTAAATATTTCTTCCTTAGATAAATATGTGACTCTTGGTGCACATTTGCTCAGTGAATGAGGGGGCTAACCTACCAGCTAACTGCAGTGTTCATGCTTCTTAAACATTGTGAACTTTCTGTTTTCTTCCCTTAGCTTTGGACAATTTTGCTACTTCACGGGGCTCAGACTTCCAATTAACAAGCAAGAAATTCTGTCGAGATAGGGGAAGATAGTAGTGAAGCTACAGGGAGCAGGGAGGTAATTAACTAGTATTTCTCTGCTTCAGTACTGAGATTACTAGGCCCTCTGGATAACAGTGAGTTTATAAGGGCTTACATGTTTCCTGGTAACATTTATATATAAAATAGATTCATTTTTAAAAAATCACATGAAATAACCAATCTTCGCAATGTCATGTAGATCTTTTATTAATCTTTGTAGCTGGAAGCAGTTATTGAGTGCATTTTGTATATCAAGAACTAGTTATTTCCCCAAATTTTGGTGAGACCAAGAGACTTCATACAATTAGCTGGTGAATTGTTCTGAAAGTGTTGGCTTATTCATGACCAGAGAGTTCCATCTCTTTTGTGGCCCTGGCCAGATTTTATAAAGTGTAGCCTCTTATTTGTTTATAATGGACTTTGAGATCCTTGGATGAGATGTATTACATATGTGTGAAGGATTAGAGGGCAGTTTTTAATAACAACAGGAATAATACTGCTTTGTACTGCTAAACTGTAGATCTTTTCTTCTAAAGATTTAAAGCCCATTACAGACATAATTTGATTGTTGCTCTATTGCAACAGTGTTTTTCCTTCTCTCCCTGTCCAGTCAGATTTTTTTTCTTTATTAAAGATGGCACGAATACTTTCTCATGTTATGACCTCTTTGATAAACAGCTCAGGATGTTATAAAAGCAAAGCAGGAGATGTCTCAAGTAATTAGGGGCAGAAGGCTTGCTGATGCTCGGGTGTTAATGTTGCCAGAAAGCTCAGCTATTTGTGGGTTGCTCAGTATGTTTTTGTACAGATGTGTGTGAGGTTGAGTTTCAGCCATATGCCTGTGAAAGCATCAGGAAACATTTTGTCATGCTACTTCCTTGGGTGATCATTTATGACCGAAAGAAAAAAAAAAGTTGTATTTTTGTCTTGTGAAATTGTGCTCGAATTCTGGGTAGTTTAGCAGCAATCAGTATATGCCTGGATCACAGTTGCATGGGATGGTTTGTATTAGATACCAATGGCAGCTACTGCTCTAAATATGGAAATTAAATACTTTAGGTTCAGGCTGCTTCAAATCTGTGGGTAGGAAACGTCTGATCTTTTCCAAGATAAGTTCAAAAGTGTGTGGAGTTTTCTCTAGGGCTACAAATTCTGTTCACATTCATATGTATTTCTTTGGGGATGGTCCCTTGAGGCCTCTTGGCAACCACCTTCCTTAATATGGGGAGAGACTGAGATCCATAGGAATGCCCTCCCCCACCCTCCCGCCCCAAATCAAAACGTCCTCAGAAGATTACCAGAGTGTGGTTGATCTAGATACCAAATCCAACAGTTCCAAGCCTCAAAAGATGAGTATCAAACAATACTTGGCTTCCTTCCCTATAGGCATGAGACATTTACATTTACCCCAGAATCAGTTCGTAATTTGGAAGCTTCTTATGTTACTTACTGACAGTCTCAGATCCTGCACCAAGTTTCTCCTCCACCCTTCTAATCCCAAGTAGTCATGTATGGTATTATGGTTGCAGTCTTGGTGCTTCCATTCTCAGCCCATCATTCTGGATATATTTCACAGAATCTCGGCAGCCGTGGAACAGTGCTCTACTACATACAAGATGACCAGAGGGAACTCACCTAGTAAACTACAGGGCTTCCTTAATGTGGCCCAGTGTATATTACAGTTCACTTAAAAATTTGTGAAAGAATGAAATTGACGTGCTAGCTCAGAAGCGGATTACTATCGCCTTGCTAGATAATCTGAGTCTGTGACCTTCTAGTCACCTAGCAAACTATGCTGTACCATCCTTGCCCTCCCCACCCACTTTAGAGGCCATGTGCAGCCATGATGGACAGTTTCTGTAATACAGTGGCTTCTTGCCTTGAGCACTTCTGACCATTTTTCTGAGGGCTTGCTCCTCCTGGCTTGGGGCAGGTCCCTCATGCTGGGGAACCAAGCACTCTCAGGATTGACCCCCAACTACTGAGGGATAGAGAGGTGGTGGGTATGAACCCAGGTTTACTCACCTGCTGGGTCCATCCTGAGCTGTATTCTACATAATGTCAGAGAGGGTACCCAGTGGGCTTGAACCCGTGCATTACACAGTCTGTCCTCATTCCATCTCTCTGCCTGCCCTAGCCTCTTCCTTGTGATTTTCTGCTGTCACTTCCCCAGTAAGCTGCCTGCATCAAATTCTTGTTTCAGGATCTATTGTTGGGGTAACCCAAATGAAGGCAGCATCTAATACAGTAGGCCCCCAGGGAGCCCTCCTCTTCTCCTCACCTTACATTCAGTGGGTTACTGACTGCTTCGGGACTCTGCTAAACAGCCTTCATTTGTCTCCTTCTGTACTTCATAACTTAGTTCAAATCCCTCGTTGCTTATCTTAGTGAATCACAATGGCATGCTAATGGGTCTCTCCATTTAATCTGTTTCTCCCCAGAACTGGGCTTCCAAAAGACAAATCTGATCCTCCTCCTACCCCGCTTCAGACATTTCAGGGGCTCAGGCCTTTCTTCACCGAGCCCTGGCTTCCTCACTCCACACCCTCCTTGAGTACCATGCTACTGCACATGCTCTGTGACTACAAGGTAGGGTTGACATTCCACTTTTGCTCAAGCCCGTGGACTTCACAGTTTTAAAGACAAAATAAACCTCGCCTTCTCTCTTCTTCACTGACCCCAGCCAGTAGTGCCTTCTTCAGTCCTATCGCTTTGCTTGGACTCATCTCCATGGGAGCCTTTATCCCCATTTATTGTTGTGTGAATATATCCATCTTTACCGCTCAGCCGTGAGTTCCTGGAGAGCAGTAAGCCCGTATGATTTCTAGCTCCTGGCTCAGCACCAGCCATGAAACCAACATCTGATCCTGAAAAGGACAAGTTGGCCATTCACTTTGTCCTTTGGAAGTTTGCTCTGGGTAATGTGGTGGGGCCAAAGTTTGGGAGGAGACTCTCTGCTTTGCTAATACCCAAGTACTGCCTAACGGAGAGAGACAAGTTGGTGATGATGGTTACATGATCCAGAGGTTTGGTGGGAGAATGTGATTAAAATAATGGCTAAATATTTTATCTCAAAAAAATGTGAGGGTGGCTCTGTCAGTTAGGCACCTGATTCTTGATCAAACTCAGGTCTTGATCTCAGGGTCATGAGTTCACGCCCCACACTGGGCTCCACTCTGGGCATGGAGCCTACTTAAAACAAATAAACAAAAAACATGACTGGTGCTTCATTGTTAGACCTACTTATTCTGCCATGTTTAATTTCTTTTGAATGGATGTACTTCTAAGCCTGTGCTGAACATGGAGGGGAGGAGAATAGAGGGAAATCAGCAGGAAACTCTAGTTCTTTCGGATTTATTTTGACCCTTTCCAGATTTGACTTGTTAAGATCCAGAGTCACTGAAGTCAAGTGAAAGAAATAATTACAAAGTAAAATTAAGAAAATTCACTTCTGTCTAACCTTGGCTTATAAAGTAAAAAAAAGCAGTGTTCGGTTCTATCTAATCTTGGCTTGAAAGATACCTGGATTTCTCCTGGTTACTTGTATCTCCATGGGAGGAATATTATGCGAATCGGCTGAAATGTCTGGCTCTGTTCTTTCTGAGGGAGGATTTGTGGGGAGGATACAGTTTTCCTGCCATTTTGGCATGGGCTTTTGCTCCCTTCCCTATGGAAACCTCTCCAATCTGGAAGCCAGAGTACCATCTACCGTCCCAGGGAAGGGGCGGGGCAGGCAAATTCACCATAGTCTACGTAGTCACATGGTCTACAAGGGGGTGTTGATTCTAGTTCTTTGAAGCTACACCCCATAACTTCAGCCTCACCCCCTAGAACCTCCTAGTGTCAGAGGCAAAGCGTGGAATGGAGAAAGTAGGACACTTCACGGGCATCTCTATAGAGGCTCTGTGAGTGTCTGTGTGCTGAGAAAGGGCAGAGACACCAAGGAGGGTCAACTGGTCGCCACAGCCAGCTCCTAGGTGCACTGGAACACACGGCCACACTCGTGGTGGTTGCTGGGATATGTCTCCCTGGCAGGATGGGAAGCTAGATGTTCCCAGCCTTGCAAGGGGCTGGGAACTTCTTTTTAATTGGGTAGAGCCCTGAGGCCTGTGCGATGGGATATAGGCGTACCCTGTAATACAAATAAAGCCACAGGTGTGGGTCTACCCCGAGGAATGGAGACAGGAGATATTGGCCAAGACCAGGCAGAGAGGAGGCTGGGAAGCTGCTGCCTGTGAGCAGGGCACAGGGGTCCAGTTCCCACGCACAGTGAGTGGCCTGTCTCCCTGCCTGTGTTCCCAGCAGAGCAGCCCTCACTGACCCAGCCCAGGGTTTCGCTTTCTGGTATTGGTTTCCTCACTCTTTCCATGGGGAGCCTGGTGTGCCCTGTCCTTTCGTGTTTTTTCTCAGCCTGTCCAGGCCCATCTGAGCTTGCAAGGTGGTGAGTCCTAGTCCTGAGCTCCAGGCTGAGGCTTTGCCTTTGACCTCTACATTCCATCTCTGCTCTCAGATAAAGTCTATCTTTTAAAAAACGAAAAGCGAGGACTAACAAAATACATATATTCTGTCAATGATAATAATACTTTTCTTTATTTTGATCCGTTTTGAAAAGGATCAGATATTTCTTTTTTTTTTTTAAGATTTTATTTATTTATTTGAGAGAGAGAGTGCACAAGAAGGGGGGAGGGGGAGAAGTAGGCTCCCCGCTGAGCAAGGACCCTGGATGTGGGAATCGATCCCAGGACCCTGGGATCATCACCTGAGCCCTTCACCGACTTAGACACCCAGGAGCCCTTCCCTGTTTTTTTTTTTTTTTTTTTTAAACTTTTTCTAATGAAGTTTGTAGGAAATTTAAAATTGCACCTGTGGCTCACATCACATTTCAGTCGCACAAAGCTCCTCTAAATCTTGTGCTCGCTATCGCTATTTGGGGCAAAGAAAGGAGAGAAGCACAGTGCTGCTGCTCTGATGGAGTCCCCAAGCTTGTCGGGTATTTGGCTTCTCTGATGCTGGTGCTCACAGACCCCGTGGGTGTCCCTGCAGAGCACATCTGCATTTTAGTGGAAGCCAGATGTTTTCCTCTGGTGGTGGGAGTGCAAGCATCCCTGACCCCCTGGGGAGAGCGTGTCTGCTCTTAGGAGCTGGATTGTGGAGGCCCAGCCTCCCTGCTTCTCCCTGGTAGAGTGCTTAGAGCAGAGCCCTGAGCAATCAGTAGCTGCTCAGTGATTACGTGTGAGAGCTTTCTGCCTGGTGTCCCTCATCACGTGGGTGGTTGTCTCCTCTGCTTGTCCCAAATGGATGCCTCCCTCCTATTGCCACTCCTGCACCATCACCAGCCTTACCAGGCCTCCCCCTTTCATGACTCTCCAAGCACCCCTTCTGTGTCCCAAGTCTTCACCAGAACCTCCCCCACCTCCCACTTAGATCCCACCTCATCTTTCCATCTCCACACTGGCCCAGGGACCCTCACACTCTAGTAAGAATCAGAGTCCCCTGGTGGACCCGTTCGTGCACACGCTGCTGGGCCCCACTCCCAGAGCTTCTGACTCTCTGGGTTTGGGTCGGGGCCTGAGCATGTGCATTTCTAACAAGTTTCCACGTGAGGTAGAGACTGCTAGTCCAGGCCCACACTTTGAGGATCGTGAGTCTAGCTTAATGATCTTCCTAAAACACAAATCTGATCATGATGCTCTTTTCTTAAGACCTACCTGTTCAGAGCCTTCTGGATAAAGTGCAGAATTCTTGGGGCCCTATCCTACAGCCTTCATGACATGTCCCCTGCTACTGCCGTGGGTTGCTTGATGAGGCCTTTGCTTCCTCCACTGTGCTTGTGGTTTTCCCGATGCACCAGACTCTGTCTCACCTCTGGGTGTCCTGCTGGCTGCACGCGTTCCTTTTCTCCGTACAGGCTGTCTTTCCCAGGCTCCTGTGCCTGCCACCTTCCTCCTGGGTTGGGCCAATGGGCGGTAGGAGATGGGAAAGCAGGAGGGGAGAAACCAGCTCAACTTCTCTCTCCTTACCATACTTTGAGCAGTGCCTCCAGCCGTAGCTGTGTCTTCTCCATGGCTCTGGCTTCTGGCAGACAGGTCTCCTCTGTGGTTGGCTTCTGCCAGATCACCCTGGCCCCTGGGCTCTGGAAACACCACTTCCTCTTGAGGTCCCTGCTGCCCTAGTGGTAGAAGAGGCTTCCTGCTGTCCCAAGCACGCCGGTGCTTCTCTGTTCCTGCGTGGCTTCTTTGCTCTTCTGCCATGTTGAATGCATAAAGGTTATAGCACTGATGTCCAGTAGACCTTTCTGTCGTGATTGAAATCCTTTCTATCTCTGCCCTGTCTCATATGGCAGCCACCAGCCACATATGGCCACCGAGCATTTGAGATATGGCTAGTACAACTGAAAAACTGAAATTTTAATGGAATTTAACTTATAAAGTAGCCACACGTGACTACTGGCTACTAGTGCACTGTATTAGATAGTGCAGGGGCAGACCCTGCTTACGATGCAGCCATTGAAATTTAGGAATAGATTCTGAAATTGACATTGAAAAAAGAAGAGGTTTTCTGTGCTGTACAGTATGGCCTTGCTATTTGCATGTGAGCTTGCCGCATCCATCCATCCATCCATCCCTCCATCACTCCAAGCACCTATCACTTTTCTCTATCATAGCAAAAGCAGAAAAGCAAAAAGAATTTTGTAAGAAATGTCATCACATTTATATAGATAAAGCACATTCATGCTTTATCATTTAGAAACTACTGAGCAAGATTTATGAACTCTCTGTTATGCACTATGATGTAATAAGATGTTTTAAGAGTACCTGGGGTTTGTTTTATTCAGGTTTGATAAGATGTACAGAAACCAAAATGACTGTCATAAAGGAGAAGGGATCCCTTTTGCTGGGGGTTGGCATGCATCTGCTTGTTTCTTCTCTCTCTAATGTTTCTTAGAAGTCTGTCAAATGAGAGTAGATAGGCCCTAGCTGAGGGCCAAATGTGTTTGCTCCTCTTTTAACCCTCATTAAACATCTCTGGTGGGCTGGCAGTCACCACTGTAAGGATAGATTCCCAAGGACATGGAATGTCATCAGAAGCCAAGTGACCATTCAGTACAGGAGTTGATCCAGTGGAGCTGACCCTACCACCCTATGCTATTGCTTCTTCTCTCCATGCCAAGCTTGGAGGTCTCTGCTATGAGCCAAGTGTATTGCCCTTGGCACCTAATACCATAATCTGTGGGATTCATATCGTTGCCCAGGAGAATCTTGCTGTAAATAAACTATGCTCCCAGTGGGAGCCGTTTATGGCATTTGGGACTTTCCTGATTCTTGAGCCGACCTCAGGAGCAACAGTGCCACATCTCCATCCTGGGGTCTCCAGGGCTGTGGAAGAGTACATCCACCTCCCGTTTTTCAAGATCCTGGAAAGCCCATGTATTGTGTTTTTTCTTTCTTCTCTGGTCTTAGCTGGATTCTTATGGCTGTTGCTTCTAGATTAATATAACTGCTCTTTTACATAGCACCCATTTTTGCATGACTTAGTGCTTAGAACGACACAAAACAAGCCAATGGACATAGCAGCAATTCTGGTGGCTGCATAAATTGGACAAATTAACGTCTTTGTGCCTATTTCTTCAATTATGAAATGGGGCTAATAATAAAACCTAGCTCATAAGGTAGCTATGAAGGTTAAATGATTGACCTTTGTTAAGTCAGTGCATTTATAATTCATGACAGATACATGATGCCCAATATGTGGAAGCTTGCTGGAAAGGAATTAGTAAAGTAAGGAGTGAGTTTAGGATAGGCCATATAAAAACTCATGTGGGATTTTGAGAATTTCCCTTATGGGAAAATAAATCCCTTAGGGGCTCTCCCCTAGAGATCCATATCAGATTTCGTTAAACTGAGAGTATATATTGGAATCTCTCACTGTACCGTGTGCTGAATCTGGTGTCCTTAGGAGTTCTGGAGGAAGGATCAAGCTTTGATAATCTGTTCTGTGTAGGTAAATCCACACAGATAGCTGTCGATCCTGTGCTGGGCTCAAGTCCAGAGAACGAGATTCAGTGGACAAGGGGCCCTAACCATGAAGGAGCATTGGAATGGAACACCCACTCTGTGACTGGCTTCCCGACTCTGCTTTCCTGACTCCTGGGTGTCTCCAAACTGCCTGCTGAACTTGAGCCTAATCTCCTCCTTTAATCTCGGTTTCCAGATTTATTACCTGACTTCCTCCCCCCACCAGTAGAATGGCTTTATTGATTTCTAACTACACAATGGGAAAGAAAGATTCACTATTTAAACTTTCTTTCTTTTTTTTTTTTTTTAAGATTTTATTGATTTATTTGGCAGAGAGAGAGAGCAAGAGCATGAGCAGGGGGAGTGGAAGAGGGAGAAGCAGGCTCCCCGCCTGAACAGGGAGCCCGACATGATGCGGGGCTCCATCCCAGGACCCTGAGATCATGACCCGAGCCGAAGGCAATAACTTAACCAACTGAGCCACCCAGGTGCCCCACTATTTAGACTTTCTAAGCTCCTTATAAACCCTTCTAACAGGGGATGTACAAGAAGTTTCTTAGCAGACTTACTCATTGCCAAACTCTGGAAATAAGCGAAATACCCATCAGTAGGAGAATGGACAAACACATTGTGGTATATTCATCCAGTGGAATATTTTATCAGCAATAAAATGGGAAAAACTGACATACACAGCAAAATGGATGGGATTTAAAAAAAAAGATTTTGTTGAACAGAAAAAGCTAGAAAAAAGGAGTGTAATATATGATTCCATTTATATGAAAACTTATTACAGTGACAGAAATCAGAAGCTGTCTCTATTCGAGAACGGTTTTAAGGCAAGGGGCACTGGTGGGGGGGGCTTCTGGGGTGCAAGAAAAGTGCTATGTCTTGACCAGGACAGTGTTTATATGGATTAAGTGGCTAAATTCATTGAGCTGTAGTGTCGTAATGCTACTGTATATAAGTCAGACCTCAATAAAGACTCTTAGCATATTAACCTTTATAATGGGGAAAAGTTATGCGAGAAAGGAAAGAGAGTATTTAATAATACTTACTAAATGAGAAACCTTTAATAGTGAGAAGTCCTATATAATATGTCTTGCTGTGCTGTTACCTAGGAGTTATTTCAGTGGCTGGTTAACTAAGGACCTTTTGTTTCTTTCTCTCCCTTGTTGGCCTGTGGGCCTCTTGATTTCAGTGCTTCTGGATACCTGAAACAGAGCACCTGGGGAGAAAGCCAAGGGCTGAAAGTTGCCATTGGAAGGCAATGCAGCATTTAGAAAAGGACAGATTTGGGGTGGGTTTCCTAAAGGCAGAGCTGGAATGGGGATTCTTGAGCAAGGGTTTGTTGAGGGAGAGGTCTCTGGTGAACATCTGGGAATGAAGGCAGCAGGCTGGGACACAGAAAGAAGGTGGCCAAGGAGGTGTGCTGGACTGGGTCCCGCCTCTGCGGGATCCTATAGAGAACTTGGCAGTGTGAATGACCCCGCAGAGTTGTTTCAGCTGGAGGCAAGGGGGGTTGGGCTTTAGCATCCCTGTGTCTGTCGATCCCTGGGGGACTGCCCTGTGTGCCCAGGAGCTGGTGCGTGCACATGTGTGACAACTTCTAGGCATTTCTTGGCCAGGCGGATCCTGTCAGGGAGCAGCTGTGAGCAGTCAGCAGAGACAGCGGCTGGGACATGGGGCACCTCGCTAGTCAAGGGGACCGGGATGGGATACCGACAGTTCCTGCAGACCGTCACACAACGGGTGCAGCAGGTATGGGAGATAAATTGGTGAGCCATTTCAGGTGACCACAAGGCAAGGGAAAGGGGGAATGCACATGGGAAGTCCACAGAGCCTCACCTCAGAATGCCGTGGTAAGATGGGTGGGTAGTGGACTTCCTTAAGAGAAAGTGGGATAGGCTGGCACCTGTTTAGAACGTGAAAAGCACCCTCTAAACAGACAGCCAAGTTATGAGTTCCAATTACAGATGTTCCAAGTAGTCTATACTTTTTCTTTACTGTATTTATCACAATTACAATTAAATTATAATTATTTCTGCACTTAACTTTATCCTTCCACAGTACTGTAACAGCCATGAGGAGGCTTATAATATTACTGAAGCACCTCTGGTCTCCAAAGACTGGCACCTAGTAGGTGCTCAATAAACAATGATGAATGAGTGAATAGGCTAAGAAAAATGGAAGGGAGGTGCTCTTAGAGGTGACATCTTTTATCAATTATTTCATTACCTGAAATACCTTCTCTGCTGCCCATACCAATCCTGTGCATTAGAAATTTAGTGCTCAGCTCACTACCTTCCTCTGTGAGGTGTCCTCCCCGCAACTCCTGCACAATATCACTAACACTAATGAATATGTGAAGTCTGTAAGCCTTGCTTTTCCAACTGCTTTTATGTCTTTCCCTGTAATCTGACTCATTATGGAAAGGGTATGGATGGAATTTTTTTGATGATCAAGTTCACGTCCTGCTTCTGGTTTCTAGGATGCATCTTGCGCCATTTCTGTTATTTGCACAGCACTTCCCCCAACCCTCACCAACAAAAGTATTTTAAAAATCTGCTTCAGAGTCATACCTTTTACTCTTTGACCCAGTTGGAAGTCGTCCTTTTTCCTCTGAGTTCTAACACCTTGAGGACACTTACTTTTGCCTCTTTGGGAGTCCAGACCTGTGGCTCCTTTACAATAAGACCACACACTGAGCTTCTCAGTGCTGCGTATACTGTTGGTGCAAAATAAATGTCTTTCGTACTGTTAACATAAATGTGTAGATGTCAGGCAATCAGTCAAGATTATAGATTGGCTTGCAATGACAGGGTTGGAAATCGGGCAGCAGGGAAGATGAATAATTTATTTTGAAGTGTCTCAAGTTCAGAATTTAATATTGAAGAAGAGAGATGGCAAGGGAAGAAGTGTGTCTGAGAATTGTCTTGCTGCCAACTCATTGGGATCAAGAGCACCCCAGTGTGGGATGGAGTATGGTTTCTCCATGATTTTTCTTTTCTTTTTCACATCTAGTTGGAGTGATAGATGCCAAACCTGAGTGATAGAGACCTTCCCCTCTAACTTCACCAGTCCCACATTTTAGGGCGATTCTTCCCAGAACTGAGTCATGTGGTCTGTGGTCAGCATGGCCCAGCCTGTCTTACTGGATTTGGCACAGATGTTGATGATCGCCCCTTCAGCTTCGAAACAAGGGTTTATAGTGCCAGCAATTCATGTTAAATGAAGCCCGTTTCCTCTATAATGTGAGAGCACTTTCCTGATCACTCTTTAATCAAAACAGATGTTTTTGAAGCGGCCTAGAACAGGATATGGAAAATTTGGCCAACAATCAAATATGGGTTCAAAGGGAGATCTTTGATGGCCCCCTTTGAGCTGTGGGCACTGTCTAAAAATAGCATACTGATATGGTACTTTTTTAAAATGGGAACTAACTGCCAGAGATTCCTGCTGAATTCTAGAAAGCAGCCATCTGATTTCACGAAGATACTCCATGTGGGCCACGCCAAGAGGAAAGTGGCGTGAGCTGCTTTTCTGTGGTAGTGGGTTATGTCAAGGCTGTCCTGGGCAAGACTGTAACTAACCTCTGACAACCTCCTCGTGAGTTAGGAAGCAGAGTTACTGCCATTAGTGTACAGTTCTAGAGACACAGAGAACGTGTGCCTTATCCCAAACCTGGTTTATACTGGGGAAATTTAATCCAATGCTATGAATACTAATTAAGGCATACAGTTGTGCTTGTTCCGAAGCTGGATCCAAAGATATCCCAATCAAGCGAAGTGGTGAAGCAGAGAATGCATAAGTAGAATTACAGAATTAGAAGGCATTTTTAGGGATTAGCTATTACAAATCCCTCATTATAATGATGGTGGAGTGGGAAGGGAGAGAAGAGAAAGTGAACATTTATTATGTGATGATTACATGTCAGGCATGAATATTACATTATTTACTCCTCCCGAAAGCTCTCTGTGGGAAAAGAAGGGAAAGAATGTGTGAATATATTTAAACTGAATACAACGGAGACATTGTGCGTTTAACTAATTTGCATTCTCACAAAATTCCTGTGAGGTAGATGATATACTTTTGATTTTAGAGAAGAGGAAAGTGAAACTCAGAGACATTAAATGCTATTAAAAGCAAGTGGTTGAGTTAGGATTTGAATTGGTCTGTCCACAGTCAAAGTCCTTGTTCCTTCCTAATCCTCCCATTTCAGATAAGGACACAAAGGAGCAGAGGGATGACATGTTGCCACCAGGCCTCTGATTGTGGCTCAGTTGTCTTTCTCCTGTTTCACAGTGAATGTGTCCATGACTAGGGACTAGGAGGAAGCAAATACCAGCTGACCAAAATAGCTCTGGCCCCCAGTTAATTCCTTTTCCCAGATTACATACCCTGAATGAGTAGCTTTCATCCCAAATTTTCTGGGGGAACAAATTCCAGAGACCAGCAAACATCATTTTCTTTTAAGGTGTTTCCAAAATTGCCAGTGAGACTACTTAGAATATTCTGTTTGCTTAACCCTTTGTGAACCCTTGATTTATGAAATTTTAATTCACTCTTTACCAATGAGTTCAGATTATCAGAAATCTATTTCCACCCTCCCATTCTATGTCCCATATCTCTTTTCTCTCTGGTGTCTACTTTGGATTTCTCAGGCTGGAGTTGGAATAGTTTCTTCATCCTGTCTTTAGAGCTGTTGGAAAGAGGCAGTGATTATTCACCCATTGAGTATTTGGAGATAGATATGGAATCCTCTTGCAGCTTTTATTAATACAAATCTTTCCCTCAGGGCTTTAAAAAATTTTTTTTTTTTTTTTTTTTTTTTTTAGAATGGAGCAATCAGGTGAACTCAGTCTTGCTTTTATGGATGGCGTAGGGCACGTGGAGATGACATGGAGTTTCCTCCACCATGTGTTTCAACAAGGTAAAGTACGCATGTGCTTGGATAGAGCCTGCATTTTGGTGATGATAAAAGCTGAAAGACTTCAGAGCACTGTGTACATTTCAGGGGATCCTCTGCTCAGCCCAGGGCAAAAGGAAATCAGTCCAATGAAAGCTCTTAGGGAGCCAATACAGTTATTTGTAGTGATCAAGCATGTTGATCTGGATTCTTGCCTCTAATGACAAGGCACTGTGGTCAGTGAGATGAGCACTGGCCTGAGACTTGGCATATCTGGGACCTGATTGTGCAGCCCAGGGAGAGTGTCTTCACTTCCTTGGTTTCTTCTTTCTCTTGGATGAAAGGAAGAGGTGGAACCGCGATCTCTGAGAACTCCCCCAGATCTGACAATCAGTATTTTGGAAGAAGTTCTAGGAGGGGCACACCATATGTTGCTTCATATCTTGGATAAACACAAAAGGGGTGGGTTCCTTCATGGATCAATGGGGGAAGTGACTGATATCTTACTGGAAAAGCCACCAGGAGAAGACAACATGGTGTCCTGAACCGCGAATCAGGGAGCCTGAGACGGAGACTGAATCCTGGCTATGCCGTGAACTTAAATGAATGACTTTGAATGAATAACTGAAACATTTGGGTCTAAGTTTCCTTATTACTTATGAGACAATTCAAATTTAGTAATCCTCTGAATGTCTACTGTTGATGCCTTCTACACACTAGTCACTGAACTAAGGGTCGAAAGGTGAACAGGATATGATTTCTGACCCTGGAAGCTCACAGTTCGTTTGGAGGGCAGTAAGTAAACTATTACGGTGCTTATGTTAAGTGCTATAATAGAAGCATGTTCACATGCTGCCCAAATGAGGAGTTAGGAATTTGTATGGAGGAGGAGAAAGGACAGGGAAGACTGTGGAGGTCACATTTGGTCCAGTACTCTCAAGACAAGAGGACTGAGGGGAAGGACATTCTAGGCAGAGGAATGAGCAAAGAAAAGGAGAGGGGAGGACAGGGATATCTGGGATAGCGACTCTGGGGCAGTAATAACAGGGCGAGAGAAGGAGGTAAGGGGGAAGGGTGGAGAGGCTGAATGGAGGTTGCACTACCCTTGTAATAGACATTTATGCCTTGCCTAAAAAATGTCAACTTTTTCCTGCATGCAATGAGGATTCACTGAAAGATTTTAGGGGTGTGGCATGATATGATCTGTGCATTCTAGAGGAGTAGATAGGGGCAGGGAGGAAAAAAGGGGAGTACTATAATTAGAAATTCCTTCAGAATATTCTAAGGAAGAAGAGATGAGAGCCTGAACAAAGGCCTTAGCAGAGAAAATGTAGGAGCAGCCTTCAGATTGGAAATTGGCTTGTAAGTGGAATCAGAATGGGCTACATAATTTGGGGGCCCAGTGCAAAATAAAATTGAGGAGCCCTTTCTCAAAACAATTGAGAATTTTAATATGGTAACAATAGGGCATGAAGCTAAGCATAAGGCCCTTGTAAGCATGGGACCCTGAAACTGACCTTGAATAGAATAAGACTATTTACTCCCAAGTTTGTTGTAACTTTAGAATTTATAAGATTATACAGGTTAGGGGGGCCTATTTTGCAGGTAATTTCATTCTTTCTCTTCTGTCACTTGTTTAGGTTTTTATCTTATGTAACAATTTTTTTTTTTTTAAGTTATCATGCCAGGAGATAAGTCTAAACAAATGCCCTGAAGTCAGGCATCCTGGAATCTTTAATAGGTTTTCTGGAGGAAAGATGTTCTGTAAGTCACAAAACAGAGCAGGGGTTTCTTATAGAGACAGTTAAGAAAAGAGAGAATGAGGTAATGGAATTACACCAAAATAGAGCCTTATGATAGAGCGATGGAGAACGGAAGTTATTTAATCTGGAGACAGAAGTAGAAAAGGACTTTGTATGGTATTTGTATCAGTCAGCTATGCCACAGTAATACTGTGTGACAAACCAAACCATCCCACAACTCAGTGATAGGCAACCACCACTTATTCTCATGGTCATGGGTCTGCAGGGGAGTTGTGGTTTAGTTGATCTAGTGGGCTCAGGTGGATGACTCCGCCTCAGTCTGATGTCTGGCTGGTCTTTGATCCAAGCTGTGGTCTTTGATCCAAGCTGTGAGTTGGGTTCAGGTCTGCTGTAGGTGTTTTTTTGTTTTTGTTTTTGTTTTGTTTTGTTTTGTTTTGTTTGTAGGTGTGTGTTTGTTTGTTTATTTTAATGGGGACTCAGGCTGAAGAGTCAGTATCCAGGAAAATAGTCTTTGTTTTGTTTTGTTTTGTTTGGATATTCTGTATCCTTAAAACTTTGCTCTGATCATCTTTTTATTACAAATGGAATGAAATTTGCTTGGCTATGTATCAGAAACCATGCCTATCTTTGGGTGCCCTTGATAAATATGCTCCCTTTAAGTGGGTTATTATCACGTGGAATCCCCATACATCTCAAAAGAGAGTAGGTTTGCATATTATCTTATTCAACTCAAAGTCCAGTTTGTCCATTCTAGGACTGAACAGAATAATACCACATCGTTGTATTGTGTTGGTTTACTCTTATTGTTGTTTTATGATGAGGCCTGATTATCCATCTCTCTCTACTTTAAGATTTTATTGTTTTCCAGAGGAGTCTTGGGACGTTGGTGTAGCCCTCCTGACACAATGCTGAGTGGATAATGTGACTGAATAAGGGAAATGACCTTTACTTGCCCATGGCCTTCATATTCTTTTTATTTATAAATTTAACCTTATCCAAGATCCAAATAAACCTTATCCAAATTGCGGTTGCAACCTTAGAGGTTTCCTGGGTAAATCTGTTTCACGGACCCCCTACACAGAGGGCAAGGAGAGACCTAAGAAAGAGGCCTCTTCGGGTGTTGGTTGGTAGATTTACAAAGCAAGGGAACTTACAAACAAGTCTCCTTGGCTACCAGAGGAGTGGATCTCTGCCCATGGCCTGCTCTTGTCACTGCTATTCCAGAGATGTAGGAGGCCAAGCCAAACTGTGGAAGCGTACATAAGGCTTCTGTTTGTGTCCTATCTGTTAACATCCCATTGGCCAAGGCAACGTTTGTGACCAACGTCAGTGGAGCAGAGAAGTAAACTTCACCCACAAGAAAAGGAGAATAAGAGTTAATAGTTGTTGAATAAACCAAAGTCTCACAGGATTCAACAGATCGAATTTTCTCATACCAGCTGTTGGGCTAGTTGCTGGATAGTTACACCGAGGAGAATAATGAAAGGAAGGGGGCTCCAGGGGCCTTGGTTAGCTAAACAGACCTCTCTGGCAGGAAGCATTACTCTTTGGTAGAGTTTGGAGGTTTCTGCAGGTCTTAAAGGTAGGTTCATTCTGCATTCGAGGAGACTCTTGGTGGGGGAACTCACTGGCACGCAGGGGCAGGGTTGGAAATGAGTCATGTGATCTTCCCAGATTCTTTCAAGCCCATATGGATTGAACAGTGGCCTTGGGTAGCAATGTCTTAGGATGAGTGGTTCCCTCGATTCACAGGGGGAGGAGATAATGTTTCCTGGCCTCTGTGAGACCACCTCTCTTTTTACTGTCTTTTTTCCCATGAATCAAAAGTGAAGGCTCTTATTGTACTCTATTTTAAATTTGATGGTTCTCATTTTCCCAGTCAAATCATTTGGTATTAATGTAGGTGCTACTTTGTTTTTGTTTTGATTTTGTAGTTCATAGTTTTTGGAAGAATTTGCTTAAAGGTTTGGTGGGTTTGAGGGGAATATTTAATATTTTTCTTTAAGATTTAATACCCACAGACTTTTCAGAACTCATTCAGATCAACAAGCAGCTCAGGTCTTTGTGAACAGGCTTCTGGTTTGCCACTGAAATTGCAAAAGGGTGATATTGAAATAAGGTAGGTGAAAAGTAGTGCCACCAAGTAAATGTGGAAAGGATGATGGAATCAGAAATTTTTTTTTTCCGATGATTTTGCAACCATCATTAGTAATAATTCAGGAAAATTGTACTCTAAAATTAGTAAGTGGAGTGTGATGAGGAACAAGATATATTCATAGTCCTCAAGTGTGTCCCCACAAACTGTTAACTAATTATGGAGGGAGAAAATTGGCAAGTAGCATCTCATACCATGATCAAACGTAGCCTTGCCAACATCATGTCTCTTCTGATGTGACACACTGAGAACACATCATTTCTGTGATAGGAAAGGGCAAAAGAGGCATAGCCCCAAATGGGGGACTCTCTCTAAAGGAGCTGGCCTGGACTCTTTAATGAAAGTGTCAAGGTCATGAAGGATAGAGAGGCTGAAAAACCACTGTCTAACATATGAGACCAAAGATGGAGAACAGTGAAGCAAAAGGTGTGAGTCTAGGTTGGATCCTGGGTTGGAAAGAAAAATACAGCTATAAACACATTTTAGGACCACTGGTGAAATTTGAATATGGGCTGTGAATTAGATAGATAGTAGAATTACACCAATGTTAAGTCTCCTAGATTTTGAATTGTACTGGGTTATGTAAGAGAATGTCCTTCTTTTAGGAAGTACACACTAACTTATTCAGGAGTAAAAGAGCATGATGCTTGCAATTTATTCTCAAATGGGTAGGAAAAAACAACATATAGAGAGAATGAATGGGTCAGAATTTTTACAGTTTACCCCATTTGGATCTGGGCAAAGGGTACACAAGTGGTACTGGTATGATTCTGGCAATTTCTCTGGAAGGTGAAACTGATAGCAAATTAAAACTTGTCCAAACAAAACTCTACCCCAAAATGAAAAGGTGCAAAATAAAGTGTTATGGATGATATAATTACAAGATACTGTATTCATATGAAACCAAAGCTGGATATACCTTTTTTTTAAAAAAGATTTTATTTATTTATTTGACATAGAGAGAGAGAGATCACAAGTAGGCAGAGAGGCAGGCAGAGAGAGAGAGAGAGGGGGAAAGCAGGCTCCCTGCTGAGCAGAGAGCCCAATGTGGAGCTCGATCCCAGGACTCTGAGACCATGACCTGAGCTGAAGGCAGGGGCTTAACCCTCTGAGCCACCCAGGCACCCTGAAAGCTGAATATACTTTTAAGCAGCTAAGTCCAGTTAATGAAAGCAGAAAAAAAATGAAAAATCCTCTAGATTTAACAACAGAAAGGTTGTCTGCCTGGACATGACTGACTTCGTCATTCTTTGTGTTCTCCCCAGTTTTATGTTCTAGTTCAGCCACCCCTGACTGTTTCAAATGGAAAATGGGAAACATGTATTTCTTTTCTTTTCTTTCATTCTTTCTTTTTTTTTTTTTTTTTTAGCTGTGGTAGAGAGAAACTGGATTTTACCTGAAAAGCATCTGAGACTCACTGGAAGAATAAAAGAGTAGAGGAAAAAAAAAGCTTCCTTGTTGGCACTTCTTAATGGCATATTGAGAGAAGAATAGCATAATCCATTTTGGTTGAGTTTCTAGAAATTAGACAAGAAGGTTTTCTGTAATGGAGGGGCATCGATACGGAGGGTTTGGTAGCAGTGGAAAAAGTCGAAACAAAAGAATTAATTCCATCGGAAATTGTTTCTTGGATCAGATCCTGTGTGAGTGAGCCACGGAGCAAAGACTGGGGAGGGGAGTGTTGGATCATTTTGAAAGGAACATTCATTTAAAGACTTGGAAGCTCTCGCTTCTCTCCTGCCTTCAGCTCCCGTGTCACCATTTCCTTCAAATGCAGGCAAAACACGACGCACTGATGCCATCAGGCCTCACGCCTGTGAATATTTTGCCTATATTTTAACATCCGTTCTTTCCCCAAAGTCGTGTGCTCCCCGAGGACTTATCCCATCCGTCTCACTTTTCAACAGATGTTGGCAACGATGCTGATAGATATTTCAAAACCCTCAGACAATTCATTCCTTGCCTGCTTTTATTTTGCACTCTTTGGCTTGTAATGCCTAATGTATGGACTCTATCTATTAGCTTTGCCAGTGGTGGAAACCTATTAGGTAACTTGTACCGAAAGCAGTTACACAGATGAGCTTTGTATCAAAAAAAGAGCCTTTTCGCTGGTCCTCTGTCTGTGCTTTTCGGTGCTGAAACCCTGGTTGTCGTCTTTGAGGAGGCAGTAGGTGGAGCTACAGGCTTTTTATCACGAAAAGAATTTTTTCAGTAGCTGCCCATTGCCGGAGTAACCTGAACAAGCACATATTTCCAAAAATAACAGAGGCATTTCCAAGTATTCCAGAAATATATGCAAGACTGTTTAGTCATTCATAATCACCGCTTTTGCAAGTACTAGAGAGATTCTGTAGAAAATACTTCAGAAGCAGAAAAAAGATTCATAGAATTCCTTGTATTTTTAGAAAAGAGATTCTTTAAGAAATGGAATTCAGGAGGGAGGGAGGGAGCAGGACTTACTCTGGTCAATCGTGTACCACGGTTTTTTTCCAGGTGGCGAAAGGGCCCAGAGGGGTAACTGGAGGTGGAAAAAAGTCTTTTCCATTTGCGTCAGAACTCTGAGGAGCTCTTCATTTCCCCACTACATGAACTTTTTTGAGGCTCTAAACTGCGGTTTCGATTTTCTCTGAATTATGGAGGGGTGGCCTCGGTTAAGTGATTCTGAGGAGGCCAGAAGGCACTTATAAACAGGTTCCTCTCAAGGGTCATTCCTCTCGCTGGGTACCATGATGTTCTTGACCATTCCCTGAGAGAGGATAAAAAAACAGCTTTTCCTCACTATGGAAAAGGTAGCTTCTCTGCATGGAAAAATCACAACTCTGCGAAATGCTCTGATGCTTCTCTGTATGTCCCATTATATAAACTGTTGGTTCTCTGTCCGTCTTATTCTCTATATATTCTCTCATACAAAATTTTAGGGAATATTGCTCTGAGAATCTGATAAGTAATGGACCCTAACCCCAGAAAAAAATACATGTAAAATATTTCACATATCATTTATATTCATTATATTTCACATAAAATATTCATATATTTATATTCATGGTTAATGTATGTTTAACACTATATATTTATATATTATATATTTATAATAGTTATATATTTATAAATTTATTTATTTAAAAAGTTATATATTTATAACCATAATATATAAACATGCTTAATATATATTTATATATGTGATTTACATATGTATATGAGGGAGAGATTTATTTTAAGGCACTGGCTCATACGATTACGGGGTCTGGTAAATCCAGGATTCACAGGGTAGGCCAGCTGGCTGGAAACTGGCAGGATTTCTGTGTTATAGTCTTGGGGCAGAAGTCCTTCTCTGGGAGCCTCAGCCTTTATTCTTAAAGTCTTCAGCTGACTAAAGGAGACCCACCGACATAACAAAGGGTCATCTGCTTTACTTACAGCCTATGGACCGTAAGTGCTAACCACGTCTACAAAACACCTTCATGGCAACGTCTATACAAGTGTTTGACTGAACAGTTGGTCCCCATAGTCTGGCCATGTTGATAGATAAAATGAGCTGTCACAGATGCCATTGCCATGTTCCATCCTCCCAGGAGCCCCACAAGGAAATGATGGCACCTGCAGGTGCACCACTGCCCCAGATGTTGTGTGGAAAGCTACCGGGTGACTGCAGTGGAAACTCTGAGTCTCTGAGTCCAGCCTGCCCACCCCCGTCCTCTCCCGGAGACAGTCGATGATGACACAGAAGTAGTGATGAGATAAAAGGGGAGACATTGCCAGGATTTGGTGGATAAAAGCTTGCAAACCCCAGGCGGTTCGGCTTTCAGCCTTTCCAGGTGCTGCTGTTGATGACTTGTGCCTGGGAGATGAGTAACCATGAAGCCGTATGACTGGAGAGCGGTCTGGGACGGCCAGCCCCATCCTCCGTGTTGGGTTCTTCATAGCAAATGCGGCACACCTGTCATTTGTAGATGAGAACAATAGCTCAAGGCTCAGAAAGGCTTAATGGTTCACCAAGACACTGAGCAGTTGCCATAGGCTGGGCAGTGCTCTGGGTGCTGGGAATATACACAAGTGATTAAAACGCACATTTTTTTTTCTTCCGGTCATGGCTCTAACATTCCATTGAGGTGACAGAAAACAAAGCAAGGAAATAGGCAAATATAAAAGTGCAAGTTGCGCTAAGTGTTGGGAAGGAAACTACAAAGGGGTCTGAGATGGAACATACTGGGGAGATAGTGGGAAACCTACTTAGGTGTTGCACGAGGCAGACTTCTATGGGGTGGTGACATTTAATTTGAGAAGTTAATGAACCTGAGGGGCGTGGCTAAACCCTCCACTGATAAGTAAGGGCTGGAGCTGGGAGGCATATCCGGGTATTTTTGACTCCAGTCTATTAATCTTTATCCTAGCTTCGAAGTTGTAAGTTGTGTCGGGCAAAGAAAGTCTGGTATTTCCTTCTCGAAACTGAGGGAGAACTGTGAACGCATAAACAAGGACAGATACACACGTGCGAATGAAAATGTTTCCGAAGCCCCAGAAAGGAAATGCTGGGTCACCTTAAGCCACTCTAACCAGAGTATTTCCATCACTCTAAGTAGGCAGGGGACTTCCTCCCTGTAGCCTAAATTTTTCATGCTGTATCTGAAGCCTTCTACAATTTGCTTTGTCTCTGGTTCATGTGGACAAAAACGCTGGTTATTGCCTTTTGTGTAAGAGATGCTTGTCATGTCAGTTCTCACTTGAATTAGCCTGTCCTCCTGGATCTTGTTCTCTGGCTATTTAATGATCTTCCAGGCTCTAAACAGGTGGTGTGCATGTCCTTGGGACAACCCCAGAGGGCACCATTCACATGTAGACATTACAGATTGGTATAATCACAATGACAGTTAATTGGCAGGTGGTAGTAAAGTCTAGAGGGGTCTAGCGGGCACTTTCTCTGCTTTGCACCAAGCAGGATTAGCAACTATAGGTGGCTTCATTGTCTGTTTTACTTATCAGTCTTCTTTGTTTCTAATCCAGATACTTAGGAAGAGAAAAAGGGAGTTCATGACTCTAATCTTCTCCCCTTGGCACTGTGAAAGTTCAGAGACTTTCTTATAGAAAATAATATAGAAGGGCATGGTCCCTTTTCTTTCTTTTTACTGATGACAATATTGGTTTTTTCATTTTGGGTCCAGTAACCTCCTGAAATTATACATGAAACATTGTTTATGGTGGTTTAGTAGTTATTTGTGTGACCCATTCCAGCCAAGAAGATTACTTTTATTAATGATAATATGAACAAATAACATTTGGAAAGTACTTTCACCTGAAGGAAAGATTGGTACCTTAAACTGAAAGAGGAATGTCCAGTGGGAGAGTCGTCTGAAGGAGGGAGATAATGGACAGATAATGTTGTAGGTGCTTCTCAAAACTTCAACCTTTGTGTAGAACTGAGTGAGCCAGGGACTTTCCAGTTCCTTCTTTCATAGGTCAATGTCCTCATTGGAAGGGGTTCACTCTATCTTACATATTCTCTAAAACCCATGGTGAATTTTTTTTTCCCAAGTCGAAATTTTTTATCTGAGGATAGGATTTTAATTTGAGAGATTATAAGGATTTAGGATTTGGGATTTTAAGGATTTTTGATTCCTGGGATGGTAACTTCGTCCAATTGCAACTGTACTGCTTACTAGTTTTCAACTTTGGTCAAGTTATTTAACCTCTTCTGGGCTCAGTTTATTCATTAATAAAATGCAGATAATTTTAACTCTTATCTCATAGGGTTGTTGTGAAGATTAAGTAACATGATTCATATAAAGCAATTAGTTATTACCTGACACATAATAAATATTAGCTATTAATGGTACGTATTTCTGTAATGAAGTTCTTGAAGCAAGTATCAGTTTTATAATATTAAAAATTAAGACTAACAAATCAACAAGTAAAGTCTAGACTGTTCAATCCAAGATCATTTTAAATTTGGTTTTCATTCTGGAAGAGACCATCTTGTGTCTTGAAGTGTTTCTCATATTGAGGGTATAATTCTTGACAGTTATTTAAAATAATAGAGGTAGTAAGGTTAAAAAAAGAGTTAAATTTTTGTTTTCTGTAAGTTGGATAGATAAGCTTTCTTACTGGTAAATGACACTGGGAGAAAGGTTTTTGTGAAAACTAAATGAACAGATGGGATTTCAAGATGTGAAGCCCAAAGTATATTTAGACAACCACGAATCATCTCTCTTGATTAGAGCAAAATGTTCATTGGGGGAGTACTTGCAGATAAAGCCAGAAAGAGAAATTGAGGTGGAGGTATAGTTTCATACTGGGAAGTCAGCAAAGGATTTGCAGGAGGGGGAGTTAACCGCAGTGTGAGGACACCTGTGCTTACTGCGTGTATGAGCTGGATGGAGTGATATTAAAGCAGGAGGCAGTTGCAAACAGATTAGGTAAGAGGAAAACAGAGTTTGAGTGCAGGAGCCTCTGAAAAGTTAGAATTGACATAAACACTTGGGGAAACCTTGAATGGGGCCAAATGAGAGGGAAGCATGGACATTGATGCCATTAACAGAGAGTGAATATAAGACAGCTTGGGACCAGCCATAGCGACAGTGTGTTCGACTTGAACATGCTGATAGAACACCCAGGGAGAGGCCTTTAGACCACTGGGAAGTGCTCAGAAGGGACATCAAGGCTGGTGATTTAGTTTGATATCATTAGAGAGGGGACGTTTGAAGTCATAGGTTGGAATGGATTTCCTGGCAGGGGCAGGAAGAAAGTGCAAAAGCTTGAGAAATGCTACATTCAGGGAGGGAAGGAGGAGGACAAGGAATCAGTGGAGATTGAGGAGGAGCTGAGAGAAAAATAGGGACTGAGGGTGGGTAAGAGAGAGGCCAAGGGAGAAGGGCATTTCCGTAATGAATGGGTAGTCTGACAGTGACCAGGGCATTAGTCATAGCCAAGAGCACAGTTTAACACAGGGGTAAGGAAGAAGGCAGCTGAAATAAGTAGAGGTGTAGGTAGATGTGATGAAAGGCAGCCAGAAATTAAGACGTTTGATGGTACAAACTCAGGATAGGGCTGGATCAAAGAAAGGCTAGCACTAGAGAAAAGAAGATTGAAAATACCAAAGAGGGGTGCCTGGGTGGCTCAGTCGTTAAGCGTCTGCCTTCAGCTCGGGTCATGATCCCAGGGTCCTGGGATCGAGCCCCATATTGGGCTCCCTGCTCAGTGGGAAGCCTGCTTCTCCCTCTGCCACTCCCCCTGCTTATATTCCCTCTCTTGCTGTCTCTCTCTCTCTCCATCAAATAAAATCTTTTAAAGAAGAAAGAAAGAAAGAAAATACCATGAAGAAAGGATAATTAGTTGGAACAATATTCCAGATTCTAAGGTTGCTGTCCTATAATTGATAAACAATATTAATTCTCTCAAGATTTTGAGACCTATTTCCAATCTCTCTTGCTGTACTTTTATGTCCCTTCTTATCTTAAATTTACTCTTTTTCACTATGATGTATTATCATATTCCCAATGAAGCCTTCTATAGCTATTTTCAATCTGTATTTGATACCTCTCTTTTCTGGTCATCTATTGCATGAGTCTGGTTCTTTATTTGTTTTCTCTATTTTGAGTATTTTAGTTGTATTTCTTCAACTTAAATTCTCCCTCCTTAAATATTAAAAGTATTTTTAATATTTCTGATAACTTGAAATCATCCACATTCTGGGTACATATCCATTATGTGTTTATATTGAATGACTATTTGAATTTTTCTATCTTGGCGGATTCAAAATTTGGGGGAATGGTCAGATATCTTAGTTTTATCTTATTCCTGTTTCTAGAACTGACAACAACTTGTCTTCTCAGTTATTTTTCCAATAAGCATGCTAGTTCAGATGGTATACAGTATTTGACATTGACTTTCATATTCAGTTGGTGATCATTAAGTGTTTGCTGATTCATTAAAATAGTCATGCTTGGGCTTGATTTTATAAAATGTGTCTTGTAATGTCTGAAACTTATTACTGGAATTAATCACTTAAAATAATTTCATCTAGTAAAAACTTACTGAATTTATTCCTAAGTCTTCATGAAAAGTTAGCAACTTGAATTTTCTTTTTCTTTGCTTTTCTTCTTTAAAGTAGGCATATATTGTAGGTATTATTGAGGCTCACTCACATCTGGCTCTCCTTTCTTCCCTGGACACATAGGAGACTATGTTTCTGGCCTGCTTGCAATTAGGCATGATCATGTGGCTTAAGCTCGCTAATGAACCATATGCATAAGTGAAGTATATGGCTTCTGGCTCCTCTGCAGTTCTCCCGTTTCTCTTTTTCTCTCTCTGTCTGTTCATGGATACATCTTCATGTAATGATGCCTTTGTTTCACAAATCAAAGCATCATGGATGACAGGGGCACCATATGGGAGGTAGTTGGTTGCCTTGGAGAGTCATCTGGACTTTAAGTTTACTTTTTTGACCGATAAAAAAATTGAGTGGTATGTAATGCTACTGAGATTTGTTTTGTTATTGCAGCATAACCTATCTTTTCCTGACTATCACTATTAAAAACTAATGGTGTGCATAATAGCCTTCTAAGTAATGAGAAACTACCCAGGAATTAGGAAGTTGTTAACTAGTAAGTGATGATGGCGTGGGTACAATGTCTAATCTCAAGGGGCTTTATCTCTCTCAGGAGAGAAAAAAATAGATATTGTAACTGAATACAAATATGGAAGAATGAGATAAACTATACACAGCCAACCATAACAATGTAGAGCTCCAGCTACCTGTTGGGAATATGTGCTTATAAGTCCTGATTTAACATGAAGGTAAAGATGTTGAGTTCAGTTAAGGTGTGGGTATGTTTTTAGAGATATGTGAGTCAAATTATCTGGAAGGGATGCCTAGAAAAATCTCCTCTAAGTTGAAGGAAAGGGATGGAATTTAAAGAAAATACTTCATATGCTGGTTTTAAGGCAGTAGAAGACAAATAGAAGGACTACATTTTTATGTAAAGAAATTAAGGCAGAAAATCAGACAATCAGAATATAAAATGAATGAAGATAACTGGAATGAGGGAGGATATAAAGATAGAAAAATTATCTAGCAGGAGTAAGAGAGAGTAAAGGGTAGCCTGGTGGTCAAGACAAAGAGAGAAATACCATCAGTCGTTAAGAATGATGGTGTCAGGCGTCTGGATGGCTCAGTTGGTTAAGCAACTGCCTTTGGCTCAGGTCATGATCCTGGAGTCCCAGCAGTCTTGCATTGGGCTCCTTGCTCAGCAGAAGTCCGCTTCTTCTTCTGACACTACCCCCCCCCCCAATGCTCTCTCTGTCTCATTCTCTCTCTCTCTCTCTCAAATAAATTAAAAAAAAAAAAAAAGGAATGACAGTGTCTATAATAAAACAAACAAACAAACAAACAAACAGTTGTTGGGGAAAAACAGAGCCATTCCTGACCATGAGGTCTTATGGAAATTTCTAACCTGGGTCTCTGAAATTAGGAGAGTGTGATTTAGGGACTGTAAATAAGTAGAAAAAAATTCTTGGCAGTACAAGCCAGCTAGGAGAACCTGAGAGCTATTTTTTCAAGCGAAAATAGAACATAAAGACTGGAAAATCATGTATATGCATTCTTGTTTGACCCAAAAATCGCCTGTGAGGGAACCCATGATTTAATATTTCTAGTACGTAAAGAAAAGTACAAGAAAATAGTTTGGAGATACTGCATTGGCTGTGCAACACTTTGTGGTGTTTTATTTGGGGAAAGATGTTTGAATTTTACTGCTGTTTGACTCTGTGTTTGCATGAATATATAGGGGAACTTGTGGTACCTTGGAAAGAGTTCTAGTGCAATACTTGATATGTTTGCTTTAAAAACTCCTCTCCAAATGTAAGAAAGATATGCCAGTAGTAATCTACGTATTTATCATTAAGGACTAATAGGCAGCCATGGCAGATAGTCTCAAAGGATCGGCAGTTCACTGAGACAGTGAGATAATTTTATAGTTGGACCAAATGACCAGAGAGCTCTTTTACAGCTACTTAAATAAGTTAATATTGATTTTATGATGCTTTTTCTATTATTTTATAAGGGAAAGTAGTGAGAATATGAGGTGTTGGAGTCTGTTGCCCACTTTTATGAACTGGCCTGCTTGCTTTTTTTTATTAACCGTTTCCTGCTCTCCAAGGCAATTGAGCAGACTATTCATGGGCTGAACACTAGGTTAGAAAACAACTTTTCTTTTCCTTTTTTTGAAGAAAACAACAACAAAAAAAGACACACACAAAAAAGACCAAAAAACCCACAAAAAACAAAAAAAGACAAATAGATCCTTAGGTCTATTTCTATAAAATTTTGTCCTGAACTTGGATTATTTTACTTACCTGTCAACAGAACTGGGTATCTTGTTGAAATGCTAATTGAGATCTTTCAGTTAAGTCTCAAAACATTTTCTGTAAAGCCATTTTTGCCTTGTGTTGTGTCCAGAACATTCTGTTATTGCTCTCTGAATGTTGCCTAAACATGTGACCCACAAAAAAAAAAAAAACCATTACTGTGGCCCCAGTTGGTTTTGCTGTGCAAATCTCCTTTTATACATCTCCTTGGGGGCCATGCAAGACCGGGTTTAGCCCTTGGCCAAACTATCCTTAGTTCTATAATTTTCTTAAGGGTCTCTTTAAAAAAAAAAAAAAAGCTTCTGTTTTAGTTATAAATCTCCTGAAATCAGGTCCCAACTCTCTGAAAATATGAGCCAATTGGTACCATTATGTGCTTGAATTTGTAAGTCCCAGATACTCAGTTTCCTCCAAATTTCAAGATTGCAGGCCATGGTATCAGTTAATGTATATTTAGGCTATAACCTCTAACATGGTTTTCCACAAATTGTGTTGGCCTGGCAGATCTTTGGGTGAGCTGAGGGCTTGCCTCTGAAATGGAGGTTAAATGTCCCTGGACTGATGATAGTCATGTAATTCCTAGGAACTGAGCTTCCATGGAGCTAGATGGAACCAGGTTGGTTTGTTGTCTAATGTTGAGTCTTCCCAAAGCTTTTTCATTTTTTTTTTCTTCCCACTTAGATCTTGCAAGTTCTTAAAAAATAATCAGCTCTGGTGGGAAATTTTAGCTAAAGAATTTTTATTTTTAGGCTTTGCCTTCAACATGTCTTTTCTGGCAAAGCAAATAAAATTTCATCGGGCAGGAGGGCACAGGCCCTTACCCTTGGATATATAATGATTGCATTTCCAAATGTTAGGCTGATGCTGGATGGGGGTTGTTTCAGATTGAGGGAGCGGACTGTGGCATCTTGGTATGAATTCAACAGGCCCACCCTCCCCGAACCTCCCTTGTGAATTGGAGGCCAGTAGCTAGAAGGAGCCCATGGATCCCATGTCAGAATATTTCAAAGTTAGAAATCAAGCTAACACACCATTAAAAAGAAACAATTTCGTCTCTTCTCTTGATCAGTGTATCTTCATCTTTTACCTGGAAGGCAAGTTTCAAATTTAGAATTCTTAAAATCCTTGGATTCCCTGTCGAATTGTGCTGTTTGGAGAGAGCTGCCCTCAGCTCCAGGCCTGCTCTCTGCAGCCCTTTCTTCCCACCTCCAGCTCCTGCAGCTGCTGAGGCTCGTCCTGTGAAAGCTGCTATATAAAAGTTTGCGTGCACAGCTGCCCCTGTTCTTGGGCCTAGAGGGGCCCTAGTGGGCCTCAGGAAGGGGCGATCAGGAGATCTGGGGCCGAGGGCACTGGCCTGTATTCTGGAAGGAAAGTCTATTAGCTTGCTAAGACTGCTGTAACAAAGTGACATGAACTGGGTGATTTAAACAACAGAAATTTATTGTCTACCGTTCTGGAGGCTAGAAGTCTGGGGTGAAGGTGTCAGTAGGATTGGTTGCTTCCAGGGCTGTGAGGGAGAAGCTTTTCCATGAACTGGTGGTTTGCTGGAAACCTTTGGCATTTCTTAGCCTGTAGATGCACCACCTCTGTCTCTGCCTCCAGCTTCACATGGCATTCTCCCTATGTTCAAATATCTCCTCTGTATAAATATCCCCTTTTTATCTAACACTGGTCATATTGGACTAGGGCTCATCCTAATAGTTGGTTACTTGATCACATCTGCAAAGACCCTGTTTCCAAATAAGATCGCATTCTGAGGTCCCAGGGATAAGGACTTCAACATGAATTTTGGGAGGATACTTTTCAGCCTATAACAGTGAGGAAGTATAGGCTCCCAGTTGGCATATTCCTTTGGCCTCAGGGATTTTTCATTTCCTATGTGGAAAGTTGTAGCTGGACAAGATCTGGAGTGGGACGGGGAGGGGCAGCCAGAGGGAGAAGCAGGCTCCCTGATGAGCAAGGAATCTGATGTGGGACTCCATCCCAGGACTCGGGATCATGAACTGATCATGATGCTTTACTGACTGAGCTACCCAGGCATCCCTCGGTATAAATTCTTTATGACCAGTATCACTGTGGTCTTTGACATGGGAAGACCCAACAGTTTAAAAGGCAGTAGAAAGGGCATGAACTTTAACTTCCTCCGGATTTCCCCAGTTGGCCAAATTAACGAAGGCTTTCCCTCTCCTCTGAATAGTCCTTCCAGTCTAGTCTACCCTATCAGTTCATTCCTTCTTCACCCCTAATTCCCATGACAACTTCTCACCCAGGTCATGTAATGGAGGAGGAGTTTCTGCTTCTTACAAGTAGAAGTATTGGTCTTTAGCAGGATACAAAGAGTGTCGCAAGTCTTCAATAAAAAATGGGTTGGTTCCCTAGGCCTCTGACTTTTGTTGATCACATTTTTAATGTATTAGCTTTGATTCTGGACAGTGTATTTCTAGTTTTAAGGGCAGTCAGGCCTTCGATGTTGTGTGTGTGGGTTATTTCTGAGCCCGCATTTTAAAAATAATCCATGGCGGGAAGGAGGGCTATTCAATTCTGTGACTAAAAACAATCTCCTGGGAGCCAAAGAAACACACAGATAATGTTTATTCTCCATGCTAAAAATAGGTGGGCTGGTATTTTTAGTCATTGCCCAAAATATGGTGTCTGGACTCAAATTCAGCTGTGGGTGCCTGTCTTTATGGGATCGAATGAGACTGGTAGTGTGGGGAGGAGCTGCTGGGGTCAGATGTTAGGAAAAAAAATGTTTCTAGGAGAGAAGCTGGGCCTTGCTTACCAATTTAAGGTTTCCAGCTAATGAGGGTGTAGTTCAATTTCAAACATTTTTAGAGTTAAAAAAAACAAAAACAAAAACAAAAACAAAGCAACCTCAAGGAATTATCCAGAGCATAAAGACCAGCAGTTGTTACATCTCAGGCTATAAAAATGAGCTACTTCTTCCCCTCAGATGAGGGCAAAAAGTGGTCTGGAATCACAACAAAATTAATTTGTTTGCTCGGGTATAAATTTAAAACGACTTACCTGATTTTTTTTTTCTTCCATAATTCGCCAGAGTTAATTCAGTCCCAATGGATTTTTTTTTACACCTTACTATAAAATCTGATTTAGTTTCATACAGTTTTCCCCCCCAACTAATCCCCAGACTAAATGTATACTTTAAGAAAACACCAGGGCTGTAGCTTGTGTTGTTATCACTTTCTTGTATGGATTTTTCTGGGGCCGTAGGTGTGGGAGAGGGATGGGGTACTTCAGGGGCATTTAAGTAGTTTAAGAAATCTTTCTAAATCAACATGGTGAGTTCTTCTACCTTCTCTATAAGCTATAAGCTGAGTTCTCAGGGACCATTTCCCTACCCAGTTGCTAAATTACCACTAGGGTTGAGAACAGTTGTGGGGTTTCTAAAAGAGTGGAAAGAAACATGCTTAGTGAGAAAGTACTGAGGGTTGGATGTGCCCTACTTAAAAAAGTAAAAGCAGAACTTAAGTTATTCCTGTGTTGTATGACAAAGCCATCTTCCTTGCCTCATCAGCCTAAGACCAGGAATGCAAAGACCAGGGAGCTGCCTCCAAATCGTAAGGCTGTGTGTGGGATTTAAACTAAACCCATCGCACAGCTGGAGCCTTTGGAAGGTGTTTAATGTGACTCTGAAAGCAGTGGAGTGAACAGCATTGATTTCACTCAGGGCGTAAGAAACGTGTATACGTGTCCTCATTGTGCTGGGCTGGGTGCGAGAGCTTTGGGGTACAGCAGGAGATGTATTAGGATGGGGTAATGCGTCTCCGTGTCTTCTTTTGAACTCCTGGAAGGCTTGTGTTGTGACCACGAGTGAGTTTAATATCAGACTATATTCCTTATATAGGAATTAGAAAGTAGAGTTCTTGGTTATGTAATCGGTCAACTCATCACATGTTAAAAGCTTCTAACACGGGGGGAAGGCTCTATGGTCAAAGGATCAAGGGACTGAAAAAAAAAAAAAGAAAGAAATGCCCTACATAGTTTGACCTTTATGCCATGTCATTTGCCAAGCAGATGTGAGTTTTTATGATGGTATCTTCTAGTTCCATCCCAAATTGATTCCCCTGTCTGTAGCGAACCATTTCAGATTTCTCATGATGGAAAGTATGGGCATTTTGAGGGAGAGTTGTTCTGTATTTTCCAGACTCATTTTTTAAAAAAGTACACTCTTTATATTATAACCATTCTGAGATTAATGACTGTAATATCTCAATGCACAGTTCCTCTTCTTTTTATCTTCATGAAACTGTCTCAGAATCACTCGCTACAGTATAAAGATGGAGATACTGAAGGCAGATCACACAAATAGTGACAGAGGTGGGAACTGATGTATCGTGGCCATATTGCAAGCTTTTCCTCAGACCCTGACAAGATACTATCGACTATTTTTCCATCTCTTGCAATTAAAATGCAGAGTTGACTTTTTTCTCTGCCTGGTATTCTCCACACAATCTTTCGGGCGGAGTATGAGGATTTTTCTGGACTCCCAGGGCTTGCCTGGCTACCTCTCCTGACAGACCTGGACACAGCCCTGTGTGTATCTGTCGCACTCAGCAGGGCAGCAAATGGCAGGGTCCTGCTGTGATTTCACAGTCCTGCCTTTCTTCTCGGGCATCCAGGCTGGGATATATATATACCATTACCACATCATTCACAGCTCGCTGTCAGCAAGCCAAGAATCACATCACCTTATCCCGCACTCACATTAGCACGAATCATTTAAATCAACATTTCTGTTGGGCTGCATTGGGGGATACTGTTGTTTGGGAAGTCGGGTGCATCTACGGGGCCAGCTGACAGTGGTGGGTTTTTCTTGCTCTTGGTGGGCTCAAATGCTTGTCTAAATACAGCCCCTTAACACTGCCGTGTTGTCTCGACCCGGCAAGCAGCGATTCTGGCTCACTCCATCACAGCCTCTCGTGTCAACAAAGCCTTGTCTTTGCAGTTTTCCCGGTGTTAGCCTGAGGGGTGTGCGTCTCCGTCTGTGAGCGTGTTTGCTAGGAAAGTTTTCCTCCCTGATGGAAGAAAGGGAGAACAGAAATCAGCCGCAGAGTTCTTGGGAAATGGCCTGGGACTCATTCAGATTTCATTGTGAGGTTACATGCTCTTCTTCCTCTTCCAACCCCTTGAGGCCCTCTGTTGGTGTATCCTGGTGTATCACAGATTTTATTGACCTCTAACTTGGACAACCAACTAGAAGGCAATCCAAATCCAAATACGCTCCCAGTCTCCTTGGCGCCTTTAAGTAAGAAGAACAACAAGACACATTCCCTGAGCCTCTTTCCTCTCCTGGGCCATGGAGACAGGATGGAGAGGGGCATAAGCCCTTCAAGATGTCCCCTCTCCTGGTGATTACATCCTTATGTTCTTTTAGAATTGGGATGTGACTGAAAAAAAATGCCAAGCTCAGTAACAGGCATGTTAGTAATGTATGTGTGAAACAAAGGATGAACAGTTTTGGGAGACTTACAGGGTAGAATAGGATAAACAGAGACTTCATTAGACTTCATGTTAGAAAAAACAGCTCTCTGAAATGCAAGCAGGATAAAGGATCGTCTGACATTTGATTGACTGGCATACTATGCCTCCTATCTCAATATAGTCTGTGATTTTTTTCCCTGCGGTAATTCTTTACATCACAGCCTTGCCCTGGTCTCATGGTGGGCAGAGAGGGTTGATTATCTGATGCTTTGGTTTTGCACTTGGCCCTTTTACTTGTTTGGTCAATGGGATGGTGACTGCTATGAGGCCTGAGATGAGTTTGGGCTGATAGCCTTCCTTCTGCTCTTCTGCCAAAGCTGTGAGAAGAACATCCCTATCTCCCCACCTCATCATCTCTTGGCCTCAGGAGGATGAGACACAGGAGCAGACTGGAAGCCGGTCTGAGCCCAGCTGGGATCAGCTGAACCTGAAGGTGAATGAGCAAGAGATAAATGCTTACTGTTGTGGGCCTTTGAGATTTTGTGTTTGTTATGTAGCAACAGCTTACTTTTATATAGGACTGCTACCATTAGTATGAGCTTTCCCTTTGCCACAATCCTAAGAGATGTTGTGGTTGGTTGTTACATAGTAATAGCTGAGTGTGACCCCGCGCTTCCATCGTTGGTACTAACTTCCATTTCACAACAACCCCAGGAGGTTGTTTTTTAAAGAGAGAGGTTGCCAGTGATCCTGGAGCTCACCCATTGTCTTCGTTCTGTTGCGGAGGAAACTGAGGCTCAGAGATAGACGTTTGGCTTATGTAACATGATCTGAAAAGGCCCAACAGGAATCCTCTGATTGAACCACTAGTGTGGCCCGTCTACTGTCTAGCTTCAGGAGAAGATGGTAGATGATAGGACGGTGGCTGATGTGTGTGACTCTAGATCTTGGTTGTACAACCAATTATACAGCTACCTTCTGTTTAACATGACACAGGGCCTACCTGTATTTGAAACCACATGGGAAGATAAAGATCTATGAGCTGTTACAATCAGTCATCTTGTCTTATGTACAAACAACCATATTTCCAGACCCTGGGCTACATCCAGCAGTAATCGTAGTGACAAACTGGAACAGGGTGAAGTAGCCACAACCAAAGCACTCAAGGAAAAACTATGAGAGAAAAAGTGGGAGCAACCCAGGAGTCCATCAGTGGATGGATGAAAGGATAAACAAAATGTGGTACATATACATACAGTGAAATATTATTCAATCTCAAAACCAAAGGAAATTCTGACACATGATACAACATGGATGCACCTTGAGGACATTGGGCTAAGTGAAACAGGACAGTCATGAAAGATAATGCACATATGTAGATTTATACACTGGAGAAAATATTTGGGGGAAGACTCATTCTTACACTGTGGCTATGACTGCTGCTTTCCTCCCATGACTATCTTTCCCTTCTTGGATAATGGAACCTCTAGAATTTTTGTGGGACACATGGATTACCAGAATGGATTACATTTCCTAGCTTCTCTTATACCTAAGTATAGTCATCTGGCCAAGACTTATCTGCAGGAGTAGAGAAATTGTGAACTTTCCAGGATGGTTCTCTAGATGGGTGGGTTTTGTGCTTTATTTTACTGTCCCCCTGGAAAGAGTGCTTGGTGCTGGAAAAAAAAAAGAGCCATTTTTTACCACAAGATGGAAACCTGGTTTTGGATAAGACACCAACAAGACAGAAGAAATACTCTTTAACATCATTAAATCACCTACAAAGGCTAGTCAGGATGGTTTTGTTGCTTTGTCACTAACCTGTGTTCAATGCCCGTGCAGCTCTATAAACTAAAATGTCCTTCCTGGCTTCTGTTCCCTGGAGAATTGCTACATACCTCAGATGCTTCCTCAGCCCAAGGTCCATCTTGAAAAGCCCCCACCAACAAGCTCACTCCCTCCAGCACTTCAAAACTAACTTCTAATTTGTTTAGATTCTTATATAATTTTATATAGCCATAGCATTAACCACATTTTATTGTTAGTGTAAACCCTCACCCCCTTCTTAAAAAAAAGACAGTGTATTATTCCACTTGTATGAGGTATCTAAACTAGTCACATTCATAGCAACAGAAAGAATGGTGGTTGCCAGGGGAACCAGAGAAAGGGAAAACGAGGAATTGTTATTTCATGGGTATAGAGTTTCAGTTTTGCAAGATGAAAAAGTTTTGGTGGTTGGACAAAAATATGAATATGCGTAATAGTACTGAATTGCACACTTAGAAATGGTTAACATAGTAAATTTTGTGTTGTGTGGTTTCTTTGTTCTTGTGTTTTTTTTTTTTTTTTGTCACAGTTGCAAAATAAAAAGTAAAAAAAAAAAAAAGTCACTGTTGGAGATTTTTGGAAGAAGACCCACTAGTCCCTTCTCACGGCAGAGCTGGCCAGTTCTTAGCTACCTTTGGCGGCGTCTGTGTCTTTAATTTGATTTCAGTTTGTCCCTCATCCCCCCCTCCTTTTCTTAAGCTTAAACTCTCCTACAAGTTGTTTGATGATCAGTAACCCCAAGAAATACCAGGCATAAATTCCCTGTTAAAATCCATATGAAGCTACATTATCTTTTTTTCCTCTCCCCTCCCCCATTTCTGTATTTTGGAGTTCTGTTCACTGGCACTATGTGCATGTAATATACAGAATTAAAATTTCTTTTATTTGTTGATTCTCTCTTCTCGTTCTGTTAGTATATGATTTTCTGTTTTGGCTCACAGAGCACTTAATTTTTTCCCCTACAGAATCCCTGCTTTTAAGTAGGAAAATTCTGGATTTATTTCCATTTTTTCAACAAGTACGCATAGAAGGCCTACTTCTAAATGCTGATAGATAGTTATCCTATTGATGATTGCAGAATCACAAATGCCTATGGAATGTACAACGACAACAACAAAAACAGATTAACTATGTTCGGTTTAGCTGTGGTTAGTGTTATCTGTATTTAAGACTGTTTCTTGAAATAGATTAAACAATTGTCTGGTGATTTTACTGTAATCTGAATATTTGACTAGAGTACAATCCTCTATTCATGCCAGAGACACTTTACAAATCTTAGGGCAAAGGCAGCTATAGACAAAAATGGGCAGTGTCTATGCCAAGCTCTGTCCCCCTTTAGATTAAACACAAGTTATAGACATTTATACACATCAGTGGAAACTGCAACTCCTCCCACCCCACATACAAACACAGCCCTTCCCCACCATAGACACAGCTGCTAAGTAGTTCCTGGCTGATTCTGTCACCAAAAGGTGACTTTATCCCAGTTACTTCCTTGTTGCTTGCATGGGTGATATACCTATGCTAAGATCTTCTTTCTCTGCATGTGAGTGTATGTGTGTGTTTCTGCTCATGCCTTAATTTTTTTTAAACATTTTATTTATTTATTTGACAAACAGAGATCATAAGTAGGCAGACAGGCAGGCAGAGAGAGAGGGGAGGCAGGCTCCCTGCTGAGCAGAGAGCCCGATTCGGGACTCCATCCCAGGACCCTAAGACCATGACCTGAGCTGAAGGCAGAGGCTTAACCCACTGAGCCACCCAAGCGCCCCACATGTCTTAATTTTATTTCTGGCAGATTTTCTCATGTCAGGCTAACACTCTCTTTAACCCCCTTCACTTTAAACTCTTTATTTCAACCCGTGTGTGGTAAGACCTAGAGAGCATTTCACACAATGCTATGTCTGCATGTCTGTCTGTCTTTCTTTCTGGGTGCATTTAAGATAAGCATTCTGGGTGATTCTGATGCATGTGGTCTGAGGATCATTCTTAGAGAAAAGCATATATTTTTGGTGTTGAACACACCTGGATTTTAGTTCTGCTTCTTCCACTTCATGGCTGAGTTATGCTGAAGAACTAAGCCTTGATACTCACATCCATAAAATGGGGTTAATGAGAATACCAGGTTGGTTTGTGTTTGTCCCTTGGCTCTGCCCTTGGATTTTGCAGCCATCTCTAGTAGATGGGATGTAGTGAGCAAAATGAGGGGTTGGCTGAAGATAGGAGTGCAGATAGTTTAGCAGTCAGAAAGCAAAACTAGGGGGCAAGGCATGATGGCAGTTTGGTGGCTTAGTGGTGGCAGTTGCAGAAGTTGTCTTCTGATTACTGAAGTTTCTCAGGGAAGAGGAAGCAAAGTCAAACAGTGTAACTGGGGAGGGGGCATGGAAGTGTGAAGTCAAAGGAGAAGATGTGAAGTAGGCATTGCATTAATTTTCTAGCACTGCTCTAACGAGGTATTGCAAACCAGATGACTTGAACAATGGAAATTTATTGTCTCACAGTTCTGGAGGCTAGAAGTCCAAGATCAAGGTGTTGGGAGTCTTGGTTCCTTCTGAGGAAGGAGAAGTTGTCTTTTCTGTGCTTTTCTCCTAGCTTCTAATGGTTTATTGGCAATCTTGGGCTTGCAGAAGCAACACCCTGATCTCTGTCTTGATTTCCTTGTGTGCATAGCTGTCCTTGTGTCCAGATTTTCCCTTCCTATAAGGATACCAGTCATACTGGATTATAGCCCACCCCAATGACCTCATTGTAAAATTACCTCTGTGAAGACTCTGTTTCCAAATCATGTCACATTCTGTTACTGTGGATTAGAATTTCAAAGTATCTTTTGGGGGACACAGTGCAACCTATAAGAAGCATTCAGGAGAGAGAGTAGAAAAATGACCCATGTGTAACGTGATTGCAGACAGTATCTAGATAAGAGTCCAGTTGACATCTGTGGTCATGAACTTAAAATGAGACCAGCTATGGAAGTGTGCATTTTTTTTTCAGCTATGTTCATCTGTACCAAAAAACCTTCAGATTCCATTAAAAATGTTTTTAAAATTATTGGTCATTTTGTGTAGATACATTTGCAAATATCTACTGTTTTGGTCACATTGCATTTAATTGGTTGGCTTTCATGTAACCACCATTTTTGACATTGATGATATAAGAAAGTGACTTAAGGGGTGCCTGGGAGGCTCAGCCATCTGAGTGTCTGCCTCTTGATTTTGACTCAGATCATGATCTCAGGATTGTGGGATTGAGCCCTGTGTCAGGCTCCACTCAATGCCAAGTCTGCTTGAGTTTCTCTCCCCTGCTCCTGCCCCCCACTTATGTTCTCTTTCTCTCTCTCTCTAAAATAAATAAATGAAATCTATCAAATAAAAAAAAAGAAAATGACTTAAAAATGAAGTATCTGGATTTTTTGTCCTGAAAACAGCCAATAATTTGTTGGTGTCTTTGTAGGTTGGGAGGAGGCAACACCTTGAGGAATTCATGCCTGGTTCTCACGCAGCAGCAAGACATAATGAAACTTGAGTCAAACAAAAAATAATCAAACAAAATAATTATTTTTTAAAAATTTTTTAAAAAGATTTTATGTATTTGAGAGAGAGAGAGAGCATGAGGAGGGGGAGGGGCAGAGGGAGAGAAAGAAACAGACTGCCCGCTGAGCCGGGAGCCTGATGTGGGACTCAATCCCAGGACCCTGGGATCATGACCTGAGCTGAAGGCAGATGCTTAACCGACTGAGCCACCCAGGTGCCCCAAACAAAATGATTTTTAATGGGAAATTTGCAACATGTACAAAAGTAGAGAGGATAGTACAGTGAACCTCTATACAACCATCATCCTCCTTAAACAATCATCAGCACATGGCTACTCTATTTTTTTTTCCCTGAGGTGTAACTGACACATAACATTGTATTAGTTTTAGATGTACAACATAATGACTTGATATGTGTATATACTGTGAAATAATTGCCACGTTTAGTTTTGTGAATACCATCACCACACATATACAAATTTTTCTTCCTTGTGACGAGAACTTTTAAGATCTCTCTTAGCAACTTCCAAATACGCTATATAATATTGAACTCATGGTTGGTCTTGTTTCATTTATGTACTTATCCATTCCTCACCACCCATACTATTTTGAAGCAAACCCCAGACATCAAATTTTTTCATCTTTTGCTATTTTATTATCTCTAAGGGATTAAAAAAATCCACAATACCTAAAAATTAACAAAAATTTCTATCATTAAGTATTCAATATATAATATTCTTATAATTTTTTATAGTTTTTAAAAACAAGATTTAAATAAGACCTTTGCAACTGTGTATATATGTCATAAATTTCTTTTAATCTGTAAGTTCCCCCTCCATCTTGTTCTCTTCCCCTCTCTCTCTCTTTTTTCCTGTAATATTTACTTGTAGAAAGAAACAGATTGTCCTGTGGAGTTCCTGACTGTCCGGATTTTATTCTTTGCATTCCAGGGTTTGGTTTAACAGGTTTCTATATCCTAGTATTTCCTGAAATTGAAAGTTACATCAGCAGGCTTAGTCAGCTCTAGGTCAGCATTTTTGCCAAGACATTTCATGCTAAGTGATGGCTCTTCCCTCAGGTGGCACAAATGTCTGATGATCTCCTCTTTCATGATCTTGGTTGCGTGATGCTCAATAACCAGGTCCATTATTTTATCAAGGCTTGAAAAACAGTGATATTGTATCCCTCATCCTTTACTTCTTAAGTGGAATAGTTCTTTACCTGCTATTTGGTTATTTGCTGGTGTCATTCATGGAGAAAAGACAGGATAAGTGCTTGTTTCTTTCCCTTTATTTTTATTTGTCTTTTCCTTGGTTTAGCAACCTCTAATGATGCCAGATTTTCTGTTAGGTATTTTAAAATCTCACTTATTTAAACACTTGTATTTCAATCTGTTATAGTTATTATCTCTATTGGTACTCAAATTGTTCCATCTCTGGCCAAAGAGCACCTCTTCAAGTTAGCTCCTCAGTGCCCTGGATATGGCTGATTGTGCTTTCTTGCTTTCTGCGATGTTCTGCTCACCCCTAAGCAGGAAATCCTGAACCCTGAGGGGCGTTGCCTCTCTGAAAGAGCAGAGAACACATTGAGTTTCTTAGAGAAAAAACCTAAATGGAAACTTTAGGCTGAACCAATGCATGCTCCCATCTCCTCTCTTCATTATATTTGAACAAATTATATGCCCAAATAGATGTGAATCTATTCAGAGAGGAATAATCAACAAAACGTGGCTTTATAACATGCCTACAGCATGGGCTCCATGCATAGACTACCAGTAAAAAAGAAGAGAGTTAACAAATAGCATGAACAATTCCTAGTTTAACGGTCCTTGCCTCCAGGATGTCTCCTCCCATTCTTCCTGCTGGCCAAGTCAAACGAGTCTTCTTTGAATTTCCATGTCCTCCATGATACATCTTTTCCTAACTTATCACACTTCCAAATTTGGTTTACTTGGTCACTGCCTACCAGACTCTAAGATGTTGGAAAGCTGGGGATGAGATTTATGTCTATACCCTTAGTAACTAACAGAGTACTTGGAGCATATCAGGCACAGATAAAAAAGTTTGAATAGGAGAGTTAAAAATTCAACTGATGCCTGTTTAGACAATATCGGGTTAATAAAAAAAAAAAAAACAGCAACAAGACATGAACCTTTTATTCATTGACTGGATTCCCATTCCAAAACTTAATTGTTGAATTACGAGCATTCTGTAGATCAAGACTGTCCTATAGAAATATAATGAAAGCCACACATGTAATTTAAAAGTTTCTAATAGCCGCATTAAAAGAAGTAAAAAGAAATGAGTAAATTTAATCTCAACCATATATTTTTTTTAAGTTAGTATGTCTCAAATATTATTTCAAAATGTAGTAGATATTAAAAATTATTTTACATTCTTTTTGTCACACTAAATTTTTGAAATTGGTATAAATTTTCCATTTAGAATACATTTCGATTTGGGCCCTAAATTCATACCAGAAATATATGCTCTGTACTTTGAGTTTATAAAAATTTAGGGTTGAAAAAGTTGATTCACACAAGTTTTTATGGCGTACTTAAAAGTTTTCCAATAATTAAGTCAATTGTAAGTTAAAAATTTTTAACTTAAAGTAAAATGAAATAAAGTTTAAAACTCGGTTTTTCAGTTATACTAGCCATAGTTTAAGGCTTAATTGCTATGTGTTGTGCTGAACAATGAATTCTAAATAATGCAGATCCCAAGTCATGAGGTATGTGGACAAAGATGGGTCCTTATCATAATGTTAATCAACCAGTTTTCTTCTCTTTTTAGTATTGAGAGAATTACATTAATCATGTTTCCCCATTAAACCTGCAGACATAGTCCCTGTTAAGAGGAAAAGTGCTCTCCCCCCCTCAAAAAATGGGTCAAATTCTTGATTTTTCCTATGGGGCTGAATTTAGTCAGTTTGCCTGCTACAAATGATGTACTTTTATATTTTTTTAAGCTGTCCTTTGGGGGCCTGAATGTTTTTTCAGCTTGCAGCTGCACTATTGATAGGTCAACAATTAGCCTAGTCTTTTGAGTTGCATAACAAATATACCAACTCCCAAGAAATGAATGGTGTCAGGACAAACATGCCAATTTAGATGGAATCTCCCTTAATGTGTCCTGTTCTGTATTTTTAGTAAAATAGGGCTATAAAATAATGTGACATTCTTTTTTTTTTTTTTTAAGATTTTATTTATTTATTTGACAGAGAGACACGGTGAGAGAGGAAACACAAGCAGGGGGAGTGGGAGAGGGAGAAGCAGGCTTCCCGCTATGCAGGGAGCCCAAAGCAGGGCTCAATCCCAGGACTCTGGGATCATGACCTGAGCCGAAGACAGCCGGTAAATGACTGAGCCACCCAGGAGCCCCTAATATGACACTCTTAAATATCATACTTTTCAAAAAATTTTTCAAAGAGAAGAATAAAGGGATCGGAATTTTTCTCTTTCACATCAACATCCATTGAGGAAAGGTCCAAACTTGGAAACTAGAAGGGTCTTAGAACTGACCCCTGTGAGTATAACTGATTTTAAGCATTAATCAAACTCTACCACTTTTCATAATTCCAGATGTCCATGAGTAGGACAAAACAAGGAAGTCACAGGCAATTTAAAATAAAAAGGCCAATATATGAAAAGCTCCCAAGCTATTCAGTGGTGGAAAACTGAAAGCTTTTGCTCTAAGATGGTATCTCTCACTTGCCTGAGAAGGATGTCCACTCTTGCCACTTTTATTCAACACAGTACTGGAAGTATTAGCCAGAGCAATTAGGAAAGAAAAAGAAATAAATGCATATGAATTGGAAAAGAAGAAATAAAATGATCTCTGTTCACAGATAACATGATCTTCTATGTTAAAAAAAACTGTTATAACTAATAAATTCAGCAAAGTTGCAGGATACAAAATCAACATACAAAAATCAGTTGCCATTTTTTCTTAAGATTTTATTTTATTTTTTTGAGAGAGTGAACATGGGAGAGCATGAGAGAGTACGAGACAGTGGCAGAAGGGGAGGGAGAAGCAGGCTCCCTGTTTGAGCAGGAGCCCAGCTTAGAGCTTGATCCCAGGACCCTGGGATCCTGACCTGAGCTGAAAACAGATTTTTAACTGACTGAGCCACCCAGATGCCCCATCAAAAACCATTTGGATTTTTATTTTTTTTTCAAGGATTTTATTTATTTATTTGACAGATAGAGATCTTTATTTGACAGACAGAGATCACAAGTAGGCAGAGAGGCAGGCAGAGAGAGAGGGGAAAGCAGGCTCCCTGCCGAACAGAGAGCCTGATGTGGGGCTTGATCCCAGGACCTTGGGATCATGACCAGAGCCGAAGGCAGAGGCTTTAACTCACTGAGCCACACAGGTGCCCCACCAGTTGGATTTTTAGAACAACTAACAATTAGTCATCTGAAAAGGAAATTAAGAAAACAATCCGATTTACAATAGCATGAAAAACAGTAAAATACGTTGAAATTTGCTTAACCAAGAAGGTGAAAGACTATACAGCCTTTCTCCCTGGAGGAAGACTGTATATCAGCATACAGTGAAAACTGTAAAGCAGTGCTTCCAACTAAAGAAGACACAAATAAATGAAAAGACATTTCAGTTCGTGGGTTGGAAAACTTAATGTTGTTAAAATGTCCATGCTACTACCCACAGTGATCTACAGATTTAAGGTAATCCCTATCAAAATCCCCACGGCATTTTATAAAAAGAAGTAGAAAAAAATCCTCAAATTCATACAGAATTGCAAAGGTCTCTGTATAACCAAAACAATCTTGAGAAAGAAGAAAAAAGCTGGATGCTCCACACTTCCTGATTTCAAAATACATTACAAGGGTGCAGTAATCAAAACAGTATGGCATGGAGACAAAAGTCCATCCAGGTTCAAAGGAGGGGACAGACTCTTCACCTTCTGATGGAAATGAAAGCCTCCTCATTCTATAGGCAAGGAATAGGACAGATTTTCAAGATGTGGGGGTTTGCTTGCCCACACTACTCTTATTTTGAGGCAGGTAAGGTGGAGAGATTTGTGAGGAGAGAAGACCCCTGATTTCTCAGTCTAAAATGCCTACAAGAGAAAAGTTAATTTCTCCAATGAAGTTATCCTGCCACTTTGACTAAGTGAATTAGAGCTATCTCTTGGTGGAAGTGTAGCCATATGATTAAAGGTAAATTTTGTTTCAGTTACCTATTGCAATATAACAACCTACACCAAACCTTTGTGGGTCAGAAATTGGGGTTGGCTCAACAGAGTAATTATTCTGCTCAGTGTGCTGCTGAGTACAATCACACTGTGAAATTCAGCTGGTGTCTGGGTTTGCCTGGAAGGTCCAAGATGGCATCACTCACATGTCTGTGCCTTGGCCGGGAGGTCTGGAAATCTTGGCTCAACTGTGTCCCTCTCTCCTTCCACAGGGTCTCAGGGCCTTGCATTGGGGGTCTTTGCAGCCGACCATGTGAAAACATGGCAGCTCATCACTTCCACAGTCCACTTCCATCACATCCAGGCATGCCTGGATTCCAGGGGATGGAGTAACAGACTCCACCTCTAGATGAGGAAAGGACAAGGTCACATTTCTGAAGAGTATGTGGGATGAGAGATACTGTTGCAGGCATTTTTGGAAAATAAAATCTACCATTATAGGCAACAGAAAGGTCATGAAGCAGAAAAGAAGAAAAACTGGGACTTTTTTTTTTTTTTTAAGATTTTATTTATTTATTTGACAGAGAGCGACGTAGTGAGAGAGGGAACACAAGCAGGGGGAGTGGAAGAGGGAGAAGCAGGCTCCCCACTCAGCAGGGAGCCCGATGTGGGGCTCCATCCCAGGACCCTGGGATCATGACCTGAGCTGAAGGCAGGTGTCTAACGAGGGAGCCACCCAGGCACCCCGAAAAACTGTGACTTAAATCCTGAAATCATTGACTCTAGGCTAAGGACTATTAATTATCTCAAAGTGCTGCAGTGATTTGCCAATTTAAATGAACAAGAGCTGCTTAGTTCCTTATTTTTAGTCTGATCTTTTTGTGTACCTTTGGCACATTTATTGATTGGTATCTGTTTTGTTCAAAAAACTCACTTTAGGGCTCTAAGGTACAGAGTTTGACTCAGTCATGTAACTAAAATTTTGTTCATTTTGACAGGAAGGGTTTCGTCCACCCACCCGTCCATTCATCCCTTCACCCACTGCTTCAGTATGAATTTAGCATCTACTCTGCCCGAGACACTGTTTTAGGTGGTAGAGTTACAGCGTTGAGCAGCACAAAGTCCCTTGGCTTGCGGAGTTTACATCCTGCATATTTCTCACTTGGAAAGCAGCTCAGAACAAGGCAAAGGGACAGTTATGACTAATGAGAATTGGGAATAGAAAAAGAAGGTCTGCGGGACTCTAATGGTATGAGGAGAAATGTTTCCCTCTTAACCAGCACATAAACACTTTGGGGGAAACCCATTTCTTTTGTACATGTGGGGAAAATAAAATCTGTTGGTGAATGTTGAGGAACTCTTCTGGAAGTCTGGAGTGACTTTAAATTTGCCAGGAGGCTGTCAAGGAAATTAACTGTTGGGTTCCTTGGGTCAGAAAAGAAAACTCAGATCAGGAAGTTCCAAGAAGCGATTAATATCAGTCTAGGTGACCTTAGATACTGTTCATTTTCCTGGCGGTTGGGAGGCTCTGAAATAGGGAATGCTTCTGAGTTTATGCTATACTAATTCTAGAAACTTCAGAAAAATATCAAAGAGGGTATAAAGATGGTTCATAATTTCACTATCCAAAGATAAGCTCCACAAAGACTTTGAGATATTTTCTCAGTTTCTTTCGAAATAGCCATCCCCACAGCTAATACCATGTGTCAAAGAAAATTGAGATGACACCTATTAGCTATTCTGCCTTTTTCATTTAACACCATAAAAATGTGCTTCTCCCGGGGCACCTGGGTGGCTCAGTGGGTTAAAGCCTCTGCCTTCAGCTCAGGTCATGATCCCAGGGTCCTGGGATCAAGCCCTGCATTGGGCTCTCTGCTTAGTGGGGAGCCTGCTTCCCCCTCTCTCTCTGCCTGCCTCTCTGCCTACTTGTGATTTCTGTCTGTCAAATAAATAAATAAAATCTTTAAAATAATTTGCTTCTCCCTGTCTTACTAAATATCTTTGGGGTGGAGAGTGTGTAATGGCTGTGTAAGATTATATTGTATGAATATACCAATCCCTTTTTGAGGATTGTTTCTTTTGTTATTAATACCATTGTAACAAACATCTATGTGCATTGTTGCTTGTCTACATCTCTGATTTTTTTCCCTGAGGATAACTCCTAAAAGTGGAATTTCTTGGTCAAAAACAGTAACTTTTTTTCTTTTTTCTTTTAAGGTGACCCCCCCCCCCATCTTCTGCAGGGACATAAAAAAGGGGAATTTGAATTTCCAGTAAATAGTGCTGAAATGGCATCTGATGGTCAGGTCGGTAAAAGGGTTCACATTTTGTTACCAGAGGTAGTATTATTACTAGCTGCCCTACACAATTTCTTAATGAGGAGAAATCTCATTATAGCATCATCATAGCATTCGTCTGTTTGAGACCCATTTGGGAACAAAATTCTCCACCCGCCAAACCAGAGTGGCTTTTTTTTTTTTTTTTTAAATGATTTTCTTTTTAGTTCCCAAGTCAAAGCGAGACAAGCAGACCCATCAATGGGAGGTTGCATCCGTCACTTACAGCTCCTCCTGATAAAAGAGGAGCAGTTCCAAGTGCCTTCGTGCTGGCAGCTGCTTCCTTGCCAGCCCTCATTCCTTTGCCTGTATCATCTTGAGTTCCTCCTTTCGTCCAAAGTGCAGAGCCAAGAGGGCGTCTGTTCTCAAGCCTGGGACCCACTCACCTTATCACTCCGGCATTGCATCCCAGGAAGAGAGGGCCTTTTCGGTTTCCTCTCCCCAACCCCCACCCTTTTAGCAGTTTATAACAAGTTGCTCTCTTGTATACAGAAAAAGCAGGCCCTCCACAGGCTCTGACTGTGCTGTTTGGAACTGTTTACGACTTATTTTGGACTCTCCAGGCAGGGCCGTAAATATACAGTAAATCTGCCTGATAGCGAGAACAGCCACCTTGGCCCCCAGAGACTAACCACATGTGGAAACACAGAGACCCCATCTTTCCTGCACCAGCCAGCTGTCCGCAAGGCAGGCCCTCTGTGGCTTGGATCCAGGAGGAAGGCTCTAGCTGCACCCTCTGGCCGTTTCCTTTCCCTGCATGGTCTTCCGAACACCCGGTGCCATCCCTGCTCCTTCCTGGCCCTTGGAAAAGTTCTGTCAGTGGCTTAAGCCATTGGTTGTCTCTTTTAACTTCAGTTTGGAATGTAATCCCCATCACTGTGACTTGGAAAGCCCGGGAAAGCCTTATTGTGTCTCATTTGGTCATTTAGGGCTGCACGGTCTAATAATAAAGTAGCCACTAGCCCCTTGGAACTTACATGAATTAAAATGAACCAAAGTAAAAAAATTCAGCGTCTCACTGACACTAACCGCCACGTGGCTTGTGGTTGCTTCACGGATAATGCCGACGTAGAACATTATTGTCATCGCGTTACTGTCTTTTATTTGGTAGAGCTGACTTACGACATTCTCACTGGGTAAGGCAGAGGTAGGCTGAGTAACTCTCCTGAGATCATACAACCGGATTTTAAGTCTCTTCTGACTTCCTCCCAGCCAGCCAGCCCTCTGCCACCGTGAGAAGCCTCATGTCTGGGTTGTTCCTCCCCTCCTCACCTCTAGGACAGTTTGGGTGTTTCTGAAACTCTGCAGCTCTCTGGAGTGAGAGCTTAAGGCTGCAGGTCTCTTCTGGTGTAAGGTCAGGTGCCTCAGCTGTGCACTCACAGATCCACCTAGAGGAAGACTTACCTTCTAGAAATTGCTAGAACTTCAGTTTTCTGGCCCTTTGAGTGGATGAAAGTGAGAGTTCATTGAGTATCATCTTGATAGGGGGGTTGCAGAGAGTTCTGAGTTTTGACAACTTAAGGTGAAATTGTGGCTTGGAGACACAAAATGTGGCTTGGGTCCTCTTCCAGCCACTCTAGATACTCTCAGGTGTTAGAGAAATGCTTTGGGTGGGTGGTCCCACAGAGGCAGATCCTAAGACAGTCCTATAGAGGATTTTGTATTACGTGCCCGGGACCTTTGCTTAAGACCAGCCACCCTCTCACCCCTGGTCCTTGTCCCTGCTGCCCCACCTCCAGCTTCCTCCCTTTCAGACGCCTGTGGGCATCGAAGTTTTCTCTTCATACTGGATATGAGCCAGCACCCCAGCACTTTGTGAGTTGAGTGTCAGGACAAGGTGCGACTTGATTCTCCTAGAAATCTCCCTTGTTCTAGAGATAGCCTGTGGGGCCAGGGAGCTCTGAAGGGCCAAAGTTCAATTTTCTCTCCTCTCATCTCACTCAAATCTCAGAAGGTGCAAGTTCCACGTTTCACAGTGGTGACAGATCAGAGGGGGGCCAGACCTGACAACACAGCTGCTGCTGGAGGGGCTGAGAGGTGGGCTGATGGGGTGAGGCCTGCACAGCCTGTGGCAGGCCGATGGCAGGGTCTGGCCTCTTGGAGGAAACACACGTTCCCGTCTTCTCAAGCAAGGAAGCTTGCGCCTAAAGCCTTGATGGATGGAAAAGTCTTTGTAGACATGTCTTTGTTTGTGTGCACAAGTAATTTTTTTTGAAGATTTTATTTATTTATTTGACAGAGAGAGCGCAAGCAGGGGGAGCAGGAGGAGGAGAAGCGGGCTCCCCACTCAGCAGGGAGCCTGGTGTGGGGCTCCATCCCAGGACCTGAGCCGAAGGCAGACGCCCAACGAACTGAGCCACCCAGGCACCCCAATAAGTAACTCTTTAACCAAATTTCGAGTTACTGGAGAGTAAGAGGGTATACCTTATTATTTAATATTAGTATTTATGATGGTACTGGGTTATACCTTTACTTTATGGCCGTGACTTAGGAGAAAAAAAAAAGACTTCAGAGGGAGACCATGGCAAGATGGTTGCCATAGTTTGCTAAATAAAAAATGAACATATCAAGTAGTTTTTATTATTCCAGCCACTGTGAGGGAGTAGTTATGTCTCTATAGCCCCTGCCTTCTTGCCTGCCTTCCTTTTCATCTAACTGGTTGTCTCTCTCTTTTATTCCTTACAAAGAAAGCCAGGATATTGGCCACAAAAGATTTACTACTGGTTATCTCTGGCTGTTAGGATTGAACTTCAGTCAAAAAACAAGTCCAGGGAACTTCAGTAAATATGGAGTGTTCCGTGTGGAGCAGCTCACAGACTTGAGGAAAGGCCCAGCACCACAGCATGGGAAGGTCACTACCTAAGGGAACTTCCAGACTTGGGGAGTGGGAAAGAAAGGGGAGCTCTGGTGCTGGAGTGTATCCGCTCCAAGTATTTTTCAAGCCTTTCCTTCAGGAGTCAAAATCCTTGAAGAGGAGAATATGACTGGCCTGGGTTGGGTCACATGACCCTTCTCAGCTGGAGGAGGGTGGGACCCTTTGCTAAGAAAGCGGTGCTCTTAGCCAAGAAAGGGGAGAGAGGTGGTGGGAGGGCAAAAACCGCCAATGACTGTTAGGGATCATGGATACTTTCCTTTTTATTCATCTGTGCCTTCTGAATTTTTTTCAGAAAACATTAAAATTATTTTTATAAATTTATGTATATTATATATTTATCAATTTTATATTCTTTTAAAAAATTTGTTATTTTGATAGTAAAAAAAAGATACGGCAGAACACCAACTCTGTAAGAGAGAGCAGATACAGTAGAAGAAATTCAGAGATGAACATTTGGGGAGGTGAAGGGATTGGAAACCATGCACAAGGGACTTGTGGGAGGAGCCTGGGATGTTTCAATCAGGCGTCAGGGAAACTCTGATGCATAGGAGATCTTCTTCCACCACTTTGGGGAATAGCATCTGGATTTGGTAGGGGTGTTCTGCAAGGCTCCGGGGGTGCTTCTAAAGGTTGTTGCTGCCCAGAGATGGGAGCAGTGGCCTCAAGAGCTCACGAATGACCTCACCAGGGGTATCCGTGGACAAGCTCAATGACTCATTCTGCAGCTGGTTTAATTGGGTGAGAGGATTCTGACCTCCCTTCCAACTCTGATTCGTGGGGTTCCATGACTCACCATCAGTGTGCTTATATTTGTGGGGGAAGCAGGCAGGCCAATTTGTTAAGAGTTGAACAAAACCCATAGATGCCTGGGAAGAAGTATAAGAAGAATATAGTTTTCATAATTTTACATATTCAAACATATGTCCTAGACTATTTTAACGATTCTTATCTTTCAGGACCCTTCTCTCTGCTCCATCTTTGGTCCACAGTGTCTCCTTCCCTTTATCTCTCAGCCCCCTGCTGCACTGGTGGAAAGAAGCAGCAGAGACAAATCAAACATCTTTTAAAGTGACAACATGGAGACAAAATACGATTTTTGTCGAATATAACTAGATAACATGTAGAAAAGGTGAAATTAGAGAATTGCTCACTTGGTGACTTGATAATCAGGGAATTTGCTTGTGATGAACTGACCCTCAGTTTTGGGGTTATTTTCTGCAGCTACTGGGATTAGAGCAGAACTTTCCCAATTTTCTCAAGCTCAGAGAGCTGATCTACACTGGCTTGTCTGAGGACATACCAGCCTTCAGAGTCATTTTTTATTGTCTCACTCCTAGGGGAGTCAGGGACTTTTCTGGACACAGCAGACTTTAGGGTGTCATGGGTGTTCTGGATGGTTCTGAGGGGTCTCTCACTGCTCATTCAATTTGGAGCTGCCCACCCTGGAAGGATTTGGGGGCCAGCTGTATCCCAGATGGGAGGACTCCTGAATCAGTCACAGTTATTCTGAACCATTCGTGGGGCTCATGTGTGGATGCTGTGTGGACCCTCTCAGATCCACTCACATGGATAAAACACTTATTCCTATAGCTGCTGAAAGGGCTGCCTTGAGGTAGCCATCAGTGGCCAGAACGCTTTCAGAGCCTTGGTTGAAGAGTGTTGCTTTTGTCCAAGGCCACACCCCTTCCCAGGTGACCCACATCCAAAGACTGAAATGAAGGTAGAAAGGCCCTATCCCCTTGCTCCAAGTTGACAACTTCCAAGTCTCAGCTCAGGTGCCCTGTGGTCCCTGTGTAACATCCTGGTGGCTCTGAGATTCTTCATGCTTTATCATCTGCCTCACCCAGAATATACTGTAGTAAATTATTAGACCTCGATGGGCATGTGATACATGATGTTCTTTTAAAGTGTGTATATGTTTCTCAAGGCTAAGAGCTATGTCCAATATTTACTTGTATGTGTCCAAGTGGTTTGTACATAGTAAGTACTCAAAAATAGGCGTCAATCATTTTGCTATTATTACTACTGATATTTGCTAGCATTTTTTTTTGATGGCTTACTATAGACCACTTACAGAACAAAGAGCTTTGTGTACAGTATTTCAGTTAGTCCCATGTATATCCATAAGATATATGGTATTATTACAATTTTAGAGATTAAAAAAACCCCAAGGCCTAGACTAGTACGGTAACATGACCAACATCATTCATAGTGACTGATGCCTTTGGTATCATTATCATATCTTCCTTATGTACAATATACTTAGTTTTTTAGAGCTCTCCAGCCTTTATCATTTTGTTTTTCTTACGCTGATGTGAGTAAACCATTTTACAGATGAGGCAATAAATTTTTATACCATCTAAATCCCAGAAAGTCATGTAAGGTTTGGTGAAAGTCACAGCAGGGTGTGGCATCAAAGATCCTGATGTATGTTGAATCTGGTGGCCTTTCCAATAATTGTGTTGATAGTGAAGTCCTGAAATGTTTGTAGGCTTTCAAACTTCAGGATCATTTTTATAGTTTCTGGGAAAGTCCCAGATGATGCCACAGTGTATTGGTGCATCACTTAATGCAATGTAGAGGTTACTGGGAGAGAGATTAAATAATTCTGGAAAAAAAAGTGATTTTTTTGGTTATGACCAAGAGAAGACTTTAAAAACCTTCCATTACATCAACTGGAGATGTGTTTAGTCAAAATTTAACAAAAATCTTCATACTTTGGCTCTGCTAATGTAGGACAAGGACCACAAATCTGTCACCAGAAACTACCATGCATTTTTCACAAACCAACAAAAATATGCCCGCTTACCAGAAAAAAAAAGTGTGATCGTAATGTGTCTAGAATTTCACATTAATACTCCCCTGAAGATTTACAGTAATTGTGTCTGATTTTGTAGCAGTTCTTCTAGAGGCTACATAACTACCACCAAGCATGTTTACTGTTTAAAAATAAACAGTGTAGACAGGAAACCGATGTGGGATAAACATGATCCTTATGTTTTAGTCCTCCATTTCAGAAGAATCAGTATCTTAATGTGACTTTGCACTGCACACTGTCTGTTCAGTTTGATTATTCTTTTCTCTGCTTCTTGAGGCAGAATCGAAATAGGATGAACAGAAAATGTGTATTAAGTACCAGACTTTTGAACTCAATCAGTGACTGGCTGGCCTGCCTTGATAAACAAGGTACATTTTTTTGTCATCAAGAGTGTGGATGATACAGATGAGCTTATCTTCACATTAGGGAAGTATACACAACATAAGGAAAAGGCCAGATTTTAGCAGCTGCTTGATTTTACTTTGAGTTCTGGTCAACCAAGAGCATCTGGGACTTTCCTCCATTTCTGGGTAGGGTAGGAGGTGTCCACGTCACAGAAAGACACATCAACACACAAGGTCTTTCAAGGTTACATCGTCCTCTCACCCCCTAACTAGGCATTCCTCAGTCATGGAGGATACTGATGTTTATGAGAGGTCCAGATGTCACATAAATATGAGAGCATCCTTAACTTTTATTGTTCATTTCTTTCTTTCCTCTATATCTTCCTCCGTTCATGTGCTTCTTTCTTTTCTTGATATATCAGATTCTCTGTGTTTGGGAGACAAAACGATTTAAAGGCCATTGTAATCTTTGAGAAGTTCAGATTCTGCAGGGGGATGGGTAGTTCATCTCTCAGGGTTTAACCAGGAAACACCTCAAGTATTTAAAACAGAGGGACGTTAGTGATACATGGAATAATAATTGCAGGGAGTTACAGGCACAGGTTATGGAAGAGCTGAGAAGCCAAACGGGTCCATGAAGACACCAGAGATTAGTAACAGCAAGATGCCCTCACCATCACTTGGCAGGATGGAGAGAGAGAGAGAAAGGATGGGGAATTGTCTTTTGAGGGATCAATTCTTAGAAGCTGGGACCTGAGATAAGTCTCTTCAGTGGAAGGAGGAATCACTGCAGGTCTTTTTTTTTTTTTTTTAAGATTTCATTTATTTCTTTGAGAAAGAGAGATAGAAAGAATGAGTATGAGCAGGGGTGGAGGGGGAGAGAGAGAGAAGCAGGCTCTTCGCTGAGCAGGGAGTCCAACACAGGGCTGGCTGGATCCCAGGACCCTGGGATCATGACCCGAGCCAAAGGCAGATGCTTAACAAGCCACCCAGGAGCCCCTCACTGCAAGTTTTGGCTGTGCTAGAGATACTGTCCAAGGCAGAAGAGAAAGACCTTGGCTTCTCCTTTCTGTCTGCTTTGTAGTCCCCCTGCCACTGCCTCTCATTGAGCAAACCCAGTGAGTCCTTTGCAGATACTGTTTACCTGTTGTGATTGTCCCTGGCTGGTTTCCCCTCTGAGCTAGTTCTCAGCCCTCTTTTCTTCTGTTCTGAATCTCAGGGACTGAGAGAGCCTGGGAAATACAGTCTGCAGGGATCAGCCCCTGACATTGAGAGAACGGGTGGGTTGAGGACTGCATGAGATGAGTATCCACATATTACCAATATCCACCATAGAATCCTGCTACTATCCCTGCTTGCCTTCAGAATCCAGTTCGGCATCCCTTCTGGGAAGCTTTCTCTACCATGCTAGCCTGAAGTCTTCCTTTGTTTTGTGATCTCACAAGGTCCTGAGTATACTTTTACTAGGTCATGGATTATATTAAATTGTAACAGACAATTTTTTGCTTTGTCTTTCTCCATCAGCCGCAAATCTTCTTGATGGCAGGGACCATGTTTTATCCTTCCTTCTGTCCCCAGCCCCTAGGACTCCTCTTTAGTAGGAGTTCAATACACAGGTGAAGAAATGTCTGAATCTTATGAATTGAGATGTGTAAAACATCAACAAAAATCTTCACATGCTAGTCACTTGCTTTCTAAAATTCCAAAATTGTGCATTTGAAAAATGGTCCGATTAGCTTTTGTCATTCTTTGAGAATTTACAAATAGTTTTATTTTTGGAGCCAAACCTAAACTCTGTGGGTTGGGAGCTGGATATCCTTTATCATTCCTTTTGGATGCTAAATGTGTGTCTTTGGAAGATAGAAACTGTTGACAGATTGCTGGAAAGGCAACCAGAGATGACAGAAGTGTGAAATAAATGGTCTTGGGAGCTGAAAATTGGTCTTCTGAATGCTCCCTTCTTTTATGCTGATGATTATCTGCCAGAATAATATGTCAATTAGTCTTTTTATCTTTTTTCCTTTTACTCCATCATAAACAGAGCATTGCTGCTATAGACAGGACAAAAGAAAGGAGTTTTTATTTAATCACTGGAATGAGACAGTGCATGATCTTCACATTTGAGAAGAATGGACTTTATCCCATTGTACTTTTCATTTCCAACAATCACGCCCCTCCCCTCCTTTTTTTTATTGATTTGATTTGATGAGTTTTTTGGGTAAATCAGATGACACCCTCTCTGGTCAAAGTAGCTTGGCTCGTATCTTCCTCTTGGTTACATCGGGAGTGGGTTCACATAATTTATCATAAAAATTCCTTTCAAGCCTTTGTAGAATTTGTCTATTCATGAAGTAAGTAGCAGTTGATGTCATGAAATTTGTTTGTTTTTAAATCTAGTTTAAAAAATTTGGCATGTGTAATACATTCAAAGGCATCAAAATTTTAAATCAAGATTTTTATTTTAATTCCAGTATAGTTAATGCATAGTGTTATATTATTTTCAGGTGTACAATATAGTGATTCAACAGTTCTATACATTATTCAGTGCTCATCATGATGTCTGCTCGTAATCCCCATCACCTATGTCATCCATCCCCCCACCCACCTTTCCTCTGTTAACCAGCTGTATGTTCTCTATAGTTAAGAATCTGGGGGTGCCTGGGTGGCTCAGTGGGTTAAAGCCTTTGCTTTCCGCTCGGGTCATGATCCCAGAGTCCTGGGATGGAGCCCCGCATCGGGCTCTCTGCTCAGCGGGGAGCCTGCTTCCTCCTCTCTCTCTCTGTCTGCCTCTCTGCCTACTTGTGATCTCTGTCTGTCAAATAAGTGAATAAAATCTTAAAAAAAAAAAGAATCTGTTTCATTTCTCTCTCTCTCTTTTGTTTCCTTTGCTCGTTTGTTTTGTTCCTTAAAATCCACATGAGTGAAATCGTATGATATTTATCTTTCTCTGACTTCCTTCGTTTAACAGTATCCTCTCTAGCTCCATCGAAGTTATTACAAATGGCAAGATTTCTTTTTTGTGGCTGGATGATATTCCATACACATACATATACATACATACACATACATATGTATACACACGTACACATACACATACACACACATCCCATTCGTCTTTTTAAAAATCTTTGTAGAGGAGATTATTTTATTTTGTTTCAAATTCCAGTATAGGGACACCTGGGTGGCTCAGTCGGTTAAGTGGCTGCCTTCGACTCAGGTTATGATCCCAGGGTCCTGGGATCGAGCCCTGCATCGGGCTCCTTGCTCAGCAGGGAGCCTGCTTCTCTTTCTGCCTCTGCCTGCCACTCTGCCACTCTCTCTCTCTGACAAAAAAATAAATAAAATCTTTAAAAATAAATAAATAAATAAATAAATAAATAAATTCCAGTATAGTTAACATACAGTATGTTAATTTCAGGTGTACAGTATAGTGATTCAACAATGCCAGTGCTCTTCACAAGTACACTCCTTAACCCCCATTGCCTATTTTACCCATATCCCAACTCACCTCCCCTCTGGTAACCTACAGTGTGTTCTCTATACCATATCTTCTTTATCCATTCATCTACTGATGGAACCCAGGGCTGCTTTCATAATTTGGTTATTGTAAAGAATGCTGCAATAAACATATGGGTGCATGTATCCCTTTGAATTAGTGTTTTCATATTTGGGGGGTAGATATCCGGTTGTGTGATCATTGGATCATAAAGTGGTTCTCTTTTTGACTTTTGAGGAAACTTCATAGTGTTTTCCACAATGGCTGCACTAATTTGCATTCCCATCAACAGTGCAAAGGAGTTCCTTTTTCTCTACATCGTCACCAACATTTGTTGTTTCTTGTGTTTTTAAATTTTAGCCATTCTGACTGGTGTGAGGTGATGATCACATTGTAGTTTTGATTTGCATTTCCCTGATGATGAATGACGTCAAGCATATTTTAATGTATCTGTTGGCCACCTGTATATCTTCGTCGGAGAAATGTCTCTACATGTCTTCTGCCCATTTTTTAATTGGATTGCTTATTTTTTGGGTGTTGAGTTGTATCAGTTCTTTATATATTTTAGATACTAACCCTTTATTAGATATGTCATTTGCAAATATCTTCACCCATTCAATATGCTGCCTTTTAGTTTTGTTGATTATTTCCTTTGCTGTGCAGAAGCTTTTTATTTTGATGTAGTCCCAATAGTTTATTTTTACTTTTATTTCCCTTGCAAAGGCATAGGATTTTTTTTTTTAATTTTTAAATTTTTTTATAAACACATAATGTATTTTTAGCCCCAGGGGTTACAGGTCTGTGAATCGCCAGGTTTACACACTTCACAGCTCTCACCACAGCACACCCCCCCCCCAAAGTCCATAACCCCACCAGCCTCTCCCGACCTCCCTGCCCCCCAGCAACCCTCATTTTGTTTGGTTTGTCTCCCTCCCTATCCCATCTTGTTTCATTTATTCTTTTCCTACCCCCCAAACCCCCCACGTTGCATCTCCACTTCCTCATATCAGGGAGATCATATGATAGTTGTTTTTCTCCGATTGATTTATTTCGCTAAGTGTAATACCCTCTAGTTCCATCCATGTTGTTGCAAATAGCAAGATTTCATTTCTTTTGATGGCTACATAGTATTCCATTGTATATATATACCACTTCTTCTTTATCCATTCATCTGTTGTTGGACATCTAGGTTCTTTCCATCGTTTGGTTATTGTGGACATTGCTGCTATAAACATTCGGGTGCATGTGCCCCTTTGGATCAGTACGTTTGTATCTTTAGGGTAAATACCCAGTAGTGCAATTGCTGGGTCATAGGGTAGCTCTATTTTCAACTTTTTGAGGAAGCTCCATGCTGTTTTCCAGAGTGGCTGCACCAGCTTGCATTCCCACCAACAGTGGAGGAGGGTTCCCCTTTCTCCACATCCTCGCCAGCATCTGTCATTTCCTGACTTGTTAATTTTAGCCATTCTGACTGGTGTGAGGTAGTATCTGACTGTGGTTTTGATTTGTATTTCCCTGATGCTGAGTGATGTGGAGCATTTTTTCATGTGTCTGTTGGCCAGATGTCTTCTTTGAAGACATATCTGTTCATATCTTCTGCCCATTTCTTGATTAGATTATTTGTTCTTTGGGTGTTGAGTTTGCTAAGTTCTGTATAGATTTTGGATACTAGCCCTTTATCTGATATATCATTTGCAAATATCTTCTCCCATCCTGTCAGTTGTCTTTTGGTTTTGTTAACTGTTTCCTTTGCTGTGCAAAAGCTTTTGATCTTGATGAAATCCCAATAGTTCATTTTTGCCCTTGCTTCCCTAGGCATAGAATTTTTTTTTTAAGATTTTATTTATATATTTGACAGATAGAGATCACAAGTAGGCAGAGAGGCAGGCAGAGAGAGAGAGAGAAGGAAGCAGGCTCCCTGCTGAGCAGAGAGCCCAATGTGGGGCTCGATCCCAGGACCCTGGGATCATGATCTGAGCCGAAGGCAGAGGCTTTAAATCACTGAGCCACCCAGGCGCCCCTAGGCATAGAATTTTTGAGGCAAGAAGTGTTTTCTATTTCATCTCAAAATATAATGAAACATATAATATGTAAATGTATTTCATTATATTTCAGATTTCAGGTATATCTTTTGCCTATTCTTGTCTACCAGTCACCCAATTTTCCTCTCTAAAATTAAATATTATTTATTTCTCTTGTATCTTTGTAGAGTTAGTCTATGCTTGTAAGAGTAAAGTACACAACCATATACCCTGTACCTCTTTCCCCCTATGTTTGGTATAAATGGAGCATATTGTACCTGCTGGTTAACACTTGCCTCTTGTATTTTTCTGCTTAATGCTATATAACCTATAAATCTGAACATATCAGGGAAGGTTCTCTTTTACCTAAATTTCCTAAACAGGCCTATTTCTGATGCTTAGAGGTTATTACATTTCTATTGGATAATAGATTATTTTTTATGTATGAAATCTGCACCACTGAAGAGACAACACATTAAACTTTGGCATTTCAAGCTCAGTATGAATTAGTTAATAAGCTAACTTTTCTAATCTGTTAAGGGGTGGGGTTGAGGAAGGCATGCTACATTTGGGATTGGGGGGGAGAAAGAATGCTGTGACTAGGAAGAGAGGTGCTGAGAGGAAACTTTTCCTGCTTCTGCGATTTGCAGAGTGCCCTTCTGAAATGTAAACAACTCAGAGGAGGTTAAGTCATAAAAGGCAGAGGGCCAAGGAGAGCAATACTTGAATCAATATTGCAACACCAGAGTGATTGTCAGCGACTAATGTAATCTAACCCTGGGAGATAAGGATTGTTTTATAAATGCTGTTAAGACCAGCTGGAAAATAGATATTAATAGGGATGACTTCAATGAATTAATTCAAAGGATCATAGATGTGCTCAATGACTTAGCCATAAGGATGTTTGATCATCACTGCTTTGTGATGAAATAGTGAAAAAATTTAAATGACATCAATGTTCAACAATGGGAAACTGGTCGTACAGTGGTGTGTCCATATAGTAAATGATCTTCTCAGAAAGCTTCTAATGACACAGGAAGGGCTTGCGGTATAATGTTAAGTGGAAGAATGAAAATATAGAATCTTACTCAATTTTGGTGAAATAATTTGCTAGCAATATATGAGAATATGTGTTTAGAAAAAGCATAGATTTATAAAAATGAATCTATGTGGTGGGACTAAGGATGACTTTTAATTTCCTTTTTCTCTTGCCTGTATTTTCTAAATTTTCTACAATCAACACGCATTCCTTTTTCAACAATAATTTTCAAAAATGTAAGAACAATTAGCTGAGCAACATGCAAAGTAGTTTATGTTATCAGTTTCAGCCTTACTTCTACTTCTGTTTTGATGTGTGTCCACTTAAAATTATTCATGGAAGTGTAATGTGAAATGTGTATGATTACCAAAATGATAGACATTATGGGTACTTGTGGAAGAACACTGAAGTAAGTCTAGTGTTCATTCTTGAACTTTTCTAAAAATTCTATTCAGAGCCAGCTTTTTCCCCCTTTTCCAACTTGGAAAATACTATTTACCCCATAGAGGATGAGTGACATCTGAATTTGTGGCCAGTATCTATTACGAAATAGAGAATTACATGATGCTCACTGATTTTGGAAATCATATGTGAAATCAGCCAGCTTGGTTCTCTATTTTTTTTTGAGATTGAGCTCCTTTGTGGAGCTTGGATGATGATATATATGTTCTTCCTAGAGATATGAGTGTTTTCAAAAGAGGCTGCTTTTTTACTAGTTCCGGGCATGTTTATGGTGGGTATGGCTAGGTCCCTAAGTTTTTGTTGGACTCTGTTGATCCACGTAACAAGGAGGGCAGCTATATTTGCCTTTGTGGCCGTCGGATGTCTGAGAACATAGATGATAGAGGTGTGTCCTGTAACCACGTTCCCTCAATTTAAGTCTTCACATAATACTTGTTAGGAAAGTAGGAAGAAAAATTATTTACACTGCCACGTAGATAAACAAACTACAAATGCACAGAACTGTCAATAAAGCAAAGATCTTACTCAGCAAAATAGATGCAGGTTGATTTCAAAAACAAATATATAAATGAGTTTTATGAAAAATGACTTTATATGGGGCGCCTGGGTGGCTCAGTGGGTTAAAGCCTCTGCCTTCCGCTCAGGTCATGATCCCAGGGTCCTGGGATCGAGCCCTGCATCGGGCTCTCTGCCCGGTGGGGAGCCTGCTTCCCTTCCTCTCTCTCTGCTTGCCTCTCTGCCTACTTGTGATCTCTGTCTGTCAAATAATGAATAAAATCTTAAAAAAAAAAAGAAAAATGACTTTACAGTCAGCATAATAAGTATTTTGGACCACTTTCCCAATTGATTATTGTTAGTATAATGCTACAAAAGAAGCAATCACAAAACTTCAGTGCTACACAAAAGTAAATATTTATTTTCCTCTTGAGTCTATGGGACTGCTAGGTGATTGGCTTGGGTGGTTTTGTCTCTGTGTGTCCATACATCTGCAGTCACCTGGCAGTTCAGTTCTGCTCCACATGTCTCTCATCCTCCAGTGGGTTAATCTAGGCTTGTTCCCATGGTGGAAGCGGGAGTCTAAGAGATAATGGAAGTGGGCAAGTCTTCTTGAGAACCAACACAGTGTAATTTCTGGTATATTCTATTGGCTACCGCAAATCAAGAGGCAAATTCAGATTCAAGGGGTAAGGAAGCAGACCCATGTCTTGATGGGAGTTGGCGCAAAGACATTGGAAAGAACATGGATCAGGGAGGGGTAGAGAATTGATGCCATCTGTAGCGATCAATATGCACAGGGATTTTACATTGTGAGAAATAAAAAGTTGCCACTTGATAACACTGATGAATTCTGTTCATTAATAGATTGGCCACCTGGAAATAGGATTTTAATAGTTTTTCCGTTAATGCTTCACGAAGCTGAAGTCTATATGAATGAGTCTAGATGAATGGCTCACTTCCGTACTCATGATGTGTATTTGTAGTTCCTTTTTTTTTTTTTAAGATTTTATTTATCCATGTGAGAGAAAGAGAGAGAGTGAGAGAAAGCATGAGAGGGGAGAAGGTCAGAGAGAGAAGCAGACTCCCCGTGGAGCTGGGAGCCTGATGTAGGACTCGATCCCAGGACTCCGAGATCGTGAACTGAGCCAAAGGCACTTGCTTAACCAACTGAGCCACCCAGGTGCCCTATATTTGTAGTTCCTACAAAGGACAAGAATAAATAAGAGGAGGGGTGCCTGGGTGGCTCAGTTGGTTAAGTGTCTGCCTTTGGCTCAGGTCATGATCTCAGGGGTCCTGGGATCAAGCCTCACATCAGGGCTTCTTGCTCAGCTGGGAGCCTGCTTCTCCCTCTGCTCCCCACCCCTGCACTTATGTTATCTCTCTTGCTCTGCTCTCTCTCTCTCTCTCAAATAAATAAATAAAATCTTAAAAAAAAATAAGAGGCAGCAACACCTTAATTTTCCAGCTTGAACTTTGTGCTTTGGTTGGAAATTGTGATGGTGTTTGAAGCTAAATAGTTTTTAGCTGTGTGTTTGTCTGACTTTTAGTAAAATGAAGAGAATATATACAATCAGAATTCATTTAAAAAAAAAAAAGGATCTGAGATTCTAAATTGCCCATTTCCATCAATGAAGACACTGGTACCTGGAGATATAAGTGACCATATTTATGACTTTATTTTTCAAAAATATGACATCAAAAAGCATAAAATAAAACCCCTTAAAATACAAGAAAAAAGATATTTATAACAGGATTATGGTGAGATATTTATAGGTAAAATAAGATCACAAGTGAAAAGGGCATAAAAAAAATTGAAGATCATAGTCAAAAGCTCAATTTAATGGATGTAGAGACATGTAGAAAACTTTGTGTCCTACCTCACATGATATCTCTGCACCATAACCCTAGGCAGTGGTTGAGTTTTCTGAGAATCTATTCAAGGATGGGGTGTCTGTTTTGGCTCCTAGAAACCTGAAAGCACCTTCCAATCCATATATCTTCAAAGGCCACGTGGTTTCAACCCTTGCTCAGCCCTGTGGCTTTGTATATGAATTTTCTCTGTATTCATGGCACCTGAATTTTTTTCTCTTCTCTTTTTAGGATCAGCCAGGTGTTTTAATTCAAGTCTTTGTGCTAATTAGAAAGAAATTCTGTCGATGGTTTATTTACAAAGAATGTTCTTGACCAAAAATGCAATATATAAGTATCACTTTAGGTAGTAATAAGAACTGTAAAGATGAAACAGGTAAAAGGTCTAGGCAATTGGGGTTTATCGTAGAGGATTAGCATGGAAAAACCTCTCCAAAAAGGTAATATTTGAACAGAGGCCATGCAGAGATCTTGGGAAAGAGTATTCCAAGCTGAGAGACAGCAACTGCAAAGGCCCTGAGGTTGAGATATGCTTGGTGTGCTTGGGGACCAGGAAGATAGTCCAGTGACCAAGGTGGAGCAGCACGAACAAGGTGGAGAGTGGTAGGAGATGAAGTCATAAAGATGGGAGATCATGTATATAAACTTGTAAGACATGATGGGTTGGAAATTTGGATTTTTATTCTTGTGCGTTGGGAAGCTACTGGAGGATTTTTAGGAAGGGAGACGCATAATTCTGTTTATCTTTCTGGAGCACATTCTTGCTGCTGTTTGGTGAAGAGACTGTGGGGATGAATTGGAGATATGGAGATCCATTGAGAGATTATCTCTGTTCTCCAGGCAAATGATGATGGTGATTGGGACCAGGATGGTGCCAGTGGGGGAAGAAGTGAGAAGTGATCACATTAAGGATGCATCTTTAAGGAATAGGTGGCTGAATATGTGCAGTGTAAAGGCAAGAGAGTAATCAAGGAGGACTCTGGCTGTTGTCCTGAGCAACTGGGGGATTGCTAGTGTCATTTGCTGGACTGTGGAAAGGTAAAGGATCTAGGGTTTATTAGCGTGTGGGCCTGATATATTCCAGAGGTCCAGTAAGCAGTTCCGTATACCACTCTGGCACTCAGGAGAAAGTGGATATGAACTATGTTCAGAGCAGAAAACAGTTTTACTCCGTGGTAAACCAGATTAATTTAATCCCTGAGAAGTTAGTTCATACGATGTGATTACCAGAATGGCTGGATGGAATATATAGTAGAAGCTCAATTCATGCATAACACATTTGGATTATTCAATAAGTATCAGAGTTGATGACGAACTGGTAAAAGGAGTGGATAAATGGAGAATCGTGGCAATTGGGGAGACCTTTGAACTACTAAGGTTTTTGATTTTAATGGTGTGAGTGATTTTGATTAAGGTATAAAAGTATGTCTGTCATACCAAGTATACATGAATGTTTGTACTCAAAGCTTTTGCTATAGTCTGGGCTTATAGATAGGCAATGAAACTGTTCTTTTAAAGGTTACCACATGGAAAAACCATACAGTTTGATTGAAAACAATGCATTATAAAGCAGTACTGGAGGTTGCCAGTAGATGGAACCATAGATTTTAGAAATTCAGATTGATATTTCTTTCCTAGGAAACAACTGTAATATAATAGCTTTAACAAAGTAAAACCTTTGTAAAATAATAATAATAATAATAATAATAACACTGGACACCTATCTATCAGACTAAAGAGTAGCAACCAAAGTAAACTTGTAACTATGAGATTCAATCTTTTGAGGTTATTTCTTTAAGGGTAAGTCTTGAGGGAAAAAAAATTAAAAAAATTTGGTATCTATAATATAGTGCACATGTTAAGATCTAGAAGATAACTATGTATCCATCAAATAAGATGAATAATATAGGTAGTAGAGTAGGAAGGCATGGGTCACATTGCTTGTTTACAAATATTTTTTTAATTTAAATTCAATAGCCAACATTTAGTAAGTACATTATTAATTTCTGATGTAGAGTTCAGTAGTTCATCAGCTGCATATAACGCCCAGTGCTCATCCCATCACATGCTGTCCTTACTTAAGTCCGTCTTTGCTTGGTTGGAGAGGAGGTCTATGGCTTATGCATCTGGTATGGTTTTCATGCCTGATTTTGTGTTATCTCAAGCATGACCTGATTAATACAGCCAGAGTTTGAGAAGTGAGTTAGAGAAGAGACAGCATGTCAAGCAGTTTGGTATTAAATAGAAATTGTATCTTTTAAGTGTCTGAGGTATTGAAAGATGACATGTAGGGAGGGGCTGGTTGCCACCAAGTTAAGTTCCCAAAGAGCTGGTCAAGATTTGAGGGGAGCCTACTAAACACTATACTGCTGACCAAGTGTTTTTCACTGCAACATTGCCAGGTGGGTGACCTGTTTTCCAACTGCCTTCTGGGCTATCCATGCGTATTCAAAGGCACAACTCTCTACCAGCCCTGTTATACTTCCTTCCTTTCTTTCCTTCCTTCCACCTTCTATCCCTCCCTCCCACTGTTCATTCATTCATTCATTCTTTCCTTCCCTCTCTTTCTTTTCTTTCTTTCCTATTACCTGAGCATGATTCCTAGACTTCTGCCCCTCAAGGGCAGGTGAAGACATGTTATCTCCTACATTTTCTTTCCTTAAATGATGATATGAAAAACCACCTCAAATCTGGTTCTTTCAGTTTCAGGGGAGACCACACCCTTGAAAAATAACTGAATTAGTAATAACTATACCAGTGGTAAGTATTTAGAAGACAGCTGTGTTTGGACAAGAAGATTAAAAGCTCTTTCCTACTTTCTTCTCCACTGTGATCTCTACGTCCTTTCTCTAGTTTTCTCCCCGTAAAGCACAATCAGTTTTCATTCTTGATAGTTACGTTCCGTAAAAGTCTCCATGAACGCTGAATTAACAAATACGGAACAACTTCTCGGAAGAGAAATACAGGGTCAGGTCCCTGGGAGCCTCTGGTCGTATTTTCGTCAACTCACCAATACATAACCTTGTTTTTTATGCGTGTTTCTGTTCAAAGGTACTTATTTAATAGACATTGTTGGTCCATTAACATTGAATTCATGGTCGACAGCTCTATCACTCACGCTGGAATAAAGCTCAGCTAGCACACACATTTTCTCCAGAAGGCACGTCACAGTCTTCTTGCCGTTAGAAGTAGGAAGCAACAGTGTGGGGCTGTGCTGGGGGGCATCTTAAACAGGGACTCTCCAACAGAAGGCACAAAAACGTGAAAAATGTGGCACTCTGTTGACTGTGAAAAGGACACCTGCTTACAATGTAAGAGCTGAAATGAGAAGTTAGACTGTTGGCTTTTCCTACTTCAGCTAGGAATGTGGGGATGGAACGACTCAAATATTTGGCTGCCCTGCATATGTCCCAGAAGGACGGTGAAACTGTTATGAGTATTGATTTGGGGATACAAACGTATTCTAATGAGTAGGTGAATTTACAAATATGGAACCCATGAATAATGAGGATTCGCTGTACTGTTACCGTTGGCAAATAACATATTTTTGTTTTATGTAATTTAATGACAGTTCTCTGGTCTCGCTCACCTGTCTTTTTAAAACAAATGAGGCTGTTAGTAGATCGTGAATAGGTTTCACAGCTTGTCCATGACAAAGCCAGGACTAGAATCCAGATTCTGAGATGTGTGGCCCCGTGGTTTTTCAGGCTTCCGAGCATGTGGGAGTTTCTGCTGGCAGGGGGTTTGTACTGAGCCTGATTTTCATAGCCTGGGTGCGGTGGTGGGGGAAAAGGGAAAACGGTAATTTGGGTCTTGCTAAGGACACCCCCACCCCCCCCAGCCTTCATGTTCTAACTGTAGTTCTTGAATCCATTTGCATTAAAATGTAGATCTCTCCCTTTAAAAATGAACATGGGTATGACATTGAGCAAAATTAAGTATTAAGTAAGCTCATGAGAATGAACTAATGTATCATGAATTAGGGCTGAGGTAATTAGATGGAGGACAGGTGAAATGAATTGAGAAGTGGTTCTCAGACAGGGAGGAGGTATGAGAACCCTCTAGGAGACTAACGACTTGGAAGATAAATTGAATAACATGATAATTCCTACACACGAGGCTTACCTGTTAACTTAGACAAAAGTAGAAGCCACTGGAAAAAACTGTAGTCTTTTTTTTTTTTTTTAATATTTTATGTATTTGACAGAGAGAAATCACAACTAGGCAGAGAGGCAGGCAGAGAGAGAGGAGGAAGCAGACTCCCCGCGGAGCAGAGAGCCGGATGCGGGGCTCAATCCCAGGACCCTGAGATCATGACCTGAGCCGAAGGCAGAGGCTTTAACCCACTGAGCCACCCAGGCACCCCATGGAAAAAACTGTAGTCTTATCGAAGTTCAGGAATTCTGTCTTGCAACCTACCATCTTTTTGAATAAATAAGCCCCTCTGGGATTTTCTTTCCAGTTTGACAGTGTTTGCTTCCATGATATTTGTTTGATTCTCTTCCCTTTCTCTTGTTATGGGGATCTCCCTCTTTTGCCCTCGGCTCTGGGCTTCTCAGATTGAGATATTCTCCCTGTTTCATCTTGTTTGGATATTGGTAACCTTACTGCATGGATTTTCTCTTCTGCTTTTGGGCAGGGGGCAAACCCCATCTCTCCTATGGAAGCAAATTTTTATAATCAGAATGTTAACTTTTCTCCTAGTTTTCTCAAAAGGCAGTCTTCCTAACGAGATTCAAGAAATGTATGTGTGACATACATTGAAAAAAATTTGCTCCCTAGTTTCTCTGAAAGGAAATATTGAACATTACCAGTAGAGGTACAGTTCTGTGTCCCGAAAGATATTGTTAATAATTAGGGTGACCATAGGCATTGGTTTGCCTGAAACAGCCCTGGTGTATATGTAATATCTCAACATCGTTCTTGATAGCACCTCCTTGCACTTGTAGATGACAAATTATATGGTTATGCTATGGATAATGCCAATGTAAGAAATTAAAAAACGTAAGTACTGATAGAATTGGCATTTCCAAACCTTCTAAGACCAGGTTTACACGTAATATCAATTAGTATTCAGTTTGCTGGCATTTGTGTCATCCTCTAATGTAAGAATTACTTGTGTTTCCTTTGGAACTTCTCTGATTTGAAAAACTAATAGAGACATCTCCTTCTAGAAGTTGGTGACTTATTCTATGCTTTAAATATATTTTTAAGATTCAAAGGTAACAATTCATTGCAGAAATTTTAGGTTTCTAGTACTTTAAGACTTACTCTGTATATTCTCTAAATATATTTCTTAAATTTCAAAAGTAACAGGTTTACTGCAGAAATCTTCTTAGAAAATGCATAACAAGTCCTAAAGAGAAAATACAAGCCACCTATAATCTTTTCACTTAGAGATAATGGCTATTAGCATTTATCTTATATTTTCTACATTCTTTTCCCTTAGAAATTATATATCAGACATCTTGAATCACATATAGGTATGTATTTTATTATTTATTTATTTTTTAACTTTTAAAGACTTCATTTATTTATTTGACAGAGAGAAAGTGTGTACAAGCAGAGGGAGAAACAGGTTCCCCATGGAGCAGGGAGCCCGATGCAGGGCTTGATTCCATGGACCCTGGGATTATGACTTGAGCCAAAGGTAGACACTTAACTGACCAAGCCACCCAGGCACCCCTAGGTATGTATTTATAATTAAAACAACAATTTTTTGAGGCTGCTGATTTTTAACATGCTTTTCCACTGGCATATTATGATTGCATTTCCATGTTATTAAATATTCTTCTCTGAACATAAGTTGAACATATTATTGTGCAGTATTAATTATTTGAATTTACCATAATTTATTTACCTGAGCAAAATCTCAGGCCTTTGAGATCCTTCCCAAGAGAAGATAGAACAGTGGCATAGGGGCTTAAATTAAAGCTGCATTTGGGGTAGACGTAAGAAGAGCTTGCATTCTGCAACTGCACTGTGGTAGCAATGTGAGTATCTCATCCTGGATGGTTGCATTGTTTCCTTGCCTGAAAGTAAGGGGCCTGATGAAATGATTTCTTGAGATTTATTTCCCTTCTTATTTGATATTTCTATGATGGTTTAATACACCCAGTAAGGAAACTAGTCACTAGTTCTTTTTATTTCAGGTCGATTCTATTATTTATTATTTCCTAACAGCAGCAGTACATACCTCATGTATCCTCAGTGATGTCGTACAAAATTAAATAAATGCTTCCTTTATTAGCTATATAATCTCAAGTTGTGAAATTGTTGGGATTCACTAAGTTGTAAACTATATAAATATCAGAGTTAATGATTTTAGGTAATGAAAAGATTGTTTCATTGTCAACATTTTTGCTTGACTTCTAATTATTTTATTATACCTTATTATTTTATTTTAACATTATTAAAATATCACTAAAAGAATGAATTTTAAAATTCACTACAAATAGTAAATAATACCCAATATATTCAAATCCAGTTACAACAAACTGTCAAATTGCCATGATCCTGGTTTCATCTAGCCTCTTTTATGCCATGAATATTTGTCCTAACAATATTTTATTGGGGCCCAATTTACAGATAATAAAATGCACAAATCTTACTGTATAGTTCAGTAAATTTTGATAAATACAATCATCACTGCAATCAAGATTTAGAGCATTTCTATAACCCCAGAAATTTCCTTGGTTTCTCCTTCTTAGTTAATTTCTATCCTGGTGTTACTCCCACGTTCACCAACCACCACCACCACCATCCCCCCCCGCCCCCTGCCCAGCCCAAGGCATCCACTTCTCTGATTTTTTATTACAATGGATTAATTTGGGCTATTTTAAAACTTTAAAACTTTTTTCTTACATGACTTCTCTCAATTGTGATTAAAGATTCTAGGGAGTATTTGGAGGATAAACTTCTTTGCAGGCAGGCATTTACCAAAACATTTACTTAAGAGTCGCTTTTTATATCAGAAAACATTTTACATTGAAATGATACATTACTGTGGAATTATTCTTAGGTCAAAATTTAAGATTTGGGACTAACAAATTATTTTTCAAGCTTTCTGAATGAAATGCCCACATTGAGCATCTTTTCATTTGAGTTGGGTTTAAGAGAATTATCAAGTAAGCCCAAGCATTAAACTTTAGTACTGTTTAAAAAAATGAGGCCCTATCATGGTCATTTCTTAGTTGTTTTTCTTCTTCTCAACGGTGTGGAATTCATGATTTTGAAAGTTTAGGAGAAATGCTAAGATTAGTCAGTCATGGGGCCAATACTCATTCTTCTCAGGGTTTTCTTTGCCAGCATTTGGTCTTGGTTTCACTTAGCTAAAGATCTATCATATCTACTTTCTATAAATTTTTGTATTAAAGATAAATGAATCTGTGTCAAGGAAATGAGAAGCAATTCCAGTTTAAAAAAGATCTGAGCTTTCTCTTTTGAAGTTTAAAAGGAATTATGTGCACTTCATCTTTTTCCTATTTCTAGACTTTGCTGGATATGGAAACGAGGCCACCACAGGAGGGTCAATAGTGACATTTCTAGTTATGCTTAAAATTGCATAGTAATTTTTAATCAATTAGTGGTTGAAATGTTATTTTTTTAAAAAGCAGATTCCCAAAATTCATTAAAGGATGGAAAATTCTATTTAAGCACAGAGAGCATCTATTCGTGGATCACTATTCAAAGCACCAAAAAATTTAGCATCAGTTTATACACAGAGATCAGTTTTCTTTTTTTAAATTTTATTTTTAAATTTAAAAATAAATTTAAATAAATATAATAATAATAAAAAATATATAAATAAAATATAAAAATAAAAATAAAATTTTAAAATTTTATTTATCTATTTGACAGAGAGAGACACAGTGAGAGAGGGAACACAAGCAGGGGACTAGGAGAGGGAAAGCAGGCCTCCCGCTGAGCAGGGAACTGGTCGAGAGGCTCCCAGGATCCTGGGATCATGACTTGAGCTGAAGGCAGATGCTCAATGACTGAGCCACCCAGGTGCCCCGAGATCGGTTTTCTTATGCTTTTCTTATCCATGATTTTTTCTTTTAGCTTAGTGAACTTTCAAAAAAATAGGATAGCCATTTTAAAGACAAAAATGGCCTCTTCATTTTATTTTTTATCAGAAAGCAACTTAGTTCATCCTTAAAGGCGTATTATTATCTGTTAGAAGACCAAAACTTAGAGTTTCAAAATGGTTTATGACTCTGCAGACTTAAAAAGGTCTAATCATTTTATAGCTGCCCCATGGCTCCTTTTCAAGGATCGGTTGTATTTTGCCTTTGTGATTTAAGATCTAGAATTCTTGCTTTGGCTTTTTTTTTTCTTTGATTAGCAACTAATGGGACAAGTTCTTTCTGTCATTTCTTGTCTTTGCTGCCAACAGTAATAGCACCTGTTATGCTTCCCTGATATCTTTGGATATAAGCACCATTTATCTGTGGACACATGTAGTCTGTGTGTTCCTCCCAGACTTGTATTTTGAGAAATATGTTAAATAACCACAATTTCAGGGACCTCTGGAGGTAAGTCTCCTGGCTTTGATGGAATCCACTACAAAAGTTGAAAATCAGCTTCATTATTGTCTTATGTTTCTTTTATATAGCAAAAGCCTTTTTGTAGCCATTGGGAATGTTAAAGCTACTATCCTAAGCCAAGAGAGGGAGAAATAAGATGTAATTCATGTTCTGTCAAAGACAAGACTTTGCCCAAGAGTTTACAGTTTCTTGTTAGAGTAAGACCATACATCTTGAGGAAAGTATTAATTGAGAACTAATTTCTTCCCAAAGTTGACTAGATGATCAATGATGAATTGACATGCCCAGCATGTGTCATGGGCATGCTTAGTTCTTTGCAGGAACCACAGTGCTGTTGGCATAATCAATATTGTATTACAGTATTTTAAAAGAAATATGTTAAAAGAACATGGCAGATTCTGGATAAATTGTGATCCTAGCAGTCTATCTTCATTTTCTACTTTCTTTCATGAGGGTTCCCTTCTCCATATACCACTCTCAAATATTCCTTCCTTCCATCCTTTGCTAGGGTCCTTTGTTAAAATTAGAAGCTTAAAGGTCTGTCTGTCTGAGAAGTATTTCTATTTCATCAGGGGTCAACGTTTTCAGTTAAAGAAAGCCCAGGAATGGAGACTTCAGGATGAAGATGATTTTGTTTTGCAAGGGTCTGGTAGACATTTAGCTGGTTTTAGTCAATGTGTGGGAATTCCACTGTCTTGTTCTACCTTTGAAATTATATCAAGTAGATAAGAAGTTCAACTCCTTTTATTTGAAGATTTCTCAGCAAAGTTGTCTCCTGTGTCTTGGCCATATTTTCAGGCTGAATTCTCTTGTGCTAGCAAAATAGTTTCAGTGGTTTTAAGCCTCATATCTCAAAACCACACCATTTAGAGGAAGGGGGGGTTGTCTGTGTCCTCTAATTCCCTGAGAACATCCTGAAATCCACTCTACTTAGTCAACTAAGTTCTCTGACTAGGGAGATGGAAAATTCTGACTGGCTTGAGTTAGAATAGGCCCTCCACACCTGGCTCTATGTCCAGAATGAACTTACCCCAAATCACATGAAACTCCAAAGAAAAGAGAGTTTAGGATTTGGGTGGGCAACCAAGAGGTTCTCACTGTAGTTTACCTCTCTGGTTACCCAACATCTATTTATACCCAGCTACACAAAATGAACTTAACCCATTCCTGCAGGAAAACGATACGAAATCTGTTCCTGTGACTGTATCATACTCTGAATTCTTGTTCTCTAATTGACACACAGTATTCTACATCAGACCCATGTCCATTTTCTTATGGTTTGGAGACCTATAGTTAATAATGAGATATCCATCCCAATGCAACCAGTGTAGAGATAGTAATGTAGAGAGAACATCGTAGTTATCGTAAAAAAACTCCCAGAAAAGGGAAGGGTGGGAAGCAATCAAGTGACCACTAGTACATTGCATATATTCTTACCTGCTTTTCAGGAATTGTATGAATTCCTGCTCTGGCATTGGAGTGATTTCCTTGGTCAGCCAATAAGGTTGGCCATGATTCCTTCTGAAAAGCCTGTCCCTTGTCCTCCAGGCTTTCTAGTCCTGTATTCTGGGAACACCTCTGTTAGCTGTTATTATCCTGAACCATATCTAATATGGACTAAGAGAATAGTCTTAGTAGCTTACTTGGTAGCTTATTTCCACTTGCTGGCATTGGGTTAGGCACTAAAAATGCCTCAAGATATAAGTGGAGGCAGGCACCAAATTCACAGTGTGAATCTGGAGGAGTGGTGAGACTTCTTGATTTGAGTAAAGAAGCTTAAATATAAAATGCCAACAGACCATACCCAGGGTAATTTTTCATGGCAGCCCTAGAAAACTAATACAGGTGTCATACTTTTATGTAATGCAATAAATAATAGGACTTTATTAATGTGACATTCTTACTGAACATAACATTTTTCTAACTTTACTGAAAACTCATTTGAGTCACCAAAATTTATACTTCTAAATTTTGATTTTCAATTGATACAATTGAAAGGAACATTGGTTACTGTTAGCAAATGAAAGATTGCAAGTAATTTTTGAAAATTTTTCATTTTGTAAAGGATATTTTGTGGGACCTGTTAAGAATATTTAATGCTGTGACAAGGGCTGCCTGGGTGGCTCAGTTGTTAAGCGTCCGCCTTCAGCTCAGGCCATGAGCCCAGAGTCCTGGGATTGAGCCTCTTATGGGGTTCCCTGCTCAGTGGGAAGCCTGCTTCTCCCTCTTCACCCCCCTGCTTGTGTTCCCTCTCTCACTGTCTCTCTCTCTGTCAAATAAATTAGTAAAACCTTTAAAAAAAGTGATATGACAACATTGGGATAACTTCTGATAAAGCATTTTGAAGTATAGATTTCTGTACATCTTTAGGTGGTGATTCTTAAAAAACAGTTTTTCTTAATAGATCTAACTCTTTGTACAAATCAGTTTAACTTTAGATAAAAATTTATACAATGGTATTTTAATGGTTCCTCTGCTATTTCCTGAACTTGCATCTGTACAAGAAAGCAGCTGAGTGATTTGTTTTATAATTCAAGGTACTTTTTTATGTATTCTATCACTGCAGCTACAATTTCTTTTCTTTTTTTAGAAGTTCTTAGTTTGTTACCCTCTCATGAGAAATCTGCACCATCCCCACAGATAAAGTCACTGCAGAATCTTTACTCCTTCTGTTGCCCAACCTCCAGCTCACTTTTTGCCAGGCCCAACATCGGCTTTTGTAGTCTCAATGACTTTCCTTTTTCTGTTCTTGCATTCCATTTGCTGTTTTCTTGAGGTTTTTTCTTTTTGTATAGGCCCTGCCCTGCAAGTCTGTAATTGGGTTCATTTTTTGTTTTTTCCGTAATCCAAGGAATCATAAATCATGTCAAAGCCAGTTGTCTTGCCATCACCTAAATGGGTTCTGCATTCAAATACAAGGATGACATCTGGTATGGTCTTGTACATTTTGGCTAGTATTTTTCCAGATTTCTGTCTTAGTTAGTGTTGCCTTTCTGGGTTGAAGAACATCAATGACCATTGGTTTCTGTTTAAGTAGTCGGTTGGTCATGAACTTCCTGGTCCCGGTGGTTACTGTGTTGTTCATGATGGTGGAAGAACTTCAAGCTCAGGGAAGAGGCCCAGCCAGGGAAGAGGCATCTAGAATTTTATGAAAAAGATTAGGAAATTGTCCTCCTTGTGAGAAATTTGTGGTCTGAAGCTTCATGTGAGAATAGTGTTCTTTTCACTAAAGGTGGCAATCTTTATGTTTAATTTCTATTTCTAACGCTGTGGGTATTTGTTTTGTAATGTTGCAGTAATTTTCAAAATTAACTGTGTCTATTGAAGCTACAACTCCCTGATGTACTTTCTGGTGTAACGTCTATGTGTAATTTTTTGTAATTGTTTGTTGACCACATCTGCCGGAGAAGTGGCCGTTGCATCCTAACCCTTTGCACCAGGACCCCAGGGTTGGGCTCTGAGGGTGAACCATGAGCTGGGCTCCCACCAAGGTCCCAGTGCTGCTCCACATAGAGTGCCTCCTCAGTCTCCGCTCATGACCTCTGCCACCAATGCTTCTTCTGTTGCTGCTGACGCCAGTCTGGGTTCAGGTTTCAGTCCAGCTTCCCCCTTGTGGTCTGCAGGATCACAGACTGCCCTGGGCATGTGCTAGTGAGTCCCAGGAGGCCAGACCAAAGGCATGGCACCCTATGGCTCCTGTCCCCGTGGGCTTGGCCCTGTGTGTGCTTGTACTGCTGCCTCCCCTGTTTCTTCTTCTCACACGTGTGCTCCATTGTCTTACCAGATTAGATTTCACTTACAAGTTCAGAGGCAAAGATGGATTTCAGGATGGTAATGATAGAGCACGTGTGACTCCATGTGACTGCCCACGTCATGTCCACAGTGCTGGCTCTGAGGGAGGCCTCAGGGATACTCCCCTGACCATCTTGGATCTCTTGAGGATAGCCATCAGTGCATGACATGTGCATCTGAATTGGCTGATTTTAGTCTGGGCTTCATAATGGCACAGGCCAGGTTCGCTGGCTTTAGCCGAGAGAATGCTCTAGTACAGTGTTGCTTCGATTCTATGACTGGGCCAAAAGAGACTTTTGAATCTCAAGGAGAGATTCAAAAGTCTCCTTATATATCTGCCTTTGAAACTTGAATGTAAAATTTGCATTATTCAGGAAATGTTATCCTAAATAAATGCGTAAATAGAACTTACCCTCTGTTTCTAATCATCCAGTCTTTAAAAATATAAACCATCTTCAGCTTTCCAGTTATACCTCCTGGATCAGTTTCTGCTGTGATCTATATCATCTCTTGGTGACCCCTCTCCCCACCCTCCCCCCCCCCCCCCATTTTCCGCATCTATATATCTTGTGTTTAGGCATCACGAAGCCATATCTTATTTGGTTATCTGGATCTATTGATAGGCTCATAAAAATGGTTGAAGTTGTTAAGTTCAGAGATTCAGATCTAGATGCTTATCTGAAAACTTACCCAAACCTATCTAATACTAGTTAGCTTAATTTTGGAAGAGATAGGAAACAATAATGAGGGCAGCTTGTTGAGATTTTTTTTTTGAGATTTTTTTTTTAACATTATAGCTTTTTTAGTGATGAAAGAATATAAGGGTATGCAATCTTTATTATCTTTCAAACTTTTTTATTTATTTGACAAAGATCACAAGTAGGCAGAGAGGCAGGCAGGGTGGGGGGACGGGAACCAGGCTCCCTGCCAAGCAGAGAGCCCGATGTGGGGCTCCATTTGATCCCAGGACCCTGAGATCATGACCTGAGCTGAAGGCAGAGGCTTAACCCACTGAGCCACCTAGGCACTCCCAAACTCATTTTTTGTAAAGATTTTATTTCTATGTAATCTCTATACTCATCGTGGGGCTTGAACTCACAACCCTGAGGTCAAGAGTCGCAAGCCTCACTGACTGAGTCAGCCAGGTGACCCTGTCTTTCAAACTCTTAACATTACATGCTGTAGTGCAATAGTTCGTGTACTAGCCATGAAATGTATATCACCTAAAATCTATATTGTAACTGAAGGACTATCAACTAGTCAACAAATTGCCCAGATATTCTCATACACCTTTATTTGATCATCTAATTATACCTTTTGTAGGATTTGAGGTGGTTCTATATGAAAATACTTGGTAAGCTTGACTTTCTGCCAAACCCAAGAGATTCAAACTTACTTGAGAAATGAAAGCAACTTTCATTTATTAAGTGTCTGTGATTAAGGCAGAACCCCCTGCTTAAATCATAGCTTTGGGATGAGAATATCAACAGAAGTATAATGCATGCGTGTGCCCATTGTTTCTCTCCATTCTGGACATTAGCCAAACTTCAGTTTAGTGTTATCAGAAATACAGAGCACACTGTTATTAAAAACCCACTTAAAACAGGGCTTATGTTGCGTTAAGATTTATTATCCCTTTTAAAACTTCTAATTTAGTTGCTATTATTGGTGAGCATTTGGGGAAATGGAGTTAACTTTGTTGAGGAAGGAAAGGAGACAAAATCTATTACATTGAAAACTGATGGGGAAGATCCACTTTTCTGTTGACTTAATACTTTTGTACTTCTTGTTGAAATGATTGTTTCAGGCAAAAAAAAAATGCCTCCTCTTTGATGTGCATTTCTCACATTGCTCACAACTTAAAATTATTTCCTTTTATACGTTGCTTTTACATTAAAAACGTGATTAAACATCTATTGGTCTTTGAAACTGAACAAGGCATTGAGGCATTAGCCTTTCATCTTTGGGGACTTTGGTTTAAACCTGGCTGAGTATAAATGAAAACAAGTTTGATCTTGTCACCTGCACCTCTCCAAGTTCTTAGGGTGAACAATAATTATGATGAACCGAAACCATTCCAAAATATTGTAGCATTTAATTCCACTACATGAAGAACAGGAACAAAATACTTCATTGTGCAATCAGGGAAGATTACTATTATTATTGAATATCATTACGCTGCAACCTTAACCAGCAGATAAATAATGAACTACTGTAGCTTCTGTCACAAGCTATTTTGGAACATGGAATCAGAGTGTTAAGTAGGATGCTTTTCACAGCATCATGAAGGAGAGGCAGTGTCTGGTGATTTTAGGGACCACTCCCTACTCCTCCTTGAGAGAGCAATTCCCTTTCCCTCAGGTCCTCAACTGACAGGAAGTCTTTCCTTTATCCCTCATCAAATTCTACTCTAGTAAGCTGCTGACCTTCTTTCCCTAGAGTTCCATATTGGAGATACCGGTTTAAGTTCGAATCCTGCCTAAAACATACAGTGTAAGAACCTTCATAGTCTCAGATTGAAGCATGAAGCCCAAGAGGGGCAAGTGTTGGTAGACATCCCAAAGCTATGATCCCCTCAGGGGATCGTGAGCCCTTGAAACTCACTGAGTTCACACTGGAACTTAGTATTTGGGGTGTGGACAAAGACAGTATGAGGGCAGCAAAATGGTATTTTCACCAACTCAACTCATTCTATGGTCTTTCTCCTCAAAGTGCGCCCAGAGCATCCTATGTGAATGCAGCTTTGTTGCTTCTTAGCGGTGGAAACTTGCAGAGTGATTGCTGTCTTTGTCTTGGATTCAGGCCTCTGCACACCCATGGAGTGTCCTTGACCTGTTCCTAACAAGGTCCTCAGGGCTGACTTAACATTTAGCATGGTCCAGTTTGGCGTGTGTCCCGTTTCCTCCATGTAACTGTGGCAACTCTCCCTCAGGGTCTCTGCAGCCAGCAGACATCTAGCTTCTCGGGGAAATTTCAACTTCTGCATGGAGCCCTGAATTCTTCCCTGGGAGTCAGGTATGAACTTTTACCTGCAAGTACTGGAAACTTGCTGGTCCTCTCAGTGCCAGTACATATTGGGAGTTTACAAAATCCAAAACATAAAATTTATTCACGAATCCAATTTTATCTGTCCACTATGTAACTGGAAGAGAGAATACTTTGTGTATGATAGGGAAAAAAATGTTCCAATTTTAATGCCGGAGGCCTCTTAAAATGTCCTGATTCTGATAGAGCCCAGAAATGGACCCTCACCTCTACGGTCAACTAAACTTTGACAAAACAGGAAAGAATGTCCAATGGAAAAAATTCCCTTCAATAAGTGGCGCTGGGAAAATTGGACAGCCACGTGCAGAAGAATGAAACTGGACCATTTCCTTGTACCACACACAAAAATAGACTCAAAATGGATGAAAGACCTCAATGTGAGACAGGAATCCATCAAAATCCTTGGGAAGAACACAGGCAGCCAGCTCTTCGATCTCAGCTGCAGCAATTTCTTCCTAGAAACATCACCAAAGGCAAGGGAAGCAAGGGCAAAAATGAACTATTGGGATTTCATCAAGATCAAAAGCTTTTGCACAGCAAAGGAAACAGTTAACAAAACCAAAAGACAACTGACAGAATGGGAGAAGATATTTGCAAATGATATATCAGATAAAGGGCTAGAATCCAACATCCATAAAGAACTTATCAAATTCAACACCCAAAGAACAAATAATCCAATCAAGAAATGGGCAGAGGACATGAACAGACATTTCTTCAAAGAAGACATCCAGATGGCCAACAGGTGCATGAAAAAGTGCTCCACATCACTCGGCATCAGGGAAATACAAATCAAAACCACAATGAGATACCACCTCACACCAGTCAGAATGGCTAAAATTAACAAGTCAGGAAATGACAGATGTTGGCGAGGATGTGGAGAGAGGGGAACCCTCCTACACTGTTGGTGGGAATGCAAGCTGGTGCAGCCACTCTGGAAAACAGCATGGAGCTTCCTAAAAAAGTTGAAAATAGAACTATCCTATGACACAGCACTTGCACTACTGGGTATTTATCCTAAAGATACAAATGTAGTGATCCAAAGGGGCTTGTGCACCTGAATGTTTATAGCAGCAATGTCCACAATAGCCGAACTATGGAAAGAAACTAGATGTCCCTGAGCAGATGAATGGACAGAGAAGATGTGGTATATATATACAATGGAATACTATGCAGCCACCAGAAAAACAAAATCTTGCCGTTTACAATGATGTGGATGGAAGTAGAGGGTATTATGCTAGGCAAAATAAGTCAGTCAGAGAAAGACAATTATCGTATGATCTCTCATATCATATGATCAATTCTAATATGAGGAATTTGAGAGGCATGGTGGGGATCTGAGGGGTAGGGAGGGAAAAAATGAAACAGGATGGGATCGTGAGTGAGACAAACCATAAGAGACTCTTAATCTCAGGAAACAAACTGAGGGTTGCTCGGGGGTGGGGAGGTAGGGATAGGGTGACTGGTTATGGACATTGGGGAAGGTATGGGCTATGGTGAGTGCTGTGAAATGTGTAAGCCTGATGATTCACCCACCTGTATACCCCTGGGGCAAATAATACATTATTTGTTTAAAAAAATTAAAAAAATGTGGGGCGCCTGGGTGGCTCCGTGGGTTAAAGCCGCTGCCTTCGGCTCAGGTCGTGATCCCAGCGTCCTGGGATCGAGCCCCGCATCGGGCTCTCTGCTCAGCAGGGAGCCTGCTTCCTCCCTTCTCTCTCTGCCTGCCTCTCTGCCTACTTGTGATCTGTCTGTCAAATAAATAAATAACATCTTTAAAAAAAAAAAAAATTAAAAAAATGTAATCCTTTGTTAAAAAAAAAAAAAAGAAAAAATGTCTTGATTCTGGTCCTGGTTGTGTCTTCTCAAAAAGCTCATTTCATCACTGCAGTTGGTCTCTATGTGCATTTATATGTGTTGATATTAGGTGAGAGATAATGAAGTGAGATCACATGCCTCCCGGGGTGGCTGCCTAGGCCTCTGAATGACCTGATATCCTATCTATTCAGAGAACATAAGGCTTTAAGACATTGACTCTTCATTACTAAAAACTCATGAAGCTGAGAATGATAATTTATTTATCTACAGCGAGAAATAGAGCTGTCATATGGACCAGGACAATGGAGATTTATGACCAGCTCATTTTTTCTCTATCATCAAGATATGAAGCTCCTTCCCTTGTTAATTTCCTGTAGGAAATCACTGCAGTGACCAGAAATGTTCACATTCACAGGGCCAGTTTCCGCTCTTTCTCTGTAACTGACTGACTTGGGAATTGGAAGGTTGTCTGGGGAGTAGGTCATCAGAACAAGGGCGACTAGAAGAACAAATGATTGATAGCAATGGGCCAATGTGGTCTTATGCCTCCAGTGTATAATACAACTAGCCTTACTAGTAGGGCCAGATATAACCAAGTCTGTTGGCTTCATGCTGTATCCATTTCTACCCCAGGAGTAACTTGACCGTTAGGGTTCGAAAGATACCAAACTCCAGTGGCTAGGCCTTCTTCTCTCCTGGACTGTGCTTTGCTGGGTGCTGTCAATAAACTTTTCTGTTTCATCAGTCCCTACATCAATGGACACATTCATTCACTTTTTGAATGTTTAAATGTGTCTACCTGCTTATAGTCAAGGCTGTTGGCCAGAAAACCAATCAGGAAACTTGATGCATCTATAAACTAACTATTTCATGGTATGCTGTTCTTATTTCTTATTTCTAAGTTCTTGGAGATACCTTACGTTAGCCTCAATGCATTAACAGAAAATACCTGGAAGCAAAAATAAGGCAGGTTTTTTAAAAGGATTTATTTATTTATTTTGAAACAGAGTGAGCATGCACAGTGGGGAAGGGCAGAGGGAGAGGGAGAGTCTTAAGCAGACTCCATGCTGAGCATGGAGCCTAATGTGGAGCTTTATCTCATGACTCCAAGATCAGGACCTGAGCCAAAACCAAGAGTCAGATGCTCAACCTCCTGAGCCTTTCAAATGCCCCATAAGGCAGATTTTAATCATCAATAACCATTTCTTAATTACCTGTCACATTTGACATAGATATAGTACATAAGACTCGATTTCTCCATTATTTATTTATTTTTAAAGATTTTATTTATTTATTTGACATAGAAAGATCACAAGTAGGCAGAGAGGCAGGCAGAGAGAGAGGGGGAAGCAGGCTCCCTGCCGAACAGAGAGCCTGATGTGGGGCTTGATCCCAGGACCCTGGGATCATGACCTGAGCCGAAGGCAGAGGCTTAACCCACCGAGCCACCCAGGTACCCCTCACCATAATTATTTTATACTAAGTACTTTTAGATTTTACTTTTCTGGATAAAATACCCTTACATTAATTCCTTTGAGGAATTAAACTAGAATATTTCCTAGTGGGTTTCCCAAGTTTGGAATTCCCTGGTCACCAGAAGATGTGCTTTCGAGCGTCATCTAAAATAGAAAAGGAATTTAAAATCTAGAACATTTCGCTCAAATGACTTGGCAGAGTCCTTTGAATGAGGCTATTTATGAGCCATTTACTGGTGTACAATCTATTAAGTTTATGATAGTCAATTATAATTATGAAAAAAAATTAAAATATTCTTCTAGATATATTTTTATGACATTTTAATTTTGCTCTTTCCATAGCTTGTCAAACTGTGCTTATCAGAGAATGACCAAAGGGCTTTTGAGATGAGATTTTGGTTTTCATATTCTATTGAATATAAAATTGCTGACTTGGTTTTTAAAATCCTTTAAATATATTGAAAGTATGCATAATGTACTACTATGTGAAAAAAACAGTTTCAAAACAGTATGTGATAATGTGGCTCTAATTTTATAATAGATTCATGGATGTATATGTATCTAGTTGAGAAAATTAAATAAAATTTGAACCAGTAATTTTATTTATTTTCAGGGTAGTGGGAGATAAGAGTGAATATTTTAGTTTCACCACCCCTTCCAAATTTTGTGTTTAAAAAATTTATTTAAAAGTTTACTTTTTACTGTTTACTCTTGGAAGGCAGTAAGTTAAAAGCACCCTGAGAGATTTGTTCTTCATTTTAAAATAGCTTTGTATTCAGCAATTACCTCACCATAAACCTGGTCTCATTCTTTTTTTTTTTTTTTTTAAATTAAATTACGGTACTTGCTTTTTTTCCCCCCTCTAGCTTCTCCTCTTTGTGACTAATTTAAAGTATTAATTCAAAAGTGATTTTTCTTCTCGTCTTGAGCTAGTCACCAAGATATTTGATTTTTTCTAGTACAGAAAAGAAAGACATTTCTGTATTTCCTCCCATTTCACTTATCCGGTGACATCACTGATTAAAAATCTCCATTCTTTGAAGGAAAAATTTTGAACTACTACTAACTAGAATATTCATCTGCTAGAGAAATTGTTGAGGGGCCAACCTCCCTTTTAGATGATAACTAGCTTGCTAGATAAAGTTGTCATTACATTTAACTTGGTCTTTAATTATAAGCAGATGGATGAATTATTTTAATCACTGCTCTATATTTTAACCGTAGTTCATACATTGACACAAAGTGAAGAACATCAAACAAAAATTAAATGCTAGGGCAGGAAAGCAGCCAGCCTACAAGGGAAGTGATTGATCACAACTTGTCATCTTTAAAGGCCAGAAGAATGCAAAATAAACACTTGGGATTAGTGTACTAAATATGGTTCCTCAGTCTTCAGCTCAGCTCTCTGATAATTTATCTATCTCATTTATTCTAATGCTTTATCATGTATCTATCCAGCTCTGTAATTAGCTGTTCAGGTATTCCCTTTTTCTTCCTGCCTTTGAAATTGTGTGTGGTGAGATTCTGCGAGGAGAGGATGTCATTACCATCCCATACAAAAGAAGCAGCTCTTAAAATGGTTCCGTTTTGTAGCTTATATGCTGGAATTCTTGCAAGAACTCAGAGGGTGTGTTAGATTTGATTTAAAAAGAAGGTCTTAGCAAATTTACTGTGCTCTTTTAAATAAAGTTTGCTTTGGCTGTAAGTAAACTGTTTGATTTTATAGGAGGATTCTGGATTTAGGTTCATTAAACCCAACATGCTGGTTTGATTGTTTAAAAATAAAAAGTACCAAAGTGAGCTTCTGAATTGAAGCTTTTAAGTGCTAACATTTTATCAATTTGTTTCTGAGGACTAAGTGTTCGTTGCTCCTTGACTCAAAAGAATATCATTAATAATATATATTTTCTCCTATACTGATGAATGTACTGAGATTATATAGTAAATCATGTTTGGGATTTATACTTGGCCATAAATTTTCCTGTATGACAGAAGCATTCCCACAGATCTATTACAGGTTGTTGATGTATTACTTTTTCATCAGTCTCAGAATATTAGCAATGGTGAAGCATTTCGATTATTTATTATAAGGCATTGAAAACCTAAAACAATGTGCACAGTCCAGATCAATGCACTGTTTTCACCTTGACATTGTGAATATGAGATGGCTTCTGGTACTTTGAGTTTGGATATAATGTCAAAATATTGAGTTACCGTGTGCTTCTTTACAAATGCCAAAGTGTGAGGTTTTCTGTTTTTAGCTTTACTTTAAACTACATGTGGTTCACTCACTTTTAGGTTATCTAAGGCAAAGCTCTCATCCTATTTGACTTCTGTTGTAATGTCTCTAGGCTACTTCCCTTTATTGGGTGTTAGAGTTCCTGTGGGCTCAAACCTTCCTTGGAGTTAACCAAAGACCAACATCATTTGGAATTTCCAGTGGCAAATCCATGTTCCAAAGTTGGAAGGGATTTTTGTTTTAAATGTTCTCTGATGTACTAGTCTATTGGCCAGCATGATGCAGCTGTGTTGAAAGAAAACAATTGACTTTAACATTTTAGGGGCACACAAGTCTTTTACTATATGGGCTGGAAACTCACTTTTTATTGCCATGTCCTGTTTGTGTGGTCATTATTGTCTTCTACTTTTCTGGCTTCTAGATCTTCTCTTAGCTTCCAGGGAACCATACAATTTACTGATCATGAACATGGGCTTCAAAGCTGGAGTTGTTTCTTGTTCCTCACAGCTCTGTAATCTTGGGCACCTTCTCCATAAATAGGATTGTTGTGGGAATTCAATACAATTGTGTCTGTAATATATTTAGCATAGTGTCTGATGCATGTAACTGTACAATATTATTAGCCATTATATATTAAAAATAATTGGTCGATTTACTGCCATCCCTGGGTGATATTGAGCTATGTTGCTTAGAAGTTCCTTTGGATTTTTTTTGAGTTATATATTGCCTCTTAAAATCCTCATTATGTTCTAGAAGTATCTTTCCTAAGTGCTCAATCTGAGAACAGGTGGTGAAAAAAGAAAGGGGCGGGCAATGATATTTCTAAGCAGTGTAATCCCGCCATGCCCCAAGAAACATCCAACCTCTGATCAGGAAACACTCGGGAGGGAAACATCTCTCCTGCAGGGATTGGGGTTGTCCTAATGGGAAAAGGGTCAGAGTTCTCTCTTTATGGAGACATGAGGATGGAAAATCAGTGTCTCATCAAACTTAATTACATGGTGATTATTGTCCCCGTGTCCTCCTCTCTGGGTTTCTCATAACTACCATTAAAACCAAGACCCATCAAGCCAAGGACTTCAGGGTGTTTTTTGTCTTTATTACAATTTTTCCTTAACCTGTTTGGGTGGGGGAGGAGATGTTTATTCCGGACGATGACAGTCTTTTTGGTTTAGGTGGTACACCTCTTACCCAAGCCCCCTTGGACTTCAATGCTAGTCATGGAAGCATATGCCACCATATGCTCCCAGTTATCCTAACTGTCCTCTCATTTGCTCACCTGAATGACTCTAAGTCAGAGCAAACATGGATTTGAGCCTCCTTATCTTGGACAAATCACTTGGCTTCTCAAAGCTTCTGTTTTTTAATCTGTAAAATGGTGTTAAGAATGGTTTTACTTCTCAGGGTTGTCATGAAGATTAAATGACATGTAAGATAGCATAATAAAATCCATTATTTTCACAAATGAATCACACATATGTAGGAAACACTCTTCAACATGGATTTTTCTATTTCACCTATTCTCTATTCACTTCACCGATCAATTCAAAATTTCAGTTTCTTCTACTTCTTCTGATGTCTTTCTTTCCTTGCAAATATAGGTTCCAAGTAACTTAATGGATTCCATTGTTGGGACACCTGGGTGGCTCAGTTGGCTGGGTGTCTGCCTTCGGCTCAGGTCATGATCCCAGGGCCCTGGGATGGAGTCCTGCATCTGGCTCCTTGCTGGGTAGGACACCTGCTTCTCCCTCTGGCTGCTGCTCCCCCTGCTTGTGCACTTGCTCACTCTCTCTCTGACAAATAAATAAATAAATAAATAATCTTAAAAAATAGATTCCGTTGTTGCCTGGAATAGTCAATTTAATTCCCTAGAACCTTAAGTCGTGCCAAAAGCCAGCTGAATGTTTGTTTGTTTGGTTTTTTTTTTTCCAAATATGAGACTATAGGGGAGAACAGTGTTCTAGCTCACGTTAGGCCAAGAAAAGTAAAAGGAAGGAAGGAAGGAAGGAAGGGAAAAGGAAAGAAAAAGAAAGAAGGAAGAAAAGCATCATTCATGCTCCAGAGGTGATGGAAGACATGGTGACACAAAGCTGACCATGATGGCACACATGTTCTTATGATGCTAGAGTTGACAAGCCAACTGGATAAGAGAGAGACACTTGCAGGCTACCCTGCCAGCTACTTGAATGTCTTGTTTCTTATCTGTCTCCTTGGAGGAGAAACTCAGAAGAAACCTTTGGCAATCTGATGCCTGGACTCAGACTCATCTTTGTCATGTGGGTGCCATATCACAGCACGGTCCATGCTTGACTTTCCCTCCTTCCCACCCCATTTCATCCTAAAGATGTAATTATTTCCACTGAATTTATTCCCTCCCTCCACCCACCCACCATATACCTTGATGACTCAATCAGTTGATGGCTGAAGATACAAATCAGACTCGCTAACTAATTGGAAACTTTCCAGGGACATATCAGCATGATGATGTGGAAAGCAACATGCCATAGAGTGTTGTCATAAGGATAATTTTTTTTTCACAAAGAAGTTTGGTTTCTCCTCCCCTGGATAGCTTTTTTTTTTCTTCATCTGAGATATCTCTGTTATTATGAAGGATGGGCCTGTTAAGCTTTATTAATTGCTTACCATTTAAAAAGTAATTTTACTGAGCATCTATGGAGTTCTGGGTTGGAACTATCATCAGAATGGGAATCAGGATAGAGAAGGTATAATCCCTGTGACCACAGAGCTCACAAGAGGTAGACTGGTATCTGCTGAGAGACCTGACAAATTTTTGTGTAAGGATTATGGAGTTACATGGAGCAGGAGAGACAGACACTGCTTCTGAGAGGGGCTGATTCACATGCTGGGTTTTGAAGAGCCGTGTGTGGTTATTACTCATTTCTCTTTCCACTGCTCCCACATCCATTGCCCTCTCTTCTTTGCCTAGAAAGCTGACCCCTGTCATGGTGGATACTCTAATATGCTACCCATTTCAGGAATGCAAGACTCATTCCCTTGCTGCCAGAAGACAGTCCTCAGGTGTCAGCCCTCTTTGGAGATTACATCTCCTGAAGAAAACTGCCTCCCCTAAGGTCATGCCTCCTCCTTCCAGGAGCAGCCTGTGTCTAATCACTGATCATTAACCAGGATATAAAGGCCTCCCCCACCTCACGGCTCCCCCTCCCCCATGCTCCCAATTTGAGAGAAGCTTCAGGATCATCTTGGCTCTAGAACTTTTCTGGTGAACGTAACATAGAATATCTGTGGATTGCTGGGCCCAGGCTTCTGAGATGGCTGGATTCTTGATGGTTCGAATTAGTGGCATATGATCAGAAGTGGGGAGGAGAGAAAGAGGTGTTTACTACATATGTCCTCTCTGCTTCCTTGCTGTTCTCTGTCAGTAGCTGGTCCCTCTAGGACTCTAGCTTCTGCCCAGGCAGGCCATCCTCCCTGGTAATTGCTCTCATTATACCCTTACTTTTCTCCTTCAGGTCTAAGAGAAGTAGTGTTTCCTTCTGCTGCTAGTCTCAGGAGGTCTCAATATCCCTAGTTGCTTTCCTAAACCCAAACAGATTCTTTAGTTCAACCTTCAGTTGAAGCACTGATCTGCAGGTGAATGTTTAACAACTGGGTCTCTGGAAGAAAAATAAAAAAAAACTTAGAACATCTTCCAATTTCTGTAGGATGCATATGCCCATCATGGCCCAACAGGATGCCACTGAACACCGAATTGGAAAAAGATGCTAGCTAAATTGTTCCACCATACTGATGCAACAGATGAAAATAATTTTAAGATTGTATATAATAGTAAAATGTAATAATTTAACAAGGAAGGCATACATTTTGAATATTTATTGCCTTGTTTTACTATAATTCAAAAAACTCTAAGTTAATTTGATTTTTAATAATGACTGTTTAACAGCCAGCTTGTAAAATTCCTAAGACTTATCAATCAACTCTTGCTGGGTCAGTTTAAGTGGGCTCCAGCATACCACTGAGTTGATCTGAGTAGAATTTGGTTTTAAGGTGGGACCTGCCTGATAGAGGTAAGTAAAGTTACCTGGGCAAGTTAAACGTGGGGCTGAGAAATGAGTGACAGGGGGCAAAGGTAGACCTGAATTCTCTGTTTCAGGAGTATTGGTGTGGCTGGTCGGGGAGAGGTGGTGGCTGTGGGGAGAAGAATTGAGTTGGGAACAAGAGATGGAATCCTATTGGTTGAAAGATCAAAAGACAGTGAGAGAAATTGAAAAGATACTGAGTGGACAGGAGTGAGTTCGCAAATAAGGATATCTTCTTCCCCCCCCCCCTTTTTTTTAAGATTTTATTTATTTATTTGACAGACAGAGATCTCAAGTAGGTGGAGAGGAAGGCAGAGAGAGAGAGAGAGGAGGAAGCAGGCTTCCTGCTGAACAGAGAGCCCGATATGGGGTTTGATCCCAGGACCCTGGGACCATGACCTGAGCCAAAGGCAGAGGCTTTAACCCACTGAGCCACCCAGGAGCCCCTCTTCTTTTCCTTTTAAAGCAAGTTCTCTTCTCATTTTTAAAAAATTTTTAATTTTTTTATTAACATATAATATATTAGTAGCCCCAGGCTCTTCTCAATTTTTATTTCTATATTTACCTTGAAAATATGGAAAGAATCATCAGTGTTTTGGCAAATCTATTAACAACAGGGCCAGAACAAAGAATGCAGAAATGGGGAGATCATTGATTTTGAAAAGTTATTCCTGACTACATTTTCTGGTAGGGTTGAGATCACATTTTGACACACTTAGATGCTGGCCATGTGTTGCCCTTCAGAAGATGTATTAATAGAGCATCCATAACTGTGTTCTAGATAATGATGAAGAGCCTCTTGAGATTGCATGTTCCAAGTCTGATTTCAATGGTGCCAATACTCCAACAGAAAACAAAACTTGTTTCCCCTTTCTGTGCTGGAAAAGTTCTGTGGGTAGTTCTCAATCCGTGAAATGTGGGCTATATAGTTGAGAAGGAAATGTGGTTTTCTTTACTTGATCAGGGAAGCCATAATTTCAGAACTTGTAAGTGGACAGAGCATTCGTCCTTTCCCTAGACATTCTGGGAGCAAGAATTCTGGGCGGAGTGATTTCAGCGGGTAACTTATTCTTATGAACTAACTAAGAGCTGATAGTAAGTGGCTGGGCCCTAATTAGTGATGGGTGTGCCCTAAGATCACATAAAAACTTCCACAAAAACCAGACACTGCTTCTGTAGTGCTCTCTGAACGAAACCTGAATATTATTTTCTTCCCTGGAGTCTACACAATTTTAAAAGTTCTCCTCTTTCAATCAGTTAAAACAAAATTCCTTTTGGGAAAGATTTTCTCTTACACATCTAGCTTTGGGGTACCTGTGCATTTTCAAGGCCTTCTTCCCACCTAGAGAAGGAAAATTGAGGTGACAGTGAGTGGAATTTCATTTGTTTTTTCTGATGCATTTTTATTTATTTTTATTTTTTAAAAATTTTTAAAAAATATTTTTATTCATTTATTTGACAGGCAGAGATTACAAGTAGGCAGAGAGGCAGGGGGAGGCGGGCTGGACGGGGGGTGGGGAAGCAGGTTTCCCGCTGAGCAGAGAGCCCAATGCGGGGCTCCATCCCGGGAGCCTGAGATCATGACCTGAGCCGAAGGCAGAGGCTTTAACCCACTGAACCACCCAGGTGCTCCTGATGCATTATTTTTATAATCAAGCACATTTGATTACATTTTATGTTGTGTATGGCACTTGATAGCATGTTGGAGCTTTGCTTTCTCTCCTCAATTTCTAGTCCAACCTCTTAATATTATAAATAGCAGCAACTACTATTATTTGGGTGATGTTTTATAATGTGTGTAAGTCTTATACTTACATTATTTTAGTTATTTCTCACCATAAGCTGGCAAGGTGTTTCTGTTAGTCAACATATTTTATGCCAAGGAACCTAGGCTGGAGAGTTTCAGCGACTTGCCCCAGGTTGAGCAGGTTGGAAGGGACCTAACTGAGTGTCAACCTTTGTCTGCCTCCATATCCCTCACATTCCTACTTCTATATCCTACCGGACAGAAGAGGTATAGGCTGTTCTCTTTTTCAGTGGGATTGGCTGACCCCATCTGTGGGCTGTATTATTAAAGAGAAAGTGCTGTGTCTTGTCTGGCTCCATTTTCTTGGTGAGGACGTTGGTGCTTTGTGACCAGTAAAGGCACACTAGATACTGTGAAGAGAGAGACGCCTGTCCCCTAAAGAGATGCCATTGTACTTCCTGTCTCTTTCTCAGCTGCAGCAGGGGAAGTATGAACTTCTGTGAAAGTGTCTCCATAACTCATATTCGACAACCCTGTGATTTTTATTTTCCCTCCCGTCCCCACCAACAGTTTTATAGATGAGAGCTCATCTTAGGGCTAACGATAGTCCTGGCACATGCCCGTGTGGCTGCTGTGTTGTGATGGGCACTGGGGAGACACTAGATTCTCCAGAGTACTGAAAGAGAAAAGGTTGAGATGATAAATGAGCCATTGAGAAAAGCTTGGGAAGCAGGAGGTCCTGGTGCAAACAGCAAGTAGGAGGAAGAAGAGCACTGTCTGTCTACCAAGCTAAGTGGTCTTCTTAATCATTTCCATTAATACTCAAGATGATATTACAAAAGAATTGCTATCATCTTCAATTTGCGGGTGAGAAAACAAAATGGAGAAATTAACAAATTTGCCCAGAACCATGTGTCATAAGCAGCCCAAGAGTGGTGAAGCAGGGATTTGACTTGCTGTTTTTTTCATAACAACACTACAGTCTCCCATCCCTTCGATTACAGATCAGTTTCTGAATAGTAATTGTAAAATGATAGAGTATGAGTCCTTAGCATGCTCTCCAGGGGACTTAACAATGGACTTAGCTCAAGCCTGTCCACAGTCTTTCCCTATTTCCCACTTCCTTCCATGCTTTGCTCCAGCCGTAGTGAATGCAATGTAGCCTACAGAATCCTCTGTGATCTGTCCTCCTCTGAACCTACATCTTGCGAAGTCTTTACTCCATTCTCTTGGGTAATCTTGCCCTTGTTCTGTGCCTCAACTGTATACAGGAGAGCTGCCATGCCCTTACAAGTCTGGATTAGAAGCTCTGGGCACCCCAGAACATCCATATTTTCCCCAGTGGGGCACACACTGTAATTTTTACTTGTCTTTTTCCTCTACTACAGGATAAACTTCATAAAAGCAAGGACTGCCTGCCTTCTGTGCTTTGTATCTATGACATCATTAGCCAAAGCATGCTCAGCAGAAGCTTGCTGCAAAGTGGATGAGGATACATTTGCCTCCTAGCTTTTGTACTGTGCTGGTCCTTCTGCCTTACCTTCTTCTCTTTTTCTGGTGAATTCTTATCTTGTTTTGTGTCTCTGTTAGAAGCTCCTTCTTTCTGAGGCCCGAGCTGGGTTAGGTGTTCTTCTTAGGTGTTTTATGGCATCTCGTTATTCTCTCAAGTCCTTTAATCATCACACACTAAAATCAGTGCTTCTCACTAGCTCTGGACTGAAAAGTCCTTGAGGACAGAGTTTCTGTTCTAATTACCACAGTGTTCCCATTAAGCAATACAGTGCCTAGCACAGTGTAAGTGCAATTTAGGGAATGAATGGGTACATTATTTTGGACACAATTAAGGGACTGTGATACTAGTAATACTCATTCATCTAACAAATATTAATTATATGTCAACTCTTTGCAGGCATATGCCAGGTGAAGGTACAATAATGAACAAAACAGACATGTTCCCGGCACTCATAGTTCTTAGAGCCCAGTGGTGGGGTTAGGGGGTGGTGCTAGGAGAAAGGAGGTCTGGTTGAAATTAATTGCTGAGCAGTCTAGTTGTAATGATAGGCAGCCTTTATAAAGAAATATATAAAGTATCATCCCTTACTAAGTGGATTCCTGTTGAAACTATGGAGTGTACACATTTTGTATATTACAACTTCTGCAGATCTCCTAGTTTTAATGCATTCTTTACAGTGGTGGTATAGTTCTCCCTAAATAGCAGATAATTTCCCCCTACCTAAGCTGAAATGTATCACATAGCTCATTAAACAGATGTTTTGTCTTTTTTATTCCTTATCTTCAAAGCAGCCTCCTTCTGGCATGGTCTGGGTATCATATAGCGTGAGGCAGGGGATGGATGCCATGACCTTGTGAAGTTCCCATCTACTCAATGCCTTTCTCTGATTATTTTAACTAAGTGTAGAGTTTGCCCTTTTTAAAGACCTAAGCAGGATATGATGACAAGCATGAGCAGACTTATTTTGATTGAAGTTCTCACTAGAAAAGATGGGGTTAATGCAGGTTTTTATTGTAGGGGAGACAATGATGTTTGGATAATTAGGATTATGCACAGAGCACAGGTGAGCTTGAAACAGAGCGAAGAAAGGAGCAAAAGAAATGTATTCAAGAGGATTTGAAAAGCTAATGTGGCATTTTTGATGAATGAAAGGAAGACACGTGTTGAGAATGACAAGAGGCAGGGAAGCCTTTATGTAAAGAGTAAATAGATGACACAGAAACAGGAGTCTTAGAAGTGTCTGGAGGAGGCATGGAGTTAGGGAGAAAGAGTGAAGAGCATTGGTGTGGGAGCTGAACTGTGGTCCTGGCTTTAGAACATACACTTTCCGAACTTCCTTTGCCTTACCTATTAAAGGTCCCAGAATTCTAGGTGCTCTACGGTTGGGTCTGCTTTATTTAGGGAAGAGATGATGCAGACACACCATAAAGTAGAGAGAGCATTTGGGAAAAGTCTAGACCTGGGATGGCAAATGGGTGTATATTCATGTGCTAACTTTTACTGGTTGGTGGTTGGCCACACTGAGAAGGATTCTGGTGCCATGCTTAGGCAGGAGAGGAAAAAAAAATGCCATGCTTGATTAGTGAGGTCTATGAAGGGCACAAAAATAAGGAGTAGTGGCCTGTGGGGTATTTGGATTACCTGCTTTAAACAAAATGAATGCTTTAAGGTATATCTCTGTGACTTACAAAAAGAAAAGAGTCAAAGTTTTAGGCCTTTGCTTTCTTTGAGCCACATAGCTTCTAGGCAGAGATTTCTTGCCTTCCAGTGATTTCCAGGATGTACAATAGTGATCGTCATGGCAAGCAACAACAATTACAAATAAAAATCTTGAGTTTATAAAGTGCTTTGAATGATTTAGGATCATTCCATTTGGGATGGTCAAGATAAATATTCTGATATTTCTTATAGAATAGCTCTGTGTAGTGCCACATTTCCAAGATCCAGGGAAATGAAGCATCATTAAATGGTCTTAAATGTTATAGAAAGAGGTCTACATGGAACAAGTTAAATTGGGCAACCAGTGCCCAGTGGAAATGCCAGTTTGAATTTCAAAGAATTATCACTGTCTTGAGTTCCTACACTTTGCAGTAATACTATCACCTGTGCCCTCAAGTCTGGAAGGGTCTCTTGATCTGCCTGTTATCTTGAGAGGGTTTGGAAAGTGGTAAGAGTACAGGCCATGCCTATATACTGGGCTTTACCTCTCACGTGACATATTTTTAGCAAACCTTTAAGTGTATACCTACTCGGATTTAATGATTAGGGTGGCTTATTCCCCCACCTCTTTCTCATGGCTAGTACAATGGTGAAGAAGTTTGTTTTTTTTTTTTAAAGATTTTATTTATTTATTTGACAGACAGAGATTACAAGTAGGCAGAGAGGCAAGCAGAGAGAGAGAGGAGGAAGCAGGCTCCCTGCCAAGCAGAGAGCCCGATGCGGGGCTCGATCCCAGGACCCTGGGATCATGACCTGAGCCGAAGGCAGAGGCTTTAACCCACTGAGCCACCCAGGCGCCCCAAGAAGTTTTTAAATTGTCCATTATTGTGAAAATATTGTCTCTGGGCCCCTGCCAAAATTAGGCTGAGAACCCTTAAATCTACCTATGTCACTTTTAGAAATTAATGTTTATCTGTATAAATGCAGATTAATGTTGGAAAATTTAGGATGAGGAACCTTTGCCAATGTCTACTGTACCTCACACTTTCTCTGCCTCCTGAAATCTCCTTCTTTCGGCATACATTTATGTCCTCTCCCTTTAGGCCTGTCCTCTCCCCTGCCATTGTTGTTCATATACATTTAATGGAAAAGAAGAAAATTCTATTCTGTTTTTCATCTTTTATATGGGCAATGGAAAAATTATATGAAGAGAGTCTCAAACACATTTCTGCCTATTAATTCAGACTGAAACATAAATAACATACTGAGATAGTGACCAGTGGTAGGGGGGCATTTTTGAGAGTGGGCACCATTTTTCTCCTATAGATCAAGTTTTCCTGGCTATATGGCTACAAAATAGTCAGAATGTATAAAGCCAAATAAGAAACCAGAGAGAAAAGCCAAGTGGACATTCAACATTTTTTTTTTATTGAGATAAAATTTACATATAGTGTAGAATTTGATAGCAAATATATACACCTGTGTAACCAACACCCTGATCACAATATAGAACCTTTCCATGACTCCAGAAGGTTTCCTGATGCCCCTTTCTAAACAATTGTCAATCCCAATGGGCAACAACTGTTCTGATTTCTAACATCATAAGTTAGTTTTGCTTGTTCTTAAATTTCATATTAATGGAATCATATAGAATATACTCTTTTGTTTCTGGCTTCTTTCATCAACATAATGTTTTTAAGATTCATTCATGTTGTTGCATTTTTCAGTAGTTTTTTTAGTCCATTTTCCTGTTGATGGACATTGTATTGTTTCCATTTTGTGGCATTTACAAATAAAGCTGCTATGGATATTCTTGTATAAGTTTTGTGGGGGGGGGTATGTTTTCCTTTACATTGGATAAATATCGAGGAGTGGAATTGTGAGGTTATAGGGTAGAAATATGTTTCACCTTTATAAGAAACTCCAGTTTTTTGAAGTTCTTGTATTGTTCTACACTCCCATTGGCAAGGTATAATGGTTCCAACGGCTCCATTTCCTCACCAAACAATGGCATTGCCCTTTTTAAATTCAGCCTTTCTATTCTCTCTCTGGATATTTCTCTCTCCATCTGTCCCTCTGAGCATGCTGTCTTGCTCTAAAAAAATAAATTGAATTAAATTAAATTAAATTAAATTAAATTAATTTAGCCTTTCTAATATGTTCATCTGATTGTGACTAGAATTCCCTAGTTTTGTTGGGCACTTGATCATGTGCTTATTGGTCATTCATATATCAACTTTTGTGGAGTGTCTATTCAAGCCTTTTGCTCATTTTAAAAATTAGATATTTTGCCATTTTATTCTTGATTTGTAGAAGTTCGTTATACATTCCAAGTACAAGTTGTTTGCCAGATACATGTATTATAGTTATTTTCTCCCAGTTTATGGTTTGCCTTTTCATTTTCTTAATGGTGTCTTTAGACAAAGTTAGTAACTTCGAAATCCAGTTATCACATTTTTATTATTAATGATTTGTATGTCCTAAGATATCTTTGTCTGCATTCAGTTTAAGGTATTCTCCAACATTTTCTATATAGGAGATATTATAATTGTGACTTTTATATTTAGACTTATGACACACTTTTTTTTTGTTTGTTTGTTTAAGATTTTACTTATTTATTTGAGAGAGAGAGAGCCCAAGAGAAGGGGGGATGGTCAGAGGAAGAAGCAGACTCCTTACTGAGCAGGGAGCCTGACATGGGACTCGATCCTCAGACTCGAGGATCATGACCTGAGCCAAGGACAGTCGCGTAACTGACTGAGCCACCGAGGCACCCAATTTAGAACACATCTTGAATTAATTTTTGTATACGGTATGAGGTAGGGATTGAGGTTCATATTTTTTCCACCTATTTATCCAGTTGTTATGCACCATTAGTTAAAAGGCAGTTCTTTTCCTTCACTGAATTGCTAACACAGGCATTTATTATTTGCACCCTGGACAACCATGTTTGCATTTGTCAGAGGTTTCTTAAGGAAGAACCCCTCAATTTACTATCTTTTATTTTTTAGATATTTGACAATCATCACATGTCACCATTTTTACATTAACATGGTAATCAGATGTATGAAGTAATGAAGAGGTCTGTTGAGGCCATCTTGTCTTTTGGAGTTCAAATAAAATTGGCTTGAGCCTCAGTTCCCAAGTGACAGAACTTCCACAGCCCACCATGTGTATCTTCTTACCTACCAGCTTTTGCATCAATTTATTTCTGTGCATTTCTGTACTTATTATTCATAATCCTATTTGAAGCCAAACTCCACTTGAAACACAAAATCCTACTCCATTGCTCTTCAAAGTTCCCAGCTCTTTTAATCAGCTCATCATTTTAATCAGCATATAAGTTTACTACTGTTTATTCCATCCTAAGAAAAACCATTCTCTTGTTTCTGCTTCTCCCACTGAATACTTTCTTTGTTCTTTGAAGAAAATGCTCTCTCTCTCTCTCTCTTTTTTAAAGATTTTATTTATTTATTTATTTGACAGACATAGATCACAAGTAGGCAGAGAGGCAGGTAGAAAGGGGGGGTGGTGGAAAGCAGGCCCCCTGCCGAGCAGACAGCCAGATGTGGGGCTCGATCCCAGGACCCTGAGATCATGACCTGAACAGAAGGCAGAGGCTTAACCCACTGAGCCACCCAGGAGCGCCCCCCCACCTCCTGCTTAAAACAATTTTTTTTTTTTGAGAAGGGAGAGGAATAGAGGTAGAGAACCTTCAAGCAAACTCCCCACTGAGCATAGCGCCTGAGAGTGGGCTCAGTCTCATGACCTATAAGGTCATGACCTAAGCTAAAATCAGGAGTCAGACATTGAATGACTGAGCCACTGAGGTGCCCCTGAAGAAAATTCTCTTAAGTGTTGCTTACATTTGAAGTGTCCAGTTCCTCTCCTATTCTTTCTTAAATATACTCCATCCAGTTTTTCACCTTTACTGTTCCACAAAAACTGCTCATGTCAGGGTCATAAATGACAAGCAGTCTCTAATCACAACAGTTGCTAAAAACCAATGGTTAGATTTTCAGTCTTCATATTACTGGACCGATCAACATCATTTGACACCATTCTTCACTTGATTGGCAGGACACTATGCTCTGATGTTTTATCTCTTACTTAATTGTTGCTCTTTCTCATTTCCTGTGCTGGTTCTTCTGCATCTCTCTGACCTCTTAGGGTTGTAGTATCAGGGGCTCAGTCCTCATTTGTCTTCTCTATTTGCATTCACTCTCTTGTAGACCATAGAGTCAGTCACATGACTTTAAAGACCATCTACATACTGAAGATTTACAAGTCCCTCTTTCTTTTCCTTTTTCTTTTTCTTTCTTTCTTTCTTTTTTTTTTTTTTTGAGATTATTTATTTATTAGAGAGAGGTGGGGGAGAGAGAGAGCATAAGCAGGGGGAGCACCAGTGGGAGAGAGAAGGCTCAATCTCAGGACCCTGGGATCATGACCTTCCCTGCAGGCAGACACTTAACCAACTGAGCCACCCAGGTGCCCCTATCATGGGATTACTTTTCTTATAAGAAAAGGAAGATACCAGAGCTCCCTCTTTCCCAGCCATGTGAGGACACAGTAAAAAGGTATTCTTCTAGGTCACCCAGAAAGAGAGGCTTCACCAAGAACTAAATCTGCCAGTACCTGGAAACTGGACTTTCTAGCTTCCAGAAATGTGAGAAATAAATGTCTTTTATTTACGACACCCAGTCTATGGTATTTTGTTGTAGCAGCCTGAGCTGACTAAGACAGACTTCCTCCAGAATTTCAATTGTCCTGTCTTTATTAGGAAAGAAAGTTAGCTTCCCACTTATTGCTTAAATGGCCCACTATAGCTTAGAAACTTCATATAATACTACCTCAGAAGGCCAAGGTCTGCTTGTTTGTTACGTGAAAATATTTCCTACATCTGTAAACACATGGACTTGATAACTGTCACTAGGAAAGTATGGGGCCTAACAAAGCGGAGCCCATTCTCTCCTGAAGAAATAATTTATAAGTCAGAATTAAGGGAGGGAATTAAGTCATGGACTGTTCCTGTGTTATGAAAAGTTTTGCATCTTAGTTTATATATAAAATATCTGTCAGAGAACAGAGGAATTCTATTTCTCAGTGCTCCAAGTGAAAAAGGAAAGGTGGTAGTTGGATCGTATTACTGCCAGTCTTCCTGAGTAAAACAGAAGGAGGAGTTAAGTCACTTTGCAGGGATTCTGACTGTGGCTGCTTCCAGACTTAGACCCCCTGGCCAACGAAATGAAGGCAAATAGCTTATTTGCAAGGTGATCCCAGGAAGAAATGTTGTTGGACATTTGGATTATTTCTAGGTTTTTACAATTACAAATAACCATGTATCTATGTATGTGTTTACATATGTATTATAGTGAGAAACATTTCCATTGTTGGTAAGTGTATGCACACTTAAACTTTTGATGAAAGCCATGTAATAGGTTTTCTAAAAAGTTTGCACCCATTTTACACTTACCTTAAAAGTGTTTGAACCATGAGAGACTATGGACTCTGAAAAACAACCTGAGGGTTTTGAAGGGGCGGGGTGGGAGGGTGGGGGAACCAGGTGGTGGGTATTAGGGAGGGCACAGATTGCATGGAGCACTGGGTGTGGTGAAAAAACAATGAATACTGTTACGCTGAAAATAAATAAAAAATTAAAAAAAAAAAAAGAAAAAGAAACTTATCTTAAAAATATTGTTGAAACTTTCAGACATATTATTTGGTGAAATATTCTAGATATATCTGAAAATAAAATATTTCTCTCTTTAAAAAAAAAAAAAGTGTTTAAGTACCTATTTCTTCACCACCAGTTCAATTTGGATAGATCCAACTTCTTAACAATAACTACTACTACTACTACCACTTCTTCTTCTTCTTTTGCTAACCAAGGAGTTAAAAAAGTGATCTTATTTTAATTTGCATTTTACTATTATAAGAAAACACAACATCTTTTTCATGTGTTTATTGAGTAAAGTTTTTTCTTCTTTGTGAATGACCTATTCATAGCCTTTGCTCATTTTTTTAAAAGTTGCATTTTTTTTAAGAGTTTGTTTTATTTATTTGACAGAGAGAGAGATCACAAGCAGGCAGAGAGGCAGGCAGAGAGAGAGGGAGGAGGAAGCTGGCTTCCCGCTGAGCAGAGAGCCCGATGCGGGACTTGATGCCAGGACCCTGAGATCATGACCCGAGCCGAAGGCAGAGGCCTAACCCTCCGAGTCACCCAGGCACCCACCTTTGCTCATTTTTTATATTGGATTATTTTTCTTTGATAAATTGATGTATAGGGATTATTTATATAGTCTGGATAGGAATCCTTGATCAGATATATATGTAGCGATATTCTGCCCCTGAGGCCATACTGTTTTACTCATTCCTGATTTCAGCTCCTGGATCACTGTCTCCCTCTCTGTTATTCCTCTTATTATTAATTTTGGTGCCAGATCTTGGTACAGGTGATCCCTCTGACATACGACCTTCTCAGTTCCTTGGCCTCTCTTACGTAGTGGTCTCTTCCCTCACCCTTCCTCAGATACCCATCCAGGTCATTCTCTAGACCTTGGCATCAACAGTAACAGCAGCCCTTCTGAAAGCTCAGTTTCAAATCATTCATATTCTGGGCACCAGCTTTTACCCTCCCATTTAACTCTCCTCTGGGCTTCTTTCCATCTGTCACTTTTCATTATCTGTGACCCCCTTCGGTTTCTTCTCTCTTTAACTTAGATTGCATGGCATAGAATTAGAATTTTTCTTGGGAAAACACCCTCAATGCTCTTATTCACTTCCCTTCATCATATTCCCGTGCGGACTCCACCCTGGTTCAGCCCAATTGTCCATTCATCCCCTCCTTGCACTCAAGCAGCTGAACACAGCGAGAGCATACGGAACAGCACTGTCATCTGGACTCACTTCAACTATGACCGCAAATCTTGAACGGGCACTCAGTTCTTCCAGACAACTCTACTATACATCCCTACTACATTGAGTTTCCAACTCTCAGAGGTGACTATTTCACGTCTTCTCAACACTCCCTTCTCATTACATCTTAGCTCATGAGGTTGCCTCATATTTCACAGAGAAATTAGGTGCGTTCTAGTGAGAATGATATCTTCTAAATGTGAAATTTGCCAATCCATTTGCTTTTCCACTCATATACTCTGATACATGAGGTGTTCCTGCTCCTATCTTAGACCAACCCTTTGTTCCCTCCTTTTGCCTTTTCAAGCAACCTGCTTCTAAAATTATTCCTATTCTCTCCTTCATTATGAATTTGTCCTATTCTATTATTGATGGCCATTTGGAATGTCTCCAGTTGTTTTTGTCATCAAGAACAATGATACTATAAATTGCCATTATAGATATAATAGTGCACTTATGCAAAAGTTTGGCAGGCATGGTAGATGGCTAGAAATGGAACGGCTGGGAATAGAATTTGCTAGTGTTCATCAATATCTCTGTTCTTTGGTTCTTCTTGTGACTACAGACTCTCTTATTTTATCTTATTTTTTTAAAAAGATTTTTATTTATTTATTTGTCAGAGAGAGAGAGAGAGAGAGAACATAAGCAGTCAGAGTGGCAGACAGAGGCAGAGAGAGAAGCAGGCTCCCCACTGAGGAAGGAGCCTGATGCGGGACTCTATCCCAGGACCCTGGGATCATGACCTGAGTGGCTAAACTGACTGAGCCACCCAGGCATCCCCAGACTCTCTTATTTTAGATTCTCTTGCAGTTAGACAAGACCTTTGACTGAGTTCTGGCAATGAGGATAAACAAATGATGTTTCCTTCTTCTTGGCCTAACCCATGAAAATCTCCATGTAGCAAATTTTATTCTTTCTCCACACCACTGTGGGTTAGTCATCACCCCTCCTCTCCATACCCCATGCTATTTGTATGACAATCTTGTGAACAAAAAAAATTAATTTTTATTCAGAATAAATTTTATTCTGAAATTTGGGTGTCTTCATTACAAAGTTAATTCACTGGGTCATAGAGAATAAAATGTTGACTATTACTAGGTTATGACAAATTCTTTTTCATGCCACCTGTTTTGTAAGTCAAGTTTTAATGGAATACAGCCATGCTGATTCCTTTACATCTTGTCAGTTGCTTCTTTCACTCCCCTGGCTGAGATGAGACATGCGATAGAGACTCTATGGCCTACCAAGCCTAAAATATTTATTGTCTGGTCCTTTAAAGAAAGGGGTAGCACATGGTCAGTTTTCATCAATATCCCTTGTATGGTTGGAAAAATACATATGCTTCCAGTTTTGAGAACAGAATGTTTTCTGTGTCCATTAGATGAAACATTAATTATGCTATTCAAATGTATTTATTTACTTTTTTTTTGGATAAATCCCTCATTTATTGAGGGAGGTATGTTAAAATATTCTACAGTGATGATGGATTTTTCATTCTTTTCTTGAGGTTCTGTCTGCTGGCCTACATAGTGGACTCCAGGATTGCATGAGCCAGTTCTCTCTCTCTCACTCTCTCTCTCTCTCTCTCTCTCACACACACACATACACACACACACACATTCTATTAGTTCCGTTTTCCTGGAGAACCCTTCTATACTTCTTGACCTTTTTTATTCTTGTGGGTTCTAATGCTATTGATGATTTACACTCTTTAAAATTTCCCTCATGTTGGGTGGCCTGGGGGAGGAGGGTAGGGAGAGGATGGTGGGGTTATGGACAGTGGGGAGGGTATGTGCTATTGTGAGTGCTGTGAAGTGTGTAAACCTGGCGATTCACAGACCTGTACCCCTGGGGCTAATAATACATTATACGTTTATAAAAAAATTTAAAAATTAAAAAAAATATAAAAATAAAATTTCCCTCATGTTAATGTAAGAAGGAGTGTAGGCATACATTCTCGCTTCTGCAGAGATCCATTTCTTCATATCTCTTTTGCTACTTTTTTTTTTTACTTTTTTTTTAAACAATATCATTTAGATTTTATATCCATGTCCTGCTTAGGTGTATAGGAACTTTATTAAAACTACTTTGTATATTTCTTATTTCCTTAATCTTGCTTCTGATTTCACAACCAAATAATCAGACGATAACTCCATATTTGTGTGGCAGTCCTTAGAATTGTGCTCACTTGGCTCCAAATTTTGTGATTATTGAAAAGCAACTAGGCATAGAGAAGGTTCTAGGCTCAACTGTAATCTACTTGTTTTAAAACTTGGATAAGCCACTCAAAATCTCTCAGATATACCTACTAAATAGCTTTAATAACTCAATACTCTGTATTTTCTGTGAATGATATGGATTTTTGAATTTAAATAGTCCTGTGCTAGTGCCACACATGCACCACTTTTGAGATATGTGATCTTAAACTAATTGCTCAATTGCTTTAAACCTTAATTCTCTCCTCTTTAGAATGAGATAAATAATAGTGACTTTGCTGGGTTGACAAAAGAATGAAATGAAACAGCTGACTAAGCACCTAGTAGAGTGCTTCGAACATAAAAGAATTTAAGGTAATTGTATCTAATATTGTTATTACCATTATCATTATTATTTTTATTCATTTATTCATTCATCAGTTTGGTAAATGTTGATTGAAAACCTATATACCAGGCACTGTTCTCAGTATTTAGGAAACATCAGTGATCCACATAGACAAGATCTGTGGTGTCATGGAATTTATGTTCAAGTGGATTTATTGCCATGGAATGGGGTTGTGTATGATAAGATACTTTGCAAGCTATTGTGTCAATAACAAACCACCTAAAACCTATGGCACTGAATGAGATGCATTCAGTCTGCAAGATTGGCTGGGTGGTTCTTCTGGTCTTGCCCACAGCTGGACTTGCCCACAGGTTGGGAGATTTGCAGGGTATCTGATCTAGGATGGCTCCAGCAGTGATGCCAACTCATATCCTTTCTGTGCCTCACCCTCCATCTTACCCCAGGAGTATTCTAATAGCAGTGGCAGAGGAGTAAGAGTGAGAGTGGACACATGCAAGTACTTTTTCAGGTCTTTGCAACATGTCTGTCATCATCCTATTGGCCACATTGAGGAACTTGGCCTGCCCAGAGTCAGAGTGGGAGGGCACTTCAAGGTTACAAAGGACACAGACACAGGGAAGGGTGAGGATTAGGACCATCAGTGAAACAAATCTATCCCACCTATAAAACATAATTTGGTATAGTAATTACAGGTGTGGATACATACATTAGACAGTACTTCCTAGGACTATTATGTGAAGTCTTAATGAGGTAGTATGTGACACTTATTCCTACATGCATGGATATTCTGCTGTAAGCCCAATTTTCTGGTTTTTTTTTTTTTTCCCATGATTTTATTAGAGAGAAAAAGCATGAACACGAGCTGAGGGGAGAGAGGAAAAGGGAGAGGGGGAAGCAGACTCCCCACTGAGCAGGGAGCCCGATGTGGGGCTCAGTCCCAGGACCTCAGGATCATGACCTGAGCCGAAGGCAGACTTAACTGATTGAGCCACCCAGGTGCCCCAAGCCCAGTTTTGAAAACAAAATTTAAAAGAAATGCTAGCCCAGTGTTATCTGATCTCATGCAGCATGGCACAAAAAATATTGGATTAAAGAAAACTGCTTAATGCAAAAGCCCTACAAAACTTGGTAACAGGTAGAGCTTATGGGCCACACAAATATTTGATAACCAGTCTGTGGTGTTTCAAGAACATAGTGTGGCAGATCAAAGGGCATAGGTTAGCTCAGGCAGCTGTAGGTTGGGCAAGCAAGTGGGAGCAAGGTGAACACTATTTCCAGAGGTCAGGGCCAAGTGTTGGGTCAGGAAGTTCAAGAAAGGCAAGAGAAGCTAATAGGTGACCTGATTGCCAGGAGCCCATGACATCACCTTGATAATGAAGCAAGTCTCTGGCCCAGAAAGCAGCGTGGGATGTTCAGAACCTAAATGTGGGGTCAGGAAAAACATGTGGCTGGAAAGAGGGACCATGCAAAGGCTGCTGGAGACACAGACATCTTTTAGTGGTGATGGTAGTGGTGGTGGTATCTTCATCTCTTTGCTCATCCATGCACCCCTCAGCTCATCCTTTTAATGACCCTCATCTGCGCACATTATCTTCTCCTTGTTTATCTAGTAGTGACTCATTCAAAATCTGTTGCCCTTGTTCCTAAGGGTTTAGTTGATGATCTTGTACCTCCCTAGAATTTCTATCCAGAATGGAAGTTTTAATGGTATACCTCTGCACAGGTGTGCCTCCAGTGACTTCATTTGACCTTTTGATTGTAGCCAGGAACAATTATGATTCATGTCTATACTCCCTTTCTCTTGATATCCAACATACTGGAGTCAAAACCTACTTCTCTCTGCTATCTTTCAAAATTCAGAATTTTCCTTCCAATAACAATTGTATATATCTCATAGTGAATGTTAAAACAAACATTTTGCCCATAAAGTGTTGCCTGTGGCTCATTCCCTCTGCTTCCTCTCCTCCAGGAATGCAAACTTCTTTATCTACATGGAGATGGTTTTTCTGCCTTATGTTTTGACCAGACAGTGGCCAAACCAAGACAGAAGTTACCAATGAGAGGAACCAATGCATTGCATCCACACTAGGCATAGGCCTGCCATTACACAGAAGAGGGACTGGTTTGGGCCCTCTTTTGGAATTGCCATGGCTAAGTTAATTGTAATATAAGTTAAATACGGGGTTATAAGCAAATAATGGGTCACATAAAAGTAACCAGACTAGAGGTAGAAGTGTGATGTAGTTGGAGCAGCCCCGGACTAGTCCAAACTCTTAGATGAACTGCTTACCTGGTATGGGTGGAACTGTGTCCCCGATAAGTTCATATGTTGAAATATGTCAAAATACTAACTCTCGGCACCTCAAACTGTGACTTTATTTAGAAATAAACCTGTTGAGGATATAGTTATGATGAGTTCCTATTGGAGTCGGGTGGGTTCCTAATCCAATATGACCGCTGTCCTAATAAAAGAGGGAAATTTAGAGACACACATAGGGAGCATGTCCTGTCAAGACTGGAGTTATGTTGTGTTGTGACAAGCAATATCCGGGGCTACCAGAAGCTGGAAGAGGCAAGGAAGGATGCTTTCCCTATAGGCTTCAGAGGGAGCATGACGCTGCTGACACTTTGATCAGGGACTTCCAGCCTCCAGGATGGTGAGACAATATGTTTCTGTTGCTTCACCCCTCCGTTTCAGTCTCTGTAATGGCAAGCCCTAGGAAACAACTCTGTTGCCCACCAGCGGCCGACATTGGGGTAATGCATGCCATGGCCTTAACCAAACACAAGAATGTTTGTTACTTGATGGACAAAAACTATGCATGGTGGGTCCATGGCTTCCCCTTGGAAATTCATTCTAATCAGAGCAGCTACAGGCTCACGGGTCATGCAGAAGTGGGCACTGTAAGTGCTCTGCCCAATCTTCTTTGCTGGGCTGGAATTTGTTCCTCAGCACTGTGTGTCTTATTTGCTTTTCCAGAGGATCGCCTCCAGCCACATAGGAGCCCCTTTCTCAGGGAAGCTAGGCTTTCTTTCTCCCCTTTTAGTTTGCAAACATAAGGAGGGGCTAACCTGGTGATGTCCTTAGTGCTTTGGAGCTTCCCAGGGGATCCAGACAAGGCTGGACTCCATCCGAGCACACATTGTTGCTCAGCTCCTTCCTTGGACTGTCCTGCTTTCCCTACAGCCCTTCTGAGAGCACAGCCTCAATAAATCCCTAAGTTCTCCTGTCCCTGGGGAACTTGACTAATGGCCTTGAGCCTTCCAGCCCTCTTTTCTGGATACAGTGGAATGAGCAGGGCCACCCTACTTCATGTAAGAGTTTAAGGGGAAGGAAGATGTGGTGCAGGTAAGGCCATGTGATGGAGGCCAGGTGCTAAGGTGTGGCAAGCTGAGTTGACATGTGCCCTCGCTCACATCTGCTGCCCATCCAGTGTTGTGAGCCAGCAAGCATGTCTGACTCTGTGGTCGTTATGGGTGTATTGAACTTGTTCCCATAGACATCTTCTCATTGATTCCATCCTGAACTTTCCAAACGAGGGCCGGGTATGTGAGGAGACTTGTGAAAGACACCCTTTCCCAATCAAGTGAGTGATGGGAGCTGGTCTGGCCAGGGCTTGCTGCTCAGAACTGTCCTTGCCTGCCCTCTCCTTCTGGCATTGGCACTCACCAGCTAGGCCCACTCAACTTGACAAAGGCACCCTTGGTGACCACCTTACCTCAGGTGAACCATCAGCAGAGAAAGAGCGGAGGAGGCAGGGCAGAATGACTCAGGCTCACTGCATGCATAGGCTCAGTGAGAGATTGAGCATTTGGGATTCACAAGGGCAGTAAGAGGTCCTAAAGACAGAGGACAAAATGACAATAGAAATCCAAGAAAAAAAATCTGGGCAAGAACCATCTGGAATATGTGTTTCTTGAGCCCGTTTTCTTTTCAGAGACTCTTTTTCACCTCATGTCTTGCCTACCCACTGTTCGGTGAGCCTCATTGAGTGAAAACTCATAAATTTAACTTTAACTTTTATATAAGTAATACAAATTTAACTTTAACTTTTATATAAGAACTTCTAAGTTCCAAATAGTCATTATGACTATTTTGTGAAGCGTTTGTCTCACTCTTACCCTGTCCCCATTCATTCAGTTCTTCCTCTTAGATGGAAGCTTTCTTACAGTTTCCTGAGTATCCTTCTAGTGATTAGGAGGTACGTGTATTTAGAATGTGAGTGTGTGGGCAATGTGTGTACATACCTCCCCAAATGATAGCATCTTTCATGTCCTATCCTGCACCTTGAACTTCTTCCCCTTAATATTACACCTTGGAGTTCATTCCATATTAGTAAATGGGGCCTGCCTACTGTTTTTAGGAATGGACTATTATTCCACAGTATAAATGCCTTTATGTTGTCTCCAGTTCTTGGCTGTGGTGACTGTCCTTGATGTCATATCATTTCATATATGTGTGAATATACCTATGAGCTATAGGCCTACAATCAGAATTGCTGGATCAAAAAATATGTGCACTTTAGCTGGTGACCTGTAATGCCAGACGGCCCTCCGTGAAGGTGGTACCTGTCACAGTCCCAGCAATACTGGTTGGGAGTGCTTGTTTGTCTCTAGCAGTGGTAGACAAACTATGGCTGTCTGCTTTTATAAATAGGATTTGGTTGGAGTACCATCATGCCCATTGGCGATGGCTGCTTTCAAATAGCAGAGCTAAGCAGATGTGACAGAAAGCAAATGGTCCACAAAGCTGCAAATATTTACCGCTTGGTCCTTGAGAGAAAAAGTTTGCTGGCCCTTGCTCCATACATTGTCAATACAGAAGGTGATTAAACTTTTTGATCCTTGCCCATCTGATGTAAGAAAAAAAGAGATGGCATTAAGACTTCCATTTCTTGGAGGCTCCTGGGTGGGTCTGTTGGTTAAGCGTCTGACTCTTGATTTTGGCTCAGGTCATGATCTCAGGGTTGTGGGATCAAGCCCCATGTCAGGCTTTGAGTTCAGTACACACCCTGCTTGAGATTGTCTCTCCCTTTCCTTCTGCACCCCCCCCCCATCTCTCTCTCAAATAAATAAATAAATAAAAACTCTTTAAAAAAGACATTTCTCATTTTATGAGTGATGTTGGGAATTTTTTTCTATCTTCTTTTCTGCAATTTTTTTTTTTTTTGGCCGATTTTTCTGTTGAGGACATTGACATGAGTAACATGTCAGTGTCATGAGTAGCATGACCTGAGTCATGCTACTGACATGCTGACGTGACCAGTGAAATGAGTAGCAAATATAGTCTCCTATTTGTTGCTTTTCCTCTAGATTTTGATTTTGGTGTTTATTTTTGGCATGCAGATATGTTGATTTTTATGTATCTGAATATATCAATCTTTTCTTGTGTGGTTTTAGATTTTTTATCATAGTTATAAAATCATAACCACTCTTATTCTTTACATTTTAATGTTTGTACATTTGATCTATTTTGAATTTTATTTTAGGGTGTGATGTAGTGATGCACCTTTATTGTTTAGTTTAGTTTTGTTTTACCAGACTAGTCAGTTGCCGGAAGCCCACTTGTTGAATAATTCATCTTGGGAAAACATATTGGAAATGTCATTTTTATTATGAATGAAAGTCTACATTTTTGGGCTCTATTTCTGCATAATCTATTTTATTAAATGGATCTAAACCATTTTATTTTAAAGATTTTATTTATTTATTTGGCAGAGAGAGAAACATAGTGATAGAGGGAACACAAGCAGGGCAAGTGGGAGAGGGTAGAAGCAGGCTTCCTGCCGAGGAGGGAGCCCAATGCAGGACTTGATCCCAGGACCCTGAGATCATGACGTGAGTCAAAGGCAGACGCTTAACAACTGAGCCACCCAGATGTCCTGATCTTCACTATTTTAATGATTCTAGCTTTATGGTATGTTTTATTTTCTGAGAGAACTGGCATCCCCATATCATTTTTCTTTATTAGAATTAATTTTCCTAGCTATCCTTCCTTTAAAAAATTTTTCCACAGCATCGTTAAAATTAACTTGTATAGTTTCAAGATTTATTCACATTAGAGAGAGCACATGTGTGTGCATGTGTAAGAGGAGGGGCATAGGGAGAGGGAGAGAGAGAATCTCAAGCAGACTCCACGTTGACCATGGATCCTAATCCAAGGCTTGATCTCAAGACCCTGAGGTTATGACCTGAGCCAAAACCAAGAGTCAGACATTAGACTGACTGAGCCACCCAGGCATCCCTACCTTGTATAGTTTTAAAACAGGCTTTGGTGCTTCCTCTCTTTCATAAGAACACACTTAAACCTTAGTGTGTTGGATGACGAGAGACCAAGTATAGTGATGCCGAGACCACCTTGGACCACTAGCACCCAGCTGACTTTGCAGCTGACCACAGCACAGGAATAAGTCCATCAGATGGTAACTAAATGTGTCTTTTATGGGTGGAATTGCGTAGACAACCTATAGACTTGTTAGCAAAAAGGAAATATTTATTGTTGTATGCCATTGAGATTCTGTGGTGGTTGTTAACAGTAATATTGTGGTAATAACTGGTACAGACTAGATGAGATCACTTAGGATGTAGAGAGACCATACAAACAGAGACAAAAAGATGGCCTAACTTGGCATCCTAAGGGACACCCATATTTTGAGGCTGGGCAGAGAAACCCAGAATATGGTCTTACCTTCTGTTACCCTCTTACTTCTAAATAGCAACACCTACATAACAATTGCTTATGCAGAATAAGTAAACAACACTTAAAATGTACGGGCAATAACCTGTGCAAATAACTCTGTAGAGTGACAAAATGCTTTCATTCATTTATTCATAAACATTTAATAAGTGTTACTTCATGCTCAGTTATATTTTCTTTCCTTTTTAAAAAAAAGATTTTATTTATTTATTTGAGAGAGAGAGAGAGAGAGCAAGGGCACAAGCAGGGGTGAGGGGGAGAAGCAGACTCCCTGCTGAGCAGGGAGCCCGATGCGGGGCTCAATCCCAGGACCCTGAGATTACGACCCGAGCCAAAGGTAGATACTTAACTGACTGAGCCACTCAGGTGCCCCTAAGTTAGATTTTTCAAAAATGAAAGTATTATAGTACCTGTCATTATACAGCTCACAGTCCAGTGGGGCAGACACATGTAGACCAGTGCATGGTGTGAAAATTATTTTGACTGTTATTTATTTATTTTAACGGATTTTTAACAAGGTCCATGTAATCTTTTGCTCTGGAGAAATCAGGAGAGGCTTAATTCCTGTCTCAAAGAGTTGCATTCAAATTAAACAAAACTGAGAGCACACACACACACAAAAAGTACACTGAATTCTGACAAAAACTGCTTTCTAATGCTGGTTGTCGTGGAGACGCAACCCATTGTTGAGCAAAACCATTTTCTCTACATTTCTTTGCCTTTTCTGTAGTCTGGTGTGGCCATGTGACTAAACTCCAGGTCCATAAATACCTCTTTCCCTTGATCCTCTTGGATTCTTTTGCCTTCTACCTGCTTGACACAGAGGAGCCCAGTGACCTTGGAAGTCACATGGTGAAGATGACAAAGCAACACAGTAGAAAGAACCTGGGTCCCTGATTGGTTAGAACTCAGCTTGACTTGAAACTATACACTACCTGCCTGTCATGGACACCTGTTTGCACTGAAAGTGGGCAAGGAATCAACTTCTGTCACGTTTGAGCCATTATATGATTGGTACTTGTTGGTTACAGCAGCTAATGCTGCCTTAATCGACGAGTGTAAGGAAATTGTGCTAAAATTGGCTATGTTGGCTGACACTGCTGTCACAAGCTTCTGTTCCAGGTCATTGTTTTAGAGGACATATTTGGCCTCCCTAAATTCAAGCCAGGTGATAACAATTCATGTTATTTAGTTAAACTATGACCTATAGACATCAGAAGTGAAGATGATAAAGTGGAGGGGTTATTCTGGGTGAACATAAGTGGAGGAGGCTTCTTAGAAAATGTGGATGGTGAGTAGCATATTGAAGGAGGGAAGAGACTGGTAAGGAGGAAGGGGGGCATTTGCACAGGATTCATTTTTGCTTTTGTTTTGTTATCAAGGATCCAATGACCTTTGATCATTACCTATGGAATCACTGCACTGCTGATAAATTTTTACAGGAAAGATATCACAGGAGACCATGGGTGGTGCCTTCCTCCCATCCTTTCAGGCTACTTTGAGTTTTAGCTGCAGCTGTGGTGGGGAATAGTTCCTCCAGCCAATCCACATCCCCTCCCAGCTCCTCCTGGTGTGTTACTGATCTCTATGCCAGGCCCTCCCACACTTAGAAATTCCAAGTGAAGCCCCAGCGTGTAGGATTGCTGTGCTTGGGATCAAATCTTAGCCAGTGGGGAAGGGGGCAGGAAGATTAATGGCCCTGGTGTTTATCTTTTAGATGGACAATCCTGGGAGGCAATCTGAATGCTTCTGAGGAGGGCCTAGTGGGATCCCTTCCACTGACAGACTGTAGCAGCGTTGATAATACCTCTTCTGTGGGCGTTGCTGGCTCCTTCCTGTCTCATTCTCCCCACCCCTCACTCCCACTTCCTGGGGGCACCTCCCAAATACACTAACTGAATCCAAGTCTTTGTCTCAGGGTGTACTTTCAGGCAAAGCCAAACTAAGGTACTATGAGTAAGAATTTCTGCGAGTCTTTTCTACCTCTGGAACAAATAAATCCAAGTATCCATTTTTGTCTTTGGAATCTTCTCTTTATTTTGTTGGAAGCACAGGTTGGATCCCACTCCCACGGCCAGCTGTTGTGTCTCTTGGAAGTCCAGGATTTTACAATATTCTGTCAAATCATTGTGAGCTAAATCTTATTTAACATTTCACACACAAACACACATGTAAATTATTTACAACCATTTTGAGCAAAGATTTTTTTTCAAGTAACTTTTGGATACCGGGTGCTGGGCTTGGCACTGGAATTTCCTTTTGGCTCATGCAGCATTGTGACAATACTCCGTTACTAGTGCTGTTTGAGAGTTGGATGTATTCTTTGCAAGAAAGCCTATCATGCCTCTAGGAAATAGACACTATTTGTGTGTATGTGTTTTCAAACCTTGTACAACGATTTTATTTCTTCACTTAGATATTTCTCTTACTCTTTCTTCTCATTACCGTGTTTTTTTAAAATTTCCAAATCCTTTTCCCTTCATTGACTTCTTTCATGATCTGCTTGTTACTGACACAGGATATATCTTGTGTCTTGTAAAGAACTAGAAAACTATGTACAAAACTATTAGGTGCTCTAATCTTTGTCAAGAAGAACTGTATTATAAAAGCGTTTTCATATGATTACTTAAGAATCAAATCTCTTTGGATGCAGTGCACGATTTATCCAAATTCTTAGCTGTCACAAATAACCTGAAATAAAGTGTTCACAGTGAGAACCCACTTTTCCTTTATTTTTTGATAACAAACTATAAAAGTTTCAACAGCTTTGAGTGACCCAAAGATAGCAGAAGTCTCTGCTTCTATGTTTTTCTTCCTCCTGGTGAATTCCCCAGGAGCCACCTGCCCCCTCTCCAGGCTGTCACTGTCTTAGGATGCTACCCTGACTGGCTCTTCCCAAAAGTAGCTCATGTGTGGCATACCTTCCTCTCTACTAACGAATAGCACTTGCATGTTTGGTTCTGTTCACTTCGTTCTCACTAAGCCCTGTTTTACAGATGGGTAGATAAGGAACAGAGAGGTTAGTGGCTTGCTCAGTGTCACCAAGGTAGTCAGTGGTGGAGCTGGAATTTGAAGTCAGTTGGTCTGCCTGCAGAGCCCATGGTCTCTAGCATGCACTGTATCTAGTGCTGACGGGGTCTACACCCTGGAAACCTTCCCTAAATCCAATATATTCTCTTCTTTCAGAGTCAGTCCCCAGAGAAATTCTGGCTAATTTATCTGTAATCTACGTGGATGTAACAATGTTACTTTAACCTAGTCCAGTGCCCCAGAGGTGGGGATTTCCGGCACCATGGTGGTCCAGTGGTTTATATAGTTTAGGGGGGAAAAAAACCCCATTTATTTTAGTGTCTTTAAGTCTCAACTGGTCCTGGACCATCTATTCGTGAAGTGTTTGGACTAGTGGAGGGGATTACATGAGGGGCCTAAGAATTTATGGCGGGCAAAGAGGCTCAAATCCTCTAACCGATTTGATGTCACATTTGTTGGTCATTAGCAGATCTATGGCTTATTTAGAAATCCAACAGGTAAAGAGAGTTAGAGCATAAATATAACCCATAGAAAACTGAAAATTCCCTTACCTCTCTCTGTGAACCTCTTTCCGATTTTCATGTCCAAAAATGCCTAGAATTGTACTATTGTCCATGATATTTTGGGGTCACTGAGAAACACATATTCATACCATTTGGCAGATGTGATGAGGTGTGGGCATTAATTAGAAATGCTAATTTCCTGGTACTTATTCACTGGCTAAATAAATATTTATTGGACACCCTCTGATGGAAGGCACTGGGATATACACTGTAGAGAAGAGAGAGATACAAGCTGGTCTGTGCTTGCAGATTTGTTGGGATCTGTTTTGCAGATTCTAAATTCTACCCATCCCCCTTGGGATTCTGAACTAGTTGAGAAATAGATGCAGAATAAGTTTAGGGTAACATATACCAGTCTTACCACTGGTCAGTAGGCACTGGGGAGCACGCTATATGTAGCCACAATCTGGCTTCCTAATTTACTCACCTTCTTAACCCAGTAAACACAGGCCCTTCACACAGCAGCAGGCATGGGCCGCATCTCAGTGAGCTCACTCTCTACCAGGAAACAGAGGTACTGCAAGATGGCTGCTCCCAGAAGGAAGATCTCAGAAAGGTTCACAAGTGGTTTAATCTCATTGACAAGCTGGGTTACTCCATTTCCTCTGGGAGAAGAGTTGGGGTGGTGGGAGAGCAGTTAAGAGGACGGGAGGAACACCCAATTTCCCAATACCTCCCTAAACCAGAAGTTCCCATTTTGTCAGTCCATGTAGAAATGCAGAGATGGGAAGAAAATGGTTTCTTCTCATCTATCCATGAGAACATAATTACCAGTATCTTTTACAACATAAAGTAGTATGCAATTATGTGATTATCCTTTGAAAGTCTGTCCTTACATAACAACATCACCCAGAGTTCTTGGTGTTTTCACAGAGATAGCTATAAGAATTTATAATTTTCTTTAGATTTTATTTTGCTCTAATGTTCTCTTTATCATGCTAGATTTTTTCATAAATCAAAGATCACTTTTCAAATTTCTGGAGAAAGTGTTTGTTAATGTAGATAATTTTTAGAGGAATGAGCTTCAAATGCATTGCTATGGAAAAACATTTTCCAAAGAAGTTTTGTGGAGTAACTCCCAAACAGTAATGAGTATTGTGTATGTGTGTGTGGAAAAGAAACAGAGTAGGGAAAAGCAGAAAAGGTTGCCTTGCTGCAGAAATTTTCAGAGCCTTTAACGGACAGCTGTGAATTGTGACTTTCTAAAGGGTGGATATAACAGGGAGCATTTCTCAAACTGATTTGGTCACAGAATGCTTCTGGAGAATTAAACTGAAAAATTAAACTAGAGAATTAACGTGCAGTGGAACATATTTTGCGAAATATGGTAGTAGGAATTCAGAGATGGGCAACAACACTATGGGGTGAATAGTCAGCAAAGGCCTCCCGTTGAGTGTGGAACTTCACTGGGCATTGACAGATAGGAGAATCTAGCTACAGAGAATAAAGTGGACATTCCACTTCCTTGTATTGTTTCCATGGGGAAACAATACTGGCCCAGAGTCACCGGAGGGAAAGTGAAAAATAAATCTTACTAAAACAAAGGGGAAGAATATCATTGACTCTAAGATTGGTGTTTTTAAAAATAATGTTTTTGAGGGGTACCTGGGTGGCTCAGTTGGTCAAGTGACTGCCTTCAGCTCGGGTCGTGATTTCAGGGTCCTGGGATCGAGCCCTGCATTGGGTTCCCTGCTCAGTGGGGTGTCTGCTTCTCCCTCTCACTCTCCCTCTGTGCTGTCTCTCTCTCTCTCTCAAATAAATAAATAAAATCCTTAAAAAATAATGTTTTTGTTCATTATAAAAGTAATATGTAGAAATCTGAAGAGGGCAGAAAAGGAGAAGGGAGGAAATATGTACAGTATGGAGGCTCCTCAAAAAATTAGAAAAGAAATAGCACATGGTCCTGTAATTCCACTATTGGGCCCAAAGAAAACAAAACATTATTTCAAAAACATCTGTGCACTCCTATGTTTGTTGTGGCATTATTTACAATAGCCACATGGAAGCAGCCCAAGTGTCTATTGATGGATGAATAAAGAAGATGTGAGATATGTAAATATGTATAAAAATATTTACATACATACATACACAATGGAATATTACTCAGCCGTAAAAAGATGAGATCTTGCCATTTGTTACAACATGGGTGTAAACTGGAAGGTATTATGTTAAGCAAAATCTGTCAAACAGAGAAAGACAAATACTGTTTGATTTTATTTACATATGAAATCTAAAAAATAAAACAAATGAACAAACAAGGAAAAGCAGAAACAGACCCATAAATACAGAGAACAAGCTAATGGCTACTGGGGGTGAGGGTGTGGGGAAATGGGTAAAATGGGTGAAGGGCAGTGGGAGGTACAGGCTTCCAGTTATGGAAGGAATAAGTCATGGGGACGACTTATTACAGCATAGAAAATACAGCATAGAAAATACAGTCAGTGGTATGGTAACGACCCTGTGGGGTGGCAATAGCTTGTAGTGAGTATAGCGATAACATACAGTTGTCAAATCACTGTGGTGTACACTGAAACTAATGTAACATTGTGTGTCAACTAATACTTCACTAAAATAAAGTTTAAAGAGAAGGGGGAAAAAAAAACAAAAAAAAAAAAGAAGGGAAAACACATAAGTTAAAATTTCACTACCTAAAAAGTAATTTTTTGATTTTTGGCAATTTTTTTGATATTTTGGCCATTTAAACAAATAAAAAGAAAGGAGTAGATACAGTAAAAGTAATATGGAGGAGATAGACTTTTTGAAAACGATTTTAGTCATTCATTAGAGAGAGAGCACAAGTGCTCCGACATGTACACACAAGGGGGGGAGGGGCAGAGAGAGAGAGAGAGAGACAGACAGACAGACAGACTCTGCTGAGCAGGAAGCCCAACTCTGGGCGCCATCTCAGGACCCTGGGGTTACAACCTGAGCCAAAGGCAGATGCTTAACCAACCGAGCAACCAAAGTGCCCCATGAAAGACTCTGATGAGTCAAATAGTACTGTTGGCTGGGACCTCTGCAGCCATGCTAGTCTCTAGCCTCTGATGAATGGTGTTTGAGTTCTTTAAATGTGCCCCAAACAGTGGCTGCCTCTTGTATTTCCCTACCATTTCATTTCTCCTGTCTCATTAGGCTGCCTTCAGCACCACTTCTGTTGGATTTTGTTATGTGTTTGCCTCTCCCCTGGCCATGACTTGGGTCAATGTGGCTTTGGGAGGCTTGGGGAGGACTGCTCAGTTCTGTTGGCATTCCAGAAGATATTTTCAGAAGAAAAGTGGAAGCGCCTGGCCAAGCCACGGTCTGCTGACTGATGTCTGTGGATTGGAGCTCTCCCATCTGTTTTGGATTTTACTTACTTATGGGTGATGGGTGCATTCAAATTATCTCCCTCTTTTTTTGGAATTTTTGAATTTTTGTAAATTTCAGAAATGACATAGGTAGTACTTAGCCTCCAGAATGTTCACAGTTAGATTCAGATAACATTTATTAAGCCCCAACTCCATACCCAAACACTGTGCAAGATGTTTTATGTTCATTTTCTCATTTAATCTTCACAAAATCTTTGTATTAAGTTGTAGTCTCCATTTTATCAATGAAGAAACAGAGAAATTCAGTAACTGCTGGAAGAGGTACTGAAAACCAGGTCTTCTCAAGGTTTTCTCACCCTTCTCCCTGTGCAGCAGGCAATGCTCCGAGGCTAGTCGAAGCTCCTCCAAAGTTCCCTAATTTCCCTCTCTGGATTTTTACAAAGAAAATTAAAGCTCTTTCAGTGGTTTGTGTTAACTAGAGACCATGATGGGGCTACTAATGTAAGTATTGAATGAATTTTTAGTGGAATATTCAGGGTACAAGATTCCCAAGAAGAACTTTCTGCAATCTCTTGGTGAGATTTCTTAGCTAACCAACATCATGGTGTCCTTAGAACTCTTCAGGGATTACTAAGTGCTGAGACCTGCCTGCTGGTTCACCAGTTCATGAACACATTTGTCCTGGATCCTCCTATGGAATCAAATCTGAACTCTTCCATGTAGAGTTGAAGATCCTCTAAAATATGGTCTCACTATTTCTGCAACTCTATTTCGGGTCATGTTCCAGTGGTTGCCTTCCATTCAGAACAGGTGTATCCCCCATTTCCTCTGAGACCCTCCTCCCTACAGCTTCCCCTATTCAAATGCCCAGTGCTCCTCTCTGCTTATCTGTATCCTCCCCATCCTTCCAGCCCCGACCCAAGTCCTATTTGGTCTGGGAAACCCCCCCCCCCCCGAGGTGTTCCTTTTTCTGATATTTGGTTTTCCAGCAGTGCCTCTGGAGTTTGAGACCTTCCAGAAGCTGTGAAGGGGAGACACAGAGGGTCCTCACTCTTCACACCAGTACCACTAGAGCTGTCCTACATTTTTCTGTTTGATGCACAGGAATTCAGCTTCAAAAGAGCTTCCCGTTCTCCATCTTGACAGAGCTTGGGCATCAGTGGGTGGTATTGTTGATGGGGCTCCTTAGCACTGGGGTGCTGGCTCAGGTCAAAAAACACCCTACAGGTGACTGACATAAAAATCAGAATGCTGATGTGTTAATTTAGCTTGGGAAACACAGCCAAGGGGATTGGAATACCTTAGTCAGCCCAGCTAGGCACTTGTTTCCTGAAAGCAAGCTAGTTACCTGGGAAGCCAAATTATCTACTGGGTGTTAGGAGACCATGGAACAGAACCAAAAGTCATTTTATCCTAGCAGTGCTTCTGAGCCAAGGTAAATCCACACCCTAAACCAGTGGTTCAGACTTTAGTGTGTATTCAAATTGCCTTGATCTGGGTTTCATCTTCCCTAGAATTTCTTGTGTGTGTGTGTAAGAATTTGCATTTCTTTTTAAAAATTTTATTTTAATTCCAGTATAGTTAACATAGCTACATGAATTTCATTAGTTTCAGGTGTGCAATATAGTGATTCAACACTCCATACAACACCCAGAGCTCATCATGACAAGTGCCCTCCTTCATCCCCATCACTTATTTTCCCCATCCCCCCACCCACCTCCATTTCCGGTAAATGCCCAGATGGTGCTGAGTGCTGCTGATCTAGGGTCACACTTTGAGAACTACTCTTTTCAGTCATTATAGGAAACAACAGTTCTGTATGAACAAAGCCAATGTTTTCTCTCCTCCGGGCCTTCCATGTTTTGGGCTCTTTTCCAGCGACCTAAGACTAACTTGTAGTTCTGTTGCCTTTCTCCAAACTTGCCCCCAAGAGTCAGGGTAATTGCTAGTCTCTCCTGACTTTGTTACAATGGCGCCTCAGACCTGCATCACTGAAATTACTCTCAGCCCACCCATTTTCTTGAGAGTTTTGGACATTCTCAAACCCTTTTGTCACACATTTCTATACCCAGTCTTACCCTCTGACACGCTCTCCACGTAATTACACATACCTGGAGGGCTCAATCTCACACTGAGTGCAGATTTTACTAGTTCTTATGGGGAGCCATATTACTTTGGGAGGAGAGAACTCCATGTGTATTTCCCTTCACATTTCTTCGATTCCATTTTCCCACCATACCCAGTAAATGTGAACAACAGTGCTCTTCTTCTGCCTATTTCTGTCATGAGGTAATAAAGTAAAGGACACTTGGTTGTAATTCACCACCGATAGAGATTTCCTGCCTGAAAGCTCAATGAGAGCATGAGTCACAGTGTCATGAACATATGAAAATAAGCTGTGACCCATGTCCTGGGAGTAATTGGACCCAGGCTAATGAGGACCAAGTGGTTGGTGTGCACAGCCTAAGTACAATCATTGATGCTTTCTGCTTTTCCTCCATTATCTTTTGGGCTTCCTGGGGAACTGGCTTAGATCCCCCAGGGAATCCAGGAAGCCTTGAACTATGGAATGCATTATTGGAGTGGTGTACTTACTCGACAGGAAGATGCAGCTGGTGACTATACTTTGAAATGAAATCAAATACTCAAAATATTAGAGAAGGCTTTTGTCTTTTATTTTAATGATTTTGGAATTCCTCCCTAAGCCCCGGATAAAATATTTATCATATAGTCACCTGGCATGTGGTTTTGGATGGCATTACTAGGACTTCAGTCCTGGTAGATACGCTTGCTAAGTCGGGATGAGGACCTCCAGAGCCTCGCTTTCCCACTGGATGACCTTAATTTCATAGGCTTTGCTGCAGATGAGAGGGTGAAGGTCAGTAGGTGTCTCAGCAGCCTTTTATTTAAGATGTTCCAGTGCACTGAAGTTTGTTCCAAGCCTGGGCAGTTAGCTAACTGTGTTACCCATCACTGCTTCGTGTGACAAGAAACCAAGAGGCTCTTCCTCTTCTTGTTTTGATCACTCTAGATAGTGCACCTTGCCTCCTCTTTCTTGCTTCTCTGTCTCCTTACTTCCTCTGCCCTCCTCCTCTCTCTGTTGTCTGTCATATGGCAGAAAAGATGGTCAAGTGAAGCCAGCTTGGTGGGTGACAGTAGGTGCTAGAAAACCAAGCAAGTTGGGGTAAGTTTGTATTGTTTTGAGTTAGCTGGGCTGGAGCTACATTTTCCACGGTTCCCTTCCTTGCATAGTTCTGTGGGTGGGGGGGCATCACATGCAAGTTCTCTGGTTGGCATCAATTCACAGGGAATTCAGCTAATGGATTTTGAGATCATCAAGTGATTGCTGGCACCTCATTTAGGACATTCAGGTATTTGACTCTGAATGAGCGTTAGATGGGAGCAGGTGTTTCCACTGGGAGGCTCTATACAAACCAGCTCTGGGAGGAAGATTCCCAGGTCTTGCTGAGCCAGTCTACAAACTGGCCTTAAGCCTCAGGAATATTTTTTTAATTAAAAAAAATTTTTTTAAAGATTTCATTTATTTACTTGACAGACAAAGATCAGAAGTAGGCAGAGAGGCAGGCAGAGGGAGAGGGAGAAGCAGGTTTCCCGCTGAACAGAGATCCCAGTGCAGGGCTCGATCCCAAGACCCTGAGATCATGACCTGAGCCAAAGTCAGAGGCTTAACCTACTGAGCCATCCAGGCATCCAAGACTCAGGAATTTTAAAGCAGTGTAAGAATACAGTGTTTTCACTGGTTTGCTTCTTAGGCTTGAAAACCTCCAAAAGCCAACGCTGTCTGTAAAGTTGTTTTGTGTTTTTCTTTCTGTGCCCTTCCCCTCTCCTTTTTGTTTTGTTTTGTTGATGTAAGGGGAGGTAGATAGGAAGAGAAAAAGAGGAAACTTTTCTTGTTACCTTTCTTCCTTTTCCGCGTTACATTCCCATCAGTTCATGGTGCCAGACCATAGGCATGTGGCCATGAGATGGTGATATTGTCTCAGTGTCAAGAAATTTGACAACCTTGGAAAAAAGAATGCAACTCAATGTTTATGGAATTCTTTTCTGTACTTGGGCAGTGGCTTAGGACAGCAGTACTTCTGACCTCCCTTGGCCCTTCTCTTTCTACCTAGACTCATGCTTCTAGCTCTTTCTGAAGAGGCAACCCAGAAAAGAAAATTTTATTTTAAAGCCAGTTTTCCCCCTGAATTCCATCTTTGGGGAGAAAAGTATTTTTTGAGTCATGGTTTAGCATTAAATTATATGTCTTTAACCCACTTTTCATTATTCAGAAAAGCCCAATACAAAAATCTCTTCACATTATATTATTCTAAGGGGAAATTTAGGCTATGACAAGCCCCTGTAAATCACTGGAAATGGCATGAAGCAACACAGTTGAAACTTATGGTTATATCATCCTTTATTGATTTATGTCTTTCCTCAGAACTATCATTTCTGGTTCTCTGTTTCTGGGCCCCACTGTAGGCAGGAGGCCCTGTTTCCTTGGCCTTTTATCATAGTTTTGTATGGCTCAGTTAATCCTTAATTCATACTAAAGTAAGAAAGTTTGTCCACCACCTCTCTTGGCAAAGAGGTGAGGGGCAGTTGGGAACCTCAGTTTGAGAGCTTAATCTTTAGGAAGAACACTTCAAATTTCACCTGAATGGGGAAATACCTTTTTGGAGATTCAGGTCCTTTTTCCTACCATTAAAATCACTCCCATTAGATAAATAACAGTGCCACTTATTACAAAATATCTTCTGCCTTTTCCTTAATTTTTCTGCTGCACAGACAATGAGTCTTAGTGGCAGAAGTAAGAGAATCACCAACCCTCAGTACGCCATAATCTTAGACATGGGGGCAGGGAAATAGGATAGTTTATGGGCTTGAGTTCTACCTCCAAATGTGGTCCACATTTCCCTCCATGCAGCGGTGTTAAGTGTGCAAGTTCTTTGACATTTCTCATATTAAGGGGTGCAATCTATTTCCCTTTACCTTGTATCTGGGTAGGCTTGTGACTTCTTTGACCAAAAGACTACAACAGAAGTAATGATATGTTACTTCTAAGGCATGATCACAAAAGGCCGTAAAACATCAGTATTGGCTGTTGGGAACAGTTTCTGGGAGCCCTGATGCCCCCATACTCTGAGAAAGCCCAAGCCACATGGATGCATGTATGATGTCATTTCATCATCGGGGATGAAGCTATCCTTGCCTGTGGTGTGTTCTGGTCTTATTAATTACTGTCTTATTGTCAAGTACAGATGTTTTACATCTGCTTGATAGCCTAAAAGAGAGAAAGAAACATGTATCATGCCTGCTAATGCCCTTCTTTCCAAGAGTAACCTAAATCCTGACTTTCTTCACCAAAGATTAATTTTGCCTAGTTCTGAACTCAGTATAAATGGAATCTTTCAGTGTGTGCTTTTGTTTCTGGTGTTTTCTGTGCAACATAATATTTCCAATATTTACATATGGTATTGTGTATTTTAGTAATCTATTATTTGGTATATAACCGAATTTGAAATTGAATGTGAGTTCTGAAATTAAATATGAGTTCCTTGGAAGCAGGGATCTTGCACTGTATTTGGTAGTTTACCCTCAGAGTTCAAAATAAATATTGGCTAATAAATTAACTTAGTATTTCTCTTCTAGTCTTTCTTCTTAACCTATATCCATATAAATAACACAAAATAGAGCACATTTCTGTCTTCTGGCACCACCTAAGGTAGTAACTTATTGTGCTGGTAGCTAAAAGATAATCTAAGTAGGTTTAGCAACTGAATACTTTTTTAGTGACTAAGTAGGAAGTTTGCTGACTTTAGACTTGTTATTTTCTTTTTTTTAGCAGTAGTAAAATCCTGTGAATCATCTGGTTCTAAATAGATCAAAGTATTATACTATGATCTAAGTACAAATTATGCTATTAGTAAAATAATACTTGAATTCTGAAAGTCTGATTTTTTTTTTTAAGATTTTACTTATTTATTCAACAGAGATCACAAGTAGGCAGAGAGAGAGGAGGAAGCAGGCTCCCTGCTGAGCAGAGAGCCCGATGCGGGGCTCGATCCCAGGACCCTGGGATCATGACCTGAGCCGAAGGCAGTGGCTTTAACCCACTAAGCCACCTGGGCGCCCCTGAAAGTCTGATTTTGAAAACTATTAGGTCTACCTTCACTTCTAGACCTAGTCTACATAGAAAGCATTTTTCTACTCTTTTATACTATTTTGTTTGCTATTTAATGCTGTGTATGTATTTATATTTTTCTAGTTTTATTGAGATATAATTGACATATAACATCGTATTAGTTTAAGGCATGCAATATAATGATTTTATATGTGTGTGTGTGTGTTTGTGTGTGTGTGTGTGTGTGTGTGTGTTTACCATAATAAGTTCAGTTAACATTCATTACCTCACCTGGTGACCTTTTTTGTGTGTGTGATAAGAACTTTCCAGGATTACTCTTGTAGCAACTTTCAAATATACAGTACAGTATTGTTAACTATAGTCACCATGCTGTGCATTAGATCCCCAGAACTTATTTATCTTATGACTGGAAATTTGTATTTTTGACCACGTTCACCCAATTTCCACCTCCCCCATCCTGACTTTTGGCAACTATCAGTCTGTTCTCTGTTTGTATGAGTTGATTTTTTTGTTTGTTTTTTGTTTTTAGATTTCCCCACATAAGTGAGATTGTATAGTAATTGTCTTTCTCTGTCTTATTTTACTTGACATAATGCCTTCAAGGTCGATTCATGTTATCACAAATGGCAGGATTTCCTTCTTTTTAATAGTTAAATAATATTCCATTGTGTGTGCATGGTGTATATATTTAATATATACAAAGAATATATGTGTATCTGTTAATCTGCATCACAACTTCTTTATCTATTCATCACTGATGGACCCTTACATTGTTTCCATGTCTTAGCTATGGTAAATAATTCTGTAATGAACATAGAGGGGCAGATATCTCTTTGAGATAGTGATTTCTTTTCCTTTGATTATATACCCAAAAGTGGAATTGCTGGATCATATGATAGTTTTATTTTTATTTTTTATTATTTATTTATTTATTTTTAAAAAGTTTTTATATATTTATTTATTCAACAGAGATCACAAGTAGGCAGAGAGGCAGGCAGAGAGAGAGGAGGAAGCAGGCTCCCCGCGGAGCAGAGAGCCTGATGCGGGGCTCGATCCCAGGACCCTGGGATCATGACCTGAGCTGAAGGCAGAGGCTTTAACCCACTGAGCCACCCAGACACCCCTTATTTTTATTTTTTTGAGGAAACTTCATACTGTTTTCCATCCTGGCTGTACCAGTTTACATTCCCACCAACAGTGCAAAATGTTCTCTTTGCTCCATATTTTCAATAGCACTTCTTATCCTCTTGTCTTTTTTGTTTTAGCTATCCTAACAGGTGTGAGGTGATATCTTACTGTGGTTTTGATTTGCATTTCCCTTATGATTAGTGATGTTGAGTACCTTTTCATGTACCTGTTGGCCATTTGTATGTCTTCTTTGGAAAAACATCCATTCTGTAGTTCTTCTGCCCATTTTTAATCTTTTTTTTTTTTTGGTTCTTGAGTTGTAGGAATTCTTTATGTATAATTTATACATACTATTAACAATATTAACCCCTTATCAGCATATGATTTGCAAATATTTTCTTTTTTTTTTTTTAAGGATTTTATTTATTCATTTGAAAGAAAGAGAGAGACAGAGAGACAGAGAGGAGGGAGAGGAAGAGGGAGAAGCAGACTCCCCACTGGGCTGGGAGCCTGATCTGGGGCTTGATCCCAGGACCTGAAGATCGTGACCTGAGCCAAAAGCAGATGCTTACCCACCCAGGTGCCCCTGATTTGAAAATATATTCTCCCACTCTATAATGTTTCTTTTCATTTTGTTGATGATTTCTAATGCCATATTTCAAGATTACATGCTTGTACTGCTATTTCAGGGTCTTTTAATTTTAAGCTGTTTCTATTGACTACCTGTTTCAGAGGCTCAGGATTTTTCTCTTCAACCCCATCATCTCCATTATACTGGCCAAGATACTCTTAGTATAGTAATATGACAATTGGTATTAAAGTTGTTAAATCAGTATTTAGTGTGCTAACATTTTTTACTGCTGAACTAGTAAATGTATGCAGCCTATAGTTCCTGTCTTTTTCATGGACAATAATCTTCAGCAAGGTGTTAAATATATATATTTTTCTTTTTTTTTTCTCCAGCTCTCCTGAGATATAATTGACATATCGTATAAGTTTCAGGTGTACAAAGTGATGATTTGATAGTTGTGTGTACTATGAAATGATTGCCACAATAATGTTAGTCCACACCTTCATCACATAGTTATCATTTTTTGTGTGTATGTATGTATGTGGTGGAAGAATTTTTAAGATCTACTCTCTTTGCAACTTTCAAGCAGAAAATACAGTGTTGTTAGGTATAATCACGGTCCTGTACATTAAGTACTTCCTTCCATGTAAAACTTTTCTCCATGGAATTAATAATTTCTTTTCCTCCTTTTTCATTTGCTTAGTGATAGCTATTCTTCCCAAATGCCTCAACAATGATAACTGTTCAGCAATGATTTCCTTTCTTTCTTGATTTATTTTTTCATTTTCGTGAAGAACACCTATTATTTTCCTTAAAAAGGTGTGTGGAGAGATAATACTATGAATTCTTTGAATCCTTGAAAGTGGCTTTATCTGATTCTTGATTGATAGTTGGGCTGGATATAGAATAATAGAGTAATAATTACCCCTGTGATTAAACCCAGGGAATACTTCCTCAAGTATGTTAATCATAGCATTTAAATAAATCATGATATTGGGGTGCCTGGGTGGCTCAGTGGGTTAAAGCCTCTGCCTTCAGCTCAGGTCATGATCCCAGGTCCTGGAATCGAGCCCCGCATCGGGCTCTCTGCTCAGCAGGGAGCCTGCTTCCCTCTCTCTCTGCCTGCCTCTCTGCCTATCTCTATGAAATAAATAAAATAAAATCTTAAAAATCAATCAATCAATCAATCAATCATGATGTCATTGTATTATGATTTTTTCCTTTGAATTTTGAAGGTATCCCTCCAGTGTCTTCTAAAACATATTGAACTTTTGAGAAATGCAGTGCTGTTCTGACTCCTATTCCTGTGAATGAGATCTGTATTTTTCTCTCTGAAGCTTTTAGGATATTCTCATTATTTATGGTTTTCTGAAAATTCATGAGAGTTCTTTAAGTAAGTCTTTGACCGTTTATTTTGCTGGCTACATAATGATCCCTTTTTGCCTATAGGTACATGTTTTCAAGTTCTAGGAAATTTTCTTGTATTTGATATAATCTCTTTTTCTTTGTTCTTTCCTTCTGGAACCTCTATTGGTTTGAAATTGAATGTAGTGGATATTGAGATTCATTCACAACATAGATTTCACCCCGTAAAGTCAGTCTCAACCAATCATAGTCAACTTACCCTTTGTGGAAGTCAGTATTTCAGGGATGAGCAGCCTAGGCTAGTTTGGGATAATAATAAATGAAGAGAAGCTTCCACAGTATTCTCGGAGAGATAAGACCAGCTTGCCTTGTGGCTTGCTATGAACAAAGAAAGCCTATGTTTTAGTTGCTGCCTATAGCAAATTTATGGCGCCAGAGGAACCAGACACAGTATCAGGGTAGAGCTGTGGGTAACAGAATCAGGTTAAGAGAATCTGGGACCCTAACAACAGGGAAAAACTGGAGCCCGCCCTGTCTCTCTCTTAAATAAAAATTGTCCTTATTTTTAATGCTGATTTGAGATGGGTTTTTCTTACTTGAAACCCAAAGCATCCAACTATAATATATTGATCTCCTTTATAAGTTTCTTAGACTTTCATGGATTTTATAAAAATACAGATTCTGGGGCGCCTGGGTGGCTCAGTGGGTTAAGCCTCTGCCTTCGGCTCAGGTCATGATCTCAGGGTCCTGGGATCGAGTCCTGCATTGGGCTCTCTGCTCAGCGGGGAGCCTGCTTCCTTCTCTCTCTCTGTCTGCTTCTCTGCCTACTTGTGATCTCGGTCAAATAAATAAATAAATTCTTTTAAAAAAAAATACAGATTCTGATCTGGAATGGGTCCTGTGAATCTGTGTTTCTGGCAAGTTCCCAAGAAATGCCAACGCTTCTGGTCTGTGGGCCATACTTTTCTCTCTGAAGCTTTTAGGTCTAGACAGATCTTATTTCCTTATATAGTCTCTCATTTCTCATATCTTTGACTTTTAAAAGATTGTTTCTTGGGAGATTTCCTTGTTTTAATATTTTTATTGTATTTCTTCAATTATCATTAAAAAGTTAAGATACCTTTCCTGTTGTCTGATTATTTCTTTTTTATAACATCCCATTCTTTCATAGATACAGTTATTTTCCCATCCCTCTGAAGATATTAAGTATGGCTTTTTTGGATAGCTTCCTTTTATACCCTATATTGTTTTGGTTGTTTTGTTTTGTTTTTTTTTCAGTTTATTTTTTAGAATCCCTCTTTCATATTAGATTTTCTCCATTTCTGGTGACCCTCGAATGCCTAGTCATATTTAAATGAAACTCTGAGGAGCTGATTGGTAGCTTTGTTTGTAGGCGAAGAGTGGACATAGCTTTGTTGGCTAGTGAAATTCTCAAGGTCAGCTGGATTTTCCACGAGGGAATCTCCAAGTATCTCTACGTAAAGTATTTTTCAAAGGAGTAGCTTCTCCAGTTAAGAATTTCAGTCTTCTGTGCCGAGACTGGAAGTAGTGTTGTTGGTGTAAACACTTGGCTACTGGTTTTCTGTAGGCAGAGTGGAGGAAGGAGGATAATTGACACACAGCTCAGCGTGTAGACATTTGCTTTCATGCCCTTATATTCAAGCCCAGCTCCTCTCAGAACAATACACTTTGTTCCTCTAGGGGATATAGAAGGAAGACAGATCCTTTAGCTGCCTTGAATGAGGGATGGGTCAAGTACATGGGAAATGTCCCACTTTCTGTAAACAAAGAACTCATACCTCCTATGTTTGGACCTACCTCTAAATCCAGACTTCTGTGTCACCAAGTGCTATGCTTCTTTAGGTTCAGCAGGGACAAATGGACTCATTGCGCTCTAGGATCCCTTTCTGCAGGCATTTAGGCTGTGATTTACTTAGCCCTGTGATGTCTGTTACCATCTTTCTTCTATTTCTGTATTTCTAGTCTTCATTTACTTAGTCAAACTTCGTAACCTTTGGAAACAAATGCATAAGGCCAAGTAACTAAATGCTTATTTATCTAGTAGATAAAGGTAATAATGGGTTTCACTGAAGGACATTTAAAAATAATTAAGCTCTAGAAAAAAAATTAGCTCTATTCCATTTAGTCTTAAAATAGATGTCAACATTTCCAAATTTATGCCATTTGAACTTGAAGCATTTCATAAAGCACAGTGCCTTCTAAGTATTATGAAGTAGAATGCTCAAATTATGAGGCCTGACACATTTGAGAATGAGAAGTTAATATTGTGGTGGCAGGGATAGGGTAGCTGAATTGAAGGGGAACAGGAGATAAGAATTCTGAACGCAGAATGTGAAGGGCCAGTTATGCCATCAGAAGACATCTGGGTTCCATTTGTATAGGTACATGATAGGTAGGTAATTGGGGGGGATCATCTTGAATTTTTGCACAAGGAATCTATATGATCAGAAATGTTTTTAGATCGATACCTTTGGCAGCAGGATGGAGGTGAGGGTGAAGGTAAAGATAGCAGCCAGATTGGTTGTAATTGTATTGATAAGATGTGAGAGTCTGAACGAAGTGGTGACAGAGAGAAACAGACAAATTGAACAACATTTAACAGGCTGAATAAGGAGTTGGACACTGGATATAGGGACAAAGGGAGGGGGGCAGAGGTATACACGCCTCTTACAGTATCTCTTTGCTTCACTTCTGATTTCAGCTGCACTGACGTTAGGTGATTTCTGTGCCCTCTGGAAGCAGAGGGAACACCCAACTTGTGTCCTACTCCCAGCAGCCCTTAACTTCTGGGAAATAAGAGTTTGTAAAAACGCTGGAGCCACTCATTTTTCATTGAGAAAATCTGCAAGCTTATTCCATCTGGTTCCTCAGAAAGTCCCACAGCAAGAACCCACTCAATAACACTCTCTTTACTGGCTCTCTCTCCTTCCTTGCCTCATGCTCCCTGATCTCTCACTCCTGCTTCCTAGGTTTACTTTCCAAATAGACTCTTTGTACTCATTTAGTGGTCCCAGATTCTGCTTTTGGAAGGACCTAGTCAAAGAAGGGAGGAGGATTAAAGGATAACTAGAAAGCATGACCGGATGGATAGGGAGGCAAGGACCAATGTAGGGAATGTTGGAAGAAGAACAAGTGACAACTGAATTTGGTTGAGGATACATTGAATTTCCAGTGTCTTTGGAATATTCTGCTGAAGAGGTATGGTAGGGAGAAGCAGGGTCTTCTTGAATCATCAGCATAAGGGCCGAGGAAGAGAATGAAACCACACAAGTAAAAAGACAGTTCAGGGACAGGATGTAAAATAAGGGGGGTGGACAAAACCTTGGAGAACACCAACTTTTTAGGGGTAGACAGAGGTAAAAATTGTGTTGTGTTCACTGTAATTTTTCTGGCTTCTAGGGAATGCCTGGCACGTGGTAATACTCAGTAAATATGTGTCCAGTGACTAAAGGAGACTGAGGTGGAGTGGACACAAGTCTGGAGACCCAGGAAAAGGGGGCCATATGCAGGAGAGAGCGTAGAAAGTAAAAAATGTCAAATGTGACAGTAGGTTCATCTAGCATATTGGCTGAGTTTGGTCAATGGGGGACTTTACTGTCTTCAATGAGAAGCGAGAGGGGCACATTCAAAGAACAGATGTCAAGGGGAATCAGTTTGCCCTCCTAATGGAGATGTGGATTTTGGCCAGATTTTTTTTTTTTTTAAATTATGATTTTGGAACTAACATAACTGGTTGAAGGAATTTGGAAAGTATGATAGAGTACAAAGTAGAAGATCAGTCAGTATCCCTCCATTCTTCCATCACTCCTTCCATAGCAAACACTGTTAACAGATTGGGGGCATTAGGTTGAACCACATGAAAGATTATGTAGGTCAAGAACAGTTAAGTGTTGACAACTTCCTAAAGTTTGAAGTCTGTTTCTTTGCAGAGAGATGACTGCTTTTTTAGGAGGTAGAGAAGGAAGGAAGAACATGTCAGACTAAGTTATGGGGTCTGCAGAATTTAGGCAAAGGTTTAAAGTTTTAGAATTTAGTCACTTTTTTTAGGGTGAGAACATCTTAAAATATCTTTGTAAGCTAAGAAGTAGAAGGAAGGTTACGACAACTGATGAGAGTTGTTTACTGGGTTAGGAATATGAGAATTGCCTTCCACTTTTTGATGTGGTACGTGCTTTTCTCTAGCAGTGCTGGGCAGTCGGGGGCTGCTAGATGGGGATTGCAAGGTGGCAGCTCCTGGAAAAACAGGCCCAAATTCTTTGCTGTGGTTGCGGGGGCCCAGGGAGCTTTCCCATTCTGGGCCTTGTCCTGTACTTGAACCCAAACAGCTTAGGACAGAACATGCTGAGGTTCTTATCAGGGATGGGATCACAGTTCAGGCCACATTCTGGGCTGTTATGTAAACAGGCTGTTTGAAGCAATTGGAGCCTCGACCTCAAGGTAGGAAGCAAGATGCTCTTGTTTATTTTTGGAGTGGAATTTTGTGGCCCAATCTGCAGAGATTTTGCTTCATCGTCCAGAACACCATTGGAGTACTGAGAAGCCAGAAGTGGATTCTGCTTCCAGATGTCTCTAGGGAGCCAACCACGTTTTAGATATTAAAGCTCATCCACCAGAGATTTCCTGCAGCACAAAGGTAAGCAGCAGAAGGACACACAGAAGAATTATAGTTCTTGTTTTATTTTTTAAAAAACAGTAGGACGATAGGTGCTAATTGAGTCTCCGGTATAGTAAAAAACAACAACAACAACAAAAAAACACAACAAAACAAACTAAACTGTAATTAGAAAGTCGGATGTCCTCTTCACGAATGAGAAATAAAGTATATTAAAACCAAAAACAACTATTATGAAAGAAGACCAAAATGTCTGCAGTGAAAGCCCTTATGCTGTCTGCTTATAACTCATGGACTCTTCAGTCACGGACTCGAGTCTCTTTCTTCTCAGGAGCTGGAAGCTGACAAAGAACTGAGCTTCAGTTGTGCTCTGGGTCCACAGGCTGAACCCTGGGAGGAATCCCCTCCCACGGCAGACGAGAAAATCATTATCCCAGAGAATCAATACACTGGATTCTTGCCTTGTATCTACTGTAGGGCTGCACCTTATAGTGGGATCTTCTTAAGGAGGTCCTTTTGATAACTGTTTTTGATTAAGACTCTTTTCATGAATTCATTTGAAAGTAACTAGGGTTCCAGGGTCTTGAGTTGTTTCTCTATTTTTAATCAAGGTCAAGCCAAAGGGCTTTACAATGTCTTCAATTTCAGGCTTTGGTTATCCCTCCTGCTCTGTCCCCTCCTCTCCCTGGGTCTGTGCCTTCACTTGAGAATAACTAATGTGGACATGGCCTTACTGTGTACCAGGCACTGGGCTAATTGTTTTACATGCTTTGATCCCCTTTTATCTTCAGCAACATTATAAGCAGATGTGATTATTATTCCCACTTCACTCATTAGGACACCAAGTTTTAGGAAGGGTAAATGACTTGGTCAGAGCCACACAGTTTCAGAACCACTTTAAACAGTGTGGTATCATTGCCAGGCTGCTCTTGCGAACATGACCAGTTTCTGTATGAACAGAGGGAGGAGGGAGCATGGAGAACAGGGTGTCTCATAGATCCCATCGAAGGGCAGTTCCGTGAGAACTAGCAGTTGCTGCTTCACTCTGGTGTATGGATGACTGACATTTCCAGCAATTCTGGGAGTTAGCATCTCTAAAATCTTGTTAGAAATAGAAAGATAATGATGCTTAAGGTTGCAAGGAATGCATAGCGAGTGATCTAACTGCCTGAAATGATCAGATAAATAAAAGAGTCTGTTTATATTTGTTTATATGACATACTTGGGAATAAATAGTGGTGGCCTCAGAATTTGGGACTCCCTTCTACATGTCACCTTGGAGACAGTGGAAGGAAAACACTAATGTAATGCCTGTTCCCAGGAATTTGTTTCCAATCACCTGATCACCTAGTTTTAAAGCTGGTCCAGAAAAGAAAAAGAAAGGCAATTAACTTAGACCCCAAATGGTAAATCTGACTGTCTTTCATTTATATTCAAGATCATTTCTCCCCACAACTTCCTAACTAATACATGTTTCAAGCAGGTCCAACCTGTCCCAGAATAACCGTGTTTTTGTTTTTTTTGTTTTTTTCATTTAGATTTTTCCTTATTCTGGGGCAATGGTGTCAGTGGTAGATGGACCCAGGATACTATGTTCTAGCCCTGGTTCTGCTCCCATTACTCTGTTACCTTAGGGAAGCTACTTAGTCATTTTAGACCTCCAATTCCTGGTGGGTTAAATCAGAGGTTTTTAATGGGGGAACCCATGGACTTTAAGTGGATTTGTGGTTGATATTCATAATATAAAAATTCCTTAAAGTTCTATGCAAGATTGTACATGTAGTTTGGAGGCTGAAGAGTCAATAGCTTTCCATGGATTTTCAAAGGTGACATGATCCCTATGAAATTAGGAGCTTCTGACTTCAGTGATCGTAACAAGTCCTTCTGTGGCCATTTTCTTTTCTTTTCTTTTTTTTTTTTTTAGTGAGTTCTGTTTACAAAGGATTCATATGGATTTTTTAAAAAGATTTTATTTATTTATTTGACAGACAGAGATCACAAGTAGGCAGAGGGGCAGGCAGAGAAAGAGAGGAGGAAGCAGGCTCCCCGCTGAGTGGAGAGCCGAATGTGGGGCTCGATCCCAGGACCCTGAAATCATGACCTGAGCCAAAGACAGAGGCTTAATCCACTGAGCCACCCAGGGGACCCAGAATTTGGATTCTTTAGAGATTGCCACAGTCCATTTAAGAACTGACTTGTGAGCCATGGAAACAGGTGCAAACCACTGTGGGGTTCACTTTTTGTACTGTCCTGGATCCAGTTGGGTGAGTCATTTGACTGGAACATCCAGAGGCTCAGCCTCAGGAGCTGGTTTGGGGAGGCATTGCCTATTGGTTTAGTGTTAGATGCACATTCCTGATCTGTTAAGAAGGTATTTTTGGAAGTAAGTGAGACACAAGTCAATCTTCAGTCATAGCCAAACATCCAAAAGTCAAAGAGCATGGCTAACAAACATAAAAACCAGCTAGCAAAATTAAAATAAAACAAATGAAAAAACAAGAATAATAGCTGTCCTATTTCTTAGCTTCTTACACTATCATTTGCTGTTTTATTTCTTCTGTTTCTTTACGGATATTCCCACAGTTTGTACACCTACAGCAATATGTAGATATATATGTGCTTGGTAGCTTGGTGTAAAGAAACACTCAGAAATTGGAGTTGGAGTTCATGCCTTGGCTGCCTGTAATAACCATAACAAGGAATCCTGGATTAAGAGGTGGCAAAAAGGAAAACTAGCTCAATAGCCATGAGAATGCCCTGTTTGCACAGAATCCCGCCTGGAGCTCCAGAGTAATTTATGCACACAAAGGATAAAAGAGAAGGTGTGGTGTAAAGATAATGTGCCTAAATTTTATCTACCAGATCATTGAGGTCTGCTAGCTGACTATAACTACTGCAGTTAATAAGGTGGGACTTACACTTGGACTTATCTGTGGTCTTGGAATCTTCAGGAAGAAGCTACAATCCATGACAATCCAGAAATTAGACATCAGAGATCCAGCAGATAAACCTGCAGAGCCCAAGTTTGATCTGTTGCAAGTTTATACTTGGGTTTTGGAAGATGCTGAAGTTTGTATTCTCCATTCAAGTAGATTCCATTCTCCATGCCATATTTACAATGAACTCTGGTACCATATTGGTTTCCCAATCCACCCAGGATGTGTGGCATGCACTTAGTAAACATTTGCTGGAGTAAGAATCCCTCACATCAGAGATGGTCAGTGGGTGAGCCTTAATTGTTTCATGTTCTTGGGATGGCCTTGATTCATTCAATACATAAAGTATTCCAAGTTATTGCTCAATGAATCTCTTCTTGGCTTTCTCAGTTCTCTAGGTGTCTTTATAATTGACCCAGTAATATCTATGTATTTTTATTTTTCCTAGTTGAAACACTTCAAGAAATGCCAGGCAATGATATGTTACGTGTATTAGCCCACTTACCACAAGTTGTGTGTGTGTGTGTGTGTGTGTGTGTGTTTATGGTTGTATGATTCTAGTAAATGTGCAACAGGCAGAAGAAGACTGTCAGTTTTGCTTTTACAAAGTGAAAAGGAGGTAGGAGTTCTGTATAATTGGAAGTAATGGGAAACTCTAGAAGTTGTGAAACTTGGATCTCCCTTCAACTTTGGAGTGAACTATATTCTAAGTATGGATTTTTGGTCAGTGGATTTATCTGCTCATCAGAATATGCTGGGATGAATTTCCTGGCTCCAGGAGGACTGGATCCAGTAGATGGAGGAAAGCAGTCAATATTATGAGACTCCTGCTATCTCAAAATGACAACCCATTAGCCTTTTCAATAGTGTTATGTCATGAAAGGTCCTCTAGACACACATCAAAGGAAAACTGTAGGTGCTTTAATATCTGAACAAAAAAATTGCAATTCCTTGAATTTATGTAATCTCTAAGAAACGTATTAAGAGCCGAAAGGAAGTACTGTGAAGATCCTGAATTACAGAAGGGGTGACTGTTTCTTCACTTGTTCTTCTCTCCTAGGTGGAAATTCTAGTAAACAAGGCAAGGAAATTTTAGTAAATGAGGGTAAAGAGGAAAAGAAACAAGTTTGAAAATCTGTGAAGTCAATTTCAGAAACTATCAGCAAACCATTATTCTACTGGTGGAGATTTCTCTGATAAAATAAACCTCTCTTAAAGAGTTGTAATCCCTGGGGCGCCTGGGTGGCTCAGTGGGTTAAGCCTCTGCCTTCGGCTCAGGTCATGGTCTCTGGGTCCTGGGATTGAGCTCCACATCGGGCTCTCTGCTCAGCAGGGAGCCTGCTTCCCTTCCTCTCTGCCTGCTGCTCTGTCTACTTGTGATCTCTCTCTCTCTGTTAAATAAATAAATAAAATCTTAAAAAAAAAAGGGTTGTAATCCTTTTGTGAAATAGTACTGTGTGATATATACTAATTAAAGTCTCTCACCATGTGAGCAGACAGTTTATGAGGTTGCCACACAAAATACTTAATGTAGGGAAAAGGATTTCCCTTACAAAAAACAAAATGTTGCTTGGATAAGTATTATTTGGAACCCTAATTGTGTCCCTTCAAGAGGAACCTGGTTTGGCCAGTGATCATCCCACACTTTAATTTATCTTCCAGAAAGCCATAGTAGTTCCTTTCCTGGTAAACTTATTTTTTTGAAGATTTTATTTATTAGAGAGAGCAAGCACAAGCAGGGGGAGCAGTAGGCAGAGGGAGAGGGAGAAATAGGCTTCCCACTGAGCAGAGAGCCCCTTGTGAGGGCTCAATCCCAGGACCCTGAAATCATGACCTGAGCTGAAGGCAAACACTTCGCTGACTGAGCCCCTCAGGAGCCCTTCCTGGTAAACTCATTATTTTTGAAACATAAGATACATACAGAAAAGATTATAAATCCTAAGCATATGTCCTCATAAATTTCCCCAAAGCGGGCATTACCCTGAAAACAATATCCATTATCCGTGTAAGAAGCACTGGCTACGTCCCTGTGTCCTTGTGCCCCATCCCACTATTCTGACATCCATCCACATGGATTAGTTTTTCTTCATTTTGAACTTCATATAAATGGAACTATACTGTACATATCATTTTGTGTTTGACTTCCTATCACGTTTGTGAAATTCATCCAAGATGTTACATGTTTCAGTAGTTCATACTTTTCATTGTTGTGTACTATTCCATTATATCAATACAACACAATTTATCCATTCTACTGCTGGTAAATGTCTGAGTTGTTTCTGATTTGGGGCTATTAACATTCTTGTAATATATCTTTTGTTAGACATAGTACTCCTTTATGTTGAGGAGTAGAATTTTTGGATCATAGAATATGCACATTTTACCTTTAATAAATAAGCTAAAGAGTTTTCCAAAGTTATCATTCCAGTTTACAATTCTTTCTACAGTGTGTGAGGGTTCCTGCTGTTCCATACTCTCACAACATTGGGTCATTTTAATTATGATAGTGGTTGTTCAATAATGTCTTGCTATGGCTTTAATTTGCACTTATCTGATCAGTGATGCCTAGCAAATCTTTATATGACTATTGGTCATTTGGATATTCTCTTTTATAAAATGTCTATTCAAGTCTATTGCCCATTTTAGAAATTATATTATCTCTTTTCCTTATTGATTGGTAGGCGTTCTTTATGTATTATTGAAGAGTCCTTTTTTTGTATATGTATTAAAAATATCTTCCACTCAATGTCTTTCCTTTTCGTGTTTTAATGTTATCTTTTGATGATGCAGGTTCTTAATTCAAATGAATTCCAGTTTACCAATATTTAACCTTACTACTTGAGCTTTTTGTGCCCATTCCAAGGGAATAAAGATACTCACTAGTAGCTTCCAGAAACTAGACTGTTTTACCTTACACATTCATGTGTCTGATCTACATGATATCCAGCTGGAAAAGTCCTCCAAGTTTGTTTTTCTTTAGGATTTCTTTGGGTATTCTTGATCTTTTGCATTTTCTTCTCTGTTAGAGAATGAGTGTATCAATTACCATGAAAAACCTGTTGCAAATTATGATTGGAATTGTACTGATTATAGATCATTTGGAGAGAATTTATATCTTATGATATTGAGTCTTCCAATCTATGAACAAGATCTGTTCTTCCCTTTATTTGGGCATTTAATTTCTCTCAGTAGTATATTATAGTTATCTGGAAGTTTGCAATATACACCCATGATTTATCAGTGTTTAATAAAAACTTAATATGAAATATGTGTCATATAAATTCATAGTTCTACCCCTTTCTAGAACATTTATCACTTTCACATTTTATGTTTTTCTTTTTTATGTCACAATTATTGGAATATACTTCACATGAGTAAAATTCACCCTTTTTATATATACAGCTCTATGTGTTTGACAAAGACAATCATTTACTACCACAATCAAGATATAGAATATTGCTATCACCACAAGTACCCTAAATAGTTCCTTGTGTGTCTTTATGATCAACAGTCTCACCCCAGCTCTTGGCAACCAATGACGTAATGTTTGTTTTCAATATCTTAAGTATTTCAGAGTGTCATCTAGATGGAATCATACAGTTAAATAAAGCATTTTGTGGGGCACCTGGGTGGCTCAGTGGGTTAAAGCCTCTGCCTTCAGCTCAGGTTATGATCTCAGGGTTCTGGGATCGAGCCCTGCTTCAGGCTCTCTGCTCAGTGGGGAGCCTGTGTCCCCCTCTTTCTGCCTGCCTCTCCGCCTACTTGTAATTTCTCTCTCTGTCAAATAAATAAAATCTTTTAAAAAAAAGCATTTTGTGAGTGACTTCTTTTACATGGTATAATGCTCTTGAGATTTATGCATGTTGCTGCATGTATCAGTAGTTCATTCCTTTTTATGACTGAGGAGTATTCCATTGTGTGGGTCCATTACAATCTGTTTATCTATTCACTGACTGATGGACATTATTTAAAGTTTTTGGTGTTATGAATAAAACCACTATGAACATTCTGTAGAGGAATTTGTATAGACATACATTTTTATTTCTTTTGCAAAATACATATCTCATAAAGATCTTGTGCCTAGAATAAATAAAATACTTTCACCACTCAACAATAAGAAAATAACTCAATTTAAAAATGGAAAAATGTTTGAACAGACATATGTCAGAAAATACATGGATGGAAATAAGCACATGAAAAGGTACTCAATGTTATTAGTCATTAAGAAAATATAAATTAAAACCTCAATGAGATATTGCTTTACACTCTTTGGTTAAAATTAAAAAATAAAAACAACAAAACCAAATTCTTATGGGTACTGTGAAGGACTGGAACTCTCTTACATTGTGGATGGGAATGCAAAATGTGCAACCAGTTTGTTTTCATTCATTTCAATGAAATGATACCACAAGATATTACTGTTTTGCACATAATATCAGTAACATTAACAAAATTAATATTAGTTATATTTACCCACACATTTACAATTTCCATTGCTGCTCATTTCCCCCCAGTTTCTGTTTCTGTCTGGTATTATTTTCCTCCTACTTAAACAACGGTAGTACTTCTCTTAGTGCGAGGCTGTTGGTGACTCTGGTTTTGGTTGTCTGGAAATGTATCTATTTTGCCTTCAATTTTGTAGGATATTTTCTTTGCGTATATAATTTGAGGCTTGTGGTTTTCTTTTAGTACTTGAAATAATTTGTTCCACTGTCTTCTGGCTTCCATCATTTCTGTTAAGAAGTCAGTCATAAATCTCTTTTTTTTTCTTTTTTTTCAAAGATTTTATTTATTTATTTGACAGACAGAGATCACAAGTAGGCAGAGAGGCAGGCAGAGAGAGAGAGAGAGAGAGAGAGAGGAGGAAGCAGACTCCCTGCAGAGCGGAGAGCCCGATGCGGTGCTTGATCCCAGGACCCTGGGATCACGACTTGAGTTGAAGGCAGAGGCTTTAACCCACTGAGCCACCCAGGTGCTCCTGTAAATCTCATTGTTAATGTGACTTTCTTGAATCCAGACCTCTGAGTTTTATTTAAAAAAGGTGGGGGATCTTATTTAAACCTTAAATGATCCTCATTTTTTTTTTTTTAATAAGAAGGAAGAATATGCTCAATATGTGTTTCAAACTTAAAAGAGAACAATTGGTGGGTTCTTTCATCCATGAATATCTGCCTAGCTTCCCAAGCACTTTATTTTTTATTTATTTTTTTAAAGATTTTTTTAATTTTTTGACAGAGAGAGGGAGCACAAGCAGGGAGAGTGGGAGAGGGAGAAGCAGGCTCCCCACCAAGCCGGGAGCCCGATGTTGGACTTGATCCCAAGTCCCCAGGATCATGACCTGAGCCGAAGGCAGATGCCTAATGACTGAGCCATCCAGGTGCTCTTCCTAAGCACTTTAATCTTGCTTAGTTTCACAGAGTCCTCCGAGATAGGGAGTAGCTGATTTTCTAAATGAGGAAGATGTAGAGTATAACGCTTACATGAAGCCCCCCCAGGGAGAAGAGCTGGACAACTGAGAGTAGAACCCTGCAATGGAACTTCAGTTTTCAGGTGCTAAAGCTTTCCCTCCTCTAGAGTATGATAATGACCAAGTCTCTCTTACTACAATAGAGTAACAGAAGTAACTTCTTCATTTTAATGTATTTTTGGGTTCACATGGAGAAACTAACAGAACTGAGTGGACTGTGGACAGGCTGCCTTTGTGAACACACAAGGACCAGGAGAGAGAGTATACAAAGCCATTGACTAAATGATGCTGCTGTTGACAACCTCTGTCTAGTTTGTCTATACTCTGGAGTCCTGGCATTAATTATATAAGCTAACTTCAATGGATCAGAGTTTCTTATTCTATATTTCTTAAGGAAAAATATGAAAAGATCTATAGAAACAGGAAGAAAGGAGATAAATCAAACCCATCTTGGTTTGGTTTGCTTAACAAAGCCTGTTATTTATGGTGATGGCCCAGAATGCCCTATATACAAAATTGGGAACTTTTACTCTGAAAGCTCATTGTCCTATATACCTCCATAGAAAGTTTGATCATTTATGAGGTAAAATTAAGTTTTTAGAAGTGAAAAAACTTTTACTTCCTTGTCATTTGGGTGTGTTTAGTGGAGTGATGGGGAGAGATGAAATAGTAGGGTATTCTATGTGAGTTTTATTTCACTGGTTTCATTGTATACTCCTCTCCGCTTCTTATGTCAGGTCTTTCTATTGACACAGTCAGGGGTAACCATTCATTTTTCAGTAGTACTTTGTATTAGTTGGGGATCAGAACTCAGTGTGGACCAGAAACCCGCTTTGAAGAAGGACAAATGAAATATTTGCGAAGTGCCTGTACTCCTGGCACTGCTTCCTGGGCCCAACTCGTTTATTGTCGTTGAGCTTCATTATTTCAAAGAGGTTCTTTTTCTTTTTTTTCCCCCTTTCTTAAAAGAACCCTCCCCCCCTTTTCCGTGTTAGCTTTCATTGTCAGCTGAAATTCTTTCTATCAGCTGCTTCCAAGAATGTCACTTTGGTGGTCAGTCCAGATCCACTTAGAGGGAGTGGAGTCATGTCGCTGTCTTAAATACTCCCTGATCTTTCTTGCAGCTTCTCAGAGCTCACGGTCACTGCAGAGAGATAGGTTGGAAGGCACAATGCTTCTTTATCAGAGAGGGATTTTATTTCTATAAGAAGTAGCTTTTTCATAGGGGTTCAAAAAAAGTACTTAGTTTGAACAGAACACCCCCTTAGAATATGGATTACTCACATAGAAATATGTGAAAAAATCTATGCCCCAAATAGAGAAGACTTTTTAACCAAAAGTAAGATATGTTTTATAGTTTTATGGTCATTAGGTTTTAGAGATACAGAGATATATTATGATATATGGGTGGAGAGTTTCAGATAATTTAAAGAGTGCGTTAGTTATTAATCCTTGTGGCAGTTCATAGTGAATCTCACACCCAGCATCTTATCCAGGGCTTCTGTCAATGGAAGATATACATTTGGGATCAAGTTTAGGCTCAGATTTTGCAGGCTGCCTGGATCTGTCTTGGGCAACTAAAATACCTTAACTAGAGTTGGGACTATCCCAAGCAAACCAACTGAAGCAGGGAGAGTTGTGTGTGTGTGTGTGTTAGGAAGAGAAGTGTATCCCATGTATTACATGAATTCCTGAAGCCAACTAAGTTAAGTTAGCAAAGGTAAAGAGAGCAAAGTGAAGTGGGTGATCCTTTAAAAGCATGCTTATAAAAAGCTTACAGATTTTGGAATCAGAGAGAGCTGGTTTGGAAGCAACCCTTCCACCTACAATTTGCAGAATCCCAGACAAGCTCTTTCACTCCTCCGAGTGCCAAAGCCTTGGTTTCAATATCAGAGAACTATTGATCATGAAGAAGAAGATAAAGGCAATAAAGAAGTACAATAAATCTAGGGAAGAGGAGGTAGGAAGAGATAAGGAAGATAAAAATTGGAAGGTGGAGATGAGGAGAAGAAAACGTTGTGACAGGTAGAGACACCATCTGAATAGCATGATGCCTGACATAGAGCACACACTTATAAATCAGCATTGCTGTTACTGTAATTGTAAGTGTCCTGTTATTGTAATTATGTTTCTACATGTAGATCAAAACACATAATTTCAGCTGGCCCATGACTGCAGCTATGGGGTATTTTGACACTAAACTTTTGAACTGTTTTCAAATTAGTCTTGCAAGGTCAGGAGCATTTAAATGTTGACTTTTAAAGAGAAATTACTTAGACCTCTTACCTACATTTAAAATAATTCCAAGATGAACTCCTAAATAAATAAATAAAACAAAAACAATAGTTCTCTGTAAAAGCAAGAGGAATGTCAAAGAAAATCAAAGTCAAGGTCCTCTTCAATCTTTACCTGGTGTGCTTTTTTTGGTAAGTATTTTCTGAGTTCTTTGACATGATAGTAACCTTCTAGAGGTTATTCCGTCCTCTGATTTTTAGACAATTTTCTTTAAATAGGAGATCCTTCCTTTGTTAAGATTTCTATAATTCTAAATTGTGAAGGCATGGTATGATTAAGTTTAAAGGAGCATGTGAACAATTAGGAGGGAATTTGGCTTGTTTAAGAAAAAAATCAGTCTATTATTGAGTAAAAGACATTGGTGAGGAAGAAAACAATTAAATAAGTGACTGAAGCGCCCTAGGGAAATATTAGCTTACAGGGACTTCTTGTGCAGTCAGTCAAAACAGGCGACTGATGCAGTGACAGGCTTTACAGGAAACATTAAAAAGCCCAGATGGCTCAAGTTTATGTTTACAGAGAAGCTGGGAAAGGCAGTTAAATCCTGCGAGTGCCACTCAGTTAACTCAGAAGATTTTTAGTTCTGAGGACAAGAGCAACGTTGAAAACGGTTGGGACAGACTGGAAAAGAAGGGCAAGGAGAAGAGGGCAGATAAGATGAAAAGATGATGAGGCTGAGAAGGATAATGGGGAAGATGAAGAAGCAAAATGAATGTAGAAAAGAGAAAGAAGAAGGAAGATGGAGATGGGCTATAAAAAGAACAAGGTGAAACAAGACCTGTAAGCACACTCTGGTGTGTTCTGGTAACTCACGTCTCAGTTTTAATGTTTTTGTGTTTTATTAGAATTAAATGGTTTGGGGACAAAGGGAAAGGGCGTATTTTAGGCGGGTTCAGGTCTGCACTATTCCGTTTGGTAAGGCAGAACCTGGTTGTGGTGGGGAATTGTCCTCTATTTATAATACAACAGTGACTTTGATGATGCATTTAGAATGGCTTCAAGATTCTTCTGCAATGAGGTTTATATGGTTCTGTGACAAAAAAACATGAACCAAATTCCACCAAAAAATATGTCTATGAAGTGTGACATTAGACTATTTACATAATGGCTTCTCTTGCCAATGGTTGGAGTAAAATTAAATCCCAGAGAATGAGGTGAGCATTCATAAACTTTGAGGAAGTAGAATAATAATTCTATTGTTTACACACCTAATAATGACATAAAGTAGTTTGATCTTCTGACTTAAGAGCAAGGTTTCCCAACAGTAGCAATAGTGACATTTAGGGGCACCTGGGTGGCTCAGTGGGTTAAAGCCTCTGCCTTCGGCTCAGGTCATGATCCCAGCATCCTGGGATCGAGCCCCGCATCGGGCTCTCTGCTCAGCAGGGAGCCTGCTTCCTCCTCTCTCTCTCTGCCTGCCTCTCTGCCTACTTGTGATCTGTCTGTCAAATAAATAAATTTAAAAAATCTTAAAAAAAAATAGTGACATTTAGACCGAATGATTCTTCCTCATGAGAGGTTGTCCTCTGCATTGTAGGATATGTAGCATCCTTGACCTTGACCTCTACCCAACAAAGGCCAGTAGCTCCCTGCCCCCCAGAGTTGTGACAATCAAAAATGTCTTCCGACATTTCCAAATGTCCTCAGTGGCCAAAACAGCCCCCAGTGGAGAATTACTGTTCTAGAAGCACAGATCAAAGTTTACCAGTTCCCTATATCAAGAAAAAAAAAAAAGCTGGATAGATTTAAATGAAGATATCCTATAACTGCACACCCTTGAAGATTTTTCCAAAACATTTCTGCAAGTGTTCTTTCTTTCTTGTTCATATGTATTCCTTGGGAGAAAATTAAGGGAGATGATATTATACCTCTTTTCCCAAGGAAACTGAGATACAGAGGAAAAGTAGGTCCAAAGCACATAATGTCTTAGTTTGGGTTCTCCCAAAAGAAGACTCTGGGACAAGGGTCTTTTGCAAGTAGTTTATTTGTGCAATGGTCCCAGGAAACCTCAGCTGGGGAATCAAAAAAATAAAGGAGGCAACCAAAAGATTAAACAATTCACTATTGCACTGAACTGAGGTTTAATCTGTCTGGACAACTCTGAGGCCAGGGTAAAACATGCACCTCAAAGTTATCCCTTCTGGGAGTAAGGAACCGGAGTATTTATGTACTGACTCATGTGGGTAATTGATTAGGGGCCGATCCCAGGTTAAGGATGTATTAGAATAATGGCGTCCTCTCCCAAAGATGTCCACATCTTAATCCCTGTGAGGGGCTATTACTTTACACGGAAAAATTGACTTTTGCAAGGTGATTAAGTTGTGGACCTTGACTTGGGGAGATAATCCTAGATTATCTAAGTATGTCCAATATAATCACAAGGGTCTTTATAAGTGAAAGAAGAAAGAAGAGAATTAAAGTCAGAAGGAGAGGTGACAGTGGTGTCAGTGTCACAGATGCAATTTGGGAAGGACTCATTAGAGGCACGAACCTAAGATGGTGGAAAGCCTCCAGAAGGTGGAGAAAGCAAGAAAATGAACTCTTTCCTAGAGCCCCCGGAAAGAAATGGAGTCCTGCTAACATCTAGATTTTATCCCATTGAAACCCTTTTCAGACTTCCATCCTGAAGAATTATATGATATTAAGCACGCATTTGCTTCAGCCACTACATTTGTGGTAATTTATTACAGAAGGAATAGGAAACTAAGAAAGATTTTGGTACCAGAATCTGCTGTAACAAATAGGTAGACATGGCTTTGAAATTGAGCAGAAGGAAGAGGCTGGGGGAATTTTGAGTAGAATGATAGAATTTATAGTTTTTGAGTCCCAGTTCAGTATCTATACTACTGTACCATGAATGTTAAAGGAAGTCACAGAATCACTAATCTAAGAAAAATTTCAGTCAGTGTCCAGTGAAAAACTTTTATACCTGATTGTTCAATGGAGAAATTGAATGTGGAAACTAACTACAAAGGTGTTGGAAGAACTGAAAATGCCGACAGAAAGTTGAAACAGCTCAGAGGTTAACAATGTCAGGAAGCCGCTCCCACTTATAGGTGTGTGACCACAAAGGCAGGAGGTGGTATCCTCAGAAGCCAGGGGTCACATGACAAGGACTAGGACACTACCTGTCCACCTCTATACATTTCTGAATTATTGTGTCGAATAATTTGCCACTGATGACCCATTCTGCTGGAGGATAACAATGATGATTCATCTAAACATGTAAGAATAAGTTAACATGTGGTTACTATTTTTAGTAGTTATTTCACCTCCTTAATTAGGTTGAAGAGCTTTGGAAACATAGAAAGAATAACCCATTGTGGTTAAAATTTTTCTCCGGTCCACACACAATGTACATGATTCTCATTCATTCGCTGATTCATCAGTTCATTTATTGATTAATTAATGGAACACCACCTTGTGCTGGTTTTTGATGAAGAAGTAAATGAAAGTGATGAGGTCCTTCATGTTTATGAGAGAAGTGCAAAAGCCGTGAGTTAGGCACATGCTTAGAGGATTCCAGGAAATGGAAAGGATCTCTTGCATTCTGGGCTGGGGCATGTGGAAGGGGAGTAAGTGTCCCGTTACTCATTTGCTCAAAAACCCCAGAATGATTTCTTAGAAGAATAACATCTCTAGAGATGAGTAGGGAGAGGGACAGTAAATAAAATCACTGGTGCCTGGTTTTTTTTAGTTGATTCTTGACTGTCTCAGGGTAAGGCACAGATCATCTTTGCATTCTTGGAAGTCTGTTAGGCACTGGGAGCAGTTACCATCTATTTTGGTTGAGCTTATGAGCTTCTTGAAGGAATCTGACACCTGAGGTTGGTTCTCTTCCCATCCAAGCCTGGTTGCTCACTTTAGTTACACTCCCATAGCAGATAGATCTTGGAGGAAGACATTATTAATAAAGCTTGTTTCCATCAGCATCTAATGATAAGAGTATTTACAAAGTTATAGGAGGTTGAGGAAAATAAACAGGATGTATTAACATTGGGAAGTTACCACCCCTAGATCTGAATGGGCAAGGGAAGGAGAAGTTACCAGAAGAGGAAGGGCCCATAGCTGTAGCTGTGTTCTGGGAGAGGGGCCACCCAATCAAATGCGTGACCTTTCTCAGAAGAATGCAACCACTGCCTGCATGTGGCATTTTTACCGTAAGCATCTTTGCTGCAAGCATTTGCACTGCAAACATTTTCGCCACAAACTTTTTCGCTGTGTAACTTACTGGCTGTAAGGCAGTTTTGCTATAAAAGATAAAATGACCCAAACCAAAAGACCGGCATTCATTAAGAAGAACATAATGAAACATAAAAATTAAAAAACAAAATCAAAAAAGACTTGTGAAATATAAAGTACTTGGATACTTTAAAAATATGTATAGATTCAGGGCCATTCTGCATGAATAACTGATTTGATACTGTGGATTGAAAAGCACTTGTTTTGAAAGTCTTGTCATTGATAATAGTAGACATTTTTTTTTGCTTGTTGATTTGTCTCCTTGTTCAGCGTCTCACTTTTTCTTTTTTGCTGAAATTTCTTCCTTCATTAGGAGAGATATCAGTTTCCGGATGCTAGGATGCATCCTTGTTCCTGATCTTTGCATTGTGTATGAAAGCCTTGTACGCTGATGTTTGTTCATGGAATATTGTCACATGTCTCTTGATAGACATTCCAAAGTTGTGTGTGAAGTGGGGCTTAAAGCTCTGCACCACTCTATAGACCACGATGAGGGTTAAGATGTGTATAATATAAAAATAGGAGTATTGCGTCAATGGCGAAATGAAACCATCAGCTAGTTGGTGACCCCAACAAATTGTCAAGCCAGACTGTCATCCAGTTCTTTATTTCAATCTTTTATGGAAGAACTGCCTTATAGCTAATTAGTTATGCAGCAAACTGTTTGCAGTGAAAATGCTTGTGTCAAAGATGTTGATGGTGAAACTACCCTGCTTGTTCAGTGCTCCTCTTTGGTTAGACCCCACTGGAAAGCAGAGAGCAAAGCTGCCTGATGGTGCAGTTCATAGAGGTCAACTTCAAGGGCAGTGGGAAAGGGGGCACAATGGATCTGAAGGAGAATATCCAGGTCATAATCATCTGGAGCAACACTAACTTTGTCTTAACAATAATTCTTCCAACAACCAAAATAATTTGAGTTTGTTCCTTTAGAAACAAGCCAGAATTAAGCTGGGGGGAAAGGGGAAGGTTTGCTGTATAGTTGAATAGTATGAATAAAATTGCTCTGAGGTGGGATGCTGCCAGTGAATCTTCCTGATATGAAAACATTTTCTGAAGGCTTTTACAAGTAAACAATTGATTTGTCATTTAAATAAATATTACTAATTTTTTAAAAAATGGCTTTTAAAAAATTTTAAGACATACCTCCAAAGGCCTGTCAATCCTTCTTTGCCTGTCCAGAGATGACTATAATTCACCTTGCTTTAAGAAATATTCTTTGAATGCACTTATTACTATCCAGTTGGCTTCCACAAACGCAATCTGACTAGCAGGGATTTTCTATAGTCACATGTTTGTCTCTGGTATGTCCATTATGGACATGACAACAGCTATTACATAAGCAAACCATAGAGGGTCTGATTTCTCACTTGATCTTGTATATTATTTCTTTTCCTTTGTGTTAGCTCTTCTGCACCTGTGTTTGAGTTAACTCTTGGCTCTGAGGACATTTGGGGGATGATTAGAATATTTAAAGAGCAGCGAGTAAACAGATCTTATAATTAGTTGATTGCCTGCGTAGCCAGACAGAAGAGATTGTTGTATTGTTACAGGAGCTCAAAGGAAGCACCCCTTGAGAACCTAATAAACTTCTACCTTTTCAGACCTGACCTGATCATTTGGCATCAGAGACCACGGGGTCATGCACAGGACAAAAAGCTTCCTCTAGAACCTTTGTTGGAGGTAATTTGTTTTGAATGGGCAAGTGTTAAGCTGGTGGATTTAGTCATTGAGAGGACTTGAGAAATGGATTGGACAGGATTGAGAAGGTGGCATTTTATTTTGTCTGTTGGGATTGAACTTCATTTCATGCTTCCACCAGCCAGAATAACAAGGAGGAGGAAGGATGAGAATAAAAGGAGAAGGCCATACAGACAGCCAGAATATCGAATATAGATGGAGTTAGATGCATTCCCCTCACTGTCTTTAACTCTCTTTTGGTGCTCCTGTCATTTCTTGAACTTCCCTGTCATAGTTCTGACACCACGCACTGTGATCACTTAGTTTTCCTCTCTTGTTCTCTTAGACCAACTCTTCTAACAGAACTTTTTTTTTTTTTCACAGATTTTATTTATTTATTTGACAGATAGAGACCACAAGTAGGCAGAGAGGCAGGCAAAGAGAGAGAGGAGGAAGCATGACCCCCCTCTCCCCCCAAGCAGAGAGCCCGATGCGGGGCTCGATGTGGGGCTCAATCCCAGGACCCTGGGATCATGACCTGAGCCGAAGGCAGAGGCCTAACCCACTGAGCCACCCAGGCGCCCCCTAACAGAACTTTTTACAATGATGGAAATGCTCTATATCGACCCTGTGTCTCTTGAGTACTAGAAATGTGGCTAGTGTGACTGAGGGACTGTAATTTTAATTTTACTTAATTTTTATTAATTTAAATTACATAGCCACATGTGGCTAGTTGCTACCATATTGGGCACCAGAGTTCAATATGATATGCTCTGTGAGGGTAGGGACTAGGTTGGTCCTTATTGTGTGCCTGAACAATAGTAGAGAATCAAGAAATATTTGTGGTCTGTAGCATGGAAAGAAGGAAGACAGAGAGGAAGGAAGGACAGCACAATCTCACAAGAGGGCAAGTGTATGTCTGGGAATTTAGAAAGATGGGCAACGCTGGGACTGAGTACCTCTTGGCCTGGAGAAGTTATTTTTTGCTCTATAACAATAACTTGAAAGTACTAATTCTGAGGAGCGATCTGGAGGATGGAATCTCAGTTTAAATGTTCATTAGCCCTCTTTCTCCAGAGTCTGCAACCTATTTTTCCCCAAGCTTTCACATGTGATATAGTTGAGTGCTTTTTGAGATGCATTATCATCTAGAACTCTGTGGGGATATGAAAAGTCACTCCCAACAAGTTGGTGGCTTAAACAGGGTGTCCCATGAGAAGATCAAACATCCAGGATGTGTGGTGGCTCTGGCTCTTATAAACTGTGTGACATTAACCCCTTCATCTCCTTGCATGTCAGTTCTACCTTTATAAGATTGTAGGGTAAAATGAGCTAATTCACTTTATTTTTTTTTAAATGAGCTAATTCCTAACATCCCTTTTAGTGCTGACATTATAAAAATGTAGCAGGATACTTGTTGGCCTTTAAAAAAGCAGAGCCCTTTAATATAACTTTATTTATAAAATGCATGTTCTTAGTTGTCCACTGGTCATTATGAAGCCTTTTTTAGTCTGATACAGCTTCAGGTTGGGAATTACTTACAAACTGACAAACTAAGGAGGATGCAGTGACTTAAAAAAAGAATTTGTGATGACCAAAACTTGCAGTAGCATTTCTTTTTTAAATGGCAGCTAAAACTATTTTAGAAGTGTTGGCTTGACTGCAAATAAACACTGACTCATTTAAGTTATTGTGACTACTGAATTCAATATTTACAATGCTAAATTTAAAGACATTCATTACTAATGTGTCATCTTAAAAACAGTCTGAGTCATTTATTTTATCTCTTTGAAAACACAAAATTTCACCTTAAGAGATAAGAAAATCTAATTAAAAATTTTAAAAGATTTTATTTATTTATTTGGCAGGGAGAGAGAGACAGTGAGAGAGGGAACACAAGCAGGGGGAGTGGGAGAGGGAGAAGCAGGCTTCCCGCGGAGCATGGAGCCCGATACGGGGCTCAATCCCAGGACCCTGGGATCATGACCTGAACCAAAAACAGGTGCTGAACAACTGAGCCACCCAGGTGCCCCTAGTTAAATTTTCCAGTCAAATTGATACATGTCATATATGCAGAATAAACAAAATTTGGGCAAGAGGGGAAAGAGGGGAAAACTTAATTGTTTTACCTCACTGATAGCAATTTGGTATACACGATTTTGGTGTATTTTTTTCTGTACATCTTCCTGCTTATATATTATAATTTTAAGTATGTGGTATATACAATATGTTTATATTGCCCAGATTTTTATGATAAATTATTAAATGTTCCAAACCTCCAGAAAAGTATAGAAAATAATCTAATGCACATCATGTATTTGCCACCCAGGCGCCCCTATGGCATCCCATTTCTGAGTAGTCTCCAGTTGCTTAACCTATTTGCCTGTGATATATTAATTGCTTCCATAATTTTTATGATTACAACGATTTTGTAACAAACACCATTTACATACTCTTTATGAATACCTCTGAGAATTTTTTTAGGTAGATATCTAGGTCAATAGATTGTATGGTAGGAGCATTTTCAAATGTACTAGTACCTGTCAAATTACTCTTCCAAGTAATTGAAGTAATTTATATCCCGTCCAATTTTATCTTTTTTTTTAAAGTTGGTTAATTTGATGAGTATAAAGTAGTATCTCATCCCTATCTTAATTTCTGTGTCACTATTTCACTAATTTCTGGAGAGGCTGAAAATTCTTCATATTTGTATTGATCATTAGGATTTCTCCTTCTTTTCTGAATTCTTCCCCACATCCTTTGTACTTGGTTATTTTTTTTTTCAATTGCTTTGAAGAGGTCTTTGAACTACTTTTTGAACTTTAATAGGTAGTATATACTTAAATAACCTTATTTACCCAAATGAACTTCATTCATGTTTAGTAACAATTTATTAACGTGAGCATGATGAAAATTTTATAAAAGACTTAAGACTCTAAGGTAACTTGAGAATCCTATTTCATAGGTATGAAGTCCAAACTGTGAACAGCACCTTTTTTGTATTGTTTTGCTTTTAAGAATTCAGAGAAGAACCCACATAGCTTTTGGAGTCTTAGAAACAGTTCTATGGGTGACTATCAAAAGCCAATAATGTCACCATTTTACGTGCCTAGCATGTCTCTTTTCTCCACCTGGGAAATAGAACTGATAATTGAAACATAACAAAACAAAACAAAAAACAGGTCCACTAATATTTTTTTTTTTTAGTTTGGGGTTCTCTTTGGGCCCACAGACTACAAAATCTAACTTCTAGAGATGTATAGAAGGTAGAAAAATCTTACATGAAAAACCAGATCATCTAGACAAAATCAAATTTCGGTGGTTTTATAGTGTATAGAATTGTTGGATCAATATGTGGTATACCTGAAATTAGTATAACATTATACAATGGTAAGGGTGTTTGTGATTCAAGTCCTTCTGTATCTTCCACATGTCTGAAAATCAGAGCTTCTTTACCTGTGGTTATAACTGTCAGTCCTTCTTCCTGTCTCTTCTCCCACTCTGTTCATGCTTGCTTTTCTTCTCATCATCCCAAAGTAAACCGTCTCTCGGTTACTCCCAGGAAGGTAGAACTAGGTGATGAACAGAAGCAATGCTATGTTGAGGCAAAGTGTCTGGAGTTCTTGGAATCATTCAGATCTGGAATAATCTCACTGTGTCACTTTCTGTCTAAATGGACTTTTTACTGATGTCCCATATCCTGTATCTCCACCCATGAAATGATGGTATGAGAATTGTAATAATTCTCTAGCTCAAGTTCAGGGTCTATCTATCATAAGCCAGCCACCATATTAACTATGTTACATAGGGTGTCTCATTTAATTAGGACTTACAATCAGTAAGGAATAGGAAAAAGATTGGACAGGAGTTAAATGGTGGCAGCCATGAGGCAAGACACTTGAAAATCAGAAAGGGGTGCTGCGCTGAGATGGGCAAACAACTCAGAAGAAATTACGTGATGGAAAATGAAGCCAAAAGAAAGAAAGAAAGAAAGAGAAGCCAAACACTTCTGCAGAGGCAAAACCTTCCATTTTTGTAATCCTTAAGGCACAGTCATAGTTCAGAGAGAAGTGTAGGGGACCAAGAGTTACTTAGAGCTCACCTACCACCAAGGCTATAATTGTGGTTTGCTTGAAGGAGTTAAACTCTTATTAATGGGAAGAAAATGCTTTTCTGGAACTGGTCATTCTGGAGTAATTGTGGGTAACAGATTTCATACAGAATGATTTCAACTGTTTTCAACTTTCAAGGAGGGCATTGTTCATAGCAGCTGAGTGTTCCAAACAGGTTAGGGTTTAATACCTTCAAGCATAAACACCTCTTAAAAAAAAATTTACCCATTGTATATGGGAGTCATTATAAAAATCTACATTTTGTTACTCTGTCTTTTTAAGCCAAACATACTTATGTAATTTAATCTTTTCTTTCTGAATCAAGAGAATCATTATACATTTTAGTTTTTATATCATGTCATTATACAGTGATGCTCTTGGGATCTATTAATATTTAAGTGTCTGTGCTAGGCTATTTGAATCCCATGTCTATCTTTAAATTTTTATTCTGCTTCTCTCTCGCTTTTATTTGTGATGTGCTGCCAAACATCTTACAAATATTTATAAAGTAAAAGTAATTAGGCTTTGAGTAAAGACCCAAGAATCTCTCTTTATCATTCAAACAATTCACTCAAAATGTGCTGAGTGCCTAATGCATGACAGGCACTGTGCTAAGTGCTCAGGATATAAAGATGAATAAATGTTGGTTTATTATAACTGGTGCATTATAAACTTTGCTGTGGCTAATAGGTCTGTAATTTCTTCTGTAAACTTCGAGACACCTGTTTTCATTACTTGCCAAACATTCTTTCTAAATTTCAGGTGCATTTGCACCGTTTGAAGTTGGTGAATATCTAAGCTTCCAGGAGTTAATAAATTCCACATACATATTAATGGCCATTGCATATTAGGAGGAATAGAGGAAATGCTGAGAGGAATTTGTGGCTGTGCAGGGTTTGAAGGACTCTATGAGGCTTTCTACTGGCATGGTATTTAAATATTCCACATTTATGATAGAGACTTTTAGACAAAATGGTTTTGCGAAATTGTATTTTAAACTCTATCCTTTGTTCCAGAAAAAGATATAATAGACAATATTACTTATGAATTAAAAAGATGTAGGCACACTCTGAAGCAGAGGGAAAACAGACTGAACAGAATTAAGGGGTAGGCTCACCGTGTACCTGGTCTGGAGATAGGTGGGGGTGGCCACAAATTTAACTTCTGAGAGTACATGGTTGTAGCACCAATTTGGGTTTGGGAATTGAATTTGTCTCCCTATATCAACCTGAAGGTGACATTGGAATGTTCCTCTGTCATTAAAAAAAGGGGGGGGGATCAAAAGAGCCAGGATCAATGCTTAGTTACATCTCACATTTTTGTAAACCTGCTGGAAAGAGACATCTCTGCAAACAGTACTGGTTTAAGCCTCTTGCTGGTTAAGAAGATATATTATTTTGTAGGGTAACAGTCCTCAGATGCTAAAGAAAATCTTAGTTCTGGATGTACAGATCATGGGGGGAGGGGGGTTGGAGGGAGGCAAAACTGAAACCATTAGCCAGAGAGAGAGAAGCAAATCCACCCTAAGATCACCAATTCTAGGTTTGCCCAGGGTTTTTCTGGTTTTAGTACTAAAATTACTATGCTCCAGGAACATTATCAGTTCTGGTCAGGGATTTGATGACTGGTTACCCTCCCCTCCCTCAACCTTAAAGTAAACCTGAAAACTAAAATGCTAAAGCGTGTGAGAATAACCTACACCAAGAGAGAAAGCCAACAAGATAAATAAGAACACAAATTAACTCTTGATAAAATACAAAATGACTTTATAATAAATATGTTTAAAGAAAGTAACAAAAATTATGAAACAAAACCAGTCAGCTATATATCAAGGCAGCTGGATATGGAGAAAAATCTCATAGAAATCCTGGATATGTAAGAAATGTATAGTCATTGACTATTAAAACGCTAGCTGGTTATTCACAGTAAAAGTAGAATTTGTGAATTAGATGATATTACTGAGGAAGTCACTCATCATGCTACACAGACTGACAAAGTGAGTAAAATCTTGGAAGAGAAATGTAATGGATAATAGATTGAGATACCCTTATTATATACAGTTTTTGTAAGGAGAGTGGTGGTGGAAAGGAAATACTGAAATGGATTATGGCTGGTGCTTTTAATACTGCCAGAAGGACATGAGTCTTTGGATTGAAAATAAACACCAAGTGCTGATCAGATTAAATGAAATAAATTCAGAAAGATTAATTGAATTGAAGTTGCAGAGCATCAAGGGCAAATTGAAAAATGTTAATGTTACCAGATAGAAAAAAGATTACATACAATGGATGGCAATTAGAGAGCAGACACCTCAGCTTCAAAAATAGATGCTTAAAAACCATGGAGTAGTATCATCAAAATGAAAAGGGAAGGAAGCTAGAATTCTATATCAAACTAAACTGTCATTCAAAAGTGGGTAGTAAGTGAGCACGTTTCCCGATTTGCATAAACCAAGGGTATACCCACCACATTCCTTCATTGAAGTTGCTACATACAAATCCTATACCAAGTTAAATTATTACTTGAAAGAGGGTATTAAATGAGTCCATTTCCAGATAGGCAAAAAGTAAGAGAGTTTATCAATCACAATCCTTCAATTACAAAACTGTCTAGGGAATGCAAATTGGTGCAGCTACTTTGGAAAACAGTGTGGAGATTCCTTAAGAAATTCAATATAAAGCTACCCTAGGACCCTGCAATTGCACTACTGGGTATTTACCCCAAAGATACACATGTAGTGAAAAGAAGGGCCATCTGTACCCTGTGTTCATAGCAGCAATGGCCACAGTGGCCAAACTGTGGAAAGAACTAAGATGCCCTTCAACGGACGAATGGATAAAGAAGATACGGCCCATATATACAATGGAGTATTATGCCTCCATCAGAAAGGATGAATACCCAACTTTTGTATCAACATGAACAGAACTGGAGGAGATTATGCTAAGTGAAATAAGTCAAGCAGAGAGAGTCAATTATCATATGGTTTCACTTACTTGTGGAGCATAAGGAATAACATGGGAGGCAAGGGGAGATAGAGAGGAGAAGTGAGTTGGGGGAAATTGGAGGGGGAGATGAACCATGAGAGACTGTGGATTCTGAGAAACAAACTGAGGGTTTTGGAGGGGAGAGGGGTGAGAGGTTGGGTGAGCCTGGTGGTGGGTATTAAGGAGGGCAAGTATTGCATGAAGACTGGGTGTGGTACATAAATAATGAATTCTGGAACACTGAAAAGAAATAAAAAAATTTTTTAAAAGATTTTATTTATTTTTTTTGAGGGAGAGAACATGCACAAGAGAGAGCATGAGCAGTGGGGAGGAGCAGGAAGAGAGGGAGAAACAGACTCCCTGCTGAGCACAGAGTCAGACTCAGGGCTTGATCCCAGAACCCTGGGATCATGACCTGACCCAAAGGCAGATGCTTAACCAACTATGCTACCCAGGTGCCCCTAGGAAGAAGTATTAAAAAAAAAAAAAGCTGTGAATAAGGAAGTTCATAAACTGTATTGGTAAATATTGTTGACTTAAGAAAAGTAGTCACTAATTTTTTAACAGATGGAACTAAAATTCCAGGTAAAGAAGGGGGGAAAGAGGACCACAGAAGAGAGCTACTCAGGTGATTGAACCTGCTATGTTCAAATACAATTTTGTTGACATCTCAAATATCTATTTGCTTTTATTCCTTGGAATTTAAATGTTTAACCATTCCCACTTTCTCCTAAGCAAGGGACATTTGAGAGATGGCAGGTATTTTTTTTTAAGATTTTATTTATTTATTTGACAGACAGAAATCACAAGTAGGCAGAGAGGCAGGCGGAGAGAGAGGAAGGGAAGCAGGCTCCCCGCTGAGCAGAGAGCCAGACGTGGGGCTCGATCCCAGGACCCTGGGATCATGACCCGAGCCGAAGGCAGAGGCTTTAACCCACTGAGCCACCCAGGCACCCCGAGATGGCAGATATTTTATTAGCTTATTCCCAGTCAGGGTGAGTTGCTGGGAGGAATGGTGGGGGGGGGGGCAGGGAGGGGTAATGGAAGGTATAGAACATTCTGGGTAACTTTTAAAGTCACTGAGGTCTTCACAATGTGATGTCAGAGGTTTTTATGGGATAGAATTCCTGGAAGCTTGGGAAACACATATTAAAATGTTAGAACAGGGGCGCCTGGGTGGTTCAGTGGGTTAAAGCCTCTGCCTTTGTCTCAGGTCGTGATGTCAGGGTCCTGGGATGGAGCCCCGCATTGGGCTCTCTGCTCAGCAGGGAGCCTGCTTCCCCCCTCCCCTCTCTGCCTGCCTCTCTGCCTACTTGTAATCTCTCTCTCTCTCTGTCAAATAAATAAATAAAATCTTTAAAAAAATGTTAGAACATATTTTCCTGTCAAATTTAAATAATTTTAGCTTCTTTATAATTTGAGATTATCCAAACTTCTTCTTTTCTTCTCAATATGAATACTTGAGAATTGACTGTGGTGCTTTTCTCTAAAGAACTTAAGAATGGAAACTTTAGTAAAGCGATGTCAGCACTGTGACGCAGGGATTCACTTATGCTCCAGGGTGGCCCCACATTGCTTCATGTATTTTGATGTCATCTCCATCTTTAAGCTGTCTAAAAGTTTCTGTTTGAATTATATAAATGTAGGGCTTAAATATTTCTCTGTGTGTGTGTTTGTGTGTGTGTATACACATATGTAGTTGAATAGTGGTATAGTCTTGTATTCTTTTATTCACTGTTTCTCAAACTCTGATTGCCAAAAGAAATACATTTCTGACAAAATAGGTTTGAGGGCCATAGATGTTGGGTTTTAAGATTTTGTTGAGGAGAAAACAGTAGATCTGTGAAAAACTACTCAGGAAGAAAAAAAGAGAGAGAGACCAAACAAGACAACATTTTAAAAGAACTGTCTTTGCATGGCAGTTTTGAACTCCATTGTTAGGTGGTTTCTCGCATGAGGCATGATTTTCCTAAATGATATCCTGAATATTTGCCAGAAAAATTAAAGACATGTGCTAAGAAGTCAAGGCAAACCTACTTGAACGCAATAGGATTTATTACGTTGTCCATTCATTCATCATGGATTTATGTATATATACACACATATACATGCATCTATACATATATATAAATTCATCAAATATATGTAATATATAAACATACACACATACACATTTCTCTCTCTCTCCCTCCCTTCCTCTCTCCCTCCTAACTTCTGTGGGAGATAAAAGAAGTAATATAAAATCCATGCTCTCAAGAGCTTATTTTATAGCAGGAGAGAAAACAGTATATCAACATAGTGGTATTTAAGAATTGATGATGATGATGGAGGAAATAAGTGATGGCACAAGCAGCATTCGATTCAGAGCCAAAATAACAATATAACCAAGAACAGTTTTGAAAGTCATTGAGAAGACAAAGCCATCAAAGAGGAAGTTAGAGATATTTGAGGAAGTTATGGAAGAAGAAAAGAAACTAGCAGTCGGTGAATTGCTGAGACTAAAAGTGCTGAGGCAGAAATGGCCTTTGTGTGCTTGGGAGGACGTGAGTGGATGAATCTAGCTGCAGCTGTAGGAGTGGTAGAGAAGGTAGAGAATATTTTTGGAAAGGTCCATTGAGCACAGAATGTCAAGAGTCTTGAATGCTAGCTAACAAGTATCTTTGAAAGTTACTTGAGCAAGAACATGATACAATGTTATATCTAACTGGCAAGTGATCATTGAATGAACTAGTAGGGGAGTGTCTAGAAGCAAGATCAAATGCAAATCATCTAGACAAGAGCTTGCAAGACTCTGACCTATCTATGCCACAGCATGCACGGAAGAAAAGAGACACATGCAAAGAGTAGTTGATAAGTCTGTGTTGTTACCAGGATGTGATGGGCAGAAAAGAGCAGAGAGAATCATAGATAACTTGGTAGAGTTTACAAACCTAGGTGAGCTGATTTTAGCAAGGACGAATAACGAGTTTGACTTAGTAAACCACGATGTCCTTTTGCAAACATTAGTGGAGAATAATGTTTTAGAAACGTAGGGTACCCGGTTCAATTATAAATACCTCTTAAGGAGTTGTATGCCAAGCAAGTGTACTTTGGGCATGTTGAGTCAGAATCTCAGAGTTTATAAACTTGTCGTTAGAAACCAGACATTTTGGGAAGCTTCACACTACTCTAGAGTATTTTAATAGCCAGGAATTTGGTTATGGTTTGAATATTTCTTCCAAAGCATATCTGTCAAAGAGAACTTTTTACAATGATGGAAATATTCCTTATCTGTATTGTTTAATATGGTCTCCACTAATCCTGTGTGGTTTTAAAAAATATTTTATTGTGATAACATGTGTTTAGTGTTTAACATGAGATCTACTCTCTTAACAAATCTTTAAGTGTACAATACAATATTGTTATCTACAGGTACAGTGTTATACAGAAGATCTCTAGAATTTACTAATTTTGCATAACTGTAACTTTGAGCCTGTTGATTAGCAATGTTACATTCTGTTACACCCTTCCCTCACCCCTGGAAACCACCATTCCATTCTTTCATTTTTTGAGTTAGACTATTTTAGTTGCCTTACATAAGTGGAACCATGCAGTACGTGTCCTTCTGTCACTGGCTTATTTCACTTGGTATACTGTCCTTTAGACTCATCCATGTCATCACAGATTGTAGAATTTCCTTTTTCAGGGCTAAATAATATTCTATTGTTGATATGCTTTTTAAAAAAAACCCTTCATCTGCTGATTGACATTTAGGTTGTTTCCAGGTTTTGGCAATTGTGAGTAGTGCTTCAGTGAATCAACACGGGAGTGCTAATGATTTAATGGGAGTTGTCAGTGATTTAATGTATATGACATCAAAATTTCAGTTTACAAAAGCAAAAATAGGCAACTGGAACTATATCAAACTAAGAAACTTCTGAAAACAAAGGAAGTAATTTGAAGGATGAAAGGCAGCCTATGTGATGGAGAAAATAATTGCAAACTATGTATCAAATAGGGGTTATTTCCAAAATATATAAGAAACTCCTAGAACTCAATTGCAAAAAACCTAACAACCCAATTTAACAATAGACTTGAATATGACATTTCTCCAAAGAAAACATACACATGGCCATGAGGTATGTGAAAAGATACACATCACTAATCATCAGGGAAATGCAAACCCAAACCACAATGAGATATCAACCCATATCTTTTAGGATGACTATTTAAAAAATAAAACAAAATACGAGAAGTTGATGAGAATGTAGACAAGTTGGAACCCCTGTATATTGTTAGTGGGAATGGCATACCTATTATGGAAAACAGCATGGAGATTCCTCAAAAAATTAAAAATAGAATGCCAAATGAGCCAGCGGTACTATTCTGGGTATTTTTTCACATAGCTTTAGTGCAACTGAGACATTGAATTTTAATTTTAATAAAAATAAATGACTTTAAACTTAAATTTAAAGAGTCTCACATCACTGCTGGTTAGTGAACAAAGCAAAGTGGCCATATTGAACAATGCAGTGCTAAAGGATCTCTAAGTCAGCATATTTGACAATATGTGGCTGTTTGAAGAATTCACATATGCCTTAGCATATGTGATTGAAATCTGAACTGTTAATAAAAATTGTCCTTTGGGAGCTATATGTAGAAGAATGAAACTCGACCATTCTCTTACACCATACACAAAGATAAACTCGAAATGGATAAAAGACCTCAACGTGAGACAGGAATCCATCAGAAACCTAGAGGAGAACATAGGCAGTAACTTCTTTGATATCAGCCACAGCAACTTCTTTCAAGATATGTCTCCAAAGGCAAAGGAAACAAAAGCGAAAATGAACTTTTGGGACTTCATCAAGATCAAAAGCTTCTGCACAGCAAAGGAAACAGTCAACAAAACAAAGAGGCAACCCACGGAATGGGAGAAGATATTCGCAAATGACAGTACAGACAAAAGGTTGATATCCAGGATCTATAAAGAACTTCTCAAACTCAACACACACAAAACAGATAATCATATCAAAAAATGGGCAGAAGATATGAACAGACACTTCTCCAATGAAGACATACAAATGGCTCTCAGACACATGAAAAAATGTTCATCATTACTAGCCATCAGGGAGATTCAAATTAAAACCACACTGAGATACCACCTTACACCAGTTAGTATGGCCAAAATTAGCAAGACAGGAAACAACATGTGTTGGAGAGGATGTGGAGAAAGGGGAACCCTCTTACACTGTTGGTGGGAATGCAAGTTGGTGCAGCCACTTTGGAAAACAGTGTGGAGATTCCTTTAGAAATTAAAAATAGAGCTTTCCTATGACCCTTCAATTGCACTACTGGGTATTTACCCCAAAGATACAGATGTAGTGAAAAGAAGGGCCATCTGTACTCCCGTGTTTATAGCAGCAATGGCCACAGTCACTAAACTGTGGAAATAACCAAGATGCCCTTCAACGGATGAATGGATAAGGAACATGTGGTCCATATACACTATGGAGTATTATGCCTCCATCAGAAAGGATGAACACCCAACTTTTGTAGCAACATGGACGGGACTGGAAGAGATTATGCTGAGTGAAATAAGTCAAGCTGAGAGAGTCAATTATCATACGGTTTCACTTATTTGTGGAGCATAACAAATAACATGGAGGACATGGAGAGATGGAGAGGAGAAGGGAGGTGAGGGAAATTGGAAGGTAAGGTGAACCATGAGAGACTATGGACTCTGAAAAACAACCTGAGGGTTTTGAAGGGGCGGGGGGTGGGAAGTTGGGGGAGCCAGGTAGTGGGTATTGCATGGAGCACTGGGTGTGGTGCAAAAGAAATGAATTCTGTTACACTGAAAAGAAATTTAAAAAAATAAAATAAAAAAATAAAAATTGTCCTTTGGGGAAAATTTTTCCATTTATTGAATTAACAAATACTTATTGCCTATTTTCTTCGAGGGTAAGTGTTAGCCACAGAGGTGGAAGCAGTCATGGTCCTGCCCTCATATGGCTCATTGTTCGTGGCTTACAGTGAGGGATGTCACTGAAGCAAAGTCACACAGTTGCAAATTGAGATGAGTACCATCAAATAGGGTAAAGCGTCTGCAGAGAATTGTAATGATGTTCCGATGTAGGTTGAGATGGTGGGGAGGTGGTGGAAAAAGACTTCCCCAAAAGGCAGCATTTCCGCTGAAACCTAATCAGTGAGTAGGAATTAGCTAAGGAAGGGGTAAAGCAGGGTGTAGCCTTGGTATGTCCAAAAGCTTGCTGTACTGAGAAACTTGAAGAAGGTCTTTAGGACATACACAACTTGAATTTGTCCCCAGGAAGTTTGTTTGTTTAGCTTATGCTAAACTGTGCTGTGTGGGAACGATTTCTTCAAAATCTGCAGCTTCACCCCGTCTGAAGGTAACCACCTTTAGAGATAGAGCTGTCCTCTCATTCTTTTTCATTCTCTTCTTGTTATTAAAACATGGATGTTTGGAGCCCTGGGTGTTATATGCAAACAATGAATCGTGGAACACTACATCAAAAACTAATGATATACTGTAAGGGGACTAACATAACATAATAAAAAATAATAAAATAAAACGTGGAAGTTTTGAGTGGTATCTTGAGTAACGGCTCCCAATTCTTCACTGCTTCTCTGTCATGGTATTACATATACACAAGCCCTCTGCCATAGGACATTGTAGTATTTCTCTCTAGAGTGGATGGAGTACTGTTCCAGCCCATCAGCACGGGACATGGCTATGTGAGTTGTTTTTTGTTAAACGAATGGGAATCACTGTGATGTGAGCAGGGAGTGTAAATGTGCTTTCATTATTTGGCTCTATCTCTTATGCTTCCACCATCCTCCTTCAACATCATCTGTCCTATATAGCTGCTGGTTTATCATGAAGGGGAGGCTTAAATTCAACTGGCAGCCCAAGCCAAATACTGCCAATTAATGATGAAATTAGATCAGCATCAGTCCCACTATAGAAAGGAGAGTGAAACAAAAGAAATATTTTTTTAAGAAATATTTTTTCTAAGCCATGTAGCTTATTGAGTTACTGTTATGCAGCATAGTTGCAGTTGAAGCCTGACTAATATAGAAGGATGTTTTCTATTCTTACTGGTTGATTGGCTAATTATATACCGGAGTATTCTCAACCGGTCCTTGAATTTTTCATTTGTATTTCTTTCTCTTTGTTAAGAGAACTTGAGACATAGTGAACAGATGCGGAATTGAGGCCGAGTGTGTTTATGAGGGTTGGTTGGAGCAATGAAGGTTTCACACCAGTTTTGCTTAGATGGCGTTCATGGTATTCTGATTCCATTCTTTTAGAAGAACCTGAGTATAATAACAAGGGGACAGAACATAGGTGACATGTCTTTCCTACCCACCCCCCCCCCACACAAAATAACAAAGCCAGGGAGTACATTGGGCGCATATGAAGAATATAACTTTTCCACAGCCCAGCAGGTAGATGAGTAATAAAAGCAAATCATTAAGATAAAGAATGATGGATATTATAATGGTGTAAGGGGACTCTGGGCTTCACTCAGTAGTCATTTCTTCCACACAGTTTCTTCCCTTAAATAAGTTCATATAACTGGATAGCACATCATAAATGTTTGCTGTTATTTTTTTCTAATTATTTCCTTCTCGAACAGACTTTGGTCCCTTCCTTCAGCTCTCAGAAGCTTCAGTCTTGGTGGTTCCCCTTCCCCTACTTTTGCATGTACTTGCATGCACACGCACATGCACACACCCATGTTTTTAAGTTGGATGAAATATTTGATGTTACTTTAGTTTGAGCTTAATAATTTTAATGCCATAATTACCTCTAATTCATGTTCTACAGTGAGGTTTTGGGTTTTCTGCCTCTAGTTATTGTTTCTGACAAAGAAATGTAGAACCCATCTTCTTCATTTAAAAAGGCATTACTATGATTATATTCCAAGAAGGGATAATTCTTTAATTGTCTGTGACAAAAGTGGTTAAAAGTTTGCCTCTCTTTCACTTGAAGTTTGTGAGTCTTTGTTAATTTCCTTCTCTTGTATCAGCTATTTATTATAGGCTTTTCCTTAGGGTTTAGTGTTTGAGCAGAGTTTTTTTTTTTCTGGTTTTTTTTTTTTTTTTTTTTTGGTCTTATCTGAACTCCTTACAAATCTTGACATAAATTCTGTTGAAAGGAAATGAAACAAATACCTAGTAATATCCTACTGAATTCTAAGCTAATTATGGAAGAGAGGAATTATGTGAATCAAAGTATTTTCTTAACTATGTTTAGTTTTTGACAAGATCCCCTTAGGGAATCTCTGTTGTCTTGTTACCTTCAGTATTGGGCAGAACATGAAGAATTGTAGAAATTAGGAAGAAATACCAAGTGGATCAAGTTCTTATGCAAAACCATCTGATTTCTCTGTCTTCTTTAATCATTATTGGGGTAGACCATACAAAAGAATGGCTAAAGAGGCAAGAATGGGCCCATTCTTTCTTGTAAGTAGTATGTAATTTGTTCTTGCTTTTGTACCCATTTTGACAATCTCTATCTTTTAACTAGGAGTTTAGAACATCCTCATTCAAAGTGATTATCAATGTAATTATGTTAGAATCTATAATCTACATTTTTCTCATCTTTTCCCTTTCTCTTGAGTTAATAGAACATTTTTAATGATTCCATTTTGTCTCCTATGTTAACTTACGCATAACTTCTTTTCATGTTTTAGTGGTTGTTGTGGGCTTATAAAGCACATTTTAAATTAATCTGAGTCAGGGCACCTGGACAGCTCAATGGGTTAAAGCTTCTGCCTTCGGCTCGGGTCATGGTCCCAGGGTTCTGGGATCGAGCCCTGCATCGGGCTCTCTGCTCAGCAGGGAGCCTGCTTCCTTCTCTCTCTCTGAGTGCTTCTCTGCCTACTTGTGATCTCTGTCTGTCAAATAAATAAATAAACTATTTAAAAAAATAAATTAATCTGAGTCTACTTTCAAAGAATGTTATGCCACTTCACATGTACTATGAAGACCTGAAAACAGCATATTCCCAATTCCTTTCTCCCATTCTTCATGCTATCACTGCCATATATTTTACCTTCCATATATGTGATTCATGCATATTACACTGTTACCATTTTTGCATTAGGAAGTTTTCTTTTATAGTAATTGCAAATAAGAAGATATTATTTTACCTTTAATTATTCCATTTCCAATGCATTTCCTTTCTTTGTTTAGATTCAGGCTCTTGACTGATATATTCCTTCTGGCTGAAGAAATTCCCATTATATTTCTTATAAAGTAGTTTTGATGTCAGTGAATTCTCTTAGTTTATGTTTGTCTGAAAAAAGTTTTTTCCTTCTTTAGATTTTGAAAGATATTTTTGTGGGGCATGGAATTCTGGCTTGACAGGGTTGGTTTTTTTTTTTGGAACTGTAAAGGTGTTAAAGTGTTTCTTTCTTGCATGGTTTCGGATGAAAAATCTTACTCTTATTCATCTGTAGGTAATGTGTCTTTTTTCTCTGGATGCCTTCAAGATTTTCTATTTTTATTTGAGTTTTAAAAGATTGAATATGATTTTCCTAGCTCTCTGTGTGTGTGTGTGTGTGTGTCTGTTGGTATTAACTTGCTAGATGTTCTTTGAGCTAGGATTTGTTGTCCGGTGTCTTATGTTAGTTTTGGACAATTCTCAGGTATTGCTTACTCAAATATAAAAAAAAAAAAACACCTTAAAATTTACAGTGGGCTCAGATTGATATTGCTTCTAAGTTACTAGTGAAACAAAACTCAAATATTTTCTGGAAAAAAAGGCGTTTTGCCAGGTGTACCAAGTAAATACTTCCCAATATGAAGTTCCAAGAATCGTGAATTTTGCATCAAAAAGTCACCAAACACATGAAGGGAAAAGGCACCATGAGGGAGGTCAGAAGAGCAAATACAGAATCAGATGTGTAAATACTGGAAACATGGCAGTAATCAGATACGGTATATAACACAAGTGCTTAATATGTTTGCTATGCTCTGAATGTCTATGTCCCCTTTCCATTCTCTGCAAATTCATATGTTGAGCCTAACCCATTAGGTGATGATATTAGGAGGTGGGTACATTGGGAGGTGATTAGGCCATGAGGGAGGAACCCTTGTGAATGAGATTAGTACCTTTATAGAAGAGGCCCCAGAAAGCTAGGTTGTCCCTTATGCTATGTGAAGTTATAATGAAAAGACAGTGGTCCAAGCAGCAGGCCCTTACCAGACACTAAATCTACTAGTGCCATGATCTTGGACTTCCCAGGCTCCAAAATGTTGTTTTAAGCCGCCAAGTTTAAGTGTTTTTGTTATAGCAGCCTGAAAAGATTAATACAATGTTTAAGTAAATAAGAGAGAGTGTTAAAAATACAATACATTGGGTGTGTTTATTGGTTGGCAGATATATTCAAGAAGAGTATCCTTGGTTAGTTCATTATAAATACTGGCTGAAGTAAAGCCAATGATGAACAATGTTGAATTGATATCAGTTGCTCTGTAATTTATTTATTTAGATAAAATCATTTAGCCCTTGTCTATTGAACTGAAGACAGTATTTTATCTAATATCACTGCAATGTGGATGAAGTTTTGTTAGGTACCAACTGACAAATTGAGACCAATTAAAGAAATGAACACTCTAATGTTTATATGCAAACTGTTAAATTTGAGTACAGACAGAACATGTGAGTAAATTGAGAGTGACTAAAGGTCACTACTGAAAATTATGTTAGATTTATTTTGAATTAACCTAGGAAAACTATCCCTTTATGGCCCATAAAAATACATCTCACCTATATTTGACATATATCTGTAATAAGTTATTAATTTCATAATAAAACTTCAAAAACAGAAAAAGAATATAATTAAAAAATAAGGACAGGAGCAAGACACTATGAAAATGACCAGGCAAATATTCCAACTAAACTCAACTGAAAAACATAATAATTAAAAATAGAAATAGAGTGGGTTGTTAAACAAGGCATACATTGTTGTAAACAAAAAAAAAAAGTCAATGAAATATAATGGAGAAATGAAATCACACACAGAAAATTTATATACATCACATATATATAAAATATAAACACATTTTATATATGTAAAATATTAGAAAAAAGGAACAAAGGAAGAAAATACCTTACATACTTATAAATGGAGTTATGGAAGGAAAAAACACAAAGAATGAAGGAAAGGTAATATTTAAAGAAATAATGGGTAAGTGATTTCCAGAATTGACGTAAAGCATGAATCTTCAATTTCAGGAAAACTCAATCAGGATAAATAAAAGCAAGATATATTTAAGCATGTTGTTGTAAAACTGTATGGCCAAAGGCAAAACCTTTATTTTAAAAGCAGCCAGAGAAAAAGAGAAATAGCAAAAATAAGATTGAACACTGATTTCTTGACAGCAACAATAAAGTAGAAGACATTTGAACATTATCTTCAACTTTGCCAGAGAAAATAACTGTCTACTTAAAATTCATTATCCTTTAAATCGACCTCTCAAAGACAAAGGAAAAATAAACATAAAAATATATTCACTTACTATTGGGACTATATAAAAATAAAAAGCTTCTGGATAGCAAAGGAAACAACAAAACTAAAAGATAACCTACTGAATGGGAGAAGATATTTGCAAATGACATATCTAATAAAATGTTAGTATTGAAAACATATAAAGAACTTACACAACTCAACACCAAAAAACCAAATAATCCAATTAAAAATGGACAGAAGACATGAACAGGTGTTTTTCCAGAGAAGACATACAGATGGCCAACAGACATATGAAAAGATGCTCAACATCATGCATCATCAGTGAAATACAAATCAAAATCTCAATGAGATATCACCTCATACCTGTCAAAATGCTAAAATAAAAAACACAAGAAACAAGAAGTGTTGGTGAGGATATGTAGAAAAAGGAAACTTTATGCGCTATTGGTGGGAATGCAAACTGGTGCAGCCACTGTGGAAAACAGTGTGGAGGCTCCTCAAAAAATTTAAAATAGAAGTACCATATGATCCAGTAATTCCACTACTGGGTGTTTACTCAAAGAATATGAAAGCACTAATTTGAAAAGATATATACACCCCTATGTTTCTTGAAGCATTTTTTATAATAATCAAATTATAGAAGAAACCCAAGTGTCCATTGATAGATAAAGAAGATCACACACACACACACACACACACACACACACACACACACACACACACACACCCCTGTACTGGAACATTACTCAGCCATAAAAAGAATGAGATCTTGCCATTTGCAACAACATGGATGGAGCTTGAGGATATAATGCTAAGTAAAATCAGTCAGAGAAAGACAAATACCCTATGATTTCACTCATATGTGGAATTTAAGAAACAAAACAAAGACAAAAACAAACCAAGAAACAGATTCTTAACTATAGAAAACATATAGCTGATTATCAGAGGGAGGGTGGGTGAAGGGAATGGATGAAATAGGTGAAGGAGATAAAGAGCACACTTATCATCATGAGTACTGAGTAATGTACAGAATTGTTAAATCACTATATTGTACATCTAAAATTAATATAATGCTGTATGGTAAATAGACTGGAATTTTAAAAATATTTGTTAATTTATAGATTCTCATTTAAGGAATTTCTAAGATATGTTTTTCAGGAAAAAGAAAATAATCTTAAACAGAAGCTCTTGAAATGCAAGGAATTATAAGCAAAAAATATGGTATCTGTTTTTATCTAAATAAGTATTTACTATAAAAAACAAAAATAATATCTAATTTATAGGTTAGAAAAATAAGACAATGGTAAAATATTGAATAAGAAACATAATCAACAGAGGAATGTTCAGTTCTAGGGTCTTGTTTTTTGTATTGATTTAACTTTACATTGTGTTGCATAAAATTCCCTTACTCAGGATTTTTAGGGGAACAACTAAAAAAGAAAAAACAGTAAAAGACAAAGAATAAAATGGGGAAAATTAATAGTAAAGAAGGTAACAGGACAGAGAGGTATGAAAAACAAAAAGCACAAAATAAGATAGTAGTAATAAATCCCAAGTAGATCAGTAACCATTTCAAAAATAATAGACTGTATTAAAAAACAGAATCCAGGAATATATTGCTAATCTATGACATAATTAAATTGTAAGGTCCTTTGGATAGGAAAAGATCTACTAGGCAAATGGTAAGCAAATGCAAAATCTGCTCTTTTGCAGATTTGCTAGGCAAATGCAAAATCTGGGTAAGCATAGTTACAGAAGAAAAATAAATAAATAGTATAAAGATTAGAAAGGTAGAAGCAAATCTATCATTAGCCATATATGAATATCTATTAAAAAATACAAAAGAAACAATTGGGAAATGGTTAGAATTGATAAGAGCTTAACAAAGAGGTTGGATATCAAATTAATGTATAAAAGTAATTTGCATTTCTACACATTTACAGAAAATAGAAAATGAAATTTAGAAAGTGATTTCTTATCACAGTAATTCTATCTATCTATCTTTTTATCTTTCTAGTCTATCATCTACTCAACTTTATCATCTCTCTATAATACTAGGATTAAGTCTAAATTTAACGTAACTTTTGAAGAAAAATTATAAAATTTTGTTGAGAGGCATTGAAAAGGAGTGAAATAAGTAGAGCAATACCCCATTCTTGGAAGGGAATATTAAATCTTTTTAAGATGTTCAGGTCTCCCCAGAATTATCTGCAGATCCTATATGCTTCCAGTGAAGGCACAGAATGGAACCTTACAAGCTGTTTCTAAATTTTATATGGGAGAGCAAATGATCAAGAACAGCTGAGAGACTCCTGAAGAAGTAAGGTGTGTGGGGGTGTGGCGGTGGGGTGGGATGAAGATGGCCCTTTAATATATTAACACTTATGATAGAACTACATAGAACTGACAGAGTGGTATGGTACAAGGATAAACTGGAAGAAAAAAGTGAGGACAATGGTGAAAATTTTATATAGTGTCCTAAATAACATAGATGGCAATGGAGATCAGTGGGAAAAGGATGAATTATTCACTGAACAATGCTGGGGTTATTGGTTAACCACAAAGAAAAAGAAAATGTAATTGTAGCCTTACCTCACACCGTTCACAACTTGCTTTTTCTTAGAGTCCCAAATGCTTTTGAGGGACTTTCTCCTGTCATAGTGACCACTGGAATGGTGGCAAATGTCATTGGTTTTATTCTATAGGACAGGAAGTTTCTCTAAACATTCATAGTGGAAAAGGCCCAAATAGAGAAGCTTCTAGAAGTTACCATTGGGTAGCAAAGCTGATTCAGCTCTTCAGAAATTTAGCAGTTGGTTGTCACATAAAGAACATACACAAATAAATACTGGATTCAATTCTCTGGTGATTCTAAGTAACATTTTAGAGCCCTAACACTTCTAAGTACATTTCCTTTCCTTTAAGGAAAAGTTAAGTGCTAATGTTGTTGCTGGTTTGCCAAGTGAAATCTGGCAAGTGTTACTAGTACATATGTAAACTTTAATTAAATTCTTAATGTAAAGCTATACAATTCACTGCTTTGAAAATAATACTCAGCTACAAAGCCACCCTACATTCTTTTACTAATAAGTGTTGACTGGAGTTGGAAGAACAGTATTTTCTGGCCTGGTTGATGAATTCAAGTGACAAGTTTTATGTTTTGTTAGAGGCTGACATTTTCTCAGAGAAGGTAAGAAATGGTAACCTAAGTTGTGAGGCAGAACTCAGAAGCTCCTCTTGAACATAGAGCAAGCCATTTATGGTGTGGGGAGGAGATAATCTCACAGAGATAGTGAAAACACTTGGAGAGAGGGAGGTCACATCTCTGACCTTGGTAGATATTGGACAAGCCCTGTCCTTCTGTGTTCCATCTAGCTGAGGTTAGGGGATTTTCATAAGTGATGTAGACAAGAGTTAAGTAATGGACAGGGGGATGCCTTGTTTTTTTTGGAACTAACAAGTATTCATACAAATAAAGTATACAATTCATATCAAAAAATTCTGTATGGGTTTTTCATATAAATCTAGTAGACATGATACACAAAATATATTCTCAGCCACATATACATATGATGTCCTTCTGCATCACATCCAGGGACAACCTGCAAAAGTATCATCTGGGGTGTTTGTTTATTGTTTGTTTTTTCCATCTGATAATCAGAAAACCTTTTCTTACAGGTAAGTTATAGAGGAATTCACCCATGCAAACTTCCAGAACTTGTTTGATCTCATTTTTTAAAATTCATCTTTATTTATTTATTTATTTTTTGTAATCTCTAACATGTAAATCACCACTGAATAGTATTAAGAGCTTTCCATGGTCTTTTTTTTTTAATGTTTTATTTCTTTTCAGCGTTAACAGTATTCATTGTTTTTTCACCACACCCAGTGCTCCATGCAATCCGTGCCCTCCCTAGTGCCCACCACCTGGTTCCCCCAACCTCCCACCCCCCGCCCCTTCAAAACCCTTAGGTTGTTTTTCAGAGTCCATAGTCTCTCATGGTTCACCTCCCCTTCCAATTTCCAACTCCCTTCTCCTCTCCATCTACGCTTGTCATCTATATTATTTGTTATGCTCCACAAATAAGTGAAACCATATGATACTTGACTCTCTCTGCTTGACTTATTTCACTCAGCATAATCTCTTCCAATCCCGTCCATGTTGCTACAAAAGTTGGGTATTCGTCCTTTCTGATGGAGGCATAATACTCCATAGTGTATATGGACCACATCTTCCTTATCCATTCATCCGTTGAAGGGCATCTTGGTTCTTTCCACAGTTTGGCGACTGTGGCCATTGCTGCTATAAACTTTGGGGTACAGATGGCCCTTCTTTTCACTACATCTATATTAGATCTTTCATTTGATGGTAACTGTAGTTTATTCTTATGTATAGTGCGAGGTGAGTATTTAATTTTTATTTTAAGTTTATTCTTATGTATAGTGTGAGGTGAGTATTTAATTTTTTTATCTTTTCTCAAGTGGCAAGCCAGTTATCTCAGAACCATTTATTAAAAGTTCATCTTTTGTGGGGGGGATGCCTGGGTAGCTCAGTGGGTTAAAGCCTCTGCCTTCAGCTCAGGTCATGATCTCAGGGCCCTGGGATCAAGGCCTGCATTGGGCTCTCTGTTCAGGGGAGCCTTCTTCCCCCACCCCCCCGCCCCGCCTGCCTCTCTGCTTACTTGTGATCTCTCTCTGTCAAATAAATAAATAAATCTTTAAAAAAAAGTTCATCTTTGCCCTTGTGATTTAAGATGCCACCTTATGATGTATTGAAGTTACATGATTATTTTTTATCAATTTCTGGACTGTCTATTCCATTACATTGTTCTTTTCTATTGCCTATGATGCTCCTTTAAAACACACACACACACACACACACAGTGCACCATTCAAGAATCTTTGTGAGTAGGTCTCGAAATCTGCATTTGCGTCCCCCAGGTGATTTTCATGTGTACATGGTTGTTCCTTTCTGACTTCTCCAGGAATTTTAATAAACTTTCTTATCTTTCCAAGAATGTAGGTTGTCAGCAAGTGCAAAAGGATAGATTGTGATCAACAACTATGGTATGGGGAGAATTGCGGTCCTCCCCCTCAGCAGTTTATTTTCAGGCTTCATTTAGACAAATGTGCATCATTTCCAACAAAATAGTCTGAAGTCTGGTACAAGATGGTAGACTATATGCAAATATTCCTCTCTTTCCCCAATACCTATTAAAACAGCAATGAAATATTAAAGGAATAAATTCATAAAGTTGCTGAAAGTAGGGGGGGGTGGATATAGGAAAACATAAACAAAGTTTGGGTTAATTTCTGGAATACAGAAGACCATCTCATACTAATTTTTCATCTATTGCTGCATAACAAATGATCCCAAAATTAGGTGGCTTAAAACAATAATATATATCTATTATCTCACATGTTTTCCGTGGGCCAGGAATTTGAGAACAGCTTAGCTAGGTGGCTCTGGCTCAGGGTCTCTCATGAAGCTGTGGCTAAGATGTCAACTGGGAATTAACTGGAACCAGAAAGCCTGCCTCCAATAGCTGGCAAGCTATTGGCAGGCCTCAGTTCCTCTCCAGAAGCTCTGGCAAAGAATTGACTTACTTGACATTCCATTCTAGGAGTGATAACATCGATAAATAATGAAAATTGAGAGAAGAAGAGGGAAAGCAGCTTAGAAGAAATAAAAATCTTATTAAAAATGGATATAAAAGATAACTGGAAGGTGAATGGGTAAACAAAATGGTACATAACCATACAATGGACTATTATTTACCAATGAAAAGGAATGGGCTGTTGACACATGCTACATTAAAGATGAACTTCAAAAACATTATGTGGAATGAAAGAAACCGGACACAGTCATTATGCTATATGATTCCATTTATTTAAAATGTCCAGAAAAGGCAAATTGATGGGCCAATAAGTAGATTAGTGGTTGTCTGAGGCTCAGGTGTGTGGGGCAAGAGGTATTTTTTGTAAATGGGCACGGGCGGTGGTTTACTGGGGAAATGAAATGTTCCAAAATTGACTTATGGTGAAGGTTGTACCATAGATAAAGTTACTAAAAATCATTTTATTGTACACTTGAAATGGGTGGATTTTATTTTATGATATATAAAATATACTTCAGCATAGTTGAAAACAAATATATTTAGGGGCACCCGGGTAACACAGTTGTTTGAATGTCTGACTCTTGGTTTCTGCTCAGTTCATGATCTCTGGTCCTGAGATCGAGCCCTGCGTCAGGCTGTATGCTCCGTGCAGACTCTGCTAGTCCCTCTTCCTCTGCTCCTCCACTCACCTGCTCGTTCTCTCGAATAAATAAATAAAAAATCTTTAAAAAGAAAACAAAAAACCCCCAAATATATTTAATGTAAAAAATAACTGCAATGTAATACTTTTATCGTACTTGTCATATTAATAGTAGTATAGGTAAAGTAAATACGAAATAGCAACTGCTCTAAGGAGAGAGAATTTGAGTGATGGTGTGATTTGTGGTGCTCTTTTTTTCCAATAATTTTTTTATTTGAGTGTAATTGACACACAATGTTACATTAGTTCTAGGTGTGCAACATGGTTATTTGACAAGTTTATACATTATGCTATGTTCACCACAAATGTAGCTACCATCTGTCACCGTACAACACTATTAAAATATTATTGACTATATTCCTTATGCTTTGCTGTTTATTTCCTTGGCTTAGTCATTTCATAACTGGAAGCCTGTATCTCCCACTCCCCTTCACCCATTTTGCTCATTCCCCCCAACCCTAATCCCTTCTGGCAACCATCAGTTTATTCTCTGTATTTATGGGTGTGATTCTGCTTTTTGTTTACTTCTTTATTTATGGCACTCTTAAAACAGACTTTTAAAACATACTTTTAAAACATACTACTTATTTTTTCTTGATTACAAATGTAATATATCTTCAGTGTGATAGTTTTAGAACATTAAGATATATACAATGAAGGAGATAAAAATAACCACACTCTCCCTACCCAGGATAACCATTATTAGCATTTAGTGTACACATTTCCAGATTTTTTTCTATTTTAAAGCAGAATTTAAATGTGTAGAAAATTCTGTCTTCATGAAGTTATGAGGCAGCTTCATTTTATTTGGTGTCTTGAGGAAATGATTATGAATTATATAATCATATGTATCACAGTGTTAATAAAAATGATGGTTGAACCTCAAAAGAATGGGAAGTGTGAACTCAATAGCGCGTCATAGCAAATTTAATTGGCAACCATGAGTTAGATAATTTGATTTCCCTTCCAAATTATAATGCTAGAATGTGCTTTAGAGTCTTTGATCCAATGCAATCATTTTATAGGTGGGGAAACTGAGGCCCAGAAAGCTTGTGAGTTTCTAAAGCTCAGACAACAATGACTTCAAAGTGAGAATGCACATCGCACTCCCTGCTCATGTTCTTAAATTTGAATTTTGGCAGGTCTTGAGTTTTAGGAGAGACATGAAGGCCACTCAGTGGAATCTCCTGCTGTTCTTACATAGGCTGCTCCATTACGTAACTCAAATATTTGAGTTATTGTTACTTATCTAAGGTAAAGTTAGACCTTCACAGAGAGAGGGTCACTTTAACTTACGGTGTCTTTTCCGGTTGCTGTAGGTTGTCTTTCTGGGGAAACCAAACTATCTTCCTTGCCTTTCTGTGTTGGCCTCCATTTAGAATCAATATAAGTATGATCAGATCAGTGAGAGCTGTTAATAAGCCTTTAGAGGTCATGGAAATGACATAATAACTTTTCTTCATGGGTGAGATATCCTGAGATTGCTATTTGAGAAAATAATGATGCTTGTCATATATTTCCTCTAAATAAATCTGGCTTTAATACCCCAAATCCCTGTTTTCTTCACTTCTGTTTATTTTCAGTCACTCAAACTGACGCTGGCTGTCAATATCTCCTCACTGTAAGTGTAAGCAGAAGTATTTAAAGAAAGCAGTATTGTTTTATTTTCGGGTTAGCAATTTTCCAGGGCCCACTGGCAGAAGTGCTTAGCTCTAAAGAATCACATGTGTTCGCTTTGTTCTAAATATAGGCTAAACAGAATGCAGTAGTGCCTGAAGGCTTCAGACCGAAGCGTTTGGAATATTAAAAAAAAAAAAAAAATCCAAGGAAGTAATATCTCCTGCCCAGAACTAAACAAATAAACAGGTTTCTACTAAATGCAGGAAACAAACTGATGGATATCAGATTTTCTTCTCAAATCTTTTGGTGGTTTAAAAAAAATGTTTTTTTCTTTAAGACGTAAAACCAAAGTCAGCCTCCAATGGTACAGAAAGTCATTGCTATACTGGTAAGTGGTAACCAGTGTGTGGTCTTGCCGGACCATGGGGAAGGGCTGCAGGATAATGGATGTGACCACTTTGGAAAAGCACATCATTAGAAATTTTTTTTCTCTGAACTTTGCCCTTTAGAATACTTTATGTATAGATCTGGCATAATGCCAAAGAGCTTCGAAGGCAAGTCTTTTGCCTTTGGTTTATGTTGCCAGTGAGATGGGGAGGTGCGTGTGTAACATGTGGTATTAATATTATTAAGTTCTGTTTTACATTGGTTCTCAAACTGGAAACTGTAGATACTTGTGGCCTATGGACATATTTTCAGAGATAAGCTAGTTCTTGATTATATTTTTTTTCTCAAATTTTAAGGATGATATAAGAAAAATTAATAGGAAGATACTAGGGATCGTTATAGGTGGTAACCTTCTGTGCTAATTTTCTAGCATTGCTTGCCGTTCAAAGTCCCACAGACTGGGTGGCTTAAGCAACAGAAATTTATTGTCTCCCAGTTGTGGAGGCTAGAAGTCCAAGGTGAAGGTGCAGGCAGGGTTGGCACCTTCTGAAGGCTGAGAGACAATCTGTTTCATGCCTCTTTCCAAGCTTCTGCTGCTCCGGCAATCTTTTGTTTTTTGTTTTTTGTTTTTGTTTGTTTGTTTGTTTTGGCTTACAAATGCCAAAGGTCTCTGAACGATCATCATATGGCATTCTCTTTATGCACCTGTCTCTGTCTTTTTTCAAATTTCTCCTTTTTTTTAGGACACCAGCCATATCAAATTAGAGTTCACCTTAATGACCTCATCTTAACTTGATGATCTGCAAAGACCCTCTTTCCAAATATGGTCACACTCATGGCTACTCAGGGTTAGGAATATATCTTTTGCGGGGACACAAGTCACAAGTCACAATTTTGAGTGACAGCAGTTTAAGTTCATAATTGGGATAAAGGAAAATAGTACTATCATAATTGTCCCATCCTCAAGAGAAAAATACAGAGATGAGTTAATTTGTGTGTAATATATTGGGACCAAGAGAAGGGCGGACATTATCATGTCAAATCATCCTATAGGAAAGTTTTCACAGGAGTTATAGTAAAGGACAGTAATGGAATATGGTAGAAGAAACATAATGAATCCTAAAACTATCTGTATCATAAAAGTCATGGGTGAAACCTTGTAAAGTAGCAATTTATATGCATTTCTACATAAAATATGACTTAATTCAGACTCACTGTTGAATACATGTAACTAGCAACTCATTTTGCCATAACTTTATAAGAGGAAAAAGCCCATTTTTTTAAAAAGGAAAAGTTAGATAAGAAAAAATATTCAAATTTACATTTGAATTGTCAATACATTTCATTTCAATACATATTCAAATACATTTGATTGTTAATAATCATAGTAACAATAATTATTGTTATCATTTATTAAAGACCGTCTTTGTATCAGACATTACATAAAATGCTAACCCTTCCCACCATCCACTTAAGGTGTTATAATCCCCTGTTGGTAACTCAAAAATCTGCTGGAATTTGTATATTACTCATTTCTATCTAAACTCAAAGTTTGTATTATTTTCACTACATTTTTGCATTTTTCTGATTTCCTCTAAAGCTTGTGTAAGTAAGATGAACATTTCTCAGGAAGCATATCCGAGTCTTAGTCTTTGGATGCCAGTGGCTCTTTTTCTATTTAAATCATGTGTCATGTCTCCTACACATATAAAATCAAAAGACGATGAATCATATAAGGTGATCTCTGGGTCCATGAATCCAGTTGGAAATACACGACTGATGTCTGGCTTCTGGGCCAATAAGGCCTACAGATCCTTATAGGGCACTGTTCCTTGAGGGTTGGCCCCATTGAGAAGCCTAAGGGAGCATTGGCTCACCCTAATGAGATTAAGTCATATAAGACTTCATGAATTTAACAAAACCCCAGCAATGTTGATATTGGCATCTCCCAGTCTAGAAAAGAGAGATCAAGGGCAGTCTCTGGTCTCTAACCCTGAAATTATTAGCTGGAAGTTTGTTTTCAGATCTTTAGTGGAAAGTTGCATTTCCTTTCAATGTTTGCAAGATTCTCCACTGTGACAGCATTGTTCCTTGGGCACGTGAGTGAGCTTCTGTAACGAAGGGTGGCCTTGAGACTTATTTTGCTTAAATTGTCTCCTGGGAGACTTAAGAAGATGAAATCTGACAGAAAACCTGGTCATTTTAAAAGAAGCTAATTTCTTTGAGGATTAGATACTTATTATTGTTTATTGAACCAATCTTCTCCCCGTTTCAAACTTGTGCCATAAAAGATTTCAAACTTTAAGGCAGGTTAGATATAAAGCTGGAATGAAATTGTAGTTAAGTGGTATAGCCAGCCTGTTTCCATTTGGGGATAGTCCCTGATTGAAAAATGGGCTTTGGGACGCCTGGGTGGCTCAGTTGGTTAAGCAGCTGCCTTCAGCTCAGGTCATGATCCCAGCATCCTGGGATCAAGTCCCACATCGGGCTCCTTACTCAGCAGGGAGCCTGCTTCTCCCTCTGCCTCTGTCTGCCAGTGCTCACTCTCTCTCACTTTCTCTCTCTCTCTGACAAATAAATAAATAAAATCTTAAAAAAAAAAAAAAAAAGGAGTTTGGAAGCTTTAAAAAAAAAAAAAAAAAGAAAAATGGGCTTTGCAGTGTCATTTCAAAGATTTTGTTTCATTTTTTGCTTTGACGAGTAAGTGCAAAGATCAGAAATTGCATATGCAATACGGTATTTCAATTGAATCACCTGGCAAATATACCAAAGCTGTTTCACATTGCTGTTGGTGGTGTCTAGGAACAAGCATCTTGAAGGAAATAATTTATCGTAACTAAATAATTGTCTTATCCTATCAATGTTCCCAGGATAGAAAATCTAGGAAGAAGGTTTGATCATGTCAAAAATATGCTTGCCTCAAATATGGGTCTCATACAGTATATCTAAAGAATGGAATGTTGAGTTGTAATTCTACCTTTTCTCCCTCCCTTCCCCCCTTGCACACTCCTCTATCCTCTCTCCTGCTTGCTCTCTCTCTTCTAGCTTGCTTGCTATTTATTTTAGGATTGGATACAGGTACTTATTTTATTATAATTTGGTATTACCTTGGCTATTTTATTTATTTATTTTATTAACATATAATGTATTATTTGCTTCAGGGGTACAGGTCTGTAAGTCATCAGTCTTACACATTTCACAGCACTCACCGTAGCACATACCCTCCCCAATGTCCATAACCCAGTCACCCTATCCCTACCTCCTCACCCCCCAGCAACCCTCAGTTTGTTTCCTGAGATTAAGAGTCTCTTATGGTTTGTCTCCCTCCTGATCCCATCTTGTTTCATTTTTTTTCCTTCCCTACCCCCCACAACCCTCTGCCATTCCTCTCAAATTCCTCATATCCGAGAGATCATACGATAATTGTCTTTCTCTGATTGACTTATTTTGCCTAGCATAATGCCCTCTAGTTCCATCCACATCGTTGCAATTGGCAAGATTTTGTTTTTCTGGTGGCACAGTATTCCATTATATATATACACCGCATCTTCTTTACCCATTCATGTGTTGATGGACATCTAGGTTCTTTCCATAGTTTGGCTATTGTGGACATTGCTGCTATAAATATTTGGGTGCACGTGCCCCTTTGCATCACTACATTTGTATCTTCAGGGTAAATACCTGGTAGTGCAATTGCTGGGTCATAGGATAGCTCTATTTTCAACTTTCTGAGGAACCTTCATACTGTTTTCCAGAGTGGTTGCACCAGCTTGCATTCCACCAACAGTGTAGGAGGGTTCCCCTTTCTCTGCATCCTCGCCAACATCTGTCATTTCCTGAGTTGTTAATTTTAGTCTTGGCTATTTTTTTAAATGGAATATCTTGTTGAGTTTGAAGTTTCAAAGCCAGGGAAGCAATTGCTCCTTGGTCATTGAAAGTTCCTTTTGCTGGCTATTTATATTGGACCAAATACACATTTGTCATACATGGTAGTAAATGCATTTCAACTCTTTATAAACTGTAATGGGAGTGTTGGCAACCCAAACAATGAAAGCAGATTTGACTGAAGATCTAATATCCTGATGTGGCTTGATGAATTTAAGTCAAGACAATGCAAGGTGTCATTATTCTAGGTATACTAACACAAAATGTGGATTTTGTAGAGGTAGTTGAAAAAAATTTTTTGTGACGTTGAATATGTGTAAGTGTGTGTGTGTGTGTGTGTGTACACATGTACATGCACTGTGATAAAGAGGAAGGGACACAAGAGGTCTTTCCACAAGTAGTTATTGCTGATTTCAAGACAGATACAGACTCCCATCACTTTCCCTGTGCTATATGCAGCAAGGTGCTGCAGGTTTGGGCATGCACAGGAGGGGCTCCCTTTTTATTGATATATCCAGAGATGCTTTCTTTTGTGCCCAACACTAGGCCTATCTCTGTAGATTCACTAGTCTGTTCATGTGGCCCCAAGAATTAGAGTTTTAGGAATGTTACTGGTGACTTGTGCAATGGTTTTCACTTTTCTTCCTTTCCAGTATGTCCATTATTTTAATATCTTATATCTCTATAAGTCCTTAATCTCTCTAGGGATTTTTCTTTTATTTATAACAATCACTAATTTTCCAACAACTCCCACATCTGGATAAAAATTCCTCAGAGTGCAAATATTTAAATAGACATACCTTTGTGGGGAATGATACATATATGATAAGATGAAAGACAATTGCTATTTGTGAAAAAGGAAAAATAATCAACAAGGGCTAAGATTATACTCTATTGTGAGGAATATTTTACATTAAACTTAAGTGTCTTACTCTGAAAGTGGCTCCCAGGGAGGACTTGACAGTGTGGTTACTGTGCAGTCTATGTCAGTGATCTGGACTCAGATCCCAATTCCAGAATTCATAAGATGGTAACAGTAGTACCTCCCCTGTAGTGGTGATATGAACTTTAATGCCTGTAGCTTGTAGGCATGTATGGCCTTAATCAAGGTGGACTACCTCAATTATAAAATCTGACAATGATGTTTCTTTATTACAACTACATCTCAAAGTGTGGGATCACTGGTAGAGCCCATCGGTAGGGCACTGAGAGTGAATTTCTTATTAGTAATTGTAAAGAAATTTTTTAGATTCATAAGCATATCTTGCTAAAACAAATGTTTGGGGAGAGAATTGTTTAAAATTCATGATAACAATGTTACCATGAACACTGTTTTTAGGGTAAACATCATTCTTGTTGACCAACTACTCACTTCTGGGCTGAAGTGCATTCCAGTTCTAGGTATGAAATATCTTCATCAAATGAAGATTTGATGAATGTGGGAACCCAGAAGTTTGGCTTCTGTGAAAAGTTGGGTCAGAAGAAATGAACTTCATTTTTGTCTTAGTTCATTTGGGCTGCTAAAACAAATAACCACAGACTGGGTGGATTATAAGCAACAGAAATTTATTGCTCACAGTTCTGGAAGGTTGGGAAGTCCAAGAGCAAGGCACCAGCATGGTCAAGTTTTGGTCTCACCAAAACGTGAGGGCTCTCTTCTTGGTTCGTAGCTGATGCCTTTCAACTGTGTCCTAACATGGCAGAAGGGGTGAGAGATCTCTTTGGAGCTCTTTTTTTATAAGGCACTAATTCCATTCACCAAGGCTCTACCATCCTGGCTTAAGCATTTCCCAAAGGCCCCCCATCCTAATTCCATCATCTTTGGGAACTGGAACTTCAACATATGAATTTTGGTGGGGGGGAGACACATTTAGAACACAGCAATTTCTTATACATTTTTCTCCCATCATTACAGAGGAGAATTTCAAAGTTGAATGAGCTTTTCCATCTGCATGTCCTCTATAGTATCCCCACCTTATGACTATATGCCTTTGTCTTGACTGCCTGCAATGAGGAGCTTCATATAGTTTGGTGGTGATTTAGTATTATATTATGAAAGTTTTTATTTTGAATGTCAGTCTTTCTTATCATTGTCTCCTACAATTATTTATTATTATTTCCTATGAAACTAGTTGAAACAAGTTTTATCTTTCACTCCCATGACTATTCTCTATGTATTTGAAGATAGTATTGTCCCATGGTCTCTTTTCGTTTGACCAAAATCTCAAAGCTCCCCTTTCTGTTCTTCATGGCTCTTATGATGACTGATTATGGACATGCTTCTCTTTCTTTTTAAAGGACCAAACTTTATAGCCTATACATGGACAGGATGGAATTGGGTAGGGACCAAGAGGATGTGACACTCTCCTCTGTTTTGGACATACTCTTTTTTTTTCAGTTTTTTAAAAGATTTTATTTATTTATTTGACAGAGAGAGAGAGATCACAAGTGGGCAGAGAGGCAGGCAGAGAGAGAGGGGGAAGCAGGCCCCCTGCCAAGCAGAGAGCTTGATGCGGGCCTCGATCCTAGGACCCTGAGACCAAGACCTGAGCGGAAGGCAGAAGCTTAACCCAACTGAGCCACCCAGGCACCCTAGACATACTATTTTTTTTTTTAAGATTTTATTTATTTATTTGACAGAGAGAGATCACAAGTAGGCAGAGAGGCAGGCAGAGAGAGAGAAAGAGAGGAGCAAGCAGGCTCTCTGCTGAGCAGAGAGCCTGATGCGGGACTTGATCCCAGAACCGTGAGATCATGACCTGAGCCGAAGGCAGCTCAATCCACTGAGCCACTCAGGCGCCCTGGACATACTATTTTTAATGCAATGCATGATTCAAAGACTTTGGCAGTCACGCCATTGCTTGACTTATAGTGAGTTTACAGTAATCAATGATCTCTGAGTCTTTTTAACCCATGCTACTATTAACACATATAACTTACATTTGCTTTTTTGGACTAGTTGCAGGATGAAACATTATTCAGATGATATTTTGTCTTCTTAGATTCGATCTGACATTCTAGTTTGTTGGTGGCATGTTTTTTTCTTGTAACCAATCTGTTTTACCACTTGTATTAGTTGGTATATGTGCTGCCAAAGTGAGCACTACCACTTGTTTTAGTTGGAACAATGATATTTGTATCATGGATCAGTAGATAACTAGTCTTGGCTACAGAAGATCGGAGAATAATGTTATACTGCCAATCAGTTGATAAGTCATTTACTAGTTTGGAAACTGTGCCTCTGTGTAGATATACACAGTGTCCACATGTTATATTTGGTTTCACTGTCTCCACTTGAGACCAATATGAAAGTCATAACAACATTTCAAAATACATATAAGAAAAAATAGATAATATCCCAAAGGTGTGCTTTACTTGGTATGTGAAGAGTTCAGTCAATAACGCACCCTATGAGCCCAGTGATTGTTGAAATCTTCACAGAAGTAGTGGAATTTGAGCCAGGCAGGCCTGGAAGGTTGCTTAGAGTTTGGTGAGACAGAGGAAGGGGACCATGCATTTGAGAGGATTATGAAGTCCACATTGATGAGGTAGGAATGGCAGGGTCATATTAGGTTATGGTTTAGAGATGAACTTCCAGGAAGTATATAGGGGAGTGTCAATGATGAGATCACACATGTAGATCAGTATATCTTGTGTGATGCTGATATTAGAGCCAGTGTCCTTAATTGGAGCAATTGTTCTTTGGCTAGATTTGTCCTCCCATGCATACAAGTGAAGAGAGGCTGAAGGTTCCTGTGTACTAGCTATTTCCAGACTTGTCTTCATCAGTTTCACTTACATTAAGTGTCCATCACAAATATGAATTTTGCAAGCAGTTGTACCTTCTAGCATACTGTTTGGAAAATATACAATTTTAGGGGCACCTGGGTGGCTCAGTCATTAAGCGTCTGCCTTTGGCTCAGGTCATGATCCTGGGATCCTGGGATTGAGTCCCATGTCAGGCTCTCTGCTCAGCAGGGAGCCTGCTTCTCCCTCTCCCACTCCCCCTGCTTGTGTTCTCTCTCTAGCTGTCTCACTCTGTCAAATAAATAAATAAAATCTTAAAAGAAAAAAAGAAAATATCTGGTTTTCTCTTTATAATCAGATGACCTTAAGGTTTCTTTTGGGAGGCATGTTCATTTCTCATCAAATACAGTTTCCTCAGTGTTCTTCTAACATGGCCCACCTGGTTATTGGCTTTTCTTTGGGGACACTTTGAAGTTCACTTCTTTTAATACCCTTTATGCATACATTTAAGCATATAGTTTATTTTGAGGAAGTAAGCTGACATTCACTTTTCTGGTCCTGTCTTTTGTGGCCTGTGTGGCAAAAACATCTGCTCTGACAATGAAAGGAATCATAAAGTAGTAATTCCTCATTAAGTCACTAGTGCAATAATGTGATCCTCTTGGCATCCGTCTCCGTGGATGATGGGGATGGCAGGGGTCCTTCAGCTTCTCTGAGTATTGTTTCCTCACTCCTTCATAGCAGCGTCTCAGTGAAAGGCGATTTCTCCGGGACTTGCATTTTGCTAATGATTTTAATAAGGGAAAGGGAGGAAAACAAAGGGCATCAATGATCACAAATATCTACATCTGGCAGAAGATTGAAAGGAAAACCGATCACAGCTGCCTTTGACAGTTAATGTTATTAAAATGTTCAACATGGAATTTCTATTTTAAATAAGAAACACTTGAAAGAAATGGTCAGGATTAACAGAAGCTTAAATTGAAACCATGTTGGTTTGTAGGTAATAGAATGCTACAGTGAAACACTGCCTTTAATGTAAAAGCATTCTTTACCCCCAAATTATCCATGTGGCCCTGTTTATGCCACTGGAATTTGATTAGGTTTGGCTTTTTCAGGAAACCAGGAGGTAAGAAGAACCCATTTAATCTCCTGTTAAGTGGTTCATTCCCTGCCCAAGCCTTTGGGTAACTCAGTTTATTAAAACGTTCTGGAGTTCAGGTCAGTAACTCGGTGCCACGCCATCCATATGCCTGCCTTTTGGCCGGTGCTACAGTCTACCATCTGATTGGCCCAAACCTGGGAGTAATCGAGCCAGTATAAAATGGGGGACCTTGTTAAGAACCCAGGAAATGGGTATCAATTCATTGTTTGGCCCAAGATTGTTAGCTGAAGCTCAGAATGCTCCCATCTGGCAGTCCTTCAGTCTGCATTTGTCCTGTCAACATACTGTAACTTAATCACTGAAACAGAGTTGCTGGTTCTAATTCTCTTAATGTACCTAGGGGTCTCTATGCCACTCACAAATAAAAATACCATGTGTCATTTTGGTAGGAGACCTTATGTTGACTTATAGCTCTTCTGTTCTCTGCTCCACATGGGTCTTTGTCAGTCAACTCAGGGGAAAAATATAAATATAAACATATATAAATACATAATATATATATATAACATATATATTTTATATAAAGACATAAAACATATATAATTTATATAAGTATAAAAATATCCCACCCAGGATATTTCCAGGAAGTATTCTGCAACACATCAGGAATTCCAGAGAGCTCTTAGGGGAGATAGACACTCGAGAAGCAAAAATCTTTTAAAGCATTCTTAAAAGAGAGCACCTTCTGAAACAAATCAGACCTCCTTGGTTGATGTTAATCTTGGCAGGAAAAAAAAACAAATGAAGATCCCACAGAAACTGTTATTCCCAAAATGTTTCTTCTGTATGCAGCTCGGTGTCTAGGATATATTGTCTTGCCTGTTTCTTCTGATATTCTGTTCACTGACATCACTATTCAGAGGGTGCCCCATGTCCATTGTCAATGTTTATTCTGTTGATGAATGCTTGATGGAATAAATGAAATTGAGTTCAAGTCCTTCTTATGTATTATACCCAGGCTATTTCAGTAGACTCCTAACAGGCTTTTCCCTTTTAATAGCACACAGAATTCTGTCGGAGTAGCCTTAAAATTTTACTCTTTGGGTTTTTTTTTTAAAGATTTTTATTTATTTATTTGACAGAGAGAGAGATCACAAGTAGGCAGAGAGGCAGGCAGAGAGAGAGGGAGGGGGAAGCAGGCTCCCCACTGAGCAGAGAGCCCGATGCGGGCCTCGATCCCAGGACCCTGAGATCATGACCTGAGCCGAAGGCAGATGCTTAACCCACTGAGCCACTCAGGTGCCCTCTTTGGTTGTTTTACTCATTATTCAAAAATTTTAGTGCTACCAAAATGTAGGATAATTTGAAAACTCTTTAGTCTCAAGTCTATCCAAAATACTATCCTATCCTATATTCCGATATCTTATATCCTATATCCTTTATCCAAATATCCTATATAGAAAATACCAGCTGATCCTCTTGTCTTATTGCCTATGAAGTCCACAAATATTTCCCAGCCAAAGTTTCCCTTGGTCTTTCTGAGCATGAATTGTTTGGCAGCCATATGTTCCTATCCTGTCCCACCCAGAGCTTTCTGATCAGGAAAACCCTCCTGATTCTTCAAGAATTATCTGAAGCCCAATATTTCCCATGAAGCCTTCTTTGGTATGTCCAACTAGAACAGATAAGGAACTTCTCTTGCCAGGTGAGTGGTTAGCTTGCTAATAGCAACCCCAGGTGAGAGAGATCCCATGTCATGCCGTTCCTTTTCTCTTATCTCTTAGTACATCGTTGGACTCGAATGGTTGGGTGGAAGCTCACCTCTGATTTTTTTCTGGATTCACATTAATGACATCAGATCAAAAACAGAACTTGTCCTGTGATTGGTTTCTTGCTGACCTGTGTGTCCTGGATTTTTTTTTTTTCTCTCTGTACGTCTTTGATCAAGCCAGCATGACATTATTTTGCCAAACAGTTCTCTTTTCCAGGAAACAGAAGAGGGTCAAGTATATCTCTTTCCTGCTCACTAAGCATTTGTCTCTGAGGCAGGAACTGGTCCTAACAGGTGAGGATGAAAACCAAGCCCTGAGCAGCAAAACATACCCCTCTCGTCTCTCCTGGTTGTGCATTCTCCCTTTGATTCAGTTTGATGGGGATCCCTATTCAGTTGGCATTTGACCCCAGTGGTTCTCAAAATGTAGTCTCCAGAAGAACAACGTAAGCCTCACCTGGGACTTGTTAGCGATGCAAATTCCTACCACAGATCTACTGAATCAGAAATGCTGGGTAGGGGGGCCCAGAAATCACATGTTAGCATGCCCTTGAAGTGATTTTGGTGCTCATTAAAGTTTGAGAATTATGAATTACATGAAGAATAGCAGCCTCCACCTTAATTCCTAACTCAATTTTTGTTAATTAGAATAGGCAGCTTCTGTGTGTATGTGTGTGTGTGTCAGGGGGGTAGGAAATCTCTGTACCATCTCTAATTAATCTTAAGTAAGATTTGTTAATCTTAATTATGAACCCAAAAGTGGTCTAAAAAAGAAAGTCTTAAAAATCATAGTCAAATTTAAAATTATGGAATTTTAGAGGATGATTCTGATACATATTCAGAAAGGCAAAAAAGCCAAGACTATATAATATAGTCTTGAGGGAAAAAAGGTATCAAGGCTCAAAGTAAAGGAAATTAAATCAGTGTGATTTGGTGCAGGAATATACACATATACCTGGCGTAACCAAATAGACCAAGAATAGAGAATCCTCCAACAGACCCACAGGTATATGGATATTTGAAATGTGGTCAAGATAATCTTACATAATTACATTGTGCTAGGAAAACTATATTGGCAAAAGAAAGAAAAATATTCCAACTTCACACCATTCACAAAAATAAGTTCCAGTTGAGTGGGCTGAACATCCAAATATGAAAGGCAAGGCATTAATGTTTGTAGGTAATAAATGGAGAATATCTGTATTACTACTAGTCAAGGAAGGGGTTTTTAAAATGAGATAAAATGATACTACTTAATTAAGTACGATTTTGTGTAATATGCAAATTTTAGCTGCTAAGAGATAAGTTTATTTCCTTTTTTTTAAAAGATTTTATTTATTTATTTGACAGAGAGATCACAAGTAGGCAGAGAGTCAGGCACAGAGAGAAGAGGGAAGCAGGCTCCCTGCTGAGCAGAGAGCCCGATATGGGGCTCAACCCCAGGACCCTGGGATCATGACCTGAGCCGGAGGCAGAGGCTTTAACCCACTGAGCCACCCAGGTGCCCCAAGATAAGTTTATTTCTTTTCTTGAAACAATGAAGGGATGGTGTTTGGATCAGCAAGACAGCTTTCCATTACACACTTATCCATGGAATAAATGGAAAGTTGTATTTCTTACTTCATCAAGTGGCTTTCCAAGGATACTTTGGGTATGGCCACCAGAAAGAAAAAAAATAAAACCACAGTAGAGTCCATATAGCAGGTTTCTATAGGTCAAGCCTGAGGGACGCACACATCACTCCCATTTACATCACTCTGGACAGAACTTAGTCACGTGACTCACCTAATGGCAAGGGAGTCTGGGAAACTATAGCTCAGGTCTGCTCCCAGGAAGAAGGAGAGAGAGGTAGACAGCCAGTCCATATTTACCATAGAACATATCACATGCCTGTAGCAAAATGACCAAAAAATAAAGAGAACAGACAACTTGCCAGTATGTGGGGGAAGTTGTATATATGATATAAATAACATACTCAGAATATACTAGGGATGCTGAGAAATCAATTAAAAAAAAAGACAAATGATTAGGAAAGTGGGCACAAGACTTGATTAAGCAGTTCACAGAAGAGGAAATCCAAAAAGAAGCCTCATAATTAACCAAGGAAATAATGAAAATCATGAGTTATAACTAGATTACATATAATACACAAACCTATGTCAGATAATATGAGGTGTGGTTAAAGAAAAATGGGACAGTGGGAACTCTCCTACAGTACTGGCAGGAGTTTGAATTTTTATACCCACTTTGGAAAACAGTTTGGCATCATCTAATATAGTCCAAAATGGGCATACTACTTGGCCATTCTATTGCTAGGCACAGCTTCTAGGGAAACTTTTGCACATTTACCTCAGAAGACGATTTGAATGTTCATAGGATCATTGTTCATTTTGTACTGGCCACCAAACAACAACATCTCAAATGCCTATTAATAGAACAGATAAATCAGCTTGGTAAAGAGGTAAGTCACAAGAATTACAGTAAAATTTAGGAAAATAAAGCCTAAAAAGTCTTTAAAGAAAAGAAGTTTGACTCAGGAGTTTTGTACCTATTTATATACATTTTGAGTATAAAAAGTGGAGAAATGGTTTTGAATATGCAAGGATTTATAATTTCTTCTGTCATTACAAAGAACCTGGTCATTGAAAAGTTTGGAATACAGCTCTCCATGATACATTGGACTAGGGGTACCATTAGGTGCCTAGTTCTTCCTTTCTTAATTTTGAGTTAACCAGTATGCAAAAAATTTCAAAAAAGTAGAAGTTCATGCTCTGTTGCTAGCTTTTAGAGCCCAGGATCTCAGGTCAGGCTATTTACGTGCTTCCAACTGAGACAATGCAGTGTTGTAATGGCAGTTCCCTGAGAACATGAATGTGGAACAGGTATAAGATTTTCTAATTTTTGATGCTTAATTTCCTAATTTTGGTGCTGATAGTCTCTTTTACAGACTTTCTTCAAAAAGATGGGTAATTCTAATAATTTCTGGTGGCTGGAGAGGTCTTATGTGGCATTAAATGTCCAAACACTTGAGTCCTGACATACCAGAATTCCCATTAAAGTTGAGAATGGCATTACCACCGAGTCCCTTGATCCTTTGTGTCCCAAGAAAACTTTTATGGTGGTCCTCATTGCTGTTCACGTGCTTTTTCCCTGCAGAATTAGAATGTGCCTGGATGTTTGTTAATCTGGATGGCTTCTGGTTTGTATACAGAGAACAGAAGTCAAGATGGACTGGCTTACTGTCAGGGATTTAAAGAATGGTGGTCCAGGAAAATCAGTATGAGCTGAATTTAATATTCCAAAATGGCAGAAATCCACATCAGGAAACAAGCCTCTGTCAACACATCCAGAAGGCATGTGCAAATCTAGAATTAGGAGGTGAACCTCAGAGCAAAGTGGAAGCCAAAAAGCCGGGACCAGAGCTGGGAGTAAAGTGAAGGAGGGCACAAGTGACACTATAAATAGAGTTTGTGCTTTTGAAAGCAGCTAGGTGGAATCAGGACCTTTGATATTATCATAAAGCTACAGGTCAGGGAAGGCTTTCAGTAAAGTGATCTTGGTGGCATAGAATTATTCTGATGAGAATAGCAGAAAGCTATTGCAAAAATCTAGGCTAGTGATGATGGTGTCTTGAAATGGAGACCTGAGGGTCTCAGTGGGGAGAAGTGGTTTGACTTCACCTGTAATGTGAGGGAACAGAAAGTAGGACTGACTGATGTGTATGAAGGAGGGAAATCAAAGAAGTCTTCTTTCACTAAGATGGGAAACACTGAGGGAAGAGTATATGAAGTGTGGATAGAAGTTAGGAATTTGGTTTTGGATATAAATTTAAGATGTTTGAGAAACATCCTAAGAGAGATACTTTTCTAAGCAGGGGACTTAACAAACAGCAGCTGTGGTAGCTGTTACTTTTCATCATCTTGACATTCATTGACATAAATTCCTGTAAGCTGGAACCTGCTAACATCTGTCTCGGATGACAGAAGCCTTGCTCACCAAAAGCCACTCAACACTTATATTTCCCTTTCCATAAAGACACTCTAATATGCATTCTGTTTGGTTCCCCTTTCCTTCCGTTCTTCTTACTTGTCATCATGTGACATCTGAACTTAAACAAAGGGCTGGATTGGGAAGCTCAAAGAACTTCTATCCCCATTGCCAGTTCTGTTAGCTCATTCATCCACTAAACATGTGTTTACTAAGCACCTACTCGGAGTGTCAAAATCAAGCCTCCATTGTCCATAGTAGTGACCTCAAGAATGTTTCCCTGTTTCACTCTCCTTATTTCTTTACTCCTGTTTAGGGGATCTTTGTCTCAGGCTCTGCTTTTGGAGGAACATAAACTATGTTCATGCAATGGCCGATGATGAACTAGAATGAACTACTAAAGTCATAATGGACGTCCTCTTCACTGGGACATGTGAGGACAGGATAGAGTGTTGTCTGCGCAGCAGACTAGGAGGTCTGAGCAGGAAGAGGGGAGTTGTGGACAGGCATGGACAGTACTGGGTATATTATTAGGCAGGTTCCCATTCAGGTCTTCTGCTGGCCCGATGCACTATTTTCTAATTTCAGAACAAAAAGGTGTGGTTGGGTGGTAGAATCCTTGCACTTTAGCAGATGTCAGATTGGGGCCCTAGAGTTCTGGGCCATCACCTCCCATTGCTGCCCCCAGGGCCTTAATTAAGCCTCTGCAGGAGCTATGCACCTCGCGCATGCGCAGGCCACTTCCTGGGTCTGGCCTTAGGGGTTTGGTCTCTGCAGTATTTGGCGCAGGCCTTTCACTTGTTCAAACGTGGCCAGGCCTTTGGAGAGCCGCTGGTGTACTGTGACTCTGAGTCGGAGGCAAGGGGTCCAGGAGAATCAGGGTTTGGTTGATGGTATGAGCCAGACTCCTAAAGGAGGAGTCTAGGACAAAGGGCCTCTGGCACCCGGGAGCTCCCAGGACTCCCTGCCGGTCCCCAATAGATCTTCTGAGATCCCGCGAGACCGGGCTTCCTCTGAGAAGAGTGGTCCCCGCAGCCGCGCCTGGGGCTCGATGCAGCCCTTCTCCGAGCCTCCCAGACTTTCAACCCGTCCCAGCCCATCTTCTCCCTGCTTCTTTATAAGGACCCACGCTTACGTCCCCGCACACCTGAAGCCACCTAACACAACCTGCAGGCTCCTGTTTGCGTTCCTCGGAAGCCCCACAGTCACAGGCCTCCCCTCCCGCCAACACCAGGCCCTAGCCCTGGGCTGCCGGTCCCTCCTGGTGTTCAGGGAACATTTCCTGATAGGGTGACTTGGGAGAAGGGGCCAGCTTCCCCATCGCAGTGTGCTGGCATGACGCGGGCCGAGAGAGCCGCTTGCGGAGGCTGTTCTTCAGGGGAAGGAAGGCTTGAAGAAAAGGCTGCGATGGTCTCCTGGGACAATTTCAAGACACCACCCCACCGCTGGGAGGAACACCTGGTGAGGAGGATGTGGTGAGTGCCTGGGGCTTTTTTTGAGTATGTGTGTGTGTGTGTGTGTGTATTTTCGTGTGTTTCTTTCCTTTTTTTTTTTTTTTTTTTGGTAAATCACGCTTGCAGATGTGCACTAAATTGACTAAGCCCTCGCTCCCAGAGAACAGTCTTCAGAGTGGGTAGCCCAAGTGCCTTAGGCCTGTGTACTTGTTAGTATACCTTGGGTTCTGGGAGTAATGGCCAGGTTTTCGCTTGCACCTAAGTTGTGCTGAGAAGACCATTTCTTTCCATGGGAAAGGTGCCCAGGGCTAGTTGTGAGAATGTCTGCTGTGTTCTAGAGTGTTTCGTGGTCCAGAGGGAGGGATCCTCAAGCCTTTGTTTTTGGACGTTGTTGTGTGCCTGTGAAATGTGGACACCCCGCAGGTGGTGGACACCGAATTTCAGGGGGCCTTTCTCTGAGGTGTCAGGGTAGAGTTCCATCCGTCTCCTGTTGGTTCGAGATCTTGTGTGCCCAGATGATTGCAGAGCTGGTGCCCTGCCTCTTTTAACGATCAGAAGCACTACTTCCCTTTTCCTACTTACTTTCCGTCTCCGGAAGTGTTTCTTGAGATTACCTCCCAACTAATTTACTTGCGCTTGACTCCTTTCCTCATCTCTCTTTGTTTAAGGAAATCCAGTCTCAGATAGTTATGAATAAATGCCCAAGTATTTATAGTCAAATAGTATTTATTGCCTGGAAGTCACATTTACCTCCTTGATTGACAGTGTCAGTATTTTTCCTTACGTGAAACATTCTATTAAGTATGCTTTTTATTTAATGTCATCCTTTTCAGAGAAAAGGTACAGTAACATATGTTGTATATGCTGTTTAATGATCACAGTAAGGGATCACTACATATTTGTTAATTTGAGCATTCGAGTAAATTGTTGTATTTTTTTCTTTTAGAAGATATATATATTTTTTTATGTAGTCCTAAGCTCTTGCTGACCAGGAGGGATGATGGAGAATGTCTCTGGTTGACGCTCCACCACAAAAGGGAAATAGAATACATCCTTAGAGTCAGAATATTTCAGAACCTTCTGTAAACAAAGAACAAGGTCCTAAGCAAAGGGAAAACAGGAAGTATTATGAGAAGGAACTTTTTATCGTGATTCCAACCACACTGGAATTTATATTTATCAAAGTGAAACCATGGGTAAGTTAACATAGTTGGATGAAGCCCCCAGAGTATGAGGAATTAGATTCCCAACCAGAAGTATATGAACCAGAGGAATCTGAATACATTTCGATGCTTCTAGAAGTTACTAAATGTTTCTCAGAAGACTGTGTTTCACTTTATTCTTCTTTTTGAAATTCAGAATATTTTCTCTTGGGGAATGTCATGTGTCAAAAAGAGTTTCTAGGAACAATGATTTAAACTTCAGAGCCAGTTTTCTGTAAAAGCACTCCGTGTTTTATCATTAGCATGACCAACAACCCAACATGGGGTATAAATGATCCCATTATTTTATCTGCTTTTGTTAACAGGGCACTGGGCTTTTGAGCCAGGCTCTGTGTCCTTGATGACATAAAAACCCAACATCTACAATGGCCAGTGTTCCAGAGGGGAGACTGTAGACTATAGGAGTGTATATGTTTTTGGTGTCTTGTGAGAGTATGGGAGCAGTGAAAATAAGGTTTCTGACATTTTAGGAGAAATTAAGATTCTGGATTTTCATGTGAAATTTCCCCATATTTAATGTGGCTAACTTACTGCAATATTTTAAAAGCCCTTTGTGGAGAGGGTGGCGGAAATTTTCATCCTGGAGCTGGATTAAACATTTTGGTCACTATTTTCCAAACTCTATTTTAGAGATTCAAATCCACTTTGATATTCTAATAAAAGAAAGGAATCCTTTGTAATGAAAGTACCATCAGAGATCCTCTGGTGACTCCATATGCCATAGCCTTGCTATATAAAGGGTGGTCTCCGGCCAGCTGTATCAGCATTGCCTTGGGAGCTCCTTAGAGACACAGATTCCCAGGCCCCACCCAGATCCACCGAATCAGAACTTGCTTTATAAAAAGATCCCCCACGTGATTCATGTGCATATTAAAGTTTGAGAAGCTTTGCCTGAGTTTGCCTCTTGAGGAAAAAAAAATTGGATTCTAAATGCAGCAGCTATGACTTAAGTCTACTTATATGGAGAGGAAAAAGAACATTCCAGAAGTCATAGACACCTGCAATAGTAACAGCTAGCAAAAAATTTTTAAAAGTGGTCTGTTGATGAAGAAGTAGATATTTTCTGTTTTAGTTGAGGAATACAGTTGTTTAAGGCAGACCTTTTCACTGTTTTCAACCAAAGTCCATGTATTTCTCTGTAGTGATAGATTTTTTTTAAATGGGGTTATTTAGTCAATAATATAAAAAATCTATTATGTACCTTTCACTGTTCTGAGAACTATATCCAGGGCTGGGTAAAGAACAGTTTCTGCCCTCAGAGCACTTACAGTCTCAAAGACAAAATATGGCAAGTGTGGCCATAGAGGCGTAAATGGAGTGGAAATTCAGTATGAAGAGGCAGAGTTGGCCAGATGCCCAATAATTCATTTGTGTCATGATCATTCAACATAATACTGTATTCACATTTTTGAGTGCTTATTTGCTTAACATCTGTCTACACTTCTGCATTGAAAATGTCATGCTTGCAGGGAAGAATATTTCTCAAATGATATGTTTCTTGCTTCCACATTTACATAAACTCTCTGTTTGAGGAAGGAGAATATAAAAAAAATGCTATAGGAGACAACATACTTGAGTCATTTCCCATAACTTTTTGAATCTTTCTCTAGAGAGAATATACATGAAGTAAAACTAACTGTATTTTTAAAACTGTTTTATTGAGATAAAATACACAGTACAATTCTCTCATTTAAAGTATACAATTTAATGACTTTTAGCATATTTAGAGTTGTACATCTATTATTATAGTCAATTAAAAATTTTTCATCACCTCGGAAAGAAACCCCATACCTCTTAGCTTTCACACACTGCCCCCACCTCACAACTCCCCTTTTCCTTAACCCCAGCCAAGCAGTATATGTCCTTTGTGACTGTTTTTTTTTCCATTTAGCACAATGTTTTAAGATTTCACTAAATTTTATTTTCATTCTGTATTTCCTTGAGCTAGAGAGAAGAAACAGGTTAAGGAAAATGGTAAATGCTAGTAGAATTTTAAATGACCTCCAAAGCTGAAGCTACATCAAGCTTTTGTTTATAAACTTAGAAACACCTATCTTCTGTTTCTCCTCCATTTGTCTTAAACCCAGTTTTTATTGGATGTTTGGTGAGGCCTTATGTGAGAAGTGGCTCATTCTGGGAAAAATTATGGAATGAATGAAGTTTGCTTTCCATGTTTCTTTTTACTTTTTATATATTTTCCTCTTAGATGTCTGATATTCTTGTACATCTTTATTTACCATAAAATATTGCATTCTGATAATGAAAGGCAAAATATTTTAACCTTGTCAAATAATATTTTCACTTCCATAAAATCCTTCAATTTTCCCATTGAAGGGAGAACCTAATGACATATAACTTAGGAAGATGGGGAAAGGGGCAACTACTTTTGTTTAAGGTCAATTTCATAGACATTTGCTGAGAGCTTATCAAATGCCAGGTTCTGGGCAAGTGCTGTATCAGAGAGGTTAATAACTTGCCCACAGACAGCCATTAGGTGGTGATAGCAAAATTTGAATGCAGTTTTTTCATGATTTTGAGAACCTCAGTGCTTAATTATCGTGGTATCCTGGTGCTCCCTAATGTTCCTTAGTCACCTGGAGTCCGCAGCCTACAACCCATTCCATCTCTTCTCTCAAATAGACACAGGACATACCATTTGGAATTCTGTATTTTGGCTCTTTAGAGCAAATGTTATCAATTCTGTCAGTTGCAGTTCTTACTGGTTATTTAAAAATATGAAAGTTGATTTTCTGTTGTACAACTTTACTAAATTTATTATTCTAATAGATTTTAGGTGATAGTGGTGTTAGACTTTTCTATATACTAGATCATGTCGTCTGCCAGCAAACACAATTTCTTCCTTTCTGCTTTCTATATTTTATTCTCACCTGATTGCTGTGGCTGGGACTTCTAGTACTATGTTGAAAAGAAGTGGTGAGAGTGGACACACTTGTTTTGTTTTGGACCATTAAGAAAAAACTTTCAGATTTTCACCAGTGAGTATCACGTTAGCTGTGGGCTTGTCACAGATAGCCTTTATTACGTTGAGCTATATTCCTTCCACAACTAGTTTGTTGATTTTTTTTTTTTTACCTGTAAGGATGTTGGATTTTGTCAGATGCATTTTCTGTATCTGTTGACATGATCCTGTGATTTCTATACTTCGTTCTGTTAATGTAGTGTATCAAATTATTGTTTTGTGCATATTGAGCCATCCTTGCATCCTAGGAATAAATCCCATTTGCTCATGGTGTATGATCTTCTTGATGTTGAATTCAGTTTGCTAGTATTCTGTTGAGGATCTTTGCACCTATGTTCAGCAGAGGTATTGGCTTGTAATTTTCTTGTTGTGTCTTTGTCTAGCTTTGGAGAAGGAAGGAGTATTTTGGTATTCTTTAAATATTTGGTAGACTTCACAGTTGAAACCATCTAATAAACAAATTCAGTAAAGTTGCAGGATACAAAATCAACATACAAAATCAGTTGCATTTCAATACAGTAACAATAAATTATCCAAAATAAATTAAGAAAACAGTTCAATTTCCAATAACAAAAGATACTTAGGAATACATTTAACCAAGGCAATAAAAGATCTGTACACTGAATACTGTAGAACATTGATGAAAGAAATTGAAGCCCCAAATAAATCAAAAGATAGTCTGTGTTCTTTGGCTGGAAAAACTAATATTGTTGAAATATCTATACTACTCAAAGCAAGGTACAGATTCAGTGCAATCCCTTTCAAAATTCCAATGGCATTTTTCACGAATAGAAAAAGAATTCTAAAATTCATGTGGAACTAGATGGCCAGTACAATCCTGAGCAAGAAGAACAAAGCCAAAGGTATAATACCACTTGATTTCAAAATATACTACAAAGCTACAGTAATTGGAACAGTATGGTACCAGCATAAAAAGAGACATACAGACTAATAAAACAGAATAGAGAATCCAGAAATAAATCCACACATTACCATTCAATTGACTTCTCACAGAGGTGGTCAGAACACACAAAGGGGAAATGATAGTCTCTTTAATAAATGGTGTTGGGAAAACTGGACATCCACATGCAGAAGAAATTGGGTTCCTACCTCACACCATATGCAAAATTAACTTAAAATGTACAAAAGGGTTAAAACCGGAAACTGTAAAACTACTAAAAAGAAACAAGGAAAAAGCTCCATGACGTTTGTCTGGGCAATGATTTCTTGAATATGACCCTGAAAAGTACAGGAAGCAGAAGCAAAAATAGACAAATGGGATTGCATCAAACTAACAAGCTTCAGCACAGCAAAGAAAACAATCAACAGAGTGAAGAGACACCCACAGAATGGGAGAAAATATTTGCAAACAGTAAATTTTGGCTTTCTGATAATAGCCAAAATATGTAAGGAACTTATCAATAGCAGGAAAACAAATAACCCAATTAAAAAACTGGCCATGGACCTGAATAGATATTTCTCAAAAGACAAACACATGGCCATTAGGTGTATGAAAACATGCTCAACATCACTAATCTTTAGGGAAGTGCTGTTTACTAGAGTGTAATTTAGGCGAACTACTCTGCCAAAGAATGGCAAGATTGAAACAAGTCTTTTAGCAATGCTACTAGACTGAAGGGGCTGGAAAGGGTTCATATGCATACAAAGAGGTGAACTGAAGTCTTGTGATGTAAAAATACTTACGATGCCCAACAAGGAGCATCAGTCCATTTACCCATAGTCAGGGGAACTGAAACACCATGTTTGGCATTTTGCGATGCAGGATCCATGTAACAGATTTAATCTGTCAGTATCAGATTAAATATAATTAGTCAGTATCCACCATGTACCTAATATCTATATTCAGTGACACAGTCAGACAGACCGGGTATATTTAAATTGTTATGAGTATGAAACATCAGTCTTCTAAAAATTATGTGAAATACCTTTTTAGGACCAAAAATAAAAGGAAATAAAGTGAAATATTGTAAGTGGTTAAAATTGGATTGCAAGGCCTGAATGATCATTAGTCTCAGTGGGTTTCATGCATTTTTAGAATCAGAACACAGTTCTCAAGAGAAATTTTATAAGGAAGACTAATATTTTAAAAGTGAGATGATTAAAGCAGCTTCTGCTGAGGTGGGAATGGGATCATAACCTTCTAGCGTGTTCTCCCTTTCCTTTTCACTTTCTTTTCCCATGCACCCTTTCCCTTTCCTTGTTTCTGTCCAGCCCTGATGGACTTCATATGAGCTTCTGTAGTGACTTACAGAGCAATTTGGGAATGTTTATTCTAGCTCAATCCTTTCATTGAACAAGTTAGAACTCATCATTTTCTTTCTTTACAGATTATCTTCAAACTTACTATGATTCTTTAGAAAATTGGCTGAGGTTCTAGGCCATTGGCAATGACCTGCATCCCACAGTTTACTTGAGCTAAAGTTAATGACCCCCTACCCTTATGTGTATCTATATTGCTACATCTATTCCATAGTTTACAGTTTTCTGGATCATACCAGAAGACACAGCTGGATACCTCCTTTTGATAGAAAGGAGAGGTTCAAATTCATGTTTTCATTCATTTATTCAACACACACTTATTAAGTATCTACTGTGGAAAAAAACAAACCAAACATTTAAAACACCATGTAACTGAATGAAAAATAAGGTTTGGCCTCTTCTTTCTAGGAACTTAAAAGAAAATGGACAAGACAGCCTTGTAAACAGCTCCCTGGAATGCAAGACAGAATGGAGTACTGTAGCTCTCAGAAAGGTGGAAACTATTTAGTGTTGCTGAAAATAGAAGGGGCAATCTGGAAGAAGATTGAACCAGGAATTGGGGGACCATTGCGAGAGGCTCAGATGTAGATGATGGAGCCATTAGGTATAGCCAGCAGAACATCCAGAGAATGGGAAATAACTGATTGTTCTGTTATGATTGTCAGTGAAATGTCAAGAGATACAGGGTATATCTCATCGAGAAATGAGTTGACAAAGAGGTCATTATATGGCGCCCCAAGTACTCAAAATATCAGCTCACATCAAGAGAGGTAGCAGTACTTCTCTGAGAGCTTCCCACAGAAATAATTTTGCCTTTAGGTCTCTGTTATGAGCAAAACAGAGAAATCCAACATAGGCTTCAAGGCGGGGGCCTAAGATGATCATTTGATTGTAGGAACAGAACAGAAGATCTAATTGTTAAACTTGAAGCAGCAAATTTTATCTGAAATTTGATTCCAGGAGTTTATAGAGCACCTTAAATTCCCATGAAGGGCAGGACTAGCTTCAGCCTGGTTGGCCTCAGGTAGGAGAGAGTGCTGGAAAGGTGGGGCTTGGCAGAGTTTTTATAATGAACCTCTTTACTTATTTCTAGTTCCCTATTAGCTCCTGTTATATTCACTGTCTGTCAAGTAGGTTGTACTTTTGGATTAAGTTCTACTTTTGAATCTTATCTGAATTTTCTTTGCTCAGGTTTCCAAATTGCTCTGGGTGACATATGCTTGTCACCAGTAAAACCAAAAGGATGGCAGGGTAGATTGCCTTGCACAGGGCAGACAGGTAATTACAGCTTTAATTTTGTTTTGTTTTTAGAAGGATCCAGGTGTCCAACCTCTTTATCTCACAAAAGAACCTTAATATATGTAGGAGTGTTGGCAGACAAGATGGCCCAGTGGGCAGTGTGCCCATCAGATGTGTTAGCCTTCTGTTATTGGAATAGTACTTCCCATGGAAGCATCACACATCAAGAATTCTTTGCTGATCCAAGGACCCAACAGCTTCCAAGCTAGGAGCACAGTTAGAGACCTGGAGATTTCTAAGCAAGCCAAGAGATACATTTCACTCTTGAAATTCAGATCTCAACAAAGAGTGCTTGACCATGTGCATATCAATTATTCCCTTGAAAAGCCCTTCTTGTTGTGAAATCAAATAGTCTGGAGCTGGAACCTATTGGCTAATTGATGGGTGTGTCTCTGACTAAAGAACTGACTACTTTAGAAATTGTGCACATATAGAATATAAACTGGATTTTCTAGAATCTGGAATTGTCTTCCATTTCAGATTCTTCTCTTTTGCTGCACACATGCCCAGAGTGAAGTCAGAGGCATTAAAAGCAAGGTTTAATAAAAAGTGCAGTAGGCTAAGTGTTGAGTATAGGCTGAGCAGCAGCCACAGGAGACTGTATGGGGGAGGTTTCACCAGCACCTGGAAGTACTAGTGGGCCCAAGAAAATTGATGATCAGTGAGAATCAGGTACATCTGGCAAGAAGAAAAGTTTGAGGCCTCAGAAGGTAGATAGAAGATAGAGCTCAGAATAAGGAAATGTGATAGAACTATATTACTTTGCATAGGGACTGGATGGAGTGTGTGGATAGAACTATATCCCTAGGAGTATTGGAGAACAGTAAAAGACAGGAGAAACCAGTCAACTAGGAGACTCAGATATGGGGTCTAGAGAAAGCTTTGTTTACTGGGGAATATAATGAGAAGTGGTTGAACAGAAAAGAATAAAGCTCATTGACCAGAACCGATTGAAGTTAGGGACCCTAGAATCTCAGTATAATTCCATTCTTTAGATCCCAGAGCAGTGGCCTTTCAGCTGTCTTCTGAGTAACCAGGTGTATGACAGCTACTGTGCTAGGGCGAGGGATGGGGTGGGAGGGATTTGGTTTGTTTGTTTTTGGTTTTTATAGACAAGAAGGAACAGCTAGAAAAGACTTCTTGAACTTGGAGGATGCACCTAGATCCAATCATGGATGCTTATAGAACAGCCTTGATTCTTGGGTTCTAGTCAGTTGTCTATTTTCAGGGCTTTGGAAACAGAATGGGTCAGATCTGTTTTCCTGAGAAGTTGTAGGGTTATGGGGATTGGCACAGGATTGCAACACTCTGGAGACTGAGGAAAACCCAGAGAAATTGGAGACAAAGCAAGGCTCAGTCTCCATGTTTTTATGGACGCAGATCTCTGAAGGCTTCCTTGATTCTACAGTATCTGGCTGTTAGATATCTAGCACACATTTTTGCATTTGTTGGGTATCTTGCTACATTAGTGAATATGTTTACTTAACATCTGCTCGACTGGAGGATGGAGTCTTCTTTGACAGTGAGGACAGGGAACAGATACAATTTTGTGTATAGATTGTTCTAGAAGCTGAAACTAGATTATATCTAGGGCTCTGTTGTATTCTTCTGGCAAGATACCAGTGTTCTCAGGCATTCTACTCCACTTCATTCAATTTGATTCCAGTCCACTCTGATCCATGTCATTCCAGTTTACTTAGTTTCCGTTCAGAGATACAGCTGTGCTAGTGGAGTGGTCCAAAGACGAATAGACAAGCTGTTGACTCACAGGGAGTTCCATACAGTATGTTTAATGGTGGGCTAATCTTGTGCCTTGCCCTTCAAGAAAAGTTCTATGGTTTTCTCTCATGGAGAGTCATATTACCATCTGAAAATGTGTTGAAAGTTACAATAAATAAAAGTAGCTTAATTTTGTTTAGCCTGAGTTTCCCCAAAGATTTTTGGTTACAGAAAAGTTGTTGTTTAACTAGTTATTAATAGCCCATTGAATAAATTTTAAGGGAACTATAGGATTATCACACAGGATGCCTGATTGGATAATATAGGGCTGGCCCCAACATTTAAGTGTTCAGGTTGCCCCAAAAGGGCAAGCACTTTTAGTACAAGCTGGTACTTCTGGAGGTGCCCAAGAACAAATTAAATAGAAGCACCAGAAAATGTCAAACAGAATCTGTTTTATAGTGGGATGTGATATTGTTTGTGGCGTTTTTCATGTTTCTAAGTACACTATAACTTTGTGTTCATTATTTTATTTTTACTTCATTGAGTTTTTAAAAAATCCATTTATTTCCTAATTACAGAAGAGAAATTATTTTAAAGATTTATTTATTTAGAGAGCGAGTGAGCGCTAATGGGTAGAGGGACGGAATCTTCAAACACTTCAAACATTCCCTGTGGATCGTGGAGCCCAACACATGGTTCAGTCCTACGACCCATGAGATCACGACCTGAGCCAAAACCAAGAGTTGGACATCTAACCGAGTCAGCCAGGCGCCCCCAGAAAAAAATTTTTTTAAAACTTCATGTGTGATCTTTTCTCTCATAAACAAAATACACTTGACATTATTATTCTATCTTGTGTTTCTCCTTTCCTCCCTCTCTTTCTTTCTTTATCTTTTTCTTTTTTTGTAAATGTTTGTTCTTTGGAAAAGAGACTCTAATGATGTTTTATTTAAGCTATTATTATATATGGGCATTTATGCACCACAGGATTCTTATACCCCAAAGAATAATTTTTCCCTATTTTTAAACAAAGTTTTAAGATTTCTCTTCCAGTGACTTAGGTAGGGTGGGTGGTATTATATCCCTTTTAGGTATAAAGAATCTGTGGGATAGAGGCAAAGATTCATCTGAGTAGTTTGTATGGGAATCAAGATCGCAATGTAGTTGGTCTTGTTTTCCGTAGTTCTCTGCTATACATGAAAGTTGGGATGCATGGAGAATTTCTCATGGAGAGTTTTCAAAATCTGAAAATCACAGGGTCAGCTCTACACCCTGAGATTCTCCAGTGAGAGCCTCGAGTGAAACCTGGGTAACTGAGATTTTCTTTTGTGTGCTCAGCGTTGAGAAACTCCTCCCCAAATCCTATCCCATTGACTTGGCTTCATTATCACAGCTGGGTAGCACATTGTCAAATTCACCTTCTTGAGAGCGCAGCACCAGCTTGGCCACACAGATAAGAATGATCCCAGAAGATAAAATTTAAAATTGGTCTTTTGAGAAGCAGATGTTAACTGTCACCTGCCAAGGAAACAGGAGGACCCTGACACTCTTTGATATATTTGGAGGTGACAAAAAAAATGACACTTTAAGTCGGTAGCTCTTCTAGGAAATATATCTGAATACCAGCAAGAGATAGAGGCCTTCAGCCTGTTCCAGATTGAGGTTATGAGTACCTACTGTCACTCCTTATGTAGTAATTTAATGAGCCTTGTTACAAAGTAAACTTTGACGCCACCTGAACCCTAGCTCTATTTCTTTATTCCACAATTTGGAAATAAAGAAAGTAGGTCAAAGTCTGGTTAACACATACAGTTACTTGAGTGCTATGTATATACCACCTATTTTTTTGAGGGTATTCTGTTCATTTTATGAGAAAGGTGGTATCAAGCTTCCATCTTTCACATGGGTATTTTTGTTGGGCAGGGACTGCAGTCCTTTTATTTGATTCTCAGTACAGTAGGGAAGCAAGTGTTCCTACACTGGCTATCACCACCTATTTCTTTCTTCTTTGTTATAGCTAGGCATTTAATTTTAAAATTTTCCCAGTTTTATTGAGATATAATTTATATATAACATTGTATAGGTTTAAATTATACAACATTTCATACACTGTAAGATGGTTACCATGATAAAATTAGTTAACAGCAGTCATCTCACACAGTTACAATTTTTATTTCTTGTGATGAGAACTTTTCAGATTTCTTTCGGCAACTTTCAAATATATAATATAATATTATTAACTACAGTCATCATGTTGTATATTACACATCCAGGACTTACAGGCAAGGAATGCACTAGAACCCTAATCTCTTTCACACAAAATATGAAGCAATTAATTGTAAGGAAGTTGAGAAATTATCCTCTCAGGAAAGAGAGGACACCTTTAAGATTTTGCTGTGTCCTACCCGGAGGAGAACCAACAGTTAGTGTGTGATGCTGCAGTGACTGGGCCAGGGGCTGTGCTCAGAGCTTAAGTGGCTGTCTCAGTTTGACTTTTTCAAAAGACTTTTCCAAAAAGTCCAAATTCTTGGACATAAGAATTTGGGTCCAAATATTTATTTAGGAGGTAATGAAGGATGGTGTGGGAGTTGGGGAGTAAGACCCTTTACTAGATTCAAGGGTGTGTTCATGAATGGTTGATTAGGCTGGGCAGTGGAGTTCAGTCCTGTTGAGGACCCTCTCAGTTGCACAACCAAGGGGAAAAGAAGTTAATTTGTCACTTCCAAGGTCTTACACCAGCAGGCCGAGAGGTGCTTGTGCTATCACTTGTAGGAAAACTGTGGGAACTTCAGGTGTCTTCCAGGTGGGCAGAAGGCATCTGGTGAGGATATCATTGGAAGTCCTCAGGACATAGAATCCTAGATGTACCTCTGATGTACCAGGCAGACTGCTGATTGACTGCTCACTGCAGATCTGAGGATGGTGGGATATCCAGCTTGACCAAATATTTGTTCAGTGCTGATTTTCATTATTAAGAGATGATTTTGGCATTAGAAAAATTTTTATATGTTCATTAAAAAAACTGAGCTTATTTAATACTTTCAAATTGATTTTGCATGTTTGGGAGGCTATAGTGTGTTATGTATACTCACACACTTGAGAGAATGCATAAGTCTTAGTTACTGAAGGAGGACTAGTTGTACATGTCAGTGCATATATGATATAAAACACTATGCTTATTTGTGAACATGCAAACTTAAGAGGAAATGGCAAAATGTTTTGATTAGAAAATTGCCCTTTTATCCAACATGATATGTGTAATAAGAAATATTTCTTTGAAATGGATCCGAGGTCAGGAGTGGCTAGATGGAAACCATGTGCTTTTCTTGGGTCCTTTTAAAAACTCTGAGTGGTCTGCATGTTAAAATTAGGAACAGAAAGGTTGACCACACCAAAGGCCTCCTTGCATTGTGGAAATTTGAGGCCCTTGGTAATGGTCACAAGGAGTGAGAGCCGGTGTAGACAGACATGTTACAGTGAACTTCTCTCTCCCATGTGATCTGAAGGAAGGACAGACAACGCAGCAGAGCTTAATGTTGAAGGTGGCAGCCCTATTAATGAGTGGATACCTTAGAAAGCCATTTGTGTCAAAACTGGGGATTTAAAAAATGTATATAGATGAAGAATCAGAATGAACCAGCCATCAAATCCACTTTTTCAAATGACCCATAGACAAAAAAAAAAATGGACTCATTATTTTTCACCATTTGTCATCAAAGTCTTTCTGTTTGGTGGGTTAACAGCCTAATGACTTTTCAGCTTTGTTGGTATAAGGCTAGGCATAGTTTTCTTGCCACTTAGTTGCATTCTCAGTGGACTTAGGGGAGATTAAGCTTGAGGAAATACATAATTCCAGTAGCCAGCATTGCCTGAGTATATTAAAATGTGTGTGGCATCTTTATCATTTTAAGCTTTTCTATTTCTCTGTTCCTGTGTTCCTTCCCATATATATAAAATAAGCATACATACATTTCTATTTCTCTGTCCCTGTGTTCCTTTCCATACATATAAAATAAACATATAAAATAAGCATACATACAGAAAGTAGACATTTTAAGTATATATACGCTATATCACTGAAGGTCCAGTTGGCAAAGCAGAAACCATGCCAGTAATTTTCAGAGAAGTTTTAATGTATGGAATTTATTAAACAGATATTTAAAGACTAGAATTTGCTAAAGAAGGAACTGGTATTGTAAGCAGTTACCACCTCTTAGGCTACAGGAACAAAGAGAAGAAGCTGGGGTTCTGAGAAGGGTCTCGAGGAGAGACCCTGCAAAGCTGAATCTAAGGGAATGCAATGAGACTAGTTCTTCGAGTGGGGGATGAAGAGAAATACTGTGCATAACCATGGAATTGGAGGCTGGACTCAAAAGCCAGTAACAGGTGAAGAAGCAAGCCTGGAAGTATACTCATTGGAACACCAGGCCAGCAACAGAAAGAGGCAAGACTTTCTCCCTCTTCCCATCTTGCAGTCTCTCTGTAGTGCCACTTAACTGCCCATCTAGCAGAGAGCAGCACTGCACTATAGTTTGCATAGTCCAGCCCTAGATCCAAATTAGTTTTGAGAAGGTGGGCTTGGAGATGAAACACAGTGGCTTAATGATACATGTGTATGTATTGATTGAGCCCTATGAAATTGCTGATGACCAACTAAAATACATTTTTTAAAGATCACTTTAGAGAGAGAGAGAGTGTGTTGGGGGGCAGGCAGCAGGAGAGGGAGAATCTCAAGCTGACTCGGTGCTGAGTGTGGGACCCCACATGGGGCTTGATCCCATGACCCTGAGATCACAACCTGAGCTGAAACTGAGAGTTGGATGCTTAACTGACTGTGCCACCCAGGTCCCCTAACTAAAATATTTTTTATCTCCAAAGACAGCAGTTTCATATGGTTCATACTAACACAGACATGTCAATGTTATATTGTATATAATTAAAATATGTTTTGTGTTTATATTTCCACACCTTACAAATGTATATATACATACACGTAAACATATTTAATGTAGAAGGAGCCATCTCTATACTTAATTATGTCAGAGGAAGCTGGTGTCATTCTCTGAATGAGATAGTATGTATAGATGTTTATAAATGTATATATATGTATATTTATATATAAATCTCAGCGTATCAATTAGGCACATTTATCCTGGCCTTTATGATAATTACACTGACATGTTTTTTGCATAATGCCTTTTACCATTGCAGAATTTTCCCATCATGGATATGTCCTTTGGTTCAACATCCTGCTGCCTTGGTTTTGACTTTATGAGTCTTCAGGGGTCCCCAGTGAACATGTTCCAGAAATGAAGGCTTGACTTAAAAATCTCCTCCATATGTAGATCAGGAGAGGAAACACAGAGCTTTTAAGGAACAGCTTTAAGGATTTGAAGCCCTTCAGTTGCTGCTGCTCTGGGGCTGTCGTGATGTTTTAGTGTAGAGTGGCTGTCTCTTAGAAAGGCAGTTGTTTATCTATGTTTGGTTACCTGTGTGCATTTTTGGGCTGGGCCCTCCTCGTCTAAAAGGAGAAAGGTATGTTTGAGTTTCTTTATGGTGAGTGATTCAGAGGCCGTTGAGTAAGTCACCAGTAAAGGCACATGGTATGCTTGTAACAAGCCGTGTGAAGACTCCGGGAGCACCTGTCAATGGCTATTGTGCTTCTCCTGAGGACCATTGTGTGAATTCCTGTTTTGTTGATTTGTTTTCCCTCACTCTACCTACTAGAGGGATAAGAGAAGTGAGTGAGCAGGACAGAGAGAGGCAGCTATGAGTTGAAAAGATTGCTGAAGTATTTGTGTCGCTCCCATGTGCAGCTCGTTTCAGGGAATCCCACAGACAGCTTCCTCAAAGTGGGCATTTTCTTTTGTACAACCCACTGTCCTTTCCTTGGCTCCTGGAGCCTTAAGTCCCCTCTTTCCTCTGACAAACCAATGCCACAATTTCAAAGTGATTCAGCTGGTGTCCCAGCAGTGCCTTCTAATTCTCTCTCTTTCACAATAGCAGGGAGCAGAGGAAACGGACAAATGGGCTATTTTTGAACCGGAGCTGGCCCAACTGTCAGGAGTAATAGCAGCCGAGTAATGTTTGTGGGATAGCCTGCTCATGAAAGATGACTTTATAATTGCCTTCCAGATCCCTAGGATAAGACTGTATGTTGAAATCGGCATAACCCTCTTAAGCTTTCAGACTCTGACCTTCAGAGGCCCAGCAGACGTGCTGGCAGCTCATGCACTTGGCTGTTCATGTGACCAGCATCTCTGCTGTTTACTCAGATGTGTTCTGGGCATTTTGTTTACCCCTCAGCTTGTCTGTCTGTACCCTCTAAGAGATCAAATGGCACCTATGAACACATGGTGGCCTCTTTCCAGAGGGACTTGCTATTGCCTTTACTGCTTATAAAATCCATTTGTGTTTGATCCTCTTGGCACTCTCCTTTCTTTCTTCCCATCTGTCAGTGGGCTTTTGTGCCCCGTGGGTCAGCATATCAGCACTTCACTCTTCCTCCCCTGAAGACAGCTCCTGTTTCTGATGTCCTTTCACTGGGGAAGGCTGTTGGAATAATTTGCACAGGACAAGTAGGAGAGCCAAAGTAAAAAATAAAAAATAAAAAATAAAAAAATAATTAACAGCAGAAAGCAACCCCCCCCCCCCCGGCCAAACCACTACCTTCAGTTCAGTACCATTTACTCGAAACCCTGATAAGGCTCCTGCTGAAATGGGGTTCTTTCCTGGACCCTAGGTTCACATTCCTATCTTGAGAGCACTTGCTATGGAATTGGCCTTGTTTGGTATAAAGCAAAGATGGATTCTAGAAACTCATTCTTTGTTGCAAAGATGGAATATTCTTTTTTTTTAAATTATATATTATTTATTTTATTTTTTTAATATTTTTTATTTCTTTTCAGCATAATAGTATTCATTGTTTTTGCACCACACCCAGTGCTCCATGTAATCCGTACCCTCCCTAATACCCACCACCTGGTTCCCTCAACTTCCCACCCCCCGCCCCTTCAAAACCCTCAGGTTGTTTTTCAGAGTCCATAGTCTCTCATGGTTCACCTCCCCTTCCAATTTCCCTCAACTCCCTTCTCCTCTCCATCTACTCTTGTCCTCCATGTTATTTGTTATGCTCCACAAATAAGTGAAACCATATGATAATTGACTCTCTCTGCTGGACTTATTTCACTCAGCATAATCTCTTCCAGTCCTGTCCATGTTGCTACAAAAGTTGGGTATTCATCCTTTCTGATGGAGGCATAATACTCCATAGTGTATGTGGACCACATCTTCCTTATCCATTCGTAAAGATGGAATATTCTAAACAAAATGATGGTGCCCTGTCTCATTTGCTCCTTCTGTTAAACATGTGAATTTTGTGGGTTGTTTGTAACACTGGGGCAAAGTACACTGAAGAAAACAGGTTCTTACCTTTTCCTGATAATTCTCAAACCCTTTCACTATCCCTGTGTAATTAACTAACTTGCTTGTTTTCAATCAGATAGTTACTAAAGGGGATCTGGGGTGAGGTGTGCGTTGACTCTACACAGCAGGCAGGATGGTGGGCGATTTATATGAGTGGCCTTCTGATGACAAGATGAGCATGTTCCTGTTTCTGCACTGGAACATTCTTTAGTCTAGCGTTAGAAGTAATGGGATGAAATTTAAATGTCTTGCAGTTTTCAAACTTCCAGCTTAACTTTGGAACTGTTAAAATCAATGACATTAGGACTGGGACTTAGTAGTTCAGCACCAGTGAAATGTGAGAATGAGTTAGAGAGTCTCAGTGCAGTCTGTGAGCCTTCTGCATCAGAATTCACCTGGAATGTTTCACAGATATGCAATTTCCAAGGCCCACCTGGGACTGCTGATTCTAAAATACTGAGGCCTTTGACGTCTATACCTTTATGTGTGTGTGTGTGTGTTTTAAGATTTTATTCCTTTGAGAGAGATACAGAGACAGAGATGGGGGTTGGGGGAGAGAGAGAGAACCCACAAGCAGGGGGAAAGGCAGAGGAAGAGGGAGAAGCAGACTCCCTGCTGAGCTGGGAGCCTGACATGGGGCTCAATCCCAGGACCCGGAGATCATGACCTGAGCCAAAGGCAGAGGCTTAACCATCTAGCCACCCAGGCGCCCCTTGCCTATGCCTTTCACAAGCATTTCCAGTTACTCTAATTCACACCAAAGTTTGAAAATCACTTTTCTGCAGGGCAAAATGATAATTCTAAGTGGGACCAGCAAAAATAAAAAATTTCCCTCTGCTTCAAATGTATTGCTTTGACTATGCCAGGAAGTATAACCATGTTTATTTATGAAGATAATTTATTTGGAGATATATAATGAAAAGATTTAGTTTTGGAAGGTTTTCCTATCCCCAAACTAGTTTTTTTTTTTTTAAGATTTTATTTATTTATTTGACAGACAGATCACAAGTAGGCAGAAAGGCAGGCAGAGAGAGAAGGGAGGAAGCAGGCTCCCTGCTGAGCAGAGAGCCCGATGCGGGGCTCGATCCCAGGACCCTGGGATTGTGACCTGAGCCGAAGGCAGAGGCTTTAACCCACTGAGCCACCCAGACACCCCTCCCCAAACTAGTTTGACAAGACCCCTTGACCACATATTCTCATTTCATATGTTGTTTATTATTTCCATGCAATTCTGCTCATTTAGTATTTTAAGCACAACAATAGGAGTAAAAATAATCATCTCTTCTTTATTATCCACAGGTCTGTGTCAGCAGAAATAGTAAAATAAACATTAATCAGAAAACCCTTATTTTAACCCTAGCTACTAAGCATTTCTCCAAAGCATTAATTTAGGAAGGCTTAATGAGAATCTTGTGATCCCTCTAGGTCATGTTTTGGAGAATAATTTCTCATACACTCGAATGGTAGCTGGAGAAAATGTGTAGCCTATCAATTTTCTTCTCCCCATTTAGATGAAAGTACAATATGAAAATCAATTTGATAAAGACTTAACTAAAAATTCTGGTTAATTGAGGCTATTACCATACATGGTTCTGAATCAGAGCTAAACTATAAATGTCTGGAGAAAGGAGACAGCTGCTTTTTATCACAGGTGTATTATTCTGCTACTCAGGCTGTTCTTGAATCTCATGTTGTTGCTGAAACCCCACAGAAAGTAAAACAGACTTCAGAACAGAGTTATTTCCATACCCTCCTACACAGTATTCCCTTTGGAGCAAGCAATTTGTCTGCACTCAACTTTTCCCTGTTGGTTCTTTGGATCAGACAGGCTTTCCCCAAACCCCTAGAGCTATTAATCCTGTTAATCTTTGCCCTTCACAAGTGAATCTTTTGTGCCGCTTGTTACTGGGCTTGGGTTGTTGCTCTCTTTTTCACCCTTTCATTCTTCCTTTTTTTTTTTTTTTTCGTTTTTCTTTTTTTTTGGTACATGAACAATAATAGCAGACAGCTTGGGATAAAAGGGGGAGTGAGGAATGATGACCTCTGATTGGTCAGTCATGATGACACAGTTTATGGGTTTGGAGGATTCCATTGTCAAGAGACACAGGGCAGGATCACCTCGTAAGGAAATAATGTGATCACATGGCAAAGAGCTAAGGATGAGAGAAACCACAAGGTTTCTGCTGCTGAACAATGACCAAGTTCACTGGTGTTTTCAGGTGCATGGGAGAGAATAGGCCCTCATTGTTAAGGCAGCATCAGCACCTGTCTTTGTTTCTGTTTCCCTTGCTGCAGCATTAACACTATCTTGTCAATCTGGAGACAGATTGGCATAGGACATAACCACTGATGGATATTTAGCCAGTGTACCAAACGACTTGTCCTTGTTGATACATATCTTTGTACACTCCTGAATGAGGTATATAAGTTAACTGAAACATTTATCAGACACCATGTTTCATAATGTCCAGTTTAACTCTTCATTGCCTAGTTACATTTGTCTTAAGTTCATGCTGTGCTGAGAACTAAGGCCTTGACATCTAAAACTTGGTAAGTTATGAACACTGGTGTTTAAAATATTTATTTGCCCCCCCCATTCCAGGTGAGATTTTCTTTTTTATCTTTTTTTAAGTTGACATACATAGTGCATCTATATAGTCTATACCTTGGTGAATTTTTATAATATATACAGTCATGTAACCACCCTCTAGAGAGTAAGATGTAGAATATTTCTAACAGCCCCAAAGGATTCCATCTAGCCCTTCCCAGCCAATACTCATCTCCACTCCAAGAAACATTATTCTAACTTCTATTCCCAAGAAACATTATTCTAATTTCTATTCCCATAGATAAATTTTGCCTATTCTCAACCTTCACACAGATGGAATAATACAGAATTTATTCCTCTGGGTCTGGTTTCTTCTGCCTATAATTACATCTAAGAGATTCTTGCTTGCTGTTGCATTCTTTTTCATAGTTTAATGTTTATTTTGTGAATATACTGCAATTAATCCATTGAGTTGCTGCTGGATAGTGGGTTGTTTTCAGTTTGGATCTTCAGTGAGAATTTTTGTACAGGTTTTTTGGTTTATATACAGTCATCTCTGTTGATAATGTATCTCTGTTGAGATACTGAGTAGATACCCAGAATATAAGAAGTGTTGAGTTGGAGGGTGGATACCCATGTTTAGCATGAGGAGATATTGCCTTATAGTTTAATATTCATTTAAGTTATTAATGTAAATTCAATCTAGACATAAGAAAAACTAGTCACAATACTAGACTAGATGAAAATTTCACTCTGGGTCACTATTTATTCCCAATCTCAAACATTATGGTTGGCAAATTAGAAAATGACTGCATGCCATTTTTTATATATGGTTGTCCATCTGATATAAAGAAAAATAACTATACAGGAGATAAAAATTATTTACGAATCAGAATCAGCTGCACTTAATTGACTTTATTATCTCCATGCATTTTAAGCCTTGAGCATAGGCATGAATTACCATTACTCTCAGAAACTGCAGGTTGAAAACTTATCAGAATCATGCAACTCTGCTTCTTTCAAGGTGAAGAGAATGACGGTGGGACAGATTTGTTTGGGATAAGTGAGACTGAAAACAGAAGCCTTTTTCCAGCTTGGAAATAAGTGTCATGCTTCTGTTAAACTCACAGACCCTGCCCCCAAATGAGAAGAGTACAAAACTAGATGTTGGAACACCTTAAAAAAAAGGAAGGGGAAAGGTGCTGTTTTATTTTTGGAGAAGAAATTTCATGTCGCTTGTCCCAGGGAAGAAATCTTGACTTCTCTTGGAAATGAAACATTAAGTTTCATCAGAGGTAGCTTTTAAAAATCCAGGAAGCCAATAGACCAGTATCTATTGACTTGATGTGAAAACCTTGACTGTATATCTCTCTTTGTGTTAGAGATCATAGTAGATACAGGAGTGAAGACAGCCTCTGCCTGGAGGAGTTGCCAGTTTAGCCCAGAAGAGAAAAGAAGCTCATGAAATCATTGTGGAGTGAGTCTTAACTCTGCAGGGTTGATGACAAGAGCAACAAGTATGCAGAGAAAGGGGCGATTGATGTGGGTTGGAGTAATCATACAAGGATTGTAAGAAGTTGGGTTTAAGGCCAGTATTGAAGAATACAGGGGAATCTAGGTGAGAGGAAAGAAGAGAAGCCTATTTAGCAGAGGCCTATGGAGAAAGAGGGGATAGAATAATCTTTAAGTAAAAGCATAGGAGAGGAAATTCAAGAATTTCAGAGACAGGATAATTTTCCCATTTCAGGTTCTTTTTAAAGTGGTGTGACTTTAGGACAGTGAGTATATTGCAGTGACTCTCACAGTTTAATTACTGTGCATAACCTGGGAAATGAGGATTCCCAGGCCATATGCTAGGACTATGTTGTATTTGTCACCTATTGCTTTGTAACAAACCAGCCAAAAACCCAACGGCACACAATGAGCATTTATTCACACACTCAGATTTATTCAGGCTTGGCTCAGATATGCTCCATGTATGTTCATTCTGAGACCCAGACCAACAAGAAGATACTGGGGGCATATTCTCATGACAGAGGTTGTAAGTTCTCATAAGGGATTCCTCTGGTGGCATATGCTGAAAACTTCCACCCACATTCCAACGGTCAAAAAAAAAAAAAAATCACATGGCCAAACCCAATATCAATGGTACAGGAAAATAAAATCTGCTTTTAGTGGGGAGACTTGCCAGCTCACATGGGAGAAGATGTAGATACAGAAAGGGGTGAAGAATTAGAAATAATTCAAAGACCACAGATGTTGACATATTATCATATATAATCCTCAGAAAAACCTCATGGAGTTGACTGTTATTACTCTAACTTACAGGTAATGAAATGGAGGCTTAGATAGGCCAGGAGACTTACTCAAGGTAATCTTGTTAGCAAGTGACTAAGATATAGCTCCAAATGTGTTTGAAGCTTAATATAACCTCAATAACACACAATATTAAGTCCCTAGAAGAGGCTCTGAACAGTTCTGTACTGCATTTCTCCAGATCTCCTTCATCTACTTGTACCTCAAACCTCCATTCTTCAGGGTGGCTGTTTTCAACCTCTCTTTTCAGATCCCTGTATATACATACAAAACTTTTGATCTCAGAAAGAACTTGGGCCAGATCTGGCCTTCAGTCTCTTCTGCACTTTTCCTTCTCCATTATGGACATCAGAAATTCCCGTTATTGTAGCACATTTAAAGTAATTGAAAATAGCTTAAGTGTAATTAATCATTGCCTTATAATGAGATGTTAAGCCTGTCGTTAAGAAGATATGTTTCATTGTTCCTACAGTAACTTGCTTCTCACCAAGAACACCTGTTCTATGTTTTTCAATACTTTTTAGAATAGTAAGAAAAGTTGAACTCAGTCACTTTGCTAAGTGCTGGTAGCTTGACCCTCACCCTGCTCACCTGAGAACCCCATTTCATCCTGTTCCTTTGCCTTTGCCTCCCCTATCCCTCACTTCTAGTGATTAGTCATCTCTACAACCTTAATCTCTGGATCCTGAATTTTCCCAAATATTAAAACATCCTTTGCCAGCCAGCAGGGCCAAAGCCAAGAGAATTCACCACTACTCCAAGTCTACATATCCCCAATTCCAGAGGCTATTAATTTACTGACCCAAGATGAGTTGGGATGTCTCAAAAGGCATTGTGTTTGTTCGGTATTTTATGGTGATGCTTAACATTGTTCAATCATGTAGATTGCTTGGGCCTCAGAGTTCAAGGGATGATTATGTACTAGTTTAGAAACTGCCTGATGATATTTCCTGACACACAGCTCATTGAGGAGGGCATTAAAGCAGATAATGCTCAGCAGTGCCTTGCCCTTTGGATGGATGGGTCAGCCTAGAAAATGGCACTTTAAAGAGTGTTTGAAGGACCACTTGGCCTTTCTCTGCCCTCTGGGAGGTGCTCCTGGATATGGGCAGAGGCGCCTGACCTTCTCAAGGGCCCATTGTCCTCTTCTATCCTCTGTTGTCTTCCTTCACCATTATTTTCTGTTTCAGTTTAAGTAGACCTTAGTATTTGTCTATTACTTTTTACATTTGGGGGTCATGAAATAATGGAATATCTGATCCAGCAACCATTAATATAGTAAGCAACATTGAAAAATGTGGAACTAATAAAATATTTTGGAACTTAACCAGGGGGAAGAATGAATGGGGGGTATGATATATAAATTTGATCTAAATTATAATTTTTGTTTATAATTAAATTTTTTATAACATTTAAAAATTTGTCAATTTTAATTAAAAAACCATTTAACTGAAGTGTGATTTAGTAGTAGTTTTTATGTTAAATATATCTTGTTATTAGACACTTTTCTAATTTCTTTTTTTTTAAAAAGATTTTTATTTATTTATTTGACAGAGAGAGAGCACAAGTAGACAGAGAGGTAGGCAGAGAGAGAGAGAGAGAGAGAGAGGGAAGCAGGCTCCCTGCCAAGCAGAGGGCCCGATGGGGGACTCGATCCCAGGACCCTGAGATCATGACCTGATCCAAAGGCAGTGGCTTAACCCACTGAGCCACCCAGGTGCCCTCTAATTTCTTAAATGTAATGCACCTTCATTTAATATGTAGTTTTCTCAGTTGGTTATTTCCTTTTTTTTTTAATGTTTTAATGAAGCAGCAGTAGCCATAGCCATGGTTATGTCTGTGCCTGTATTTGCATTAGATTACTTTTTTTAAAAAATTTTAATAAACATATAATGTATTTTTATCCCCAGGGGTACAGGTCTGTGAATCGCCAGGTTTACACATTTCACAGCACTCATCATAGCACATACTGCATTAGATTACTTTTTAAAAAAATGGAAATACTTGTTTATTTATTAGCCCCATAATACAAACTCCTCTTTTGATTCAATTTTTAGGTAAATTTGCTTTCATCTATCTTGGAGAATTCTTTAGCAGTCAGCCACAAGATGAGGTAGTCTTGACTTTTGGAAATGCTTAAGTGTTGTTTCAGCTGACTGGAGACAGCAAGAGTACTCTACACAGTTTCCCCAAAGCCTAATCTCACAGGAATGACAACTTTGCATTTGTTTCAAAATGAAGAGAGGTAACTTTTCCCTACATTAAGTTTACAGAAATGTGGCTGCTTTTTTGTTAGCCTTGTCACTCAAAATTACAAAAGAAAAACTTCTTCAGGGATCTTTGATATTTGCATAACAAGGAAATTCTTTCTTCAGGTTGCCTAAATTCTGCAAATTTTGGGAGTCCTTCACAGTGGAAGTAAACAGGCAACCATTAGAACATCTATAAAATGATTATCTACATTGCACAGTATGTATGTGTATGTATGTGTGTGTATATATATATATATATATATATATATATGGCTAATCATATTGTGTACCTAGAAGTAATGTAATGTTATATATCAATTTTATCTCAAGAAAAACTGTTTTTTAAAACCAAAAAGTTAAAGATATCCAGTTTTCTTTGAATCACACTTAATTCGCTATACTTCAAATATTCATGGTAATATAATATCTATATGCGTTTCAGTCTTTGTTTTAAAATTCCATACCTATTACTCATAGAAAAATTGAGTATCAGTTTTGTTAGTGAACTTTCCTCAGCTCTTATTGCCAGGAAGAATCACTACCCTGAAAACAGAAGATTCTCTACCATTGTTTTAAGAAAGCTCCTTTGACTTCAGAATTTTGGTTGCATTTAAAAATCATGACCTGTTTATAGCCCAGGCTTTTTAAATAAGTTCTGGTCTTCTGTTGGGACCAGCCTGTCCTGCTTCAGCTATGACCAGGTAGACCTGCTTCAGCAGGTCAGGGGTGAAAGGGTGAAAAAGGAAGATGGTGGCTCTTGTTTTAGCTGATAACTTTTTTTTTTAACATCTTTATTTTGTTTTATTTTTTTCAGTGTTCCAAGTTTCATTGTTTATGCACCACACCCAGTGCTCCATGCAATATTTGCCCTACTTAATACCCACCACCAGGCTCACCCAACCCCCCACCCCGTCCCCTCCTGAGTTTGTTTCTCAGAGTCCACAGTCTCTCATACTTTGTCACCCCCTCTAATTTACCCCATTTCACTTTTCCTTTCCATCTCCCAATGTCCTCCGTGTTATTCCTTATACTCCACAGGTAAGTGAAACCATATGATAATTGACTCTCTCTGCTTGACTTATTTCACTCAGCATAATCTCCTCCAGTCCCATCCATGTTGATACAAAAGTTGGGTGTTCATCCTTTCTGATGGCTGTGTAATATTCCATTGTATAAATGGACCATATCTTCTTTATCCATTTGTCTGTTGAAGGGCATCTTGCCTCTTTCCACAGTTTGGCAATTGTGGCCATTGCTGCTATTGGGGTAAATATGGCCCTTCTTTTCACTACATCTGTATCAGGCTTTCTATGCTTCCCTGGTGGTGGCTGGAATCAGGCCATTCCTAGGAATCTGTATATGGGACTTAGGACAATCACACACTCCCCACTGCTCTCCACTGGATTAGGAAAAACCAGCACAAGTATCAGAAAGAACTGCCCTGCTCTGAAGTGAAACCTGAAGGCAACTCTAAGAGTCAAATTTGAAATGCCATCTCCTACTTTTTATGAATTTCCTGACCCTTTCCTCCTTTAGGAGTCTCCTGCTCTATTCTTTAGTTCATTCATCAAGATTACTGAACTTTTTCAGCCACCAAGGAAATGCAAGTGAAACTAAAATGACCAAAATATAAAACAATGACAACATCAAGTGGCATTAATGATATGAAGCTGCTGGAACTCTAGTACATTTCTGCTACAAATGCCTTGTTTTGTTGGCTACTTTTCATTTGTGCATGTGTATGTACTTTTTGATTTACCTTGATTCAGAATAAAATAATCCTAGTTTTTCTTATTATATCCCTTCCCATCTACTTCCAATTACATTTATGGTTAAGTAACCCCCCCACAACACACACAATCTATGCACTACTAAATAGAAAAGTAGAACAAGTTAATTTCTCTTGTATTTCTAATACACGAAAGCCTCCCTCTTTGAGCATAAGCTTCTAGAAACCTAATTTTCAAATGCAGTAGAGAGTTTTGTTGGGATTTGTGATGTCCCATTTTGTTAAAGCAATTTTTTCAGTTTCATTTTCCCTAAGCTGTTTCCAGATATATCTTTTTAGAAACTTGAGAGTGATCTCTTAGTTTTTTCCCCTCATTTGTCAGGAGACCTGGTCTTTAGGCCTCCTGGGGGCTGTGGAGGAATATGCAAAGATATGGAAGATCTGAATGTTTTCAGCTGGGTGACACGGACATATATGGGCACTATCTACACAGGCTTCTCACCATGAGATTGGGGATCCTCTGTATGATAAAATAGAAAAAGTTCCTGAGGTCATCACTAGTACTCTTTATAAATGTTCCTTGCTTTCTTTCTAGGTCTTAATGTCAGGCATAGTCATGTCATTTGTTTTAGCCAATGATAAGAGCAGAAGTGATTACATATTACCTCTTAGGGAAAGCCTTAAGAGTCAGTACATAATTCACCATACTCTCTCTTCCCATTTGCTGTGGTGACCAGTAATATTCAAATAGAGGTTCTTTTGTCAGCCTGGTTCCCAGCATGAGGACAGTGCTGAACATACCCCCCAGCTGACCCATGATGCCCATGTAGCATGAACAATAAATTAAGCCTTTGATGTTTTAGGCCACTGGGTTTTCTTTGTTTTTGTTACTGCAGCATAACCTAGCTCATCCTGAACTTTTCAGATGGGTCCAATAATTGGTCCCTGAAAGACCAATTTTATTAACATAATCCAGACAACAGGGCTTCATACATCAGAGAGCACAGTCATTCCCAGGAGACAAAAAGGCCTGGAAAGACACCTGATGATTCAGAATCCTGAGGCACAGAGGAAAAAAACATCCTTCCTTGCCCTGACATTCTTTGCCAAACTCCTGAGCCCAAGCGAAGCACGGCTCAGTGATTCACAGTGCGAGTAAGGTCACAGAGAATCAATAAACCATTGCATTTCATATCAGCAGTCCAACAGTCTTTCCAGTTATCCATGGATAAAGGCTTTGAAAGGTTTAGTGGAGTTTTCTGGCAAATCATGGTTTATTCTGATTTAGACTTGAAACTATCTAATCTAGGTGCTTCTCACTGCCCTTGATAAGGATGAAACTGATGCACTATGAAAGTAGTTGTTTAAGTGATACGAATAGATACTCTTATTATATGTACTTGTGGCCCTGGTCAGTCCTCTCTGGGTCTTCTCCTCTAATTTGTTATTTTTACAATTAAGAATCTGAAGTTTAGAGAAGTTAAGTGACCAGGTCACAGCTACACAGCAAATGAATGTCAGGGTCTGATCTGGAATCCAAGCCCCATTAGAGGACCTTTGACACACAGTAGACTATGTGTCTACTTGGAACCAGCACAGAAGGAGAGGGTGAGTCATTCTTGCTCTTGGTTCCTAAAGCACCTTCTGCAAGTGATCTCTGGCCATGAGGGCTGTTTACAGTAGGGCCTGGTTGGGACCCCTAACTAAGAGAAGCTAGATAGTCTGGGGATTAGGGAGAGAAGATAGAAAAGAGAAAGCCAATGACTTTATAACTGAGACTTTATCAGTTATAGAATAAAAGAGTTATCTCAGCCACTGCTGGTTATCACTGGGAATACCATGCTGGAATGAGAGCAAGGTGAGGTCAGCAGCCTCCCAACTGATTACAAGCGTGAGGTCAGCTCTTAGGTCTCAAGAGAATTGCTGTAAATGATGAGTGGCTCACAGTCACTGACTTGGATAAAAAGAAAATTGGCTGGCTTCCCCTCTGCTTATCAGTGAGCTTGTGTATCAGAGGCTGGCTGAAAGGAGGGGGCAGGGAGTAGCCAAAGAGAGTTATAGATAACATCCCTGAAGGAGATGGCACCAGGTGATCTTGTGCCTCTCAGGGCCTCTGTTCCATACCTCCCAAATACTGGCCTCTCACCAGAAATCTAGTTTCTTTCTCCCTCTGTTTTTGCTCAGACAGTAGGATGATAAAGGTTGGAAGTCAACAGAGGTAGAATGGATGAAAGGTGTGGTGCATGTGATCATTTATCCCAGCCAAACAGTTTTGGCTGAAACTTACCTAACTTGGGTACAGATTGTATCTTTGTATATTTATGCATGTCTGTGTATTTATGTTTTAGTTTACCTTAATTCAGAGTAAAATAGTCCCAGTGTTTGCTTTGTCTTATTTATATTGCTTTTGTTCTCATTTATGTCCAATTATATCTGTGGTTCAGCAAGTAAAAACCAAATGTATACTCTCTATTCAGTGATGAAAGTGAACCCAGTCGGTGCTTGGTATAGACCTTGTCTGTTCTTATTACTGGATTGCTTTTACTTGCTGAACTCAGATCCCTCCCACAAGACTCTAATGTTCAGAGATGCTTTATGGCATTTGAACACCAGGGATGTGCTGAAAGCATTAGATGAAAGCAGAGAACTTCCCAAGCGGTGAGAGGCTGCCTGGTTTCCCACATAGCCCCTCTGTCACACTTATCTCTGGAAGGCTTTGTAATAACATCTGTCACTTTAATCACAAACATCCTTTAGTCAAGAAGCCCAGTTTTTCCCAAGGAAGGTGATTTGGGTGTGCCAACCTGGTCTGGTGACCTATTTCACAACCTTAAATCTTCTAAACAAAGTTCACAACATCAGACTTGCGTACAAAGGGTTAGACTGAGACTAAAGGAGCAGAATCTCAGTGTATAATTAAAGTAATTTTTATAGTTTTCATAGGTAGTCCAATAGAGAAGGGAGTAAGGATTTATGAAATGAAATGAATTTAGGAAAGATAGGTTAATTAGAGGTGATTGGAGCCCAAGGACAAATGGTGGTCAATTCCCAGATGTGAGTGGTAGCTATGTGTTTTTGAAAATACTGCTGGCTTATACTAATGGTGAGATGTTTTCTATTCAGTGTTTCCCCCTCTCCTACCATTATCCTTACTCTTTAATAAAATTCTACTGAATAAATCTACCTAACATAAATGCCATATTGAGAAAACTGATTAAATAGGTTAACATTTGGATTAACATGGAATGGAGGGAAGTGAATGCCAGCCAGGGGCTGAGAGATGAGAAAGTTCAAGAACAGATCAGAGGAAGAACACAGAAACAAAAGATGATTGGGAGAAAGAACCCATATCACTTCCTCCCCATGCCACGTCCCCATAGAGGACTCCCCAAATATATGGTAAAGGAATTGGTGTTTGGGATATCTTTTTAAATGTGGGTTTGGACATCCTTTTTAAGGATGTCTGCTGTCTGTCAAAGTGCGAGAATATCCAGGAGGTGATGTCTGCTTTATTTTTGCGCTGATACATCACTTTCTTCATTTTTAAAGACAGTAGAATGCACACATACAGCACAACAGAAAATAAACCCCATTGCTATGCCTGCAAACAGAGGTCGTCCAATAGAACTATTTTTGGTAATTCAGTTACCTTATATGTTTCCAGCTCACTGGATGTTCTGCGAAACTTCAATTTAGGTTTGGATCTTGTAGGCTTCGGGCTTCTAATTCTTTTATTTGCATGTTGTTTGTTAGACAACTTGAGAACCAAATCTAGTGAGGTTTATGAACAATCTGTTTCATCTTTGGGGTTTATGAATGAGTAATAAAAATGTCTGAGCTGGTTAGTCCCAGCTGAAGGACCCTGGCTTATGCTTCCAGTTGATTGAAACCCCACAAATCATTCACAGAAATTTAAATCATTTAGGGAGGTATTTTAGAGATGTAGGTTTGGAGAACTGGAGGCTGGGGCAGCTAGTATAATCATTAAAGAAGTTGGCTTTGTAGTGAAGTAGATTTTGGTTCAAATCCTGGTTATTAATTGTGTTCATCATGTTGCTACATTTCTTGAGTGTCAGTTTCTTCATCTGTAAAGGGGGCTAGGAATGCCTGGGTTGGTCTTCAGAACGTAATGAAATGCACTTGGTATAGTTCCTGGTTTATACGAAGTACTCAACAATAGTAGCTGTTATTTATTATTGATAATGTAGTTGTTTTTATTACACTTATTACCATGTCAGGTTGAGAAAATTTAGGCTGATGGTGCCTTGACCAAGGGCACATAGTTAATTAGGTAGAGCCAGATCTGGCATTTGATATCCCAGCTGTGAATTCAGCTTTCATTCAATTACTTTGTGAAATTTCTCACAGCTCTTGCCAAGCTGTGGTTTAGTTCTGCCTTACACACTTGTATGCTTACCTGGGAGACAAGATAATGCAGACAGACGTGGCCAAATGGGTCTGTGGAGCAGTAGTTGAATGGGGACATGCTGTGTCGGTGAGCTCATCATGGAGGCTTTCTTTCTGCCTTTTCTCTTCTGCCCTTCCCGTCGAAACCAAACACTCTCACCTGGAAACTATGCATCGTCCTTGAACACCATGCTCCACCACCCTTCCAACCCTATCTATGGCTGGAACAGCTGTTTACCTTCCTCAGACCTCTATTTAGCATTTTTTTAAATGAAGGAGAACAGTGTGATGTAGTGGAAAGAACAGTGAGATTAGAACTGAGAAATGTAGTGTTTAGTTCTGGTATAGACACTCTTCACCATTACATTTTTCTAAAAAAGGGAGTTAGATGAAGAAATCTTCCTTGAGCTTCTGAATCCATGAAAAGGAAGAAGTGAAAACATGCTGAATACACAATATAGATCTCTCCAAATTGCTGTAGTGAATTTTTAAAACAAATGGAAACTTTTTACATTGGAAAAAAATTTAAATTCTATTAAATATCTGATTTTTGGCTAACCTTTAAAATAGAATAGGCATAAGTGTATCTTTTTTTTTTTTGGTGGATTTTATGTAGCAAGTAAATAATTTCCTGCAAAAAATGAAGACTGTAACCCTTTTCTTTAGGCTGGGTTTTCTCAACTTTGGCACTATTGACATCTGGGAGCAGATTATTCTTTGTTGTGGATGCTGTCTTGTACATTGTAGGATATCTGGCGGCATTCCTTCCCTCTACCCACTAGACAATTGTAGTACATGTCCCTTATCCCTAGATGTGACAACCAAAAATGTCTCCAGAAATTGCCAAATGCCCCTTGGGAGGTAGGAGGAGATAATACACCCCTGGTTGAGAACTACTACTTGAGGCATATGTGTATGATAATTTGAAGGGAATGCTTTTCTCTGCCCTGAATCATTGTATTTTTCAGTTGTATTAGTTGGGATAGAATAGATGGGGTTGCAGTAACAATTCTACATGTCATCAGCTTAATGGACGAATTTTTTTAATTATCTCAAGACACCTGTCTTCCCTGTGGTGATTGAATGGCCCAGTCTGCTTCCCTTTGGGTTTCATTATTACAGCATAGGCCTCTATGATTGTGAAGACATAGTGAGAAAACACAGAATTCACACCAGGTTTTATATACATTGATCCAGAAGAGCTGAAGCCCTCTTACATCCATAGTCCATGATTACATCTAGTCACATGGCTCTTCTCAACTGCAGGAGGGCTGGAGAACATCAGGGAGCATGTGGAAGATTTGGTGAACATTACTATATCTACCACACCAAATATTTATGCCTTGGAGAGTTGGCTGCATATAGTGGAAGCCCAGAGGGAGTTTTCTGTTTATCTGTCATCTTTCACCTTCTGAGAGTCCACTAATAACTAAAACAGAATATGTTCTCAAGTACTTCTAAGTGCATTACTCTTTATTAAATAGTTACTAATGCAAAGCATCTTGGTGATATTTTAGTTGCTTAACAGTACTTTCTTAAAGTCCCACTGAACACCCCCACCCCCGTTTTTTTCCAAATAAAAGTCTCTAGAGAAGCCCAGAATTTAAAGCAATTAAATACTGAACTGGAATGGTCCAAGTAGGGATGGTTCTTTGCCCTACCAAGCCTCCAAAAATCACAATGCCCAGTGGGATCACAGAGAACATTTTGCAAACCTCTGACCTACAGCATTTTAAACTATTTGTTCAGAGTGAATATATGCTGGGTATTATAGGTATATAATACCTATATAGGTATTATAGGTAGTGGGAAGATGTACATATGCATCCCTCCCTATAGGCTAGGAGAGGTCTAATTTCTCCCTGAGTCCCTCTGTTAGCAAAATTTTTGGAATCTCAACTGCCTCTGGCAGTTACTTGTGACTGACAAGGTGAAGGAACAGGTTACCAGTGATCCAGACAGCACCCTGGTACTCTTGCTGACCTTCTTGCTTCATGTTCCAAACCTCACCCCATCCATTGCCACCTCCTCCTACTACATGTCCTTACTGTTCTTGGAAACATCTCTGTCTCTTAACATGAGCTGCCCAATTTGGCATTTCCTCTTCCCCACCCCTCAGCATACCAATGGACTCCCTGAGAAACTCAGATTATCCCTCCACTTCTGGAGGGATCAAGGCATGTGCTTGAGGTCCATGTGGAAGCTATTCCTTCCCAAATCTCCAGGACAGATTTGCTTCTACCTTTTTGACCTGGCTTCATTATCAATCCTTATTAACTCTTCCCCTTAACTGGATACTGGGTATTCTAGGTTAACTCTGTCTTTATGATCCTTGTCCTTTTGAGGGAACATTAGCAACAACGTCATTTGGCATATCATTTAGTTTAAAAAATGCCAAGCCTCTTGTTTGCTGTTGAAAATAGGTTATTTCTTTAAACTAATATAAAGCATCTTAGAATTAGAGAAGAAAGAATTTGTGCATCTGGGGTGAGATAGCATAAATGTTTAAGAGTATACATTTCCAGTACTGCTTTGGTTTGATACACTGATCTTGTGTATAAGCTGCTTGAACTTGAACACATTACTCAAGTCCACTGCCTCCATTTTCTTATCCATAAAACAGGAATAATAATAGTGCCTTATTAGCTTATAATAATAAGCCTTAAAATGGTTGCTATTTGTGAGGTGCCTGCCTGGCTTAGTTGGTGGAGCATGTGACTCTTGATCTTGGGGTTTTGAGTTTGAGCCCCACGCTGGGCATGGAGCCTACTTAAAAAAAATTACTTTTTGTGAAGTGTTTAAATAAAATCCCAGCATGTAGTATATGCTGCATTTAAGAGTTGCTAAATAGGGATGCCTGGGTGGCTCAATTAGTTAATCATCTGCCTTCAGCTCAGTTCATGATCCCAGGGTCCTGGGACCTGAGCCCTGCATTGGTCTCCCTCCTTCTGCTTCTCCCTCTTCTGCTCCCCTTGCTTCTTCTCTGTCTTCTCTGTCTCACTCTCTCTCTGTCAAATAAATAAATAAAATCTTTTTAAAAAAAGAGTTGTTAAATAAATTGATAAATATATTGCTATCCCCATTACAGCTCAACCCTGCTGTACAAAAGAAATCTGCTATACTCTGGAAAATCCTCAATAAAAGCAATAATTATGATTCTAGACAAATAACAGAAGCCAGTCAGAAAATCCTGATGTAACAGGTTAGCTACTAAAGTAGCTACAAGATTGATTGCCAACTCTACTCTTAACATTTAAAAGTGAATTTGCCGGTTGGTGTTCTTTTATGAGGAAGAGCTTTCCCTTATTCAGAATGAAGGAATTTGACAATCACAACTTTATGAGATTCATCAATGGATGACTTAAAAAAAAAAAGGTGAATGTTTGGTGAGAAAGAAGAAGGACATTTACATAGTCTCAAATTATTTCCCCAGAGTTTATGTATCAATTATAAAAGGAAGCATGGTAACTTATCAGTGGAAAGCCTTAGTAAACACTATGGTAACAAGTTATCAAAGTTGACATTAGCTATGGAACAAACTAACATTAGCTATATCTTGATGGGATCTAATGAGAAGAACACATCATGTGTAGTGTTCTTGGCAAATTTTCATAAACTGATCTAATACTAGGAAATACCAGATCAACTCTAAGAGACAAGCTATGAAACGACAGTCATCCATTCATCCGAGATGTTGGTGTCGTGTAGACAAAGACTGAAGAACTTTATTCAGTGTCTTAAAGGAGATTAAAAGGAAGTGACAACTAAATGCCATGAGTGATCCTGAACTGATTCTGTATGGGGGAGGGGGAGAGGGAGATTGCAGTAAAGGACATTATTATGTTTGTAGGTGAAATCTGAATATGGATTGTGAATTAGATGATACTATATCAGTGTTTAATTGTCCTGATTTTGATAATTACACAGTGGTTATGTCAGAACATAACCCTGTTCTTAAGAACACTGAAGTGTTTATAGGTAAGGATGTGTGATGTCTGCAACTTACTGTCAGATGGTTCAGGAAAAAAAAAAAAAAAAGAGACTGTGTTTCTGTGTGTCTGTGTGTGTGTTGACAGAATTATAAAACAATTGTTGCAGAAATAGTAATAATGTATATTTCAGTAAAAGATATATGAATCTTCTTGGTTACTGTTTTTGCAGTTTTTCTGTACATTTGAAATTGTTTAAAATAAAAAAAGGTTGAAAAATGAAAAAACTGTATAGGAAGATATATTACTGCTCCCTCCCCCCAAAAAACAATGCATTTATTACCTGACTCTTAAGGTCATTATGAACCTGGAAATTTAGTAGATGCCCAAGAACTACTCCAAATAGTCAAAGACCTCTGAAAACATTACTAAGGATAAATGGTTCTTTGCTTTGGGTTTAGAATCTAAAAAAAGAAAACCTTTTAAGTAATCTCTTGGATACCAGTGCTATCTGATGAATACTTTTTTTTTTTTTTTTAAAGACTATTTATTTGGGAGACAGAGCACAAACAGGGAAGAGGTAGAGGGAAGGGGAGAAGCAGACTCTTTGCTGAGCTGGGACCCCAGCATGGGACTAAATCCCAGGACCTGGAGATCCTGACTTGAGCCAAAGGCCGATGCTAACCATTTGAGCCACCCAGGCGCCGCTGATGAAAACTTTGCAGATGCAATTTTTTTCTTGTTGACTTAAAAAAATCTTCATGGGATTTTGTTCCATGCATGAGGCTGGTATGGAGCCTGTCTGGTGATGGCAATGGATGTGTGTCATACCAGAGAAAATCACCCCAGGAAGAGAGGAGTGGTTGGCATTAACTATAACTAAGGTATCATAATGATGTACACAAGAACTTATTCTGAGTGCCCTCCCTTGTTCAGAAGTTTATCGCCTGTGGACTGCTTATTTGCCTTGTGGACTTGCCTCTTCCCTGACTGTGCGCAGTCCAGCAAGGACACTGGGACATCCTCACAGACCATGCACTGACTCAGCAGATACCCTCAGCTGGTACTCAGGTTAAATAATTTTGAAAAGAGAAGACAAAAAGTTTTATTTTTTTAATAATGCCTTCTGCCTTCCGAGAATAGAGAGGAGAGAGGGTCTTTGTAGCTGAAGAGGCATTTGCTTCCTGACTTAGGAGTTAGTATATTCAGTATGAAGATATAGGCAATTTCTGTACAAACTGATTTGGGGGCTAGCAGGAGGAGGAAGTTCCTGGAGCAGAGAACTAGCAGCCAGTAAGGCAGGCAGATCTGTGTCCCCAGGGTACTGAGTGTTCTGCACTTCTTAAGGGTGCTAGCTGGCTCTCCTATAGAGCCCTCGAGGGGCTGATCGGTATTTCTGTAGGGAAACTCTCTCCATATTAACACAAATCTCTTGCCACTTCCAGAGGAAGAAAAAAATGAAAGTTTTTATCTGTGGATAGAAGGCACTGTCCTCCTAAAATAAATTACTCCTCCCCACGCAAGTTTTAAAGAATTTCATTAAGATAGCATTTTCATAAAGTTTTCAGCAAATACTCCCAAGCTCCGGGCCTTGCTGGATTTTGCTGGATTTGGGGGTTGCTGTTTTGGCCTGCTTCATCGACCTGGAATCCAAAAATTTACTTCTCGGAAAAATCACATAGTTATCTTCATGCGCAATCATTCCCACTACCTTTGATTAGTTTATTCTCCACTTTATGATTGCCTTGACCTGTTCAACATTTTAGTCAGTGTCCGCACTTTGCAGTCTGATCCCCTTGGCTACTGATGGTATCCACTGAGAAATGCTTGGAAACGCATTCCATACCACCACTAGCCTCCAGTTCGGAGGTACCAGGATTTGTTAGACACTTTGGTCCCCCATCTGAATAAGTGTCCCCACACAGGCAGAATTACTAGGCATTATTAATCTATTAATATCTATTAAACAAAAGTCTCAGAGTGGCTGTCTTTGTCCCATCTGCAGCGTAGCTAGCATAATGTGAAGATTTCCCAAACCATCAGCATTTGAACTGAAGAATTCTGTCTAATCCCTTATTCCCGTGAAAAGGAAAGTGATTATTTTGGTCTTTCCATGTAAAGTAATCATTTAATATGATACTTCTCAGCCTTATCAGCATAGCTTAACATTAAGTACCTATGAATTAACTGCTTAACTGCATTTGCATTGAGTATGGAGAAAGAGCTTTCGTGCTAGTGCTGTGGCCTTGGCATGACACCTCCCAATGATTAATCATGCATTGACTAGTGTGCAGCTTGTCCCTCACCTGCTGAGGCACATAGCCGTAGATTAGTGTAGATATTCAGCCAGGCAGCAATTTGCTATGGGCCTAAGAAAAGCTACATTGTCTGTACAGGAAATGACCCTCACTTAGAAGCATTTTATCACAAAGTGTGTATGGATGTTTGAAAAATTGCTCATTAACGCACATCCTCAAACTGTTGCCTCTTTCTTTTCTCTTAAACACCTCTTCTCTACCCCAAATCAGAAAGGGCCTGGTGAATGCCTGCCACAGTCGGAAGCAATTTACCATCGCTAGACGATGTCAGTGGACTGATAAGTAGGCTGTTATTAGTACTGTGCTGATAGCACGCTCTAGCTATGCCTTTTTGGGACTGTTGATAACTTTGGGTATGAGCAGAGAATGAGTCCTTTATGTTGTTGTTTGTTCTAATCCCACAAGGACTTCTTACCTTTTCTGGTGTTATTTAATCTGTAATTCTAATTACAGCTTCATTCATTCAGTCAGTCACCTGAGGCATTGTAGAACATTAGGCATGTACTAGGTACTTGCAATGATTTAAAGTTCACTGATGGGTGGAGCTTATAGAAAAACAGATCAGAGTGGTGCATGCTATTGTCCAGAAGAGGAGGCTTACCGAAGCCCTACTTGGATCCCTGTTGTATCTTCGTCTCCCTGCTGCTACATATACTTTAATTCCCACCAGTCAAGTGACACCCCATGTATCTTCCATCAGTGACTTTCCACGTGGCCAAATTTATCTTCTTGAGCATGACTTTTGAGGCTACTCTAAGCTCTCATCCCTGAATTATAACTCTTGTTTGGTCATAATGTATTCTTGTGGAAACTTGTCTTGCTATCTTTGTTGGAATTTGAATTTTGTGCCATTATTTATCATTTTATCATTTTAAATTCTATCTTCCCTGTTAGATTACAAGTTCCTTCAGGGCAAAGACTTACCTTGTGCCTTTCAGAATTTATCACGGAAGAAGCATGGTTCTGGATTTCAGGAATCTGAGTTCTAGTCTCAATTTGACAACTAACTGGCTTTGTGACTACTACAAGCCAGCAATTTAATGTCTTGAGTTTTAAAAATTTTAATGTAAAGATGTGATGTTTGGATTTGGTCATTTTCACAGTCCCTTTAAATTCTAAAGTCTAGGGAGTGTACCACACAGCATTTAACTCAGTTTGTAGAACATTGCCTTAAATGTAGCAGGCACTCAGTAAGCATCTGAAAAAAAATTGAAATATAGTTCATTATTGTCAAGGGCACTCAGATGTGGTTGATTTGGAGAGGCCATTATTTTTCAAAAGGAACCCTAAAATGTTGGGAATGTATAGTTGACCCTTGAACAACACAAATTACAAATGGATTTTTTTCAATAAATACAGTATGGTACTGTAAATGCATTTTCCTTATGGTTTTGTTAATAACATTTTCTTTTCTCTAGGTTACTGTATTTTAAGAATACAGTAGATCATACCCACGACATACAAAATATGTGTTAATTGACTGTTTCTGTTATACGTGAGGCTTCTGGTCAACAGTGGACTATTGATAGTTAAATTTTGAGGGAGTCAAGAGTTGTACTTTTTTGACTTTTGAGTTTTGGACTGCATGGGGGGGGTTGGTAACCCAAACACCTATGTTGTTCAAGGTCAACTGTAGTTTATACTAAGGTATTTACTGATAGGAATCAGTGGTTTTCCTTCCAGTGGTGAACTATGGAATCAAATCCCAGACCTGCTCCTAATTAGCTATGTGACGTTGAACAAATTATTTAATGTCTCTGACTCTCAGTTGATTTATCTTATTATTCATAAAATTATGAGTACTGTTTGCCTTATTGAACTGTTATAAAGACAAATCTTAGCTGCTACCTTGAACTGATGTCGAAATGGAAGTTAGATATATGCATCATGAAGTAGGTTTTAAATTTTAAAACAGTAGGTTTAAAATTTTGAATTTTAACTTGAAGCTTGGGATAATTTAGCCAAGAGTCTTAAGGAAAAAGTTTTACAATAAGTCCTGAATTTTCCAGATGAGGTATTTCAGGATTCTAGAACTTCATTAAAGCAACATGGCTGTCTTGACTTTTTTTGGGGGTGGGCTTGTCACTCTTTAGTAGCATTATAACTTTGTAGGGTGGATTGACAAATAGAAAAGCAGTAAAGTCTAATCAACCAGTATTATTCCTTAGGAGAAAACTTTCATGATGATTTGGTGGGCAAAAGCATTGGAAATAATGGCTGTGTATCCCTTTACATAGGATTGAAATATCTGGGAATGTAATATTACTGCATTTGTGCTCCTTTCCCCTACTAGTACAATTAGTGGATTGGAATCTGATTTCATTGCCTGGAATCCTCCTGAGATCTTTTACTTTCTACTCCTCTATGGTCCCAATTCCCAAGCAATCATAATCAGAAAGGCCAATTTACTTGAAATGAATATATAGCTTGTTTCAAAACTAAATGTAATTGGTTATTGGATTGTCAGTCTCTTCCATTTGTGTGGCTGCAATTTTCACTATTAAAAGTCTACTATTAAAATAGCTTCTGTCCATTTATATTAGAATGCAAGGTTTGCATTTAATAGTCTTCAGGGAAAATGCCTGGCACTTACTGAATTACCCAGTAGGACCATTTGGGTACTTGGTGTCCTGGAGTCATCAAACTGCCTTCTTGGGAAACAGCCAATCATCCCCCAAATAATAGAGAAGCCAGATTCCAGGGCTAGTAGTAATAAATATTTAAAAGAATGAAACACATTATATTTAAGGGGAAAACTACCCTTTGGGCTTTTTCCCTGGAAACTTTGGAAGTAATGACCAAATTAAAGCAACAGTTTTACAAACAAACAAGTCTACTTCTGGAGATGTCATTTTAATCACAGTATACTGAAGAGAACATGTAGACATTAGCCAAATACATGATTTCTCCTTATGGACTTTTCCCTTCTATTTAATAGCGATGGCTGACGCACAGCCCTGAAACCTGGAGTTTGTTTTGTTGAGGAATGTTTGGAACTAAATGGTTGCTTCATTATTTCCTTAAATTGCCAGCAGGTGATCTTCAAAAGACATGGAGACTCAATTATAATAGAAGAGCATGCAAAGCTAAAAAATTCATGCTCATATAAGAGTCCAGTCTCATCTTCTTCCTTCTATCTGTGACTGTTCCTTGATCACAGCTTTTCTATAATACCTTTCCCTCCTCCATCTTCTGGCTAGCTTCATTCTGACCCATTTTGAGTCAATTCATTAAATGTCCATTGACAGAGGAAGACAAATTCAAATCACACATCAGTGGATCTGCCATTAAGATTCTTCATTCTATCACTGATTGGACTGTGAAAAGAAGCGTTAAGCCATAAGTTCAAGGCATAGTGATGCTTGGATAACTGGCCCATCAAGAATGTGAGGTCCTTGGCCTTTTTTGTGAGTTTTCTTTTGGGATAACTGTTGCAATGCTATGGAAGGGCTCTGAATAGACTTCTGCAGTTCTCATACTTTCAACAAGAGATGAGCAATGGAATAAAGAGAACACGCACAGAAATGAGGAGACATCATTGGGAATCACTGGCTGTTTTCCAGCATCGTTGGCTAGTCAGATGGCCTTTTGGCATGCCTTCTGTGCCCCAGTGAAGGAGATCCAGGCTCCATCCATACAATTCTGAGTGACAGAATGGGAGCATCTGGAGCTAACTGAGTTTAGAGACAGACCTTACTGATACGGTAGAGGGTCTTAAGTCCTCAGAGGGTCCCTGACAGAATCTGAGGGTTCGGAAATTTTAGTGACTTAGTTTTCTAACCTAAGAGTATAGCTTTTTGTCTTTATCAGTAGTAAGAAAGAATGTCTTACAGAAACAGTTTCATGGTTACTTTTGATTTCAGTGCTAGAACTGAAAACATGGGCTAACAATTTCTGGTCCACTTAACAACCTGTCCTAAATCTGCCATCTGCAAATTAATTGTTTCTTGGCTTTCTGACTAACCTTATGGCATTATCAATGAAGTACTCTTTTGAAATTACTTCTTTTTGTGATGTGTAGCATCTTCTGAGGTAATAAACCTGCTGTGTTTATTAATCACAGAATTTTTCTCCAGTACTCTTAAACTGGGCTTTTTAAAATGTTGAGGGTAAACTCTGCATTCTTGCTAGCCAAACACATTACAGTTTGAGACTCTGGTATATTTTCTTAAAGTCTTTGTCTTTCCAGACTGAATAATACTATTTCTTAGTCTGTTCTCATAAAGATATTCCTTGTCCCATTTAATAGCTCTTCTCTGGTTGTCTCCATGCCAGTTCTTGGTTTTCTTGACCTATAATGACCAAGTGATACTCATGACTCCAGGTGTGGGTAAACCATGTTTCCATGGATGGGATGGATTAGGTTTTCTGCTCTGTTTCCAGTACTCTTTCTGATGATGCTCAGTGTTCTGTAGCCTTCTCAGCCACAAGAGCACATTGTGCTGATTTCTTAAAGTCTACAGTATGACTCTTTTCTGAGTCATAATTGTTCAGATTATTTTGAGAGTAAGGTACACTTCTATCCTTTGTTTACCTAACTTCTGTTGCTGCTGAAACACTGAGTAATTACCAGGGATCTTTGAAATTACCGTAGGAAAACCTCAACCTATTGATCCCAGATTTATTTTCGCCTGTACAATGTTCTTATTTTAATTGAATCATTTTTTCCATTACTAGCATTTGGTCTTCTAAAGGAGTGAGGTTTCACAGTAGGAAACACTTTATAGATGGCCTGGAAGTCAAAACTTTTTTTTAAAGTTTGTATATTAAAGCACTTGGACTCCATTGGTATTTTGCTCTCCATAACGTTATAATGTATAATGTGTCCATTAAACCTATAAATATATAAACATTGTATGTTTAATGTTCCACTGAAGACAGAAATGGGATTTTGTGCAAATGAAGTCTGGTCGGGGCAATGTTAAATTCTTTATAGCTGAGAACCTCAGCGTTACCATCACAAGTCAAAGAAGGTGACTCTATTGACATTGTGAAAATAATAGTGTGATGCCTATGGGGATATTTGGAGATCTTTGAGAATAAGGAACCATTTAGATTTGATTTATGACAATATCAAAGGAATGGGGTAAACGAAATTTACAGACTAGTTAAGGCAGTATCACATACTAATTAACAGAAGGGCTGCCTGGGTTCAGACTTAAGTTAAACTCTGACTCCACCACATACAGGCACAGTGACCTTGGGTGAATATGTTGAACTTTTAAAGTCTGTTATCCCATCTGTATCTTGAGGATAATGATAATATGGGCATAACACACTTTATTGTGCTTTGTAGATACTGCATTTTTTACGAATTGAAGGTTTGTTGCAACCCTGGGTTGAGTCTGTTGGCACCATTTGCCCAACAGTATTTGCTCACTGTGTGTCTTTGTGTCACATTTTGGCAATTCTCACAATATTTCATAATTTTTCAGTATTACATTTGCTATGGTGATCAGTGATCTTTGATGTTACTATTGTAATTGTTTTGGGGTACCGCAAACTGTGCCCATATGACAGCAAAGTTAATAAATGTGTGTTCTGACTGCTCCACCAACCAGCTCTTCCCCCATCTCTCTCCCTTCCTTAGGCCTCCCTATTCCCTGAAACATAACAGTGTTGAAATTAGGCCAGTTAATAACCCTACAATAGCCTCTAAGTGCTAAAGTTAAAGGAAGAGCTGCATTTCTCTTACTTTAAATAAAAAACTAGAGGGACGCTTGGGTGACTCCGTTAGTTAAGCCTCTGCCTTCAGCTCAGGTCATGATCCCAGGACCCTGGGATCCAGCCCCATGTGAGGCTCCCTGTTCAGTTGGGAGTCTGCTTCTCCCTCTCCCTCTGCTGTTACCCCTGCTTGTGTGCACTCGCTCTCTTGCTCTCTCTCTCAAATGAATAAAATCTTTAGAAAAATAAATAAATCAGCAACTAGAAATGATTGCACTTAGGAGCACATGTCAAAAACTGAAAGAGAGGCCTCTGGCACCAAGCAACCAAGTTGTGACTGCAAAGGCAAAGTTCTTGAAGGAAGTTAAAAGTGCTACTCCAGTGAACACATGAATGATAAGAAAGCAAAACAGCCTTATTGCTGATATGGAGAAAGTTTTAGTGGTGTGGATAGACCATCAACCCAGACACAATGTTCCCTTAAGTCAAAGCCTAATTCAGAGGAAGGCCCTGATTCCCTTCAAGTCTATGAAGGCTAAGAGAGTTGAGGAAGCTGCAAGAAAAGTTTGAAGCTAGCATGGGTTGGTTCATATGGTTTGTGGAAAGCAGCCTCCTCCACAGCATGAAAGTGGAAGGTGAAGCAGCAAGTAATGGAGAAGCTACAGCAGGTGATCCAGAAGATCTAGATAAGATCATTAATGAAGGTGGCTACACTGAACAACAGATTGTCAATGTAGATGAAACCACCTTTCATTTGAAGAAGATGCCACTCTAGGACTTTGTAGCTAAAGAGAAGAATGCCTGGCTTCAGAGCTTCAAAGGATGGTGGACTCTCTTGTTAGTGGCAAATGCAGCTGGTGACTTAAAGTTGAAACCAGTGCTCATTGACCGTTTCCAAAACCCTAGGGCCTTTAAGAATTACGTTAAATATGGGGCACCTGGGTGGCTCACTTGGTTAAACATCTGCCTTCAACTCAGGTCATGATCTCGGCGTCCTGGGATCGAACCCCATATCAAGCTCCCTGCTCAGTGGGAAGCCTGCTTCTCCCTCTCCTTTTCCCCTCTGCTTATGCTTTCTCTCTCTCTGTCCGATAAATAAAATATTGGGGTGCCTGGGTGGCTCAGTGGGTTAAAGCCTCTGCCTTTGATTCAGGTCATGATCCCAGGGTCCTGGGATCGAGCCCCCCGAATCGGGCTCTCTGCTCAGCAGGGAGCCTGCTTCCCTTCCTCTCTCTCTGCCTGCCTCTCTGCCTACTTGTGATCTCTCTCTCTCTGTGTCAAATAAATAAATAAAAAATCTTAAATAAATAAAATATTAAAAAACAAAAGAATTATGCTAAATCTATTCTGCCTGTGTTCTATAAATGGAACAACAAAGCCTGGATGACAGGACATGTGTTTACAACATGGTTAACTGAGTATTTTAAGCCCACTTTGTGACCTACTGCTCAGAAAAAAAAAAATTCAAAATATGACTGCTCATTGACAATCTACGTGGTCATGTAAGAGCTCTGATGATGTATAATGAGATTTGTATTTTTTTCATGCCAGCTACCACAACATCCATCTGCAGTGTATAAATCGAGGAGTAATTTTGACTTTCAAGTCTTAGTATTTAAGAAATACATTTTGTAAGGTGATGGCTGCCACTGACGGTGATTCCTCTGATGAACCTGGGAAAGTAAATTTAAAGGCTTCTGGAAAGGATGTAACATTCTAGATGCCATCATGAACATTTGTGATTCATAGGACAAAGTCAGAATATCCATATGAGCAGGAGTTTGGAAGAAGCTAAATCTAACCCTCATGGATGATTTGGGTGTGGGTGGTTTCAAGATTTCAGTGGAGGAAGTGGCTGCAGATGTGGTGGAAACAGCAAGAGAACTAGACTTAGAAGTGGAGCCTGAAGATGTGGTTGGATTGCTGCAATCTCATGATATACGTTGGATGGATGAGGAGGATAATGGAATCTATTCACAGTGAAGATGCTGTGAAGATTGTTGAGATGACAACAAAGGATTTAGAATCTTACGTTAACTTAGTTGATAAAGTAGCCGCAGAGTTTGAGAAGGTGGACTCCAGTTTTGAAAGAAGTTCTGTGGGTAGCTACTGTACATAGCTTGCATTGATACAGAGAAATCATTTGTGAAAGGAAAAGTTGATTGATACAGTGGACTTCATTGTTGTCTTATTTTAAGAAATTGCTACAGCCTCTCCAGCCTGTAGTAACGACCACCCTAATCAGTCAGCAGCATGAACATGGAGGCAAGACCCTCCACCAGCAAAAAATGATTATGATTCACTGGCAGTTCAAACGATGGTTAGCATTTTTTAGCAAAAAGTATTTATTTTATTTTTATTTTTTTAAGTAGGCTCCATACCCAGCATGGAGCTCAGTGTGGATCTTGAAATCCCGATCCTGAGGTCAAGACCTGAGCTGAGGTCAAGAGTCAGATGCTTAACCGACTGAGCACCCAGGTGCCCTTAAGTAGTTTTTAAGTTAAGATATATACTTTTAAAAATATGTATAATGCTATTGTCTATTTAATAGACTACAGTACAGTCTAAACATAACTTTTATATGCACTGGAAGACAAATTCATTTGACTCTATTGCAATATTCACTTTATTACAGGGGTCTGAAATCAAACCTGCAATATCTCCAAGGTATGCCTGTGCTTATGTCATAGGTTGTCATGAAGATTAAAAAAAAAAAGACAGAATATGTATAAAACACTTAGCATAGTATCTGGCATATAATAATTGCTGAATATACGAGCTATAATAATAGTAGTTACTGCTACTACTATTGTAAGTGTGGGACTTCAGGATTTTTCAGTAAAACTAATTACTGAAGTTTATCAGCTATGGTAGACTATATTAGGTAATTGAATTAATGCTCAAATGCTTGAAAATAGAGGAAAAATGTTTTCCAATTACTATTTTATGTGTCAAAGTAAAATTATAATTAAAGTCGATAGAGGAGAGACAAACACGTAAAACATTACTACAGTGTTAGATAAGGGCTGTCTTCAAGGTACGAAAAATGGCTAGGATCCCCAGTAGTTATTGTGGATAGCTATGATTTTTGAGACTTATTTTTGGTACTAGTGCCCATATATTTCTTTGGGTAACCACCCTTAAGTGATCTTGACTCCAAAGTTGGGTTATTTAACCATGTCATGCCAATCAAAGCATTGTGTTCTGTTCACCTTTATAATTATTTCAAAGAGGGGCACATCACTATGAAAATCAGGCATAGAGTTTGGTTTGAACTTCTGGGAGAGATTCTTTTTATTCTTTCCCAGACTTGGAATTATGAGGATGGAAGCCTGGCATTACTGGCCTCCATATTGACATAATGAGGAATGATCCTGTTTGCCAAGAGAAACAACACAGAGGACCACAGCACAGAAGTTGGAGAGACCAGGTCCTAATGGCCCTGAAATCTCCAGCTATTCATCTCTTCATGCTCATGTTGCCATAAGTTGGGGTTTTGATTGTCTGCAATCAAGAAATCCTTGGCATGTAATACTTAATTTTACTTAGACAATTAAGGAATGTTCTGTAGGAGTTGATTCTAATGTCATAGGAGAACGTGGAAGGGAGGAAATTCAGAAATGGGCAGTCTTCTTTTTATTTTTACTTTTTTATTATAATTTTTTATTTTTTTATTAACATAAAATGTATTTTTAGCCCCAGGGGTACAGGTTTACACACTTCACAGCACTCATCATAGCACATACCTTCCCCAATGTCCATAACCCAACCACCCTCTCCCTACCGCCCCCCCCCCACCCCAGGCAACCCTCAGTTTGTTTTGTAAGATTAAGAGTCTCTTATGGTTTATCTCCCTCCTGATCCCATCTTGTTTCATTTATTCCTTTCCTATCCCCCAAACCCCCCATGTTGCCTCTCAACTTCCTCATATCAGGGAGATCATATGATAGTTGTCTTTCTCTGATTGACTTATTTCGCTCAGCGTAATACCCTCTGGTTCCATCCACGTCGTTGCAAATGGCAAGATAGAAATGGGCCGTCTTCTAAAGCAAGCGGAATAGCAGGGTCGAGGCACAGATGTGTATAAAGGCTTGTTTGAAGAAAACGTCAGCGCGGAGGAAACTTGTAACTCTCTGACAGTAATGCTTGGACCAGCCAGTGTCCTCTCTGTGGGCCTCTTGGTATGGTTTAAAGAAAATGAGCTTCAGAGAAGTTTAAATCTAGGATATATCAGTTAGTAAGTGGGTAAACTTAGGCAGTTACCCAGGTGCATTGAAACTCACTTTCCCATGAAAGTGAGTTTGCTATGATAATAAAAAATACCTACATCCTATAATTTTTTGAAGATTAAGTTAAAATGAAGTATGGAAAACTTTTAAAACAATTCCTGCCTGCCTGGAACACAGGTGCTCTATAGACATATGGTCTATACTGACTTCTGATCCTTGCTACTGGAGGAATGATACCTTCTGATCAACTTAATATGAAATGGAAAACTTGCTGGAAACCTTTATAGAGATTATTGGTCCAATTTCTTGTCTTAAAGTTGAGTATGCTAAACACAGATATTTCTCTGATGAGTAAGGCTCTCTTTCTCTGCCCCTGCATGATTCCTTTGAGCAGCAGATGATAATTTTTATAGTGTTGTAGATGCGGATTATTGAGCAGAAATCTCTAATTACTCCTATATTCCAAAACCATGAAATTTCCAAACCAAAATTTCAATAGGCATTTTTATCCTTGTGTCTTGCCTGCCTCTGACAAGAACAAATTATAAAATAGAAATCTGGTAGAGAGCCCAGAATCAGTTGCGTACTAATTAATCCAGGTTTTACTATTATCAGTTTAATACTCTTTTTCATTCATTTTTGTCTGATATACACAAAAAGATAAAAATCATCACTCATGTTATGTACAGAGAACTGTCCTTTCGTGCTTTTTTATTTTTAATTTTTTTTTTTTTTTTTTTTTTTGGCATGGAGCCCAGTGTGGGGCTTGAACTCACGATGCTGAGATCAAGAATCTGGCTTAACTTACTGAGCCACAAGGCACCCCAGAAAACTGTTCTTTCTTGATTAACTTTTATCATATTCAGATAGTAAGGATCTTCGTTGGGTGAGAAATTGATCTGATAGATGTAGATCACCTTATGTTGACTAAGGGGGATATTTGGACCCAGGTTGGACAAGTTGTATGTCAAGTACATGCAGTAATTAGTAATTAGTAATTAGTAAACCACAGAAACCAAGGTTTCTAATGTAACTCCTGGTCACTCACCACTAATTAGGCAAATGTCGGCATTGAAGGCATAACAGAAATCACCAGAATTGAATGTAGCACTCATCAGAAATAGTGAAAAGAAGAAATTATTTGATCATTGAGAAAATGTTGGGACACAGGTCTTACTAAAGAGAAGTAACCCATTGATTTTGGTTTTTAGTGCTAACATTTGAAGTTTGGTGCTTTAGTTGCAGTATGCTAACAATCCAGAAATTTCATATTTAGCTAGATTATCAAATGCCCACAGATGGATTCTGCTTCTCTAATAATACGTTCTTTTTAGCCTTCTCTTATGCAAGTGCTCACGTTTCCCTGTGCAGCCCCATGGCAGTCCCCTCCATTGTTGCTTTGATGAACTGGTCCTGAGAGAAGGCATGTTGTACTTGAGCTCTTGTTCCTTGCCCATGAAAAGCCGAGCAATTTACCACAGTGTACTGCAATCATAATAGTGTGAAGATGCCATGCCCCACAGTCTGGAGGGGCTGTTTGTGTGGCTGGCTTCTGGTCTGTTAAAACTGACTGCCTTGGCTAACAGGGGGTTACTGAGGTGAAAAATTATAGTCCTCAGAATGTCTACCTGATTAACATTTTCCTGGTTTTTAACAGCCAAATATCATAGGATGTACAAATCTCTCAATATATTTTTCAGGTGACTGTTTATAGGAAAAATTATATTTACATTCCCAGAGCTCAATAAAACATTAATAATACATTGGACAGGAAAAATTTTGAGTTCGATTCCAGATGCAATTAGTGGAATTCCAGAAGCACACATGGGCATTTTTAAAAAGTTTTTATTTAAATTACATGCAATGGAATATTAGTTTCAGCTGTGCAATATAGTGATTCAACACTTACATTCAACACCCGCTGTTCATCACAAGTGCACCCCTAATCCCCCCTCATCTATTTAACCCCTCCCCCCACCCATCTCCCCTCTGGTAACCCTTAGTTTGCTCTCTGTAGTTAAGAGTCTGTTTCCTGGTTTTCCTCTCTCTTTTTTCCCCCCATATGCTCATTTGTTTTGTTTCTTAAATTCCACATATGAGTGAAACCATATGATATTTATCTTTCTCTGACTGACTTATTTCATTTAGCATAGTACTATCTAACTCCATCCACATCATTGCAAATGGCAGGATTTCATTCTTTTTTAGGGGTGAGTAATATTCCGTGTGTGTGTGTGTGTGTGTGTGTGTGTGTGTGTACACACACACCATATCTTCTTTATCCATTCTTTAGTCAGTGGGCATTTGGGCTGTTTCCATAATTTGGCTTTTGTAGATAATGCTACTATGAACTATAAACATTGAGGTGTATATATCCCTTTGAATTAGTATTTCTTTATTCTTTGGGTAAATACTGTGTAGTGCAATTGCATCATAGGGTAGTTCTGTTTTTAACTTTTGAGGAATCTCTGTGCTGTTTTTCCAAGTGACTGCAGCAGTTTGCTTTCCCACCAACAGTGCAGGAGGGTTCCCCTTTCTCATATGTGGACATTTTTGAAAGTGCATCACATGTCAACAAAGACAGTAGAGGTGTTGGAGCGAGGATAGGCCATGCTACTCCCTTCACAGCAACTGTTTGTTAACAACCACATTAACTGTTTTGAGATTGGGAAGCCATTTCAAAGTACTCATATCCAAACATGATATTTTGTGTGTATATAAGCATTTTACTATATTTGACTATGCTTGGGGGTTTCATGTTGTCATTATGTCATTTTTACCATTTAAATATTTGCACAGAATATCTGAATTTTGGAAACAGGTCATTGATGTTAAGCAGGAGATGCCTACAATTATAAGATGAAAGTTAAATAAGTTACAGAAGCTAAAACTGAAGTTTGAGTTTTGAGATAAAACGTTATTATATCCAGAGTTCCCATTTCTGCAGAGCCTATGCTCTTTTGAATCTCTCTGAAATTTATTTTGGTATATGAAAAAGACATCTGATATCATAAAATTTATTGATTGATATGTAAACATATAAGGAATATTTGTATAAAAATCACTAAGCTCTAACTGTCCCTATTATCTTTGTTGAAGAGACCATTAATATTTCATGGATTTTTGCTGTTTCCTGGTTATATATTCAGTTACTGCACATTTTCTCAACACTGGCATGATTGACATTTTAGGTTGGATAATTTTTTTGTTGTATAATGTAGGAGGTTAGCAGCTACCATGGGCTCTACTCACTGGATGCTAATAGCATCCCCCAAGTTGTGTAATTAAACATATCTCCAGATATTGCCAAATATCCCCTGAGGCCTCAGTTAAGAACCACAAAGTCAATGTATCAGATTCCTCCTAGAAAGCAGATGGCGTACCGCAGTGGGGTACATGAGGGAGAGTATAATGAGGGAGCAGTCTACAAAGGTATCAACAGGCATAAGGGAATTCAGTAAGGCATGATGGGCCCCTCTGGGCTGATAAGAGTGAGGAAGATCACTGCTATCTGGGCCTGAGGGGCAAGGGCAGGAGTAGGTAGAGAACACAGAGCATAGGAGAGAATTCCCTGACAGGAACTGTGCTTCTGTAAAGGGACAGATCCGTTGGCCGCTCACAGTCTGGTAGGGAGATAGCTGGGAGAGTAAATGAATCTCCCAGTGGTGCCTCCCATTGTTTAAAGTTCATCAGAAACCAGAGGGAGGAGGAGCCATTGATGCAATGGTTAAAGATAAGCCTTTTGAGGGCCCCAGTAAGACGGAGAAGGGTGAAGGATAGATCTGGAAAGGCAAAGAGAGGCTATGCAACATATGTCAGTATTCAATATTATGTTGATTATTGCCTCTGCTCCAAACTGTTACATTATTTATAGCTTTATAATACACTGTAAGATCTTATAGACAGATTCCACCACACTACTTTTCCTCCTCAGTTTCCTTCTCCTTCAAATGTTGCCTCCTGTTTATGAAAAAATTGCTATATTGGTTTTCCTAGTATTTTTTATAGTCTTTTCTCCTGGATTCATTCCCTGTCTTCCATAGGATAGAAGATCTATTGGTAGTAAATATCCTGTGTAACAGTTAATATAGGTTAGGCAACACCACAATGGGAAAAACTCTGCATATTTCAGTTGCTTCACACAAGGAAAGTTTATTCTTTGCCTTGCAAAGTCTGCTGTGAATCAGGTAACTCTACGTGGCTGCTGCTTCATGTGGAGGCATTTTTTGAAAAACAGCTTATTTGAAAGTAGTGCTAGGTTGGAAGGTATTTTGTCCCAGTGGTTTGAAGATAAAGGTCTCCTATGCATTTCTGTTGTTGCTGTTGAGAAACCAGGTAGGAGTGTTAATTCTCACTTCTTTGTAGATGATCTCTTTCCTGTGCACAATACACCCCACCTATCCACAGTTACTTTTAAGGTTTTCAATTTTAGTGACCTGCAATTTAACTGTGATAGATCTGGCTGTGGATTTCATTTAATTATCTTTTCTTGAGATACCCTCAGCTTCAGGAATCTGAGAAAGTATGTTGCTCATTATTTTAAAAATGTATCAGATTTTTTTTCGTGCAGTTACTTCTTCCTTACTCTTTCTATCTTGTCTTTCTGGAACTTGGATCAAATATATGTTAGACTTCCTTTTATTTTCCCAGCCTCTTGGCAGTTGTTTCATTTTCTGACTACTTCTCTTTTAAGAAAATGTCTTTTAAGAGACATTTTAAGAAATGCCTTTTAATTTATTTTCTATTCAGTCTACGTGTTCATTGATTTTCTAATTTGAATGGTAATATTTTTTATTTTTACAACTTTTCTTTGTCAACTGTAATTGGCCACTTGCTCTAGATAATAATTTTGATATGCCCATATATTTCTCTATTCTCTCTCTCTTTCTTACTAATTCTAACTCTTCATCTTTTGGGGCCAGATTGTGTATGTATAAATGTATATGTGTTTTCCTTGCTAACCCTCTGCTTGGGGTGTTTATTTCTTTGTATGTTTTGTTATTTTTGATTGTGATCTCCTGATACTTGAGATACTTGGGGCTCTGTCTGTGGGAATTCTTGATCCATTTGGGGGTACCAGCTCCCTTCACGGTTCTTCATTTGACTTACCACATTGTGGAGGCCATGACTTTACCTTCCTCCCCAGAGTCCACAAAACCAGAGAACTAGAGACCAACAGGGGTTGGAAGATGTTATCTGTGTGTCTTTGGTTCATGCTTTCATGTACTATTCTTTCAACTTTTCTGTGGAAAAAGTTTGTGTGTTTGATAGTTTTCAAATAAAAGTTGGGAAAAGTACAATTAAATTCATTTAAAAAAATCAGACTAGGGGTACCTGGGTGGCTCCAGTTGGCATCTGACTCTTGGTTTTGGCTCAGGTTATGATCTCATGGGTCCTGGGATTGAGCCCCACTTGGCTCCACACTCAGCAGGGAGTCTGCTTCAGATTCTCTCCCTCTGCCCCTCCCCCAGATCATGTGTGCTCTCTGTCTCTCAAATAAATAAATACATCTTAAAAAACAAAACAAAACAAAAAACAGAATCAGCCTGGTTCTAGGTGGTCCTTAACTGAAAACAAAAGTAGGGATGGCTGATTTATAAAATAGGAATAATCTTTCTTTTTAAAGAAAAGGAGCTGTTGTAGATTTTAATTCTGTTCCTCTTTAATTTGTTGATTCTGCTTTTATTTTTCCCCCTCTTTTTCTCTTGCTGTGTTAGAAGAGCTTGTTCTGCTTATAAATACTTGCTTTGAATTCATATTTCACTGATTTGTATTTTTAAAAAGTCTTAAAAAAATTAATGTTACACATTTTTTTCCAGATTGAACTTTAGCTGCTGCTTATGAGTTTTGTTAGTACTATAATGATTTTCATCTTTTTAAAACAGTATTTTATTTGTAAATTTTTTAAATGATAAAATCATAATAGTATATGCATTTAGACACTTTGGCATATGCAGATAAATATGAAAAGACACAATATTTGGCATAAATAGATAAATATAAAAATATAGAAAAATATGAAAGTAAATGTCATTATTCCTGAATTCCCTCTACTTTGAGAATTACCACTGACATTCCCATGTATATCCTTCTAGTCATTTTACCACAAGGCACAAACTTAGGTGTTTGTTTTAAATAAAATCAAGATCCCGTTACATATAAGGCTTTATATACTAACTTAATCATGAGTATTTTTGTATGTCATATATTCTTTTAGAAATTGGTATTAATAACCATGTCAGTTCATTATGTGCATATATTTTATTTAATCAGTCCCCTCTTCTTAGTTATCTAGATTGTTTAAATTTTTGCTGTTATAGATTATGTAATAATATATGTCCTTGTACATATATCTTAGTGTAGATCTAGGATTATTGTCTTAAAATTAATTTCCAGACGTAAATTGTGGTACAAAATGCGGTAAACATTTTTTAGTCTTTTGATATATATTGTTAAGTTGTCCTGTGGAAAGGTTGTCAAACTGTGCAACCGCCAGCAGTCCATGTCAGAATGTGGTTTCCCTATCCAGGTGAACAGTTTAAAGGTTGTGGTTTGTGATACCACCTTGTCTTGATTTGAATTTGGTTCTGGTACTAATGAGTTTTAATAGATTTCCTCATGTTTGTTGGTTGTTGCTTTTTGTTTTTACAGCTCATAAAAAAGAACATAAATGTAAGGCACTGTTGTCAAAGTAAAATGAGGGAAAAGAGCCCACACTTGCCACCTTGCTCTCCAACTTCTCAGTCAGGTCATCTGCCCTATCACAGGCAGTAGGGGACCAATCCCACTTAGCAAGCAGTTTTACATGATCAGCTCTCTGTGGTCATATGACCTACTAAAGCACCGACTGATGTTTTTCCTGAAAACAACAACAAAAAAAGTAACTATCTTAGACTAATAACAAAAGAACTAATGAATATCTTAAGAGAAAAAAACCAGAAAACTGTACCACTGTTATAGCCTCTTTTTATGTTGGTGCCTATCTTTTATCATTTTGGGGGCCTTCATCTTTTTCTAGTTGGTTTATGTGCTATTTTATATACAAAGGATGTTAACTCATTGTCATTATGTTGCAAAAAATGTTCAAAAAGTTTTTAAAAATTTTGTGATATACCAACTCTTAAGTCTTTTGTAATTAAAATACTATTTTTTAATGGTTTCTTCCTTTTTCTTTCCTGCTTGGAGAAATCTCCTCCAATTTGTGATAAGCTAAATATTCACTGATATCTCCCTTCATTTCCTTTTTTTTTTTTTAAAGATTTTATTTATTCATTTGACCAAAAGAGACACAGCGAGAGAGGAAACACAAGCAGAGCAGTGGGAGAGGGAGAAGCAGGCTTCCCACTGAGCAGGGAGCCCAATGCAGGGCTTGATCCCAGGACCCTAGGATCATGACCTGAGCTAAAGGCAAACTCTTAATGACTGAGCCACCCAGGCACCCCCCTTCATTTCTTTCACGTTATCAATCTACATTTAAACTTTTAATCATTCTGAAATAATTTTTAATATATGTTATGAGGCAGTGGTCTAAATTTATGTATTTCCGGTTAATCAATGTCCCCAAACTATTTACTTCTAAATTACCCCACTGATTTATTTATTTATTTATTAAAAGATTTTATTTATTTATTTGACAGAGATCACAAGTAGGCAGAGAGGCAGGCAGAGAGAGAGGAAGGGAAGCAGGCTCCCTGCTGAGCAGAGAGCCCGATGCGGGGCTCGATCCCAGGACCCGGAATCATGACCTGAGCTGCTGAAGGCAGAGGCTTTAACTCACTGAGCCACCCAGGCACCCCTCCCCCACTGATTTAAACTGTCACCTTTATCACACTATAAATATATACATATATATAAATATATATAAATATATATTTCCTTCTTTGGCCCAGATATATTTAGGAGGGTGCTTTTGGATTTCCAACCTTTAATAAAAAAACAAAACAAAACAGAAAACCAAAAACTTGTTGCTTCCAGAGACTATGGCCTCTGCAATTTCTTTATTTTGTTATTTCTTGACATTCCATTATAACCCAATAGGGACTTAAGTTTACTTAATGTTCAATATATTATATTTTTAAGATTTATTTATTTATTTTAGAGAAAGACTGAGCACGTGAGCTGGGGGAAGAGCAAAGGGAGAGGGAGAGAGAGAGAATTCATTCATTCATTCATTCATTAATCCGGAAGCAGACTCCCCATGGAGTGTGGAGTCCAGTGTGATGTGGGGTTGATCGCACGACTCTGAAATCATGAGCTGAGCCAAAATCAAGGGTCCGACACTTAACCATCTGAGCCACCCAGGCCCTCTGATGTTCAATATATTCTTACGATAAAGATATATACTATACCTACATGGTTTAAAGATATACAACTATTCATTCAATTCTATTTTTTTTTTTTGTTTAACTTACCTATGGTAATACTTCTAATTCTACCTTATTACAAAATGATTAAGTTTAATAGACTTTAAAATGTTACTTGGTAAAATTTTGGGGGGGTGGATAACATCCTAGGTTCGTTCTAGTGGAATGTACCTTATTAGCACTTGGCTAGTGTTAATGATACCCACTAATCAAATTGTGGTGAAATGTATATAGTTCTTGTCTCACCGTGACTTCTCTGGGGGCAGAGTTCATGCCTTCCTTGACCTTTCTTGGCACATGATTTGTAGACAATAAACACCTTTAAAATGCCTTGAACTTTACCCAAGTTAAACTCTGCAAACCTACAGGAGGAAATTCCCGAAGATAGTAAACCGTAGAAATACTATAGAAGATCAGTGTGTCCTCAGTGTCAGGCTTAGGGTCATTGAGTAGAAGGTGACAGGCCTTCAGATATGCTTCAGGTCACTGTTTCTCTCCCCACACTCATAGTTTGCCCAGCCCTATAAGGTTGTCCTATAAAGAACTCAGTCTTGACAGTGGGTTGAATTTGGTGGGCCTGAGATAGGGGATTTCTATTCCTAGAGAAATAGATGACCATCAAATCAACTGTGGTAGTATTGAAATAATCTTCTTCCCAGGATTTGGCACAGTAATCCAGAAGTAGAGCCAAGAGCCCTCTCAGTTCCAGGCTGTAAAGATGATTGCTGATGTCTTCATCTGGCTAAGCCCTGATGGGACTTGAAAGGCACACTTTTCCTCCTTCTGTGATAAATAAATTTAAGTGTAGAATTCTTTACCCATATTAGTAATACCAATATCCAGATTCAGCTTTTCTTTCTAGATAAGCAGCCATTCTTCTCTGAAGTCTTCCATGATGCTCTCAGCATGTAGGTGAATGGGCTTCTCCTGGAACCACCAACTAGCCCCACTTTTCCCAGATTGGGGAAGTCTTTCTTGCTCCACTCCTTTGGCTTCTCCCTTATGTAGAAACTTTCTCCTCTCCTCTCCCCTGTGCACCAAACATCTAGCATTATTACTTCAAGAATTTAGGTTTTACAAGGATAATTAGAAAGATCATCTGGAACAACTTCCCTTTTCAGCTGCCACATAAACCTAAGCATCCCTGAAGGCAAGAGCACAGAAAGGGCCTGGCCAGTGTGAGGGGAGTGTACGTGTCTGTGTATATGGGCATTATGCATGGGGGTGGGGGAGAATGGGAAACATGAGTATTTTAATGAATTATCCCATTAAAGGTGATAGATTCTCTCAGTTCTCTCTAGAGACAATCTGAGTTCGTTTTTTCAGGGTCTATGAGGGTGAAAAAGTAAGCTTACTCTCTGACATCCCAGATGGTTTGCTCTCAGGGCGGAAAAAGAGAAGCCCGTCTGAGGCAGTGGAAGTTTGAGGAATCTGTTGAGCTTTTCTTGGGCTGCTGAATCTGGTCATCTCTATTGAGAAGTCCTTGATTTCTTTTCTCCAGACCTTCCTGTCTTCATTCCTTGCCGGGGTGAGTTTGACCCTCTCTTGCTTTCTTTAATCTTGACTCATTCTTTATTTTTCCCTCCCTTTGTCTTAGGAACCCCAGAAGAAACAAAATGGTGGTCCATGTGTGAATCCAGTGTTGTACAGACATGTTTGTTTGGCCTGCCCTAGGGGGATGCCTGTACAATTTGTGTTTAATTTAAATTAGTGGCCTATATTTAAACATTGGGAAATTTCACGTAAGAATCCAGATTCCCGACTTCTCTTATAATTTGGAAGATCTGCCCAGATTAGGTCCATATATGTGGCAAAAATGTGTTGGAGTCCTTGAAAACATTATGCTATTGGAAGGAAACCAGTTATTGGGACGCCTGGGTGGCTCAGTTGGTTAGGCCGCTGCCTTCGGCTCAGGTCATGATCCCAGGGTCCTGGGATCGAGTCCCGCATCGGGCTCCTTGCTCGGCGGGGAGCCTGTTTCTCTCACTGCCTCTGCCTGCCTCTCTGCCTGCTTGTGTGTACTCTCTCTCTCTCTCGCTGGCAAATAAATAAAATCTTAAAAAAAAAAAAAAAGGAAAGAAACCAGTTACAAAAGACCACATATTATATGGTTCCATTTCTATGAAATGTCCAGACTAGGCGAATCTATGGATTCGTGGTTGTCCAGAGCTAAGGGGGGAGGGGTTGGGGGAAATGAGGAGTCATTGTAAAGGGTACAGGGTTTCCTTGGCAGACGAAAATGTTCTAAAAGCTATTGTGGAAATGGTTGCATAAATCTGTGATTATACTAAAAAATCACTGGCTTGTATAATTTGCACAGTATGTGAATTATAGCTCAGTACAGGTACTAATAAGTGAATTGGAGTTAGGTAGCATATACCTACTTTAGGTGGGGTACATGAACACTGATTTACCCCAGTCCACATCTGTATTTATTCCCCCACACCAGGGCCCAGCTGGCTTCTCTTACTTAGGCTCTGTCACTAGCTTCTGTTGGCATTTGACTTTTTAGCCTCATTTAGCTCAACATTCATGAGCATTTTCCTTTTTTTAGCATCTCTCTCATCATTTCCCTTTTCTCATCCTTTTCCTCATGAAAATTACCTTTAGCTGACTATCTCAGAGCCCGTCTTCTCTGGAATTCAGTACCATGGGAGAATAAAGAATGGTATTTCCTTATCAGCAATGACATCACTATCATATTAAACCCTATCAAACCAAACTTGGAAAAACATACAGTCTGGATTCTGGATTTATTATACGAGTGCTGTGCACGATGCCAACAGCAGAATAACAGGAAATGGTTCCTAATCCCAAGTCCTCTAAGTCTCCCCCGACAGCCCTGCAGGATGACCATGCAGGAGAGGCTGCAAGCCTGGAGGCCGAGCTGGGAGAGCTAGCATTTTTAAACAGCTTGTTGACGGACCGGCTTGTGAGAAAACCAACATTACATTGAAACTCTTAGGGATACTTTAAATTGGTGGATTATATGGTTGCTTGATTAAGTTTGGGTTATGTAAACAGTGGAGTGTTTAGATTTAGGCTTGGCTGTTGGAGTCCAGGCAGCTGTTTGTACTTAAGTCCAGCAAGAAGTCTTGTTAATCAAAGAGCTGACTGAATTTCTTTCTTTCTCCCACCCCCGCCCGCTGCTTTTTTGGTACCTGTGTTGTTTTTCCTCCTGTCCAAACCCTTTGGGCTCAGGACTGTCAGGAGGTGAGGCAGAGAGTTTTGAATTCTCCTCTGAGGACCAGGAACTTATTTTTTTGATTACATGGATGTGCCCCACAGATTTCCCTCACTGTGAGGTAATCACTTCATTTATCCAAGTTCTACAAAGCCTTTATTATTCCGGTTAGTTCATATTTTTGAAGCTAAGTCATCAGTTTGATGCGTTTGTTGTAAAATGTGGTTTAACAGCTTGTTAGCACATTTATTATTATTTTTTTTTTAGTGGAACCCAAAGATATTTCATGCTCAAGCAGCGGTGGATTTAAGAGCCGATGAAAAGCTGTGCGAGCTGTGTGCATTCGTCACAAAACAATGGCACGAGAACGTCGCAGAGCAGTGCACTGGGCTGGCACCAGCGGTGGCGCAGGCTTTCTTCATGAGCTTAGGTTGCTTTTTTTCTGACCGTGTCTTATAAATAACCGGTGTTGGATGATGCCTGTTGGTTTCAGGTCGTCTGGGATGCGCTGGATCATTTGAGCAGTCTGAGTTCATGTGGTTTTTCTACCCTCTGAGATGATTCTATTTTATTTTGTCCACAGAGCAAAGGGGAAACTGGGACTGTTGTTCTCTGTCTTCCTCATGTGGCTTTGTAAAGTTGTCTCAGATCTAATGGGTTGGAACTGAGCGCTATTGTAGAGCCTGGTGAGTGTCAGAGAGCCTTTGAAAAGTAAAAGGGGGAAAGCCACAGGCTCTTTCCACAGCCTCATCACAAATACAAACGAGGTCATTTTCCTGGGAGGCAGCAAAAGTGAACATTCTGTGTTTGACCAAAGCCAACCTCTTGGTTGAGATTCTGATAATTTGGGGATGAAGTAGAGGCACACGGTCTCCTTTGCCTAAATCCAGAGCTATCTTTGTACCAGGCTAGGTGTTTATTGGGTTATAAGATCTGCACCCGTGAGGAGAAACCTCATAAGAGTAGAACTGATGAAAATGGACTTTCTGATTTAACTAAAATGTGTTAGTTTATCAGTTTTCCCTTTTGCATTTCTATGCTGTCAAGTGCATAAACCAAACAACAGTGAATTTTTTTTTCTTTTTAGCAACAGTGACTTTTTTCACCATTCAAGTCAGAACTCGTATTTCCTATGTATTCAAGCAATTAGGGAGTAAAGAAAAGTATCAAGAGAAAGAAGGCAAGTTTCTTAGAGTTTGAAGAAGAGGAAATCGTATAAGAAAAATGAACAACTACTCTGCGTCGTGATCACCCAACAATGGATGAAATTCATATTTGCCGTCTGCCCACATCTCCAGTATTTCTTTGAGGCTAAGAACATAAAATGGAACTTTTATGTGAGGTGATCTTAATTTCTTAAAAGAAAGAAAGAAAAAAAGCCATTGTTAATGGTGATGGTACTAATGTACAGAAGGATGACAAATGCTCATCCTTCCTGGAAGGGATCTTTTGTACGAATTACTCCAAATGTCTGATTTTGTAGATAAAACGGAACATGGAAGTTTGTCTAGTCTTCTCTCATTTTCCTTTTGATCTCTGTGGATGCCCCTTGATCGTAGATATTTCATATAAATGGAATCATACAATATGTGGTCTTTGTGTCTGGATTTTTTCACTTAGCCTAATGTTTTCAAGGTTCATCCATGTTGTAGCATGTATCTGAACTTCATTCCCTTTTATGGCTGAATAATACTCTGTTGTATGAATATTATGTTTTATTTACCCATTCATCAGTCCAATGATGGACACTTGGGTTTTTCTACCTTTTGGCTATTGTGAATAGTACTGCTGTTAATATTCATATATAAGTTTTTGTTTGAACATCTGTTTTCAGTTCTTTTGCAGTAGAATTACTGAGTCTTATGGCAAGTGCCTGTCTAAGTTATTGAGGAACCACCAAACTTTTCACAGTGGGTCTACCACTTTACATTCCCATTAGCAAATGTGTGAGGGTTTCAGTTTCCCCACATCTTCATGAGCACTTGTGATTGTCTGCTTTATTCTAGCCATCCTAATGTCTGTGAAGTGGTATCTCATTATGGGTGTGATTTGCATTTCCCTCGTGACCACTAACATTGAACATCTTTTCATGAGCCTATTGGCCATTTGTATCTTCTTTGGAGAAATGTCTACTCAAGGCCTTTGCCCACTGTTAAATTAGGTTCTTTGGCTTTTTAAAAAATTGTTGAGCTGTAAGAGTCCTTTTTATTCTCTGGAAACTAGACCTTTATAGATATATTGTTTTAAAATATTTTCTCTTAATATGTGAGTTTTCTTTTTGATGGACAAAAGTTTTTGATTCTGATGAAATCCCAATTTCTTTCTTTCTTTTCTTTTCTTCTTCTTCTTCTTCTTTTTTTTTTTTTTTTTTTTTGGCCTATGTTTTTGGTGTCCTATTTAAGAAACCATTGCCAAATTTGAAGTCTGGAAGATCGACCCTACTTTCTTCTAACAGTTTTGTCCTTTTAACTCATATTTAGTTGTAATCCATTTTGAGTTAATTTTTACATAGAGTGTGAGGGTAAAGACTTCATTCTTTCGCATTTGGATATTGCGTTGTCCAGCACTATTTGTGGAAGAGAATATTCTTTTCCCCTTTGAATAGCCTTGCACCCTTGTAGAAAATTAGTTGTCAATAGATGTATAGGTTTGTTTTTGCAAACCTCTTTCCATTTCATTCATCATTGTCTAATCTTATGTCAGTACCTAGAAATTCAATTATCAGTTCCACTTTATCTTAAGTTACTTAGAAATTATTTTGAAAATTTCAGGGGCTCCTGGGTGGCTCAGTCATTGGGCATCTGCCTTCAGCTCAGGTCATGATCCCAGGGTCCTGGGATGGATCCCTGCATTGGGATCCTTGCTCAGTAAGCCAGCTTCTCCCTCTCCCTCTCCCTTCTGCTCCCCCTGCTGTGCTCTCTGTTGAATAAATAAGTAAAATCTTAAAAAAAAATATTTTGAAATTTTCAAATTGGAGGGTTTTATAAGTAATACCTTTATTGTTAAACCATGTTTTTCTTTCACTGACTCAGAGAAGGTGACTGTCCATAGGACCATTTTATTTTCCTTTAAGTTCAGTAACTGTACCACATATGACTGGTGTTGCTTCTGTCAGTTTTTCTTGGAACATGACAAGTCTTTTTTAAATAAAAAATTCACATCTACTTTATTTTAGCAACTTTTCTCCTTTTTCTGTTCATTTTTTTTGTTTGCTTTTCTCTTATACTTTTCTTCAGAGAATTCAGTTATGTCTGTATGGTAAATCTCTTGTCTGTCTTTTATTATTTTTAATCTTTTAGCTCTGTGTGATTTCTGTCCTGTATGCCCATCGTTTTTTTTAAAAAGTTGTGATTTTTGGTATTTTTCTTGCCTGAACTGTGGCTTTCACCATTGCAATGTATCTACATTTCTTTTTCTTTTTCTTTCCTTTTTTTTTTTTTGGAAACATATTTATAGTAAGTATTTTAAAGTCCATGTCTGTTAAGTCAGACATCTGGGTCCTTTTGAGTGTAGTTTCTGTTGTCTGCTTTTTTCCTCCCTGTGCATGGGGCACATAAAAAGAAACATTCCTGTTTCTTTGAATATTTCATATTTTTGTTGTTGTCAAAAACTGGGCATTTTCAAAAATATATTTTAGCAACTGAGGATATTGGCCCCCTTCCATGCTTTGTTGTTTGCTTGTTTATTTGTTCAGTGACTTGTCTGGACTATGGTAGTGAAGTCTGTTCCCCTCACTCCCGGTGGTGAAGCTTCTAGTGTGACTCCGCAGAGGGCACCCACACCTGATAGCTGCTCTCCTGGAAGGGATTGCTGTTTTGTTTTCAATGATGCCCTGGGGCATAGATTGCACTACAACTGTATCCAGTTAGTTTTGGACCCATTTTCTTTTTTTTTTTTTTTTTTTAAAGATTTTTATTTATTTATTTGACAGATGGAGATCACAAGTAGGCAGAGAGGCAGGCAGAGAGAGAGGAAGAAGCAGGCTCCCTGCTGAGCAGAAAGCCCAGGACCCTGGGATCATGACCTGATCCGAAGGCAGAGGCTTTAACCCACTGAGCCACCCAGGCGCCCTGGGACCCATTTTCAGGGGTAGTTTTATGCCAGTTTTGGCAGCCTTTGAGGTTTGTTCTGACCATATGAGGGCTCTCCTCAGCTCTATCTTGCCCAGGTTCTAGAGCTCTGGTCATCTAGCTGAACTCTAGGTTAGATTGTTGCTCTGGAGAGCTCTCAGCCTCCTCCTAATTGTTTAGTGCCAAAATCTCTGTTTTGAAGAGTGTTTGGAGAGGCTTGAACTTCCCTATACTTTGTTTCAAATAATGGTAGTTTTTGTTTTTGTTCTTTGAGCAGAGCTTAGAACCTCTCTATTCTTGCAACCAGCATCTCCCCTGGGCAAAATCTCTGAGCCGCTGCTGTAGAGCAGATGGTTGGGGCCAGAATCTCTTTTTCTTAGGGTGGCATTCCTGGTTCATCGGCAGGGTACTAGGTAGAAGCAATAGCCTCCGGTCTCCTTAGCTTCTCCTGGCCTGGAACTTTCATGCTGTGAGTGAACTGGGGTGAAGGTGATTGGGGCCCCAGTAGTCTCAGGCACCTGCTGTGCCTGCTGTTAAGCCTCTGTCCTATGATTTGGTGGCTGGGGGGAGGTGGGGAGCCCCTGACCCTTTGACTGAACTCACCTGCAGTGTGAAATGGGGGGTGAGGGGATAAGAAATGCCGATGGGCTAGCCCTGGTGGTGTGACAAACGATAGACCTTGCCTGTGAGCTGGAGTCGAGCTTCTTGTCACATTGAACTAGGGGTGGGAAGGGAAGTAGCAGGTGATAGCTCAAGTGCCACAAATTCTCACTGTTCTTACCAAGACTTAGTAGATTTTCTTAAATACATGTCTTGGTCTCCATTTGCTGTATGCCCTTAAGATAATTTCAAAACAAAATCTGTTTTTAAAAAAGGATAAGCTCCATTTTCTTTTCCCTTTATTTCTTCTTTTGTAAAAATCTTTTTAAAAAATATTATTTCCTCCTATTACTTGAATACCTGTATCTATATTTTGTGCCATTCTTAATTTTTTGAAATCATGTTTATAATCTGCTTGAGTATGGGGATCTGTTTGTCCGATTCCTGAAATAGTTTCTGTTAGGGTGTGTGGCCTTCATCTGTACTTATATTCCTTTCTTCTTTTTGCTTTGCAGTTTCTACTCATAAATTCATAGCTGGTTCTTTTATCATTATTACTTCCCTTTGAGACAGTGAGGCTATTTTCAAATGTGTTTTGAGGACGGGCAGGAGGGTGAAAGAGCGTTAAATTTCTGTTTGGATTTGTTTTCTTCAGTATCTCCTCACTGAATCTTTTTAAGAATACTCTTTGCTGGGGAACACATCGCTGCCCATCTCTGTGTGGCTCATAGCAATGCCCACCTAGTTACACTCCCCGTGCTGTGACCCGGGAATGACTCTCTTCTCCTTCTTGGCAGTGCCTCACCTCTGGGAGGTCCCTCGAGGTTCCCAGGACAGGTCATACACAATTAGAAATGGCATGTCTATTTCACCTTCAGCTTCACCTCTCCTGCTGTTTTTTGGTTTCAGGTTGGGTCTCTTGGGGGACATTATCTGCCTTTTCCCATGCTCGGTCCACAGACTTTGATTTCATTACTCACAAAGAATCACGAGACAGGCCTTCCAATACTGTGCCTTATTAAGCAAGAGTCCTATTTCTTGGTCAGTGTCTGAGGGGTTCTGTGTCCCCTTTACCAATGTTCTCCTTAGGATCCAAATATCACTATTTCAGTGTATTATTTTCTTTGTAGTTTTCATTTCTGGTAGTATCCTTTTTCTTATTACACTGAAGATGAAGTTGGCTTTTTATCTTTTTATTTTTTGTTCATTTAAGAAGTTTTTTCCTAAAGATTTTATTTATTTGAGAGAGAGAAAAAGAGCACAACTGGGGGAGTGCAGAGGGGAGGGGAGAGGGGGAAGGAACAAGCAGATTCCCTGTGGAGCTCAAGGCAGTGCTCCATCTCGGGACCCCAAGATCATGACGTGAGCTGAAGTCAGGGGCCAGCCAGGCACCCTGATGATCTTTCTAGGTTTCAGTTTTAAAGTTCTCTTTTCTTGATATTTCTGCTTTCATTTTTGCATGCAATCTCTAACAGGAATGATACAGTATTTTGTTTAATGTTTGGGATTTATATATCTGTTTCTTTTGTCTTAGACATTACTCTTAAATTGCTTAACACTTTTCCTAATGATCTTAGTGTTAGTCAGTATTAATTACTCCTCTGAAGAGATCAGGCTTCGGTAGTCTTCCATTATTAGTTCCCCCACCCCCACTTAAGACCTTATCCTACCTTTCTTGTTTTGTTGCGCTTATCTTGTATATGTGTATGTATGTATGTATGTATGTATTTATTTATTTAAGAGAGATCACAAGTAGGCTGAGAGGCAGACAGAGAGAGGGGGAAGCAGGCTCCCTGCTGAGCAGAGAGTCAGATGCGGGACTCGATCCCAGGACCCCTAGATCATGACCTGAGCTGAAGGCAGACGCTCAACCCACTGAGCCACCCAGGCACCCCTCATCTTGTATTTAGAAGCTAGATCTGTCTTGGAGCAGACTTCACAGACAGCTGTTCTGAGATTAGATTCTGCTGCAACAACTATGCATCTTTAATTAATGTTCCCCTCCAACTCCACCAGGCTAAAGACTCATGACTATTTTAGTTGATTTTTGCATTAAAAGTTGGAATGCTTCAAAGAAAGCTGTGTTCATGAAATGTGAGTACTCAGAAACATCTGAGTACTCAGAAGCATCTGAGTACTCACAGATGCTTCTGAGTACTAAAGAGCAAGGAATTCAATCTCTATGCATTCCAGGTATATGTATAGAAACTTTTGAGACATGCTGCATCTTATCTAGCTGCTTTTTCACGAAGATTCACCTTATTGGTAGTACATGTTGAATAAATGAATAAAAAATGAGTGAATTGCACAGGACATTTACGTCAGTAGAAATTAAGTGCTCATTTCCTACATTTCTCTGTGCTGTAGGACGTAGCTTTAGGTCAGTGGTACTTATGACTGAATATTCTACAATCTGATATATGGACCTTTAGGTATTTTTCTTAATATTGGGTAAAATTGATGAACATTTTCTATTTTAGCTAATGGGCTTGAGCTAACTAAGGCAGGTAGATGAGCGGGCAATTGGATATAAATATATATAATTTTCCATTGAAGATAGACTTGGAGAAGGAAATTTAACCGGTGGTAGGAAGGGTTACTGGAGGAGGTGATAGCATGGAAATAACTCTGAAATCAGAATTAGGTGATTTGCATTTGGGTCCTAATTCCGATATTTCCTAGTCTTACAGCCTTGGGCAAATTCTTTTATCACACTATACTTCTGTGTTTTAATCTGCAAACTGATGAGAATCTCTGGTTCAGAGAATTATCTTAAGGATTATGTGAAAGCCACTGAGTTAGATACTGTCACTGAATGATAATTGATCCTGAACTTATTAGAAAAGATCTAGACATATATTTGGGCATATATGATTTCAAAAACTGTAACTGTATAGTTAATTTTGTGGCATATTTTGTGGGTAGGCTACTAGCTGCCTAAATGATAGGTCATTCTCATTTCCTCTTTACTAATAGAAGCCTTGTGTTATTGAGGGTGGTAATGTAGTGAGCTAAAATCCTATGTTTTACAAGCCTCACTTCGGATACAGGTGACAAATAAAACAAATGGTTGCTGGTGATGGGACTTCTGAAAAACAGTTGGATGAATGACACAGCTGATGCTGGGTGAGAAAATAATGCATGAAATAGACGAGAACTTGAAGAGAAAATAGAAAGATGACCTCAAAGATCTAAGAAAATAACTGAACTATAATTCCATTATATGTGTGGAATATAATTCAGGTGTGACTGCAGATACATTTCCATGTTTTCAAGATCTCAGAACTCACATTATGATTGGGTCACTTTAAGGAGAATATTCTTCTTTTAAAAGGTCATATTATTATTATTTTTAAATAATCTCTACCCCCAACATGGAGCTCAAACTCACAACCCTGAGATCAAGAGTCACATGCTCCACAGACTGACCCAGCCAGGGTGCCTCAAGGAGAATATTCTTAACATAAAGATCAAATACATATTATTTCCTTTAATTAATGAAAATCCCCCACCCAAAGCTTTTTTTAATATTGTAGCAATTATTTTATTGTTCAGTGTTTTGTTTTTCTTAACGTTTCTAAATTCCTTTATTGTTTTTTGAGAACATGTCTTTATAATATGTCTAAATTAATGCAAGCTTTTAATTATACAGGATATCCGAATATTACAGGGTTTCTCTTTCTCCCTTTCATTTAGTCTCTCTTCCCTCTCTGCTCTCCTTTTTCATTCCCTCTCCAGGATTGTCCCATAGTTTCTTTCTGGGTTTTTTGTCCTTTAAGTATTAATTTCCCAGGAAAGGACCATAGAGGCTGTTTGCTTTCTTATATCTTTTGCATGCATTAAAATATCTTTGTTCTGCTCTCACACTCAAATGATAGCAAGATTGGCTGTTGAATACCAGATCAAATGTCATGTAACCTTGGGGCTTGAAGGCATTGCCCCATTGTTTTTGTTTTTGTTTTTATTCCGGATGTTTATTTACACTACGTGTGATCTGGGTGTTTTTACCTACGTGGAAGCTTTTAGAATCTTTTTTTTTTTCCCCAATGGTGTGCTGAAATTTCTTGGGGATATATATAAATGATATATATATCTTGGAGATAAATATAAATGAGGGCTTTTTGGGGGTGTGGGGATTGATCATTTATTTTCCTGGTGACTCATTAGTATCTCTCAGTCTCTCAATCTTCAGTCTTCAATCCAAGGGAATTTCCCATTGTTTATTTGGAAATGTCCTTTTACCACTTTCTCTGTCTTACATTTATGGGACTTATTTGTTGACCATTGGATCACTATATCATTTCTTTTCACCGATAACTTCTACTTTTATTTTGCTTGGTATTCTTTGAAATTCCCTCAAGTTCTTCTATTATTTCTATTTTATAAAATCAGAATTGTAGTCCTAAGCATTCTTTCTTGTTCTTTGATGAAGTGATTGCCAGTGGATATGGGGTTTCTTGTTTGGAGTGATGAAGTATTCTAAAATTAGATTGTGCTGATATTTGCACAACTCTGTGGACCTAATTAAAACATTTAATTGTACACTTTCAGTGGTTGATTTTTATGGTATGTGAGTATATCTCAAAGCTGTTATAGAAAAATATAGACTGTAGAGGGATGGGATGAGATCCAGAAGACAGAAGACTTATTCTTGGTTGGAGTTTCACTGTAATCAGATAAAGGACATCTCTCAGGTTAATTTTGCATTACTCTTTTTTTCCTATAAAGACCATGATTGCTGTTGATCTTAACTGGATTTCATTTGTATAAAAATATCCTGTGAATCCTACACTATGTAATTTTCCCTTATGCCCTGTTCCCCTGAGTGACACTTCTGTTGGTGGTCATCAGCATTTTGGACATGAAGTTTTAAATCCCATCTTCTAGATGACCACAGTCTTTCCTAGTCTACAGTCAGATACCAGCATCCACTTCATTATCTTTTCCATCCTCCCTTTCTGCCTGAAATAATTTTGAGTCATTCCTGCCCACAGACCAGGGTGTCCAGCTGTGTGGACTCCTCCATGGAGTTCTTTTCCTTAGAGCTGCACACACACTTTAACCATCATTTAGCACCTGGAAGTCAAAATGAGCTAGACCTGGGTCTAGAGGCACAGCCACTACATCTTCTTGAGTTATGAACCTGTTGTATAATTACTCTCTATGAGTGAGCAAGTATGAAAAAAACCCTTGAGAAATGATGGGCCACTCATTGAATAATCCTTGTTTATTTAAAGAAGATATTTTAAATATTTCCCAATTAATACCTACTTTCTGTTTTATTCAGAAATATGGGGTAGGATGCTATGGAAGAGAGAGGTTATTTTTTTAAATTTAAATAAAAATAAAAACAAGAGGAGGGAATGGATTACATACTCTTCCAGGGAATGTGGAACCTGGGAACAGGCAAAATCAGATGTTAGATTTCCAACCTACAGATGGCTTTGCATTTATACTTCACTATAAAGATAATGTCCCCACTTTTCTTCACGAAAATACATTGACAACAAGGCAGTTAATCCATAGCAAGTATTCCCTATTATATACCTTAGATATTAGCTAATCAGATAATTGCAGGGCAGAAGGGGACCATCTCAGAAAACAAAATGAAAAGGAGCAATTATCCCAAAGATAAAGGTGTAAATTTTATCCTGTGATTTTGGGTGGCTCTTTGTGCTGGGGGTTGTCATAAACTGGTTTTCCCTAACTCTGTACTGGGCTTTCACATCTGTATGCTGAGTTCTTATATTTCACTTTCTTTGGGCTAAAATTTTTATAATATATTGAGTTGAAAAATGTAAATGATAATAAGATGGATCCTTGGTAGCTTTCATAGTCCCCAGCACTTTTACAGTAATTTTCTGCCTCCAAGAAACTCTGCCTGTAATTGAACCTTATGGAAGGTCTCCATCCTGGTGGAGGGTGCCTGTACTGTGAGTTCCCGGCAAGGCTGGAATCTTGGTCTTAGGCAATGAGGCAGCTGCTAGGAGACACACTACCCCTCTCCACAAAAAGCATTACCTTATTTCTCTCTCTCTCTCTCTCTTTTTTCTTTTCCTTTTGGCTTTCTTCTTGCTGTTCTGATTGATTTGATTGATTGGTTGATAAAAGTCTGCTTTTAGTTTTCTCCTAGCAGACCAAGCCAGTCACACCTAGAGATATTAGATATTAATAGCTATTGCCTCTTGGGGGACAGTTTTTTGGGAAAAAGTGGCCAGTGATACTTTTATTTTTTTATCATGAAGCCAAGGTTTATGACATATATTCAGTTTCTACTATTTAGCACAGAGTTGTAAGGAGAGACACTAGAGAACTATGAAAAAAGATTTCTCTGCTCTAGATCAAAAGGAGACACACATCCCTGACACAAGTAGAGAGCAATGGGAGGGAGAGAGAGTTCAGTGCCAAATTGTGTGATAAAGTTTACTAAGAGCTGTGATTCACCATATTTGAAATATTTATCTTGACCTGATCCTTGGGCCTACCCTTTGACCACTAGCACTGTTTTAATCCTTTATATTTCATTGCAGGCCTGTCCAGCCAAAATATTTATAGGAATCAGACAGGCACCAGATACCTGAGCTAAGGGACCTTAGAGATCTTCATTTTCACCACAAGGTTTTTGAACTCAAAGGATACATGTCCAATGGACAACCAATCACAGTGGGACGCTGAAGAAATTCTTCATTTCTTCATTGAAAGTGACTTTTTTAACATCTACCCAAAACAGAAACATTACCATAGGTTACAGTTGTTTAGGAACTATATGTATTCTTGCTGACAGTCTTGGAGCTTTGTCCTCTAGGTTGCATATGTCTGGGCAACTGAAGAATAAACATAATAAGAATGGAATTAAGCAGAGCTAATGGCAGCTGGGATGGTGACTTCTAGCTATAATCTAATAAACTAGCATGTGTTATACTTATAGCAAAATATGTATTACATGTCCTATTGGTGTGAGACAATGGAAAAATAGGCAGTACTTTTTTCTGATAATTTTAATTATTAGATTAAAAGCACATGTCTAAGAATTCAGTTCAAAGTACAATGAAAAATGAGTCTCCTACCACTACCAATCCTGAAGAAAGCCCCTTCCTTCCTTCCTTCCTTCCTTCCTTCCTTCCTTCCTTCCTTCCTTTTTCAGATTTATTTATTTAGGGGAGTGGCAGAGGGAGTGAGTCTCAAGCAGACTCTGTGAGAGTGTGGAGGCCTATGCAGGGCTTGATCCCACAACCCTGAGATCATGACTTGAGCCGAAACCAGAGTCAGACACTTAACCGACCGCACCACCCAGGCACCCCAGAAAGTCCTTTTTTATACTTTCTTGCATATTCTTTTAAAATTTTGCCTGTTGATACATGTGTCAGTGTGTATATAAGGTCTTTTAAAATATTTATTTATTTAGCATAAATTGTTACATACAATACATACTGTGCTTATCCTTTTTTTTTTTTTAACTTAACAAAATAGCTTGGAGATTATTCCGTGTTATATGTGTAGTTATGCCTCTTAGATTTTAATTATGCTTTGGCTTTAGGCCTTGCTTTTGGCCAAGATGGAGTAACAAGAATTGCATTTGTCCTCCCAACTGAAGCAACCCTCCTCTTCTTCCACCTTATCTCCCTTCCCCTTTCACACACACACAAATAGAATATCTGAAACAACATTTTCCAAAGACATTGGGCATCGGATACCAAAGGACAGTGATCTTTGAGAGATGAGAAACAAAAGAGGTAAACCCTCCCCTTGACCCAGCTGACGGCCTTGGGTTTCCAGGCCATAACACAGCAGGAGGAACCCAGCAAAGCCTGGCAGACTCTCTGAGGTGAGGAAACAGAGCTGAGAGACCAGGGAGACCAGGGAGACCAAAAGCAGCTAGTGTGCACAGGACAGAGCTGCACGAAAGAAACACCCCAGAGATCCTCATAGCGTTCACCTTGAGTGTGCAGCAGTGCTCATTAGTCTTGCTGGGCTCAGTGCTGATGAATGCATCTGAAAGGATTAGAGGGAAGAGTGCCTGGCACTCATCTAGGACAGGAAGGGGTGCGTGTTCCCACAGCCACACAGAGTGTTGGAGTAATTTACTCAGAAAAATATGACTTAATTGTGGGTGAATAATTAGCTATAGACTGAACGTGGCTCTGACTCCAGCTAATGAATCTTAAACAAGACTTAACAAGATCAAACTGTTTCTAAGAAATTTAATTGCATTCCAAACCAAAGCTAAACAATATTTACAGAAACACAACAATACCCAGCATCTAAAAAAGTAGCATTCACAGTCTCTGGCATCCATGTCAATGATTATAAGCATGAAAAAGGCAGGAAAATATGACCCATAATGAGAAAAATCAATGAGTGGAAATTAACACAGGTGATAGAAGTAGTGGTCAAAGACCTTGAAAGTGTTATTTTAACTATTAACACATAAGTTGAAAAAGTTAGAGGCATGACAGACAAAGAAAAATTCCCAAGCCAAACTATTAGAGGTGAAACTACAACGTGTGAGGTGAAAAATACACTCGACTGGGTTCATGACAAATTAGACATCTCAGAAGAAAAGAGTAGTAAACTTGAAAACATAATAATGATATTTTCTGAAAGGAAATAATTTTTTTTAAAGGAAAAAAAAAGTGTCGGGGAACTGTAGGACAACTTCAGATGGCTTAATGTATCTGTAATTGGAGCCATAAAGGAAAGTAGAGAGGATTGGAACAGAAAAAAAATATTCAAATGAATCATGGCCTACATTTTCTAAATTGTATGAAAACTATAAACCCACAAATCCAAGAAGATTAACAAACTCTAAGCACAAGGAATTTGAAGAAAACTACACCAAAGCACATCATAATAAAAAATCTAGTGGTAAAGAGAAAGTCTTAAAAGCAACCAAAGGGGGTGCCTGGGTGGCTCAGTTGGTTAAGTGACTGCCTTCAGCTCAGGTCATGATCCCAGAGTCCTGGGATCGAGTCCCACATCAGGCTCCCTGCTCCCTGGAGAGTTTGCTTCTCCCTCTGACTTTCTCCCCTCTCATGCTCTCTCTCACTGTCTCTCTCTCAAATAAATAAATAAAATCTTTAAAAAAAAAAAAGCAACCAAGCGTAAAAGCTCACATTATGTACAGCGGAACAAAGTTGAAGATGAAATATTTCTCATCAGAAGCAACGCAAATAAGAGGGCAGTGGCGAAGCACTTTTAAAGTACTTAGAGAAAAAAAGAAATTGTTAACCCAGAATGCTAAACCTATTGAAAACACTTTCCCAAATGAAGGGGAAATAGAGTTTTCAGACTTATAAAAGCTGAAATAATTCATCACAAGAGATTTATCATTATAAGAAATGGTAAAATCTTTCAATGAGAAGGAAAATTATACCAGACAGAAATCTGAATCTACTCAAACAAATAGAGTACTGCAAATGATAATTAAAATGGTAGACATATAGGTTTTCCTTATTACTAATAGCCCTGTATATGCTTTACTGTTGTTACTATAACATCTGGCTGGTGATGCAATCAGTATTTATGTGAAAGAAACAAATGAGGGACCACCTGATACAGTGAATGCTAGGGAATGGTGATCACCTTCTAAAATGAAACTAGATTCACTGCAATGAAATATCCAGTAGTTATCTTATATGCTCAGTTTGAAGTAATCCAAATAAAAATTTAAAAAATTCAGCTTACTGAATTCACAAAGAGAGTATACCTCTGTAACACCCAGTGTAGCGCCCAGATCGAGAACTAGAATATTAACATTCCAGAAACTTATTTTGTACTTTTTTCCAGCAACTATCTCCTCTCAGGGGGTACCCTAACTTCTAACACTATAAATTAATTTTACCTGTTTTTAAATTTTATACAATTGGAATCATATAGTATTTACTTGAAAAAAATCTGGCTTCTCTCATTGGATTTTTTTTTTTTTAAGATTTTATTTATTTGGCACAGAGAGAGCACAAGCAAGGGGAGTGGCAAGCAGAGGGAGAGGGAGAAACAGGCAGAAAAACAGAGCAGGGGAGCCCGATGTGGGACTTGATCCCAGGACCCAGGACCCTGGGATCATGACCTGCACTGAAGGCAGTCACTTAACCAACTGAGCCCCCCAGGTGCCCACTTATTCGGTCTTATGTTTAGAAGATTCATCCATGCTGTCCCATGTCGCATTGTTTATTTTCATTGCTGTATTAATTCCCTGGTCTAATTATGCAACATACCTATTCTACTCTAATGGGTACTGGGTTGTTTTCATGTTTTGGCTATTAGGAAAGGCACTCTTGTAAATAGTCTTCTATGAGTCTTCAAATGAACATATGTCTACATTTCTGTTGAATGTATACCTTGTGGTGGAATGGCTAGATAACAGATACATAGTTCAGCCTTCCCAAATAGTTGTTCCATGAACCATACTAGCAGTATATGAGCAATTTAGTTGCTCAGCATCATCAAAATGTGGTATTTTCTGTCTTTTTCTTTTTAGCTGTTCTGGTGGGTGTATCCTGTATTTCGGGGGTTTGGTTTTAATTTCCTGATGATTAATGATGATTAATGAAGTTGAGCTAGTTTTCATATGTTTTTTGACCATTTTGATATCTTTTGGGAAGTGTCTGCTCAAGTCCTTTGCCCACATCTCTACTGGGGAATCTTTTTCTTACTGATTTGTAGGAGGAGTACATATATGATATTTATATCTATATATCTATATCTATATATCTCCCTCTGAGAGTGTGTGTGTTTGTGTGTGCATGTATGTGTATATATATACGTATTTACACAATGTAATATTTGTTTTGACGCTGTCTTGGCTCATTCTGTTGTTTGCCTTTTCATTTTCTTAATAGAGTCTGACAAACAAATGTTTTAAATGTTAAAAAAAGTCTCATTTATTAAATTTTTTTACTTTTAAAATTTCTTGAGCTCAGTATAAGTAAATATTTTGATGTGGTTGCTAAAATAGCTAATGCTATTATTATTACAAAGTGAGTGACAGTCCCACCCCTATGATGTTCGCATCTTACAGAGAGAAATTAATTTCTTTTTGAGCAGTACATCATAGGAAAGATTTGGAACAACTAGATTATGTTCAGGAAAGAATATCGAGGACATTGAGAGATTTCTAAAGCTTCACCTCTGAGGAAGAGTTAAGGGAGATGGAGACATTCAGACTGAAAACCCTACACAACAGGTGCAATTAAGTATTGCTTTGAAAGCAAAATTCAACTTGTTCTTGATCACTGCCAGAGGAAGAACAGTTTGTGAGGGTTGAGAGTGACAGGGATATCAATTTTAGCTTGTCAGGGGGGCATTCAGGCCTCTGTCATAGTGGTCCAATTATAGGATGGTAAATGGGGATGATTCCATGTTAGAGTAGTGTCAAAAAGGATTCTGACATTGACTGGAAAATGGCATGAAGGAAATGATCCTTTTATGGATCTGTATCACCTTAGCTCCTGTCACGGGTCAGGTTTCCCAGGAACCAGAAATTGTGATTAGGAGGGGACGTTAAGAATAATGCAGACCTAGCGACAGCCTTGGCCAACCCTTCAGGAAACTCTGGAGGTAGGGAGGCCCTTCAGAGTTGTAGCAAAGGGGCCTGAGTTGGCCAGGCCTTTTTTCCTTCATGTTGGTCATTCATTGCCCTGAGAAAGGTAGTGACCTGGTACACAGCAGTTCTCTGCAACAGGTGGTCCCTGCTGAGCATACTTCCAGGAGCTGGACAACAAATTCTTCCTCAAAGGGGAAATCATGTTTTCTAGAGCAATTTATTATAAATATTTGCATAAATTTTCTTTTTAGTTTTTTTTATTTATGATTTTCATTTACTTGGTCATATGTATTAGGTTTAACATTATCCTCCCCAAATACCAACCTGTCATTCCAAGAATAGTGGCAGTGACTCCAGAAAACACCCGCTGTTTGGTCCTGGCCATCGCTCATCCCTGTAGAAGCCCACCTGTGCTGGGGCTCATGTGAATTGGGGCTCTGTTTGCTTTTGTGTCCAGAAGCAGTGTGCAGCCTATAATATAATTCCATTTCACAAGTGATAAGCAAGTTTCATACCAACTTCTAGGACCCCTGAGGCTGCTTTCACCAAAACCAAAATTGCTATCTACAGAATTCTGCTCTGTTGGCTGGAACTCTGATTCGCAATAGCAACAACAGCCAGATGTTGAAAAGATTCCTAGAAAATTAGAAAGCTAAATACTTAAGTAGAATTTATTTTATATTTAAAACACTATTTCAAGTATCAGGAGAATTTGCTTGGATGTGACTACTTTTTTTAATCTATGAAAGGGAGTGGGGGAGCGTGGGACATGTGTTCTGAGGCTGAACCTCCAAATTGAACCTCATCATTTTATAGCTCATTGATGGGAAAGAAATTGGAAGCTGGTGGTGAAAAAGATAGTGTGTATATATTTTCTATTTTATTCATTTGTTAAGATTTTGTTTGAATACTGCTATTTTTTTAGGAAGAGGTGTCTTCACAAGTAGTTTCATACTTTGGTAACAGGTGTTTCATGAGGGCCCATTAGCCCAGTGGCGTGGTCAGGTTGTAGAGTAGTACATTTTTTCCTTGCTCTCTTCAGCAAGGCACTCCTAATCATTGCTACCAAGCCCACTACTAAAAAAAGGATTGCTCTATTCTGCTGTAAGTTCTGTTTACTTGGCTTGATCATGTTGAACCTGGTCAGTAGTCAGTAGTCTTTGAAGGTGAATGTCTCTGGGTTAACCACATCCCAGTGGTTAGAACACTGGGATGAACAACCCTGCGATGAACAACGCCTTAGAACAACCCTGGGGTGAAGACTGTGATATTTCTTAAAGATCTCCCTTTAAAGATCTCACACAGAGCACCTGGGGGGCTCAGTCATTGAGCATATGCCTTTGGCTAGGGTCATGATCCCGGAGTCCTGGGATTGAGCCCCGCTTCAGGCTCCCTGCTCAGCGGGTAGCCTGCTTCTCCCTCTCCTACTCCCCCTGCCTATGTTCTCTCTGTCGCTGTGTCTCTCTCTGTCAAATAAATAAAAATAATCTCTTAAAAAAAAATCTCCCTTCAGAAATGGAGAACTCACTCCCCAGCTGCCGAGATGTTGTAGAAAAGGGCCCTTAGGTATTTCTCCCAAGAACAGATCCCCTTCCAGGGAAGCCTGTATCCAGTGACTGATCACTACAGAGGGTCAAAGGGCTTAGACGTCTCACCCCAATTAAAGAGCCACCTCAATTCCTGAGATCTCTAAAGGCTGAGACCTTTGTCAGAGCTTCATTGCAGCTCCATTTTTCCTGTCCAATGTTTCCTTCCCCTCCCTTCTAGAAGTGTGGATCCCAAGAGCTATCCAAAGATTTCCTAGAGGTGGACACAAAACACTGATACTTATTTTTAAGTACCCCCTTGGTAGTCGTGGTTTGGTAGTGATGCTCTTGTGGCTGTAGGCTCTAAAGTCAAATCTGGGTTCAAATTATAATTCCCTCATCTGTTCACTATAGGTATACTTGGGCAGGTAATTTAATCTCCCCTAGGTGTCAGTTTACTCATTTGTAAAATAGGTGTAATATTTGTGCCAACCTCATGGGTGTGTCCCAGGTGGAGTTCTGCAAGAAGCAGACTGACATGAAGTTTAGTGTGTAGGACATTATTAGGAGGAAATTGACATCCAGGAAGTTAAACTTTAATAGATGGTGAGATAAAGAGGAAAAGATCTAGAGCATGGCTTACTAAGAAGGACTGTGCCTTGTGACCTTTAGGCATAATGGAGAAAATGGAACAAAGATATGGTCACAAGAAAGGTCAAGGGCAAAACAAAACAAAACAAAACACGTGGGGAAAGTTAACAGATAATTTTATTCAATGGAGAAAAGCAAGGATTTTTTTTATTATACTCCATCTACTTCTAAAAATGAGTGGACGTGGCTTATGAATTTGAGAATAACACATGACAAAGCCAATTTTTTCTGAAGAAAAAAATTATAAGGAACAAAATTATAGATATTTCAGTTATTTGAAATGAAAAGCTCATTTTATCTCATCTGATTAATGAAGTATACCACTTTCTGGGGAAAAAGGGGGGAGCACCTGGGTGGCTCAGTTGGTTAAATGACTTACACTTGATTTTGGCTCAAGTCATGATCTTGGGGTTCCGAGATCATGCCCTGAGTTGGGTTCTGTGCTAAGTGTGTTGCCTGCTGGAGATTCTCTCTCTCCCTCTGCCCCTCCCCCTGCACGCACGTGCATGTGCTTCCTCTCTCCTCTCTCTCCTCCAATAACAAAAAACAAAACCAAACCCACTCATTATTTTTCCTGGGATTTAATCTAAGGAGGAATTTATCATGTATGTTAGTTCATATCTTCAGTGTTACAAAGTACCCACAACAGAAATATTGTCTGGCTGGATATTTTTATTTACTTGCCATTAAAACCACAGGCATAACATTGCATTTATTCTCTCAAGGCATTTTTATGTGAATCTTAGGAAATATGGTCCATTTACTTTGCTTAAACTTGCACTGCTAACATAACTAAGGGATAACGTTTAGAGAATATAGAGCAGTGATTCTCAACCCTGGCTGTATGTTAGAATCATCGGGGGAGCTTTAAAATTCCTGATGCCCATGCCACATCCTGGACCAATTAAATCAGGATCTCTGCTGGGAAACGAGGCATTTTTTTAAAAAATCCTTGGGTGATTCTAATGTGAAGTCAAGGTTGAAAACCACTGCTAAAAAGGGCAAAGTAGTGCTGTGTTCATTAGTCTGCCCTTTTTAAATATCTTTTTTTTCTTAGTGGCACTTTGATAAATGCTGAGTTGCAATCAAATAATATTCCAGTAAATATCTAAGGTGCTAGAATTATGGGACATTGATTAAATAAGTGAAGTCAGCAAAGCGGGCCCAGGAGTGACTAAAACCAATAGGCCGTGTGGTAGATTGGTAGGACATCTAGTTATTATCTCTAGGTTTACAAAGAAATCAACCAATTAATCGCTTGTACTTTTCAGGGATCAAAGCTTGTGACCAAGTTATTTTCCTCAGTAGTTTGCCTCAGAGCTCCAGGTTGCTGAAGGGTGAAAAAAATTCCATGGGGTTGATGGCCTTAAATATCTGGAAACACTAGGCTGATTCAGGAGATGTTCTGGGTTCCAACTGTGCAGTTCCTCAAAGTGACTGAGTTGGAGTTGAAGTTCTCAGGAATTAACATGAAATGTTGACTTCATGAATTGAAATGTGTTTGTAAATGACTTATGAATAATAGCTTCATTCTTCATCAGTGTAAGGTGGTGGCTTTGTGTCTTATCATAAGATCTAAGACCCAAATGGAACTGCAGATCTTTCCAAGGGCTTTCATTCTTTTCCCTTTGGAGAGAGCTCTGAAAGCCTTACAGCTCAGTCCCTTTAATCCCAGGCCTTTCTGAGTCACTTTAGGTTCGACAGTTCACCTTGGCTACAAGCCATCACTCTTTCCATTCCTGTGCTATTTGGGATGGTGCACCGGAAAGCTCAGTCAAGAGACAGACCAAGGTTTTGACACACAAGCTTGTTTCTAGCTCTGAGACCGTAAGCAGGTTGATTTCTCCAAGCCCATTTCCTAATGTTTAATGTGGGTTTAATAATCTATTGCTAAAATGTTCAAAAAGACGCTCTATATTCAAGAAATTATATATGAAAGAATTTGATAAGATGTTTAGTAAGTACAATTAAAGGAAAGAGAATGATGGTACCGAATAGGATAATACAGTTTTTCTAAGTCTGTGTTCAACTAAAAATCCATTAATGTTTAGTAAAATATATGCCGACAGGAGGCCCTTACCAGACCCACTGACTAGAACCAAAAAAGGTGATTATTTTCCAGCTCTGTGCATTTTGGAAGTCGCTCTATGACTTTAAGAATGCTCTGTGTGGGGGCGCCTGGGTGGCTCAGTGGGTTAAGCCTCTGCCTTCAGCTCAGGTCATGATCCCAGGGTCCTGGGATCAAGCCCCATATTGGGCTCTCTGCTCAGCGGGGAGCCTGCTTCCTCCTCTCTCTCTGCCTGCCTCTCTGCCTACTTGTGATCTCTGTCTGTCAAATAAATAAATAAAATCTTTAAAAAAAAAATGCTCTGTGTGATATGGAAGTCATTCTGTGACTTCTAGAATGTTCTATGCAATATGGAAGCCACTCTCCACTTGAAATATAGTCCGAATCACCATGTGCTGTGGATAGACACAGACTGGATTTCAAAGAGTGTCAAAGTAAGAATGTAAAGTATTTTACTAATAATTTTATATTGATTACACGATTTATTTTGGATGTATCGGGTTAAATGAAATATATTGTTAAAATTAATTTAAGCTCTCTGTTTACTTTTTTGAAACAGAGGGGCTAGGAAAAACTGAAAATTACATACATATCTCACATTGTGCCTTGTGTTATATTTTTGATAGTGCTGTTCTAGAGCTCCGTCATGGACCAAGACAATTTAATAGGAAAAAAAATTAAGCCTTATAATGATTACATTTTTTTTCTGGAAATCACTCTGCCTTTTTTGTTTTTTAATATGTTTGCCCTGGTGACACCATGATGTGAAATCTTGCTCTTGAGTCCCGTCTTAAACCCATATTGGTTTGCAGCTTTAGAAATTAAACATCCTTGAATAAAGACCATCATGGGTCTTTCATAAAATAAAACTCCTCTTTATTATGAACAATGTCATTGCCAGTGTTATACAAAGTGGATGTTTTTCTGCAATTTTTATCCTTTTACTGAAGTCACTTTTTAAAGACTCTTGATTGCTCTCTGGAGCATTTGAGATACTACCTATAATTCCTGTCTTCTCTTGCTATTTATTGCATATTTGAGGAAGGGGGAGCAATTTCACCTTTGTGTGGGGTTCAGATGACTACAGCCAGCTTGGCGACAGTCTGGTTTTACTAGGGGAAAAAATGGCCTTCAGTAGAGAGAATACAAATAGCTTGTTGAGATGGAAGTTTGAAGTGCATCTGTGTCTCGCTGACATTGTTTTCCTGGTGTTAGCCCCCCAGTCAGGAGCTCTTCAAGGCTACAGAATAAGAAGGGCAGGCATCTGGCATTTGGTGGAAATGACTGTGAAGTTGGTAGAGTACAGTAGTGGAGGCAAAGATTTAAATCATGCTCACGGGTAAGTATGCCTAAAAAAAATTTGTCAGCTATGCTCAAATCTGTAAAATTGCTATTTTGTGGTGATAGCTTTGAGGGTCATTAGCTGTAAACTGTTTGTCTCCATCTGTGATTTTCCATGATCTCTTTATACAACAGTCATGGTACATGGTCACGTTGTCCAGAGAGGAAATCAAAAGACCTGTGAGTGTCCTTATAGCCTCATCCCGCATGCCACATTCCCATGTAGAGCAACACTGTCCACTAGAAATAAACAAGCCATATGTAATTTTAAATTTTCTCATAGCCACTTTGAGAAAAGGGAAAAGAAGAAAGTAAAATTAATTTTAATTATATATTTTAATTAATTTATCTAAAATTTATTTCCACTAGTAATCACTATTAAAATATTAAGATAGTTTACATCCTTTTTTTTTTTTGGTACTAAATCTTGAAATCTGGTGTCCATTTTCCACTTGTGGCACATCTCAGTTTAGTTACATTTCAAGTGTGCAATAATGACATGTAGCTAATGACTATTGTATTGGACTATAGTCCTAGAAGCATTCATGTGGGGGCACCTGGGTGGCTCGTTCATTTAAGTGTCCAACTCTTGATTTTGGCTTGGGTCATGATCTCAGGGTTGTGATATCGAGACCTTTGTCAGGCTTCCCACTCAGCCTGAGTCTGCTTCTCTCCTTCTTCTTCTCTCTCGCTGTCTGCCCCCCCCCTTGTGCACACACATGTGCACATGTGCACACACACTCTCTCAAAGAAATGAATCTCTAAGAAAAATTCATGTATTCATAGGTGATGTGTCTACCTTCACATTCTGGGAGGACTCAGGCTACCTGCTGCTGTTGGGGAGGGGGGCACGGAGAGGGGCTGAACCCTGATAATGGGCCTATGGGCTGATATGGTCATTCTTAAAACAGGGCTTAGAATGACCCCAGAAGTATCTGTCTAGTGGCTTTCATAGAAACTTTTAGGCTTCTGGAGAACTGTCTCTAAACAGTTCTAGAGAGTGGGCTCTGGAAGAAGGAGTATGCCATGGGACCAGGGAGAGACTGTGGCATCCTGTGCAGTAAAGCATTAACTCCATGGTCCTGGATTGCCCAAACCCTGTGTATCCCAAAGGTGTTCATTACTGACCCTTGATGAGCTGCTGAGAGATAGCCTTTAGTCCCTGGAATGCCTTGCCTGATAAGAAGGTCTGTTTATGTCTAAGGCTTTAAGCCACACCAGATAGTTTATGCTAATGATGTGATTTATGCTGAATGGTTTTTGTATGCCTGGAGCTGTGGGCGATACTGCATCAGTTTGACCTGTTGGGAGCTGGAATTGCAGTTGCTAAGATCAACTCCGTGCCTGTGTGATTGACTGCTAATAAAAACCATGGACACCAAGGCTTGGGTGAGCTTCCTTGTTTGTCAACACTTCCCACATGTTGCTGGGAGAATTAAGTGCATCATATGATTGGGAAAGGACAACTGGAAGCTTGTGTCTGATTTCTTCCGGACTCTGCCCCATGTACGTATTTCCTGTGCTGATTTTAATCTGTATTCTTTCACCGTAATCATGAATATGATGGCTTTTCTGAGTTCTGTGAATCTTTCTAGTGAGTCATCAGACTTGAAGTTGGTTTTGGGGAACCTGAGGTGTACTGTCTGTGACCCATCAACACTGATGAGGAAGGTAGACATAGAAACAGTATTGGGAGTTTGAGGACAGGGCCCCCTAAAATCTCTGGTGTGTTTCTTAGAAGCCAGGCATGATTCCAGATACTTTTCATTCAACTATTACTTGATTTAATTCTTATAATACCTCTCTCATATGTGTCTTATGGAAGAAGATACAGATATCCAGGCTCCCGTCCCCAAGAAGTCAAACTAGTAAAGCACCAGGCATACCAAAACTATCATTCAGCAAATGAATGATAGAACAAGATTCAAGCTGGATTCTCCTGGATCCCAAGCCCTGTTTCCAGTATACCACAGCACAGATGTAGCCACATTCACTGGGACACACTGGCCTTGGCATGTGAAACAGAGTCTGTGGGTTCCCTGCCCACATCCCCTCAAACTGTACCGGAGTTCACTTCAAAGAGTTCCTAGGCAGACGCATGTCTTCCTCCGTTTCTCTGCCTGATAGCTCCTTTTGGCAGCTGGGGCATGTTTGGCTTGCACGTGGCCTGGTGTGGCTCCAGGAGCAGCCCTTGACCAATGAGAGAAAGTTGTTGAGGAACAAATACCTGCCTTTGCTGGCCCCTCAGCAGAGGCATGTTCCACAGAGCCTCTCCTATGATCCCCGCTGGGATTGAACTCCAGCTGCCCACAGTTGTGTCCCTCTCCATTAACACACCCTTCAGAGGCATTCTTCCTTGCCCATCTCACTTCCCATTCCTTCTCTGTATTCCTTCTCTGTATGACCTGAATAAACTGCTCGAAACCAAGTTCCTAAGCTGAGCATCTCTTTTTGGTGGGGTTCTAGAATAAGAGAAGAGATAAAATCACATCTGAATGACTATATACAAAGCAAAAAGCAAAACGTTTGAAGGACAGAGACACTGTGGTTACGCCCTGTATTCTCTATTTTTAAGCGTCACATTCATAGCACACGTATTGTCCTTTGTCCCGTATTTGAATTAATTTGAATCACCATATTCAGTTCTAGCATGAAATATGTACGTGCCGTAAGTTGCCACGCATGGGTCCATATTATAGTACGTTCTTTGTACTTTAGTTTACTTGGCTGATTCTTCTTGCTTTCCACCCTTAATACCATTAAAGTATGTGCCTAAATGAACCATCATTTGTAAAGCTGAAAGCTGATATTTACTTCATCAAAATTAGACTTCCTAATACCTATTAAAGGGAAAACCCGTTGGGGGTTGGGGGGGAGAAAAGAAGATAATGCTCACATTATTTTTCTGACAATAAACAACCTTGTATAATCCTATTATGAACATCAGCATACATTTCACAGCCCATCTGGCAAACAATAAAGGTCATGACTCTATGTATTTGAAATGCTATCCAGGGCATTGTAGTGAGGGAAATGGTAAAACCTACAGCTCTGTCAATGGGTCAAAAAGCGGTCATAGGACATTTCTCAGACACCGTGGATTACTCAAATAGACTTTTATGAAGGCAAGCTGTGTGTTAGGAAACATGTTTTTCAAAGCTAAACAGGTCTAAAGGAATAGTTATGTGACAAGCAGGAGTAGAAGCTAGGGGGAGAACATAACCTGCTTTTAGTGATTCATGGTTAAGTTAAACTGTTACAAAACTCCAGTGTCTTATGAAATGCAAATTGCTATTACAGTGTCCTTCATGGGACAGAGAAAATATGGTATCTGCTTCTAGTTAAAGAATTCTTTTTTCCAGAACTTCAAAAGAAGTCACTCTAATGAGTTTTACTGAGAATTCCCAGCTTGGAAGACTAAAAGATTGGATTTTTTTCCCTAGCTCATATATAGTAATAGTAACTTACTTTATTGGTAAATTTGAGAACTCAACAGAAATATTCAGATTAACGTAGGTATTAGAGATCCATTGGACTGAGAGTCCATGGGCGCATTGCCTACCGCTGCTACATGGGTTGACTTTTATTTCCTTTGTGCCTGTTTCTTTCTGGATGAAATACAAAATTTACATGAGGATTAAATATAAAATATGAACTCATATCTCCAAGGATTGTGATGTAAGCGCTACACAATATGCTCTACTCCATTTCTGTCTGAGCAAAACCTTACAAGTGGACGGACCTGCGTTAACCATTGTTTTATTAGAGAGCATATGTTACAGATATAGTCTACTATTTAAAGTTAATACTTATGGACACATGGACATTATCATTTAATTACTCACAAGCTTTATAAATGTGAAAGGCTTGTCATTCTAAACTATTCCTAATTATTTTTCATGCATGCAGTTTACTTAGTTTCTACCCAAGTTTGAGAGCAACCTTGTTTGTCACATTCCTTTCTCTGACAATAGGATGAAATCGCTATTAATTTGAAAGAAACTTTAAAACTCAAGTCTGACTGAATGGTAGTATTCATTGCATGCCAACACAGTGTAACACTGAGTGTGGAACTGATAAACAGTCAAATCCCTGAGTTACTCTTTTCTCTGGAAGTATCATGGACTTAATGCATCTCTCTAACTGGGCATGCATCCTTAGCAGGATCCACAAATGGGAAGTAGCATTTCTTGGACAGAATGCTGGAGGATAACACCCTCCCTCCTCAGGCCAGTCCCTCAATATCCTCTCCTTATTCAGAAGAACGTGGAATCGAGATGTAGAAGCCTCCACCTTGCTATTGCGAAGCACTCTAAGGCTTCACAAATAGATGCATGCCTGGCTAAGCCCAACCTTGACAAGAGGAATTTGTAGGGTATCAGAAAGAGTACAGCCTTCTTCACATGCCATAGACAAAGTCACTCTGTTTATTGCAAAATTTGAACAACTGTAGGTGGGAAGCACAATTTTCTACAACTTAAAATGTGTCCTGGCACAAGGAAGTGACCAGTCCATGGCAAAACTCTGTGAAATATACAGAAGAAGGTGAGAAAAATCCAAGATACTACTAGAAAAGAAATTCTGCATCAGATGAGAGACTGTTTCTAGTTTCATCTGGTGAAAGGATTTTTGTTAATTTCTTATTAATATAGGATGTTAGTTAAGATCCTGGTGTGACAAATAGAAGCTTTAATTCAGTGGAAAGTGTAATGGCTAATGCCTGTGTTTCTAATTAGCGGATGGTGCTTCTCAACACAGAGAACAGGGAACCAGGCTTCCCTCTACTTTACAGCTCTGCCCATGCATGGGCAGTTGATGGAAATGGCAACGAGAATGTAGAAGGGACACATTTGTTCTCACTGCCTGGGCCTGGAAGCATCGTTCATCACTGTCACTTCTTTCTCACTGGTGAGAATTCATCCCAGAGCAAGACCCAGATGCAAGAAGGGTAAGGAATGCGGTCTGTGGTTGGGCAGCCACCTCCTGGTTACAACTGTGTTCTATGGAAAAGGAGAAAAGATGGAAATGGGCACCTAGCCACTGCCACAGGAGGAATTGGAAATGCCAGAATTTCATGTGTAATGTCTATGGTGTTTACTGTCTCATATCCAAAGAACAAGGAAGAAACTTTCCAAATAGATCTCTCCTTAGGGTAGTTTTATTTTTTCTTCAAGATTCAATATTAAGTGCTACCTTTTCCATGGAGTCTCCATAGCCCCCATAAGCACATACCATTCTGCCTGTCTAGAATAATGCATGTGTGGGTACTGTCAGTTGATCCCCCACTTAGATCACCTTCACTAGGCTGGTGTGCCTGTCTACAAGTTGCCATGAATGTTGGCTCTTAAAGGTTCATTGCTGCCCTCTTCTCTGGAAAACTGCCCTTGACCAAACTGAAGACACCTTGAATTGGAGGTTAAATGACCTTTCTTCCTCCATGGGGACAATGACAGCCAATAATTGACTGACATATGAGTAGAAGAGGTCGTTTCCAAGGTGGGACCAACTCTGGGGTTCCGTTCTCACTCCTGAGCTCCCCAGGGGATGAGGCTAAACTCTAGCTCAGCTCCTTCCTTGCATCTCCTGCTTCTTTCATTCCCCTTCTCTCTTTCTCTCTTTTTAAAGATTTTGTTTATTTATTTGAGAGAGTGAGCAAGACAGAGAGAGCAAACAGGCACATGAGCAGGGGGAGGGGCAAAGGGAGAGGGAGAAGCAGGATCTCCACTGAGCAGGGAGCCTGACATGGGGCTCAATCCCAGGACCCTGAGACCATGACCTGAGCCAAAGGCAGCCACTTAACCAATGGAACCACCCATGCACCCCTCATTCCCCTTCTCTTAGGAGCATCTTCCCCATACCTGCAATAAGCCATGTGCACTGGAATCCCTAGAGAAGGGCCTAACACCATGGAGCACCTTACTTTCTAAAATCGAGAGACTACATCATCTTCATGTATACCCTTCTTTTTCGTTTTTCCAGAGGTGAGGCAAACATTTAGAAAATAGGGTTGTAACTGCAATTAGATAAAAGATAAAAAATCAATTTCCAGAGTTTTCTCCACATCAGTGAATATTCTTGTTAATTTCCCAAATCTTCCACATTTCAGGACTTTGTACTGAGAATGACCTATGGCCCTTTTTGTGATCCTCTACTGTAAGGGAAGGTTTTCTCTCCCATATAATAAGCAGGAAGATGGGAATGAATATTTTATGTTTTTAACCATCAAGAAGTCCTCTTTAACCAAAAATCATAAATGAACCATAGCATTTCATCCAGGAGAAGTTAGCATAGGTAAACTGGAGATCAAATAAAATATTAATTAGTATAGTCACTTAGCATAGAGTCTGGGGACATGGCAAAGTAGTCCTGACTGTTTGTTCTTGTTCTCCTTACTTTCATTCTAAAGCATTTCCTGAGATAGGATGGGAAAGCCAAAATTGGCCTCATTTCTCAGAAGTAAGATTTAAAACATTGGAGTCAGCATCAAACCTTGATTCTCCACAGCAGCAATTTGAGATGTTACTGATTTGTTTTGAATGTCCCCCAAATTTGCTACAGGAACCACTAGGTTACAATCATCAAGGAAACCTCTATTTGGTTTTTATAATGTTCATGCTTCTCTTATGACAATAATAACAGGTTCTGGAATGAATGAATGCTTCATTAATATATTTAATAAGAATCAGGCATGACATCATTGGTGTGTTCTAAGCCCTGTGGATATCATCTACATGGAAATACTTCTTGAGGGGAATATTTAGGAACACATTTTAGAACTTCCCCAGTGGTGAAGGAGAATGGGTCTTTTGCCTCTACTGCAGAGCAAATTGTCATAATTTCCTAGATTAATGCATAAATATGGGAGCTCAGCTTCTTATGCAGACATTCAAGCATCCCTATAATCTTCTCATTAGCAGGCAAATGGATTTCTCTCTCTTAATCAAATTATACTAATTTTTGCCTAATTTTACTTCAACTGTTTTTTTCTCTTGGAATGACTTCCCCATTTTGCAAATCCACATACTTTTTAATCTTTTGAGCTGAACCTTCACTATGAAAACTTTTCTGAAAATTCTAGGCTACAATTATGTTATGATTTTCTGACTACCCAAAGTGTAACTTGGTTACACAGTTTGTTATTAGAGTCAAGTTATCAGTTAATTTCTAAGTTGATAAACTTGTCTAGATCATAACCTTTCTCTGATAGCATGTCACATGATTAAATCATGTTTCATATACTGCAGTGTTAATTCTCATTTTGCTTATTGGCACACTGCTGAGCATACAGTAGGCGCTCAATATATGCTTGAATGTGTGATTGAATGCACATCTCATATTTCTTGGTGCCATCATTATTGGGTCTCTGAGATGAAAGGGGTCAGGAATGTCGCATGCTTCCTCAGCTCACTTCCTTGACCCAATGTGACCCAAGGGTGTTGTATAGCCAAGTGTGGAAAGGAATTCACTCCCTTGCCCTCCTCTCCCAACACATCCTGCCCAGAGACAGCTTTAGACATTGTTGGCAAGAGAATGTCTATAATCAGGTCAGACAGAAAGGTCATTTCTACATTGGAAAAGGTCTGTGATATCTTTCCCTCAACAAGGAGCAAGACCCCATTAAGGGTCAATTGAAGCACAGATAACATATGAGTACGAAAGAATTTACACACAAACAGGTCTGTGTGTTTTTACATATGGAAAAATATGTAGACGTGAAATATTTATCTTGTTATTTTCTAAGGAGACAATTATAACGTATATACGTAACACATTATAAAGTGGTCTATTTCTACATGGTTAATCTAAGTCACAGAGATGTTTGACAGATATTTGGAGTTCAGGCAGCACAGCAGTGAGAGCTAGGAGAGAGATGTTTGGTTCCCTTCTGCTGCTGAGCTGTAGAGTGCTGTGACGTGTGTTGCATAGACTCACATACCGCTCTAGAAATGTGCTTCATTTGGGCATGCTTGATGTGTCCCCCTGTTTGGGAGGACAGCCTTGACCTTCAGCTTTTCAGTGCAAGGGAGGTGAAGAGGCTTAAAGAACATGGGCCATGGTGTCAGTCTCTTGCTTTTGCTAGCTGAGTGAATTTTGGAACATTATTTGATTTTTCTGCTATTGTTTCCCCTTCTGTACAACGAAGATAATAGTATCTACGTGTCCGAATGATTTTGAACATTAAATGACATATGTATAAGCCACCTTGCGCAGTGCTCAGGAAAAAAAAAATCCAGTTATTTAGTCATGTATCCTTCACTTAACAAATATTTATCACGTACCTAATATGGATCAGCTTATGTTCTAGTGAAAGAGTTTAAATAAAGTGGGGAGGGGATGAGAAATTCTGGAACGGGAATTTTTGTACAGGCCTCATTGGTAATGTAAACCTGATAAAAGATGTGAAGGGAGCAAAGGAGTTGGTCGTGAGCAAAGGTGAAGGAGAAGAGTAGAAGAAACACCAACTGCAAAGGCCTTGGCCTTGGAGTGTGTTTAATGAGTTTGCAGAATACCCTGAAGGTTGGCATGGTTGGAGAGGGGTCAGGAAGGAGAAGAGAGAATAAATGAGCGAGGCAGTGGAGAGCTTGAGCAAGTAGAGTCCCGGGCAGCATTAAAATAGCTTTTACTCTGATGAGATGAGAAACCATTGGAACATTTTGAGCAGTCGACTGACTGACGTGTTAAAGCATCACTCTGGCTGCTGACTGAGAATAAAATGAAAAGCAGGCAGGAATCCGGTTTTCAAGCTTCTGCCATGATACAGGAGAGGACTCTAGCTAAAACTGGGGCGGTGCCACTGACCTTAGTGACAGTAATTAGATTCTGGGTGATAATAAGTAATTAATTACAGTTTGAAATAAATACAAAATATGTAAATCATAATTTGGATAACAAATAGGAGTATCTACTTGATATGGTGGTAGTTTTTGGAATTACAGCAGTGCTTTTGGTAATAGTAGTGTCTAAACTGCTTCTTCCATACCAAAAACACCACAGAAAACACCAGGGATTTGAATATTCTGCATATGGAATGCCTTAAATGCTTTGGCAAGATATTTTTATCTTTTCTAATGTTTCTCAAAAACTGAGATAAATCTTTAAGATTTTTCACTTTTTAATTTAAAGACCTTCATTTTTTCAGAGTAGTTTTAGGTTCACAGCAAAATGAGAGCTAGGTTCAGAGATTTTCCAAGCTCTGCTACTCCCACACATGCAAAAGCCTTGAGCTTTTTATTTTCTACCTGGCTTTTTTCTTTTTAAAGATTTTATTTATTTGTTTGTTTGTTTGTTTGTTTATTGAGTGCAAGTGGCGGTATGGGCAGAGGGAGGGGGAGAGAAAGAATCTTAAGCAGACTTCCGCACAGAGCCTGACACGGGGCTTAGTCTCAGGACCATGAGATCATGACCTGGGCCAAAATCAGGAATTGGACACTTAATTGACTGAGCCATCCAGGTACCCCTCTATCTGGCTATTTAATGGCTTGTGACAAAGTCACAAGTATCAAATGTAAAGTAGGTAGAGATGAGAATTTCACGGTGGTAGAATCCAGTTCCAGACAAGAGGCATTTCTCAATAGCAACAAATGGTAATGGGCTAATATATTCAAAGCATTAGAGGAAATTAGCTGTTAACCTTAGATGATTCTTGGACCTTCACTCTCACTCAGGATGAGGGTGAAATAGAGATTGGCATTCATAAATACCCACAGCCCTTGCTGAACAAACTGCAAGGAATATTTTGGCAAGAAAGAAAAGATTCAGTAGGAGGGAAATAGAATGCAAGACACAGTTATAAGCACAGGAATTGTGAAATATTTTGGTAAATCCATTTCAATTAGTAATATTAACGATAATAGTAATAACTGATTTAGTTTGCACTTAAAACCAAGTGGAACTAAAATATAAACATGGAAAAAAATATAAAATATAAACATGGAAGACAAAGGAGGGACGTTGGACGTCTTTAGAGCTCAGGCCCAGTGTTCTGTTATTCGGCAGTACTTCATAGTTGATATCAACATGGATTTAAACATGTATACAATGTACCATAAATAAATACATATTATAATAAATACATATGCATTTCTTTTTTTATAATACATACATACAATACATACAATAAATACATATGCATTTGATTTTTTTTTTTCAGATTTGTTTGAGAGAGAGAGCATGTATACATGTGGTAGGGAGAGACAGAGGGAGAGAATCTCAAGCAGACACCTTACTGCGTGCTGAGCCCAACATAGGGCTTGATCTCAACCCCAAGATCATGACCTGAGCTCAAACCAAGAGTCAGGCACTTAACTGAGCCACCCGAGTGCCTTAATACATATACATTTCTTATACATATGCATGTACATTTCTGATCTTGTTGGGAGAAGGACAGAGATACTGATTAACTATAGAATTTGTTAAATAATATATTAAGTTAACCATGTATGTTAATAAACAGACTATCTATATAATATGCAGCTTCCAGATGAACACAGGGAAAACTAAAGGTCGAACTGAAGACAAGAGAACAAAATAGGCAGACAAATCTTAGTGAATATATAAATAGTATAAGATAGTTTAAATAAGTCTATCACTAATTAAAATAAATATAAACACATCAAATTCAGTTCTTAAAAGATTCTGGGTTTTACAAGTATTATACCTAAGGTCCAAGATATTTAAGAGACATATCAAAATACACCTCAGATAATTTGAAAAAAAAAATAGTTAGGCATTAACAAGACAGATAATCATCTAAAAAAATTCTAATGTATTAAGTAATTGAATACTAATATAATAAGCATCATTTGTTCACTCCCCAATCTCCCTTGAGTTGAATTTTATAGACTGACTGCAGCTTAAGATAATATTCTCCATGTATTTGAGTTTTTATACTATACACACATTTATCATTTTTTGTTTTGTTTTTCAGAATATATTCACATCTTTCATGTTCTCTTACTCTCCAAATCCTCCTTGGAAGTAGGAGGGAAGAAACCATCTTCAGTCTTATCTCTTCTTATTCTTGATTCATACAGTCTGTTAACGTTATAAAAATGTAACCTCATAAGAAGATCTAATTATCTCATACTTAAGCCCTTCAATGGTTTTCCATTGATTTTAGAGTAATGCTCCAAATCTCACCTTAGCCTTAAAATTTGTGTTTACTCTGTGTCCTGTTTAACTGATTGACTTCTTTGCACCTTGTTTTCTACCTCATTCTCTAATCTCCATCTATGTGTGTTGCTTTTCAGTTTCTGGGCACAGCAAATGCTTTTTAACCTCAGGCTTTTGCACACATTGTTTCATTTTCCTGGTCACTAGGGCAGAGTTTGCATGGTTGGCCTTTTTTTTTTTTTTTTTTTTGGCTGGTGATGGTTAATTTTATGTGTCAACTTGGCTGGGCCAGGGGTGTGTAGATATTAAACATTATTGCCAAATATAGTTGTGAAGGTGTTTCTGGGTGAGATTTACATTTGTGTCAGTAGACTGGGGACAGCAGATTGTCCTGTTCAGTATGGGTTGGCCTCATCTAATCTGTTGAAGGAATGAATCAAACAGTAAGGCTAAGGAATGAGGAGTTTACTCTCTCTCCTTGACTGTCTCCCAACTGGAACATTGGTTGTCTCCTATCTTTGGACTTGGACTGGAACTATACCATCAGCTGTCCTAGGTCTCTAGCTTGCCAACTGAGGATTTGGGGATTTCTTAGCTTCCATATTATGTGAAAATTTCCTTATAATAAATCTCTTCATTTATGTTTTCTCCTGTTTTTCAGGGAGAACCCCATTAATACAAGCCTCAATTTAAATGTTACTTCCTCTGAGAAGGTTTCCTTTCTTTATTCTCTATCTCAATCACCTGTTTTCCTTCAAAATGCATATGACAATAGAAATGGTCTTATATTTTTTCTTGCTTTTTATCTTCCCAATTATGATATACCTCCTGAAGGTAGAGACCAAATGAGACCTATTCACTCCCTAAACTTTGTCCAAAGCCTGATGCAAAGTAGGGTTTCAATAATATAAATAAATGAATAACAAGAACACATGAGTGGATCAGTAAATGAATGCTTGAGTGATTGGCTGTTTTGCTCAGGTAATTGCACTTTTTTTCTAGTGTACTGAAGTACTGTCTCTCTATATTTCTGATTTCCAAACCACAATCTTCATCTTGAATTTTGATCCCTAGAACTTAAGATTCAGTTTTCCAAGTGTCTTTCTCATGTGAACCTCAAATATCCAAAGCTAAACTCAATTTCCTTTACTCTCCAAATTGTCCTAGTATTAGCCTCCTGTTTTGGTTAATGGTCCAAGTAGTCACCAAGTCACCCAAGCCTCAGACCTGGAAGTCATCATTCATTCATTCATTCATTTATAGGGCAGTATGTGGCCCATAATGCATGAAACACACCATACATAACATACATAATGGAGAAGAAACGTAACTCATGTTCTGATGAAGTTTACTCTGCCATCATTCTCATGACTCTGAGTTATGTTGACTGCCAAGACTTGTCTGCTTGGTCTCCTTTAAGAATATGTTTTGAACCAGTACCTCTCTCCCTCCCCACCACCCCTCTCATACATACAAATCTTTCCTAGTTCAAGCTAACATTGTATCTTATCTGAACCTTTGTAACAGCTTTGTAATTGGTTTTTTGGCTTCCAGTCTCATCTGCCTTGAATTCATTTGTCATGCTACTGTTTTTCCTTAAATGCAAATTTAACCATCTCTTGGCCTTGCAAAAAATTCCATGTCTTACCATCACTTGCAGGAGAAAGTTCAAACTCTTTAGCATGATATGCCCTGTTCCTTATGATTCAGTTCTATTAAATGACATTCATATCTCTGCATATCACCCTGAATCTTTGCATGAGTTCCCTTACTCTGGAATCACTCCTCTCTGCTTCACTGTATCAGCCTGGCAAATTCCTTCAATCCTCTCCTTTCATGTTGGAGCTTTCCTGATTCCTGCAACATCCAGACAGAAGCAAGAGCTTTGGAACCATATTCTTATAACCCCTTATAGGAATGTGTGCCTTCAGACTTAATTATGAATGTCAAACATGTTCACATGTCTGGATTCCTCACTAGACCATAGGCAACTTACAAGCAGAAGGCATGGCCCACATCAGACTCTGCACTCAGCATGGAGTCTGCGTGAGATTCTCTCTCTCCCTCTGCCCCTTCCCCTGCTTGCTTGCTCTCTCTCAAAATAAATAAGTAAAATCTTTACAAAAATGTGTGTGTGTGTGTGTGTGTGTGTAATCTTTGCTAGTGAGGGAAGAATGGGTTTGAAATCATGTAGCTGTGGGTTTGAACGTCTGTTTCCTCCTTGAGCACCCTTGTTTACAGATGAGGAAACCGAGGCACAGACTACATCATCTAACTACTCTGTGCCTCAGTTTCCTCACCTGAAAACGTGGCACCATATCCTAGAGGTTATAATGGGGATTATATCCAATGACTGACCCTTGATAAAGAACTAGAATATTGCCTGGGGGTTATAAAATTTTTAAAAATTCGTTTTAAAAAGAAAAAAATTCCATTTCCCTGTTTTTTCCCCTCAGACTTAATAAAAACTCTGAAGACACCAAAATGGCTTTTCCATTTGTGTGGGGAGAAGATTATTGCTCTGCTGATGAATTGTCTGCATCTCACACACACTTTAACAGCTCCGGGGTGCCTTCAAATTAGAGCTCCTTATCACTCATTAGCACCAGGGTAGGAAAGCCGATAAACCTCACCTCTCTCTTGCAGTCCTCTAACACAACCGGGGAAGCCTCCGTTTTCCTTTATCATCTGAATTCTGACCTAAAAGGCTTCACTCTAACCCGAGGGCTTAATTTATCTTCTGTTAAAAGCAGCAGTTTTCCCTTACATGGAAAGTGCCATGCCCTGAGTATGCAGTGTGAAACCAAGCAACAGCCATGCCTGTCTCATCTGGGATGCAATGGAAGGTCTCTTTCACCCGCCCCTTCCACTGAGGGCAGACGGGGCTTTGATTAAGGGCAGCGTATTAAAACTTGAGGCTGCTGTTGTACAGTCCGTACTGTAAAGTTTGAAAAGTTGACAAAATGCCATGAATGCCATTGTGTGAAGTCAACCTCCTGTTTGTTTTACTTACTGTACATCACAGTACACTTCCTGATCGCTGAGAGTTTGTGTTGTTTTGACTAAATCTGGACAAATATGCATAAAATGTGTATTCAACAGATATTTCACCTAAAAACAAAGAAAGATTTGTGTCTTTAGATTGCCCCAGAACCTGAGGGCTACTGAGAATTATAAATAAATTTGGCTTCACAGGCCTGCAGTCATAAATGACATTTTTTTAAATGATGGAAGGAGGGAGATTTCAGTCATACAGGAACCTTCCGTTTAACTCCCCTCCTCCCAAATATGTCCAAAATTTAAAGAAAGCTCCTCTAAATATAACTCTTAGTTGAAAAGGAGCTTTTGATTCCTAGTTATTGGGGAAAGACCTGTTTAACTATTTATACCATTGCTTTGTTTTCTTAAAATCGATGCAGAAGGAACATGGGTCCAGGCCCTTTAAAATCCTATGTTTTATCACTCTCTGGTTGATGGGTGCAATCCAGCATGAGGAAATTAGAAACAGCTGGGGTAGACACAATAACTTCTTTTTAAAAACAGTTCACAACTGCTCAAGAAAAGTAGAGATGGCACTAGAACAGCATATCTCAAATTCTGGTTTCTGGACCAGCCGCATCAGCATCACCTGGGAACTTGTTTGAAATGCAAATTCTTGGGCCTTACTTGACCTACAGAATTAGATTCTGGGGGCAGGGCCCAGCAATCTGTGTTTTCACATTCCCCCAACCCCCGCCACTGATTGCCAGATTCTGGTATGTGAAAAGGGGCTAAATAGAGACCTAGACCATGGGAAAGAGTAACAATCGAGAGAGACCATGAGGCCAGAGGGTACACAGGAGTGATTTGGGGACAGTTAATGATCAACAGCAAACCTGGAAGGTGCTGATCAGGTGTTTAACATCTGTACTCCAACATGTTTCTGTTTCTAAATCTGTATTTACAGAACAGACTATGAACAGTTTATCTAAAGACAGTGGAAAATACAATCCAAACAACAAGCTAGACTTAGGAAAGATGTGGTCACAGAGTAACAGTAACAGTAGTATCCCTTATACTTAGATTCCTTTCTGGTAGGACTTAGTCTGTGTAGTCATGTTCACATTAATAAACAAGATAACAAAATTAAATGCATATATGTAAATTATTAAAATGTATAAAGAGTATACTTTTGCTTCCTATATGAGGTAGGAACTTGTGGCAGACAAATGTCCTGCTGAGAAAACAATATAAAAGCTGAATAAAATACAAAAATCACTTGTGTGAAGGCCTTCAAGAGCTATCTGAGCAGTCAGATCCTGAAGAGAAGGGAGCTCGTTGAGGGAATGCTAACTTTGCATCCAAGTTTCCCCTGAAGGCATATACACCCATGACCTAGCCAGTTCATTCTTATATCCATACCCAACAGCTATACAAACATAAGCCACACCAAAAGACAGATTTTAGAGGTTTCATACATTTCCTATGTGCAGTAGCCCCAACCTAAAAACTACCCAGAAGTTTGTGAACCACAGAGCAGGTGAACGAATTATAGGATATTTACCTATGTGATGATGAGCATGAACTAATTTCAACTGTCTGCAACAATATGGGTGATTCTCACACAGTGCAGTAGAGCCCACTTACATAAAGTTCAAAATCTTGCAGAGATAATCTATGGAGTTAGAAGTCCAGGTAGTGGTTACCTTTGAGGATGGTGGAAAATGGAAGAGGCGATGTTCTGGGTTCTGGTCATGTCCTCGTTGTGGGAGCCCACACTGTGTGTTTGCTTTATGGACATACACCTAGCTGGACACCTGTGATTTGGGCAGTTTTCCTTATGCAAGTTTATAAAAACTTTTATAGTTTTCTAAGAACTTCTTTTATTGTTTCTCTGTCACCCTTGTTTGAAGTCGTTCAAATGTGTCTTTGCCAACCTGTGATGGAAACACGCATTCTCTGTGAATAACTGAAAGCAGGAGAATGTGGTCATTAAGAATCTTAGATCAGGGAAAAGACAGACCTGGGGTGAACTGCTATAGCTTTGGGAAGCTCTTTAAGCCAAGTCACATTTTTCTCATATCTGAAGCGAGGGTGATCATTCCAGTGGCAGCTAACTTGTAGAATTAAGTGAGAATTAAATGTAGAACTGACCTAAAGTGCTTAGCTATTAACTGAGGGTCCCAGTGGAAGTGAGTGGCTTGATGGCCAAGAGTGAAGGCTGTGTATCTAATATCAACTGAAAATAGCTTAAGACCCCTGTCTTCAAGACTATACTTCTTTTGAGTAACAAATATCATGCTTACTTGCTTGGCAGAGTATATACCTGTAAGAAATCAAATGAGATGTTTTTTTCCAGGGGTGGCCAGAGAGAGAGAGAGTTGGTTGAAGAAGAAGAAGGCATGCCGCCATGACTAGGAACTGTCTGATGGAGGGATGGCCATGGGAACTTGATAAAAATATTACCTGTTCAGGACATGCCAGAAGTGCTGAGAAATTAAAGTTCTCTAGGAGAATCCTTCAACCAATGACTGATGTCAGTTGGTGGATACTCCCTTGCTCCTTGAGCAAGATAACACAGAGGTGTATGTTCTGCATCGTCTCCCAGAGATGCCCAGGGGAACTGAGCTCCGGTTGCACACAATGGTAATTTGCTTGGCAGAGCACCTGAATTGACTGCCTTCCTTTCCCTGTATCACTTTCCTCTTCCTGCAGCAATGTTTTCTGTCATCACCTTCCAAAGAAATTACTTGTATTCAAAACCTTGTCTCATTACCAGTTTCCATGGGAATCTGAATTCAATCTTTGCCCTTATACAACTAATAGTACACTCTTAGTTATTTTTTCTGGCAACTTCTGTCAGCCAGCGCACCATGGCTGCCTCCTTCGAACACTGTCATTACCACCATGCTGCTGAGGATCCTGCACTGTGACCCACAGCTCTGAAGATGACTTCCGTTGGCCGCTGCCCAAGCTGTCTGTGCAGCCCCTTCCCCTTCACTCTACCAGGCATCAGGAGAGCAGAAGTTAGTCGTACAGTATCATCACTTTACTTCTTTTCTTTGTGTCATGAAGATCCAGTAAATCCAGAAAGATTATCTTCCAGGGACTCCGGCCTCTAGCTGTTTCTCCTTGCATTTCTTTGCTTGGCAAAAACCCCTCCCATCCACTTGGTAGTAGCTCAAGTCTTTTGTCCTGCCCACCTTCTCTGAGAAGTTTTGCTTCCTCCCTTCTCTTCCCTGAAGTTGGGCTTCCTTACACTGGATATGCATATTTTATTGTTCTTTCTTCATCAGAGTCTCTATCTTGTCTACAGGATTAGCCTTTCTGCTTTTAGATCCCAGGCCATGTCTAGAATCAGAGAGTTCTAAAGGAATCCTCCCTTGAAGACATTGGGATGTTTCAATACATGGTTTTATGCCAAATCTACAATAATCTCTCAAAAAAAGAATCTTCTGTTTTACAGAATTTTCAGGGTTTACCTTCTTTTCTTCTTGTGCAACATGTAACACAAACTAGACTGAAGATGGCTTATAATCATCCACAGTCTTAAATAGAAAGAGTGATCTAAATGGAACCCATGAAAATGCTCCAGTTCTTACTTTATCAGCCTCCACCTCTGATCACAGAATTTATCAGGGTGTCTTTTCAGTAGCAACACAATGACTCACTAGTTTCACTTCCTCTCTCTAGGCATGCTAAATCAGTAGAGAAACACTGATAAAGATGTTGGACAGTTGGGTAAAGAAGGCCAGGATAGCACTAGCCTGCCATCTCACCCTTGGAAGAAACCTCGAGGGCATGTGGTCCAACCTTCATTCCCTTGGTGTGAAGCATTTTGTCTCCCAAAAGTCAGGGGAAATTTGCCTGTGGTGGTGTGGGTTGCAGTTCTCCAAGGATGCTTCTAAGAATCACATTATTAAAATAGCTCTGAGCGAAAGGCTGCGATTCCCAAAGCCACTTGGAACACATGTAATAGGCAGAGATGAGGTCATCTCCCTAAAGGTCAGCTGCATCCCCAGATGTGTTCTTACCTCAGCCCTCACCCGCAGAGAGCCAGAGAATGTCTCATCTCGGGGAAAGTGCGGGAACGCATGCCCTGTGTCTGTAGTAGAACCAGCACCTGGCCAGGCCTGGCAGCCAGGAGTGGCCCCACCCCTTGTTCTCTGCCAAACATTGTTCCTTGTACCTGGCCAGTGCCCGGGTTTTGCAGCCTCAGACACTTAACCACCTTTTCCGAAAGGACCTCACCCACTTTACCTCAGCCCCACCCTATCCCATCCCTTGGCCAGACCTGTAATTATCGGACCTGAAAAGCAGCCTCAGAGATACCACACAGGGGCAGGGCAGCCCCCAGCAATCAGCCAAGCTGTAAGATTTTCTTTCTACAACATCCCTTTCCTGTGGCCGTCCTGTGTCATCTACTTACTGCCTCCCACCAGTGGCCTTGTCAGCCAATCCTGCCCCTCACACTTTGAGCCCAGAGCAGGAGTTAGATGGAGCCCCCCAGTCTGTGGCCTAGCTCCTTATCTTTCTACTTTCTGTCTCTGTCCTCACGAGAGGGTCCACACTTGGGTATACAAACCCTATCCTATTTTCCCATCCCTTCTTCCCAAACCCCCCTTCCCCCCAGATAGCAGTCTCTTGTCACTCCTTGGGCCTGTACCTATACAGACGAGTCAGCCTTAAGGAGCCAGAACCTGGAAAGAGATAACCTGCAGGTCCTGAGTGCAGGTGCAGATCTGTTTGGTCAGGGAATTCTCAGGTCCCACCATGCCTAGGGTGTGGTCCGAAAGGAGAGGTATGGGCTCTTAGAGGGTACATCTGCTTGGCCTACAGAGTCTTTGCTGTGTGGGAAGGGATTCAGCCACAGAAAGACAAGAGTCGAGCTCGCTAAAAGTAGGGACCCAGGGCAGAGGCCCCCATTCCTTGTCCAGGCTTGGTACTGCCACCAACTTATGAAGGCTTCTTGTTTCTTCCTTCTTTGTACTGGAGTTGTTTGTGCTAGATTCAATCGAAGCTGTTTACGACTCCCATTGTCCTCTGAAATAAACATAGCTTCTCTGCCAGGTCATCTACAATCTGAACCCAACCTGACTTCGGAAATCCTTTCCTTCCTATGCCCGAACATTCTGTGACCAGCAAACAGGATCTTAGAAGAACCAGAATGCAAGGGAACATGAGTTAAGTGTCTGGTTCATCTTCTGAGAATGAGGAAGTCACCTGCATCCCTTATGGCCTTCAACTTTCCTGGTTTTGCTTCATTTAGGGAGTGGAATTTGGACAGAAGGGGTTTATGTGGCGAATCAAAGTCATGTGCCTTATCTGTCTTGCTGGAGATAATGTCTTGTCTTTCCTGACAGTTGTGTTTATCCAATTTCTGCCTTCTTCCCATGGGCCCTTTAGCCATATGGAAGTACAGACCAGGCCTAGGAGGACTTGCTCTCTCTTTATTGACACTTCCTCTGTACGAGCTTTGGCCCAGGTAGTTCCCCCAGGACAGTGTCCAATACTCATTTTGTTTAGACAGTCAAAGCACTTGTCTTGCCTCACTCTCTTAGGTAATTTTAGAGGTTCTCCTTCTCCTTCATTTTCTCTGAGGAGGCACTGTTTCTGCCCCTAGTTTTTTTCCCCCCAGATCAATCACTGTTTCTTAACCACGCCCAGCCCACCCAGGCAGCAGAGCTCTCCTTAAACATGCTCCGCCCCTCCCAGAACTTTATATGTCCAGAAACACAACTCAAGATGGTGATACCCAGACCCTTTTTTCTTTCCCTTACTCATCCGTTTCTCAGCTGATAGTCTGGGTTACGTGCTCAGTGAGAAGAGGTTGGAGTTTGAGACTCAGCCTCTTCCATCTTTTCTCACTAACTTGACTCCCCCTTGATCTTGGTAAAACATCTATGTTTTCCCTCTGGGTGTCTTCACACACCTCAGCCATCATCATGTCTAGGCTGCTTTGGGGGAGCCACAGTCATCTCTCACCATGCTGTCAGCAGGGACCAGAAAGTTCTCCTGTTCTCTTGTTTCCTACAGGCAGGGAGAGCCCTCAGGGAACCTCTCAGATCCTGGCTGTCACCCAGGTTCCAGCAGCACTGGCCTCAGTTTCCCTTTTCAGTAAAGATCTCTACCTAAATGTCTTCCCTTTCTCTTCTCACTGTCCCAGGAACACCAGCTCCTGGCTTCTCTGATCAATGGGGAACTAGCTGAATTTCAAGTACTCCGTTAGTAAATTGATGGCCTCTTGGTCATCAATTGTAGCTGTAAATTGAAATGTTAACTTTCATTATGATTAGAAAAGAAACTCTTCTTTTTTTTTTTTTATCTAACCTAAGCAGAAGGGGTGAGATGCAGAGGAGTGTTTCTGAAGCTTTGCCACTAACTCGTGGAACTGAGGCCAGTAGGCTCCAGTAGTAACAGTCTACACGCATGCCAGCCCCATCAACCACTCAGTAGCTAGATGAGTAACTTCTGTGTGTCTTGGTCTTCTCGTCTGTGGAAAGGAAATAATAGAAGTTAGGTATCATAGGGCGTGAGAATGCAATGAGATCATCTAAAAGTCATAACCAAGGGCCTAATACATAGTAAGTGTTCCATCCATGCTAGGTGCATTGTCTTTTTCATTATTTAAATATTATTGCTGGAAGAGAAAACTGCCTTTTCGGAGGGAGAATCATGAATCTTCATTTGGGATCATTTTACCTTACAGAGAATGATGAGGGGAAGTCTTCACTTAGAATATAATTGTGCTTACAATGCAGAAAACTAGTGATTTAGAAGGATCTACTGAGTCAGCCAAAAGATGTGGGATCCAATGCTGAAATAGGTTGCCATTTTTAAAAATAATAATGGCTATGTTTATTGAGAACTTACCAATGACCACATATTCTCACAAGAGCTTGGCATTAATTTGTTCAGTCTATGAACCAACAACTCTGTGAGGGCGGTACCATTCTTATTCCCACTTAAGAATGTAGAAGCACACAGATATGGACCCTCAACTCAATGGTCAAATAATCTTCGACAAAGCAGGAAAAAATATACAGTGGAAAAAAGATAGTCTTCAATAAATGGTGCTGGGAAAACTGGACAGCTATATGTAGAAGAATGAAACTCGATCATTCTCTTATACCGTACACAAAGATAAACTCGAAATGGATAAAAGACCTCAACGTGAGACAGGAATCCATCAGAATCCTAGAGGAGAACATAGGCAGTAACTTCTTCGATATCAGCCACAGCAACTTCTTTCAAGATATGTCTCCAAAGGCAAAGGAAACAGAAGCGAAAATGAACTTTTGGGACTTCATCAAGATCAAAAACTTCTATACAGCAAAGGAAACAGTCAACAAAACAAAGAGGCAACCCATGGAATGGGAGAAGATATTTGCAAATGACAGTACAGACAAAAGGTTGATATCCAGGATCTATAAAGAACTTCTCAAACTCAACACACACAAAACAGATAATCATATCAAAAAATGGGCAGAAGATATGAACAGACACTTCTCCAATGAAGACATACAAATGGTTATCAGACACATGAAAAAATGTTCGTCATTGCTAGCCATCAGAGAGATTCAAATTAAAACCACATTGAGATACCACCTTACACCAGTTAGAATGGCCAAAATTAGCAAGACAGGAAACAACGTGTGTTGGAGAGGATGTGGAGAAAGGGGAACCCTCTTACACTGTTGGTGGGAATGCAAATTGGTGCAGCCACTTTGGAGAACAGTGTGGAGATTCCTCAAGAAATTAAAAATAGAGCTTCCCTATGACCCTGCAATTACACTACTGGGTATTTACCCCAAAGATACAGATGCAGTGAAAAGAAGGGCCATCTGTACCCCAATGTTCATAGCAGCAATGGCCACGGTCGCCAAACTATGGAAAGAACCAAGATACCCTTCAGCGGATGAATGGATAAGGAAGATGTGGTCCATATACACTATGGAGTATTATGCCTCCATCAGAAAGGATGAATACCCAACTTTTATATCAACATGGACGGGACTGGAAGAGATTATGCTGAGTGAAATAAGTCCAGCAGAGAGAGTCAATTATCATATGGTTTCACTTATTTGTGGAGCATAACAAATAACATGGAGGACATGGGGAGATGGAGAGGAGAAGGGAGGTGAGGGAAATTGGAAGGGGAGATGAACCATGAGAGACTATAGACTCTGAAAAACAACCTGAGGGTTTTGAAGGGGCAGGGAGTGGGAGGTCGGGGGAACCAGGTGGTGGGTATTAGGGAGGGCACGTGTTGCATGGAGCACTGGGTGTGGTGCAAAAACAATGAATACTGTTACACTGAAAAAAAAAAAAAAAGAATGTAGAACCACAGAGAGATTAAGCAGCTTGCTCAAGGTCACACAGCAGTAAGACTCAAGGGCAGTACTCACACCCAGACAGTCTGACGCAATAGACATCACTTTTTAAAATACTATTCTAGACTGCAGATCATAGCTTAGAAGCCAGAAGCCAGACAAATGGAGTCTGCTTGTCTTCACATTGGAGGTATATCTTTCCATTGTGGATAGCATCTGGACCAATTACATTACATTAGGGAAATATATTTCTTCCTTAATGTAGACTTAACTTTAGTATTCTGAAATATTGGTTTAGGAGATATTTGGTCTTATCCCTGAATGACCAGGAAGAATTCTCATTTCACTTCTCTAATTGGTGGGGAGATCTTGGGCATAGAATCCCAGTGTCCACCCTGGACTATCAATCTCACCACCTCCTCCACCTTGGATAATTCAGATTTGGGGGGAATGTACTTTTGAACATGATAGTATGGCCTGATGTGAGAAGACGGTGAACTCAAGCTAGAACAGCCCCCTAAGTTGAGGTTTAAATTCCTTTGGTTTGAAGACGGAAGCACTTTCTCCAAAGGGGCAGCGCTCAGCACTCTATTGGTATACTTTTTGGACTATTGTAATATTACGTAAAGCAGACAGTTAAACGTCTCTGAATATCCACCAACCAAAGTTTGCTACTTTGAATTTGGTCCTGTCATGGAGGACCAAAAGAAAATGTGTGATTTTTACTGTCATAAGTGCACAACATCATTGAAGAGATAAGAAAAATGGATGGAAGAACATGTGGTGTTGGGTCAGAAGACATGTCACCAAATCCTAGTCCTTTTGTCTTCCTGAGCCTCTTTTTTCTTCTGTACAAAATGTAAGGACTTGATTAAATGATTTCTTAAATAGTTTCATTCTTAGGATAATGGTGTAGATGATAATCATTTGCAACTTTATCTTTGATACAAGTATCATGGTCCTATTTCATTTATTCATTCAACAAAAATTTACTGAGTGCCTAATATGTGCCAGACGCTCTTCTGGGAACAGAAGACACAATAGTCAAAAAGATGTAAAGAGCCCTCCCCTCGAGAATCGGACATGATAACCAGGAGAGACAGATAATGAATAGTAGGCCAGTGACTTACATATTTGAATGTGCCATAAAACTCTGTAAGCACAGTAACAGATTAAGAGTTTGCAATTTTAAATGTGAGTAGGCTTTATTGAGAAAATGACATTTGAACAAATGATTGAAGGAAGTGAGGTAGTTGTTTGTGGGTATCTGGTGGAAGAAACTTTCAAACATCTCAATCTTATCAAACGTTTCAATCTCATCTGATTAGAGGAAGAGCAGGGAGATGAGTGTATGTGGAACCTAGTAAGCAATGGGGAGAGGATCCCTAGATGACCTGGTATCCATATCATGTGAGGCTTTGTAGGACATTGTAAGAGCTTTAACTTTCACTTGTTGATTAGTGAGATTAGAGGCAAGGGTTGGAAGATCTTAAGCCCAGTAGTTGTAACAGGATGACTGATTCTGGTCAACGTTGCTGAGAATAGCTGAGATTAGAAGCAGGAAAACTACTAGGACGCTACTCCAGTGATCCAGGCAGGGGATGGTGGTGGCACAGACCAGAGTGGTAATAGTGGGAAGAAGTAGCCATAATCTGGTTGTATTTTGAACATAGGTTCAATGAGATCTTCCGACTTTCTTTATTTGGGGGATAATGCAGTCACTCTGGGTTAGTCTAAGTCACTAGTATACATCCAAGGACAAAAAATAAGTAGTAGAAACTGCTTCCTTCAGTGAATGCTCTTGATCAGTGGTTAGTGTGAGGCACAGCTCTTCATCTCCTTCCACCTCCCAGCTCTCCAGCACCTCAAGTCTCAAGACTCACGCTCTCTGTGTGCCCACTTCCTCTCCGTACATCTCAACCGTAAATGATTTTGGTGCCACTCCTCACCTTCCTCTCATTTAGCCATTGCAAATACTTTCCGCAGCACATTGGAATGTGAGTAATTATGGGTACTCCTAGATTGGTAAATAGATGCTTAATTCCCAGGTAACCAAAAAGGTAGGTATAGTGGTTTCTGCATTGTTTATGTGTTTGCTCAGTTGGAAGTTGATACAAAATAGTGCACCAGGATTGAGCCAAGGGTATAGTTCTGGTGTTGTTACTTAGTAGTAACTAAGTAGTTGAGTAACCACAAGCAAGTTATTAAAATCTCTTGGACTTCTACTTTCTACCCTGCCAAATGGAACAAGTGAGAAAGTTGCCTCCTAAGGGCCATTTAAGTTTATCCATTGTACTTGGCTTCCACTATGCCACCTGTGCCTTTATTATTTCCTTTCATTTCCCTGGCCCTTTCCCCCTTAGCAGTTTATCTTAAGCAGTATCTTGTCACTTCTGATTTCTTCTCATCCTTAACTGGCGTCATGAGCTTTCTCCACTGTGTGCCTTTTTCTCCCAGTAGATGGCAGTATTCAGTTTTGTTTCCCAGCGGTACTTCTTTTCCCCTGCTTGGAGGGACTTGGCCAGCTGCCCTTCTGGAAAGCGTGTGTTCCTTTTTCCCTAGAGGTGATCACAAAAGAGGGAATCTAGGAGGAATTGATAACTGCCAGAAGGCACCCCCAAAATATTTGGGGGAGGCCAGCGACCTCACCTTGCTTCTGAAGGAGGTTTATTTTAACTGCTGGGTTAGAGATAGAACAACAGCAACTGTCTTCCATATATTAAAGAGTTACTCCAACTCACTTGACCTCTTGACCCTGTGAGAGAGATAATACAGATCTCATTTGTTTCAGGTCTTGAACCCAGAAGTTGTAATAGGATGACTCTGGCTGCCATTGTTGAGGATGGACAGGGTTGGAAACTGAAAGACCAGTAAGGAGGCTACTGCAGTGGTCTAGGCAGGTGCTGGTGGTAGTTACAGGCCAGTAAGAGTAGTAGTGGGGAGAAGTAGTGTGGAGATAGAGAGTGATAGCACGAGCTCTCAACTTGTTACCTGGAGAACCAGAGTCTCCTCCAGCACTGCTATGCACTAACCTCAGGCAAGACCTAAGTTCTCTGGGCCTCTGAAGTCCTTCCCTGCTCTAGGATTCTGTAGAACCATGAAAAAAAAAAACAAAACAAAACAAACCAAAACCCCAAACTGATCTACATATAGCTCTCAAACCACCTGACAAGGGACACACCATTAGTTGGTGGAGCGAGCACTAGAAGTGAGGTGTTTAGTGGGCACCTCTCCTTGCCACCGACTGAGGACGGTGTGAGAATGTGTATTTCAGTAGTCATGTTTTTCTTCCCAGAAGAAATTTCAAAGAGGAAAACCAATACATGTAACAAATCAAAGCTACTTGCTTTGGTTGAAGGTGAATAGAGTCTTCAGCCTTCTTGGGCCCCTAGATTGTAAGAAGCACAGTAAAAACCTCCAAGATAGAGAAAGTAACAACCCTACTAATACGCCTTCAAACCATGTGTTGTGCGCTGACCTATGTTAATCGAAGAATGTTGGGACCTCTTTACTTCAACTACCTTGGGAGGATTTTTCAGGGAGGAGAATATAATGGAGGTGTGGAGAAGCTTTATCTGGGGTAGCAGAAGCTGTCTGGGTGTGGGTTATGTTGGAGTGGGTGGTGTCATACTCCAATTTAAAAGCCTTTCATGGTTCTTAATTGCCTTTAGGGTCAAGTTCAGACTTGTTAGTGTAGAGAAAAAATCTTCATCATCTGTCCCCCTCTAACCCCTCTAACCCTGGAGGGCACACTGTGCTCCTGGCATATCCTTGAAGATATCCTGCCCCTCAGTACTCCTACTCATTCTGAAAAATATGGTTCCCAGACGTTCCTTAAGCAATACTCCTGGCAAGCATTCATAGCATTCCGTACATAATTCTGTTATAGCCCATCACAGCGTTTGTCTTCTCACTAACTTCTTCCCTTGTCTGTGACTTACGAACCGAATTCATGTCTTACCCATCTTCAGCATCAAACACAACACCTGATCCAATAGCAGGTCTTACTATGATGAATCAGTGAATATCAAGAGATGTTTGGGATTGAGTTATTCTGCAAGAAGGTGAGAGAATACCGTAAATGAAGAAGCTGAGATGATTTAGAAGTTTATTACAGAGAACTTAGAGTCAAATGTAGCCACTGTTACCTCACAAAGAAATATATACATACACAGTTAACCAAAATGTTGACTGTCTGCTGGCTTAGTAAGAAAGAGATTTTGGTTTGTTGTTGTTTGTAAATGACCTTGTTAGAGTTCCTTTACAATCTGATGGACAAATAGGGCTTCAGTATAACCAAGAATACTAGAATCCTTGAGTTCAGCATATATGATAAATCAGCCAGGGCCATTTGATGTTACTGCCATCTTTTTTGGGAAAAAATAATCTTGTTCAAATTTACTGTGCAAAACAGGTTATAGTAGAAAATCTTACCTGCTTAAAGAAAATTAACTAACTTATTGTACACTAACAGCACCAGTTTGTATACAGATAATAATAAACAAGCTTTGTTCACATATCTGCATTTAATCACTCATTTGTCTATTCAAATGTAGTATAGTATTTTATATTGGAGCTTTTTATTATTTTTATTATTTTTCCAATTGTTCCAGTTAAATTTGTCTTATGATTAAGGCTGATATTGAGGAAATGACCTCCTGGCTTGCTAATGTTGTTACAATGGCTCTATTTTATATTCTTTAGGATTTAGGTCTTTTTTTTTTTTTAATAAATTTAGATATTTAAAATGACTGTGTCGTATTTGAAAATATGCCCTGCATTATTTGAAAATATTATATCAGCTTAATCCTAAGTAGCGTTTCTTTAGATCAGCGATTTTTAGAGTTTTTTATGGTCTTAAGTTTGATATTTTATGAACAAAAGAAGTGAAGTGTGGGCTTTAGAGCACAGATGCCAGGACCTTGACTGGATTCAAATTCCATCTCTGCCCTGTCTCTGTGTGACTCTGAACAAGTCACTCGGCTGTTTTTGTGCTTCATATTCCTCACCTGTAAAGCAGTGGAAATAACTGTATCAACCTCCTGGAGTTATTGGGAACATTGAATGAGTTGAGATACATAAAGGTTATAGCTAGAAAAGGCAAGGAAGTCTTGCCACTGGAATCTCACAAAGGAAACAACTCTGCTGACACCTTTACTTTAGCCCAGTGAAATCGATTTTGGGATTCTGGACCATAGAACTAAGAGAATAAACTTACTTTTTTTTGTTTGTTTGTTTTGTTTTTTGTTTTTAATATTTATTTATTTATTTGGCAGACAGAGATCACAAGGAGGCAGAGAGGCAGGCAGAGAGAGAGGAGGAAGCAGGCTCCCCGCTGAGCAGAGAGCCCGATGCGGGGCTTGATCCCAGGACCCGGGGATCATGACCTAAGCCGAAGGCAGAGGCTTTAACCCACTGAGCCCCCCAGGTGCCCCTAAACTTACGTTTTTTAAGCCGCTGCATCTGTGGTAATTTGTTACAGCACCTATAGAAAATTAGCCTATATAGGAAATTAGCTATAGGAAATTTTGCCCATGATTTGCTGAACTTCACCAAAATTCAGCAAATCATGGACAGTTTTGGTAAAGTTCAGGAAATCATGGGCAAAATTACTCTGTAAGAATAGACCTCTAATATTACCATAAAAGCTAGTAGAAAAATATAATTTTATTTACAAAAGTCCCATTTGAAGTCTATTAAAAAACAAAACAAAACAACCCTTTGGGGGCGCCTAGGTGGCTCAGCTGGTTAAGCGTCCAACTCTTGGTTTCCACTCAGATCATGATCTCACAGTTGTGAGATTGAGCCTCATGTCAGGCTCTGTGTTCTACAGGGAGTCTGCTTGAGATTCTCTTCCTCTCCCTCTTTGTCCCTCCCTCACTCTCTATCACTCTCTCTCTCTAAAATAAAAATAAATCTTTAAAAAAGTCCTATCAGTTTCTGGTTAATAGAAATTACATTTTTAAAAGCTCAGTAATGTGTATTTTGAAGATTTTATGTATTTATGACAGAGGTAGTGAGAGACAGAACACAAGCACCAGGGAGCTAGAGAGGGAGAGGCAGGCTCCCCACTGAGCAGGGAACCCGATGTGGGGCTCGATCCCAGGACATTGGGATGATGACCTGAGCCAAAGGCAGAAAGAAGCTTAATGACTGAGCTACTCTGGTGCCCCAGTAATGTGTATTTTGAAGTTGACTTTCTTTATATTGAAGACTTTTTTTAAAAATTATTTTTTAAAAGATTTTATTTATTTGACAGGGAGAGAGAGAGATCACAAGCAGGCAGGCAGGGGGGCAGGAAGCAGGCTCCCCGCTGAGCAGAGAGCCCAATGTAGGGCTCGAACCCAGAACCCTGGGATCATGACCTGAGCTGAAGGCAGAGGCTTAACCCTCTGAGCCACCCAGGTGCCCCTATATTGAAGATTTAAGTATAAGATTCCTACAATCTTCTGATTACAATAGAATATTCCATCAGGAAGATAAAGAAATCTCTTAGTTGAATTAAAAATAAAATGTAATCTTTGAATTCTTTTATCATCACAGGGTTTGGTCTGATGCTTCTGAAAGACTGGCCCTTTAGTTTGGGGCATTATTGCAGACCACGTACTGGTCACTTTTATTTTCCACTAAGTAGAATTCACCACCTTGGAAAGTGAATCAAAAGAAAGGAAGGGAAGAGGGAAGACAGGAGGGAGGGAGAGAGAAAGAGGGAAAAAAGGAAAGGGAACCTTGTTTACAAGTAAGAACAAACTTTATAGCCATCACCAACAATTTACAACTCTTCCCCAAAATACATGCAGACTTATAATCTTCTTCCATTAAGTCTATAGAAGTTTAAAACACTACAAAGGATATGAAACATTAAAAAAAAGCCCTCAAAGTGTATGCACACACATGCAATTCTCCAAGTACACACATGCCCATAACCACTGCTACCATTAAATAATACTTATTCAAACACTACCCCAGGGGGCATGTGGAATTTATCACCCATTCCCTTTAAGTAATTTCCTTTTCTTCGTCCTTTCTGCTGCCTGTATATAACCCTGGTTCATGATCTATGTATAAATGGATTTGAATATCTCTCTCTCTTTTTTTATTGCTAAGATACATAAAAATAACCTTTCTGGTCCCAAATATATACAAAGTCCCAAATACATGTCAAGACATCTCAAACTACTTACAGATAGTTTTCAGTAATGCTTTTCATAATATTGTTTAGCTTGCAACATTTGTAACCAGCTTATTAACATTTTCTAATTATCACCTTTTTTTGCCTTTATAAGTCATGCTCAAAGTATTAGACTGAAGTTGATATCAACAGTCTGATTAGTGCTAGACAGGCCTCCTTGGGGGAGGGATTCTGGAAAACAGCTGATTCTTTTCTCACTTCCCAAGCCCCAACTATCTCAGCAAAGAAAAGCATTCTTTACAAGGGTTAAGGAAAATATTGTATATAAATCAATACAGAAGTTAAAAGCATAATTTTAAATCTATATCCCAGCTGTAGGCAAGTGTATAAGCTCTTTTTGATCCCAGTTTTACCATGTGTAAAACTGGAAAAATAATACCTCTTCCTAAAGAACTAATGAAAATTAAAGGACCTGATGTACTTATGATCAGTTTTCAACAAAGTACATAATCTCCACTGCCAAGAAAACTGACCACCAGTAGCAGTAACACCAAGCGCACAAGCCAAAATTGTCTGAACAGTGCTGTATGCTTTATCTGCGAAAAGACAGATAATTCAGGTGGAGAGGGGATGCAGATATGAACAGATAAAGCAACTTTTCATATAGATAACAAGCACAAAATAGAGTAAAAATATTTCTCATGAAACCATTGGAAGCTACCAGGTCTATAGTATCCATCAACTCTTTTATATACATATTCATCATCACAGAGTACATCAGTGAAAGTTTCCATGGTCCGAGAAGTGGCCACAATAGCGAGTCTGACTGTTGCCCATGAACTGTCCACTCAGATCTCAACTCTCACTTTTAGACTATTCAGGCAGGTCTGTTTCAGTAACATTCTGTGCTCATTTCTGAGACATGCATTCACTTGGACTGCTTTCCATTTTAGCATGCGCTTTTTTTCCCCTCCACTTACCAGATACCTTCCTATTCCTCATGAGTCTACCTCCCACCCTTGGCTGTCCTTCCAGGATGGGGACCTCCCAGTATTGCTCTATGTGTTGATAGTCCCTTTCTCTGAACTGCTGCTCAGTCTGGCATCTGATCAGAGTTTGATTGATGTAGATGTGAACTTTCCAGAGACCCACTGGGCTGGAAGGGGCAGTACAGAGCATCTGGTCCAACCCCCTTGTTTTATAGTTAAACTGTACTCCAGAGAGGGAGAACATCTCACAAAAGATCATTCAGAGAGAGTAGCCAAGCTAGGACAAAGATCCTGGCTTCTTGATTCCTAGTCAACACCTCCTAGAACTTAGCCACTCAGATATTCTGTTGTTGCCAATGTTTCATATTTCTTACCGATCTCTCCTCTTGGTTCTAAAACCCATTTCTAATGTTTTAATTCTGTCCCTTTCGCTGGGGAGTACAGTGAGATATAGCTTCTTTTTGGTTATAGGCATATAAATATGTGTCACACACATCTCAATATAGGACTTATAATTCCTGGTCTTCCTCAATTTGTCAGTAGTTAGTGGGGAATATAGGGAATAGGCCATCAAAGTGCATGGTTTCCAAAACTGTTAGTCTCTCTCTTCTTCACATAATAACGTAATATTTTACAAGTATATGCCTGCTTTTACAAACTATATGTTCTGCTGATAATCAAAATATGCACAAAGACCATACCTATAACTTCCACACAATATGTGTTATCCACACAATATCTGTTAACAAGAAAAATGAAGTATCTGTAAAAGTATCTGTAAAAGATATTATCTGTAAAAGATATTATTACAGATATATATCTGTAAAAGATATCTGTAAAAAGATATTATTCGGACAGTTATGTATGGAAATAAGAGAATGTCCTTTTTCTTGGATACGTGATGAAGGTTTTAGGGTAAAGGGACATCATGTCTATAGCTCAGTTTTCAAAGAGTTTAGATAGATGTCAAAAAAAGAGAGAGGAAAAGAAAGACAGACAAAAAGAAATAAATATGACAATGCAAGTAGACTAAAATGAAGAGTTTTTAAAAGTTAAAATTCCTACCAATCCATACGCACGTGAGTTCTGCTTCTCTTGTGGCCCCTGTGTGGAGCCCAGGAGCTCTGGAAGCTTTACTTGCCTCATTATTCACAACCAACAGGGAAGAGAAAGCATTTGGCTCCAGAATTTCTCATTTCCCTCACCTGTCCAAAAAAGCCCTGTGATTGACTCAAATTGGCCTGTCCTAGTTGCAGGACTTCTTTTGAACCTGTCACCGTGGCCAGGGGAGGGAATGCTTTGACTGGATTAGTTTTAGTCAAGTGTTCTGATCCTTGAACTCTGAATGAGTAGTTGGGGTCTACAGAACTCCACAGCTCCCCAAACTAGAAACAAAACAAAACAAATAGGCTAGATTAGGTTTTAACTCCTAGCTAGGATGCTAATAAATAGTGACAGGGTCCCAAAGTGGAAAAAAGGAAAGGGAAGTCAGAAATGAAATGGTCATGGAATATTCATCCATGACCCAAAGCTACACTAAGAGCTGTTGCCTTCCAGTCTGTCGTCAGTTCCTAACTCCTTGGTGTTAATGTGTTCATAATCCCTCTCTGAAAGAGTTCTTAAAGACTGAGGAGATGGAGCAGAGGAAAGTCCCTGTAGAGAGATGGGAATCTAGGACCTCCCCCCAAATCCCACTCTTGCCCAAGATATTCTCCATAACAAACACTAATGAATTGTATAATCTTCTACTTTTAAGATGCTTCCATTATTAAACATTCCACTTTGCTTGGTTTATCGCATAAAACAAATGTAGAAATAAATGAGTAAAGATTTTACATTAAAGACATTAGGAGTGTTGTCACCAGACTTTGAAAACTGACTGAAATTATGTAGTTTTTGGCGATCAGTGAGAGGTGGTGGTTGCCTTTACCCAACCCACCTACATTGACCAGTGGGGCATATTTAAAGGCAGAAAAATGGTCTCCCAATAAGGAAATAAAGATAGTATGAATGCCCCATGCTGTCTTCAGCATCCTGTGAGAGAAGGGGAGAGGAATAGGAAAGGAGGGTAAGAAGAAAGTCCCCATGAAAAAATGTTCATCATCACTAGCCATCAGGGAGATTCAAATCAAAACCACATTGAGATACCACCTTACACCAGTTAGAATGGCCAAAATTAGCAAGACAGGAAACAACGTGTGTTGGAGAGGATGTGGAGAAAGGGGAACCCTCTTACACTGTTGGTGGGAATGCAAGTTGGTGCAGCCACTTTGGAGAACAGTGTGGAGATTCCTCAAGAAATTAAAAATAAAGCTTCCCTATGATCCTGCAATTACACTACTGGGTATTTACCCCAAAGATACAAATGTAGTGAAAAGAAGGGCCATCTGTACCCTAATGTTCATAGCAGCAATGGCCACGGTCGCCAAACTATGGAAAGAACCAAGATGCCCTTCAACAGATGAATAGATAAGGAAGATGTGGTCCATATACACTATGGAGTATGATGCCTCCATCAGAAAGGATGAATACCCAACTTTTGTATCAACATGGACTGGACTGGAAGAGATTATGCTGAGTGAAATAAGTCCAGCAGAGAGAGTCAATTATCATATGGTTTCACTTATTTGTGGAGCATAACAAATAACATGGAGGACATGGGGAGATGGAGAGGAGAAGGGAGTTGGGGGAAATTGGACAGGGAGATGAACCATGAGAGACTATGGACTCTGAAAAACAATCTGAGCGTTTTGAAGGGGCGGGGGGTGGGAGGTTGGGTGAGCCTGGTTGTGGGTATCATGGAGGGCATGTATTGCATGGAGCACTGGGTGTGGCGCATTAACAATGAATTCTGTTATACTGAAAAGAAATTAAAAATAAATAAATAAATAAATAAAAATAAAATAAAATTGATAAAATAATTAAAAAAAAAAAAAAAGGAGGAAAGTTCCCCGAGCTCTGGAGTATTGATTCACTGGGGCTTTGAGATTTTTTTTCTGTCATCAGTTTTGTGTTTGCATCCTAATTTCCTGTAAATTAGGAGGAAAAAAGGGCATGTGGAGGATCTTGATCCAATTCTACGTTTACACTGGTTAACCATGGGGTTTTAGACTGTCTTTTTATTTTTCTGAGCTTATGAGCACAGAAGTGGCCCTGTTGTGATCACATGGATGTTCTGATAACAAGAAAAAAATTCACTTTCAGGGAAGTCAGCATGTATGAAGATTTGGTTGATTGGAGATAGTCATAAGAGCAGGTAACCCAATGGTGGAATATTTCATGATTTTTGTTCATATACATAGGAAAATTCTGATTCTGAAGCTACTTTGCGTACTCTAGCCCATTTCTGAGCATGAATCAAAATATTCAGATTCTTGGGCTCTATATTTCTACTAAATTAGCACATCTGGAGATCTGTATCTTTAAATGATCTTTAGAGGATTCTGAACAACCAGATTTGATCTAACTGAGTGGTAGAACTCGCACTTGGCATGGCAGTCAGAAACCCCAGATTCTACCCTTAGCTCTGCCATTTATTACATAAAATTTGAAAATTTCAAGTAATTTGGACCCTACTTTCTTCATCTGTAAAACAAAGAACTAAGATAAGATTATTTCTAAGTTTCTTTCAGTAATAATGTTTATGAATTTATGAATGATCCTTTTGGTTATTTCAAAGCAAGTTGTGAATTGAAGAGTGAATTGGAGGCATTGATAATAATAGGTTCTGAGTTAAGAATCTGCTCCCAGGGCCACAAACTAGAGTTTCTCTATCCATATACATCAGCTGAGGCCCCGTGACCACAGCCCAGCAGTTCTCTTGTCAGAGGCTGCCTGGCAACATTAGTGTTTCTGAGCCAGTATAAAGAAGGACCATATAAATGGTCACAGGTCAGAGACTTCCCACCTCTGACCTGTGCTCAGGGAATTTTCACGGGAAACTCCCATGCCTACAAATTAGGTTAACGTGTGAAAACCCCACTGCGTTAATGGGGGACAGTCAGTAGAACGGAATGCCAGCAGAGATGAGCCAAACTGATTGACTAGCGTATATGGGGCATAAATTCTGCCCCAAATATAGGCATCTAGTTTCCTTCTCCTCCCTTCTCTGCTTTATCTTACCATGGCAAAAACTGTTTAGATAAGATACATTTCCCAGAGCTTATTAACCAGTTGCAGTTAATGGCTCTGAGGCAGTTGGTTACTTTTATCCTTAAGAAATCCTAGTCCTTAGGAAATGATCTTCGACTCTGACCATCATGCTCATCATCTTGTTTGGGTCCATTTATACGGGGTGATTGAATTAGAAGGGTAAGGGGGATGGAAGAATGTGTAAGCTGGGGCTCTTGCCCTTGTCTGCACTATTGAGTCATCACCATAATGTGCCAAATTACTCAAATAAGTCTGGTCATGTTCACATTCAGCAGTAAGGAGGATACTCTGTATGACTTGCATGAGGACGTGAAATGCCAGCGGGATCCATATAATCAACATCCTGGCTTGTGCCAAGAAGGGTGGGTGGAGTCGTGTGCCACATGCAAGGGATTCCTAAATGTTTACTCTAATTTGCTGCCTGGTTATATTTGACTTCTGTGGGTTGGCACAGCAACCATTCTATTTAATTCTGGCTCTTCTAATTGTAGGAGGAACAGTCAGGGGCTTTTAAACTAATGTTTAAAAAAACAGTTGTTTGGGGTCATTGTTCCTTCTCCTTTAGGGTAATTGTTGAACATAGTGTTGTGGTTAATAACATAGGTTCCAGAGAAAGATGGGTTTGGATTTCAGTTCTGGGTCATACTCCTAAGCTGTGCCTGACTTTCCATGCCTCTGCTTCCTTCATTTCCATAAAAGGGATAATTAACATCACCTGCTTCACAAACTTGTAGGGAAGATTAAATAAATTAATATGTGTTGAGTACTTAGCATGATGCCTGGACCATAGCAAGCACTCAGTATATGTGATTGGATTATAAGCACCATAATTCACTATTTTGAGTTATGTATGTGAGGCCCTTTTTAGATGGCCTAGTTTTCAAACACTTTAATGTAGACATGACCTCCTTGACCCGACAGTCAACAGAACCAAGACTTCTGAAGTCCTTTCTATGCTATTAACCAAGGAAGCCATTTGACCTTGAGAGTTAATTTCTGGCCCTGACCAGAGGTTTTATTGAAAAGTCTCATGGCAGAATAGTTCTAACTATATGCTGCTACATGCCTGAACTAAAGACCTAAAGAAATGATTTTACTGCTGTACTGTAGAAAACCCTGCTCAGTGCTCTCTCTGCTCGGCTGGTGTCTGTCAAACTCTACTGTGGACACAGATCATCTGGGGATCTTATTAAAATAGAGATTCTGATACCGCAAGTCTGGGTGGAGTTTGAGGGTTTTTATTTCCAACAAACTACCCTCGGGGGGATGCAAACTTTGTTCCAGGGACCACACTTGGAATAATGAGATTTTGGCTGCTAGGCTGGATCTAATGCATCCTTACCACATTGTCCTGGGGGAGGCCAGAGGTACTGGTGGACTGGCACTAGACCAATGCCCATTTTATCAGTAATTTTATGTGTATGTGAGGACTAGAAATAGGAAATGTGAAGTCAAGGACAGTGATTCTCAACCCCAGCTACATATCAATACCACTTGGTGAGCTTTAAAAAAGTACTCCAGAATCCACACTAACCTAACTGAATAAAAAAGTCTAAGGGGGATAGTTGAAGCATTGAAAGAGAATCCCAGATGATTATGAAGTAATATCATTTACTCATCCCTGCAGCTGGAGATGAGTACCACTGCTCTAAGACAGTGGTTTCCTGATGTTAGCATGCCTCAGACTCATAGGAGAGTCTGCTAAAATAGTGTTGGGCCCTACCCCCCAAATTTCTGATTTGGTAGATCTTCAGGGGGTGGTAAGAATTTGCAGCTCTAAGTATCCAAGTGAAACTGACACTGTTGGTCATATTTTGTGGGCCATATTTTGGGAACCTCTGCTCTAGTATATAGGAAGTATTTCACTCATTCATCCAGCAAATATTTACAGAGCCTTTATTATGTAATATACAGCTTTCTAGATGCTGGGAACATAACAGTGAATAAGAGGGTAGCTTAGAAAGGGAGTGCACAGTTAGCAAGCAGTGCTGGTCACATTCAGAAATCCATAGGGGAGGCACTGATCTCAGCAGGTGGTGTCCAGGTGGACAACTTAATAATGAGTCAGCATTAACCACAGGGTAAGTCCATGTTGGGGGAAAGGGGGCAGGACAGGAAAGACTATAACAAGTGGCAGACTCTCTGTGTGTGTGTGTGTGTGTGTGTGTGTGTGTGTGTTTTGAAGGCAGGTCAGAGTGCATCTGAGCTTACCAGTGGAGAATCGGGTACTAGGAAGGGTGGGAAGTGTTTGAGAGACAAGGCTGGGAAGATAAACAGAAGCCAGATCATAAAGAACTTTGTGTGCCATTCAAACTTTATTTCAGGGTCAGCAGGGTGCCAATGAAGGGTTTTAAATAGGAGAGTGACACAATCAGCATTGCTTCTTGAAAATATCATTCTGGCCTCACAGTGGAGGATGGAATGTAATCAAAGTAAGGAGACTGGTTAGGTGGAAGAAAGGCAAGGCCATTATTATTTTAAGATGTTTACTTGCACATTGTCTTAGTGGCCTTTTTCCTAGACAACTAGATGTCACTCTGGTCCTCTCAGTGTATAAAGTCTGGAATGGGCAGAGAAGAGTAAAAGGTAAAGAATGGAACCTCTGTAAGGGTAGGGGAAAGGGGTGGGAGTAGAACATCTACATGAGGCATTTGTGCTTAGGCCAGAGAAGAAGTGAATAGAAAAGAGAAAATTTATTTCCAATTCAGTGTTTACCTGGAACTTACTTTGAGGAATTACTACCCACTTCAACAAAAATTTATCAATAAACTCAGTCCAGTTCTGTATGATTCTCAAGATGTTTTGAGCTTGAAAACAGTGGTTGTGATGGATGTGTATTATAGTTACTTAGAAATGCAGCCAAGTGAACATGGAAGGTGTCACTGGGTAGGTGGGCCACCACAATGCCTGTCTCACCCCATGGTCAGAACTTGTGTTCTTTCTGAGACTTTCCAAATATAATGAAGGGACATGGTGCTTGAAGGGGTAATGGAGATCAACTTGTCTTCTTTCCTTGTTCCACAAAGAAACAAGAGTAGTGTATACTTTTCCCTAAGTGTGGAAAACTGCAGTGGCCCTTGGTCTTCTGACGTTTCTATGGATTCACAAACTCTTGAAGCACCATATTATTTTGAAATTAGAAATTTCTGAACAGATGGAGGATTCAGAGCTCTTATAGCTAAATGCTAAGGAAATATTTATTGATGTCAGTATACTTTAAATTACGATTTTCTCTCTCCTAAAATATGTCCTAGCCATCAAATTAGCCACTGAAGGAAATCCTTCAGCATTTTTAATGCTTCCTCTACTCGTGGTAGCAATGGACTTACACACAGGATTTGAAGCTGCTCTGGAGATAAAGATATTCTACTTTTCTCCCACAGTTGGAAGGACAGGTGCATTTACTGGCTTCTTTAATTTACTATTTAATTTGTGTACATAATGGTCTATCCGTTAGCTTACTTAGGACTCAGAGCAGTGCTGTGGGATCGGTTTTCATCATTCCAATTTTGCATAAAAGAAAATGAATCTTGTAGCAGGGAAGTTTGATGTCCACAATGTCATGGCTGTTATGCCAGAGCACTGGGTTCAGGTCGGCCTGATAGCAAACCTTCTCAGAGGGTTTACTTCCAGGTAGGGAGGTCACTTGACTTGAAGAAAACTAGAATTAAATTCAGCCATCACCCTAGGCCCTTCAGTGGAGAGAGAAGCGAAACCTGGGCTATGTGAGGAGCAACAACTTGCCACAAGTTTGGATCTGTTAAGGCAGGACTTGTTGTGCTTTGAATCGCAACCTTGATCTTCATTTTAGTCATATGGAATGATCCCTTAAAAGGTTACAACCCAGTAGGGATGTCCCCTTAAATGGACCTATAATGCCTCCTGAGCTTTAAAGTCACCCTGGAGCGGAGCTTAGCCAAAAGAAAATAATCACAGTTCCTCTTTAAGCTTTACTTTGCTTACAACTAGTAGGAAAGTTCTCTTCCACCATCTGTCTTCTCACCTTGGAGACACACACCTTTCTTGCCAGATTCTTCCCTCTCGTTGGGACTATGGGGATTAAAGCTATAGTGTGTTGTTCATCACAATGCTGAGTGGTAGGTGTTTGAATAAGCACACACTTAATGGTTTCATATGTGTTCGTTCACACTGCATTGGACCCAAAGTCACTGGGCGAGCTGCTAAGATGCATCATTGGATAACCTTTGAAGCCAAAGTTCACATGAGTGGAAGCGCAGCTATCTTGACTTCAGTCAGATTCCCAAAGCATTTTTTTTTAGCTCCTTGCTACTCAAAATATGGCCCAAGGACCAGAAGCATTAGTATTACTTGGGAGTTTATTAGAAATACAGGAAGCACAGACTCTTAGACTCCAGTATATAGTCAGAATATGCATTTCGCAAGGTCCCCACATAATTTAGGCACACAGAAATGGAGAGGTCTAGAGAAGTTTTAGGGAAGAGGGTCTCCCATCCTCTCCAGGATACACAGGCAGCAGAAAGAGCCTTGGCCAGAACCTCTGAAAATGCAGTTCCTTTCAGAGCTTGTTTCCTGTTTGATAACTCACCAAATCTTTATAACTGGAATGTGAAGTGAGGGTTCAGCCAAGGAACTGGGTGAGAGTTAATGGATCAATCTGTTCTCCCCAATCAGTGCTTTTACCGCTGACTTCTGGAATGTGTTTGATGAAAAGAGAGCGACTTCTTCAGACAGAAGATACTGATGTGGCCTGCTGAGGTTAGGACCTGCAGGAACAATACACCAATGTTATCAGGACTTTGCTTGCCTCCAACTCCATTCCAAAACTGACAACAGGAGAGAAAGCATTTTTTAAAGCCCTTGCTGTCAGTTGTCCATATTATAAATAGCCATATGCTCTGCTTATCCCTTGGGGGGGATGTAGACATCATTGTTCTGTTCTTGTTTGGATTAAGAGTTTCTTTTCAGTAGCGTTTTAGAAGTGGATCTGAAAAATGGAACTAGTAGCAAAGTAACATTGCTTCCATTTGTCTTTCCAAAGCTTGGATATGTTGAATGTCAAAATCGGAGACAGACATTCCTACTTTTTTTTTTCTATCACCAGGTTTGATTGCCCTTTACTAGTGGATAATTAACAAAAAAGCTACTGCCCTGTGTTCAGCCCCAGAATTTCAATAAAATAAGTGAGTAAATAGATAATAAAAGTAAGGAAGTCAAAAGAATCCTTAATCACCAATATCTTCATCAGTCCAAGCTCCAGGTTCGTCTGGTGACCTCTAACACCAGCTGATTTTCCAAAATAAGCATTTTTCATCTTTCTCATTATAGCTAAGCAAGGTTATTAATACAAACCAATTAACCTGAGTCAAGGTTTCAGAAGGTGGCTATAAGGGTTAAGACTGACCAATGATTTGTATGTATCTTATAGTAAAATAAGATTTGCTGGTTCCATCTGAAAGGGGCAAGTTTTAGAGAAAAGAAGGTCTGGCATCTGTAGTGGCAGATGCAAGCATGAAGTTTGGTTATTAAGAGGCATCCATGACCCATTCACAAAATAGGATTTACCTTCCAGGTTGTATATCTGGAAGTGAAAAAGTATTTGGGTCCATTGACCTGTCTCTACCAGATTCCCTTCTTTTGTTAGTTTGGCAAGCATTTCAAGGCAACTGGAATCAGTTAGCTAGCAAACCCACTTGAGGATTATAGAGATAACTTTTACTTCATTAGCCCTAATGACACCAAGCCGGTCAGCAGCTAAGGTCAGTGAATTTGTCCACCTGGCTTGGAAGGGTGAGCCGATCAGAATTAACCAGAACTGAAGGATAAATGACTGTCCTGAAGCCATGGGCCATCTAGTGTGAAATTGGCATGTTAGGCCCGAAAGCAAAACCACCTGAAAGAGTCTAGCTCACTCAGGGACCCTGTTGGCTTTAAGAAGGAATTTCAAACTTTCCCACTAGCTAAACCTATTAATGTCAAGAGCTTTATTAGATTAACTGGCCTCTGGTAGAATTTTCAAGGCTCAGGTTCCACAGCCCTCACTGTCGACAAAAGTTTCCGTTGTTAAATGGTCTCTTTCTGTGTTTCCTCAACGGTAAAGGTAAATGTGGTTCTCAGAAGGGTGAGGTTGCTGCGAAGGGATCGACAGATAGTTAGACCCTGGTGTTGGGTCTTCCTTCCATCGCAGGACTCTTTCTGAGCACAGTTGGGAAGCACAGACATGCCTTTATGCAAAAAAAAAAAAAAAGAAAAAAAGAAAAAAAAAGAAAAAAAAAAGAGTTCTCCTAGAAGCACACCTGATCACACTCAACCTGAATTCAAAGAGCCCTGCACCATGTCAAAGGAAAATGTTCTAGCATAAATCTCCAGGAAAGGAAAAGGTCAAAGTCACTCCTGGTAATTAGCCTGCTGAAATACAGTGGTTCTGCTTTTTGTTTAACCTTTTAAGAAAAGGGCTACACTCCCGCAGGTCTCAACAAGCAGTTTTTTATTAGGCACATCCTCAACACTCCTGCCCCTCTTCTTAACCCCTTCCCGACCTGCAGCCCTGGTAGAATGAATGCGTTTTTATTTTGTTGCTTAAATTCCTTAACTTTGGGTGGATGAGTGTTCCCTTCCTGGTATACTCTATGCAGTCCTAACTACTTTAAGTTACTTTAATAGAGGCCATAAAGGAAAGCCATCATTTTCAACATCCAGAAAAACCTTCAGGCCAGTGTCAGCAGTTAAAAAAAAAAGAAGTCTTGGCCACACAGGTTAGCAGTATGTATGTTAATGTTGGTTGTTGTGTGCAACTGCTCCGTCCAATACAATACAATAACAATTGGTATGTGAGCGCTGGAGGGCTAGTCTGAACTCAGATACACTGTACAAAATGTACACTGGATTTTGAAGATTTAGTATGTAGAAAAGGATGTAAAGTCTCTCATTAGTCATTTTTATGTTTAGTACATGTTGAAGTAATACTATTTTAGATACATTGGGTTAAATAAAAGGTATGATTACATTTGATTTTACTAGTTCTTTTTTTGCTTTTTATAAAGTGGCTATTAGAGAATTTAAAAATTACAAAGGTGGTTTGCATTGTATTTCTGTTGGATGTAATGCTGGTCTAGCAGATCAAGTTTTCTATGTACAAGTAGAAAAAAAGGAGCAATGTGATAAGTTTGGTTTGTGTATCACATGATTTGGCACACAATTTTGCCCTACCTTGTATTAGTTTTGTTGTTTTCCTTTAAAAATTAAAAAAAAATTTTTTTCTTGATTGGTCTTCCAATTTATATTAGGACCTTTCAGAAGACAGATAACCTGTTTTAAACTTACTCTGTTATCCGTATTATATGTAGCACAGTCCTGGGCACATGGTAGGGCTTTAAGCATTGCTTGTGAGTGGAGTCAATTCAATGGTAGGAAATTGTTTGGATGGACAGATTTCTTTTGGGGCAGGTCTAAGGGTCACAATGCAGTTTTGGTATCATCACTAGATTTTCTGGCCGGGTATGTCTAGCCATCCTTGAGACCACTTCTGGCCAATGAGTTGTGAATAAAAGTGACATGTATCCATCCCAAGCTGAGTACTTCATTTTTAGAGTAATCTTTTATTCTCCACTATAGTGATTAGAGACTGTTCCTATTAGCTTGAGTCCCCGGCTGACCTGCAGTAGACGTGGGACCTGCACAGCAAATAACCCCTTATTGTTTTCAGCCATTGAGGCTTGGGATTCTTTGTCATGGCCGTACATCACTGTGCTGCTTTGCCCTTGATCTGACGTGAATGCTTGCCCCTGCTGACTGCTAGAGCATGGCTGTTTGACTCTAGGTTGGTTTTCAGGCCATTGCTCAAGGTTTGTATACCTTCTGTTTCACTAATGTTTATTCTTGATAGCCAAAAAGAAAGAGTCTCAGTGTTATATATTGATGTCTTGAGTCAATGGTGATTTTAGTTTTAATGTCTGGAGTCAGAGTATCTGCTATTAAAACATTTGTTGAATCTTTAATAATAGTAATAAGTTAAGAATGCCAATCCAACTCTCCAGGTAGCTTCCCCTTTGAGCAAAGGTGGCAACTGAAGATGAAGCAACACATTTGAAAGGACATTGTGTAATTCTCCTTGGCTGGTGCCGATTGATGTTTGTTGGATCATTTGGTTCTCTTTAGCCATTGTTTCTGAGAACTAATTGTGCCTCCTTCCTGACCACACTAAACTGATTTGACAGGGATGTAGCAACACCACAGGGGAGTCTTGGGTGAAGGGGTATGACTGAAGGATTCTTGAGGAGGGAAGAAGTAGAGGAGGAAGATGATCATCCCAGTGAGGTGTCCCCAGGCAAAAAGTGAAAAACTTTTAAGCTAATCGCATCACTTGGCAGGACAAGACAAGTCCTGAACTTTGAGATGACAGCTCTTACTTACAGAGAAACTCCAGCCTGTAGTTCTCAAACATGTCCCTGTTATTGTCTTACTTCTAAATAAAATAGTTATTGTCTCTAAGTATTTCAATTCCTGTGTGTCATCTCAACTTGTTGAAGAGTTTCCATCCAGGGCACTAATTAATAAAGCAGAGATGAATGAATCATTTTACTCTAAACTGGATGGGTCAGTGTGGCTAATGGGCTGTATGTTTAGCCCTAGGAGGTCCTGGGATTCTTCACATTGGAGGCATCACCTGAAACCTTTTGTCCTAGAGACTCAATGAATGGTCACTGTGTCACCAAACAGAAGTGCGAACCCTTCTTTGGACCTACACACACACCTAGCATGACAGTATATTAAGGGATGAATTTCAGACCCTGTAGGTCTTTTCCTGGCTGAAACATTGGAGAGAGGAAAAGAGAGAATATGGAAATCTTTGGTTATTCTGAGAACAGAGTCTCCTTCAGGCCAATTATTAAGTAATCCAAGAATTATTTGCTCCTCTTCCTAGTCAGTGTCCTAATTGTCTTAGGTTGGCTTTCCTAGAAGCAGGGTTCAAGGTAGGTTCAGGTACATACAATTTACTGAGGGAGTGCTCTAAAAAGAAAGAAAAGTAAGGGAAGCCAGATGGTGCAGTGATAAGAAATAAGCAAAGAAGTGATCTAGCTATAATCTGGCTTCAGCCTGATTCATGGGGAGCACAGGATTATGAATTATACCACAGAAATGTGGTATAACAGAAAAATTAATTCCACATTAATGTAAAGAATGTAATGTAAGGTCTCACCTTAATGTATATTGCTGTCTCAATTAATCATTAGCTCTGGGCTGCCCCAGAAGGGATCATAATCTCCTGGGCATGGTGGCCCCCCTGTGGTTCATGGCAAATTTCTAGAGAAGGTGGAGTGAAGGGCAGAGGCTGAGCCATTAGCATCCAACACTTAGAGTAGCTGGGAGATAGTGCTCTGGTGAGAGAGTATGAGAGTATTATGGGAGAGAGTATTATGGGCGGCCTGCCCAGCAGAAGGGCAGGCCACCCGTAACACTCACTGTCCTGGCTCCAGATATTCCTCTAGTCATGCTTCTAGGTGTTCAGGCCACTATTTCCCATGCCACTGCGTCTTGGGCTCTCTAATTTCACAGTTCACTAATCTAAAACTAAGGCTCCAGCTGCTTTGCCTCAAAAATAAGAGGGTAGACTCACTGTTCTCTGAAGCTTCCAACTTGGTGAATCTACTGTATTCTCTTAGTACGCCAAAGGCTAGCTAAAAGCTTATCCTTTTCTGATAACGAGTGGCCGTTTGTAGAGAGAATGTCATCCAAATGAACAATTCTCAAGGTGGGGATTTCAGGGCATCTGACCAGATAGGTCAAAGAGAGCTGGGTACGGAACGTGGTCAGTGCTGCTCAGATACCTCCTGTGAATTGCCACCTTTGGTGGTTTGCTCGAGGGCTGGTCTCATCAGGCACCTGCACACTGTCTGCTTTCTTCCTGGTGGTGCTGCAGTGAGCCTAAAAATTACAGAAGCCTAGTACTGTTGGGGGAAGCGGTGGTAAAGGGAAAGGATGTCTGAGGATGAAGTCAGGAGATGGAGCCAGTTCTGTTCTGCTATCCTTGACATGTGGAGTAGCAAGAAGTATATCTGCTTCTGTCAGTCTCCATCAACCCCCTCTGGTAACTCTCCTCTGCTTCCTTGGATCTGTTACTTCTGTCTTTCCATGTCTTCCTTCTGCTTCCTTTTTCTTCAGAAGAAGGCAGTACCACAGTGATTGAAAGCCACTGTGTCCTCCTCTCTCTGGACAGTAATTGGACTATCTGTATACTCAGTGCCTGCCAAGTGCAGATATCCTTGGAATAAACTGTGTGTAGTCCGTGACTAACCGGCTTAGAGAGGAAGGATCCAGCACCGTTCTTCATCAGGATAAACTACTACGGTGACAGGGGGCTGGGTCTGGAACCAAACAGCAGGATCTGAATCTAGGTCCTGCCATTCATTAGTCGTGTGGTCATGAGCAAGTTGCTTAACATCTGTGCATCTTCAGTTTCCTGGAAGTTTCCCTGAGACTTGAACCTTCAGATGTAATGGATACCTATTGTCCAAAACAAAAATGATATTATAACCAACACTAAGGTAAATCCTAGTGAAGTTATTAAGACACAAATGTAAGGAAGGATTTTCACGAGTATCTAGACAGAAAAAGCCATCACTAATTGGAGAGATGTCAGAGATTATCCGGAGAAATCTATCAGAAAATACTCAATGCCAGAAGATGCAATAGAACAAAGTCCACAGAATTTTGAGGAAAAAAAAAATTTGAGCTGGGAATTATAGGTTCAGCCAAGTTGTCCTTCAAGGATAAGGTCAACACGTGAACATTTTTCAAATATATGACATTTTTCAAAAATACAACAATTCATATACTAGACTACCCAAGAGCCCCTCTTGGGAAAAAAGAGCCAAAAAACCTACTGAATTATTTAGTCTTGTCAGTAAGTCAAAGAAAATATTTAAAAATCAGAAATGAGGGTGCCTGGGTCACTCAGTTGGTTAAAGCCTCTGCCTTTGGCTCAGGTCATGATCCCAGGGTTCGGGGATCGAGCCCCTCGTCAGGCTCTCTGCTCAGCAGGGAGCCTGCTTCCCTTCCTCTCTCTCTGCCTGCCTCTCTGCCTACCTGAGATCTCTCTCTGTCAAATAAATAAATAAATGAATGAATAAATAAAATCTCTTAAAAAAATCCGAAATGAAGCAACCATGATAAAGATTGGTGATGGGCATCAGTGCTATTAACATGTAGAAATAAGAAGGTACAACTATGGGAATTGCTGTCAAGAACAAGATATAACTGTCTTAAAACTCCAATATAATAGAGAATATATTTAGTAAAATTAGGAATGCTATTTTCCACGTTTTTCACAAAAAAGAGTCAATAGATACTATCCAGCACAATGTTTCACATTGTTTCTTTTAGAGAGAGAATTTAGGAAACATTTCATTTCTGTGAAGAAGCATACTTTTCTGAAGTTGAATGATTCTTTGGCTTTCTTTTTCTTCATTTTTATTTATTTATTTTAATTAGAGTAGAGGAGGGGCAGAGGGAGAGGCAGAAAGGGAATCTTAAGCAGGCTCCACGCCCAGCACAGAGCCTGACACAGAGCTTGATTTCACAACCCTGGGATCATAACCTGAGCTGAAATCAAGAGTCAGATGTTTAACAAACTGAGCTATCCAGGTACCCCGTTTTCTTCATTTTTAAATTCAAGGAAAATTTAAAGCTTTTGTTTCAAAATGCTTTCGTAACATAATCCCATTTTCCTATCTGTATATTTATAAATTGATTTATCAATCTGTTGACGTGCCTTCCTTCCTCCTTCCTTCCTTCCTTCCTTCCTTCCCTCTCTCTTCCCCCATCACTCCTTCTGCCTGTATATATTACACAGAAAGATGTATTACACAGAAAGATATCTATGGTGAAGATCTTAAAATGTTAGTAACCATTATTTCTGGATGAAATGATTTTAAACAATTTGAAATTTTATTATCTTTTTAAAAATTTTTGAGTGATTTACTATAGATGTATATCTTTTTATTTTTTTGCTTTTAAACAGCAGGAATTTATATCTCACACTTTTAGAGGGATCTGTATCATTTTTAGAGTTAACTTTCAAATAGAAGGATGGAAAAAATGTGTGTTCTAATAATGTTAAGTTAATATGAGCTCACTATAGCCTCATATGTAAAACAATGGATATAAAGATATATAAATGACTAGATATTTTCTAGAAGGGACTCACAATTAATGGATAGCAGTAGTTGTGTAAGAAGAGGGGACAGCAGTGATACTGTAATGAGAAGGGGACTTTTTATTTTGTCCCAAACTTTCTGTGACATATTTATATTATAATAACGATAGAAGAGAAATGCTAAAACAATAAAACAAAACTGCTAAAGGCTGTCTTTGGACTGGCATAAGAAGACTATTGAGAAGTCCGTGAGTTTATGTCCTTGCATAGTCCTCAAATCTTCAGTCAGTAGATTCTGCCTTTCCCTGCTCCACAGGATAACAAGAAGGCCAGTGGTCAAGCAATAGCACTGTGCTTAGGCCATTTCCTTTCTTTGTCTGCCTTACAAAATCTTTTTAGTTTCAAAATCAAGTTCTTGTTTATAGTTACTCTTTATACAGGGCATAGCTTTGCCTCTCATCTCTTAAAATATTTGGGTCAGTAGCGTGTAAGAAAAGCCCAAGACTAAAGCAAGTTTAGAAACAGAGACCTAGGGACACCTGGGTGGCTCAGTTGGTTGGGCAGCTGCCTTCGGCTCAGGTCATGATCCCAGCGTCCTGGGATCGAGTCCCACATCGGGCTCTTTGCTTGGCAGGGAGCCTGCTTCTCCCTCTGCCTCTGCCTATGCTCGCTCACTCTCTCTCCCACTCTCTCTCTGACAAATAAATAAATAAAAATTAAAAAAAAAAAAAAAGAAAGAAAGAAACAGAGACCTAACAGAACAAGTTCAGTGATAAATATCAGTGGCTTGCAGGGAGCTCCCTGGGGAGCAGGGAGTGCCATGATGGACCAGAGGCACATAAATGTTGAGAGAGGGCAATCCCACTCAGCTCTGACCATTTGTTGCCATGTTACAATGTGGCATAGTGTGGCAAGAGTCTCTGGAAAAACTAGAAATAGAGATTTCTAAGTGGAATTTCCCAATTTTAAGATGTTATTCAACGAATTCAGATTTTAAAAAAGGTGCTGTGAAGACCACTCAGCACATCCATGCAGGCTGGATTTGGACTGTGGGCTGCCATAGTTTGACTTCGGCTGTAGCTTATGAAAGGATGCACTTGAGCTCCAGTGGGGATTGGTGCAGTCACACCAGCTCATCATAGGTAGGTATGCCTCCTGACTGGGTAGGTGTTAAATTATGGGCCCTAGAGAAGGATGTTTCCCTCTTCCTCCTCATAGCACATTGGCAGCCTTTCCTTTCGGAAGTGGAGGACAAACCAGTGTCCACAGAGGAGGTGACATGTGTTGTCACCTGTGGATCAAGATCACAGATTTTCTCAGGCTCCTTGGGTGGAAGCAGCACTGAGCTTCAGTTGCAGGAAACAACCCTCAACAAAAGAAACTCAGTCTGTTCTTCCTTTCTGGGGATCTGACATGTCCCGAGGGCATATGTGGCCCTCTGGGCTGAATTTGGCTTTGAAATCTGGGCTTTCCAAATCAAAGCAGAAAAGGAATGATGAAGTAGGGTGAGAGGTGAGATGGAAGACGAATGACCCCTTTGGGCTACACAGAATAAAGAAGCCCAAGTCTGCTGGAGGACAAGCAAAGGTACTAACATCAGGCACTGGCTCAAAGGCAGTGATCAGAGACTGTGGAGCGCGAATCAAGGAAGAGCAAACCTGTCTCCTGAATATCCTTGGTTTTGCTACTTCATAGCTCCATTTTTTTTTTCCGCCTTAGGATACTATTAAGAATTGACTAGAACTAGGGCTATTGCTTCTTTCCTTTCTTTTCCCAATGCCCCCACTTTGCTTCCAGCTAGGCCAGCCCTACACTGGGAATGGACTTTTCACCCTTTCCTTTTTAGTGTTCCTTCCAGAGAGATAAGACCTCTTGCCAAGAAAACGTGGGTGGCATAGTTTTGTGTATTAGTTGGCACTTTAACTTCTATTGGCCCGTGTGTACCCCCTAAGGTGTAGCTTCTGTAGCTGCTCTGATTTATTGCATTCACTTTCATAAAAATGGACATGGCAAGCAAGGGGTCAGCACACAGGGCAACATGCATTTTGCCAAGATCTTAGAATCCTATTACAAGATAAGGCCCAGGATGCCTCCTGCTTTAAGGATGTTCTGTAAAATGGCACAACATGCTAACAGCAACTTGATTAATAATCCCGTCTGTTTCACTCCTTGAATTTATTTCCAGGGAAAATGTGCCTTTGATCACGAGGTGCTGACGAGGCTATAACCTGGCCCGAGGTGTTTCCCTGGAGTGAAATACGCAGCACTTCTCAGCTCCCAATTCCATTTAATTTATTGTTTGTTTTTGCTCAAGAAGAGGCTGTTTTTACAGCTGAGCAGATTTGGAAGCCAGTTTGGGGTGTTTCATTTCCTTACATAAAGCGTTATAATGCAGGGGATGGTAACCAGCTGTTCCTACCTTCCCTAAACACGGAGCAAACAGGAATGGGCTTCTATTGCAGCAAAAGAGATTTAGGTTAGTTGTAAGAAGGAACTTCCTGAGAGAGTACAAAGGGATGCTAGGACTCTTCCCTGGCAGCTCTTAAAGGGTTTCTGTCTGAGATGGATTATATGAGACTGAGATGACTAGCGTTAGACTCTGCTAAACAGCTTGGCTCTGTTCTTTCCAGTATCATATCTCTGTAAATGATAACTGTGAGCTGGGGCTGTGCTTTTGTGGATAATTGAATGATTGGGAGTAAGAATATTTTGGGAGTTTCTTATGAGTCTTGGAAGAGATGTTGTTCCTTTACATGTGATTTCCAAGTAAATGTCGTAAGAGTGATAGGCTTGCACGGGCTCCCAAGAGAGTCAACTGTTGAATGTTTAGGAATTTAGGAATTTTTTTTAGGGGGTGGGAGGTTGGCAAGTCATTTGTTAAACATAGCTTTTATTAAAAATTAAATTTTGCAAACTTACAATTAAATTATATTAAAAACAAATAATAAATACATGTAACTCACCACTTCCTGCTTATTTTATCTTTATATATGCTTTTAGGTTATTTACATTTATTATATCGGTGTGGTAGAAGAAGTATATTAGTGGTATGGTACCACGCAGTTCTTCCCTACTTCTGTGACACGGGGTTGGTACTTGGAAATCTGTCGTGGAGGGAGTATTTACACCATGGAAATTGGCAGACTCCATAAATCAGGTTTTTCCAAGAGCTTCACCTACATGGATGAAAGAGAGAGAGGGAGAGAGAAGGGGGGAAGGGAGAGAGAGATAAAAAGGAAGGAAAAAAAAAGAAAAGAATAAAAAAAAAATATCACCTTGGTGACTTTTATACATTCTCAGTATTTTATATTTTCTTAATACTATCTCAGATCTTTTTAGAGGAAAGTGTATGACAAAGCCATTTTTGAAAAAGAAAATGCTCAGAACTTCTTAAGTCCAGAAATGCTTTTTACTTTATCTTGAACTAAATTAACATGAGTACATCTATGACGGTAACATTTACACATCAGACCCTCCTCTGCTTCACCGCTTACCCTCTAAGCTGGTACGGCCCAATAGAAATATAATGTGGGCCACATATGCAATTTTAAATTTTCTAGTAACTAAATAAAAAATAAAGTCAAAAGCAATGGGAGATATTAATTTTAGTAATATTTAACCTGATATTTAATATTTAATTTAGTAATTATTTAACCCGATATTTTAAAAATTACCATTTCAGCATATAATTCATATAAAAATATTAGGCATTTTAACTTTTTTTGGTGAGATGTCTTTGAAATCTAGTGTGTGGTTTATACTTAACAACACATCTCAATCAGACTAACCACATTTTAATACTCAATAGCACGTGTGGCTAGTGGCTCCTACATTGGACAGTTCAAGTCTATATTTTCAGGGATGCAAAGGCAGAGAAGTGGCTGTTGCCAGCGTACATTCTCATGCTTTTAGTGTGCACAGAGAGTGTACAGACGGTTGTCTTGTGTTAGTGTGGGATGAGCCCTGGAGTTCCCACTCTCAATTTGCAGATGCAGGGATGACTGAATTTCAGGGATGTTATTGACTTGTGCTGGTTTACACATGGGTGTGCTCTGTGCTTTCAACTGGATCTCAGATCTCGGGTTCTAAGTTGTGCAGTACTTAAGGACCTGATGCATGAATCTGCATGAATCTGATTCCCAACTGTTACATCCCCAAGATTCTGATCTGCCAAATGAGTGACTTTGGGCCAATTACTCAAACTTTCTGTGCCTCCATTTCCTTATATATGAAATGAGAAAAATAATTGTGTCTTCCTCACCAGGCTGTTCATATGTATATTAATTAAAAATACATTATGGAATACTTAGACTAAAGCTTGGTGCCTAATAAGTATACAGTCCCAGTTTGTTCATATTATGGTAATATTATAAAACTAACATTTTAATGGCTTGAATAAAGAGAATTCAGATGCTGGGAATAAAGGGAATGCTATTGGACAGTTCCGGAAAAGCTACTTTTCTTTATAATTATTTGTGTTATATATTTGTGCAAGAATGTGTAAGTTATGTATTTGATTCTTATTTCTTGACTATTTCAATAATAATTTTGTTTTTTGTTGAAAAGAGAATTATTACCTTCTTCTCAGAAGTGTCATTATTCTTATTATATTTTAATATATCTTTATATATATAATATATATTTTTATATATCTTTATATATTTTTTAAATGAGATTTAATGCTGATATATAATGATGCCAGTTTAATATTTTTTGCAGTTTAAAATTCCAAAACTGGGGCACCTGGGTGGCTCAGTGGGTTAAAGCCTCTGCCTTCGGCTCGGGTCATGATCTCAGGGTCCTGGGATCCAGCCTGGCATCAGGCTCTCTGCTCAGCGGGCAGCCTGCTTTCCCCTCTCTCTCTGTGCCTGCCTCTCTGCCTACTCGTGGTCTCTCTCTCAAATAAATAAGTAAAATCTTGAAAAAAATAAAATAAAATAAAATTCCAAAACATATTGGAAGGAAGCTCCCACCTATTCTTGACATTCCACCTTCTAAGTTCCTTTGAGACACATTTATAAAAACAGAGAATTTCCCCTTTACATTGAAAACTTCACAGGAGAATTTGAAGAGGAAATTGATAGGCAAACCAAACTGTAAATATGTAACTTCCTAACATTTGTTCACTCTCACCAAACGTTTCTAGCTCTTGATAACTGACTAGTATTTCTCAGTAGAATTTTCATGCTGCTTTGTTATATCCACGTGAACTGCTCTTTATTTGATCAACATAAGCTTTGGCGTGCTTTAAGGAGCGACGGTTAAGGCAGCTCTGCTGGAGTTACATTAGAAGTGGGAATGGCGTTTTAATTACATAGAAAGTTGTTGTAACTAATGAGAACAAATGCTACTGTAATAAAAATTGTGGTGAGGTTAATACTTTCAGGTGCTGTTGATATTTTAATATCAATGTAATTTTTCTACTAATGCATATTTCACGTTTGGCCAAGAAATTATGGAAAACATTTAATTCAATTGAAAAAAAAAAAACGTGAATTCCCACAGAACATTCAGCACTGTTTCAGTTGGGGATACTTTTGAAAATGTATATAATGTCTTTCCATTAAGTACCTTTAGATGTCATTGGGTAAGGCTAGCCATGCAAGAGCTGGGTAAAAATATAAAATAATAAGTGATTATGTCCTCAAATGAGTATAGAAAATGAATTCTGTTTGTGCCCGAGGATGGGAAGTAAGAAGATGCCTGAGGTACCATCTATCTCCAAAAGATAAAGGAGTCTTCATTAGCTTTCCATTCCCTTAATATAGAAATGGACACACTCGAAGTTCTAAACATCTCCATGTGTCTCGTTTTGTTTCCCTCAGAAGCAGAGTTTAGACTGCAAATAATGTATGTGGAAGGTGATCCCAGGAAATACTGGTTACGGGAAGAAAGATAATAAAGGGCACATAATCAAGCCAGTCACTGTGGACAGCTAGAAATTAAAACCCTGAGGAATCCTGGAAGACAGTACAGAACATGAACCTCAGAATTATCCTTTGATGGAGATGGGATATTTACCTACCAACATTACTTAGTCATTGATAGAGGGGTGCCTCCGGGGGTGCACTGATTACCTACCAGTTCTGGCCTTCCCTGTACATGGGGAGAACAGGTTTTAGAGGCAAGAGCAGACTTAAGGCAGAGTTACCAGTACTGACAGCTAGAAGTTAGGCTCAGAAATGTTAAATTCCAAGAGTATGGAAGGATGGGGGATGACTAGGAAACTTCTACACGGTGTAATGGAAGAAACTATATCCACACAGACTCACATGTAGATACACATTCAGTAAATTCTTATAGAGAACCTTCCTATGCCTTGTACTATATGTTTGAAAAACATCCAGGCCTTACACTCATAGACGTGTCACTCTAACTGACATACGTGTATTGGATGTTATATACAGTATTCTCAGAAGAACTAAGAGTTCTCAGGAGTTGCCTAAGGAGAAGAATCTCAACTATTTCTCACAGGCATATTTGTCTCCACATTAAGTTTTCTGTTCCCTTAGTTTTTGATGCATAATAAATAACTCCAAACACAGTGACTTCAGGCAACAACTTTTTTAAGCTCATAATTCTGCAGGTCATTAATTTGCTGGGGACTCAGCGAGGAGGTTCTGTTGATCTGGATGAGGTTTGGCTGGTCTTGGTTGGGCTTATTTATGCATCAGTTGCCTTGTTGACTAGGGGTAACTTAGTTCTCCTCCACATGGCTGATCATTCACCAGGAGGCTGGCTGAGTCTTGTTCCCATGGTGGAAGGGGTCCCAAGACAATCTAGAGCCTTAAATGTATAAGTGCCTACATCATGATTGCCACTGTTCCATTGGCCAAACCAAGTTAGGAGGCCAGGCCAGCTTCAGGGCTGAAGAAAGGCCCCAACTCTTGATAGAAGCCTTCCACGAAGTCACATTGCAATAGATGGGGACATAGAGCAGGGAAGAATCTGTAGCTGTTTTTGTAGTCTGCCACAAAGACAACATACATAGTCTTTCACGTAGAGAAAGCATCCTATCAGGGAACTATTTAAACAGAGAACATGGAGTGCCATGAGCACTTGCCCCAGGGAGTTCACCATTGCATTAGCTATTATGGCCTGTATGTCTGGCAGCGTTTCACAGTTCTTCTTTAGAAAATTGTGCTTCCTGACTTCTGGGATTTATACATCCCAAGCATATGCAGGAATAAAATGTGCATCAGCACTGTCTGTTAACAACGGCAGACGGCTTCCAGTGCCTTCCCAGAAGTCATCGCAACTACTACAACAGGATGAGCCTGTAAGATTGCAAATTACCTTTGTCTTGCTTCATTATTAGAGGAAGTGGTATTAACTTATTAGCTGTATATTCATGGAATATGGCTTGGAATAATGCCAGCATAACTACATTTTTTAATTGCTCTGATAATCACCACCCCATCCTGTCACCTTTATGAACAGGAATTCCCCATTCACTGATTTTGTTGTTCTGGATGTGCATAAGAAATTTATATTGGTGAGTAGTAATTTACTGGTCCTAAAAAAGTTTTAACCCCAATAACATGTTTTCTAATGAAAAAGTTTGAATAGTCAGTGTTTTTCTGGATTTTAAGGCCTGATTTAAATAGCCTACATATGCAAAAATGTTGTACAGATTTCAGATTTAAAAAGTAGTAAAAAATCCCAAGTATCTGGACTTCAGATTTTAGACCACATCACCTAAGGCAGCCTCCAAATATTCTACTAAAATATTTCCATCACCAAAAAATCCAAAATCTTCAGCTGACAGACAACTCATCATCACAGTCTTGATTGTATTAAACTGGACTAAACTAAGAGATGAATATTACCCCCCTCAATCCTCAATCAGACCTCCAGACTTTGAACATTCTCTTCTCCTGTTCCCTCCCCCCTCTCCCCCCACACCTTGGTGACAGGTGTTTACAAACACCTTGGAAAAGAGAGCATGGATCCTGGTGGCAGATGAGGCAAGGTGGTGGTGGCCCATCCCAGGGCTTCAGGCTCTTTTCTGATATGCTTCTCCCAATCCATCGCCTAAAATCACTAGGAGGGGCATAAGCTAGGGCCCCTCCCCTGGGTATACACTGTTGATATTCCCCAGGGAAATAGATCACAGAAGAGTTGGCATATGTGTGTATATTTTATATTTATATTGAAATAGAAATATCAAAATATATATGTATGTGTATAGAGAGACTACATATATGAAAAAGAAAAGCAGAAAGGCAAAACTCCCTGAATACTTTATAGCAAATGAAATAGAATTAACATTTTAGAATAAGAATTTAAAATTTAAAATAAGTTAAACTTTATAGCTAAAGTGATATGACAGAGTTTGATAACAAGGAACAGAAAAAATCAATTATAAGGAAAATCAAAGTGTAAATAAGTATAAAAGATAGAAGAGTTGGGGTAAAGCAGTGGCTCCTGAATTGTGATCCCCAGACCAACAGCATCAGCGTCACCCAAAAACATGTTAGAAATGCAAATTCTTTTATCTACTTGAGATATGCTGAATCGGAGACTCTGGGAGTGGGACTCAGGCATCTGTGTATTAAGATACACTCCCAGGTGACTCAGGCATTCAAGTTTGAGAACCACTTCTATAGAGTGCCAAATTGATCAGTGGGTTGAACTACAGAATGTTTAGAGCCTAAGAATTCTTAATTGAACCAGAAGATGAAGTTGAAGAACTTTAGAATGTATCAGGAATGGAGGGGTGCTGGGGTGGCTCAATCATTAAGTGTCTGCCTTCGGCTCAGGTCATGATCCCAGGGTCCTGGGATGGAACCCTGCATCGGTCTCTCTGCTCAGCGGGAAGCCTGCTTCCCCCTCTCCTACTCCCCCTGCTTGTGTTCCCTCTCTCTCTGTCTCTCTCTGTCAAATAAATAAAAATCTTAAAAAAAAAAAAACAAAAAACAAAAATGAAAGAATGTATCAGGAGTGGAGAAGGAGGTAGAAAAATATATATATATATAAATTCTCACAGTCATTAAAAAAAAATGTTACCAGTCATAGTGGAGAGAAATAGAACGGTCAACATCTATACAAGAAAGAGAAAATAATGGAAGGAAGGAATAGTCTAAGACCTATTGACCCACAATTTTCCAGAATGAAGTAAAGATCAGTCTATGTCACATAAAAGTCCAGATTTCCATCTTTTTCTTGATAAATTGGAAGGTCTGGTTATATTGACCCACATTTTTATAAAACAACACACCCAAGCTGACTAGTAGTTGTTTCTTTCAACGAGGCATTCACAGAGGACCAGAATGTGGGCTCTGGTCACAGACTGGCTGGGATTCTAGTCCAGCTCCACCACTTACTAACGGTGTGACTTAAGATAATTTTTGAGCCTCGATTTCCTTATCTAGACAGCGGAGATAATAAAATACCCACCTCATAGTCGTTTTGAAGATTAAATGAGTTCGTATATGCAAAGACCCAGTGCAGCGTTTGGTACTTAAGTTTCAAAAAATTCTAGCTATTAATTTTGCTGGTCTTAGCTCCTACCCATTTCAGTTGCTCAGATTTTTACACCCAACTTGGCTTGCTTCCATTTGTCAAGTTACCTGCTTGCTCTGTTTCAGAGACTCAGTATGTGATATCTGTGGTATCCCTTCATAACCCTGACTTTGGTTGGTTTGTTAACTTCCCTGGGCCTCAATTTCCTCTTCAGTAAAGTGGAATAATGATAAAATGAAATAATGACCTGCTTTGACCGCATATGTATATCAAATGAAGTAATGTTCGTGGACGTGATTCCCACAGAATGGGCACTTAGTAAATGCTTGAATATTTCTTTAGTCATTTATATTCCTGTCCTGTACAGTAACGAGTGCAGAATGGTGTTTTGCAGCCAGCCCACAGTGGCTTGAGAGAGCCAGTTGCTAAATTTTCAGGAATTTTGAGAGCTGGTTGTTAAACATAGCCATTATTAAAAACAAAGTCATATAAACTTATAATTAAATTAAGTATATTAAAAACTAAGGTAATACATTCTCCAAACCCCATTTCTTGTTAATTTTTTAATACATTTTACCGTGATCTATACTATTGAGGTAGATTAAGTCTATTATGTCTTTATGCTAGAAATACTAAAAAATGGTGTTCTGCATATTTCTTCCCAAGTGCTGGCTCACTGACATCAGATTGGTAATTGAAACTGTCCATGATTGGAGTATTTAGCCCATGGAATTTGGCAAAGACTTCAAATCAAGACTGTGTTTCCCCTCAAAGAGTCCACTGTCAAATATTTACCAGGACATCAGTAAGATCTTTAAAATCTGTTTGGAAAATGAAGCATAAAATGATGTTTATTACCAGGGAGCCTTAAAACATTGTGAAGTACTCACAGTGACCATGAAAGAGACACCTTTATTATATTATAAATTTTCCCTAAAATTCACAAGCTACATATGGCTTAAATATTCAGTATATTTATATTTAAAAGCTTAAAGTTGCAAATGTCCTAAAATTCTATGAAATATGTTACTTAAACATGTTTGATGTTTTTCCCCATCCTGTAATTTAACTGATGCAAACAGCATCCTCTTTATCGTAAGGGAAGATGATGTTTTCATAGTAATAATATGAAGCAAACATTGCATTAAATGCCTTACCTATATTGACAATTCTCATAATAACCTTCTGAGACAAACACTATTCTTGCCCCTATTTCACAGATAAGAAAATTGAGCCTCAGAGCGGATAAAGTGTCTTGAACATAATCAAAACCTTGGAAGTAGCAGAGCCAGGAGTCTGAGGCCATCTGACCACAAAGGCTGTACTCTCCATGGCTTCTCCTACTACCTGCCTGGGCTCTGGCATTGATGTTGAAGTCTTGATGCAGGTGATTTTCTCCAAAATCAATCAGGCTCAGTTATTTTTCCTTTATCTCTGTTGTTTCTTCTGAGTGATTCAAGTGAAGCTTTCTAGATTTTCGGATATAGACTCCCAATAATTTCTTTTAATCTGTGAATTTTCCTTTTCCATTTTTTTCTTTTTTTGGCTCTTGGGTCTGTAGCCTTTGTCAACAAATCTATCTTGATCTATCATTCTATAAAGAGAGGGTTTTTGCATTATAATTTTTTTGAAAATATAATAAAGTTAAAAGAAAATGATAAAACATAGACACATGTAAGCGTGTACACATACTATACTCCCATCCATGTGTGACACTTATTACATTTGACTGAACTTCCCTCCAGTTTTATTTCTACATATGTGTTTTTAAAATACTGTCTATATATCTCATATGGAATTTGTTTCTGGGATTTTTTCTTCACTTATCATTACATCATTATAATTACTTCTTGCTATTCCAAATTTTGGGGCTGTGTGATTTTTCAGCTACATGATTAAATGTGAAAGATTAATGAAGAAATGAGTGTTAATTACATAGGCTCAAATGAATGGAACAGTGAAACTTAAAATCATGAAAAATATGGCTTACCTTTAAGTGGTCTGATTAAAGACATCACTTTGCAATCAGATATTTGATGATACAACAACTAAATTAGTATTTCAACTGAATGTGTTAATGATTATTAACAAAAGGAACTCCCTTGCTAGGACTATGGCTATAATGAATTTTATAAGAGTTTTATGCCTCTGGTTCTTTACTTTGTGACTTGGGACCCAGGATGGCACAAGAAGTAATCTATTCTAGAATTTCCCTTACTCCCCACTTACCATTCTGTTTCTTGCATACTTTTACCTTTAAGGCACTTACTGCTAAATTGAACCTTGTCACCTCCCTATGGAAGAGGAGCTTCAGAGAGATTATAAATCACATAATAGTTCAATGATTTAGAGAAGAGCTGCTTTTGTCAGTAATCTTTTCCATTTGTGGGTATTTTACATTTTGCATTTTATAAAAGATATAACAAGACCTCAGTGTTAGACTGCAAGCATTTTCACTGCAGTAGAATTCCATTGTTCCTTACCTCTTTACTGGTAAGTAGCACATGAAGGTAGGGAGGATTGGTGTTTTATTTACGAAGTCCAGAGAAAGAGAAAATGGGTTGAGATTATGGCATTAAGGACTGGCTTAAGTTCATCTGAGTCTGTGTTGTGTTGGATAAATGGGGATGGAGTGGAATAGGGTCTCCATTAACAATTCTTTGTGTTACATGGAGAAAAGAGGGTGTTCATTCCCTGGAATTCTCTAAAGGAGAGAGTGCTACTTGTGTAAGTGGTTTAGATTTTGATCTGCCTAATTGTAAAGAGAATTGTAAAGAGGATGGTGTATGCAGGATCTTTCTAGTCCTCTAAATTCATAAACCAGGTCTATCTGGCCGTCTTTTGTTCTGAAATTTAATGAGGTGATACAGAAACCTGAATACCTTCTACATTTGCATAAATTTATCTTTCTTAGTAAGACTCATCCTAAATTTACAAGTCATTGCTGTTTATCATCAGGGATCTTCCTAACATCAAAATGCCTTTTTAAAGGAATGTATATCCATCACACCATCCAAGGACAACATATGGGTGTTTATCAGCTCATATCCACACAAAGGTCAAATAAGGGCACAGACAGAGAGATAGCAGTGCATCTTGCCAATTTCAGTTCAATTGGCATTTTAGAATGACTGAGTGCTTCCTGTGCACAGATGCATTGCTGGTTGGTTTTGTCCAGGGCTGTGGTTGACTCACATTTCATCCCAAGGAACATAGTTGAGCTGTTCTCAAATGCAAAGAATCCCAGAAATACATACTCCTCCAGAAACATAATTTTGCTTTCTTATCTAAACCTGAATATGTGCTCAAATCTAAAAGAACATGACAGAGGAAATGAAAGATATTATCAAAAAATTTTAAATTTATGACTAAATGTTCTTAGTGATATTACCTTAAAAAAAGACAGAAGACCTATATATATTAAAAAAAAAAAAAAGAAGTGATAGCAGAGGTAAGTCCGCTGTGAATACAGAAATATGGGGAACATTTACAAGGTTACTGCCATGGTCTAAATGAGTCCACCCACAAATTCATTGGTTGTAACCTAACCCTTGCAGGTGATGGTTTTAAGAGGTGGGCCTTTGGGAGGTGAGTAGGTCATGAGAGCAGAGTCCTCATAAATGGGATGAGTATTCTTATAAAAGAGGCCTAAGAGAGTTCCCTTGCTTGCTCCCTTCTGTCATTTGAGAATCCACCAAGAAGTCTGCAACCCGGAAGAGGGCCCTTACCAGACAATACTGGCACTCTGATCTTGGACTTCCAGCCTTGAGAACTGTGAGCAATAAATTTCTGTGATTTATAAGCCATCCATGTTGTGGTAGTTCATTATGGCAGCTTAAATGGACTAAGACAGTTACCTGTTAGGATATGGAACAAACCACTCTGATTTGGTAGCTTAAAAATCAACATGTATTATTTCTCACAGTTCTGGGCATTGGCTGGGTTCATCCCCTTGTAGTTTTTATGGTCCATGTGGTGTTATCTGGGATCACTCACACAGATAAATTCAAGTTTGAGTTTGGCTTGCACTAGAACATTCAAGATAGTTTCACTCACATGTCTGAAGGTGGCTTCACTCTGCTTGGGTGGCCAGAACAACAAGGGGCTGGCTAGACCTTTCTCTCTCCACAAGTTCTCTCCAAGCTTATTTATATGGCAGCCGTAATGTCATGCTGCCATAAGTGTGAAAAAGAGTGAGAAAGAAAACTTCCAGGATTCTTTTTTTTTTTTTTAAATTTTTTATTTATTTTCAGCGTAACAGTATTCATTGTTTTTTCACCACACCCAGTGCTCCATGCAATCTGTGCCCTCCCTAATACCCACCACCTGGTTCCCCCACCCTCCCACCCCGCCCCTTCAAAACCCTCAGGTTGTTTTTCAGAGTCCACAGTCTCTCATGGTCCACCTCCCCTTCCAATTTCCCTCAACTCCCTTCTCCTCTCCATCTACCCTTGTCCTCTATATTATTTGTTATGCTCCACCAATAAGTGAAACCATATGATACTTGACTTTCTCTGTTTGACTTATTTCACTCAGCATAATCTCTTCCAGTCCTGTCCATGTTGCTACAAAAGTTGGGTATTCGTCCTTTCTGATGGAGGCATAATACTCCATAGTGTATATGGACCACATCTTCCTTATCCATTCATCCGTTGAAGGGCATCTTGGTTCTTTCCACAGTTTGGCGACCGTGGCCATTGCTGCTATAAACATTGGGGTACAGATGGCCCTTCTTTTCACTACATCTATCTATGAAAAACCCACAGCAAATATCATCCTCAATGGGAAAAAGCTTGCAGCCTTCCCATTGAGATCAGGAACACGACAAGGATGCCCACTCTCACCACTCTTGTTCAACATAGTATTAGAAGTCCTAGCAACAGCAATCAGACAACAAAGAGAAATAAAAGGTATCCAAATTGGCAAGGAAGAAGTCAAACTCTCTCTCTTCGCAGATGACATGATTCTTTATATGGAAAACCCGAAAGACTCCACCTCCAAACTACTAGAACTCATACAGCAATTCAGTAATGTAGCAGGATACAAAGTCAATGTCCAGAAATCAGTGGCTTTCTTATACACTAACAATGAAAATACAGAAAGGCAAATTAGAGAATCGATTCCATTTACTATAGCACCAAAAACCATAAGATACCTCGGAATAAACCTAACCAAAGAGGTTAAAGATCTGTACTCGAGGAACTACAGAACACTCCTAAAAGAAATTGAAGAAGACACAAAAAGATGGAAGACCATTCCATGCTCTTGGATGGGAAGAATAAACATCGTTAAAATGTCTATACTGCCCAGAGCAATCTATACTTTTAATGCCATTCCAATCAAAATTCCACCAGTATTTTTCAAAGAGCTGGAGCAAATAATACTAAAATTTGTATGGAATCAGAAGAGACCCCGAATTGCTAAGGAAATGTTGAAAAACAAAAATAAAACTGGTGGCATCACGTTACCTGATTTCAAGCTTTACTACAAAGCTGTGATCACCAAGACAGCATGGTACTGGCATAAAAACAGACACATGGACCAGTGGAACAGAGTAGAGAGCCCAGATATGGACCCTCAACTCTATGGTCAAATAATCTTTGACAAAACAGGAAAAAATATCCAGTGGAAAAAAGACAGTCTCTTCAATAAATGGTGCTGGGAAAACTGGACAGCTATATGTAGAAGAATGAAACTTGACCATTCTCTTACACCGTACACAAAGATAAACTCGAAATGGATAAAAGACCTCAACGTGAGACAGGAATCCATCAGAATCCTCGAGGCGAACATAGGGAGTAACCTCTTTGATATCAGCCATAGCAACTTCTTTCAAGATATGTCTCCAAAGGCGAAGGAAACAAAGGCAAAGATGAACTTCTGGGACTTCATCAAGATAAAAAGCTTCTGCACAGCAAAAGAAACAGTCATCAAAACAAAGAGGCAACCCACGGAATGGGAGAAGATATTTGCAAATGACAGTACAGATAAAAGGTTGATATCCAGGATCTATAAAGAACTCCTCAAACTCAACACACACAAAACAGATAATCATATTAAAAAATGGGCAGAAGATATGAACAGACACTTCTCCAATGAAGACATACAAATGGCTACCAGACACATGAAAAAATGTTCATCATCACTAGCCATCAGGGAGATTCAAATCAAAACCACATTGAGATACCACCTTACACCAGTTAGAATGGCCAAAATTAGCAAGACAGGAAACAATGTGTGTTGGAGAGGATGTGGAGAAAGGGGAACCCTCTTACACTGTTGGTGGGAATGCAAACTGGTGCAGCCACTTTGGAGAACAGTGTGGAGATTCCTCAGGAAATTAAAAATAGATCTTCCCTATGACCCTGCAATTGCACTGCTGGGTATTTACCCCAAAGATACAGAACTTCCAGGATTCTTAAGTCACAGATAAGTTCATCACATTCACTTGGTCAAAACATATCACAAGGCCAGCCTTGATTTAGTAGGAGGGAAAGTAGAGAGAAGTGATAATCACATACAAGAAGTTGTGGCCATATTTGTAGACATCTACCACATTACCTATCATCCATTTTTACATTTTTCTCCTTAGTAGCAGAATTCTGATTTTGCTTAGGTATTTACCCTTCTACTATAGTCAAGGGCTTCAGGTAAACCCAAGGGATTCAGGTGAATCTCTAACCCTGGAAGGTGGACTTTGATTGTTTTAAGCCACATGAAGCGGTCTTATTTTTAATGCAAATTTAGGCATAGATTAATGATAAAATTCTGACCAGTGAAATTTGAAAGGAAGCACATTAGGAAGTTTCTGGGAAAGGTTTTATAGCTCTTAAAAGGAATATAGGAAGGACCTAGTGTTTTCCATCTCTGGATATTGCTGTGTCTATTTGATAATCAGTTCTGTTACATGCATGAGAGTCAAGCTAACACAGAGGAGAGAATAGAGCCAAAAGACCTACAAGGGTTGTCTGTATTGATGGCCTTCTAATCCTGAAGTTCCTTTATTCAAAATTGGGTGTTCTATTACCTTCTATTGAAGCCTCCTCTTCCACATGAAGACCATGTGGAAAGATAGAACAATAGAAATGCAAATAAGAAAAGTGCTTATATCAGCTTTGTGTGGTGCATGCTTTACGGAAGACATGAGAGGAAAGGCTATATGCTGAAAATCCTCAGTGGGTGGTGTTTGCTTTCTTGGTGGAAGTGCCACAGTCTGGTGTCTAGAAGTCAACTTTGCAAACTAAGGAACCTAAACTTGTTAGTTCACCAAGAACAACTGCATCTTTCAGAACCAAATTTATGTTATCCCAGCTTGTATGATGGATGCATAAAACTTTTAGGCTACCTTATGAGTTATCCAAATTCATAAGTGGCATAAAACTAAAATGCCAATTATAATTTATAATAAATCCTTTAAGTATTGAGGAGTGCAAAACTTTGAGGTCATCATGATATGCACATTCTGGAATCAGAACAAGAGGAACTAGATGAATTAAATATTTAATAGTGGCTAACATAGCCTGATTCATCTACTTTACAGTGAGAATATTTTTGTCCACAGGATCAAAACATCAAAAGTCTGATGACTAGCCATTCTGTGCATCCATTTTCGTATTAAGAATGTTCTTGCCAGTGGAATGGGATATAGCTGAAGATGGCTGATTATGACCTTCTCTTCCTTTGGTGATGCTAGGGTAGACATAACTAGTGATGGCCTCTGTTTTTCATTTAGTCCCTGTTTCCATGACTGACCACACTCTTTTGAAAAATCTGTTATGTCATTCTGGGGTGATGGTTTTCAGCTGGTTCTCTGAACAGAAACTGATCCTTGATAAAGTTTAAATGGTGTGTGGCAAGTATAAGTAAAATAAGAACACATTTATAGAAACGCCAACATGTAGTTCCCACTCTGATTATTCATATGTAGGCATACCACACATGAACTTCTTCCCTTCAGGAGTCACCTTCTTGAGCATCTGTCCTGAAATATCCACTTTCAGTTGCTCCTTAGTGCCTTGTTGAGTTCCCATTTCCACATGGACCATGATGTGGGTGGATCATGGATAGAGCCCTTCCTTGGCTGTCTCTCTCTTTGCACCGGCCACACTTCCCTCTCTCCTTGGTCCGTTCCTCTTTTCTCCATCCCATCAAGACACTAGGTTGTAGTTATACATCCATGTACTTCTCCAGGTAGGTTAGCTGCTAATACACATCTCAAATATCAGGAACTTAATGGAGTAAAAACTTCTCATTCCCATAAAGTCCTGGGCAGTTCTACTGATTAGATCTCTTTCATGAGGTACCTCAGGGGCTCAGGCTTCTTCCATCCTGTACTCTTCCATCTTCAACACATGCCTTTGAGGTTACTACAGAAGGAGAAAATGAGGAAGAATCATAAATAACAGATGCTTTATTAGTCTGTCCTAGAAAGGGCTTACCTCACATCCCATTGATATGAGCTCAATAATGTGGCCTTCACCTGCCTACAAGGGGCTTATAATTAAGTTGTGTGCCAAGAAGAGGAGAAAATTTCCTAAAATGGATTTTAGTGAATTTCATTTGAGCTTTCCTAAGGATTTGAGATTTCTAAAAATGATAAGAGACTTAAAAAAACAACCTCCCCCCAAATTTCCCCAAAATGATTATCTATAGGGCTCAAGGGAAAAGCTTATCAGTAAATTATTTATGTGGTCTCTTATGGACACATGGATTACTTAATACTACTCTCCTGATTTCAAATGGAGGCCTTTCTTCAAAATGCTGCTTTTTCTAAATTCTGTTTTTTATGGTTTCTTCTCCATTATGCATTAAGCACTTTCATAAGTCTGATTTATTCAGTTTGGAATGCCACCCTGAGGTAAGCACTATAGTAAAGTGTTCAAGGTGGTCTTTGACACTCCATGAGTCCAGAGGAAAGTTCAATCAGATGACTTACAGATGAATCCATGTATTCTTCCTGATTGGCCAGACAGGTTATGTATGTATTGACATCCATCAAAGATACATAGCATGTTCTAAGATAAAATATTAATTATGAAAAACACTATAATCTAGATCAGAGATTTGGTAAACTATGGCCCTGGGGGCCAAATTTTTGTATATAAAGTTTTATTGGAACACAACCACACTCATTTATTCACTTATTACTATGGCTGCTTTTATGATACAATGCCAAAGTTGAGTATTTACAACATAAACCTTATAGCCCACAAAGTTTAATATATTTATTATCTGGTCCTTTAGAGATGTAGTTTACCAATCCCTGGTGTAAACTAAAGGTAGAAGCATCATATGCCTAAAGGGCCAAATAGGGAATGTTGATGAGTAAAGTGAATCTGCACAAAGCAATATAATTTTTGTGGAGCTGAAAAGGACACTCATACCTACCTGAAAGTATTACATTTTTTATAAAAGTTTTATTTATTTAAGTGATATCAACATCTAACACGGGACTCAAACTCATGACCCTGAGATCAAGAGTCACATGTTCTCCTACTGAGTCAGCCAGGCACCTCTGAAAGTACAGTTTACAACATATGAACTAAGTCCATTAGGATGAAGAAAAGCATTTTCCTATGGCTCATAATGAGCAAGGCTGCCTTTCTACAAACAAGCTTGGTCACTAGATGTTCCTTTATTATCTGAAATAGTGTCACTTTATTTACATCACTAGCACCTGAAGCTCTTGTCCACACCCATCCTCAAATTGTGACTGCTTGGATTTCCTTAAATAAGAAACTGGTTATACTCAGCCATATCCCATAATTGCTCTTCCAGCAACACAAAAGCTAGGCAGATGACATAACAGCTTGTTAGGATTTGATTAAATGCTTAGCATGGACCATTTTACTCCTTGATCCCTGGAGAAAGGGATTTTATCCTTCATGATATTTTATTATTTGCTGTTCTAATGTCCTTCCTTGGAAAATTTATAACCTGGAAACCCTGGATTTTATTTCATTTTGAAATTTTACTTGTTTATGAATTCCCAGTGTATGGGAACCATTGACCCAAGTGACATTATAGCATAAGATGATTTTGCTGACTTCTGTTCTGATCCATCATTAGTAAATTTATATAGTGTAAACTCTCAATGGCAGGCTTATTCTTCTCATGTTCACATTTTTATGGAACTTCTCTCTGAAATCAGAACTCATTTCTAAGAGCAGTACCAAGAAGATAATGCTTGTTTCTGGCTCAAGCTTAAGCAAGGGGAACCTGAATCCTAGAATGCCTTATGTCTTGAAGGTAATGTCAAACACAGAGAAAGACCTTCAGATATATGTGTGCAGCAAGGACAAGAAAGCAGAAATTATAAAGGTCCTGCTTGAAGGACAGAAGGGTAGAAAATTACCTTTAGTTAATTTCTACTATGTGTAGTTCTTTAACAGAATGTAAAAAGTAGAGTTTACCATCACCAATTCATGGATCAATGATTTGAGCCCTACCATGATAAAACTGACATGCTCAAGATCAAGCAAGTAATAAGTCAGTGTGACTGAAGCAAAACTTTTTATTTCAGATTAGAGAAACAGCTAACATTTCTCCTTTTATTTCTCCTCTTTTTTTCTTGACACAAATAATCATCTCTAAAGTGTAAATGGCTTTGAAAACTATCCTAAGTCGGTTGAAGCCAACTTAGAGAAAGAACCTAAGAAAAAATTATCAAATTTCTTTACACATTCAAATAAATCTTCAGGTGAAATCCATCCAGGGGTATTGGAACAGCATGCGATATGGGAATTCTCTTACCAGCTTTAGGGAAATCATGGATAGTAAGAAAGTTTCCTACATGAGAGAGATTTCCTATAGAAAAGATGGAATGTCTACACATCTCCAAGGAGAGAAAAAGATGGGTTAGAGCCACCAATGAATTAAAGAAATTCCTGGAAAAATTTATAGACTTGATCATTGGACAGAACAATCATTGGGTCATTGGCAAGCTCTTAGAAAAACAGATATATTTCACGTATCAGTTAGTTTGTAGGCAACAGAAAGTTGGAGGCCCCTTTTATAGAAGGAAAAGCCTAGTTTGTGTTGTATAATTGAAAGGAGCAAACAACTATACCTTCATCTTGGTATAAACTAGTCAAAAATCCCGAGTCTTTGGAGAGAAGCTGTGATTGGCCAAGCCTAGTCACATCTCTGCCCCCTGACCCTATAAAGGCGATAAAGGGAGGCTCTGGACCCTTGGGTGCTTATGAGGTAGGAAGCTAGATTTGCCTGTTTGCCAAAGCTACAGATACAAGAGGATTATAGCTCATTCTCTAAAAGAAAATCAGTATGTTTTTTTGGAAGGAAAACAGGATTCTAAACTACAAAAAATTGAGAAAGAAATTGGAGTCATGACATGCTTGCCTCTTTCATTTTTTCAGAAATGTTTTTGGGCAAGTAGATATCATGTCGGTGATCCATTATCAAAGTCCTTGTGAGAGTCTTATGATATTCTTGGAACAAGATAGAAAAATGGAAACTGGCAGATGATAGATATATTCATAGCTAACAGAACAATATGAAAACAACATTGAATTGAATCTCAACAAAGATCAAACTCTTGAGAGAGTGTGCTATATAGTCTTTTCTAGTTCAACATGATAATGAGGCATTTGAGCTGGAAAAATAAAGAGGTAATGCTTTTCTAAGCATTTCTAAGTGGCAGAAACTCAACCCAAAATTTCAGGAGTGAGGCTACAAGCACAGCTTAGATTATAAAATTTGCTTGATGTGATAAAAATATTGTCTTTCTCATCATCTCTTGGCTCTGTTTCCTTTCTGTTGGTGTTATGTTATATAAGCTTCTCCATCTGATGTTAAAGGTGACCCTCATGATTCCATTCTTACATTCTATCAGGCTAGTAACATCAGAAGAGAATAAATCCCAGCAGAAGTCCTGAGATGATTCTCATGGCCTGACTTAGTCATGTATTTAATCCCGAATCAATAATGATTGGCCAGGGTGATAGAATATTCTAATTAGCTGGCCAAAATCACATTCCCCTCCATGGAGCCAGGGCATTAGATGAGGTCCATCTAAAGTACTTGGATAGAGAATAAAAAAGAATGGAGATTTTTGTTACAAAAAAAAGGGATTCTGAGTAGACAAAAATAATGAACATCCTTTAAAACATAAATGTCTATTAAAGCATGAAATTGAGAGAAATAATTAATATTGATAGGCTAGAAGTTCAAAAGATTTCAATAGGCTAATGGAGTAGGCTTAAACTAACAAAATTAAATTTAATTAGGATAGATGGAAAATCCAATGTTGGCACCAAAATCTCAGTTACATAAGTAATTATGAGGTAATTTGCTTCAGTGGTAAATCATTAAAGTTTTAGTTGTCTACACATTCAATTATTTCTTAATTAAATTATCTAAAAAGCTAATGCAATTCTAGGCTGTTTTATGAAAACTAAACTGCCCCAGCAATGTTGATCCCATTGTATTATGCACTGCTTGGGTCATTTCCGGGTATCTATGTTCAGTTCTGGATATTGACAATGACAAATTACACAACTAGAAGGAAATGCCCATTAGAAGGACAGATAATTTCTTGCCAAGGGAATTACTCATGTAATATATCCCAAAGTCAAATACAAACATTTTCTCCATAATTCATATCCTTTTATTACATATTCTAATAAGCTGACCGTGTCACATCTAGAGAGTTACATACATTATCCAGTGATTTATCTAGTTTACTCTCAGACACCTGGTATGAGAGAAGCAATGTATACCTTGGCTAAGTCTTTATTGTCCAGGGGCAAATCAATTCTTTAAATATATACTCTATTAAGCACACACATCAAATTGCAAATTCTTTTGGCTTTGATGCGAAAGAAACTAGTCATTAAATGTCTTTTTAACACAGAATCACATTATATCTATGTGGCTATGAATACATGTACAGATACAAACCAGTGCATATACTGTGCATTTGTTTGGCAAAACCATTAGGAAAGTATTTCTGCATTAAAAACTAGTACGAAAGCACTGGGATGGTTCAAAACCATGGGAAGGACTGTGCTATCTTAATTGTTCTTTCTCTGAACCTTCCTTTAGCGACACATTAACCTCTGTACTGTTGACTACAGCATAAACCAGTTTCCCTCACTTCCTGTTATCCTGCTCCTACCTCAGAGCGAGGCTCAGAGGGTGTCTGAGGGGAGGGAACATTTTGCTACAAAGGCAACTGGCAAACAGGAAAAGCAACCAGCTTGCTGGTTATAGGTTAATAAGGACAAAAGAGAAGTCCCTTAGACTGCCCTTGGGCTGGTCAGTTTCCCTTAAGATCAAAATGTCCTTGGGAAGCTTACATTGATTTGTAAAGACAAGGAAAAGTGTTTTTGGCCAGCTGTAAAACAGAAAGAGCTCATGGCTGAATCAGTCAACAGTTACAGAAATGTTCATGGTCAATGGAGGTTTGGTTGTGGGGATGTGATGAGGCTGGTGTTAGAACACAGTTTGGGAGCCAGAAAGCTCAATCGCAGTAATTTGTGTTTGTTAGCTAAGGGAATTTCTAGGCAACTTCCATATACTATGTCCTTTTTTAAATGTGCCTAAGCAGTTAAATTTTTAAGCATGGATGAAAATCAATCTAAAACATATTGCTTATTTTCTTGTCTTTTTGGATAAAATATGTTGAACAAAATAGAACATTTCTTAAATAATACAGTTGTGATCATTATGAACATTAGGTTTTGAAATAACTGGCCAATATACAGTAATTACCATTTTTTGAAGTTTATTGTGTGCCACGCACAGTGTTAAGCACTATGCAGAGCTGAGATGATTTGGTCTATAAAACAACCTCGCAAAGTCAGTGTTATACCCATTTACCTGATTTACATATATATAAACTAAGGTCATGAAAGTTTAAGTAACTCACATGAAGTTAACCAGCAGATGGTGCCCATAGAACTAGAATCCAGGTGAACCAAAGTGCAATATTCATGACTGAAAGTTACAGGGTTTACCTTACAGCAGTGTTCTCAGAGCAGTGCTGTACTGGTAAGTGTTTTAACAACCAACTTTTCAGAAAAAAGAAGTATATACACACGTTGATTGTAAGTTTTACTGATATAAATATTGATAACTTTATTGTAAATTCGATATAGCCGCTTGACGATCACGGAATGCTTTTGGTAATTTTTACCAAACTCTTAATATAAACTTTCAGAAGAAAAGATAGAAAATCTTTGTGACATGGAGCAAAGTAGGCAACCAGGCAAAGAAGTTTTAAAGGAGTACAATTCACAAAAGAAAAAAGTGGATTTCAACAAAGTCAAAAAGGTTTTTATTTCAAGAGATACCATTACAAAAATGAAAAGGTAAGCCATGGATTGGAAAAATTGGTGCAGATCACATATTGACGAAGAACTTATATCCAGAACGTAGAAAGAACTCTTAAAATTCAACAGTAGTAAAACAAGTACTGCATTAAAAAAAAATAGGCAAAAAACTTGACACTTTACCAAAAAGGATATAGGGATAACAATTAAGCACATGAAAGCATGTTCAATGCTATTAGTCATTGGGGAAATGAAAATTAAAGCTCTGATGAGATACTACAGTACAGCTTTGAGGCCAAAGTTTTTAAAATGTGGAAAATACAAGGTACTGACAAAGATGCAGAGCACCTGAAACTGTGGGAATGCAGAATGGTATAGCACTTCTAGAAAATGGTTTGGCATTTTCTTAAATAGTTAAACATAACCTTATTACCAGAGTAGCCATCCTACTCTTCAGTGCTTATCCTAGAGAAATGAAAACTTACATTCACACAAAAATCTGTATGTGAATATGTACGGTGGCTTTATTCATGATTGCCTGAAACTCTAAGCAACCCTAGTATCCTTCAGCAAATGAATGGATAAACAAACTGTGGCATATCCTTACAATGGAATATTACTCAGTAATAAAAAGGAACAAACTAGCATACGTACAGCTACATAGATGTGTCTCAGAGGCACTTTGCTGAGGGAGAGAGAAACCAGTCTCAAGAGATCACATATGGTATGATTCCATTTATATAAAATCATCACAAAGAGAAAACTGTGGAGATGGATGAATAGATCAGTGGCTGCCAGAAATTAGGGGTGAGTGGAAAGTAAGACCACAGAGGGGTAGCATGGTGGTTTTTTTGGTATGATGGAATTTTCTCAATTCTTGTGGTGGCGGTGGTTCCATTAATCTGTATATGTTACAATTCTCAGAACTGTGTACTTAAAAAAGTCAATTTTATTGCATATTAGTTTTTTAAATTTAATTAAAAGTTAAAAGTTAAATTAAGGTTAAATTAAAAGTCAGTGCATAATAATGTTAAAATCTGATCTATTGAGCCATTGAGACCTACAGCTGCCTAAATGTTCTGAGCCTTAAAATTCCATCATGCCCTTAATTATAAAACAGAGTAGGAGACATAATGAAATAACTTGTTTCAAGACAACTATTTGGAGTTCTCAGATACAGGAAGAAAAACACTAAAAGGTGAAATTTTTGGCAACTTGTTTTGAGGCTTTCTGTTTTGAAAGACGGAAGGAAGAGAATTATCCATGCAGTGGATCTCAGGAAAGATGTATGAATCTTGCTTTTTGGATCTGGGATCAAGAGCTGTAGTTCCTGATACCCCTTTGCTTGTTGTAATTCTCTCTAGCCTATGTGGCATCTGAATTCAGTTAGTGTATTAGTCAAAGTCTAACTAGGGATCAGAAATCACCTGATTATTTAAAACAGAAGTAATACAATGCAAGAAATCCATTACACAAGTGATAGAATCTGGAAACCAAACAAAGTGCAATGAAGCAACCCAGAAATGAGTAACAGTTGGAATCCTCTACCACCCCTGTGGAAGGACAGAAGGAAGAGGTGGTTTTATTGGCAGCCAGTAAAGAACTGGGATCAGGTGGCAAAAGATGGAACCACAGCAGGCCACATAGAAAGCCCACCAGGAAGATGCACCCCATGGGAGGGATGCTGCCCAAGGCAGAGAAGGAAGGGGAGAAATACCCTGGTCATTCTCTTCCTGTCTCCCTCTAATCTCCCAGTAATGGCTCCCATTGGCCAAACCCATCAGAAGCCAGCTGATGTAGGATACAAAAAATGCAACATGACAGGATCAACCCCCTCCTTCCAAGATAAAGAGCAGATAAGAAGGGGGCACCTGGGTGGCTCGGTCTATTAAGTGTCTGCCTTTAGCTCAGGTCATGATCTCAGGGTCCTGGAATCGAGCCCCTTTGGGCTCCCTGCTCAACATGGAATCTGCTTCTTCCTCTCCCTCTGCCTTCCCCGTCCCTGCTCATGCTCTCTCTCTCTTGCTCTTTCAGTGTCAAATAAATAAAATCTAAAGGAAGGAAGGGAGGGAGGGATGGGGCAAAGGAAGAAAGGAAGGAAGGAAAGAAGGAAGGAAGGAAGGAAGGAAGGAGTCAGTCAGAGGAAATATGAAGAATGGATCTGTAGAAAAACAGGCCTGGGACCAGCCCATCCAGCCTGAGACTGACCGCAAATAAAGTGGTTACTGGTCCTGATTTTTGGACTCTCCATTCTGAAAATGGAAGATTTGTAATCAAGTTGGGAAGTCCTGTCATCTTTAATAGCTACGATGACAGCCATGAGGGGGACCTACATCCTTTGGGGGAGCTTTGTTATAGTACCTTCAGATTCTCAGTCTTTCCCTATGAACCTCTTCAAGGAGAAGGCCTTCTGTGCTGTCTGTAATCTTCTTATGACCCCCCAGGTGAGACATTCTACTGTCATGACATTTGCCTAGTGTGTTCCAAGTCACAGTTCACTTTATTCCTCCCCTGTTACACACCATACAAACCCATATGCTTTTGGTACCTAATAGTGTCCCCCACAGGTTGCTTGTTTTAGGATGTTTGTCCCTCTTCTTGATGTGGACAACAGAATCCAGCGTTCCTTGGACATCTCATCAGCTCTTCTGTCATTTTCCCCAGTGCTCTCTGATGCCTCTTCCAAGACTCTCTAACTTCCTTTAAAAATATGAAAACAATGACAATGGAATTCTAAACCACCCTCCATGTCTCCCTTTCTCCAGTAAGTCCTGAGGAAAATTTTTGTGGGGGAGTAGCCTGATAACCACATATACTATGGTAGATGTGCTTTCCAATGGTATCAGTCATAGTTCAATCATGGGCACAGATGCCATGCAGGGTGTTCTAGTAGGAGTTAATATGGGGAACTAGTTACAGTGGTGTTGTAAGAACTGAAAAACCAAACAAAGGCTACTGAGACAAAAACTTGAAGCTGCTACTAGTCTTAGTAGGGCTGGGAAGGCAAGAGAAGAATTGAAATGATCAGAACCTCCCACTGGAGGTAAGTGGCCGCAGAGGCTTCAGGATAGGAGCAAAACCCAGAAAGGATGTACAGTCAATGAAGCTGAGAGAAAAGGGAAGAAACACTCTGATTCCCCTTCCCCCTGCTCTCCAGTCTCCCCAGTGCTTTTTATTGACTAAACCAAGCCAGAAGTTAGTTGGCAAGCGAGTCTAGTAAGTGAAGTTTGTAGAAAAGATTTAAGAGCAAATAAACAAATCGCCAAGCTTACGAGTTATAATGTTTATTCTTAAGCTTTGTACTTTCTGATAGCTCTGAGATTTCTGCTGTTACCCCAAAACCTTTATTGTTCCTGAAGAGTCCACTCTGAGTGCCCCAGCCTCTTTCTGCTAGTGGTTTAAAAGGCATGCAGATGCAGAATGTCCTAGGACTGGGTCTAAAGCATCGATTCAGTTTCTCATCTAATGTTAAGTCATAATTTAACAATCTGTTGTGAACTCTACCCTCCAGCCCTTACCCCTGCCCTGCTATTCCCCATACAAATACTGCTTTGTGTTTATGGCCATAATATGTGGGAGGGCACATTGGTGCAGATGTTGACGGTAGCAGAGCATGCGTGCAATTGGTTAGCAAAGATTGTGTAAACTTTCGGTATACCTTTCGCTTAAAGTCACTGAATGGTCTACCGAAGTGCTTCGGTTACTGGTAGACCTCTCTTGCCTCCTTCCTCTCCTCCATGATCTCTTTATCTTTTCTGTTGTTCACCTTCATGGAGTCTTTTTGGCTTCCTTGCTGATTCTAACCTCTTCATGTGTGAAGAGCAGATACAATTATTGATGCGATTTATGTTTTGTTTGTTTATTTAAGTAAACTTCACACCCAGTGTGGAGCCTAGTATGGGGCTTGAACTCATGACCCTGAGATCAAGACCTGAGCTGAAATCAAGAGTCAGACATTTAACTGACTGAGACACCCAGGGTCCTTGAAATGATTTATGTTTACTGTGAAAGTTTATGAAATGTTTCCAAATTAACATTCTTGCTAGACTCTTGATCCATACTAATGTTTCTCTCTCTCTCTTTCTGAATGTGTATCTTTAGCTTCCTTCAAATGATATACTCTAACAGATTGAGTCTTATTCCAGAGAGCTTATTAAATTATGCTTGTTCTGTTTCTATTTGTGCTCTATTTTAGTGTTCAATTTCCTCTAACTGGATTATGAGGTTCTCTGAGGGCCCCCACTCCCCTAGTACAGAGCACTGCCTTTGGTGGGCCGTAAAACAAAAGCACTGTCAGAGCTCCTGACTTGATTGATAAATGAGAGGAGAGGAGATGGAGGGACAGGAGTTAGTGCTGACACAAGGCTCTCCACCCTCGGCCAACAGACACTGCCTGGCACCACCCCCTACTTGCTCAGAAAGGAAACCTGAAGGTGCAACTCTTGCATTGCCTTCCAGGCCCATGACTTCTTTTCTGAAAACTGTCAGAACCATCAGCTTGCTTCCATCTCTGTTGCTCCTGCTCTGTCCAAGCTACTTGGACAACTGCAGTGACTTCCTCTCAGTTATCACACTGTAGATTAGTTTGGCATTGTTATATAAATGCAGTCCCAAAACATGAACAGTTTAGTCTCTGGAATCTTTTGCTTGACATTGTGCTTGTGGAATTTACCATGTAGTTGTGTGCAGCAATAGTTTATTAATTCTCTCTGCTGAATGTTATTCCATTGCTTTCCTTGTTGGAGTGGGTTTCTATTTCTTGCAGTCAAGCAAGCCATGACTAAAGGAAGACAGTGAAGCATGAAGCTGTCCTTCCCAGAGAAACCGCAGGCATGGAGTAAGAAGTCCCTGAGGAGGTCTTCCCTGTCTTTCCCTCATCAAGCTGGGGACATTCCTTCCATATCCAGTGAACTTTAGAGCAACACTGAGTTTTGCTGAGTGGGTAGAGCTCCATATGGCCACTATCTCAGCTTCTGGCACCAGGCCAGAAGATGACATTTCTTCTCTCCTTCCATATTTCTTTATCATATGGTTGCTCATATCAAAAAATCTTACATTCTGCACTCTCTCATCAGTAGAATGCTATATAGTATTAATGCTTTGCAAGCTATTGTATTGAGCTTCAAAAGTGCCATTTTCTTGTGGTACTCCAAAATACCAGAGCCATGAAGTTGGGAGAATGACAATATGTATTTTTGTGTAAGATCAACAAACCATTTACTGGCTCTTTGCCAGTGTTTCCAGGATTGTGACCACTTCATAGAATCAAGATGCCTTTTCTCTTTTTTCATAATTGAGATAAGGGACCAAGTGAAGTCACTGTGATTTAGGCAAAGATTTCTCTCATTATGCACCTGTTTTCAGATATACAATTCTGCTTGGTAAGAGTAGCATAGTGTGGATGATGCAAGCTTCTGTTATGTAATTACATTCTGTTTTCCCCAACGGTAATAACATCTTAAAGATCACAAGGAAATTCAAGACGAAACATTGTGTAATTTTTTTAAAATGACACTAAATAAATTATTATTTAGAATATATCTGGGAGATGGGTTGGCATTTCCAAAGACAGTAGAAACCAAGGCATGATAATGCCACTACCTGTTTTTCTTAATATTCTATAGAACCTTAGTTTTGAAGGCTTGTTAGCTTACTTGTTCTTGTGGCAGGTCTTCTCATGGGATGCCTTGTAATCCTATTGACTCTTGCCCGTAAATGGGGACATTTTCTAACTAAGCTAAGGCAGCATTTGAGGTACTCACCCTGAGAAAGTTAAAAAAAAAAAAAAGTAGTATTTGATGTCTTCTAGTAGTATTTAAGCACAAATTGGCAAAATGAATTAATTATCAGAATCCCCTCCCTTCCTCCCTCTTTCCCTCCCTCCCTTCCTTTTCTTCTTCTTTTTTTTTTTTTTAGTTAGGGAAAAATCAAAAATCGGATGCAAAAAAAAGACATTTGTCTGCTGGGGAAGGGGAATGTGGATAAGAGACCTACTCAAAGGTGAAGGCACATTCAGATTGGCTGATCTCATCAAGATTGACTCTTGTCCTTGTGCGACCTTTCTTCTTTCTTTCTATTTCTGTCTTTCTTTGTCCCTCCACCATTTCCCTCATACCTTCTCTCTCTTTTCCCCTGCCCAGGATACAGATACAGGTTCTATGGGCTAAAGTTTATATAATATTTTCTTCAGGGGAGAGTAGAAAAAGAAATGATGACAGAAATAGCTGTGAAGTAAACATTTATTTATAATTAAAAACTAAATTATCAGAAATTACAAATTGAAATAACTGAACATGTCTCAAATATTATAAAATCTATATAAAGAATCATGTCATCTGTGAAGAGAGAGAGTTTGACTTCTTCCTTGCCAATTTGGATACCTTTTATTTCTCTTTGTTGTCTGATTGCTGTTGCTAGGACTTCTAATACTATGTTGAACAAGAGTGGTGAGAGTGGGCATCCTTGTCGTGTTCCTGATCTCAACGGGAAGGCTGCAAGCTTTTTCCCATTGAGGATGATATTTGCTGTGGGTTTTTCATAGATAGATTTGATGAAGTTCAGGAATGTTCCCTCTATCCCTATACTTTGAAGCGTTTTAATCAGGAACGGATGCTGGATTTTGTCAAAAGCTTTTTCTGCATCAATGGAGAGGATCATGTGGTTCTTCTCTCTTCTCTTATTGATTTGTTCTATCACATTGATTGATTTGCGAATGTTGAACCATCCTTGTAACCCAGGGATGAATCCTACGTGGTCATGGTGGATAATCTTTTTAATGTGCTGTTGGATCCTGTTTGCTAGGATCTTGTTGAGAATCTTAGCATCCATATTCATCAGTGATATCGGTCTGAAATTCTCCTTTTTGGTAGGGTCTTTGCCTGGTTTGGGGATCAGGGTAATGCTGGCTTCATAAAAAGAGTCTGGAAGTTTTCCTTCTGCTTCAATTTTTTGAAACAGCTTCAGGAGAATAGGTATTATTTCTTCTTTGAAAGTTTGATAGAATTCCCCAGGGAATCCGTCAGGTCCTGGGCTCTTGTTTTTTGGGAGGTTTTTGATCACTGCTTCAATCTCGTTACTAGATATCGGTCTATTCAGGTTGTCAATTTCTTCCTGGTTCAATTTTGGGAGTTTATAGTTTTCCAGGAATGCATCCATTTCATCTAGGTTGCTTAGCTTATTGGCATATAACTGTTGATAATAGCTTCTGATGATTGTTTCTACTTCCTTGGTGTTAGTTGTGATCTCTCCCTTTTCATTCATAATTTTATTAATTTGGGCTTTCTCTCTTTTCTTTTGGATTAGTGTGGCCAATGGTTTATCGATCTTATTGATTCTTTCAAAAAACCAGCTTCTAGTTTCGTTGATACGTTCTACTGTATCTCTGGTTTCTGGAGAAGATATTTGCAAATGACAGTACAGATAAAAGGTTGATATCCAGGATCTATAAAGAACTCCTCAAACTCAACACACACAAAACAGATAATCATATTAAAAAATGGGCAGAAGATATGAACAGACACTTCTCCAATGAAGACATACAAATGGCTACCAGACACATGAAAAAATGTTCATCATCACTAGCCATCAGGGAGATTCAAATCAAAACCACATTGAGATACCACCTTACACCAGTTAGAATGGCCAAAATTAGCAAGACAGGAAACAACGTGTGTTGGAGAGGATGTGGAGAAAGGGGAACCCTCTTACACTGTTGGTGGGAATGCAAACTGGTGCAGCCACTTTGGAGAACAGTGTGGAGATTCCTCAGGAAATTAAAAATAGATCTTCCCTATGACCCTGCAATTGCACTGCTGGGTATTTACCCCAAAGATACAGATGTAGTGAAAAGAAGGGCCATCTGTACCCCAATGTTTATAGCAGCAATGGCCACGGTCGCCAAACTGTGGAAAGAACCAAGATGCCCTTCAACGGATGAATGGATAAGGAAGATGTGGTCCATATACACTATGGAGTATTATGCCTCCATCAGAAAGGACGAATACCCAACTTTTGTAGCAACATGGACAGGACTGGAAGAGATTATGCTGAGTGAAATAAGTCAAACAGAGAAAGTCAAGTATCATATGGTTTCACTTATTGGTGGAGCATAACAAATAATATAGAGGACAAGGGTAGATGGAGAGGAGAAGGGAGTTGAGGGAAATTGGAAGGGGAGGTGAACCATGAGAGACTATGGACTCTGAAAAACAACCTGAGGGTTTTGAAGGGGCGGGGTGGGAGGGTGGGGGAACCAGGTGGTGGGTATTAGGGAGGGCACAGATTGCATGGAGCACTGGGTGTGGTGAAAAAACAATGAATACTGTTACGCTGAAAATAAATAAAAAATTTAAAAAAATAAAAAAAAAAGAAAAAAAATATTATAAAATCACAAAAAGTAACAGGTTTTTTAAATCAACCACTTTATGCATTTTCCTGTACATTTGGGTGCATTCCACTCACTGCCTCTTTGTGTAGAAATGGATTTGGTAATGTTTTTCTTGTAAAGAACGGAAGGATGATTTAGTCTTTAGTCTAGCATGCTTGATCAAAATTTATTTTTTTATTATTGGTTAAATGCACAGAACATGCCACCTCATGCATAAGTAAACCCATTCTTTTTAGTACTATGACAGGTTTGTGTCTTACACAGGAATTCTGATAAATTCTGTTTCACTTGTTCCTCATCAAGAAAGAAGAAAAATTATGTAGGCACATTTATCATTGTTTATGTTGAGAAATAGAGTATTTTCTGATAGAACTTGCATTCTTGCATTGTTGACAGGTTCTCCATGATAATGGAATCCTCCACTCATAAATCCCCAGTGTGTCTTCTGGTTCCCTACATTCAAACCTTTTCTCCTCCACTGCCCAGGCTCCAGTGTCAGGTGCCACGCATAGATGGTGTGACATGACCTGGATCCTGTACCTTATTATCGTTAAGAGACGAGATTACAGTAGTAATTGGCAGTGGACATATTTCAGGGGCCCGTTCCTATGCTGGGGAAGAAAACAATCGCATATTGTACATTGTATAAGTGACTATGAACTGCTTAACTATTTCTCACTAAATGAAAATGGAATATACATCCCTGTTTGCCTTTCCCTTATGCAGACCCTCAAAACCCCCACTCAGTATTACCTAACACAAAGAGAAGCTTAATAGAGCAGAAGTCGGAGTGGAAAACAGTTATCAGTCTTTATTAATTATGATTACTAATATCTTTCTTTTGAAAAATTTGCAAAATCAAAAGACAATACAAACCATTTCTGAGGTCTGTTCCAGGGCTTGGAGGGGCATCTGCAATGAGGGCCCTAACACTTAAACTTCCTCGAAAATCTTCCTGTATTCTCCCTGTCAGCTGTAGGCTTTGTGCCCTGCTGACTGTTTTCCAACCCAAACTTTGTCAAGCTTCTGGGCCTGAGGAGGTCCGGGCCATCTGGTGGGATGGTACCATGTGTCCTGGAGCATCCGCTCTAGGACATATAGGTCTGACCACACGTGGAGATGGGCATTGCTCCTGGACTTTCCAGGCAGGGGAGGTGTAACCGATGGCCGGTGAGGTTGGGTCTTTGGAAATTTGGTCCTTTCAGTGTTTGAAGCTGAGAGACCCATGTAAATGATCTGATAAGAAGGTTTGTACTGTGCATTTAATTCCTCAAAGCATTTTCCCTTTTTATCATTTGATTGTCCCACTGGGAGACAGAACTAAAAACTTGGATCCTGGATTTTAGTTCTAAATTGCCTGTCATAGCCATGTGCCCTTAATAATTCTGAGCCTCGGTTTCATCATCTATGAAGAAAGTGAGTGAACTTGGTTCCTTTGGTTCCCTTCCCTCACTCACATCAGATTTTTTCTAGGTCTTAATATTACACCAGTTTCATATGTGATATTGCGGTCTGTGAGGTTATAGTCTAACCACTAGGTTTTGTCCACTGAGTATTAATAAATGCTACTAAGTATGTACTGTGAATCTGGCAATACACTAAGTGCTTGACATGTATAATTTCCCAATAATTAATGTCTTGGAGAAGATGTATTGATCACTTCATATGTCTCAGTTTAATAAAATAAATAGAATAAAAATAAAATAAGTTCTTTTTACAAAGCCCCCATCAAGCCATTGGACATAAAATGCCATAAAACTGAACAAAGTATTTAATTAAATCCTCTTAAGAGAGATGAGTGATATTACGGTCTTCCTTATTTTAGAAAAGAAGAAACTGAGGCACAGGAAGTTTAAGTGGTGATGTGTCAAAGTCATGCAGCTAGTGCATGCCATGGTCATTGCCTCAGATTATCCCTGTGTCACAGATGAGAGCAATTAAATGATTTACCCACGATTATGTCGCCTGTAGATGTCAGAGATAGAAGCAGAAACTCACTGTCTCTAGATAATGGGATAACTCAGAAAAAGAAACTAACTTGAGATAATTTCTATTTGCCACATAAGGTTGCCAATTATTACCCCAAAAGAAAAAATTTTGCTCTTGCTTTTGAGTTTATTTTTTGTTAAAAGGGAAGATAAGAGTATCTACTTTATATAAAAAGCTAGGAAGTAAAGAAAAAAGGGAAATCACTTAATTTTTGAATATGGTTTTAATTAGTGATTTATGCAAAAATTAAGAACACATATACAAAAAAATTGGATAAATCTGCTCTCTTGGCACCAGATAAGAAAAAAATGGCCAGTGCTACTCTACCTCCTGGGCATCTCCCGTTTATATAGGTAGGGTTTATCTCTGTGCTCCACCAGGTGGTGCTCTAGTGAAGACATGGCGGTAAAGCTCTCCAACCCCCCAGCGCTTAGGCTTGGAAGTATTTTGAGTAGGTTAAGTGGTTGCTCCTGAGAAGAGGCAGCTCAGTCCAAGGGTTATGGTTCCCCATCTTGCCAGTATAAGACACAGCCTGTAGATAGCAGAAAGTCCACGAATAGGAATCATCAGACAAGGACAGTGATTTTAGAAAAAGGCCCCAAACATCTTACAAGGAGGTATTAGAACAGTGCTCTTGGATAAGCCCGGTGGTACTAGTATCAGGATTTGAAGCTTGTGTCTCCGCCACTAAATTGTGACTTCTTCAGAGAATCTCATGCTTCCCTGGACTGCAGTGTCCTTATGTATAACACGAGTGTGTGTGTTGGAGGGGGGGTGGCGCGGGGACAATTAATCTATATTAGGATTTCTCAATTAAGGGATCGTGGACCCAGTCCATGGAGTTTGTGATCCAGCCTCCTGACATCTTGTGAAAATCTGCATACACACATTTTTTCTGGAAAGAAGGTCCGTTACTTTCAACAGATTCTAATCAGAGGCAATGAGTCCCCAAATGTAAACCATATCTGCATGAGGTAATTTTTAAGGTCCCTCTAGCTTCCATATTCTATGAAGCTGTAATTTTTCTGGACAGGAATCTATGGCTGTCAAGCTAATTGGATTAAGTCCCTGGACAAGTTCCAGCTACATCCTTTCTTATGCTCTCTCTAATGGTTTTGCTGGGGTAGTCACACCTAGGTCCAAGGAGTCCTGCAACACCCTGTCTGGTAGATTAGGTGGCATGTCATGTGACTGACGTAGTTCATTAGGGAAAAGTGGCAAGACGAACCAGAGGAACTATAAGAGCAACATGCCAGATCCCACAGGAGTTCAGTGGTGGAAGCAGGTGCTAATTATCATCCTTTGGACGAACAGGATATGCATTTTTTGGGAGTGGGTAAGAATTTCTGGTTAGACAAGCTCCAAATTCTTTGGCCTACTTAGAAGGCACTGCCAGTTCCATCAGCGAGGATGAGATTTTGTTTCCTGATGAACACCTGCTCAGCCAAGAAGGAAGGCCCAGCAAGGAAGTGGGAATATTATTTTCAAAGGCATTGTCATTCAAATAAATGCTCCTTCCAAAACCAGGTTAAAACTGGGAGGGAGTGTCATGGTCCCCTCCTTTCTGGCTCAGAAAAAAATATCTCTTAAGACTTTTTTTTTTTTTTTTTTTTTTTTTTTTACAGGAGTAGGTTTGGTAGCTGAGTAATGTAATTAAATAGATTACCAACAGAAACTGAGATTTCATCCTGTCCTAGATATACATTACTTGTGAAGGGAGGAGCTTGGAGAAGAAGCATAGAGATATTGATTGGGATGCAACCAGTGGAGAACCCCGTTATTAAACAGAGCACACTGTCCGTGTTTTGTATCCTCAGGAGAGTTTTGAAATATGGTGATTCTGGGAGTCAAGATTAGTGCTTGAGGAAAGGAGCTGGAGAGACAGGAATTACTGCAAAATATCAGAGTGTTGTCCATAATGTGGGTTGGATATAGGAAAGGCTTCTTCCTAGGACTTTGGAAGATCTAGACCTCTCAGAATGGTCTGACATGTTGTCTAGGTCAATGGTCTCAGTCCTGGCCACTCATTAAAATCACCTTTTAAAAAATTACTGATGCCTTAGGCCCACCCAAGCTCAATAAATCAGAATCTCTGAGGGTGGGGCCTGGGCATTGTTTTGTTTTTGTTTTTGTTTTTGTTTAATCTCTCCTGGTGACCTTAAAATGCTGCCATGGCTGAGAACCACTGGCTTGACTGGTGATGGGAAATATGGGACATATACGCCATTCACCCCTTCCCAATCTCAGTGTGTTGAACAATTAAAGAGTTCTTTGTGCAGTATCAGTATTGGACACTGTCTGGTGCATAGCAGGTGCTTAACAAACAATTACTCAACTGAGTGGTAGTGGGGGAGAGGGGCTGGTGATACTTTCCATCTCAGTGTCTGAATTTATTCTTTTTCATGAGAAGGCCAATGAGAAATTATGATTTCTACTAACTACTGCTATTTGAATTTTTCTTCCTCTCTTTTTTGTTCTTTCTGCTCCTTTCTCCCTTTCTCTCCTTTCCTTGGTGTCATAGATGCTAACTCCAGGAGGCTGGGATAGAAGCCAAATGCATGAAAGGAAGGATGAAGAGAACAGCAAGAACCAGCGTCACAGTTTCCTTGACTCTTTGTTGCAGGGGAGCACATATCTTTCTCCCCCACTACCATGCTAACCTCAAAGAGAAGGAGCTCTTTGTGGCTTTCAAGAAAATCAGGCTGAACCAATGAGTCCAGTTGGCCTGAGGAGGTAGTAACATTTTCAAAATGATAAGTAAAGGCAATGGAAAGAATATTAGGCCACGTAAATGTCTCTTTCTAAAAGGAACCCTCTCTTATCCTCCCACCATGCTAACCGTGACAGGCCTTGATTGTAGAAGTCCATGTTGGATTCAGGCAGTGGGAATACAGCCTGTGAAGAAGGGTAGGCTCACTCCAGACTTTAGAGGAAATGGGCACTCCTCATGTAATGAGGGTGTTCTCTTTGGAGGGTCAAGACCAGTGTTTGGAGGGAAGAGAAACAGTAAACTTTTTAGGTCACTTCTAGCTTAGGCCTTCAGTTAAGAGGACAAAAGGAATATTTAAGACTCACAGAAGGGCCAGTTCAGTTCTCAGAGACTTCCTAGAAATAGAATGTGCATTTTCCTTTGTCCAGTAGATCCTTCAGGAAGGTTTTCCTTCACTTATCACAGCTTATAAAAGCATAGATTTGTTTATTATCTAGCCTTTCATTACACTTGTTGTTCCATGAGGGTGAACTGTGTAAAACATTGGTTTTACCACTGAATCCTTGTTGCCTTTCATACTGGTAATGTAGTAGCGACTCAAAGTTATGTGTTGAATGAATGAAAAGGCGCATGAATGAGGTGAATCTAGTGTGTCAGTCATCTGCTGGTAGGAGATTCAGAGATTTTTTATTTGGCCATGTCTAAATGGAAAATATGATTAACCATCTCTTTCTTCTTACCATGTCCTTTACTGTTATATGTCATTGCATAAACATTCTTATAGCATTTACTGCCCAAAGAGGCAGAGAATGAGTGGTAGAACTTATTGTTATCCCAGTTTACTTGTTTTTCATTTTAAAAATCATTTTTTTGTTGTTCCTTCCTTAGAATAATTAATTGTCTTAATTTAATGAGGAATTTTTGAAACCCTCTATATGTGTGATTGGAGGACAGACATAGAAGGCCCAGGCTAAGTCCTGGGAACCCTCCTGGAGCCCATAGTCTAGAAGGGGAAGATCATTGGTGGGACAATTTTGAGAGCATTGCTATGTTTCAGGGTACTACAGGGACACACAGAGAGATACCTCACCTGGATAGGAGTGGTTTCCAAGATAATATTTGGAAGGAAAACTAGGGCAAACAATGCTTTGAAAACCAAGGGACAGGTCAGCTCCAAAGAGGAGAAATGGCTCTTCCTTGAGAGTGGGTAGGAATGGATTGGAAAGGACCTGAAGACAGGGAGGGAATAAATAGTTGAAATAAATTTGGTAATAAAGATGGAGGCCTAAAATAAGGCAGTATGTGGGAATCAGGAGGAGGGACAGATAAAATTTGAAGGAAAGTGAAGGAAAGAGGATTGAGGACAAAAGCTAGTGATGAGACACATTTTTGGGATAATGGAAAAACAGGAGCCCATGAAGGAGAGACTAAAAGGGTCATCTGTAGCAGTGAGAAAACCAGGAAAAGAGGAACTAGGAAGTTAAATTAGTGAACTGTAAGTGGAGGGAGTGGTCGGCAGTGTCAGATGTTGGTGACTTTGGTAGAAACATTAATGGTGAAATGGGGACAGAAGGCAGATGATGGGTGAGAGGAGTAAAGTGTGGACAACTTTTCTAGATGCTTTGCTAAGAAAAAAAAGGAGAGGTACCATGGTAGCTAGAGGGAGATGTAGGACCAAGGTATGGATTTTAGACTAGAGAAGTATTTTCCATTTGTGTGGGCTGAGGGGAAGTGTAAAGAGAAAGATGGAAGACAGAGGAGAATAGGGTATGCATTTTATCCTTTTCATATGTATTCCATCCTTAAACACTTTTCACCTTTAATGACTCTTCTCTCTTAAGCATTTTTAGAGTCTCCTGCTGCAACTATTCCTAAATTAGACTGCAAGCATCAGATAGCATCCAACCAAATCTGATCTGTCGTTCCCACTTAACAGGTTCTGGTAGTTGGGTTCCTTTGTTTCTTGTTTCCAGGATTCTTAATCTGGTGTTCCCAGATCCCGAAGGTATCCATAGATAGAATTATATTTTAATATAATTAATTTTCTTCATAATCATATGTATTTAATTTTATGCTTTTGGGAAAAAGCAAATCTGAGAAGGAATGTATTACTGGCTTCCTGGTTTGCCAAAGAAGTCCATGGCACAAGATACTTAGAGTGACAGCCATGACAAGCCTTGTATCTAGGAACACTTTCTTTGGCCTCCTTTTGATCACCCATTCACCTCCTTGGTTTCTGACTGATTGATGAATCAAGGAGGTTGATAGACCTGAAAAGCCTTATGCTAGCAATTCTCCAATGATGGGTAAGAGTCACCTTGAAAAAGGAGACCAAAAAATTTCAAAAGCCCATATTTTGAAATCTCACCCCATGTGAGCTTGATTTAGTACATTTAAGAAGACCAAGAATCTGCATTTCAGAAACAAGCTCCTCAGTTAGTTTTGTTGCATATGGCCTTTGGACAACATGAAGAAACATATTCCACACTTTTCTCTGGCTTTTTAAAAATACGTCCTAAATACTTTCCAATTTTATCAAATATTTTCAGTGACTTTGGGAAAGGGCCATGTCCTCAAAATTAAACCTTTTTTACATCTCTCAAAAGGAACACTTCCATCTCTAATATTTATACATGTGGATGAACCAACCTTCACTGCTGTCTGTGTTAAGTATTCTGAGAGGCTCATCCATCACAGTCACAGAACAGCATCCACATCACTGGGAATTGGGGAGGGGAGGTATGTATGGAGACTTGCAGGATGGGAGAAAAGGAAGGGTGTTCATTGAGAAGTAAAATTTCAAATTTTTGAAAATAACAAGGGTTGCAAAATACAGGAAATGAGTTTAAGAGAAGATCAAGTATAGTAGGTAATGATACAGCCAGGAAAAAAAGCCTAAATAATGCAGTTGGCAATTTTTTCTTGTGAAAGAGCCACAGAATAGACCATGAATTCTGTAATACCAAATCACCAGGCAGATTTTCCAGGAAGTTGCTCCTCTTACCTGCTCAAAATTTCAGATGATCCCAAGAGACATGATGTGTAAAGATGTCGCATCCTGAGGAGAGCTGATAATTGCAGCACTTTGACAATACTAGTCTGAGCTTCAGCTGATGGTTGAATTTGCCAGATCTGTTTAATGATTAATTCCAAAGAACAGTGGAGTCACAAATCTTCCAGATCTGGGAAAACCTCGAGTGGGGTCTTCATGTTCCTATTTTTCTGAGTTGAAGAAGAAATTCATTTTTCATCTCCTAGTCAATGGTTCAGGCCAGCTTCTATTCCCAGTTTTGTCAAATTCCTGCCGACCAAGTTGAAATGGAGTATTTCAGCTCTTTGCAGCTAGTTGAGGAATTTTTGCCCTAGGTTTAGAAGTAGAGCTAACAGGACAGAGGAAGTCTTCAGTATCTACACTTAAATAAAAGCCTATATTCCAGTCATCGCATGAGTTGAGTCTCTGCATCTTTTGACTTTCTCAATAATCTTGATAAAGATTGTTTATTATAAATTATGATAAATTATTATGATTATGATAAAGATTATTTTCTCATTAATCTTATAAAGACACATCAGATGCTATACCTAACGTCAAGCAGTCTGTGATCCTTTTGGTTCCCCCAACGATGTCTAGTTAATGGTGCTTATTGAGTATTTTGGTTAAACTGATAGGTACTTGAAAGCAGCTCTTACATTTCTTGGGAATAAGAGAATTGACAAAAGCATAGTATACTACTTCTCCAGATCTAACAAAACCATTTTGCTATCATGACAGCCACTGACAGGCAGCAACCATCAGTTAAATAACCTCAGCCTACGGATGGCAAGATGAAACAGGATACATTTCTGGTATATTTCTCTGACCTAATAGGAGTTCAAAATAATCTTTAAGATCATATCATGGGGGTTTTTTTTAAGACTTTATTTTTAAGTAATCTCTATACCCAATGTAGGGCTCAAACTCAACAACCCTGAGATCAAGAGTTGCATGTTCTACTGACTGAGCCAGCCAGGCAGCACCCTGACAGGGTTCTTTACTTATCAGACATTGGTGTCATTACTCATGAAGCATTTTTGGATTCTCCTGCTCCTCTGCCTCTTTGCACCAGGAAAAGCTATGTGCAGAACATGTTCTTTCCATGTTCTTATGGTATAAGTGTTTTAATTATATGTTTTTAAAAATAGTGGTGAATAGAGAATATAATCCTAAGTCCTTCTGGCAGAGTCTTGATCGCTACCTAGTTGATACTGTCTATCTTTCTTTTTGCTCACAGAGCCCTCCTCTTAGTATAGACATGGAAAATGCCAGACATGTGTTTTCGCAGTCTTCCTTACAGGGAATCTAAGGGCATGTGATGTGTCCTGGCCAGTGGGAACTGAGGGAGAAGTCTCTTCAGTAGATTTCTGAGGATTTCCTCCTGTAATAAGAGGCTGATGTTTGAGACATGATCTCTTTTTTCTACATTTACTGGGTTTAAACCCACTTTTGTGAGGATATGTGCTCATAATTGTGGCAGCCATCTTGTGATGATGAATAGAGAACCAATAGAGACTGACAGTGAAGTAGACTCAGTGCCCTGACATGGTTGGGCTGCTCAGTTACCTACTCTGGAAACATCTGCCTCTGGACATCTTATGAAGTTTAGTTGCATATTGAGTTACCTGCAGCCAAAATCTTCCAAACAATGCAATTATATTCTTTAGAAATTGAAGATAGTTTTCTTTTCTCCATTCATTCATTCATTCATTCAATAAATGTTTGCTGAGTATCCCCTAAGGATTAGGCATGGGGATGTCATGGTGAGTATAATAGACATTGTTTCTACTCTTCTGGGGATTCCATTCTAAGGAAGGGAGAGAAACTGATTAGGGGCTATAATATATAATATTTAGCTTGATTTTGTTGGAAGTTTATGGTCAGGGAAAGCTTCTCTGGGGAAATTTTGTTTAAGCTGCTACCTGAAGAATGAGTGGGAGCTAATCAGGTGAATAGGGTTGTTCTCAATTTGCTTTTGTGACTTAATTAATTTAAAAAATAACCCCTAAGGACCAGTTAAGTTAATGAATAGAAAGAATCACAAGAGAAAGAAAAGTTACCCATACACTCCATAGCCAACCATCTCTGCCGTCAGGGTTGATCAGGCAGGATTTTTGTGGACCCTTGTCCTGATCCTCCTACCACGGGCCCTCCTCAAACCTTATTGTGATCATTTTTATAAATAGAAAACATCATAGTGTTTGTGGGAGCTGAGGTCAGGGACACCAGTTTTCATTTGCATGTTGTGCTCATTATAAATGATCTAATAAATTATCCCTTCTGGGTAAGAATTTCCGTAATTGGCTTTAGCCCGAAGGCACTTTTTTGTTTGTTTTAAACATTCAGCCATTTTGATTTATGTGAATGTGAAAATATCTATTTTTTTCCTGCTTTTAATCCAATCTACAGAATATTATTTAGCACAAGGAAAACTCCAAAATAGCTGAACATTTCCACTTATTTAGATTTCACCAAAGAGTCCCCAGGGTAGAATGAAAACATCTCTGAGCTGGGGTAATTTTACAAAAACTGCTTAGAGCTCAACAGCTATTTCTGTACTTTCGGAATTCTGTAAACATATGGGGGAAAATCTGTCCACAGTTATGCCGGAGCAGTGCCCGGGTCCTGAATTCTCCTATCGTTTCATTGTTGGGAAGGACTAGAGCCCGAGGTTCAATGTCTGTGATGGAAAGGCCCTGGAGATTCTGCACCGTCTGCTTTTGCCCTGTTAGACAAAGTCTCCTGTTCTTTCTTCCATGAAAAATATTGTTTTCTTTTTCCTCTTCCCTTCCTTCCTTTCTTTCTACCTGCTTGCCTTTTGCCATTCTTCCTTCCCTTCCACCTTTCTTCTTTCCTCTCCTCCTCCTGGAGACATCACACTTTCTGATTTCAAATGATTTTTCCCAGAGCTAGAACAAGAAGTCCTAAAATTTGTATGGAAACATAAAAGACCCTGAATAGCCAACACCATCTTGAAAAAGAAAAAACCTAGAGTTATCACAATTCCAGACTTCAAATTATACTACAAAGCTATAGTATTCAAAACAGGATGGTACTGGCATAAAAATAGACACAGAGACCAGTGGAACAGAGTATGGAGTAAAGAATATAATCCACACGTTTATGGTCAACTAATTTCCAACAAGGATGCTAAAAACACACAATGGGGAAAGAATAGTCTCTTCCATAAATGGTGCTGGGAAAAATGGATATCCGCATACAGAAGAATGAAATTGGACCCTTACTCCACACTACATACAAGAATCTACTCAAAATGGATTAAAAGATTTAAACCTAAAACCTGAAACAGTAAAACTACTAGAAGAAAACATAGGTAAAAAGCTTCTTGATGTTGGTCTAGGCAGTGATTTTTTGGAAAGAACCCCAAAAGCACAGGCAAAAAAAAAAAAAAAAAGACAAGTAGGATTGCATTAAAGTAAAAAGCTTCTGCACAGCAAAGAAAACCACCAGCAAAGTGAAAGGCAAACTACTGAATGGGAGAAAATATTTGTGGATCATGTATCTGATAGAGTTAATACTCAAAATATGTAAGAAACTCAAACAACTCAATAGCAAAGAAACCCAACCTGATTGAAAATGGGAAAGAAGTGGATAGGTATTTCTCAAAAGAAGACATACAGAAGTCCAACAGATATATGAAAAGGTGCTCAACATCACTAATCATCAAGGAAATAAAATTCAAAATCACAATGAGTTTTCACCTCACACTGGTTAGGAGGGCCATTCTTAAAAAGGTGAAAGATGACAAGGGCTGGTGAGGGGAGGGTAGAGAAAGGCAAACGAAAGGAAATGTTTGTGTACTATTGGTGGGAATGTAAATTGGTACATCTGGAATGGCAAACAGTATGGAGATTCCTCAAAAAATTAAAAATACTATATGATCCAGTGATCCTTCTCCTGGGTATATAGCCAAAGGAAATGAAATCAGTATCTCAGAGAGACAGCCGTACTCCCACATTCATTGCAGCAGCATTCTCAATAGCTAGGATATGGAAACAAACCGAGTGTCTCTTGAGAAATTATTAATAAGGAAAATGTGGAACAGATATTGGAATATTATTCAGCCTTTAAAAAGATGGAAATCCTGCTATCTGTGACAATATAGGTGAACCTGGAGAACATTATGCTAAATGAAATAAGCCAGTCCCAGAAGGACAAATACTGCATGATCCCACTTATATGTAGAATCTAAAATAGGTCAGCTTGGGGTGCCTAGATGCCTCAGTAGGTAGAGCATGTGACTCTTGATCTTGGGATGGTGAGTTCAAGCCACATATTGAGTGTAGAGCTCACTAAAAAAAAAATAAGTAAAAAATATGATAAAATATTTGAACTCATAGAAGCACAGGGTAGAATCATGGTTGCCAAAGGTTGAGGGGTGGGGGAAATGCGGAGATACTGGTCAAAGGGCACAAAATTTCAGTTATACAAGATGACTATGTTCTGGAGATCTAATGTACAGCATGGCAACTCTAGTTTACTGTATTATACACTTGAAATTTGCCAAAAGGGCAGATTTTAAGTGTTCTTACCACACACGCGCGTGTGCGCGCGCACACACACACACACACACACACACACAGACATACACACACACATACCTACACATGCAATACTATGTGAGGTGATGGATATGTTAATTAGCTTGATTGTGGTAATCATTTCACAGTGCTTATGTATATTAAAACATTAGGTTGTTCACCTTAAATGTACGCATTTTTTATTTGTCAGTTATACTTCAATAGAGTTAAACAACAACAACAAGAACAAACTAGCCCCAAGGGCACATTGATCAGCGGACTTGCATTGAATCCCAAAATATAAAAATTACTATTTTCATTTTATCTATGTATCTGTCTATTCACAGATGTTTATCTGTCCCTCTCTACTTGTCTATTCCTTTGTTTTTCTATCTGCCTACATTTATGAGTATCTGCAACCAGTAACAATACCATATATGGAAGTCTAAAGCAAAAAGAAATTTTGATACAGTTCTTTATACAAAAAGAATATAATCTAATATTGTTGCATTTTTCCCTGATTTTTGAATGCATTTATTCCAGAAGGATCTTCTGTGCAGTAGGCCCTAAGATATAAGTAATAACAGTGATAAATTCTATTGAGGCAGAAGTGTCAGGATGGTGCTCAGAGGAAATAGATTTCTAATCAAGTATTTTGTAGGAGTTTCTCTGGAAGGAAAAACATTTTACATTGAGCAAGGTTCATGGAAGTATGAAGGAGCACAGTATTTTCTAATAACACTGAGAAAGAACTTTGGGTGACCTAAATGGAGGATTATTTTAGTGAAGAAGATGAGAGAAGATGCTGCCCAAATAGGTTCATGTTAGATGTTGAATATCCTAAAGAATTGGTAGTTTTTTGGGGGGTCACTCCAGTTACAAGCTCCGTATGTGACTGTTGAGTCCACAATGACTATAATGGTGTATTGCATGTCATAGATACGCAGTAAATACAGTTTGTTGACTGTGTGAACAGATAGGAGTTTTAAAAAGTGAAATGATAGGATCAGATCTGTGTTTTATTTAGTTAGACAAGAAGCAGAAATCTCAGAGAGCTTTTGCTGAGCAAGTAGGAATGGCTGTCAAGCAATAATGGTGAGAATTGGAAGATAAGTGCCCCAGCTTCCTCCCCCTCCTCAGCATGAATGAGCCCTAGTCGCTAAAATACTTTGCATTGGTTTTCTTCCTTTTCTATTTCACTTCCTTACTTCTGCACGAGTGTTTCCTAAGTTAACTTTACAAATAGACTGCCCAGACTTGCGTCATTCTCTCAAGTTCTGCTTTTGGGAGAATCCACTTCAAGACAGAGTCAGAAGGTTATTGTAATGATCTGTGCAGAGATTCTGAGAGCCTCAGCTAAAGTGGTGGACCATGGAAAATGTAGAAGGCAGGACACCTTTCATAATCTCTCCAGCACATGCCCTGGTATACATAGCCTCCTCCCAATATTCTGTTAAGCACTTACCTCTGTGCTGCCACGAAGGGGTTTTGCAGAAAGAGTTAAGGTCCCAAAGAGTTGACTTTAAGAAAAGGAGATTATCTTGAGTGAGCATGACCTAATCAGATATGTCTGGAAAGGGACTAGGATCTTCCTGGTGAGAGAGATTCAAACTATGAGAGGAATTTGATATGAGGGAGATTCCCCATTGCTAGCTTGCTTTATTTATTTATTTATTTATTTATTATTTTGTTTTTTATTTTATTTTTTTTTTTATTTTTATTTTTTTTTTTAAAGATTTTTTATTATTTATTTGAGAGAGAGGCAATGAGAGAGAGCATGAGCGAGGAGAAGGTCAGAGGGAGAAGCGGACTCCCCATGGAGCTGGGAGCCCGATGCGGGACTCGATCCCGGGACTCCAGGATCATGACCTGAGCCGAAGGCAGTCGTCCAACCTACTGAGCCACCCAGGCGTCCCTTATTTTGTTTTTTAAACGCTAGGGGAAAGGGGCACACATTGCAGAGAGACAAATTCTTTTTTTAAAGATTTTATTTATTTATTATAGACCACATGAGCAGGGGGAGTTTTTTATGATTTTATTTATTTATTTGAGAGAGAGAGCACATGAGCAGGGGGAGAGGCAGTCAGAGAAAGAAGCAGCCTCCCGCTGAGTAGGGAATCCTGACGTGGGACTCGATCCCAGGACCCCAGAATCACGACCTGAGCTGAAGGCAGAGGCCTAACCAACTGAGCCACCCAAGAACCCTTCTCCCCTTCCCCATTGCTCCTTTAAATATGGAAGAGCCATAGAGCTTCGTATGTGAGCCTCCAAGAACTGAAAGCAGGCCCCAGCTTGACTACCAGCAGGGAAATGGGAACTCAGTTCGGCAGCCATAAGGAACTAGATTCTGCCAACAGCCTGAAAGAGCTTGGAAGCAGATTATTTCCCCAGAAACTTCAGATGAGAAAGTAGCCAGTGAGACTCTGATCAGAGGACTCAGCTAACCCAGACTTCTTATCGAGGAAACCATGACATAATAAATTGTTAATTTTATTAACAAATAGCTATATTTGTTATAACAAATAAAAAAAAAGCTGGGTTTGTTTTTTTTTTTTTTTTTGGGTAATCTGTTATGTAGCTATAAAAAACGAATACCTGAAGAAAAGATTTCAGGTTTAAGGCATAGATAGAAGTCAAGTTTTAAAATCGCAAGGATTTACTGGCTGATTATAGACTGGTGGAAAGAAAAAGAGGCATGACTTTGAGGGTATAGTCTGGATTCATACTGATGCCATTAATGGAATACAAAATATGCAAAGAGAATCTTTTTAGAGTAAGAAGTTGTTTGTTTGTTTGTTTTTGAGTTTATCAAAATGTTTGAATTGAAGAGGTCTAACAAATTATGGAAAATGTCGGGCTCAGGGAAGATTCTTGGTCTGAAGAATAAACATTAGAAAGTCATTGGAATATGATGAACATGGAAGCCATGGAGGAGGAGAAAGCTCACCTATCTGGTGTCAAGATATTCTTCACTGGTCAGCATCTCTGATGTTTGATGATAAGGCTTTCTTGAGTGAGAAAGATACAGAGTGCTTATGGCAATGGAAATATATCAGATAACATGTCATTTCAATATTGTGTTTCATCTTATTTACAATAAAATAATTTTCAATATTCTGGCTTAGGAAGTAGGGTATGGATGGCAAGTAGATGGCATTAAAACCACTATTCCCCAATTCTGAGCCTATGGCAGATATTATAGTCAATGCGATCATTTCTCCTCAGAACCAGTATCTCTTTCAATCCTCCACTCCAGGCAGCGACCAATTGGTTCGAGTAAAACACACAATCGCCCTTCCAGATTTGTTTCAAAACCGTATCTTTTAATAATAGATACATTGAATTGAACTTGATTTTTTTAAAAAAAGATTTTGTTTCTATTTTTCTTACAAATGATCTTATCTATCTTCTGAGTATTAGTTGGCTTCTGGTGGAACTTACTAATCTGGCAAAAAGTGGTTCTTGCAGCCTATAGACTCTTTGGGTGACGACTTTTGCAAAGCTGAATTTAAGTGTTGGGGGAAAAAAGTATAATTAGAAATTGAATTCATTCAGTTCTTCAAATAAGGCTGAATAGTATTGTGTTTGTAAGTCATGAAGGTCAAATATTATGATTTCTTGTTCCTATCCTGGGGACTAAAGGGTAGTTTTTGCTGTTCTAAGAATGATGGCATAAAATTAAGAACCAAAGTAAACGCAAAAGAACTGATCTCTTTCTAACAAAAAATGGTTAAGAGTTGCATATAGTCATGCATATTAATCATCCATTTGTTGTCCTAATCATGTCCTAATGTGCCACATCATCTTGGAATACATTGAAAACTCCAGAACACTACCTGAGACACAATTTATATGACCCAGCCTAAAAAGGTTTAGGCAATTCCATTTCTGGATCACAGGGTGTTAACATATTAGTCAACCCATAAACGCGCCTCCTGGTTTATATGGAGTTGTATCATTGCATCACAGGCGGAGGGGCCTAAATTGTTTTTGGAGAAATATAGGACTCTGTCTTCAGGATCATGACCCATGAGTCACACCCAGGATTCCCAAAGCCGAGGCCAGTGGGGACATGGAAGAACTTGGCTTAGACACAGAGATATGACTCATTAGAAAAGATGAACTGGTTTTGAAAAATAACAAGAACCACCTTCTATTCTCTGCATACCTACCTTCATTCCATAACCACCTCCTCCCCCCCACACACACAAAAGCAACCTAGGATATTTGGAAGTATTTATGAGATATATAAACATTATTATCATTATTTACTCTTATGGTTCTTGGTCCATTTTGCTATTAGAAGTGATGTTCCAAAGTTGTCCTTTTAATAACAGATTGACAAAATGATACTTGCTCTACTTAAAAAAAATAAAAAAGAAAAATCACTTGCCAAATTAAAACAATAAGTTGCATAGCTTGTGACAAATTTGTATGATATGGTATCCAGGCCCAGCTTCCTAATCATTTAAAGGACTCTTGATTAGTAATTTATAAAGCTTATTAACAAAAAGTCCAAGGTAATTGCTAACCTATGGCTATCAATGCAGTGCTATGTGACCTGCAGGCAGAGAGTGACACCTCAAGTGTGGGCAGGGGTGGCTGTCACATATTCTCAAGTGCATGCAAAGGAAAGCTTGATCTCTGAGAAGGTACGGATATGTGGTTTGGGCTAAAGGAACAAAGAACTCAGGCTACCGGTCTCTTATTTTGCAATATCCAAAAGTTAGGCTAAAAATAGTTTTAATATTATTTTTGAAATTTAATATTTAATATTGATTCATTTCTACCATTGCTGAATTTTATACTAAATGTATTTGGGAAACTGCAATATCAAATATCAAAAACTTGCCGTTTCCTTCTTCTATTTTTGGATGTTAGGCCTGGAAATGTCACAGCACAGAAAAAAAAAAAAAAGAAAAATCTAGCTTTTCTTATGAAAGAGGAGAATGAGTAGAGATGTATCTGACATTCCAGAAGCTAGTTCATTTCAGCTCTTCTCTCCTTATAGCTAAGCCGGGTGAGGAGCTGGTCTCTAGAAGTCTCCCCACGACCACCACCTGTCTGCTGGCATGGACCTGCCAGATCTTGGAGGGCCTTCCTCCATTCCTGCCTTGACTCCTGTAATACCCACGATGTCTCCATTAACCACTCTGGGCGGAGGCACTTCCTTCCTCTCCCATTCCTTTGCTTTCCAAGGAGAGGTTCTGATTTCCTCTCCTGCAGTGCTTTTTCCTCTGTATGTTTTAAGCCTACCTCTCATTTTTTCCATCTCTACCTGAAGGGTCCTAATTTATGTGCTACTGTCATCTTGCCTGAATTTCTGCCTTCGTGGTCTCCCTACTTCTACCATTTGCCACCAGAGGCCATTCCATTCCCAGAAGCCAGAAGCATAGTTTAAAAAGCGAGCATGATAGGATCTTCCCTGTCTTAAACCCTAAATGACTTTACATTGCTTTCAGCATAGCCTACAAGGCCTTAAATGACCACCCACAGCAGCCACACCACCCACACCCACACTGGCCTTGGGACATTTCCTCAGAACCTGGTTCCCACAGCAAGGCCTTAGTACATGCTGCTTTTTCTCTGAGCCTGCAGACCAGTCATGTGCTCTGTCCTCAGCTCTCATGAAGCCTGCAGCGCTTGTCACATGGGGGGTACATTGTTTCCAGTCTGTCTTCATAGCTGGACTGGGAGTGCTAGAAGTCCTGTTCCTAGGGCCTAGTCCAGAGTTTGCCACATAGTAGGTACTCAATAAATACTTGCTAAATACTTCCCAGAAATGTGCCCATAGTTATGTTCCTAATCACTAGGTTTTCTTATTTGACCATTTCTAGCAAAGTGGTTGGGTACACATTTAAGTCAGAATACTACTTGGTTCTTAAATCATCTCTTTCCCACTTCATAGCCTTTGCATGCTGTCTCCTCCACCAGGACCAACACTGTTCTAGCTCTCTAGGTTCATCAGTGAAGATGAGTTTTAGGAATTGCGTTTGCCCAAGGCTTCTATAGACCTTTGCATGTGTAGAGGGGAGTGCCCTTTGGGCTACCAATAAATATTTGTTGGATGGATGGATGGAGGGATGGCAGATTTGCTGATAGATGATACGCTGCAGTTGTGGACAATTTCCTTAGCCTCTTTATCTCCAATCTGTTTTCCCCTGTCTGTGAATGAATAGTTAGCTCCCTTATTCTCCAAGGAAACTGTCCGGCAAAACATCTGCTAGTGCCTGCAAAATACCTAAAACAAAAGGAAATGACGACAGAAGACTCCACCCTCAAGCCAGTCTTCAGGAAGATGAATTACTTTGTGTTTCTAAATACTTAAAGGGTCCCCGAGGAAAACCTGTGTGAATAAAACTCAATGACAAGATCACCAGCTCAGACTCCTGGTTATTGCTCTGTACAGTTCTTTTTAACACCCCTTTTTAATTGGTATATTTTGAGTTAAATTGGAAAAGATCTCGCCCCTTCTTCTAATAATAATGAATCTCCTTCAACAGACACCCGCATCCCCAGAGGGATGCTGAGAACCTCAGCCTGTTCTACTTGGGCTTCCCCTCTGCAGTTTATGATGAAACCTTACTGGTGAGTGAATCGTAAACCTCCTCTCATCCTCTCCTCTGGTTCCAAGGTAGCAGATCCTCAGCTCCCTTCAGACCCCAGACTCCCCAAGTTTAGTCCCACTTGGCATTTCCCAGTGTCTAAGTGAGGTTACGGATACACATTGAGCCCAGAACTCATTGCTTTTTTGGAAAGGGCAAAATAAGAGAGGGGATTTTCCATATTCACATTTTTCCACAGAAATGTATTCATAAGCTTTAAACTTGCCCAAGCTATGTTAATGTATGTGGTTGGCTTCTGTGCCAATTTTCATTGTGAATAAGATGCTAAATAAAAGGGTTCTTGTCTTTCCCTTACCTCCTCCTCTCCTATAATTTTAAGTTCATAAGCCCATTTTGTGAGTGAATCAGGTCTTAGGAGAGAATCAGAAACGATGTTGTTCTTTTAGCCGCTTACAGTGTTTGCTTTCAACCCTTGATAGGAACATGGGGCTTGTGACAGCAGCGGCTGCAGTAAACAGATGACTTTATATATAATGCTTTTTACAAGGTGGTTCAGTTCATTTCTAACCTTGGTCTTGGCGTCATGGAATGAGCCAGGGAAATTCCACCCCTTAACTCTACCCTGCATCTCCTCCCTTGAAGGGCAACAAAATGTCCATTTGCCTGTGGGTTCACAGCCCTTTCCCTGCAGTAATGCTTGCACAGTGCTGTACCCTAATACCAGAGAACCCCAATAGTGCCAGCAGGTGATATTATTAGCAGTACTGTTTTAACCAAGTGACTGTGAATGTTCACAATAAGAATTGCAACCTTTATGAGCCATGTGCTGGCGTGTCCTGGCATGTCCTGGTTGTTAAGTTTTAGTGCGTTTTGGTTCAAATGTTCCCTGCCTGTGTTTATTCCTGGTCACACCACACCTCCTGGGACTCTCTTTGTGGCTTTTGCTTAGCGCTGACTCAAGTTGCAGAAGACCTGGGGGACAGTAAAGGGAGGTCTGCAAGAAACTGCTCCAGTGGCTCCGCACTTCTGAGATGTTGAGACCACAAAGTTTCCGTAATACCAATTAGCGGAGAATCTGTATGTCTGACATAAGCGGTACAATGAGGACCAGAAGCCCCTCAAGTTCAAGAGAACTTGAACTTTCTGTCAGAAGCCTGGATTCAAATTTAAGGAAATTGCTAGTTTCTCTGTGGGACTTTGGACACCTTCTTCAGTCCCTGATTTCTCCACCTACAAAACAACCATAATAATAGAAGGTTGTGTAAAGATTATACGAGGAAATGAGAGTACAATGTGCAATCCATGGTCTGGTACATGGCAAGATGGCAATATCATTATTATTATTATTACTATTAGCTGTTCTGAATATTATTTGTCATTAATTATGATTGACTAATACTATATGAAACAGTTTGGAAGTTAAGATTAGAATCCATATTAATACTCATAATCCATAATTAAGTATTAATAATAGTATTAATAGGTAATAGTAACAGATATTATTATTATACAGTGATCGACCTTGCCAAGCCTCTTTTTCTTCATCTGGAAAACAGAGGTATTAACATGGACATTGGAAGAACCCCCAGCTCCCTAGGTTTTTTGTGAAGACGAGTAAAGGACTTTGCATAGTACTAGCCCATCAGCTTGGAATGGAGAATCACTCTTTTTAATAAAGGTCTGCATGCCCTTCTCAGGACCTCTATGAAGGAATTCGTCTTTTGCTTGTCAGCAAGTATGATTATCTCATTCCAGCCAGTGGAAAGGTGGTGCTTCCAGCACTGCCTAAGAAGGATGACTGGCTAAATGACCAGAGGCGGGTTGCAGGCCTGAAGATATGCAAGTGTGAGGCTGGACAGTTGGTCTGGTCTCCAGGAGAAGGTGGACCCTCAGCTTCGCATGTCCCAGTCTAGGCCTGGCACCATGGTTTCTGTCCTGCAGACCAGTGGCCACAGGGTACAGGCTGTGGTCTATACCAAAGGCACCAAGGAGGAATGGCTTGGATGCTCAGTGCACCTGGAGGGTCTTTCTCTCCCTGTCACCGTCCTTAGGTCCCTCGACTCTGTAAGAGGCACAGGTGGAAGGTGGCAGCCTGGATCCTTCTGATAGACTTGTAAGGACCACAAGTCCTTCTCCATAGTTTGCCCATTTCTTTAGTCCAGGCTTTCAGGTACATGGATGTTTGACAGTCTGGAAAAGCCCATGGACTTTTTCCTGAGGAATGTTTTAAATCCATAGGATATAGTATCTGGGATTACAAAGGAAACTAATTGTATATCTGTTTTTTTTTTTTAAATTTGTAATAGATGTGTTTCTGTAATAGTCTGTTAAATTGCAAGATTGAGCAAGGGACCTAAGAACTATCATAGTTTCGAAGCAGTGCTGAGTAAAAATGGCACTAGAAGATCTCTCTGATTTCTTTTAGTATAAAGTCATGGGTCCTGCTAATGCTACTTTGGTTTGTTGCGTATATACAGAATTAAAGGGAGGGCTACGTTTCATTTAGAGATTAGTACGAACAAAATTGTTCTCCCTGTCCAGGTTCATAAACCAGTGATGAGGAGTCTTGCCTAAGCCTGCTTTCTCAGCTGATCTCTTTGTCTGTGTGCTATTGGAGGTCCTGACCAAACTTCCCATTGTCCTGCCACCTCCTTTTCACCATGGACCCCGGTGCAAACCCCACATGCTCTCTGACCTTCAGGCAGTCCTCTGGGCCCATCATCCTGGTCGTACCAGATCTGCCTCTGCCATCCTAGGGTTTGATGGCCGAAATTACCTTCTCTTTCAGCATCTTGGAAATAGCTGGATGTATTTCTAAAACTGCACTGTGCACAAAAGTCACGTAAAACACTTGTTGATGTCCAGATTGCTGCCCCAGTGCTCTCAGTCTGGTTGCTGGGTGCAAGCTGGGACCTTGTTTTCTATATTTTGAGGAACTCTCTCTGTTCTTCTGAGGCACGTGCTCCATGAGCAAAAATGGTACTTCTGCTAAGGAGCAAGCCTTTTCCACTTTGAAAACTATTATTTTTATTATTCTCTATTGTGAATGGGAGATGAATGGCCAGCCGGCGTGCAGTGGTGTGAGACACGGACAAGAATGCAGCTGCAAAAGTGTGGAAGGAAGAAAGGAAGGAGGGGAGGAAGGAGGGGAGGAAGGGAGTGGATAGGATACCTGAAGTGCCATTAAAACCTATGGGAGACAAAATGTTTATAAGCAGAATCCAGAAATAAATATAAAATCACAAGAAGAAGGATGGGTTGATTTCGAAATTCAACAAATATTTATTGTGTGCCTATTGTATTCTAGGGCAGGGGTTGTGCACTCAAAGCACATACAGGAACCAGGCAAGAAGGTGCTGATATAAAAGATTGAGGCCCTCTCTGTCTTCTGTTTACCCACTTTGAAGCATACAGTTCTTGTGTAAGAAAAACAAGAGACTGGGTTTAAAAATCCATGTCATCAAACCTTAGTTCGTGGTGTCAGGGATGACAGCTGTGCAAAACTGGAGAGTACATGTCCCTTGACTGTGTGTCGCATCTACTGGCTCCTGGGTCTGCTACCTAGCTTCTTGCTTTGGGGAGGCAGGGAGTCCCATCTATTGTATCCTCCCAGTTTTTCAAGAAACTCTGAAATGTTGTGGGAAAGCTCTGTGAATAAATGTTGGCATCTGTTCTGGTTGCTATTTCTGTATGAGGAATTAACTTAAAACTTACCTACTTAACAAAAAAAGCACTTTGTTGTTCTCTTGGACTCTTCGGGCTAGCATTTACAGGCAAAGTGGTGAAGTCTCATTTTGGCTCCACCATCTCTGATGCCTCAGCTGGGAGGACTGGAAGACTAGGCCCTGGAATCTCTAAAGACCCATTTACTTACATGTCTAGTTCCTGGGTTGGGAAGACCCGATGGCTAGGATTGCCAGTTGGAACAACTACATGTGGCTTCCCCATGTGGCCCGACTTCCTCACATCATGACAGCCTCAAGATAGTGGGACTTACTCCATGTCAGCTTAGGGTTTTAAGTACCAGTGTCCCCACAAACAAGAAGAAAGCTCCGTGCCCTTTTATAACCCAGTCTTAGAAGTCGTGCAGTCTCACTTCAGCCATTCTATACCAGTCAAAGCAGTCGCAAGCTCACCAGGTTCAAGGCTTTACCTCTTGATGGAGTAGTGATAAGGTCACATTCTAGAAGAACACATGGGCCAGGAGATAGTGTTGCAACTGTCTTTGAAAAATATGATCTGCTCTAGTAGCTAATAAAATATTTTATTTATATTTTAAAAAAACTTCATTTTAAAAATAAGTTAAGCACTGTTTAGAAAACATCAAATAAAGCAAATCTGTAGGCTAGACAAAACAGGGGGCCACTCGTTTTAGACCTCTACTCTAAGGCATAAAAAATCAGAGATGGGGGGAGCCTGGGTGGCTCACTGGGTTAAAGCCTCTGCCTTCGGCTCAGGTCATGATCTCAGGGTCCTGGGATCGAGCCCTGCATCGGGCTCTCTGCTCAGCGGGGAGCCTCCTCCCCCCCCCCCCCCCGCCTGCCTCTCTGCCTGCCTCTCTGCCTGCTTGTGATCTCTGTTCTGTCAAATAAATAAATAAAATCTTTAAAAAAAATTCAGAGATGGTTAAGATTTGGCTCCTCTCTTTCAGAAACACCATATAGTGTTGTAGATTTTTAGAATTTCTATGAACTATATATTCACATTTCACATATCTTTGTTGGAGCTGGAGAGCATTGGGGCGGGAGGGCTGAAATGAGGTGGTACTGTAAATGAGAATAACCTGGAAAATGGACCCCCCCCAGTCTCACCTCCAGGAGGTTTATTCTATATCCAGAGGAGGAATATATGTCATTTTTAAAAATGCTTTTGAGGTTCAGAAACATGAGCTCCCGCTTGCTCCCTGTTGAGAAGTACTGTTCAAAATACTCTTTCACATTGTAATTCGTACTTGTGAATTCAGAGGTCATTCCTATGTGATGTTGCCTAAATTCTTCATTTACTTGTGAATAACATGTAGCTCTGCACCCAGAATAACCCATTCCTTTTTTCTCTCCGTCCTTTGCTTCCCTCTATCCCTAATGATCATTCCTTTCTAAATATGTTTGGAAATTGACTTGAGGATTGAAAAATAACTTAAGAAATATCCAGTAGCCCAGATAAGGACATGTGCTTTATAGTTATATTATTGTTTTCTAGTCCCATTTGTAGAAACAGTGACCTTGGAAAAATTCTAGAGGTTCTCCTCATCTCTTTCTTCCCAGCCACCATGTATATGGAAGGATGCAACTAAAAATCTCAGTCCTTCTTATCACTTAATAAGGGACCTTTTGCACTGTTAAATCCTGCTCCTTATTGCTTTATTTACAACCTGTTCCCCAACTCACATAATGTGCCTTGCGAGGTCTGGTCATCCCATAACCTGGTTCAGAAGGTTATACCTCAAATATTCTGTGCCCGTCACCATGATCCTGTGTTTTAGGTATGTTAGGAAGGTTCACTTTCCTTGTCCAACATTAATTGTATAAACAAGGTAGCATCCCAGTAGCCCAATCCCAGATCCCTCAACACCGGCAGGTGTCCAGGGAGGTGTGCAATCGCAGCCTCTGTCTGAGCTCACCTTTGCAGGTCGTGGGGCAAGTATGTGGCATTAAAGAGCAGGAAGGCCAGCAAGCGTTGGTAATTGTTTAACTCTTCCAGTGGCACACCTCTGAGTACATGGACCACACCTGCAGACCTGGCAGGACGTGCCGTGCATGACTGGACAGAGGTGCTTGGTACATTCGGAGCCAAGGAATGGGTTTAGGCGGGAGCCCAGGGCTGACAGGGAGCCCAGCCCCTGGCCTGCTTGAAATCTTAGGACTCAGAATGCCTGTGGTTGAGGGAGACAGCTGCTCATTAGCTAGGTGAAGTCAATCAGCCATGTCACTTTTTGTGACCTCAGTGTCCTCATCTCTGTAGTGGGGCACTTAAGCATAGGATCCCTCAAATGCGTTTCAGCTCTGACATGCTCTATTGCAGTGTTTCTCAGACTAAAGGAACCATCAGAATCACTTGGCAAGCTTGATAATACACACATTGCTGGGCCTCACCCCTAGAATTACTGATTCAGGAGGTCTGGGGTAGATCGCAAGAGCTTGCATTTCTAAGTTTCCCAAGTGTGGTTAAGCTCATGGTTTGGGACCACAAGTTGGGAACACTGTTCTAATTGATGATGCCTGGCTATGCATTGAGGGTCTTCCTGAGTCACTCTATATAGCTTCCAGAGGAGGACTCCTTTTTTCACAGAATGAGTGAAGCTTTGTTTCCTGAATTTTCCCAGCCCGTTGGTATTGCTTCTCCCACTAGACTGACTATCTTTGGAACACCAGGGTTTGAAATGAAGAATCAAATGAGACATAGCTCATTTGGCCAGGTTCAGGGGCTATATTTTATTCCACTGTGTGTCTTATGGGCATGAGAAACACTGGAGAAGTATTTGTTGAGTGATACATAGACTTTTTGGAAGGGAGGAGGTTAAAAATTGTGTTCAGGTGAGGTTTATCTGCAGATTACAGTTGTCAGCGTCAAGGGGTCCCTGCTGCAAATCTTGCAGGGACCAGACTGGCAATGTAATAGTGTGGATCTGCTGTACATAAGGCAATAGGGAACAGTGAGTCTGTGGTGAAAAGAAGAGGGCAAGTGTTTTAAAGAACTTCAGATGTTTTCAGCATTTAATTGGCCAAATTGGAGCTCTTACGGGTTCCAATCTATAACTGTGCCTTTCCAGTGTACACATTCCATAGAGACAAGAAAGAGATGAGAGTTGTTGAACATTTACTCAGCTTATTAATTAACTTGCGTTGCCTTCATTCATATTGCTTATAATCTAATTTGAAATACTTTCATCATGGACAATGTGACATCTGTGTTACAAAACAGTATGATTTTAGTCAGTAGGAGAAATCCATAGGCAAGGAACTGGGGTCAGCCTCTAGTTGCCAGCAAAACCTGAGGCCCACACCTTCTAGACTGAGCTTAGATGTGGATTCTTCCCCCGTCAAGCCTTCCAGTTAGACTGTGAATGGTCCCCGTACATTGATCATAGCCTTCTAAGAGACGGTGAAACAAAGGAATACCAGCTAAGTCATACCAAGATTCCTGAGCCACAGAAACAGGTAATAAATGTGTGTTGTCTTGAGCAGCTAAGTTTTGTGGTAATTCTTTATGCAACCTTAGGTAACAAACACAGAGCCATTTGTTAACATCGAATGTTGCTTAGGGTAGTCAGCATTTGGAAAACTGAAGGCATAGACCACTCTCAGTGGTGTCCAGGAGCTGGCTTGAACCAACTCTTTCTAGCTCTGCATTCAGGGATATCATGTTAATGACTTAAAATCAATATGGTGGCAATATTTATTCAGTGAAAATCTGCAAACACAATCATTTTGAGATGCATTTTACTATCACACCTCTGTCCTTCAAAAACTCTGTAAGCCCTAAAATTCCCTTTATTTTTGGCGAGCACCAGAACCCTGGTAAATTAGTATATTGGTTATCAAAAGCAGTTTTTCACTAGTGGATTTGGGGTTCCACTGTGTTCCACCCATTTGTGGCTTGCGTGGGTTTACTATACAGGGCTCCTCGCCTTGCATGAACTGAGTAGGTGAGTCTAAGAGTCTGCAAACTTTTGAACAGCACCTGCAGCTTAGGAATATGAAATGGTCCTGACTCTAGAGGTCGATAGAAAGATTGCTTGCCTGACTTGGGCTGAGTTCTGCTACTGGAATATTTTTCATCCATTTTAAGTGAATTTTCTGGGTAAGGATCTGTAGAAATATTTAGCAGAACAAAGAAAGAAGTGAAGAATTTCTAGCACTTGGTACCCACTTGCAAATAAATAGCTGTACTTGGGGCAAATTTCTCCCTTAAAATTGCTTTTCTTGTTCCATAGTAACTGGTGCGGTTATTAGGGGGTGATGGGCTCACTTATCTCTAATTATTAAAGCTACCTATACTACTGAAAAAGGAAGTAGTAATTGTGAAAGATCAAATTGACTTAGGTCAACTTGACCTAAGTTGAGGTATCCATTATTAATAGCATTCATAACATACAGATATTGCTATAAATCCTCATTTTACAGTTGAGAAATTTAGAGCATAGGCCTGGCAGTCATCTAACTGAGTTTATGAAGCTCGCATATGACAAAGTTAAAGGGCTCCAAATCAGCTCTGCCCCGTCATGTTTCTAACTCTGATGGAGCTTGCCCCTCCCCTCTTTCAGTGTTATAGTCTGAAAACCTTACAGGGGGAATTTTGGGGAAGGAAACTCCACAGGCTCAAATTTCACAGGCTTCCCTGGCAGGAAATCCTCACTAACCTTGAACCTCAGGGTCATCTGCTGTGCTTAAAACATCCCTTTTCTATTTCCAGTTAAAAGAACAGCTCTGATCCCTATCCCTTGCATACTGTGCCCTTACAGCATCTCAGGTCCTCATTGTTGCTACCTGAAAACCTGATCCCCCAAATAATAAGTCCTCCAAATTCAGGCGATATCGATCCTCCTTAACTAATTGCTACACTGACATTTCTAATATTAGAAGGTCTTCTTTTTTAAGAAAATTTGGGCCAATGCCTCAGGAGTCAGTCTTCCCATCTCAGAATCAACTGTGGCGGCTGCCAGGATCCCTACACATAAATAACCAGACTGTAGGTGTTGAGCCCTGGGACCAACATCCTGTTGCCCAGGGGAAGTCATTATTTCAGGGCTTTTCACTGTGTATCTGTGCAACTCTCTGTCAGCTGCGCCTGGGGGAGAAATGCACCTAATTTCATGTATGAGGCATTATAGCAGAGAGGTAGAAACAATCAGTGATCAAACCATAGTTTTGCCTTTTACAACCTGGATAATCCTGGGCAAATTGCTTGACCGTTCTGTGCTTGTTTCTTATCTGTGAAATGAAAGTATTAGTACTGCACATCTCATAAGTCATTGCGAGGATTAAATAAGACATACAAAGTGCTTGGAACAGTGCTTGATACACAGAAGTGCTCAGTTATTGTTACTTATTACAATAGGTGGTTCTTCGTTCCACTGTTCCACTGCTCAGTTATTGTTACTTATTATAATAGGTGGTTCTGCATTCCTCTGCTGCTTCCTGGAAGTGCTCATGCACGACGGAAAGGATGGTTTTTTGCTCTCCTCCCGGCACTCAGTCTGGTTTTTAGCTAATTCAGCATGTCTTTCATATTCTAGGAGTTTTGTGTTACCTAGCTTTGTCTGTGCAACAGATCCCTCCAAACTGAGCAGCTTAAAACAATACATACTTTTCTTTGTCTCAGTTTTTGTAGGTTGGAAATCCAGGAATAACTTAACTGGGTGGTTATGGGTTTTGCTCTGTCGTGAGGTCAGAGTCAGTCTGTCCTTTCGGTGGCAGTCACCTCAGGGCTTGGCTGGAACATCATGTATTTCCAAGCTCACTCACGTGGATGCTAGCAGGCCTCTGTTCCTTGCAGCTTGAGTCACCCCACAGGCTGTCTGAATATCTTCATGGCATGGCACCTCTCTTGCTCCAGAGCACATAATGAGAGAGAGACTCCAACACAAAAGCCTCAATCTTTTCATAACCTGATATCAGAAGTGACATCTTATAACTTCTGGCATATTCCGTTCACTAGAGGCAGGTCACTAAGTCTAGCTCATATTGAAGGGGTGGGAATTAGGCTCTACCTCTTGTGGGAACAAGGACCAAAAAAATAGTGAACATATTTTTAGAACCATCACCAGTGTCTTTCACAATCCCAAAGATCTTGGAAGTCTGAGACTTCATGTGTACGTGGGAGATCAGCTAGCATCGCTGCCTCAGTTGACACACAAGGAAAGAGGAATGCAGTGACTTGTCCAAAGTCACACAACTAGCTGCCCGCAGAGGTGGGATCCAGTTCTCCTCCTGTTGCTGTGTGTAACTACACCTGGTTTCCAGGTCATGTTGCTGGAGTTACTCCATTGATACACCATTGCATAGCCTGATAACCTAGGGTACTGAGAGATTAGAATTTGTATGTGGTTCCTTTAGACCAGTACGTCAGTAACCCCATGTGTGGTAAGCAATTATGGCATAAGATATACACCATATTCCCAAGACTGGGTATCAGTAAAAGAATGTAAACTATTAAGTATTTCTATTTTGATTACATGTTGACATGTGATAATATTTTAGATGTATTGGGTTAAGTAAAATATTAAAATTCATTGTCCCCATTTCATTTTACTTTCTAAAAAACGTGGTTACTAGACAATGTGAAATTTCATATGTGGCTTGCATTGTATTTCTCTCGCACAGTGCAGCTCTAGACTAGCCAAACCAACGTGCTCATTCTCCATGGCTTTGGTCTGTCAGGGTTATGTCAATGCCTCCAGTCCTGTTTCTGGCTGAGGTGCTTGGGTCGTTGAAATATAGGCTGCTCGTAGACGTCTCTGTCCCAGCTGAAGTGACCGCAGAGTCTGCAGAGTGGGTGCCTATGATTTCCTAAGTCTCTACTTTTAGATCTTTCTGAAGCGTGTTAATAACTGAGGGTATCCTGGGGAACCTGTGGCAAGGGTTTCTGATGTCTAATATGGTCTGATTAGTCGAAACTTCCTGAGGATTGAACTTCCACCGAAAAACAGCTGGCTTCCAGAATTCTCCTTTCTCTTTTGAAAGACCATGGTAGACTAATCCCAGCTGGACCCATTACATACTGTTCCTTCAGTCCTTTCTTTCCATATCTTTTCTTCTCTTCTTCTTCTTCTTCTTCTTCTTTTTTTTAACTGTGAGTCAGCATAGAAAAATTCAAGCCCAGATTTAGTCTTAAGACTATTGTAAATAAAGTGACCGGTTACATCTCCCTGGCTGAACTGAACATCTGAACATTTGGAAGGCGGCTATTGAGGGAGATTGAAAGACAAACAGCACAGGGTCTCCCCATTCATTGAACAGGTTTCCAGCTTCCTCTTCTGGAGAGTATTATATTTAGGAGATCTGCTGGCTCAGGATTCTTGGTTGTAATTTGTCCATGTCTGGGGAAGATAAATCTCTCTTGTGTGTTGACTCAAAGTGGTTAGTCTGCTTACTCTCTCCAAACAGTTTCCAGCTTGGACTCCTCTCCTCTCATTGATCAATGAGGGAGCCACGAAGCCTCTTGCAGGCCCCTGCCCCCAGTCACCCTTCTTGTTGACATTCCAAACTGTTAAGCTCACAAATGTACTGGGAGGACAGTAGCTCGAGGACACTTATTCCCTTAGAGAGAATCCTTGACTTTCACGGTATGTGACTTCGTTATTTTCCCATCCTTGTAAGGGCTTGACATTGTTTCAGAAAACAGTGTTGATTTGGGGAATGTCGTTTCCAGTTGCTCTCTCAGTGACCCATGCCATTCAATGTCTTCATTCCCCTCCAAACCTTTTTTGGAATGAGGCAGAATATTATATAAATAAATAAATAAAGCTGCCTCCCATGTAAAAGGAGGTTGGGTAGTTTGAGGATTAGTCCCCTCTAGGACACTTGAAGGAAGATAAGGGCTGAAAAGAGAAAAGCTGCTGTGTTCTAAATATAAATGAGAACACTGCATAGACAAGGACCATTGGGTAAATATGGTAAATTATGAGGGATCAGTATTTGATGGCTTATGATGGGATGAAGGCACAAATCAGTACTTATGCTTTTTTTTTCCTCCCCAACTGCCATTGTCAATTCCACAACAGTTGTTACCTATCATTGATGGTTGTGGCCACAAAGGGATGCTGAGATCTGCTAAGGAGGGCTAGGATCAAACCAGGGTTTGTGTGAGTCCGAGTGAAGGGGAGTAAAGTAAGGAAGATGGTTTGGGTCAGAAAACACATCTCTTCCCCACAGGAGAATTTTTCAGAAGGTGACATTTTTGTAATAACAAGTTGGGATCCAGTTTATTAAGCCTTTTGGTTACAAAGAACAGAACCATGTCTGTGTCAGGTAATGGAGGGCGCCCTTCAGTTACCATGGCAGCAAGGCATGCAGAAGCTAGTGCCTCTCTTAGGCTAGGACAGTAGTTTTCAAATGGGGGAAATTTCGCCTGGTGAGGGGGTAGGATACTTGGCAATGTCTGGAGAGATTTTTGATTGTCATATATAGGGAGGATGCTGCTGGTATCTAGTGGGTAGAGGCCAGGAATGCTGTTAAACATCCTGCAATGCATAGGACAACTCTCGACAACAAAGGATTATCCAACCCCAAATGTTAATAGTGCTAAGGTTGAGAAACTCTAAAGTAGGGAAAGAAGTACCCCACCTCCCCACTCTCCTTCCCCATGCTTATGCTCTGGAGGACTTCTGTACACCAAAGATTATAAGACAAAGGCAAAAAATGATGTTTTCCCCACATTCATAAGAAAGTTTGTTGAACAAAAGGCAGTTTCAAGACAAGAGAAGCTAATGAGACACAGCCAGCAACGCTGTTGGCTGTAACACTGTTGTTTAGATTCAGAGAACAGACATTGGGTTTTAACAGACTCTCACCTGGAAATAATCATGCAAAGGCAGTATTATTAAGCACTATAACTGAGAGACAAGGACAAGACTCCCTCATCCCTAAAGATCTGAAGTAGTGTGGACACCCACCTGCCTGGAACAGTTAGGAAAATGTCCTCCAGAGTGAGCAGGCAGGAAAGGAAGTCCCAGAGAAATATACTACCTCTCCATGCCACTGGTGACTTCAACTCCAGATTTTATATTTCTTCTTCTTTTTTTTTAAAGATTTTATTTATTTATTTGACAGAGAGAGCACAAGCCAGAAGACAGAAGGAGAGGGAGAAGCCGACTCCCTGACTGAGCCACTCAGATGCCTGAGAGTCTATGTTCTAAAACATTTTCGAAATGACTCAATAACATACTCTACAGAAAAATAGTGATGCACCATTTAAAGACTTCTTAAAAACACTGCTTATAACATTATTTGTTTCTATACCATCTTGACCATAATAAATAGATAAAAAGAGGCTCTGGCAAGAGAACAGCTAGTAGGAAGGGAAAGGGATCAGGATACTTGTTCCCCTATCTCTGCCTGGCCTTGCCACCAACTTCCTTGGCCATTGCTCCAGGACTCCATGATTATGGCTCTGCATGGGCTCTGCCAACCCAACTTTCTGTAACTTCAGGTCTAGGGGTGGTAACAGCTTGCGGCTATTACTAGTCTCAGAGTTCCTCAACACCTTTCGTTTCTTCCATTAAGACCACCCACATCTGGGCGCCTGGGTGGCTCAGTCGGTTAAGCATCTGCCTTCAGCTCAGGTCATGATCCTGGAGTCCCAGGACGGAGTCCCGCATCTGGCTCCCAAGTCACAAGGGAGTCTGCTTCTCTCTCTGATCCTCCCTCTTCTCATGCTCTCTCTCTCTCTTTCTCTCTCTCTCTCAGATAAATAAATAAAATATTTTTTTAAAAACCCACATCTTTTTTTTAATACATATATATTTTTTATTTCTTTTCAGTGTAACAGAATTCATTGTTTATGCACCACACCCAGTACTCCATGCGATACATGCCCTCCTTAATACCCACCACCTGGCTCCCCCAACATCCCACCCCCCGCCCCTTCAAAACGCTCAGATTGTTTTTCAGAGTCCATAGTCTCTCATGGTTCACCTCCCCTTCCAATTTCCCTCACCTTCCTTCTCCTCTCCATCTCCCCATGTCCTCCATGTTATTTTTTATGATCCACGAATAAGTGAAACCATATGGTAATTGACTCTCTCTGCTTGACTTACTTCACTCAGCATAATCTCTTCCAGTCCCATCCATGTTGCTACAAAAGTTGGGTATTCATCCTTTCTGATGGAGGCATAATACTCCATAGTGTATATGGACCACATCTTCCTTATCCATTCGTCCATTGAAGGGCATCTTGGTTCTTTCCATAGTTTGGCGACCGTGGCCATTGCTGCTAGGAACATTGGGGTACAGATGGCCCTTCTTTTCACTACATCTGTATCTTTGGGGTAAATACCCAGTAGAAAAAACACCCACATCTTATAAAGCAACAGGAACCCTCATTCATTATTAGTGCGAATACAAAAATGGTATAGCCATTTTAGAAGACAGGCAGTTTCCTACAAAGTTGAGTATAAAATCACTGTATAATTCAGCTCTTGTGCTCCTATATATTTACTCAAATCAGGTGAAAACTCCTGTACACACAAAAACCTGCACATGGAGCAGGTTTATTCATAATTGTCCCAAATTGAAAACATCCAAATTGTCCTTTATGGGTGAATGGATGAACTGTGATACATTCAGAAAATGGAATATTATTCAGTCATTTTTTTTAATAAAGATTTTATTTATTTATTTGACAGACAGAGACCACAAGTAGGCAGAGAGGCAGGCAGAGAGAGAGGGAGAAGCAGGCTCCCCGCTGAGCAGAGAGCCCGATGTGGGGCTCGATCCCAGGACCCTGGGATCATGACCTGAGCCGAAGGCAGAGGCTTTAACCCACTGAGCCACCCAGGTGCCCCATATTCAGTCATTTTTTTTAATGAGCTATCAAGTCATGGAAAGACATGAAGGAAACTTGAATACATATTAGCTAAATGAAAGAAGCCCGTCTGAAAAGGCTGCATATACTGTGATTCCAATGACATGACATTCTAGAAAAGACAAAGCTATACAGACAAAAGTAGATCAATAGTTGCCAGAGGTAAGAGGGAGAGAGGAAGGGATAGTAGGTGGAGCACAGGTGATTTTTAGAGCAGTGAACTATTCTTTATGATACTGCAGTGGTAGATACATGTCATTATGTACTTGTCAAACCCACAGAATGTAAAACACAAAGGGTGAGCCCTAATGTTAACGTTGAATTTTAACTAATAATGATGTATCAGTACTGATTCATTGGTTGTAACACATGGACCACACTAATTCAAGATGTTACTGGGGAAACTACGTAGGGCAGAGGAGGTAGATGAGAATTCTTTATATTTTCAGCTCAGTTTTTCTCTAAACCTAAAATTGCTCTAAAAAGTGAAGTGTATTAGTTAAAATATATTAATTAAATAAAGGACTATATCTACACATACATATGTTTATATAATAAGGTGTGTGTATATATATAGTATACAATATATATAAATATATAGTATATAATGTATATTATATACACACTTTATTATATAAATTATGTATATATATACACACACACACATAAAGTGAAAAGAAAAAAAACACCTTCCCCAGATCTTTGTGCACAGTCACATATTAATTTCTCTTCAGTTAAGCACCTTCCAGAGAAATTCTGTTTCCTACCCAGTCTCTGATCATTATAACTTACATCAAAAGGGCATTGTGAGGGGTGCCTGAGTGGCCCATTCTATTAAGCATCTGCCTTCCACTCAGGTCATGATCTCCGGGTCCTGGGATCAGCCCTGCATCAGGCTCCCTACTGAGTAGGAAGTCTGTTTCTCTCTCCCCCACCCCCACCTGTGTGGGTGCTCTCTCTCTCTCAAATAAGTAAATAAAATCTTTTTAAAAAAGGCATTGTGAAAATAGAGAAAACAGGTAAAATGAAGACACTAAAAATGTTGCTCATAAAATGCATGTTGGAAGCCAAAATACTGGTGGATCTTTATCAATCCTGAAAATTTAATTAACAGCTATATATCGCTTTGTTTCCTTAAAATATCCGGGCTTTAGAAAATAAAGAATGACAAACATCCACTTTTGCCTGGGGCAATCCTGTTTTGGGTCTGTTTTCCTAGATGTAATTATTAACAGAACCCCATTTTACCCTCAAAAGTGTCCTGGTTTGGACAATAAATTGCATTATTGCACTTCTAAGCCTTTTCTTGGGAGACAAGAGGAGTTACAAAGTACCATGAATGGAGTATAATCCTATTTACCCCAGTTTGTCTGTTTGGACATGTCTGGAACAGACAGACTAGACTGAGAACAAAGGTGTGTCTGCAAGACCAAATGTTCCAAAAACAAATGGCTTTATCAGATGAAACTATAACCTAGATCTTACAATGATTGAATGCAATTTCTGTGGTGAAAAACCAGGTTAATATAGTATAAGGATTTGTTAAAGTTGAACCTTAGGCCATGTGAGATTTTCAAGAACTTGAACCATTAAAAGTGGTACAAGTTGAGGGGAAGGCTTTGAAGGTCATCTGTGTAGTGCCTGCCCTATGTATGAGACACGGAGCACAGAGGCCTTGCTTCCGTACCTCATGATATCAAGCAGCCCCAGAAGCCAGTTTTCTGGCTTCAAGGACAGAGAATGTCTAACTACCCTGCATTATTACCCACTCATTTAACATATACATTCTCCAACTATTGAAAACCCAGTGGTGAGTAAAGCAAGCAAGCAAGAAAGAACAGGGAGGCAGCCATGTAAGAACTTGGAGGTTCAGCCCATGCTCCTCCTAGAATTAGGGAAACCAGTAAGTAAAGTATTCCAAGAGGAGATATGCTAAGTGTTGTTCTTGTTCTTGATAATAGAATTCTATTGTAATATAATAATATATGTATATAATAATATATAATAGAATTGATAATAGATTGTTCTTGATAATAGAAAAGGAACTCAGCATTGCAAGTCCTGTGTGTGGGCACCGAATTCTAGAAAATAACTGCTCTCTTGTTAGCAGTCATTTGTGTTTGATCATTGTCACCATCATGATGTATCTCTAAAAGCAAGCTAAATCACGTTAGCCCATTTCCTCTACTCCAAGGCTTTCCCAGCTTATTCCAGACACTATGGCTGCATAACAAATTACCCTAAAACGTAGTTGCTTAAAACAGTACAACACTTATTTTGCTCAAGATTCTATCATTGGGGCAGGGCTCCCTGGGAGCTCCACTTGGTTCCACTTGCTGTGAAATAGGGAAGCTTAAAAGATGGGACCTGGAATCATCCAATGGCTTTTCCATTACATGCCTGGCAGTTGCTAATGCTCTTAGCGAATGCTGTTGGCCAGAAAACCTGCATGTAGCCTTTCTACGTGGCCTGGACTTCTTCACAATATGGAGGCCGATAGGCATGCTGAGAAGGTGCCAGGTGAAAGCTGTATTGATTTGATGATCTAGCTACAGAGAACCTATTCCCAATCCTTCAGCAATGTCTATCAGTCACAGTGGTAATAGAGCCTGCCCAGATTCAGGGAAAGGGAACATAAAACCCATCTCTCATTGGAAATCATAGTATAAGAAGAACATGTGCCAAGAGCAGTCATCTTTGCAAAATGTGGTCTTCTAGAAAGCTCTATCCTTTGAGCTTCTTACCTTTCTATTCTTGTATCTTTCTTCTTGTTCCTACATTAAAGAAGCCCCAAAGAGTCCATTGGGCAACTACAGAGAGTAGAGAAATGGAAGAAGAAACACAGTGGGAAAATGCAAAATCCTCATTGGTGATCAGGCAGACAGGAAAGCCTAGAGACTCATTTATTTGTAATCTTAGTGATAGGTATTGAATTAAAATGAGTTATTGTCAAAGAAGTTCAGAAAACCTTGGCTTAAAGAAAGTAAAGCAGTTTTCTATTTTTCCTATTTTCTTGGAAACTTTAATATGTATGTATACATTCTCCAAGAGGGAGACATAGTAGGAAATTTTTCCCCATCTTATTTGCCCATGGAACCCTTTTTGCATGCAATCCTTAAACAACTTGTGGAACCATTTAGGAAATTCCATTTAGCCAATTTGTCCTGAGAGAGGTTATAGTAGACCCACAGAGTGGGACATTTCATGGGTTTATGAGGGGATGGAAAAATTTGTCTCTTCCAGGCTGAAGCTGTGAAAGGAATGTAATGTCTGCTTTTCAACTCTGGTTGGCAGAATATTGTACCCTATGGCACATGAATGAAATAGCTGAGCTGAGTGTGTTCAATAAATATGTTACTTCTAATATGCCAGAATTCAAAACCAGAGCCCATTAGCATGAGTGCTTCAAGGAATTACCACTGATGTAACCTTTCAGGGGAAAGGCTGGTTCATCTACAAATGACTCAGGATGTGATCAATGCTAGGAAGCCAAGCCAGTGAGCAAGGAACCTACATATGCTGCTGACTGAGCTCAACTTCACTCTCCCTCATTTGACCAAGTTCATTACCTAAGAGTGATGAAATGAGGCGAAGGAGAATGTCCTCCAAGACCACAGAAACATACATATAAGTACTGTAGGTTAGAAATCTAGACCGAACGCAGAATGCCAAGATTCCACTTAGAGAAAGGGAAATACATCTGTGAAAATTAATGAGAAACGCAGATATTCCAGGAGAGTTCAGAACCTGGAAATTAACGAGACCAAGAAAAGATCTAGAGGGACATGACAGAGGGCAAATTTCATAGGGGTTTGCAACATGATATTTGAGTGGAAAGGAGTTTGGTTTGTTTTCAGCAGCAGGAGGAAAATCTCCATTTCATACTCTATAAAAGGAACATTTTCACTTTTGGGGATCCTGGTGAGGCCTCACCTGGAATACCATCTTTGTATTGGCACCTTGTTATAATAGAGAAGTAGATGACCCTGCTAAAATTTCAATAAGAGCCAGAGCAATACCTTTGGGCTTGGGTACACTGATTAAATAAATCAAATCCTTTTGGTCTTCTGGATATCTTAACTCCCAGTGACGGGCTTAGATCACATTCAGGAAGACTGTGAAAACTCTGGAAGATTCCAAGGGAAATGCTCCTGCCCACAAGCATATGAAGATCGAAACAGCCAAGGAAGGAAAGAGACTATTGCTCTTGGAGAGTGAAATTCCAACCAGAGACCAGAGAATGCTCTCCATCCTCGAGATACGTTAAATTTCACAGGAGGCCTCTCATGGACTGCTTGGACACATCCTGCCTCTAGACACTGCACATTAGCATTATGCTAGAGTGTTTGATGATCTTTTCAAACCCATGAATCCTTACTGACAGCAGAGAATCCTGGAAAAGAAGGGGTGTTCTTTCTTCTTTCAGTCGGATTAAGAATAAAATATATTTAAAGAATGAAACATATCAAACAAAAGCTATTTATGCTTAGCCAGAAGTCAGATTTGGGCAAATCTTCACTGCAATCAGGATTTTAATAATACCTATAACATTTGTGGCACTAATTAGAAAACGTACCCGAACACTGAAGTAATAAGTTTGCTCATTTTTGCGCTCTCTGGATCAGCTCTAGATGACTGATTTTTAACATCCTGTTTCCATATTGCTGGGACTGATATCTATTTTCCTATTCCCCACTTGGTTGGGTTTTTCTTTTCTTTCTCCTCCTCTTTCTCGTCCTTCTTTTGCCTGTACTTTTCACTCTCTTCTTTCTTTACTTCCTTCTTCCCCTAGAGATGCTATCCACCTTTTTATTCACCCTTGTTTTTGCTTCTAGTTGTTTCCCTTTTTTCTCACTTCCTTGGTTATAGGCCACCCTTTCTATGCAAGAAATTTCTTCTTCAAAGGAGTTTTCTGGCAGTTGTCTTCCCATTCTGAAAAGATCTTGTGTGAATGAGGAAATTACCTTATGAATACAGGTCTCTCCTCCATGAACTATTTGGTATTCAGCCCAGATTCTGAAGAAGGAAATTGATGTCTGTTAATCTGTTTATTTAAAAATTACAGGAATGCCTGGGTGGCTCAGTGGGTTAAGCATCTGCCTTTGGCTCAGGTCATGATCCCCAGAGTCCTGGGATCAAGTCTCTCATCAGGTTTCCTGCTTAGCAGGGAGTCTCCTCCTCCTTCTCCCTCTGCTTCTCCCCCTGCTTCTGTGCTCTCTCTCTCTTTGTCAAATAAATAAATAAATCTATCTTTGAAAAATAAAAATAAAAATTATAGATTGCAGTGTAAGTGCTGGGCAGGAAAATAAAGATCGGTCTTCTTTTCTCAAAGAGCTTGTCGGCTCTCAGAATTCATTAAATTCAAATGATAATACAATGAGATGCCTTAAGGACAGGTAGAAATCACAGCTAAGGTGGACCAGAAGTAAAGAGATTAGACTTGAAGTATCTTTTGGACAAAGGATCCAATGTAATATGGGACCTGTTTAGAAGTCACTTGGCCAGAAGGGAAGAAGTGATGGATGGTGTTGGAAAGGTGGCTGGGCCAAGCATAGGGCTTTAAGTATAATAAGAGGTAATATACATAGAAATACCAGCACAATATGCTTTGAAATCATATATAAGTGAATTTGAATCTAGACCTCTACACATTGGCTAGGTCACCCGCGTAAGCCTCAGTTTCTGATCTTCAAATTGAGATTCAAATAATTATCACTTACATTTCACTGTTATGAGAACTAACATTTTCAAGGTGTAAAAATTAAATTAGGTGACAAATGAAAAATTTTTTGCATGGTGTCTAGTACATTGTAAACTTCTAATACAGAATGGCTGTTGTTAATATTATTATCACCTTGAAAGCTAGCATATTTATTATAGAGAAAAAAGAGTGGGCTTTCAAATCATCTTTAGACGATATATAGATGTTGTCTTTGGAAGGAAGTGATACCTGTATATATAAACATATATATTCATAAAAATTGCATTGTTAGTCCCAATTCTCTATCCCTTTCTGTATCCAAGCTCTTCACCACTTATGCAATATCCTTCTATTGTGGGATGCATGTAATTCTCCACTCTTGAGATGTGCTGTGCACTGGGTTTGGTAGCAGTTATGACATAATTAGGGTTTTGAAAAATGTTTTTACTTTTTCCCCTCTGCCATCTTCATGGGAAGAGCACGCTAGGCCAGACCATAGTTTCCAGGAGGAGGACAAGTCATATGGTGCAGAGATAAACTACCTAAGCCAGTGGGGACCAGAAGAACTACCCAGCCAAGTGCAGTGTAGATCAGCCAACTCTCCACCAGCCTGCAGGCATGTTTTAATGAATTTGAGTGTGACTTGTTATGTAACATTATTGTGACAATAGATAATTGATACAGTATGAAATATGTACACATACAATGTATATGTGTATAGATGTGTAAGCCTGGAAAACTTGAATTATAATATTTCATTTCCTGCTATAGGTAATTTGCTATACAGTATCATGAATCTTAATTTTTTTTTAATTTTCCCAAGATAGTAAACTGTATTTATAGGATCCTTCCTGGTAGGTAGTAAACATTTACACTGCAATGATTTTTGAAGAGGTATTCATTTGCTTTAGGAAGCTGCACTACTATTTACATAGCTGGGGCTAGATCATTGTGTTGTACTGAGTATGTGTCAATGACTAATAGTGTGGCTCAAACTATGCAATTGCAGATTATCATTGCAACACATTTTCTGTTACTGAACTTTTCATTCCTTTCTAAATTCCCAGAGAATAGAAATATTGGCATTCATTTCAAGGGGACATCATCTTAATTGCCATTTATAGAGAGGATTCCAGGTATCACACCATTACTACAGATGTGGCTCCATAATCATCAATATAGTTGCTAAATTTTCTCATCAGAATTCACTCAGAACTGCTTAGAAATGAGCAACATCAGCAGCACTGGGTGCCCATTCTGTTAAGCTCCTACTTTTGGCTCAGGTCATGATCTCAGGGTTGCTGGGATTGAACCCTGTGTCAGGCTCCCTGCTCAGCAGGGATTCTGCCTCTCCCTTTCCCTCTGACTCAGCTGCTCCCCTTACTTATGCTCTCTCTCTCCCTCTCTCTCTGTGTCAAAAAAATAAATAAAATCTTTTTAAAAATGGGCAATGTCTTCCTATCAAAATACCAACAACGTTTTTCACGGAGCTAGAACAAACACTCCTAAAATTTGTATGGAACCACAAAAGACCCCTAATAATCAACAGAATCTTGAAAAAGAAAGAACTTGGAGGTATCACAATTCTAGACTTCAAGTTATATTACAAAGCTGCAGTAATTGAAACAGTATCGTACTGGCAGGAAAAAAGACACATTGATCAATAGACAAGAATAGAAAACTCAGATGTAAACCCACAATTATATGGTCAATTAATCCTTGACAAAGGAGGAATAAATATACGATGCAAAATAGACAGTCTCGTCAAAAAATGGTGTTGGGAAAACTGGGCAGCCATATGCAAAATAATGAAACTGGACCACTTTCTTACATCATACACAAAAATAAATTCAAAATGGATTAAACACCTAAATGTGAGACCTGAAACCATAGAAACCCTAGAAGAGATTACAGGCAATAATTTCTCTGACATTGGCCATAGCAGTAGTTTTCTAGATACTCTCCTGTGGCAAGGGAAATAAAAGCAAAAAACTATTGGGACTATCTGAAAGTAAAAAGCTTCTGCACAGCAAAGGAAACAATCAACAGAACTAAAAGGCAGCCTACTGAATGGGCGAAGATATTTGAAAATGACATATCCAATAAAGGGTTAATATACAAAATATATAAAGAACTGATACAACTCAACACCCGAATACCAGATAATCCAATTTAAAAATGGGCAGAAGACATGAATAGACGTTTCTCCAAAGAAGATCTCAGATGGCCAACAGACACATGAAAATATGTTCAATAGCACTCGTCATTAGGAAAATACAAATCAAAACTCTAATGATAATGAATTGTTGAACATTACATCAAAAACTAATGATGTATCATACGTTGGCTGATTGAACATAATAAAAAAATGAAATAAATCTTTAAATAATAAAAGAAAAGCTCTAATGAGATACTACCTCATACCTGTCTGAAAGGCAAAAATTAAAAACACAAGAAACAAGTGTTGGTGAGGATGTGGAGAAAAAGGAACCCTCGTGCACTGTTGGTGGGAATGCAAACTGGGGCAGCTACTCTGGAAAACAGTATAAAGGTTCCTCAGAAAGTTAAAAACAGAACTACACTATCATCCAATAATGGCATTACTGGGTATTAACTCCCAGAATACGAAAACACTAATTCAGAGGGATACATGTACCCTTATGTTTATTGAATTAGCACTTTCAATAACCAAATTATGGAAGCAGCCCAAGTGTCCATTGAGAGATGAATGGATAAATAAGATGTGGCCTAAAAAAAAGAATAAAGTCTTGCCATTTCAACAACATGGATGGAGCTAGAGAGTATAATGCTAAGCGAAATAAGTCAGAGGAGGAAAAATGCCATAAAATTTCATTCAAGTGGAATTTAAGAGACAAAGCAAATGAACAAAGGAAACAAAAGAGAGAGCTAAACCAAGAAATAGTCTCTTAACTCTAGAGAACAAACTGATGGTTACCAGAGGGGAGGTGATATGGGGGGTCGGTGAAATAGATGATGGGTATTAAAGAGTACCCATATCATCATGAGCACTGAGAAATGTATAGAAGTGTAGAATCACTATATTGTACACCTGACACTAATATAACACTTTCTGTTAACTATACCAGAATTAAAATTAGAAGCAATATTAAAAAATAGGCAATGTCATGTCAGAATGTTTCAGGAAGTAGTTAGAAAAGGAAAAATGTGGAGAATAGTTTGAAGCATCAGAGGGAAAGTTGCAAGATGGCAAAACTTCATTAAATCAGGCAGTTTTGCAGCAGATCCGATGTGGGCATTGGATAAATGCCTTGTAAGTAGCCACCGGCTCAGTCCATATAGATGCATGGCGCTCAGAATAGGACCTGGCATAGAGTAAGTGCTCAACAAGTGTTAAAATGTTTTGTTTCAAGTAAAAAAACAGAATAAAAAAATTGATTCCTTTAGAAGTTACCCTTGAAGATAAGTGTTTTCTCTTCATATTTTGACCTTTGAAACAAGCCTTTTTTATATTCACATGCCTTTAAAGGCATGAAACATTACAGATGAAATACAAATTAGCCAAATGGTCCACAAACTGATGATATTAACAATGCTATTATATGAACATAATGATGTTTTCTTTTCTTTCTTTTTTTTTAACTTACTTATTTTAGAGAGAGAGAGAGAGAGACTGTGTGTGTGCATGGGAGGAGGGAGAGGAGCAGAGGGAGAGGGAGAGAGAATCCTCAAGCAGACTCCAGGCTAGGATCCTGATCCTAGGATCCTGAGATCAGACCTAGACTGAAATCAAGTCAGACACTCAACCAACTGAGCCACCCAGGTGCCCCTGCAATGATATTTTCTATTCTCTCTCACCATTCTTCTCCTCCTCCATGTTCAGCATTTTGACAGTTACTCTTTGTGGAAAACTCTGCTATTACCATGGAAGATAAGGAGATGCAAAGTTGTTCCTTGCCCTTTTAGTGCTGAGAATCTGGTGTTTGCTAACCAGACAGGCAAGAATGTCATGAAAGACAGATGAGTAACAGAGCAATCATTTCCAAAGACAGAGAAATTATAAGAAATGGGAGGAGTGTTTCATTTTAAGTAATCTTTCTCATATACAATTAAAAATTAATTTGGGGGGTGTGGTGGGACAGAAATCTGGTTGGGAGTCAGTTGTTTGCTTTCCAAGTAAGAATGTAGTAGATTTAAGAATTGGTCTTAGCCCTCTGTTGGAACTCTACATTTCATCTATGCAAATTAATCTGATGGTAGGTCAGAGGCATCTTGGATTTTGTGAAGATTACATTCGACTTTTGCCAATGTGGATACCCAGAACCATATCAGTGACCAAATTCAACTATTGTTTACATCCTGTTGTGTTTATTTTCAACTCTCTTGTCTTTCATCTGTAAATTACCTTAAATCCTTATTTATGAGCTATAGGATGAATGACTAATGAAGAATATAAGGAAGTCATTAATCTTCCCCACCTCTCAGTTTTCTCAATTATACAATGGAAGGCTTGAATTAAGTTAAACTGAGCTTATTTTTTCCTGATGTTAATGCTTAAGATTACATGAATGAAGGCAAGACTTTCCAGGAATGAAGAATAGATTGATTTAGTCAATACTTAAAAGCACTTGACATGGAGACTTCCTATGTAAGAGCATAAATAACTTGATTTAAACCCATGAGCAGGGCGCCGGGGTGGCCTTCACCCTGCTTGTGCTCTCGCTCACTGACTCTCTTAAATAAATAAATAAAATCTTTACAAAAAATAAAATAAAACCATGAGCAAAGTCAGCGTTTTACAAGGTCTCAACTGTAAACACTTCCCTCAGGCTGGAAATCATTTATTCGACTCTAAGGATGGTTAAAGCATATAAATGCATAAATAAAGGAATGCATATAAATAAATACACTTAAAAAGTACATTTATTATCATCAAATTTATCATTAGTATTTATTATAGGACATCAAATTAATAATTTCAGTTGGATAAACTTTTTTAAAAGATTTTATTTATTTATTTGAAAAAGAGCGAGAGAGAGCATGAGGTGGGGGAGGCAAAGGGAGAGGGAGAGGCAGACTCCCCAGTGAGCAGGATCCTGATGTGGGGTTCGATTCCCGGACCTAAGATCATGACCTGAACTGAAGGCAGACACTTAACCGACTGAACCACCCATGTGCCCCTCAGCTGGAGAAGATTTAAAAAATACCCAGTAATTTTTAAGGTTTTATAGACTATATCAAACATGTATTCTCAGAGAAAAAAATAAAGAATGTGTGTTTCTTCCTTACCTAAAATAAACAAGCAAAAAACCCTAGGGACTGCACCAGTCTTATATGGTTATCTGTTGTCATTTGGTAGTCAAAGCCAACAGCGAAAACTTCACAAAAAGGACTTGGTTTTTCCAGAGGGTGTTTTTTCTGGGAAGGCAGAGGTAGGGGAGAGAAATGTAAGGTGAAGAGTATGAAGAGGAGAGGTTTCATCTAATGGTTGATAACAATAATAATAGATATTATTAAGCAGTTACTAGGGCCTGCAGAGCTAATAAGTTTCTAAGCTATTCTCATAACAAACTTACTGTAGATTCTGGATGAAGTACATTTCTGGGTACTTATCAGTTTAATTAAGTTACATTTAGCCTGATGATCTATTATCTCTAAAGACAAGACTGAACAAATCTAAAAGAATATTGGAGCACAAATGCAGAATTCCTCAAAAAATAGGCATACATTAAAGGTAATTGGGAAGCAGAGAAAAAAATAGAAGTTTTTCTCTGAAATCTAACTCCAACTTGATGTTACTTTATAAATGATTCAGATTAGTATGTTCTAAGCATAAAATTAAATTTATAATGTAGTATAATCACAACTGAAATTTAAAATAAATAAAGGAATTTTGCTTCTGAGCAATGAGTTAATTCCTCTAGGAATTAACTAATTTAATGATTCCAGATACAATTATCAAGCACTATTATGTCTCATAGTTCCAAATGCTTCACTTCCATAAAACAAAAAGGTGATAAAATGTTTGAGACAGAAACGAATCTGTAATTACTTTGGGTAGAAGATGTGATCTGAGGTTTTGGTAGATCGGTAAAGAGAATCATCTTTCTGGGTAGGAACATCACAGAGAAGAAGCATAACCTTAACTGCATCAACATTCGTGTTCAAAGGGGTTGGGTTTGGAGACTGTGATAGATGTTTCTGTAGCTGTGGTTCTTGGGAATAAATGAGAACACTATTAAGTTACATCAGTGGTGAGAGGAACAATGAAGGTATTCGACAACTCTAGTTATCTTTGGCTCTGGAATTTATTGTGTTTTTTTTTCCCTCCAGTAAAATTGTCTTTTCTTCAATCTAGTACTTAAACTTGTTTGCAAGCCTCAGTGAGTAGTGAGTGAATGGTGGGTTTCCAGAATTAAGCTGGAAACTTTGGGGACAAAGTATAGGCAGCCTGGTATTGCTAGATAGCATATCCAAAGATGGCAACCAATTCAATATGCTGGATTTCAACTCTGTACTGAGTATTGGAAACAACCAAGGCGGGAGGACACCTGTGTGTTTTAAGAGCAAAACTCTGGTTGGTCCTCATTTCGTCTCCAGTGATACCGCCAATCTAGAAGATATTTCTCATTAGGAATTATTTACTTCCTCTGTATGGCCAAAAGTCCACAATCAAAAATCCAGAGAAATAAGATCTTTTTTCCAAAAGACTCCCACTTTCTGGTAATCCCTCTGAAATTTTCTCTCCTGGACAGTTGGGAGATTCTGCTAAAATAAATCATTTCAACCTCCTGTGGGTAAATGCAAGTGGCAGCCAAGATGAATTACCTGTTTTCTAAGCTAATCCTTCTCTCTAAGTCATACCACTATGCCCATTTCCCAGTGCCTGAAATATGGGGAATTAATGTGAGTGTCTCTTTCCTACTGAGAAGTCAGGGAGGAAGGAAGGGCATCATACATTCTGACACTCTTCTAACAAGACGAAAACAAGCCAGCCCCCTAGTCGTAGTGGACCACCTAGAGCCATGGGGGAAGGGGGACTACTTTGCTTAAACAAAGTCACCATTTCCTGGAGGTTAAAGGGGGGAATTTCTTCTAAAATTCCCTCACTGGCCCGACAGCCAAGGCAATAAAAATCAGTAGTGGTGCCTGGCTCCTTTTATTCTTTCCCTTTGTTTACTTTTGATTAGTATTTTACATTCTTTTATTTATTTTGGATTGATTTTAAAAAGAAAATAGAGCCATCAGCTCTCACCCTAGAGGCTGAGAGGGAAGTAGCAGTGGGGATTTTTGATTGGATATATCTTTGTTTAGGGATTGGCAAACCACCACATTCTTAGGGGGTTTTCAGAAAGGTCTGGTACCATCCAACTTAAAAATGGGTCAGCCTCTCCAGTGACTAAAGGAATTAGAGGCTTTATAGATTTTAACTCATGTCTAGGCTTTGATGTAGAAGGGAGACTGTGGTCTTTACCTTGAAAGGCTCTTCAGGGTAGTGGACAGACTTCTTGTTAGCTTTGTTGCCCTGCTTCAGTCTTATTTGCCATACAGAGATGCTTTTCGGCACTACCACTTCTCTGCTTAACTTTCCCACATCTTTTCCACCCAATGGCTTCCCATCTGTTGGGAAATAAAATCTGCACCTGATGTTAGCCTCCCAGATTCTATGTGACCTGGCCCTTACCTACCTCTCTCACATGTACCCAGTCCATCCAGCTTAATCCTACCTTAAGGCCTTGGGCTTATAATTTGTTTTGCTTTGGGATAGTCTTTCCCCTGATCTTTTAAAGTCACAGCTCCAAGGTCACCTCTTTGGTGATGATTTTTTGTCCCCATCCCTCCTATCTAAACCATCCACATGACCATATCACCTGTTCTATTTCCTTTCCAGAATTTATATTGTCATTTTATTTATTTACATATTTGTTCTCTCCTTCAACAAGCAGAATACAATCTTCAAGATGGCAGGGATATCTGATATAAATGGCTGTATCTTTGGTACTTGAAACATATCCTGGCACAAAGTCATCACTCAAAAAAGATCTATTGAATAAAATAGCAAGTGAATTATTACTATCATATCATTTGCACAATGTAGCCAGAATGAGTGACCTCAAATAACCTCTTTTTATCCCTACTTCTTTTTTTTTTTTAAGATTTTATTATTTATTTGACAGACAGAGATCACAGGTAGGCAGAGAGAGAAGAAGGGAAGCAGTCTCCCTGCTGAGCAGAGAGCCTGATGAGGGGCTCAATCCCAGGACCCCGGGATCACGACCCAAGCCGAAGGTAGAGGCTTTAACCCACTGAGCCACCCAGGCACCCCTATCCCTACTTCTAATAAATTCTGTTCTCTTAGCTTATGGTGTCATCCCTTACCCCCTGCTATGCCCACACATATGCATACTTTGTCTACCTTGCCCTTCAAAACTCCCATATACATGTCAGCAGCAGCAGCAGCAGCAGTATCCCTCTTGGACATCCCAGAAAGGACGTAGTGCTTCTCCAACTCTTCTTCAGGTTAGAGCACTAGTCACACTGGGTGAGTAATCATGTCTCCTGGAGGCAGAAGCAGTTCTGTTTCTTTTGGAATGTAGAGTCTCCAGGGAAGGGCTTGCCTTCTCAGGAGTCTTCATGCCTATTTGGTGGATACAGGAATGTGTAATCAGAATGTTTTCAAATATATCAACTTTATTATCTTTCCATGTTGTGCATAAAATGCCCGTAATACCTATTTGTTGAATACATGCATGCATAATGAGAATCATAGAACGCTTTGAAATAGGTCAATTTCCTTACCCTTCCATATTGCCTTTCCAGATGGCTATTATGTTCCATAGGAAAGGCAGAAGTCATCAGGCTGACTCTTTTTTATCTCATTATTTAACCCAGTAATTAACACCTTCCGAGCACTTATATTTTGTCAGGCGGCAGCTGAGGCCTTTGCTTGGCTAATCTCCCTCACAACTGCTCCAGAAGGTAGGAGATGTTGAAACTACTACTATGTACTTGTTAAAACCAAAGCTGAATTGCCTGGCATCACACAGTACATAAATGCCGGGGATAGAATTTGAACCCAGCCAGTCACTGATGGCAGAGATCTCACTGTTAGTCTTAGAGCAAGTTTGATATAAATGCTGCCAGCATCTTTTCCTGTACTTACAGACTCAGTATGGTTGCCAGTATTTTATTTAAAAAATCTGATTATGTTACTTCTTTAAAAAGATATCTCTGTGACTTATGCGGACCATTATTTTCAGCCCCCTATTGTAGCAGTCAGGCCCTTCTCCCCTGCACACTTTTTCCACCATTCCCCAGCATAAGAAGCTCTTTTCCCACAGCTATTCACAGCCATTTGCTGGTCACTAAACATATGTTGATTCTTTCTTATTCATTTCTTGCTTATGCTTAATTTCTTGCTTATTCATCTTTTCTGCTGGGTTCTACTCATCCCTCTAGCACCAACTCACATGTCCTTTTTCACCTCCTCTGAGGAGCTGTTTGTGCCCCCCTTGATGCATCCACTACATTTGATAGTACCTCTATTATATCTCTCACTGCTGTGAATTGCATATGCTGTTTCCTTTCTCTGTCTCTCTTTAAGGGCAAATTTCTAAGATCAAGGTGTGGCTCTTTGTGCCTTTCCCTGTGCTTAGGACATGCTTTGGAACATGCTATACTCCCAGAAACAAAAACTCGCTAAAAATTAAAGAATGAACGTGCCAGAACAGCTAATGTGTAAAGATGAAAAACACCAGTGTACAAGCTCTTTAGAGGACTGGCCGTATTTACTCAAGCTGAACAAGCCAGATGACGCAGCAGTTGTACTCCTGAGTGTATACACTAAAGAAATAGGTCTTTAGGATCACCAAAAGACATGCTCAAGAAGATTTGAAATAGTATTATTTGTAATAGCTAAACACTGGAAGTCACTCAAATGCCCATTAAAATTAAGTAGAATACATGAATTGTGGTATATGCGTACAAAGGAATACTACTCAGCAACGAGAATTAAGGGACCGGAATTTTTTTTTTCTCAAGATTTTTATTTATTTATTTGACAGAGAGATCACAAGTAGGCAGAGAGACAGGCAGAGAGACAGGGGGAAGCAGGCTCCCCGCTGAGCAGAGAGCCCGATGTGGGGCTCGATCCCAGGACCCTGAGATCGTGACCTGAGCTGAAGGCAGAGGCTTAACCCACCGAGCCACCCAGGTGCCCCATGGGGGGACCAGAATTTGGATATCATAGCTGAATGCCACGGTGAATATTGCAAACACTGAGCAGCAGCAAGAAGCCAGACACAAGAGGACATGTGTTTAACTCCAGTTATGTAGAGCTTAGCAACTGGCAAAATGAACCTATGGAGTTAGAAGTCTGGAGAGTAGTTACCATTAGCGGAGGTCATAGTGCAGTGGCCGGAAGGGGACACAAGGAGTCTTCTTGGGTGCCAGTAATTGTTTTGTTCTTAACCTGGGATCTGGTTATACAGTTGTGTTTAACATGGGAAAATTAGTCAAGCCGTTATACTTTTTCTGTGTCCCATTTTGTGATCCAATAAAAAGTAGAGATATGGGGCGCCTAGGTGGCTCAGTGGGTCAAGACTCTGCCTTTGGCTCAGGTCATGATCTCAAGGTCCTGGGATCAAGCCCCACATCGGGCTCTCTGCTCAATGGGGAGCCTGCTCCCCCCCGCCCCCGCTCTCTGTCTTCCTCTCTGCCTACTTGTGATCTCTCTCTCTCTCTCTGTCAAATAAATAAATCCTAAAAAAAAAAAAAAAAAGAAAAGTAGAGATAGTAAAAGAGGAAGGGAAGAGAGAGGAATGAAGGAAGGAAAGAGAGAGAGAAGGGGAAATTCTATGAATCAATGAAGTTGTCAATCAAATGAAATGATTTTTTTTAAAAAAGCTCTGCATTTTTATGAAATCCCAAGCCCTACAATTTACTTCAGCTTTTTATTCAATAGAATCATAAGAACTGCACCCAAGTTGGCACAAAAGCCTATTTAGTTAGCTGGGGAATTTTACGAAGCTTTATTTTATATCTAAAATTATATCCAAGTGAATTCCCCATGTTTGTAAAGCCCAGCACGGCACTTCTGAGAATGGATATATCCTTTTAAGCATCCACGTAGCCACAAGGGAGCAAATGAGCAATTCTAACCCATCAGCTTAACATATACTTTTATTTAGCTTCCCAGAGGATTCCTGTCAGTTGTGCTTGAAGGAAGTGGGCATGAATAGGTATAGACATTTCTCCCTTTACAGATGGTGGAAATGATGGGTGCACACATCTCCTGCCAATTTGCAGTGATGGGATTTTATTCACAAGCCAGTAGTTCAATCTGACAATAGTCACAGTGCAATGGCCACATTCAAACCTTTTCTTTAGGAAGTTTCAGGGTTCTGTTTCTTTCCCATGTCACGCAAGTGGGACTGATCCTTGTGTGTTGACTGGGGGTAGACACGTGAAGCTCAAACATGAGCTTTGTCAAGCAGATGGTAGTCCTTTGCTGAGGAAAATGACTTTTCCCCCCCTTTCCTAAGGCAAATAAGTGAGAATTTTAGTAATTATGATAGTGTTGAGTTTCAGATCAGGTAAACTGACAAAGAGCCCTGCTGTGATTCAGAGTGTTTCATTTTGTACATTTTGGCAGATCCTTGAAAGCAGAAAGTAAGCCTCAGACTGTCAGCCGTTGTGTTTGATATTTCTTGATGTTGATACTGGATATGAAAGAACATTGTGCATTTGATTTGAAAGGAGTGTGTGTGTGTGTGTAGTCAGTACATTAGAAGTAACTTGAGGATGAACAACCACTAAGAGAATCACAGGTCATAAGTCAGCAAGTAAAAATATTTGAATGATATCCCCTAGCTGCTAACCTTTTCTAGAAAGGTACACACCTTTACTTTTATAGACAGTTAAAAGCAATTGTGTCTGTCCTGTATGCTTATTAGGTTTATAATTGTCTTTGGTGTGCATATGAGGCTATGTGTTCACATATAAGTTCAATTGTCAGCCTCATCTATGAGATGAAAACATTCAGCAATGTTTTATTAGTGGAATGCTTAATAATTGACCTGACGCTTTTCCCTTACTACTTTGATTAAAATTTCCCCCTAAAATATTTGGAATGACTTGGATTCCTTATAGACAGAATTTGTTTTTTTTTTTTTTTTTCTTTTGTGCTTCCATTGCCACTTCAAGTCAAAAATGTGCCTAGGAATTATTTGCCCTTAGTTGTTATCAGTTAAAGTGCATAAATTTAAAATTCATTCCTATAGATTGGTTTTAACTGTAAGAGAGTATAGTGATAGGCTTCTGGGAGGAGTGAACTGTAAGGAGGAAGGGAGAAGGAGATTTTCAAAGAAGTAGAAGAATGTGTTAAACTTATTCTTAATCAGTTGAGAGGAGTCATAAGTCTCCTTTTAGAATCTGAGTAAGACTATGGATTCTTTCCTCAGAAAAATAATACTTGTATGTATTTAAATATCAAATGTTGGTAATGGTGTTAGTTTGGATTCCTCCAGAACTAGACCTAAGACAAGGATTTGAGGGCAAGTAGTTTATTTGGACAGAACAAGGAACTGAACTGAAGTGACAGGAGGGATTGACACGGGGAGGCAAACAGGCAGGCAGTAAAGGATGTATTGTTAAGGTACTTTCCACAAAGGTGACTGAAGCTTACATCCACAGGGAAACTCTGAAAAATGGCACAAAACAATAAGTTAGTATTTTCTGCCAAAAGACCCCAACACTCATCAGTCCTTGGCTAGGGTGGCCCTTGGCAAAACGTGAAGTCATATGTACATCGTTGGCAGTGTGTAGGGCCAAGTGGGTTCTGGCAGCCCAAGGGCAGTCCTGTGATAGAGATGCAGCTGTTATCCATGGGATGTCAGGCTAATATGCACAGAAATGGTGAAAAAGAATGAGGAGATTGTAGATAAATAGCTTTCCTAGACCAGTTTCTTAATTCTGATTGTGAGGAAAGAGACACCTAACGGTAAGATGGCCAATTTGGAGATGACTTTACCTATTCACATCTTTGAGAAGGGCCAAGTTATATGCTCAACAGTATTTTTAAATTGTAAAATTGTTCTAGAAGGAAGGGATTCAGTGAGTCAGTGGATACCTTCAGAAAGATTGTGAGGAGTCCTGAGAACTCTTTAAACTCCTCTGACTCACTGTTTCTCATAAGGGCCAGTCACATGACCTCTCTTTATGAGAAAGTCTCCATCTAGGGAATGGCATAACAATGGCCTTTATCGTTCTGAAGACGAAGGGTGCCCAGGCCCATGATGCCATGAGACTAGTAGCTTCAACATCCCTGTGTGACACTCTTCCTATTTGTAATCTCCTTTCCCCCAAGCAATGAGTTGAGTCAACAGGGCAGTCCTATCTCAGACTTTAGGAAACTGAGTCTGGAACATCAAGATGTACCAGAATCACCCAGTGAGTCACTGTCACAGTAGGAATTAGGCACTAGAACATCTATATTCTAGGGCATTCTTCAACTCCCCAGGCCTCACCATCTCCTCCTGGAAATGAGTGTTAATAATACCCTTGGTCCTCCCATGAGCCAGAATGACTTATTCACAACCTGGGGACAGAGTCATCCAGGAGAGGTAAGTTAACTTTTTCAGGCCATCATTCCATGACAAAGGCCAGTTGAAAAGCCCTGGGAAATGGTGGTATTACATAGATGCATTACTCCTGTGTTTGCTGGACTGAGACCATGAATTGTCTGACCCATTTTATACTCATGTCACTGGCATGTTGCTCCCCATAATGTTTTTGGCCTTAATGGACAGCATCAGGGACCCTGCTTATGTCTTTTAAAATGTTGAGATGAATGAAGAAATGGCAAATTATCTTTGGAAACATTTGGCAATTTCTTATAACTTCTATATATATATATTTGTACCCTTACTAAATGACCCATTAAGTCTTGCTCCTGGGTGTTTATGGAAGAGACATGAAAACTTAAGTTCACACAAAGAACTATCTGCAACTATGGCAACTTTATGGCAACTTTACTTGTAATTGCTAAAATCTAGCAACAGTGAATTACCTAGTATACCAGTAACATACTGTGGTCTATACAATTGATAGGCTACAACTCAGATTAAAAAAAAAAAATAACAAACTACGGATACATCTAATAGCGTGGGTAAATCTCTAATAAACTATGTTACATGGGAGAACCAGACACAAAAGGCTATGTATTGTATAATTCTGTTTATATGATATTCTAAAAAAACAGCAAAACTATAAGGACAGAAAACAGATCAGTGGTTGCCAGGGCCTGGGGATTAGGGAAGAAGTTGACACAAAGGAACGGCAGGAGAGATTTTTTTGGGTGAGGGAACTGTTCTACATATCTTGAGTACAGTGATGGTTACATGACTGTGTAAGTTTGTCACAATTCAGAGAATTATATGCTAGAAAAGGTAAACAAATTATACCTTGGTAAACCTGACCCACCTCCCCTCCCCCGACCACCACCGCACAAATCACAAGAAATGTTAGATCCATGCTAGGTCATGAAGGTAATGGTGACATAAGGGAGGGGATTAGAAATAGAGAGAAGTGTCACAAGACCCAGAGAGAGTTCTGACAGTAATATAATAATATGTCATGGTTTCTCTTTCAGAGCCAAAACCGGGAACAGCAAGAGCCCAGGAGTTCAGAAGCCTTGGCAATTATAATAATATTATATTTTTCAAAAGCCAAGCCTTCTTCTCTCTTTCACACACACACACGCACACACACTCACATGCACTCTCACACACTCACACACACACAGAATAACAAGCTTTGCAAAGTGCAAACATTTCCATTGCTGCCAAAGGTCAGGCTGAGGATGAAGCTCGAAACCTCGAATTTGTCCAGCTGTCATCTCCCAGTCTCCATCAATACTGTGAATGTCCAGTTCTATCCCGAACATACCTACAAATACATCTACTTGGAAAATACTGGCACATAAATTTAGAGAGGTTTAAAGTGGGAATGAATACCTCAACCTACGGAGTGGAAAAAACCTGTGTCCTGCTCCTTGTGGGCAACCCAACCTGTTTGAACTGCTAAAAACACTCAGGGCAAAACAAGGAGAGCTGAAAAAAATAAGCTTTTAAGAAAACAGTTCTCTCAATATTCCTAAGTTTAATGGCTCAATATTTAGCATGTGTTTCATAACTCCAGCTTTTTTTGGGCGGAGGTAGGTAGGGGAAATGGGAATATAGTAAAGGGTTTTCAAAACACTTGCTATTTGTAAGGCTTCTTTTTTTATGTACCATAACGCATGCAGCCTTCTCAGGCCTGGGGTCAGGATGTTTCTTTTCAGTGGAATGGAACACGAATGAGGAAGAATGGGAAACTGGGTTATAGGCTACCATGGAAAATGTGAAGAGTCCTGGAAGACCTCAGCCCAGGGTCTGACACTGGTTCCAGAGTTATTGCAAGAACTCCTTTTCCCTCTTTCCTCCAAGTACCTATCAGGATCCCAGGGCTGTGGTGCTGACAATGAATTAGCAATGGGTCCTGCACCAAGAAGCTTACAATCCAGTGGGACAGATAAGACAGGCAGATCGATAAACAGGGAGACCAGATGTCACAAGAAAGTGAGAGGAGGGCAGCTGCCAGAGGCAGCTGATTGTAGCAGAGGCAGACCCTGTCTCTTTTTATCTTTAGTTCTGTTACTTGCTGGCTGTGTGGCTTTGGGCAAGCTATTAAACCTCTCTGAGCCTCAAGTTTTTTTTATCTGTCGAGTGGAGATAATGGCACCACCCAAAAATGTGTTTGAGGTTTAATGAGAAATTTATGCACAGCACTTTGAACAGTGCCCAACATGTAGTAATTGGTCATAAGTGTTAGCCATGACAGTAATTTCATAGGAAGGGAGGGGGCTGGGCGGAGTCTTTACAGCAGCAGGAATATTTCAGCTGAGTCTTCAAGAAAAAGTAAGCACAATCCAGATAGACACAGAGTACCTGCTTGTTGGGCTGAAAGGATGATTCAAACAGGGGAAGAAAGATACGAAAAAGGTTGTAGGTGGGAAAGAGCCAGATATGTTCAGGTTAAGACCAGAGGAAGACCTTTGGGGAAACTAAAGGGGGGTGGGACCACAGTGTGTAGCCCTTCCCAAACATATTTTGATATCAGTCAGTGTTAAGCCATAAAACAATTATGAGCCACGTTTTTCATTGACTTTTAACAACTGGATTAGATGCTTCATTTGAAACGTTAAACCTCAAATTTCTTCAAAAGATAGTTTCTTTTGTTGTTCCTGAGAGGGCTGAATCTCCCTCTGGGTCATCCCTGGACCTCAGCATTAGCTGGGGATGGAGTGGTTGGGATTTTGGGAAGAGGAAGATTGAAGTGTGGGCCAGGGCCAAATTGTGAAGAGTTGGTCTTTGGAAGCTTTAAAAGAGGTGGACGGGGAGCATTTGGTAAAAAAATTTCATGTTGGTTGAGTGACATTTATAGGGAACTCTGGTTGCCTTGTGAGGAATGAGTTTCAGTGGCAGTTCCCACTGGCAATGGAGTATTGGTGGGAGAGCCTGAGAAGCCTTTTACGAATACATAATAACCTTTGACTCTTAGGATGACAGGGTTGGGAGATTCAGTGAGGAGCTAGAATGAAAAGAATCCTGAGATAGAGATTGTTAGGAGGCTATTAAAATATTGCCTTGTTAACCTTCTTATTTCCCTCTGCTCACGTTTCTGGCAGGTCTAATTTCACCCTGTTTCACAGAGATAAACAATATAATAAATTTCAGAATGTGTACAAATGTTGTGAATGGCTGTTTTACACTTGCATCAACTCATCCATACTTTCTCCGATCTAAAACCAGAAGCTAATCTCCTTTTCATTCTGTGTGGAGTCCAGAATTGAGAGAATATCCAGGTGGGGGCGGGGGGGGGAGACTTTCCATTCTTCACATGCATCTAGTGTTATGGGACCTTCAAAGCCAGCCTTCTGTTCCCGCGTGTACCTGTTAAGAATGCTGCAATCTCATGTTAGTGTGGAGTCAAGTCTCTACTGTTTTTGGTGTCTAGAACTTTGACTTCAGTTTTCACCCCATTTGTTTACTCAGACATGCTCCCACTTGCGAGCATGCGCATGCACACACACACACACTCTCTCTCTCTCTCTCACACACACACATGTTCTCTCTCTCACACACACAACACACACACATTCTCTCTCTCACACACACACACTCTCACACATACAAAACACACACACACTCTCACACACATTCTCTCTCACACACTTTCTCACACACACACATATTCTCACACACACATACTCTCTCTCACACACACACTGTCACTCTCTCTCTCTCACACACACACACACACACACACACACACACACATACACAAAACAGGAGTGATATCAGATTCAAGGGATTATGGCCTCCCAGATGTTTCAGGCCTAGGTAAAAGTTAACAGCAGTATACTGTATCTGTGATTCGGTGTGTGGTTGTGACTATTCCTTTCTGACATGAAACAATATATGGGACAGTTGTGTCATGTTTGATGATTCTCAGTTGAATAACCTTGGATTTTTAATGGAATTGTGGTTTAATCAGTGAATATTTTTCAAGAGCCAGGAGCATATTTTTGGTACTCTCAAAACTTGATATAAGACCTGCTTGAGATCTCAGACATTCTGTCACATTCTATGACAAGTCTCTTTGAAATTCATGTTGCTTTTGTTTTCTGAATGTTCATTTGCTTTGTGTTAATTTTTTGTCAATTTTGATAGCTTGCCTTCCCATTGTCATCATTATTGATACATATTTATTTATATCTGCTACATAGAAAACATCATATAAGTGTTCTGTGTGTGTGTTCCACTTGGAAGCTTCTTTTTAATTCAGAAAAACACAAGAGAATAGTATAACAAAGACCCATAGAGGAGGATTCCAGAATTAACATATGTTAACATTTTTCATATTTTCTGAAGATAAATAATGTATATGTCAAAATAAATAAACATTACTGGTAGAATTAAATTCCTTTCACTTCCTTTGTTTTTATAGGTGGGTCATAATTTAAATTTTTTGAGAGAAAGATTCAAGACTTCCAGAAACATCTATAAGTTTATGTGACTTTTGGGGCAAGTTACTCTTCCTAGGCCTCAGTTTCTTCATTTTTAAATGGGAATAAAGATTGTATCTATCTCATAGGGTTGTTGTGGGGCTCAACTCAGCTCGTACACATGTCTGATGTCTAGTAGGATCTAAATAAATGTTGGCTACTCTTATTCCTTTTTTGTTGTTGTCGTTTCTAATTAACACACTTCTTCACGGGTTCACAGTCCAGTGCAGAAGCAAACAGAAATCTTTACAACATAATGATAAGTGCAGTAGAAGTTAGTGCGAAGAAATGTAGATAAGAGGTGAGGGAAGCTTCAAAGAGGAAGAGTGAACTTTGATCCATTTCCTGGAGAAGAAATCTGGTCTCATCAGGTGAAGAGAGGAGAAGTCATGCAGGCAGAAGGAAGAGTCAGTGCAAAAGACCACAGCATACAATCGGGCTGATGATGGTGGGCCCAGTGTGATGGGGCCGCCCAGTGTGTGATGGATAGAAGGGGAAGAGATGTGGGCCAGGGTGGGCCGGGGCATGTAAGTTTCCATGGAGAGCCTCGTAGACCACAGAATATACATTTCCATGTGTTTGTGGATATCTGAGCCTGTTTCTTTCTGGGAACTTATATTTCAAAGTTGAAGATTATTACATTATTTATGAAAAGACAAAAGTCTTGTTCCTCCACCCCCGTATGTCCATTCCTGTAACATGGGTAACTTGCTGATTTGCCTCCAGGGGAAAGCACCCCCCCCCGCCCCCCGCAAATGCAGTCAGGCTACTATGAGTTGTGATGCCATGAACACTGGCAAGTGGGGCCACTGGGCTTTGGCGGTGAATGTAGGGTTTGGCAATCTGCAGTGGCTATTCTGTAGTCTAGAAGATACAGTGTTGCTCCTTAGGCATCTACCCCCCAGCTTGACCTAGTGAGAAGGTGCAAGTTCTCTGAACTCAGAGTGCTGTGCGATCATCCTGTCTCCGCTCTGCTGCTTATTTGCCATTTGGTCCCCATGACTATTCTCTCTTCTTTGCTGCCCTGCTCATGCATCAGGAGGCTGACCCCCGGGGACTGTGCTCCAGTCCCCTTGACCTTCTAGCTCTTGTTGTGTTCAGGCAACCAGAGAGTCTCACAGGAAGTCGGAAGGCAAGAAGACACAGAGCGGTTGGGATATTTATTCCTCTCCCTCCTTCCGAGCTTCTCTCTGGTTCTGGTGGTGGCTGTGCTCCTCAGTGGCTAGAACTCCTGCGCATGGCCCCTCTCTTCTGCTCCTGGCCTCACCAGGCTCCAGTGACATCCATTTCTGCCGTTGCTCCCTTAACCCTCCACTGCTGCCACTTTCAGTGCTGGGCTGTCCCCTATCAGTTCCTTTAGCTCCACCCACACTGACATAAAGAGCACTTTTATTAAATTCTTCTCAGTGAAACTCTTTGAACATGTCACCTCTTTTCTGCTGAGACCTTGACCAAATCAGTGCTATACTAGTTGGGCCGGACTTTCACCTTTTGGACTCTCCAGGTCCCCATCTGCCAAATCAGGGTAGTGATGTGCTCTACCTCATGAGGTTGTGTGGAGGAAATGAGGAGATCGTGTGTTTTTATAATAATATTTTTAAAGTCTCTAGCACAGTGCCTGGCACACTGAAGGCCCTCCTGAATATTATATACGATTGTCATTGTGGTTAGTACTAAGATTGCTATTATTACTTTTCACTTAGAATCAAAGGAGGTCAGATCGAGAAAATACCTGGGACAGCCCCTCATTTTATATTTGAGGAAACTGAGGCCCAGAATGCTTGGGTAAATCCACACAGCTAATTAGGGGCAGTACTAAGGATAGTAACCCCCTACATTGAAAGAAGGCCAGCTGTGCTTACATCAATTCTGTTTAACTTTTTTAATGAAGGTGTTGATTCCTTCAGTGACGTCGTCCACTTGTTTTAGAAATGAGTTACATAAGCCCGACTCCCTCCACTAACACTTTATTTGCTTGCTCTGAGAAGAGCATCATACTGTCCCAAAATAAGCAAGAATTCAAGAGAAAACCCCTGTTTCATTTTCACCCGCTCCCTTCTGCTGACTCATTCATTCCTGGGCCTCTGAGCTCCAGCACATCAATCATGCATCCTTAGAAGAGCGCTGGTCAGCCTCACCAACTCTGGGGGCTCTGGGGTGGGGGCTCTGCTGCCCCACAATGCAGGGGGGCACTTTGAGCTTCTCCTGGTGGCACAGAGGGTGGTATCCAACTCATGTTTGCAGCCAGCAGCTGCCCTTTTGCTTTTTAAAATCCCTGGCAGGCCATCCTGCTGGGGACAGAACCCAAGCAGATATGCCTTGTAACCACACACTTTTGAAACAACTAAATAAACAGTGAACCTTGGCTTTGTCTTCCTACTACTAGGCATTCAGGTCTTTCTAAGTTTTCAACAGATAACACAATTTCAGGATGTTTCAGGATGATGATGTCTACTCCCACGGCAAGTCAAGAATTCTCTTCCCAAGTTCAAATAATATATGCTTAATTGCCTTCCTCCCCGCAAAAAAACAGTAATACACTTTAAATTTCCTTCTTCTCATTACTCCCCAAACCTGCTTCTGCTCGGTCTGGGTGCGTCCGTCAGTGCTGAGCTGACATCACCCGATCCTGTTGCACAGAAGGCCTGTGTTTGCAAGATGCCCAAGGAGGTGGTTGATTCAGGGAAAAAAAATATTAGTCAAACCATTTGTTTCGCTGAATTAATGCATCGGTTCAGGTTAAGTAGGTGAGCTCGTAGCCCAGAGTAGGCAAAGCTGTGTGTCCCGGGATGATCTCTCCTGCCTGCATTACAGGGAGGGCTGGGTTCTCCAGGCAATCCTGGAGAAACTGCTTTGGGCTCAGGGCAACATTCTCTCTCAGTAGCCTATTCTTCACCATTTCCAGGGGACGTCTGAACCCCTTTCCACGCCACCTTCAACCCAGCCGCAAGCACGTCGGAAGAGAAAGCTAAGACCTGAACTCTCTCGTGTTTCTTTTTTCTTTTTTTTCCTCTCTCTCTCTCTCGTTTCTTCCCTGATTTGTAACATGTGATCTGTGGCATCTAAATGGCAAGGATGAAGAAAAAGCTAAAAAGTAAGAAAGGAATACTGAAAAAACTGGTGTGAAAATCTCAAAAGTAGAGGAAGGAAACTACTCCAGGTAACATGCCTACTGTGTGTCAGGCATGTTCACATACATTATCTCGTTTAATTCTTATAGTAACCCTGTGAAGTCTATGGTACCAGAGCACCTGCATGCAGTGGTATATGTTGTTCACTGCACAAGAGGTACCGGGAGGAATGAGGGGTCTTGAAACCTAACCTGCACTCTGCCCAGCATGCTGTGGATCAGCCCGGAGGATGGTGTATCTTTTTCTAATTTGTACAAAGGCACAGTATTAGTTTGACTTCCCCTAAAACAGGCCATGAGCAAGGATTTGGGTGTGGGCAGGTAATCGGGAAGTAATTCCTGGAAACACAGTAGAGAAGTGAGGTGAGAAGGGGAAGGCGGGTAGGCCAAAAAAGGGTGAGTTCATGAGTGATTAAGCTTTTGAGCAACTGAGGGTTAATCTCATTTTGGACCCTCTGAGACACTGTGTGGAGCTTGCCTCAGAATTATCCTAATGGGGGGCAAACAACCTGAGGTACTTTTTTACACCCTTCCATCCCTCATAAGGTAAGGGTTGCTCCTGGGGCATTAATGCCTTGACACATGAGTCAAGCACAGCCCTGAGGCCAAAGACCGACCTTGGGGAGAGAGGCATACAGGAGGCCATCTCCTGTATGTGTGTTTGGGAACTGCCTGTAGGTGACCCCGGGTGGGCCAAAGGGCTCTAGATGGGCTTAACAGCCAGAGTACTCAGAGAAGTAGGTGACCTGTGTATAGACGTATTTTGGTCCACTGGACATCTGTCTTTCAAATGTTCTTCTTATAGTAACTAAATGATCATAAAAATATCAATTATCCTGCCTTTGAAAGGAGAGTAAAATGACAAAAGATTAATTCTAGAAGGCTGGATATCTGACCACATTCCAGACATGGGGTCATCATTTTATATCATTGATATGAATTCTCAATAATGAATAGTTCCACGTTAGAATAGGAATAGATCGAACTTCCCCTGCCTATAAAAGTTGTATCAACGTTTTCCATCCCCCTGAATGTGTTCAGTGTGAAAATGGTTGCCTCGTGTTTAAATGTAGACAAGAACTTAAAGAGCTTCTGGCATCTCTCAGAGCGTTTGTGCCGCCCCTGTTTGTCTTGTCATATTTATGAATCACAGCATGGCACACACTGATCCCTCTAAAGAAACGTGTCCAGAAATGTTGCACAGATTTAGTGTGTGATGATGATGATGATGATGATGATGATGATGTGAGTGTGTGTGTGTGTGTGCGCATGTCTGTGCTCATGCATGTGGATCGTTCCACCATCTGCCCACTAACAGCGTGTGGATTGGCAGCCCTTCCAACCCTCTGGAAGCCCCCACACACTGCATGAACACTGGGGCCAGGGCCGGGGCTGTGCTGCCCATGGCGGGATCCAGCCATGCAATAGCCCCTTCTGGGACTGAGCCACCGGGAACTTGCCTGTGTCTTATGAATGGCAATGCTTTCACGCTGTGGTGCTCTTCTGCTGTTTCATGGTAATGTGCCCTAAGCCTTTCATATTCAAAGATGGAAAAGAAGACAGGAAAGCAACCAAGTCCAGTTTTCAGCAAGGCCCAGTGTGAGCAGTATCACACCATGATACGAAGGCTAAGGATGATGAGTATTTGAGTGGCGGTATCTTACTGTTACGTCACCTGTCCCATTTTAGGGTGAAGAAACCAAGGCCCAGGCAACGGAAGTGGCTCATTCAAGGCCACAGGGACGGGTCTCTTCTGTGTTCTCTCTCAGGCCCTGTCAGCAGAAACTTAACCTGTGAGCTTGGGAGTCCCTTGCTGTTGGTTATTCTCTGGGTGTCTCCTCAGATGCATCCTCTGTCCCTCCTTGCCCGGCTCTGTGTCCAGGAAGCTGGGATCACTCCATCTACCACCTAGCTTCCCGCTGGGGCCAGAGAAAGGTTGAGGTATTTATTCTCCGCATTCCTTCAGGTCAGGCTTCGGTTTTCACAGTGGCTCTGCTCCTCTGGAATAGCCATGACTCCAGTCAGGTGGCCTCCCTCCCATGGCTGCCGTTCTTACAGGATTCCGGTCATACTTCGTCCTCCCTTTTGCTGTAGATCTGAAGGCGGCAAGGGCTTTCCGCTATTGCTGCCCCCTGGATGGCTCACTGGGCTCCGTACCTTCATCCTGTCCATCCATCTGTATGCATTCCTTTCATTACAATCTTTACAAGTCAACCATCTGAGTAGGCCGGGGGCTTCCTGGCCAGAGGATACACTTAGGGAAGAGTTTTTCCTTGAATCAATGGGGATAAAAACTGTCTGCTCAGCATGGAATAGGCAAAGGAGATTAAGCAGTACAGATTTCTAGTTACAGAATAAGTAAAACATGGAGATGAAAAGACAGCCCAAGGAATATAGTCGGTAATATTGTCATGGCATTATGTGGTGAGAGACAGTGACCACAATGATCATGGTGGGCAAGGAGCACCGGGGAGACTTGTCAAATCGCTATGTTGTACACTTACAACCGATATAACTTTGTATGGCTACTACACTTCAGTTTTAAAAACCTGTCTACGTAGGGTTTGGTGAGGGTCAAATAAGGTCATCTATGTAAACATGGCATGTCTGGCCCAAATGCACACTTGTTTTCACCAGAGTGTTTCACCCAACTGCAGTTTATGCCTTAACTAGAGTTTGTGTTGACACAGGACAATAGCACATCAACCATCCTCCTACATCTCTCAGGCCAGCTAAGTCAATACCTCAGGGCAGAGTCTTCCGGTTTTCATTTTGAAGGCAGTGAAATTACAAACCAAATCCTTGATCTTGATGCAAAACAGTGAGACATCCTGCGTTTTGGTTTTATACCAGACAGCTGCGCCCATTGATCTGCAGAGGATGGCCCGCATCTCCTGCCTCCACTTTTTACTTGAAAGCCAGACCTGAGTGACTCACCGATGGCCTCATGCAGCAAAGAAGGGAAATGAGTTCTCGGCAAGTGGGGTGTCTCCAACAATACTCCACTTCAGAGCTGTGAGCACGGGGATCCAGGACTGGCCTTGGGGAGAAGACAGATGGGGGATGTCTGCTTGCAGGGCTCCCCCATTTCCTAGACCTCATCCTACTCTGCCAATTGTCACTCTCTCCCTGGCCCCCACTCCCACTCACCTCATCTCTAGAATACTGATTCCCACTTCCAGGGGATTCACCGAAGATGAAGCCATGCTGCTTCAATCCTAGTCAGTAAAATTCTACCAACAGCTATGAACACCTACAGCAGGCAGGTAATATCTTAGGTGTAGGGAAGACAAAAATGGTCAAGACATGCTATATCATCTGTGCCAACAAATACCATTGTGATTATCTGTGAAATTACCTAATTAATTAAGACAAACATTCCAAACAACCTGCTAATCAGAGGGGACCCTTCTAGTTGGTTCTGGCTGTGCTTTGTCAGTGGTTAAGGATGTGGAGTTTGGAGCCAGTTTGCCCTCTTTTCCAAATTCTGCTCTGCCATACACTTGCTCTGTGACTTTGAGGCCGTAACGTAACTTCTCTGTCCAGTGTGTGTGATGGAGCCAACTTGAGAAACACAGCTGTGCAGAGTTCTTTCCAACCCCGTGTTCGCTGACATCATGTTGGTAGTTTTAAATCTTTCATAACACAGTGCAGGTTTAGCCAACAGAAATTGGTGAATATTACACTGGGCCTCATTCTGTCTAGAGAGTCGGTGGTTAATGTTTCCCAGCGCACCACTGCCTTTTTCCTTATATTTCTTTGCCTCTAGAATGGAACTAAACAGTATCTACTTCATGGGATTGCTATGAAGATTAAATGATGTTGAAGACCAACATGTTGCGTGGCGTTTGCTAAATATAGTTCTTCTGCCATTGTGACTGTTTTCATAGTTAGTGGAATTTCTCTTTGGGATTCATTTTGGCTGTTGATGCCACAACCAGATACACTAGAAATTATAGGCCGTGTTGGCCAAAGGGATGAAACTCCTTCTAAATCCCTATCTAGACTACTCTAAGACTCAGTTTTCTAAAACAAAGCAAAAGAGAAAAGAAACTCCTTGCTTGGGAATGACTCAGCTCCCTTTTAGGGAAACACGACTCTGCTTCCCAGGAATCAACAACGATTAGTGATAGAAGGAATAACCCTCTTGACCCTGTGTGATCATCAGACCTCTGGGGAAGGAAGGAGCTTGTTGATGAAGTGCTGACCTGCAAAAACCACCAGCCCAGGTGTCCAACAATTTCACCCTTGAGAAGCTGGAGTTGAGTTTCTGGGGTTGCTTAGGAGGTTCAGGACATACTGCAGGGTAATAGGAAGGACATGGGGTGAGAAAAAGGTTCCTGCCAAGTTACTTGGAGACACATGATAGCTCAACTGGGAACAGAGAGTCAGGTTTAATATTGTTTCTGCTCCACACTTAATAATTGAGGTCAATGGTTTATCAAGTCGTCACTGAGGGCCATGGGGAGGCCAGGCTTCTAAGTGCAGAGAGGCAGCAGTGAAGGCTGAGGCTGTGAAAAATATAATCAGAGCTTAGAGCACTAACCCTTCACCTGTTGGTGTGATTGGGAGACATTCCAAAGACCCTTGGCCCTTGACTTCTCTCTGTGTCAAAATTCCCACTATTACATTGGGTCTTGTAGAACCTTTGGAAACTTGTGCTCCTCCCCCCGCACCACCTCCCCCAGTTAAGGTGAAGTTGCCTTAAAGACAAGTATCATATTCTAGCACATATGCTCCTATCTGATCAGTTACCACCTGGGATCCCATATCTGAAGCAGGATCTAGAAACTGCACACTGGATAGTCACACTCTCTTTAGATGAGATGTGCGAGTGATGAAAAGTAGAAAAAGACTTGATCTAAGGGATGCTTTTGGTCTGATGGGCAGCCATGTAAGATTGTGTGAAGACAGAGGATATGTCTTCTCTTGGAGAATAGGGTGCTGGGTACAAGGAAGGCTGAATGAGGCAGGGAGCCTGGCCGGTATATGAGTTGGGAGCTTGAGGTCAGGGGTGAGGCCCACAGGAAGCACAAGGGATGCAGCTGCTTGCCGGACCTTTCTGTTGTGCTAACTGATGAGTTAGAAGGCTCAACAGGAAAGAAACTTCTGATAGCAAATGGGGTCAAAAACGGGAAGGGCACTCAGAGGGCAGTAACCATGGTGGGGCTCCATAGCCTTCTTGGCAGAAGGCAGAGTGTATTTTTGAACTGTGGATCTCGTGAGCAGAGAGAAATCAGGAAAGGGAAGCTGAGCATTTAATCCTACATAGATCATGGGCTAATCGCACCCTATTTAGTGCTTGTAAATGAGAAGTTGTCAAGGCTTTTCAACAGCCTTGAAACCACAGGCATTAGTAGATGGCCTGAGCCCAGGGGGAGGCACATCCATCACCCAACTCTGCTTTAACATATTTCCAAGTCATTAATACTCCAACATTAAGTAAAATGTTCATAATAGTGCTCTAATTTAGCCTATATGCACCCCCCTTCCTCCCATTCTCTCCCTCTACCTTGTGCACCCCTCTTTCTTGTCCTGAGGGACATGTGCCATTAAGAGCCAAGGTTTTGAATCTTCCAGAAATTACTTGAGTGTGCAGGAGAGAGACAGTCTTTTCTCCATCCAGTCAGTGTATATTGAACACACTAAATGCCAGACATATGCCTTACACTGAGATGTTAAGAGTGAGGGGTGAGGCCCAAAGGCATCCCTCATCCTTCCTTCTGTATTACCATTTGTCTGGCTTTTTTTAGGAGGCTTCAGAGCTGGTCATCTCAACTCTCTGGACTCCCTGTCTTCTGTTTTTTTTGCTTGCACTCTGGGAAACAAAGTAAATTCAAATCCAAGGTGCAGAGTGTAGGGGTTTCTTCTCTAAGGATTCAAACATTGGTTTTTGGTCTCTAAATTTGGCCCATCATCCACTCCACTTCAAGTCAACACCCCGAAAACATTATCTGTAAAATGATGAAAACACTGGGCATGGTTCATGCCCAGTGAGAGCATGTGAGAAATGGGGAATGAAACAATAAATACAAAGTACTCGTATAGTGCCTGATACTTAGTGTTGGTGGTGGTGTCAGTGTTATGTAAAGTTGACCAAAACTGTATTGAGTATTGGCCCATGGACTATGTATTAACGTAGCCAGGGACTGAGTTGATATGCTTATTGTTGAATGTCTAAAGAAAGGCAAACTCAAGGGGCCCCTGGGGGTGGCTCAGTTTGTTAAGGGTCTACCTTCCACTCAGGTCATGATCCCAGGGTCCTGGGATAGAGCCCCATGTCGTGCTCCCTGCTCAGCAGGGAACCTACTTCTCCCACTGCCTGCCTTTGTGCCTACTTGTGCATGCTCTCTCTCTCTTTCTGTGTGTCAAATAAATAAATAAAATCTTAAAAAAAAAAAAAAAAGAAAGGCAACTCTTTATAGGAAGACTTTCTTATTCCTGGTAGGCAGGCCTATTGATGCTTCAGACTAGATTCCTGACAAACTTCTGCAAATATTCAGTTCATTTTATCACAAATGTACCACACATTCCTGTAATAGGTGAAAACAGTACAGTGTTTTGTGTTAAGATAAAGAAGGAAAGAGTAAAGGTGAACAAATAAATGGATTATTTTGGTGAGCAACATTTTCTCTTGGCCTTAAGATACTGGTAAGATTTTTATAGTTGGCTCTTGAACAACACAGAGGTTGGGACCCTGACCACACACAGCCAAAAATCCGCATATAACTTTTGACTTCCCAGAAACCTAACTACTAATACCCTGCTGTTGACCAGATGCCTTACCAATAATATAAACCCTCGATAACACATATCTGGTATATTGTGTGTATAATATACCATATTCCACAATAAAGGAAGCTAGAGAGAAGAAAATCTTATTAAGAAAATCATAAGGAGAAGAAAATACAGTTATGCTACTGTGCCATATTTACTGGAAAAAGTCCTCATATACATGGACCCATTCAGTTCAAATCCATGTCGTTCAAGGGTCAAGTGTATTCCGTTCTGGAATTTTCAGGTTTGTTTTTTTTTTTTTTTAAGTGCACCTACCAAGGAAATAGATCTTTCTATTGACATTGAAAATGAGTCATAAAAGAAGTGTTGCTGGGTTTCCTTTTGAGGGATTTTTTAGTTTTTCTTTTTCCATTAAGTTTCAGCAACAGGAAAATATGGACTTTCAGCATCCACAGGGATATGATAAAATGGAAACATACGTCCCTTGTTTGTGCATTACTACAAACCATGAGAAAATTCACAAATCACTCCTAGACTTTCGAGAAAGGCTGACTGTCAAATAGCCTCCTGCTCCCTTTATTTTTCTAAAACCAAATGGGTATTAGTGTTTCAAAAAAGCGGAGTTGATACAAAGCAGCTGATGGAAGTCCCAAATTGCATGCGGGTCAGTTATTTTTATTGAGAGAACACTGAGTGTGGATGAGAGTTGAAGCCGGGGGCACGGAAGCCTGCCCGCACCTGCACACACTTCTTGGCCTTATTGCCAAAGAGGCCAGTGTGCCAGCCAGTGATTGAGAACTCCCTCCAAGCCTTTTCTTCAACCATGGCCACATTTGGGTGAATGCAAATGAAGGAACCGGCATAGGCAATAACATATGAGTTAAAGATATTTCTCAAAGCTTTGAAAAAGTAGGCGACTCGCCCAACATTGCTGAGAATGTTCCATAGGGACTCGTTTTTAGAATCAGTCAGGCTTTGCTTCAGTTGTATAGTATAGAAAGGGCCTATCTAAACCTCTGGACATATTTTGACAAAATATGTCCAAAATATGTCCAAAATATGTCCAAATATTCCTTCCTGTATCCTCAGCCCCTGTAGCATCACCTGATGTCACGTAGGGAAGGATATGGCAAATACTTGGGGCTGGAAGGACTCTGTCAGCAACACAGGCACCCAGTTAATTGTTTAATGACCCTGATAAAGATGTTCAACCATCATGGACAAGATGCCTGCTTTCAGTTGAAGTTCTTGTACCCCAAGGAAGTGAAATAATTTGGCCTCCCTTACCCTCCATTTCCCCCTCTGCAGACAACAGGATTGGACTTTATCTGGTTATTTCCAGTTTCGCGAAGGAAAGCGGTCAAATTCACTGTATGTAGTCATGGGATTTCATTTGTTCCCTGTGAGATACCTGGTTTTTCAGTTTCTTTCCCTTCTTTTTAATTTTTCTCCTGTTCTTTCTACTTTCTGCTTCCTCCTCTAGCTTTCCCAGTATTTTCTCCTTATAGTCACCTACCTGGAAATATGAAAAGGCCGGGGGAAAACACATCTCATGCCCTAATTCCATTCCCTCGAATATCCCCCAAAAGACCTCATCATAGAAATGCTGTTAGGATGCTGTCTTCCCCATGAGTTTCTATTTGTATTGTTCTCTCTGATTTATATTTTCCAGTTTATTGCACCTTTGGCTATAATTGCTCTCCCGGATGAGGTGAAGAATACTAATGCATGTTCTTGTAGCTGGCCATTAGCAAAAAACCACCCAATATTCCTTGAGACGTCTTGCTCCAGCCACCTGGCAGTGTGGCTATTTTAAATACTTCATGTGATGATTAATCATGTGCCTAAAGTAAACAGATAAACTGTGAGATACAGTTCAGCTCAGCAAATGTTTATTCATCATCTCCCATGTGCCTGGCTCAAGAGCTAGGCGTAGAGTGGGTACAAAGATGAGTGTGTCCAAGCCTATGATGAAGGAGGCAAGAGAAGCTGAGTGAGAATTTACTCATGTGTGAGTTTACTTATGTATCATAAGAAAGACCCAAAGAGCTTAGAGGATTAAAACGAGGAAGAGATTACATGTTTGTTGGGGTAGGGGGGGAAATGTGTTTGGCAAAATCTTCGGGGTGGGACAGGGTGATCAGGTATGGAATTCAAACCTTCCTCTCTTGGCAGTGGGGTGTTGTGGAAGGCTTTTATACCAGGAAACCATGATCCTCACTGGTGCTTTGGGAAGATAAATCTGGCAGGAATGTTTGGAGGAGTTGGGGGATGGGGGTAAGGGGCACCTGGAAGGAGCCTTCTCTGTGTCTTGCTCCTGGTTGTAATCCTTCTTTGCCAATCCCCACTCCAGCGGTTGGAGCAGCTCACAGCTATAAAGATGTGTTGACCCAGGAGGTTTAATATTAACCAAAGTTATAGTCAAAGTCAATTTGGAGGATTCAAGAAAAAAATCTGATGCTAATAGAGAAATAGAAGTCAATATTTGTAATGTGAGTCACAGGCTCAAAATAGAAAAGTAAAATACATCACTGCTACAGCTCCCAGAGGGCTGTGGGTTACACAGTGCAGCAGATCTGTGAACCAGGCCTGACCACCCTCTAGGGCTATTTTAAAATTTCCTCTGGCCCCTTCCTCTAATTCCTGAATTCCAGAGCATGATATTCTAGTGGAACTTACCAGATATCCAGGCCTGATGAAGTCATGGCTTGTTTTGAGTGGGTCAATGGAAAGAGATTTTTTTTTTTTCTCCCAGTTGTGTGTAAGCTTTCTCTCTGTGATGTGACATGGAACTAACTTATTGTGATTTTATTTTGTAATGCATGCTTCTTTCCGCAGTGGCTATCACTGTTTAAGTCCTAATCTCTTGCCTGTTGCCTATTTTGGAGAAGGCAAGGAAGAGGTACAGGAAGTAGAAATACCCAGAATGACATATATTTTTTGTTCCATCTGAGGTTTGATATATTAATACCAAAAGGAGGGATGTTGCCCACTGAGAGGCTTTGACAGGTCGGGGAGCTTCTGGAATTTTCCTTGATAAGATGATCTGTGGGAGCACCGATGTGACTTTGTTCTGGCTCTGATGTTAATTCCAGACTGAAGTTTGAGTGTGTTTTACTGAGAAAGTTTGGGGAACTAGAGATTTGATGAAGATAAAGGAGAAAAAAAAGGGCAAAGTTTAGGGAGCCTACTCTCTGGATGTTTCTTTCTTAATGCAGTGCCTTATTCAGTTGATGGTGTGGAATGTGCAACAATAAAGGCTAAAATTAGCTGCACTTTATCCATTGTATTTGAACATCATGGAGACAGATAACATCTCATCATTAGTGCCCACAGGAAGAGCAGCTCATTCAAAACGGAGTCTTCAGGAGCTCCTGTAGGTTTGACTCTAGTCTGATGCTTACAGTTCAGACTGTCCTTAAGTTGAATCCTCTGGAAAGCCTGAGAAATGGGTTATACTTAGTTTCCCCTGATTCCTTTTTATTTGGCTTGCAGGAAGCTTGGCTTATGTGGCTTAGCTTGGACAATCCCTGTTTCAGTGGAGTGCTGACAATACCTAGTGATGAGGACTAGAGATGACCAGACGAGGAAGAAACAGGGTAGTGATGAGAGAGGGGGCAGGGCAGCCTTGACTGGCAAGTGATGGGCGACATTGGGCAAATAGCTTGAATGTTCTGTCTTGGGCCATTTTTTTCTCCTTCCTAATCTAGACCTGGTCAAGATTGGGTGGTTTATCATAAGTCATCCATCCCTGACCCAGCATCTGCTTCCTCATCAGCACGATGGTCATAACCACATCTCCCTCCCAAGCATGTTTGGAGAAGTAATTAATGCTTATGAGGTGTTTTGAGATCACTGATAAAAGACACTCTACCTGCCCAGGGTGTCATTACATTATTTTATTTTCCTCCTTATAGACAGGATCAAGCCAGTGATGATTTAGAAATGGGACAAATTTGTCAAAGTGTAGAGTGAAGGGCACTTTACCAATTGGATTTGTATTGTTCCAGGCATTGCACTTGAACTGTATACATAAGAAGAGGCCTAAGCTATGCTTGGGAAATCTCAATTGCTTTCAGATTCAACTGCCAGGTTACACTTCATGACTCTACTTAGACTTCCTTAGGGATGGTAAATTATCAAGAGCAGAGCATCTTCACACATTACCCATCAAAATAGACTTAGTGCCTGGCTTCAGAAATACCCAAACTACACATGACCTTTTGCAGATTTGTTTCTGTTCCTCTAGAAGGTTGTGTATCTCTTTGGACAATAGACAGGATGTATAGTAACTGGTAATTTCAGTTTATTATGCTCATGTGAAAACTGGATAGTCACCAAACCCTCCAGGATAGGATCCTCCTCTTACAAAACTCAGAACTATGATGCATGTGAGGCACAGATTAAGAGAGCTTTTTTTTCTCCTCAAGGAAGGGGCACTGGCCTGAAAGCTTGCATGGTTATTACAGGATACTTCATCAGATCTTTCGAAAGAAAGGTGGAGATGACCAAAGGGCAGGAGGTCACCTACGTAATAAGATCCACGTGAGACATTAATTAAAATGGAATGCTGAAGGAGGATACCTGTGTCCTGACCACATAATTCCCAATAAAACTACTCTAAGTTGATCTTCGTTTTCCCTGAGATTTTTCTAAAGGCCACATCCCATTCCATCTTACTTGCAAGAAGTTCATGGATGATAAAACTCAGGGGATTCACAAATGTCTTGAATGCAGATGTTATCCACTTGTGCATTTTTGTTTCTGGGAAGATAATGTATTCACCTTTTGCATTATATCTAACATGGTCTGTGACCCTTAGGAACCACTGTGCCATGCGAACTAGTGCAGAGGAATCATGTGTATTTGAGCAAAAATGAGGGTGAAATTTAAATGCAGGACAGATTTGTCTCTACATGCAGATTAGGCACATTATTTATAGATAATATTTAATTGTATTTTCCTTGATGCCACATCCTGATTTTTTTATTGTACTGTAATCCTCACCCAATCACAACTGCTCAACCAAAGTCTGAAGTTGCGTACAAAGTATGTGACCTTTTATCCACTCATATGTACAAAAAAGCATCCTAGGGGTGTGTCAATCACAGCCCTTCTCAACAGAGAGCAAAGATCATCTCTTGGAATTTAGCCTAAGGTTGAAGGGGGAGGAGGGTGGGACAAAGGGTCAGTGTCAAGGTGGGGCTGAACCCATACATTCTTCATCAGTTTCCATTTCCCCTTCTCCACCCCATGCAACATGCCACATAGGTGTTTTAAGCAAGAGACAGACTTCAGGGAAAGGAAAGGTAGTACAAGCTAACTGTACAGCCTGGAAAGGGCAGGGACATACCAAGAAGGAGAAAAGGATATTAAATTCTGAGCTGAGAAAGGACGTTTGGGGAACCCCATGGCCCGTGTCATTCAAATGTCTACAGGGTTACCCAGACTGAAGATCAGGGAGAGAGAAAGAGGATTACTCCCCAACACAGTTCTCTTAAAACATGGATGTCTTTGAATGGCATTAAGCTCTAAGCTCCCCTTCTACCACATGAGCAGTGAATGTGCCCTGTACATCCAGGGCATGCCCCAGCCCCTGACTTGAATGGGCTAGGGTTAGCTAGGGCATATTAGGGACCTGGTCTGGTGAAGAGTGCAACTGAATTTGTGCAGGGCAAGAATTTAGGGGCTACTTTAAATATCATCCTGGCTACAGAGAGCAGAGGTTCCCAGCAGTCTAAACCACAGGGTCCATGAGAGATTGCTTACAGAGATGACATCCCACAATCCAAAGTCAGCACATGTATGCTTCTCCTCCCATCAAGGGGGAGAATCTGTTTCCTTACCTCTTGAATATGGGCTGACCCACATTCATGATATGCTGTGACCCCCTTGAGTGCTCAGGAAGGAAACCTTCTGGGATTTCCAAACTCAGGACTTAAGAGACCTTGTAACTTCTGCTTTAACCCTTGTAACTCTGTAACACCACATGAAAAAGCCCAGGCTGTCCTGCTGGAGAGAATGAGAGACCATTTGGTGATCTCTTGAGGAGAGGCCATGAGGGGGAGGACCAGTGTGTTCCAGCAGGCAGCCTGCACAGTGGCCATCTTGGATCCTCCAGCTCAGCCTTGCCCAGCTGACAGCCAAGTGAAGCCACATGAATGAGTCCCGCCAATCCCAGGTGAAACAGAGACAAGCTGTACCACTCAGCCCTGCCCAAATTCCTGACCCACAGAATCATGAGCAATAAAAGGATGGTTCTTTTAAGCCACTATGTACCAAGGTGATATGTAACACACAACTATAGATAATTGCAACGGTGTCTAAATGGTCCTGGAAAACTCAGGCAGGATTCAAGATCAGATCCTCTCAGATGTGCTAAGTGAGGTTTGGAAGTAGGAGATTTAGGCAGAAAAGTGCCAGCATTGTGATCTTTCTGGTTTAGAATGAAACTTCAGAGTTCCCACAGCACAACTCTCTGGGAAGAAGAGTGGCAAAATTAAGAGCATAAAGTCAGAAGCCCTCAGTGCAGACTGCTTAGTGCTCAAGGAGGCCAATCCATTCACCTCCCCCCACTCAGCTGCTGCTGAGACTTCTAATGGGCTATTTCTCTTGGTTGGAACTGATGCTGGTGGCTGCTAGAGTATCTCCTGGTGTTACCTCAGCCCGCTGGGGCTGCTCTCACCCCAGCTCATATGCCCGCTGCTCAGTGGGAAGCAGAGGAAGGGCCCATCCCTGCCAATGAGACACTGAGAGATATTTTGTGTCAGACATTTGGTTCTCACTTTAAAAGAGACAAAAAATTAAATAAGACATAGTTTCTGTTTGCAAAAAGACCTCCATCTTGGATTGCACTTTATTGTTTGTCTTCCTTTCAGATCTGCCCTTGGTATTAATTTTAATCGGATCGCCCCTAGCCAAAGCATGCTGGGGAGATAGAAATCTCCTAGGAGAGCAATCTCTGCTGGCCTCTGGGACAGGAACTCAAGCCTGAGTACAGACTCCCCAGCTCTGCTTCTCGGCACAAGAGGGCACAGAGCTGCACGGTTCTGTATGTGATTCTGATACCCACACATTTTTTTTTTTAAGCAGGTTTATTTTTATTTAAGCGGGTGACTCAGTGGATAAGGAAATACTTAAACATTCAGTGAAAGAGGATTGAGTCTATTTTATAGGAGCTACAAGCTGAGCCAAATAGAGTAGGCCATAGTATGGTAGTTCTTCATTTGCTGTTGCTGGTGTTTGCGCTGTATCTCAAAGGTTTTGGTATCTGCATGTTTTATATTGAATTTCTCAGAAGTATGGAGAAGTTGAGGCAAGGGTTAAAATTTATATCTTCAGTTCAGTCCCTCAAATAACAGGAGTTTGGTGGGAGAGGAGAGGAAAGGCGGTGGGTAGATTATCTACAAGCTAATCCCTCCTACTACTCTTTAACTGAAACCATGAAGAATGAACCCAAGCTTAACACACTTTCATGTCCTGTATTGTGTGTCTGTGCGGATGAGTTATAAAGGTGTTGGCGTTGCATGAACCATTGTTCCTTTTAGAGCCCTAGTGCAATTCCATTAGGCCCTGATTTAGCCCAGCAAACAGTGCCATAGATGTGGAACAATTTGCCTGGCTCGTCTAACTGGGACAGACTTTACTTAGATTAAAAAGGGTTAAAGTTCCGAAGGAATCACTAACTCTCTTTTGTTGGGAAAAATCCTCCTAATCTGACATTTCCTCACATTCCAGCCATACCTTATGCTGGAGGAACTAGACTTCCGGGTCCATGGTGTATGATTTAATGATTTGTGGAAGGCAAGAATGTTAACTTAGCTGATTACTCAAAACTGGCTGATAAGGTATCAGACGGGTTAATTTGCTACTTTTCTAACCTCTCCCAGAGAACTTGAACCGAAGCCTCTATTTCCATAGATCATCCTTATTGCACTCCACCTGAAAGGCTTAAGAATTTATGAAGGAAATAAGCATTTTGTTTCTTGTGCTTCCATCTGCTCTATCATTTCATTCCAGGGCAATAAGGCTTCATTAGTGATAACCTAATCTTCTCCTCAACCATCAATGGTGATGTCACAATTGGAATATTTTTACTTCAGATAGAAAAAGCATGCTGGCAGATAGACGCTGTTTACATTGGGAATAGGGTCTAGCAGGAGGGGTAAAGAGGCATTCTAGATTTAATTCAAACACCAAGAGTTAACAGAGTGTTATCCCAGAGACAAGCTTCCAGGGATCTTGTGACTGAAGCAGTTGCTTTTCCCTTGTGTCCCCATTCTTTGCAGCTGTCACCTCCATTGGATCCTAGAGCCCCAGATCTAGGGGTAACCTCCAAAGATCAGCCTGCTGGACCTACCCTTGGCCTGTGGAAGTTTATGAATTCTTTGCTTGGTATAGTCTGCAGAGCTTTGTTATATGTATTCTTGAGAAGGTGGTAACTCTCTGAAATGAGCTAATAAAAGGAGTTGTTGCTTTATACCCCTTTATCTCAGGACATGAAAAGGCTAATGTCAAAAAGTTTAAAGGTGAATTACGAATTGAGATTATCTCAGCTGCATCCTAGAAGTACTTGGCATTTAACAAACATTTAGAAACAAGTGTTTCTAAATGATAAAATAGCCCTTCGGCGGGGCACCTGGGTGGCTCAGTGGGTTAAGCGTCTGCCTTCGGCTCAGGTCATGATCTCCCAGTCCTGGGATTGAGCTCCCTGCTCAGTGGGGAGTCTGCTTTTCCTTCTTCCTCTGCCCCTCACCCCCTCTCCCAAATTGTGCTTTCTCCTCACTCTTGTGGTCTCTCTCTCAAATAAATGAAATCTTTAAAACAAAAATAGCCCTTTGGGAGTTCACATACAATTCCATAATATGATTCAATCTCAGAGATTTAAAAAAAAAATCTACCAATAATAAGATATAAATATTTATAGTAGTACATACAGAAGATACATTTGAGAGTAATTTAACCTAGATCCCCAGTGAATGTTCAGATATTTCCAAAATAATCTATACTTCGTCTTCTCTGTTAAGGTCTTTGTCACTATTAAATCACACATGTACATCCATGCTTTTACTTATTTATTAAGCACACAGTTTTTTCCCCCCCAATTTAAATGGGTGATATACTTGTGAGGAGTACAGGCTTCACATGTGGGTTGAGTGGGAAGTAAAATTCAGATTTAAGTATTATCACCTGAAGCATTATGTTGTTAACATTACAACAGTCACAATAATGCCTTAACTTTGAAGATCAGGGTAGGACAGAGTTTGGAAAGACTGGTGGTCCTAAAAAAGGCGGGGGGGGGGGGGAACCAAAACAAAAACCCTAACCCTAGCATCAAGTCATGTGGCCTCTAGTAAGAATTGTATTATAGTTCTGTGCATTAAGCAAATATTACTCAATTTAACTGACAGTGAGAAAAATGAGAACCATCCAGTAATCCCTTAAGGTTTTTTTTTGTTTTGTTTTGTTTTGTTTTTTTAACCCAGTTGAGGTTAAATTCTCCTGGTTTCAGAGTCTGGAAGCAGGCTGCATAAGACAACCTCTGCATATATGTGGATGAGTAGGCCATCCACTTATCACCAGGTAAAGAAGACTTTGATTCCCCTTGCCTTATACAGGCATGGAGGACTTTCCAACAGGGTGATGTAAGTGGGGCTTCTGATCCCCTGGGATTTCTAATCAGCCCTACTCCTGGGTTTTTATTCATTCCCTGTTAAAGGTGAATATGCAGAACTTATTCTGCACTAGAGTGTTGGTCGTGACAAAGGAAGAAAAGAAGTGACCAGTTTAAATTCAATGTTACCAACTATCCCAAATTGCATTATAGTGAAAACAACCCACAGAATGCTTTGCTCCTAATTATCTAAAGCAAATAGTGTTAAATAGCACTTCATTTCTTAGTGATTATTAAGACATGAATTCTCTCAACCCTTGGGCTTCTTTGAAGCAATTATTACATGTGTAGATCAGATGGACAGCTCTAGAACAGAACATCACAGACGTCACAGCCTTTGTGCTCTGAGATGGGTGGAGGGAGGAGGGTGCCCAAATGGCACAGGTAAGTCAGGCCAAGGAAAAGCAATGCATGTGACAAGGGCAGAAGAGAGACTAGGGACAAGGAAAGCAGCCAGGGGCTAGAAGGGAAGTAGTATGTGGTGTTTAGGGCATGAATCTTTCTGCCAGCCTGGCCGAGTTTCATAAACTAGCCCTATAACCTCTGGTTATGTGACATTGGGTCTATTACTTAACATCTCTGATTCTCAGCTCCTCACCTCTGGAATTATGCTAATAGTATTACCTTCAGAGTGCAGTCCTAAGGATTTAATGGCATTATGTATGTGAATCATTTAACATAGTTCCCAAAACAAAATACACAGTTGGTGTTGTGTCAAATATTTCATTATTATTATTGTTACTATTATTATTATTAGCATGAGCTTTAAAAGTTCTTGCCATAGAGTGCATACATGACTCAAAAAAGGTCTACGAAATGAATCCATTTGGAACTAAGGTAACATGTATGCTAATTAATATGTTTACTTTACAAGGAATTCCAATTCATTCACTCATTTAACCACATTTATCAATCACATTATTCCAAGAACTGTTCTAGTCATTGAGAATACAAAATTTGAATAAAACAAGAGTTCCTGCCTTCAAGGAGCACCTAGCCTGCAAGGGAGACAGCCACATAAATAATTATGATAAAATATAGGAAGTAAAATAAGATTGCTATGGCAAACTTAAGGTATAAATAGTAACCTGGAGGCAAAGTGACTAACTCAGATTGGAAAGTCATGACAGCCTGCTTGGAGGCAGCACCCAAGTTGAGTCTTATGAGCAGAAGTTTTCTAGACTACAAAACAGAGAAAGAATATTCCAGTTAAGGGGACGGTTTCAGCAAAATTACCAAGGCATGAAAAGGCATAGTGTGTCAAGGAGAGACATCATCATAATGTGTGGGGCAGGGAATTGTGGGAGGTGAAGCTGTAGAATTATGTAAGAATTACAGAATTTCATACAACAAGTTGCAGGGGTGGGAAAGGAGGCAGGAGGGGAGGCAGAGTTTGAAGATGAAGCTGGTGGGAATAACCGATGCAAGTCTGAAGGAAATAGAATGAGACATCAGGAGTGGTCAATGCAGAGGTGATTGGGTCTGTCCTGACCGGAAGGAGAGACACCTCATCATCTGAGAATGTGGACGAAGAAGGAAGTAAAGATGGGTGTGGGTGAAGATAAGTTTATAGATAATGGAAGATAGCAGTTCCCTATGAGAGCTTCTCTAATTTTAATATGACAGAAGCAAGACTACTCATTGAGATTAAGAGGTGCGCTTGGGCTGATTGGGGATTTGAGGAGGGGGAGGAAGTCTGGGAGAGTAGCTCAAGGAAATAAGCAACTGTGAATGAATGAATGAATGAATGGTCGAGTTGTGCAAGGACCCCGTGGAGGTTAAGACAGTGTGTTTGTGTGGCACTAGTTGGCACACCAGGTTATTTTCTCTAGCCTGTTCAGTTTCTCAGTTTTAGGGAAAAGAAGGGCAAATGATGGAATTGCTCCAGATACAGCATGGGGAAAACACACACACACACACACACACACACACACACACGGAAATTGAGCATGCTTGTCAGAAAAGAGTTGGGATGATCATGTAGAAGACCCATGTAGCATAGGCAAGGACAAGAGGTCAGGTGTTGGTCAAAGTATCAAGGATGGAAGCAATGAAAGATTAAGGGTCATGATAGGGAGCACAGAAGAGACCTGGAAGGACTGGAGGTCAAAGAGTGGGATGTCAGGGTTTAAATTCTCTGGTACACAGTAGTTCTGGGTAGTGGCCAAATCTAGAGTGTGGCTCTTAGAATGGGAAGCAGCAATGGAGTGGAAGTAAAGTTAGTTTTAGAAAATAAATAAGGAAATTGGGAGGGCAGGTATTGGATGGACTAGCTAAATGGATATTGTAGAAAGATCGCAAGAGATAGATTGGAGATGATGGTTATGATTTAAGCGCCAGTCTCCACCAAAAGATAGGATAAATCAGATCACAAATGATAATGACAAGGGCAGGGAGGTGGTGATACAGTCTTGTGACTTGGACTTAAAGAAGTGTGAGCTTTTTGATGCAAGGGCAAAAAAGAAATTCTGGAACCATGAAAGGGCTACCCATCATGATGACACAGCACAGGGGATCTGAGAAAATAGAACACAGGATCATTAAGTTTTGATGGAGAATGGAGAGAAGAGAGGAACTAGCCCAGAGAACACAGTCCAGATGTGGTGTGGAAGGAAACACTGGGAGCTGGAGAGTTCTTGAGCACCTGGCCACTCTAAGTGTGTTCTAAGACCAGCAGCATTGGCACTGTCTGGGAGCTTGTGAGAAATGCAGGATCTTAGGCCCCAGCCCAGACCTATGGAATCAAGATCAGGGTATTAACAAGATCCCTAAGTGATTTATGTGTCAATTAAAATTCTAGAAGCACTACTCTAAACATAAGCAGGATGATTACTGGTTGGGAAGGTAAGAGTGAAAATAAATTGTTTCTGATGATCCTAGCTCTTTGTCTCTGCTCACATGAGAAATTAAACTTCTCCAAGGAATAATAAAATGGTATTCTCAACTTAGGATGTAAAGCACATTAAAATATCGGTTTTAATTCCTTGCAGGCTCAATGAATCAGTTCCTGTCTTACATTCATTTATGTGAGGAGAAAGAATGTGAGTGACCAATAGGTTTCTTCCCTTGACTTTGGGAGGGGGAGCAGTGGCAGAGAGAGAGAGAACAACAAAAAGAGTTTCCTAAGGGGTACCTTTTTTTCAGACCAGTATTTGTGGGGGAGGCAGGAGACAGAGCCAGGGCTCAGACTTCTCCACCACTGTGTGTTCTAAGCATCGAACCACACTTCCTCTTCAGCCAGTCAGTCCCTCCTGACCAAAGAGCCAAGAAGAAACGATGCCAGGGAACCGGTAATTGTATAGCTTTTCCAGTGTACTGCTCCAGATCCACATAACGGACATGTCAAAGCCTACTCTCCCCTCTGAACATTCAGCAGTGACCAAATGGGCTGGAGGAAGTGGGAAAAATACCATGAAAAATCCTGGGCTGCACCTCAGAGACTAATAAATAATTACTAATGGGAAAGAAAACAGAGGAAAGAGAAAAAGCAAAGTAGCAAGCAAGAGAGGCAGAATGGATTCTGGCCCACAGAAGGGGAACAGACTGGGGGTTAAGTGCAATCGAAAAAGTCTAACACACCAAGAGCAGTGACCCAAAGATAGCAAAAGACAGAGAGTTGGGGAAACTTTCTGTTCTCACATTTGATCCCTCTGTTCACAACATTTCAATGACTTATTCAAGCTTGGAATTGGACTGTTAAATCATTCAGCATATGAGATTTGTCCCAAGTTAAATGGATCACTTCCCCTTGTAGGTTTTTGGATACTGGCTCATTTTTAGGGAGAGAATTGGAGGGACTCTGCTAAATTATTGATGTGAGGGAGACTTGAACCCAGGCAGCAGAAATGACCGAATGGAGAAGCACGGGCAGGTGCCATATTGTAATTTGTCCATCTCTTAAATTATGTAGCATATGTATCACAATATATTGAATTTAAAACCTGAAGTATGACATTCAGTGAATAATTCATACTGGCTCTTTCATTAAGTGTGGGCTGAGGCTTAGGATAATGATATCCGATTTTAGCTAGTGCCTCATTTAAATACAGATGTGGAAAAGGGAATTGCTTTAGCATTGCTGTATACAAGGCATTCATGGCTATGTAAAAAACTGGAACTGAAATCTCACACACACACACACACACACACACACCCCTTCCCCAGGAATGGCCCAGAATAAAAATGGATAATTAATTACTTTTTTAAAAAGTAATTTTTTATTCATCAGATTTTATTCATCCTTTACCTGCCTAAATATATAGAATTTAAATATGATTATCTCACTAAGAATATTATTTTCTTCTCACAGAAGATTCTGATCTTGAGAAACATGCCTGGGATTTTAGGGATGCTTGTGAATCCTAGAGCAAATGTCCATAAAACACCTCCTCTAAGTCTTCCTTATCTGGATCTTACAGGGAACGCAGAGCCAGAGGCAAATCTCTAGTGATCTAGTTCTGGGAGCCTGTGCATATGTGTTTGAAAACTGAACTGCCACGCACAATAACTATGCATGCAACATTTCAAGCAACGTGCATCTTGGCTTCCGGTGACTGGTACTACTAAAATGTGTTATGTGATTTTGTAGAAAGGGAAGGAAGTTGGGGCTGATGTGGTTACAGACATCTGAACTGGAAAACTTGGGTGGAAGTTAATGCCCCTTCACTCACTCCTTCTTACATCTGCTTACTTACATTTGCTATCATATTGCTTTCTCTAACATCTTTTCTTCATAGACTGACCAACCATCATGCTAACGTAATACTTCTAAAAGTTTATGGAACTTTTGGAGAATATGCTCAAGAGGCATACTTCCCTCATTTCCCTATCCCTTCCATATCATGTTTGAGATAAAGACATAAGCAAGGTCAACTGATGTATCTTTCAATGAGATTGACTAGAGAAAAGATAGCCATTTGTCTATAAATCCTCAAGGCAGGCTGTTTCTAAGTTTACTGCACCCAAAGACATGACTTTTTTTAACCTTGATCTTGATTATTGTATTAATTTAGTACATATTTGTATATATGGAGAATATGAAATGGGCACAGAATGCTTTAGTGTTGTAATAGGAAATGAATCCCTCAGGTAAAATAACCTGTGCAAGGTGAGGTGTCAACTTTATATTGTAATAGGGGTTGAGAGACAGGAAAGGCCACTTCTGGCAGAAGTAATTAGAACAGGTTTATGGAAGAAGAGTGTTTTTTCTGAGTCTTAAGGCAATTATTAATTAGACACTGGAAGCAGAAGGTGACTTGTACAAAGACACGAAACCTTAGAAAGACAAGGAATGTCTGGAAATGTGAAGCTAGAATATGGACTTTGCATGGAGCAGTGGAGGGGAGAAAAAAAAAAACTAGAAATGTAGGTGGAGGTTGATTTTGAGGTGACTTCGTAGCCAGATTGGGGAGGAAAAAGATATTGGGTGAGTAGTGGAGGGCCTTGGAAAGGTGTGAAGTGGAGAAAGATGTAATCAGAATGCACAGTCAAAAGATTATTCCAACATGGAGTGTAGAATTTGTTGGGGTAGGGTGGGGCAGTGATTAGGTGAGTCTGTGAGAAGGCTACTGCCATGAAGTTCAGGTACAAGATAAGAGTACCTGAAGTAACTCGGTGATAAGTGGAGATTACTATCTCCACCTTCTTGGCTCTAAGTCAGTTCTCAACCTACTGTCATCTGGCTTCCTCTACTCAACATATTCCACATGCAGTTTATTGTCTTCTTCATAAACATGCTCTTTCCCTTAGAGTCCACATCTCACTTATGACACCATCTACAGTGCCAACCAAACCAGAAACTTTCAGATTCAGTCTGATTCCTTCCTCTGCTGAGCCCTCCTTCATCCAACCAACCTCAAATCCTGGTTATCTAACCACATAAACATTTCCTAAATCTAACCCTTGTGACATCCACACCATCCCTACTTGCTTGTCTTACATCTTGCAGTCACCTTCTATTTGTTCTCCACATCCAGCCATATGAAATAATATAGTGGTTCAACATTTGAACTTTGATGCCAAGTTGTCTGAGCTTTCATATTTCTTAGTTCTATGGCCAGGGATAAATTTCTTCACTTCTTTCTATCTTCCTTGCTTCCTATATAAAATGATAAATAGTGGTAATTCATATATACTAAGGCTGTTAGGAGAATTAAATGAGCACTTAGAATGGCATCTGACATGTAGTAGGTTCTATAAAATGTTCTCCGTTTTAACTGAAATAAAAAGTAATCCATCCTTTACACTAGGGAGGTAAAATCTGACCATGCCTCTCTTCCCAAACTCTGTAGGATGAACTCTAAGCTGTGTGACATGGCATACAAATTTTACCATGGCCTAGACCCTTCTTAATTCTCCCACCTCACCTCTTACAACACCTAACCACATAATTTAAGCACTTGTAGCTATCCAAATCCATCCCACTCAGTCATGTCTTCCTGGTTCCTCAGAATAGTCTGTCTGCTTGCCATGTACCCATCCCCCTTTCCTCAACACTGCTTACTCATTTCTGAAATGCTAGCTCAGGCATCATTTCCCCCTGGCAGCCTTCTATGAATGGCCAGGTTGGGCTAAATGCCTTTCCTCTCCACCTACAAGATAATTTTATCACAGCATGAATCGTATAGTGCTGAAGTCATCTTTATGATTCTATTTCTAGACCAGACTGAAGACTTCTTGAGGGCAGGAGTTGTGCCTTATTTATCTTTAAATCCCATGGAGACAAGAACCATAGTAGATCTACAGTAGGTTTAAATAGTTCTTGAAATAAAGGAAAAAATTCAACAGACTTGGCACTTAACTAAATGTGGAAGTAGTGAGAAAGAGAGAGATTGGAAGCTGATTCAAAGGTTTGAAGTCCAAGTTACCACAAGGATCAAGGTCATATTTATAGAAATAGGGAAGTCAGAAGGAGGAACTTCTTGGAGGGAAAAGAAAAAAAAAAGAAGCAAAAACCCAATGAGTTAATTTTTAAACAAACTAGGTTTCAGATGCCAGCAAAACACAGTAAGAAATATTGGCTGTGTGTGGTACTGGAAAGAAGTTATGGTAGATTTGAGAATGACTGTGTTTGTCATATTTCACTAGATTATGCTGCATAACAAACATCCCCCAAATATTAGTGGCTTATAAGAACAGAAGTCTATTATTTCTCGCACAACGTTTCACCTATAAGTTAGCTACAGTTCTATGGTTCTGCTGCTCTGTTCCAGGCTACATGTGGATCTGGTGCCTACTGTTCTCATGGTGAGAATTCAGAATAAGAGTGGCCACAGAGCCAACCACACAAAGCACATTGAGATGTGACATATATAATATCCACTCACATTCCATTTGCCAAATGTGACATATATAATATCAGATGTGACATATATAATATCCACTCACATTCCATTTGCCAAAGTAAATCACATGGCCAAGTCTGAAGTCAACAGCAGGGGGAAGCATGGCAAGGACATGGGAGGGAATAAGGTATTATAGACACATGTACCTAGCACAGTGGGAATATTTAGGGCTATGTGTATAGATCAGATCATGCATTCAGTTTCTAATTCAAGGGGACAGAGAAACCAAAGAAGGAAGAAAGGAAGTAGCTTAAAGGAAGTCAGAGAGAGATAAAGGGGAGAACCAGAGTAATTAATTATAATGCAAGCCAAAGGAGAAGACAGTCCAAGGAAGGACAATATTTGTCCAATACTGCAGATGTCAGCATAAGTGAGAACATATGACTGTGAGGAGACTTGAGAGAAGGGATGCATTACCATTGCTGAACCCATTTCTGTACAGATATCTGGTCAGTTTGTATTTGGCTAATCTAGGTTTAGGGTGGCACTCAAAGGAGATTACCTAGAATGGTTTGGGATACCACATCCCACAGTAGCTGAATTGTATGGACCAGAAGATAGGAAACTAAGGGCACATAACATAGCACTCCTACTCTCATCAAATGTTAGGGAGATTGTCATGGGTGGGAGGGTGGCAGTTGGCACCTCCAGGCCTTGAGCTAGTCTAGAGCAAGATTCCTCACAAGTAGCTGGATGATCCCAGGAGGCAGAATTTTTCTCAATTGGAAAAGAACCTTCTACCGCCTAGAAGTGCAACAGTGGAGTGGTAGCCTCCAGAAAACCAACTCTCAATACCACTGGAGTTTTCCAGCAGAATGTAGATGACCACAAAGCAAATATGCTGTGAAAAGGGCACATGCCCTGGATCAAAAGTTAGGCCAGTAGATCTTCACTGTCCTTTTAAAGTATAAACTGTATTGTTTTATGATCATCGCATGAAATATGCTGGCTAGTGCATATCCACTATTTATTCTTGCTTCTCCAGCTCCTTGCCAGTGTGCTCAGCTTTATAGTCCCTATTGAATAGGTGTTCTCAAATATCTGAATGCTGTGGTTTGAATTGAGTGCTCTAGAATATTATATTGAAATCCCAATCCCCAGGACCTTAGAATGTGATCTTATTTGGCAAAAGGGTCTTTGCAGATGTAGTTAAGGTGAGGTCATACTGGAGGAACATTGGCCCTTAATCCAACGTGACTTGCATCCTCAGAAGAAGAGAAGAGACACACAGAGAAGGCCACGTGATGATGGAGGCAGAGATTAGCCGCAAGCCAAGGAATGCCAAGGATTGCTGGCAAATACCAGAAGCTGGGGAGAAAAGAAAGATACCCCCTTACAGGTTTCAGAGGTAGCATGGTCCTGCCAACATCTTGATTTCAGACCTCTAGCTCGAGAACCATGAGAGAATAAATTCCTGGTGTCTTAAGCCCCAGTCTGTGGTACCTTGTTAGGGCAGCGCTAGGAAACTCACACACTGAAATACCTGTTGAAAAACAGCAAAGCTGGGGCGCCTGGGTGGCTCAGTGGGTTAAAGTCTCTGCCTTTGGCTCAGGTCATGATCCCAGGGTCCTGGGATCAAGCCCCACATCAGGCTCCCTGCTGAACAGGGAGCCTCCTTCCTCCAATCTCTCTCTCCGTCTGCCTTTCTGCCTACTTGTGATCTCTATCAAATAAATAAATAAATCTTAAAAAAAAAAAGCAGCAAAGTAGCTTTTGAAATGCCTGCTGATAACCTTGTCCTAAGTAATTTTAATTAGAGTAGGATTCTTTTTCCTGAAGCTACACATCTCCATCAGGATGAGAGACTGATAGAATTCTACCACCCGTGAAGATGCAAGAGAAATGTGTATTCAGTAGAGTCATATCCGCCTTCCTTCCTATAACTTGTCACAAATGAAGGAAACTTGGTGAAACTTACTTTTACTAATCGTCCTTGCTAGTCTTGTTTACACGGCAAAGCTGATTTGTTTTGAAGATCTGAGCACCAGCTTGAGGTCGATACTTCTTGAAATTCTAAGGAAACGCCCTTGAGATATTTAGTAGTTGTAACTGCTTAAGGAGAGAGAGAAAATACAGATTCTCATTTGATTAAATAAAATACTTATGCTTTTTGTGTTAAATGTAGCTGCAGTGGAGACTTTATATTCCATTTTCTGCATTTTCCCGGGAATTGCTAGCCTTCCGGAAGCTACAAAGCAAAGGACATGAGGATTTTCATCTTATTGACTGTGTCTGTCTTTGGGACAGGTGATTATTGTTGTAGAATGTGTACTCGGCGGCTATGCTGGGATGCTCATACAAGTACATACATGGGCATGGACTCGAAGACAAAGATACAGTGATGTCTGCAAGCAGAGTAACCCTGGCAACCATTATTGGTCCATAAATTTATCTCATAGGGAAGGCCCAGAGATGGGCCCAAGACCCACCAGACCAAGCATGCACTAAGTCTGAATTCTACTAACCTGATCAAGTACTTTTTAAGAACCTACTAGTGCATCTATTGGCCAGTCACCTGGAAGTTACACATGGCATATACATAGTGTTTGAGCACACAGGTATTACTGTCACAGATTTCTAGATAAGACAAGCTTTACCTTTCCAGCATCATAGAACACATAAATGGCAGAAAGGGGTCTGGGAATCAAGTTTCCTCCTTCCTAGTGATTTACACTTGCCCTACACTCAAAAAAATTGTGAACATTATGGTTCATTTTCATATACATTTGTGTAAGAGACACATCAGTGTGTACAACTTGTACACCCTCACTCTCATAGAAATAATCCTCAACCCAGACTCTGCGAAAGATGTTCTCATCAGCAGCTTTGTTTTATTTCAAGCCAAGACTTTCCTTCCACTTTGAAATGCCACCAACAATTATATGACTAGAAGGAAAATCCATTCCAGTTCAGCTCTTGTCGTAAAACCTTAATCATTTCGGCAAGTAGCCATTTCCAAACTGCCTACATTCTGCATTGATACTTCCTTTAGAAACGTAGCAAGACCTGTGTGTATCCATAGAGAATACAGAAGTTTGCAAACATTTTGAGATTTTGGAGGCAAATCATAGCTGAGTCATAAGAAAGTTCCCTTCCTTGCCCTGATGCCAAGTGTTCTGCCATTTAAAAGGAAATCTCATTGCTGCTGTATCCTGATACCATGGAGATCCACGGATTTCCCTTGGATCTTTCAGTTTTACCCAGGAACCTAGTGCAAGAGCCAAGAACCCACATAGTTGGATTCATGGTCAGAAGGACACCCTAAAGGGAGGATTTTGCCTAGAAAAAAAGCCAAGATTAGCACTAACTTGCTATAGATGTAATCAGCAATAATGAAAATAAGGGTTACCTATTATAGACCAGGAACATTCTATGTATTATTGTTTCCATACCCTACAAACTATGGCTGCTTCTCAACATTTTCAGAAATTGATGTGAGTTTTATAACTTAACTCAAAGTCACCCAGCTAGAAATTGGCACAGCTGAAACTGAAAAACAGGAGTGTCCAACTATAAAATTCTATGTTGTTGTTTTTCTAATGCCCTGTTTCTGCTCTGTAAAAAACAGCTTCCATGTATCGAATTTTAGCAGAGTAGAAAGTGCTCAATACTGTCTTCGCAGCACTGTGTTCATAACCTCCTTTTCACAGGCAGGCATCACCATTTTGCAAATGGAGATGAGGCTGGAGAGATCCCTTTCGGGGGGGTAAGAGAGGATGCTAGCATGCAGAGCCAGGTCTCCAGGCCACAAATCCTGGCCTCCTGGTTGTCTCTCAATGGAACAATGGAAGGGAAGCTCCATGTACTAACTACTGAAATTTCAGTAGCTAGGGTTCAGCTAGTGGCCTGAAACAATCATCTGGTCTTGTAAGACCAAGATTCCTTTTAGACATACCCTCCTTCCACTCTGATTTACCCAAGCCCCACAAGAATGGGTGTTGACACCCATGAGTTGGCGCTGTCACAAGATTCCCTCCAAGGCCATGGAGACCAGTGTCCTGTGAAATCATCCACATCCTAGACCATTCATCTGAGTATCCAATTAGTAAGTTTTAATAAAGTGATACATTTCATGCTTGGCACTTGAAAGCTCATTATAATTATTCAGTCATTCTATTCATAACAGAATTTCTGCACAGAATTGCCTACTGCCATGTCAAATCCACATTTCATTTTCTCCCACCTCTTTCTTTAAAAATGCTATCTGGTAAGTGTTCAAAGTTAATACTAGTAAGAAGACATCACCATAATGTACCCTCTGACTGGATGCAATGAGAAGTTCCCAACATTGCTTTGGGGTTATTTTTGACAAAAATTCGTAACTTCAATCTAATCATGAGCAGAGTAAACCAAAAATCCAAATGGAAAGACACTCTACAAAACAACTGAACAGGGACACCTGGATGGCTCAGTGGGTTAAGCCTCTGCCTTCAGTTCAGGTCATGATCTCAGGGTCCTAGGATCGAGCCCTGCATCATGTTCTCTGCTCGTCAGGGAGCCTGCTTCCCCCTCTCTCTGCCTGCCTCTCTGCCTAATTGTGATCTCTGTCTGTCAAGTGAATAAATAAAATCTTTAAAAAAAAACAAAAACAACTGAACAATACTCTTCAAAAGTGAAAATATCATGAAAGACAAGGGAGACGGAAGAACTGTCATAGATTGGGGGAGGGTAAGGAGACAATGGCCAAATACCACATAGGATCCTAGATAAGATCCTGGGACATAAAGGGGACATTACTGGGAAAATAAGCGAAATTTAAAAATAGATGTAGTTAATATTTTACCAATGTTCATTCCCCTGTTTTCATCATTGTATCATTTATGACATTGTATCAGTGTCATAAAGAGTTGACATTAGGGGTAGGTGGGTAAAGGATATACAGGAATTCTTTGTACTAGTTTTGAAACTTCTCTGTAAATGAGAGATTTTTTTTTTTTAAAGTTCTATTTGTTAAATAGTGGAGGACTCAAAATCAGACTAAGGAGTTGAAAACAGACTGGTTGATCTGGAATCCTAGCTCTACCACTTCCCAGCTGTGTGGTTTCAGACAAGTTCTCCAATCCACTCTAAGCTTGGGATTCTGATAATCACCTCATATGTTTGTTATAAGTGTGGTATAGAAAATGCATTTAAATTGTGTGGCCTAGTGCTTGACACAGTAAGTACTCACAGCTGGAAGCTCCCGTCATTATTTTTTAATCAGCATAGATCTTTTCTTCCTCTTAGCTGAGTGCCCAATAACCACACCCTCAATAGGACGTAAATGACTAATGATAATTTATCATAATACCTTCCCACAAATATTTGCATTTTAATGAAGTTTTATTAAAGATGCTGTGAGAGAATTCAGGGGTAGGTTATGTTCTCTAAAGATGACACCAACAATGTCTCTAATCCCAAAAGAATTTCTAGAACCGTGCGAACTTCCATCAAGAGGTAGAGTCTATGTACCCTTGTATCTGGGCAGCTTTTGTAAGTGCCGTCACCTGTAGAGTATGGTGGAAGTGATACTATGTGATGTCCAAAGACAGGTCCTAAAAATGCTGTGTACTGAAAAATGCCTGTACTCCTAGGATGCTCACTCTTTGAACCTAGGTAATGTGTTGTGCTGAAATTCAGGCAGTTCATGGAAAAGCTTATGTGGAAAGGAACAAAGGTCTGTGGCCCATATCTCCAACTGAGCTCCCTGCTGACAGCCAGCACCAACTTGCCAACCATATGAGTGAATCATCTTGAAACTACATCTTCCAGCCCTAGTCAAGCCACTCAGCTGAAACCACATGGAGAAGAGATGGCCTTCCCCCACCAAGCCCTGTCTAAATTACACATTTGTAAGCAAAATCATTACTGTTATTTTAAGCCACATAACTTTGGGGTCGTTTATTATACAGCTATAGATAATATAACTTGATGGCAGAGACTTCTACTAGAGTAGGGAGAGGAGCAGAAACAAGATTTTAAAAATGTGGACATAGTTGAGAACTGGAGCTGGAAGAGAGTTTGCATAGACATGAGGAACATTTGGTGAACTCGATATGTGGTCATCTTTCCACAATGCAAGGAAACCGAAAAGTAGTATTTGTTCAACAGACTAGAAAATGGAACAAGCAGAACATTTAAGACTGGACTGATAATGTGGAGCAGACCCTTGCCTAGGTACTCAGGAAGATGATGCCCACTGTCAGAGTGGCTGTCAAAGTCAGTCCCGAGAGCTGGTCTGCTGGAGTAGATGAAGTTTGAGATATAGTGTGCCAATTAGTCATGCTTCTCTTTTTCTCTTGCCTCAAATCAACTGAGAACAGAGCCTAGTGACAAGAATTCAATCCACTTTCAGAGTTTTGACTTCCAAATGGAGGATTTCTGGTATTTTGTGTCTGAGAAAGATAGGTCTTGGGCCTAAAGTCAGAGGGGAGCTGTCCACTTGCTCTCACACCTCCTCATCCAGAACTCACCTGCAGGAAGGTCTGGGTTCATGGAACATACAGCAGTTGGGCAGATGCAGTGGTGGTTGCTGCCTGTCTGGCTTACATCCCAGGGAGGAGTCCCAAGATCTGTAGGCCTATCTCTAAAAGGCCACCCTCCCCTGACCTGTACCAGATGTGCTGCTATAAGGAAGCAAAACAAATTCAATGAGTAGTTGTGAGTAGGGAACTTTCAGAAATAGATCCAAGAGCACAGTCTGCACAGAGAACTGACTGCCACATCTCACCATCAACTAAGTCATTCCCTACCCCCAGTGGAGGAATTAGGGAGGATCTGGGAGAGAAAGACAGAAGCTTTCTTCCCATACTTTCTGAAAAGGCAAAGTATTCTAGTTAGGGTCTGGGACAAGACCTTGGGAGACAAGAGTCATTTTCTAATTACAAGCAGGCATGTGGGGCACCTGGGTGGCTCAGTCGGTTAAGCATCTGCCTGGGGCTCAGGTCATTATCCCAGAGTCCTGGAATCTTGTCCTGTGTTGGGCTTCTTTGTATATGTTTCCATTGTGCATAAACCTGAGAACAAAATTGCCAGATCAGAGATTTGGGTATATTATCTTTAAGTTCATGCTCCCAATTTTCAAAATTGACTATCAATTATATTGCTTTAAGCACAGCATTAGAGTTTGGTTTGCTCTACATCCTTGTCAACACTAGGTATCATGAATGTTTTCCATTTCAGTCATTCTAGTAAGGGTATGATGGTAACTCATTTTACTTTTAATTTACAGATGTTGGATATTTGGATATATTTCTTCGTGAAGTGCCAGTTTAAGTCTTTTACCCGTATTTCTATAACTGGCTTAACTTAACCTCTCCTGTACCCAACAACAAAAACAAGTGATATCCTAATACCTGTAACATCAGTGAAACTCAAAAACATAATTGGAAGCAAAAGAAGCCAAATATAAAAGAATACATACTGTATGACTCTACTTGTATGACATTCTAGAAGTGCCAAAACTAATCTATAGTGATAAAAAACAGATCAGTGGTTTCTTGGGGTTGGAAGACAATATTGACTGAAAAGGGGCATGAAGAAATGTTTTAGGGTGATGGGAATGCCCTGTCTTTATTTCAATAGTGGTTACATGGATGTGTACATTTATCAAAACTCTTTGAACTCTACACTTAAAATAGGTAATTTAATTGATTAAATTATACTTCCATAAAATTGATTTAAAAGAAAACTTTTACTGAGCCCTACCATGTATAACCCATAGGATATGGTCAAATTAGGGCTTTTCTTTGGCCACAATGATCAGTCAAGATGCCCAAAGACCCACATGTACTCCACTGGAGAGTCATATCTCTCCCTAGAAGGAAATACAGAGTCGCCAACATCTTTTGAAATAACTGTTTTGATGGGAGACATCACAAAAGCCTGGGTCTGGCTACTCTGGCCATCTCATACCCCACAAATGGTCTAGTTTCCGCTCACTTACGGCTGCCTGCCAATCACCCAGCAATCCAGCCAGCACACTTAACAAGCTGGCCCATCACCACATTTAAAATATACAAGGAGAACGCAGGCATGTCCAACCCTGGGCTGGGGAGAAAAACCTCCCCAGCTAGGTTTTCCCAACACTTTACCTTGCAGGAGCCAAACTGCAGTCATTTTTTCCTTTGACTCTCAAGGGAAACCTGACAGGGACCACGTTTCAGAAAGCTCCTCTCCATAGAGCACCAGAGCTGTGGTATTTTAATAACCTCTCTCAGCCCCTCCCCTGGGAACATATTATTATGTGATCATTAGTGATGGGCAAACCTCACTGGGTTTCCAGGTTTGAGTCTATGCCAGAAGTTGAGAGTTTCTCCTTTCTGACAACTCCACATCTCCCCCATTACATCCCTATTTATTTATATTTATTTTTGTCTTCTTTACTTGGTTTGTTCTTATTGACCTAAGCATGCTCTCTAACCCCCACCTACTTTTCACCACAGAAAGAGGAAATGGAAAGAGATAGGGCAGGGGGCACGAGTTCTTTGATGGTCTCTCACCTGGCAAGCATGCCACCTCTCGCTGTTGAAATGCCATATAGCAAACAGAATTGTAATCAGGCCGCAATTACTGGTGTAGCCAGAAAAGAATGACTGGAAACTCATTGTGTGCTCATGACCACACTGCTGAGGGTACCTGGTCAGTTTGTGAGCCAAGAATGAGGTCTTTCCTTACAAGTCCAATAGATCCAGTTGAGAGAGGCAGGCCAATAGCATTCTAAAATAATACCCTGGGAACGAAGTAGTCAAGATTACTGGAAGGCTGAAAAGGGATCTGTAAGAAGTTGTGAGACATATGTGCACATTCTTCATTTGAGGCAACAGTTTCTGTTTCTGGAATATGAGAATAAATGCCTTAAATGTATTATGTCTAAACTCCAGCCCTCCTACCAAAGATTCCTCTCAATATTTTTCTCCTTTAGAAAACAGGAGTGTTAATATTTATTTCATGAGCTGTTTGTTGGTTAAGGAGCTGAGTGGAGTACTGAATTTATAATTAGGGATTATATTTAATTCAGGTCCATACAGCTTCAAAGCACCTGTGTTTGGAAACTGGACCTACCAGCCAGGGACTCTTCGGGTCATGGGGGTGGTGGGGACATGAAATTTCAAGCCCTTCCCATCTTCCACTAGAAGAATCCCAAAATACAGCATGTCCCGTGACCTTGTAGAAGGCTGGGAATGTCCAGGTCAGAGGCAGCAGCTGGCCTAGGAGGGCTGCCAGAATTTCCAGGACACTGATGCATTCAGAATAGGAGAAAAGGGAACATGGGAGGGAGTGCTTCACTGTCGGGGGAGGGAGGAAAGAAAGCATAGGGAGCCCTGAACTGGTAAATTCTGATCTGCCTCTTTCACTCAATATGAAAACACAGATGAGTCACTTATGCTAATATGTATTTTCTTTGTAACACATTTTCCCTAGTTCATCTGAAACTATAGTGTGTCCACTATGAGTAATTTCACACAGTCACAACTGTGTGAAAAAAATTTTTTTCTGCCCAAAGAACAGCCACTTGTTTTTTGGACCAGTGTCCCCCAGTGCGTAGCTAAATCAGGAAGACCATTTCTGCCACAGTTAAGGCCCTCCCACTGCTTTCTGGGGAGCTGCAGTGAATGTACCTGTTTCTTAAGGAATTTTTCTAATAGACCAAGGAGATCTGTGCCCTATTAATTTTCTTGGTCCTCTTTAATCAGTAATTTTGATTCCCCCCGAGCCTTTGTTTATCTTGTTACATTGCCATCTCTAGATAGTCTTGGGTCCAAAAAAATTGGAATGTATATTCAGGTTATTATCTGTTTTCTAATTTTTCCTTTTATGTTTGCATTGATATTAAAACTGGTTTTACAAGCTGGAAATTGACAGAAAGTAGAATATTCGTGAAACAAATGATCAGAAGTGCACGGTCAAACAAGATAACTAGTTATCTTCTCAGGAGGCAACTTCATCGATTAGCAGTGACTGCTGGCAATGTTGAACAAAGAAGGAACATGAAGCCACCTCTAGGCTCAACAAGAAAGAGCACCAGGAGTTGATTGCTAATGTCTGCCGTGGTAGTGCATTCTTGGTTAGTGGAAAGTAGAATGGTTAGTGGAACGTCAACATAAACATTACATATTTGCCGTTTCTGGTCTTGGGAAAATGTCCATTCAGGCAATTCATACATCAAGTGGAGTTCTATGTTAATTGATTAAATTGAATAGAGACCTGAGCACTTCATTTTGAGTCTGTAGCTGCATCAAAATACACTGAAGGGCACTTCTAACCCAAAGATTCCTTGTCTATGTAGTCATATTTTTTACCCAGACACAGAAATAAAGGACTTGAAGACTGTTTTCTAGTTTAAGGCATAAACAGTGGAAACACATTTATCATTTGCTTTAGGAATTGCAAGTCCCTTTAATGTAAATACATTCAACCTAGTCCCTATCCTCCTTCAGCCTTGTTTCTAGCTTCATGTTTCTTGTGTGTCTCAAACAGAAGTTGTATGATTGATGCTCAAGAGAAAAACATTTAAATGGGAAATAATGGTATCATTCTTTTTAAACTTTGATTTGTTTTTCTTGTTTTCCTAAAAACCAGATAAAGAATTGAGAAGAGATTTTTGATCTTTGTTAGGACTGAGAAACCAAGTCTAATTAATGAGTCAAAAGAGAAATGGTGGCCCTCTTTGGCAGTACATAATCTGTGAGTGCAGGACTTGGAGGATAAGCCTTGGATAAGTCTTAAATCTTGAAATTTAGGGGCTCCTTGAAATTTAAGTATCTAACTCTTGATTTCAGCTCAGGTCATGATCTCAGGGTCAGAAGATTGAACCCCACATCGGGCTCCACACTGTGCATGGAGGTCATAGAGTCTGCTTGAAATTCTCTCTCTCCCTCTCTCTCTGCCCCTCCCCACTTGTGCTCTCTCTATCTCTCTAAAAAAAAAAAATCTTTAAACTTTAATAAATGTGGTCGTTGGTCTGAAGAACATGAATTATTATTTTTTAGTGTTTAACAGTAACTTTTTTTCCTCATGTATGATATGATTTCCTCAGTTTTGCTAGCTAGAGAGGATGTAGGTTACCCTTTAGGCTAAATCAGGGATTATTTACTCATGGGCTCAAAAATAATAATATGCTATATTAAATGTTCATAATAGGTGTTCAGATAGTGCAGATATATACAATTGTGCAAAATAGCAAAATATTTGCTTTTCAGCACTATATTATTAGCCAGCTCTTGCCACAATAAAACTATGTATATATAAAAAAGAAACCACTGTAAATCTCAGGGGCTTATAACACCATTTAGGTTTCTTACTCGGGGTCCTATAGGTCAGCTGGGACTGTTTGGCTTCAGGCTGGGGATTGACTAAGCTTGGCCTGGGCCTTGGGCTGGGTTCAAATCTACTCCATGTGTCACATTTTGGGACTCAGGCTGATGAAGCAGTTACTACCTGGCTAGTACTTTTCTCACTGTGACCATAGGAGTGGAAGGAGGTAAGGGAAACAGCCTTTTTTGGGAACTGGCACACAGTCATTTCCACGCACATTTCATTGATTAAACTTAGTCAGACAGCCAACTTTACCATCAATGAATGTAGAAATGGACTCCCCCTCCAGGGAGAGGAAATGCAAAATTACATGGCAAAGGGTATGAATATATAATTCTAAAACAGGAAGGGCATGGGAATTGAAAACAATGAACCAATTTACCAAAAATACTATTAAGTTCTGTCTAAAACATTGAGTAGGGAAGTAGTAATAATAAAGTAAAAAAAAAAATGTGTATATCTATATCTATTTATCTATCTAAATATATATATATGTGTGTATATATATATGTGTGTGTGTATAGATACAGATATGGATATAGATATAGATATAGATTAGATATAGATATAGATACAGATATATCAGGCTTTAGAGCCAGGGACATCTGAGTTTGAATCTTGGGTCCATTCTTTTCTGACTATGTGACTTCACCAACAGGCAGGTCCTACAACTGCTAGAACTTGGAAAGTGCTCTTCAGCAGGACTTTGTGGATATCTTTCCCTTGTCCTGCCATGAATGGGACTCTCATTTCTTTCTTTCTTTTTTTTTTTTTTTTTTTTTTTGGTCTGTTTCCCCACTTGCCTGTCTGCTTTCCATATTTGGCAGTTCAAATTCCTGAAATATGGCATCTGTTTGACTCAACTAAAAGTCATTGTGCCAGTTGGAGTATATAGTTTTTCAGTGGACCATGTCTGGTCCAGTGGCCAGTCTGTGATCAGGACAAGTGCATAGCCTTGTGTTAGTCAACCCATGGAAAGTTCAATGGAAAGTCATATATAAATAACTTTCTTTGGGAGCACGGCTGGTTGTCCTCCAACGAGTCATGCATTTAGAGCAAAGCTTCTGTTAGGCTGGAAATTCTTTTCCTAAATGGTGCCACATTTTCAAGCCCTTCTTGAGTATAGGCTGAGCCATACCACTAAATTTTTCCAGTGGAATACAAGCAGATTATGAATATCACTTCCAAACAAAGAGGTTAAGATGCTGGTGTCTTTCCTACTCTCTGTTTTCCCATTTAGTACTTAAGGGTGAAGACTGCAAGGCCCCAAAAGAGGACAGAGCTACAAGATGGAAAGAGCCTTGGTCACTGATCATGTGGAAGGCTTCCCATGAGTGAGAGATAAACGTTTAGGGGTTAACATTTAAGGGTTGTTTTAACATCAGTTAACGAAGACTGTCCATTCTGCCTGATTGGAAGAGAAGAAGTGTTCCTTAAAGGGGCTGTGGTGTGGTGGCATGGTCCCTGCTGGGATTAGGGTGTTGAATGAAGCAAAGCATAAAAGGCTAATCAACTGAGCAAAGGCTTCCGCTGGAGAGGCCCAGTGTGTCCCTGTGACATGGCTTTGCGGATACTACACTCCACTGAGAAGGTTGAGTTCAGTAAGGAGTCAACCGTAACTGTCAGGGAACATGGCCTTTGTGAGGGATGAGCTCCAGATCCAAACAGTTGTCCACAATCCAAGTCACACTCATGAAAGAGAGCCTTCATTCAACACAGGAAAGTAAGGATTTCCTTTCCAGGCCCTTGCTCCCCTGGACATGGTTTCTGAAATATCTTTCTTAAGAACTAAGCTTCTCTCTTTCCTTTAGGGGCTCTGCTCACCTGAATCAACCAGTTTTAACAGAATTTGAAAATCCGTTGTCTCTTTGGGGAAGGCACACTTCCCTCTTGGCCTCCAGTAGTAACCAGCATTGGCACCAATTATGCTTATTTAAGCTCACTGATGAAGAGGAAGAGCAGGGAGCTGTTCCCTCATTACCAACCATACCTTGACCTTGATTGTAGTCTCAAGCTTGTCACCTTGGTGGGAGAGAGGGGAAATGATGGTAGCCTGGGCCAGAAGATTCTGCTAGAGGAAGTCTACCTTTGACTGTGGGGTGCTCTAAGGCCAGACAGGACTGGAAAAGAAGGAAGTCCAATCTCTTGCAGTTCTCTGTCTCTGTCTCCTTCTCTCTGTCTCTCTTTGTCTTTCTCTCCCTCGTCTCTCTCTCTTTTTCCTGACACAAATCCAGTGCCCGCATCCAGCTGGCACACCATGCACCGCAGCTGAATTCAGTCCATGCTCCAACACTTTCTCTGTGAGCTGCACTGCAATTGCTCCTGCTTCTCTGGTTAGAGAAGGTTCCTGTCTCCCCTTGCCAGATCTATACTGCTTGCCTCTCATTGATAGAGTCTGACTTCAGCCTGTTTGTTGCCTCCACTCCACTCAGCCAGTTCCCTTCTTTCCTTTGTCAGGTACACTGTAGTGCTGTGGGACCAACTTCCTTTTGGGCCCAAGAGTCTGCTAGCTTGGTAGGTCCCAGAGACTCCCTTTTGGATCTCTGTGGCACCATCATAAGCAAGAACCCTGCAACATCAATAAAGGAATGGTATCCATTTGGCTGCTCGAAACAAAGGTTTTAATTCTGAATCTCCCTTCCCCAACTGATAGCCAGTCTGTCACTGCCAGTGGGAAGGGTGGAGGCGGGCGGGTGGCAAGCCATGGAAGGAAGGGAGGTGGGGGGGGGGCAGAGCAGCAAGCTTATTAACCTTTCCAAGAGGCTTGTGATTCAAGCTTGTGGAGCTTAACATTTTTTTTCTCTCCCAATTATTTTAATGATGCTGCAGAAAGTTCTAACTTCTGTGCTGAGACTGTGTTGCTGCCACGGTCTGGGCTGATCACATGGTAACATTCCGACCCAGGCTGGGTCACCCCGTAAGGAAAATCAGCTTGGGAAAACCACTCCTCCCGCTGTGTGCAGCTCTTTCTCTCTCTCTCTCTCTCTCTCTCTCTCTCTCAGGGTAGGGGGGAGCCTCCTTTTTAAGACCTTTGAAGCTTAAATCTCAGATGTGAGCTTTGCCTCAGAGTTTATTAGTTATTTTTTATCCCCATTCACCACCCCCCTCAAAAAAAGTTTATGTTCACTCAGAATGGCAATTATTTGACTCTAATTCAAACCATTTTTGTGTCATTTAGATCCAGGCACATTGCTTGATCTCAATAATAATAAGGGAACGTACCAAATATTTTCGTCTCTAAAGGAACTATAGTCCTATAAGCCAGTTCATCAATCATGGTTTTTTTTCCTTCCCTTCCACAGTCTTAATGTATTCCTCATTTCATTTGGAGCAAGAAAATTAAGCCTATAACATAAACTTAAAAGCCAACTACTGTAGTCTGTACTTTGAACCCAGATACAAAAGCAAACATTCCTTCTTATTAGGTTCAGATCAAGAGGTATTGATTTAGGAGGTTAACTAATACGTAGCAGGAGGCTGATTAAGGGCTGACATTGTGGGAGAAAGAAGGCAGGAGGAATAGAAGAGGAAGTGACTTTTCTTCTTGTATATGCACACGCACGCTTTATCTGGAGGCATTGCTAATTTCCAGTAACCCACCGTGAACATCATCGTGGCTGCGAGGATTGCAAAGACAGAGAACATCTTTCTGCAAGGCCACCCTCCCTTCCCATTTAACAAGAGCAGCTAGATGTTGCTGGGGACCAAAGAGCTATCCGTCCTAGTCTGGCCTGTCACTCACGCATATATAATTTTTTAAACTTTTACTGACATATGATGTACATAGGAAGACTTGCTCTTATGGTAAGCGTACAGTTTGCTGAATTTTCACAAACTTAAGACACCTGTGCAACAAGCATCCAAATTATGAAATGAAACACTAGCACCTTAGCAGCTTCCCCCCACACACCCACCCAGTCACTACCTCCCAAAGCGTGACCTAAATTCTAAAATCAGAGGCAGTTTTAATCTTTTTTTGAAATTTCTATAAATGGAATCATATGGAACATGTTCTTTTATGTCTAGCTTATTTCGTTCAGTATTATATTTGAGAGATTCCCCCTTGTTTTTGTGTATAGTTGTAGACTGCCTACATTCTTTGTTGTGATTTTTTCTATTGTGGGAGTACACCAAAAATTCTTCTTTTTAATATAATTTTTTATTTTTTTAATTAACATATAATGTATTATTAGCCCCAGGGGTACAGGTCTGTGAATCTCCAGGTTTATACACTTCATAGCACTCACCATAGCACATACCTTCCCCACTGTCCATAACCCCACCACCCTCTCCCTACCTCCATCCCCCCCAGCAACCCTCAGTTTGTTTTGTGAGATTAAGGGTCTCTTATGGTTTGTCTCCCTCCCAATCCCATCTTGTTTCATTTATTCTTTTCCTACCCCCCAAACCTCCCACATTGCATCTCAGCTTCCTCATATCAGGGAGATCATATGATAATTGTCTTTCTCTGATTGACTTATTTTGGTAAGCATAATACCCTCTAGTTCCATCCACATTGTCACAAATGGCAAGATTTCATTTCTTTTGATGGCTGCATAGTATTCCGTTGTATATATATACCACATCTTCTTTATCCATTTATATGTTGATGGACATCTGAGTTCTTTCCATAGTTTGGCTATTGTGGACATTGCTGCTATAAACATTCAGGTGCACATGCCCCTTTGGATCACTACATTTGTATCTTTAGGGTAAATACCCAGTAGTGCGATTGCTGGGTCATAGGGTAGATACACCAAAAATTCTAAGTCCATTCTGTTGTTGAATCCTTTTGGACTATTATGAATAGTACTATTATGAGCATTCTGGTACATATCTTTTGGTGAACGAATGTCCACATCTTTTCTGGGTTTATTCCTAGGGAGGAATTGCTGTATATAGGTTGTACATATGATTAGTTTTAGTAGAAAGTGCCAGACAGTTTTCCAAAGTGTCTGTAGCCAACTGATACTTCCCCTGGCCATGCACAAGAGTTCTAGTTGCTCCTTGCTTCGGTCAGCATTTGCTTTTTCCAGTGTTTATTTTAATTCTTCTGGAAGGTATGTAGTGATAATCACATTGTCACCTTAGTGTGTTGTCCTACATCCATTAACATTCATTTCTGTGTTTTAGTTAACTTCCTGTCATCTCTTAAGCTCACAGGAACCAAGTAGACCATTGTCTTCCCTCTACAAAGACTATCTTTCTATACTGATACCTGCACATCGCTTCCTCCACTCACCCACATGGACCTTTCCCTTTCTTGAGCTTTTGTTGAACTTCTGCATGGGGCCACCCCATTTGTACTTGATTAGCCCCTGAGTAGTGTTATGCTCCAGGTGTCTCTGCTGTGTTAGTCTGTCTTCCCAACTGAAGGATGAGCCCACTGAGGATACAGTCCAGCTCAGTAGGCCATGTGTGCCCACGCAAACCCACCAGGATGAGTTCAGATGGATGTGGGCTCTGCCCCGATTGTACTGGACTTTGCACTCTTTTACTCAATCATTACCATGCCCGTGAGCTTTAGCCTAGATGCCTGATATTGATGAAAACCCTTCAAGACTCAAGAAGTTAAATAGGGCGGGGCGCCTGGGTGGCTCAGTGGGTTAAAACCTCTGCCTTCGGCTCAGGTCATGATTTCAATGTCCTGGGATTGAGGCCCGCATTGGGCTCTCTGCTCAGCAGGGAGCATGCTTCCCCCTCCCTCTGCCTGCCTCTCTGCCTACTTGTGATCTCTCTCTGTCAAATAAATAAATAAAATCTTAAAAAAAAATAGGGCAGGAAGATGAGTAATGTGGTAAAATAACTGAGGATTTGGAGCCTCAGTTCCCACATGTACAGAGGGAGAAGTATAGAGTTGTAGTGAGAATTCAACAAGAAAACATAGCAAAGGGGCACCTGGGTGGCTCAGTTGTTAAGCGTCTGCCTTCTGCTCAGGTCGTGATCCCAGGGTCCTGGAATTGAGCCCCACATCTGGCTCCCTTCTCAGCGGGAGGTCTGCTTCTCCCTCTCTCACTCCCCTTGCTTGTGTTCCCTCTCCTGCTGTCTCTCTCTGTTTCTCAAATAAATAAATAAAATCTTAAAAGACAAAAAGAAAATGCAGCAAAGTATCTGGCATGTTGTGGGTGCTGGTTAAGTCCATTTCTTTGGAGAGGTCTCAATCTTTTAGTCTTCTAAAACATTTTTTTAAAACATTTATTTATGTATTTAGAGAGTGAGAGAGCACGAGCAGGAGGGACAGAGGGAGAGGGAGAAAGAAATCAAGCAGATTCTGCCTTGAGAGTGGAGCCCAGTGTGGGGCTTGACTCACGACCCTGAGATCTTGACATGAGACAAAACCAAGAGTCAGATACTTACCCGACTGCCACCACCTCAATCTCTCCATAAGACTGGGAAACTCAAACGGCTTTATAGACCTTTAGTTTGGTCTGGGATTGGCTCATCCTTGCTCATCCTTTTTTTTTTTTTTTCCCATTCCTTCTTTTTTTTTCCCCCAGCCTCTCTGAAATCAAGCATTAGCCTAAATTAGATGGTGACTTTTGAAATAAATTTAACAACTTTTTCAAAGAAATAACTTTTTTGAAAACAAATTAAGGGGAATGTCTCTTCTGAAGTCTAACTCAGTCCCTTGACAGCAAAATCTTCTTGGAGCCAAGGCAAGTTAACAGCTCCCTATGTAATGTCCATCCTTGTATGTGCTCAGCCCACTATGTCTAGAGGGAGAAGCCTTAAGTGCAGAGGATGAAGGCAGCACCCATCTCTGCTCCTAAGTATGTGGTTTAAAGTTCAAACATCTCTACTTCCAGAAGGGTTCTTAGAAAAGTGAGTAAGGGAAAAGAGCTGTCTTAGGGATTTTTTTTTTTTTTTTCCCTTCCTGGAGGTTTTCAGCAGCCCTTTTCCATGGGCAGGCAAGCTCTGGAATCACATACTGACTTTGCCCTGTATAGTGTGATGCAGGGCTTGGAATGGTGGCCTCTGTTTTTCTTCTTGAACACTACTGCTCTGTGCCAGGGTGAGTTGGTGTGGCCAAAACTAATTTGGCAGGTCATTCATTTGCTTCCTCTGATAGTGCTACACTGGAGGCAGGGTTATAAAACACTTTCCAGCTGGCTAGACTTCTGATAGGAGTATCTTAGAAAGGTTCCATGGCCTTTAGTTAGATTTAGTGGTCAAAGTTCTCATAGACTTACCTTTCTCTTTCCTTTTTGATTTCCAGCCCATTTCAGTAGAACCACCATTATAATATAGCTCAGTATATTTTATAGAATTCTTAATACCACAGGTCAAACCATGAAGTAAGGACCTTGGATGTTAATGCTGCTAACCAAATTCATATATAAAGTGATTCCCATATAGATGTCTGCTCTTTGTCTCCTCTAGGAGAGAAATGAATGGAAATGTTAAGAGGAAAGACTGGGGAAATGCATTTCATGACTTGTCCCAAGGCCCTGTCATATAATCATGTACAAGAGGAAGTGGTAGGATTTTCTCCATCTTACAGAGATGAGAAAACACATACTCACAGAGTGGCTTAATCTTGTTCAAGGTCACATAGCCCTTCGAAGTTGGGATCAGAGTCTGGGGTTTGGCCAGCCAAAGCCTGAATTCTTCTCTTCTCTTTCTTCTCTCCTCTCCCACCTGGAATACATGTAACCTTGACACAAATCTTTCAATGTTAGAGTTAGGCATGACCTAAGAGGTCAACCCAGGTCCTGTCAAGTATAGGAATTACCCCTGCGAGGTCCACAACAGCTCACTGAGCTTCTGGGAACCTATAGCAATGATTACCTCATTCCTTCACGGAGCAACTGGTGGCCATGTCAGGTGGGTCTTCCTCCTCTTCAGAGGAAATGCACTTCTTCAAGACTTCCACCCAGGTGTACACTGGGGCAGGTCCACACTTACGCCAGCTTAAGAGCTGACTGTGCACATCGGTTCCCAACTCCACACTTAGTGACCTCAAGTTGGCGTCTTGAAATCAGCTATGGTAGGTGTGTTTACACCACAGAGATTGCCAAAAGCTATAAATCACACATTATCCTACCATCTCCCATTCTTAAACATTTATCAGCACACCAGTATTTCTGCCCTCTGGAGTTGATTCTTCCCTTTGTCCTTACATAGGAAAAGTCCAAACCTTCTTCTGCAACAGCCCCTCAGAGACTTTGGGACAGCTCTTCTATCCAATCTGTCTTTCTTGATGGCTGCCAAGAGACCTGAATTTGAGTCTCAGGTCAATCCCTTCATTGCTATGGAACCATGAACAAATTAGGTAATCATTCTAAGTTTTAACTTCCCTATAGGCAAAATAGCGGTGATACAAACAATATCTTACCTCTAGGGTGAGTGTGATGATTAATTAAGACAACGAATATAGAATACACTGCCTGACCTACAGAAAGGTCTCAACTAACTTTGTTATCAGAATGATCATTATTATTGATCATAATGCCACGAGAACGTAGAGAGGTACCCAGGACTTCTAGCAAATGAAATTTTACCTGTCAGGATCCCAGCGGGAGTAAATAGCCCATACAAAGACCTTGATTACAGAGAGTTTAATGCCTGGACCATGTGCAGAAGAGCGAAGACAGATAGTTAAGGGAACTAATAAGGGACAATGAGATGCCCAGGATTCACCAACGGGAAGAGATTGTTCCCACCCCATTTCTTCTTCTTTTTTTTTTTTTTTAAGATTTATTTATTTATTTATTTGACAGACAGAAATCACAAGTAGGCAGAGAGGCAGGCAGAGAGAGAGGAAGGAAGCAGGCTCCCTGCTGAGCAGAGAGCCCGACGTGGGGCGCGATCCCAAGACCCTGGGACCATGACCCGAGCCGAAGGCAGAGGCTTTAACCCACAGAGCCACCCAGGTACCCCTCCCACCCCATTTCTGAAGGCACAGGGGAAGAGAGCAGTTACAGAGGAGCTGTAGCAAAGGTACAGAAACATACTCCCAAACAGGAGGCCCAGCAGGAAGACAGCAGGGAATAAACACCGTGACTTCATCTCTCTCCTGCCCTCCAACCTCCTGCCAGTTTCCCCAAGAAGCCAGAAGCCAAAAGACACAAGGGATGGGATGATTCCATCCATAGATAGCACCTCATGGGGCACAAAGCAAAGAGGAATGCAGATTGAAGGATAGGGTGGGGTGGACGTGGAAACAAACAGAGTGACAAACCAGCATTTGAATTTTCAATCTTATATTTAATCTGTTAGATCCACCTCTAACTTCTTTCTGCTGTAGAAGATTCAGACTAAGAAACTGTACAGGAATATAGTTGTCAAGAGTGGGGGAAAGAACTAAGTGTGAGGAAGTGTGTTTGGTTTGGGGGCTTAATTATGCTTTAAATGTGATGTGCTGCATTGACAAATGCCTATTATCTCGTGATCTTAGAGTTCCCTAAAACCTCCAGGGAGAAAGGTCCCATGTTGCCTCATTGACTTATAGCATCCCCATTCATTGTTCTTATCCAGTGCTTGCCTTTATTTTCTTTCCCTTTGAAAATGTGTCTCTTGGTAGATGTCATTGCTGTTGTCTATGCATGTGTGTGTTTCATATTTTAGGGTCTTTAATTGCTCCATTCTGATAGCTTTTCCCTCCCCTTTGAACTACCTCTGTAGCCCATTAAAAAAAAAAAAAAAAAAAAAAAAAAACTCTCCAGGACCTGAAATGTATTAAAGTCCTCAGAGTTCCCCAGTACAATGTTTCCATCTGTTTTTAAAAAGAGACATTTTATAGCTCTAGGAGAGCCACTTAAAAACCCCCATCTACTGAGGCAACACGTTCCCTCATGTGCTGAGAAGTCTCCACTGACAAGAACAGCTTCCCCTCTCACCTGGATCTCTCTAAACCTGTCAGATTCTAGGAGGTCTTTGACTCTTCCCTCTGTTCATTGTTAACACAAAATCCTGTGGTCACTCACACAGTTCATTAAGGCTAGTATCAGTTAGCCCTTAAAAGCTATTTCCAGGAATCATTTCCTATGGAAATACAAGAGGAGGTTTGACGGTTCAAATGAATCCCAATGATCTGAGCAGACAGGTTCTATAACTGCCTTCTAGGCTACATTTTTAATGTTTATTTCCACATGGCTCTCTGCGGAACAATGACTGAAATAATGACACTCTCCTAACTGATCATGTTTGTACCACAGATTGACCACCGTCACACTGTCATTTTTGCACCTTTCTATTATAAATAAGTCTAATTCAGGCTAACTTAGGTGTCTACGGCAGCCACATAGGTAACATACATGAGAAAAGTAAAACAGATCTAAAAAAAAAAACAAAAAACAAAAAACCACTCCTTGGCATGCACAGATGCTTATACCTATCGCTATTTCTTTGATAAAGGTATTCATACAAGACATATTTTACTTTTATCTTATTCTGTATGAAGGAAAACAGTATTGGGAGGGTGATGATAAATGGCAAGAGAGACCAAGGAGAAGAAAGGGAGTGATGGAGTGTGTGGAAACCTGGGGAACACAAATATCCCATCTGGAGGGATACCTCATGGCTTTGCCCAGCACATTAATGTTATATGAGAATGAAGACTTGATGATGTCAAATTTTTGTCTTTCAAAAAGCAAGAATTTCAGGTTTTTATGGGAAATTTTTCCAATTTTAGATATTGCTAACAACTATGAAAAAGTTAAAAAGTATTTCATAATTGAAATCTAATACTTATTATGCTAGAAGTCACCTACCAGCCACCAGAGAGCAGCCACTGGTCTTGATGAGTCCACGAATGGAATGCCAGAGAGATGGTGCTCCAAATTCCTTCTTTCTTTCTGTACTTGATAAAAATGCAGAAACTAGCATGTTCTAGAAGCCAATCAGATGGTACTCAACTGCTTTCAAGGTAATCCTGGCTCCTGATTGCCTTCTCCCTTCCCCCAGATTCACCTCTTACCCATTATCCCCATGCACGACATTCTACTCTTACACATACACATTTATACATTCAGCATAGTTATCTAAGAATGCCCTTTTTTGACATCCAGTCTGTGTTTGGATGACTTCCCTTCCTGGGCATCTTACTATTACAGTGTGAAAATATCTCCGTAACTATATCGCCAGACTCTAACTTAGCCTTGATTCAAAGTCTTCTAGTCACTGGCATGGGAAACCTCTGGCTCATATGATCTAGAAACATTTCCCAGGGCTCTCTTTGCTAGTGGTATAAGTTGATTTGTTAGCACTCATGTGGATCTCAGTGAGAACAACACAATGTGTATGAAACACAAAGAAGTGTTAGGATTGCACAATTCATTGATTTGATAAGAAAACCCATCTAAATGATCATTTATTGGGGCACCTGGGTGTCTTAGTCAGTTAAGCATCTGCCTTTGGCTCAGGTCATGATCTCAGGGTCCTGGGATCGAGCCCCACATTGGGTTCCCTGCTCAGTTGGGAGTCTGCTTCTCCCTCTCCCTCTGCCCTTCCCCCCTGCTCCTGCTCTCTCTCACACTCTATCTCTCAAATAAATAAAATCTTAAAAAAAGTAAATGATGTTTATCATTGTGTGGATAAAGGCTCCTCAAACAAGGGATCAACATAGGGACTGAGGGTGCCAGAAGACATCCTTCAGGACATTAAGCCAGCCCTATGGCTCCTGCTCTTAAGACGGGCATTTCACAACCTTATGGTATCCAAGTGCCTTATAGAAATGGGATAACGCTCAAGTTAGGCCAGGGTCAATGGAAGAAGGAAACCCCTCCAGAGTCAGTCCTCCTCTGAGCTTAGCTCTCTCCTGGTCCAGCCCACTTCCAGCCCACGAGCCAGTCTGCTATCTCTGTCTCCTCCTCTTCCTCAGCACTCTCTGCTTGGAGTTGTAATGGTTCTGACATTGGCTTGCTGGCTGGGCTAACATCCTCTGGCTTTCTGAGATGGTCTGTGTCCTGTTTGCTGCATCTGCTTTCCTCAGGTTCTGCTGTCAGTGTTTCCAACCAAAGTGCATTAACTTTGAACCCTTGACTCCTTTGCTAAGAGGATGCTGTCCTTGGCAGCACGGGGCCCATTTCCCACCCCCTCTAAGAACATCTACCTCATGGAAGGATACACAAGCTCCTACCCTTGACAACAACCCCTCTTGCCAGATGCCATGCCTTGGAAACCCTGCCGTATTTAAACCTGAACGTTGCCCATTGTTTGCACTGAGTTTTGTTGGCTGACTGCTTGTGCACAGGACATACCAGAGTCACAGCATTGGAATTATTATTTTACGTCTTTCCCTCTAGTTTAAAAAAGAGATTAAAAAAAAACTGGTTCCATAATGAACAGAAAGCATGACGTTATTGACCTGAAAATAAAAAGGCAAATGCTTATTAAGGCGTGTTGGTCACTATGTGTTAGAGGACAGGAATTCCTGGTGATGCAATCTGCCTCATCCAGAAACTGAGCACAGAAAACCTTTTCATATGTGCTAAGTCTGCAGTTGCAATAAAGCCTCCGTGCAAACAGTCAGCTCTGACTGCAAATCCTCGCTTTTCTACTGAGGTTCATATCCCTGGGGGTGCAGTGGCATTTCCTAATGTAGCCCAGCACCCAAATTCTAGATCCACATCCCCTAACTCAATGCCATGCAAACAAATAAATAAAACGGTTTATGGGGAAGGATTCCTACTAGTTGTGGTGGTCCTGAGAGCAATAAAAATGTTACTTGAGGAAGAGAATCATCAGTGTTAGAGATGATCTGTTAATAGTCATGAGAGTAGCTTTCCTACTAGGGGATGAGTCTTCATGCACCACATATGCCCACTTGGTGTGACAAAACAGAATGTGTAGCGAGGAGCCTGTAGGGAGGTGAATTGAGAATTTGATCACATTTGAGAAGACAGTTCATTGTCCTGAGCAACTCAAGTCTCATGTCCTCTAAATGAGCAATTAGAATGAGCCCTATGTGTATTACAAATACAGCTCAGTTAGCTCAGGTAAAGAGAAATGAGTGTGAGTGCCATAACATCCTTAACAGAGATGACCAGTGCAGTTTGTCTACAAAACAGCAGTTCAATCAAACAAACACCCTTACTCCTGTATAGTTTAGATCAGAAACAAACAAAAACACTGCCCATGCCTATGCCTATGTATCTGTGAGGGTCCAGTCAGGAAAACTGGAATCATGGCAGGTGTTTCAAACAGAAGGGATTGAATAGAGGGGTTTGATGATGGACATGAAATGGGGTAAGGAGGCCTACAGGGGATGGTAATCCAGAGATCAGTAAGAGCAAGAAAGAGATACCAGCCCTCGGGTTAGGAGAAGGCATGTGGTTACCAAGACCAGAATATGGTGCCTCCATTGGAAACTACAACCACGTTGAGGTCTTCCCAGTGAATGCTGAAATCATAGAGAAGAAAATACAGTCTGAAGAAGAGAGAGTAGGGGAAAGATATCCTGGTCTCTCCCATCTTCCATCCCCCAGCCTTTTTTCAGAGTCTCCCTTTGGTTGAATAGATCAGGAAGCCAGGGTGCAGGAGAGCCTGGGAAATGTAGTTTCCATAGCGCAATGCGGGAAGTATTGCAGACCAGCAAAGGACCAGCATATTTGGCATCTCCGAAGACGTGGATATTTGTATATTTGCATTGGCTAATTGACTTCTATCTTAAGTGGTCTTTAACAAGCAATGTTTAGCTTTTTTTTTTTTTTTCATTTATTTTCATCTGAAAAATGAGCGAAGGAAAACCACAGACAATCAGGCTGGGATGGGTTTGCCAGTAATTTACCCTGCGAGATACGGAGTTAGGTCTCCCTGTACCGATATATCTTCATTTTTCCTTAAATGTTCTTTGCCATCTCCCCTGCTTCTTTTTTTATTTTAGCTCTGGGATTATCCAGTAAACAGGAATGATGATTTCATTCATTTTTATAACCTAATCCCTCACGGGGTGAGGCAAAAGCTGCGGAGTGGGGGAGTACATGCTGGTAACTATTTTAGACTTGTAAATTTTATAAGTTCAAATATCTTACTCAGTGCTAGAACATGAGTAGGAAAATGCCTGGTTCAATGATGTAAACACAGCAAACATCAGCCTAGAATGAAAGAAGGGAAACAGAAGCAAGAGAGGTTTTTCAGGAGCATCCCTGGTTTTTAGACATGAGCAATTTTTTTGGGTCTGAATTGCTCAAATGCGTCAGAGCTTTGGAAAACAAAAAACAAAAAACAAAAAAACCCAAAAAACCTTTAGCTGCCGTGAGGGGGATCTGTTCTGTGACATATAAAATGCCGGGTGACTTTGAACTGTATGAAGGGCAATCTGCTTACGAACCCATGAAGCATATGTAAAGACACCTGCATGCTTATTTAACAAATCCTTCCACACTGTGTCATATTTGCCAGCCTGGTTCTAAGCTGCTAACACGTGTTACCATTTAAACAACTGTGTAAGGTACAGGGAAGCCCTTGGGCGGTGTGCAGCCACTACTATTTCTCCTTATTTTGTAAATGAGGAAACCCAGGCACAGAAGGATTAAGTAACTGTCCCAAGGTTACTATACAGCTGGTAGCTGGTAGAGTCAGAATTTGAACCCGTGCAGTTAAGCTCTAGAGTCCTTGTTTTTAAACCAGTAAACTCTGTGTTCTTCTTCTTCAGTGTGACAGCCTCAGGGCAGCGTTATTGTTAGGCAACTCAGGTCTCCCTGAGGGTGCCTTTCAGTGAATAAAGTGGGAGGCACCTGGCCTTTCAAGATTGGCCTCAGAAGTCACCTAGTGTAACTTCCTTTGTAATCTCTTGGTGGAAGCAGTGACAATCCCATTCAGATCCAGGAGTGTGAGAGCAATGTCAAAGTGTCAAACAATTTGCAGTCGTGCTTTGAAGCCACCAAGTGAACAAAATACCAGCAGCAATAACCACAATATATGATACCCAGAATGGTGGGTTGGTTTTTATTTGCTGAAATGACCTTATGGTTTCCTATATTTGGTCCTCATTTATCTACAGCAGGAAATGGAAGGAAATAGAGTCTTTCCTTAAGGCAGTTCTCTGTTCCAACTGGTATTCTTCTAACGCCTCCCTTAGCTCTGACAGCCTTCTAAATGGCATCGGACAAGACTTCCACCGACTCAAGTTTCATTGATGTAGTTGTACCCAAATAGAAAATGTTCTGTTGCCTATATTCAAAACACATTGCTAAGCCAATTTTCTTTAAATTCTCCTGAATTTCCTCCCCTGGGAGGATTATACAACTGCCAAGTTTGCATTTTAAACTTTCAGATACTTTTGAGTAATATTCAGTGGACAGGGGGGGAAAAATGTATTTTGGTAAGGTGGGGTGTGTGTGTGTGTGTGTGTGTGTGTGTTGTCCTCAGAGAAAATTGCAGGTTTTCTACTTTAACTTAACTGTAAAATGCTGAACTAATTTAGCTCAAATCTTTTGAATACAGGTTCAATTTATGGGGCCAGTGACTATCAAAAAATTTAAGCTGAAAAATATTGGAAAACCACTCAACTCACCAGAATCCTGGTTTTGATTAAAATCTGAGTTTGTGACCAATGTTGCTTTTTAAAAAATAGCTCTGGTGGATGCCACAATTAGAGTATTCAATGACATTTCTTTATGATGTGTCCCGAGGGAACAATTTGATTGGTATACAGAGAAAAATTTCAAAAGAGGAACATTTCCTTCTGTGCCATGGTCTAAGACAGGCATTCCACAAGCAGACAGGGAAATATTGGAGTGATCAGGCTGGCTCATCTGTCATGCCTCTGTGGCCAAGGTTAACTCCAGTTACGTGGCTGGCTGCCAAACTTGCCCTCTTCTCTCTCGCCAAAGCATAAGTGGACAAAAGATGGCTTACTGCAGCATAACAGTCCACTGTTCTATTTTCCGTGACAACCTCTAAATGTGCAAACAAAAACATTAAAAGGATTATTGATGAAATTATTTTTATTGATTCAGGATGGGCCATTATGAAATCAAATCATTCAATCAGTTTAGCAAGAACTTGAGTAAACCCAACTGTGCGGATCCTAAGTGGAGTATCTGAATGAACCCATGGAGTTGTCAACAACTCCAAGCTACCTCAGCTTTCCTAGGGCAACCAAACTTCTTCTAAAGTCCACATGTACAATATGGAAAGCTTAATGTGTGTTGGACTGTGGTTTAAGCAGCATAAGGTCAGAGTTAAGATCACCACTTCTGGGATTGGACTTCCAAGATTTGAATCCTGTTTCTGCTGCTTGGAGCTGAGTAGTTTTGGGCAAATTACCACCCTGCGCTTTATGTTTACTCTCTATAAAATGGGGATAATGAAAGTGCATGGTTTATAGTGTTGTGAGGATCAAATGAGTTAATTTATGCTCAGTGGTTTTTTTTTCTTTTTAAGATTTTATTTATTTATTTGAGAGAGAGATAGAGAGCAGGAGCCGGGGAGGAGCAGTGGAACAAGCAGATTCCCAGTTGAGTGGAGAGACCAACTTGGGGCTCACTCAAGACCCTGAGATCATGACTTGTGCCGAAGTCAGACACTTAACTGATCGAGTTCCCCGGGCACCCCACGCTCAGTGTTTAGAAGGGTAATTGGTGTATTGTGAGTGTTTAGTAAATGTGATTATCATTTATGCTCTTGTTTGATTCTGATATTCGTACCAATTTATCAGTATACTTCTCTAGCCACCGCAACTGAGAAAGTAGGGGAAGTCCCACCTTCAGCACAATCGTCTGGTGACTTGGGGATGTCATTTATTGTCAACGAACCTTGTGGGATTTTAAGGCTATTCTTGTATGGTGGTGTCTGCTATAAAACTAAACTAGCTGAAACATGTGAAATAGAGCCCAGTAAATAAATAGCTGATATCCATAGTCCAAAGTAAAATGGCAGAGTGAAACAGAGTAAGTTTATTTGTTTAAGGAAAAGAATGGAAGAGAAAGGGAAAGACAGAAATATGCTTCCAGGAATCAAAGAAAAGAAAGGCCATGTTACTCAGTTTGGCACCTTTGAACTGGGTCAGAGTCACAGAGAAACTGGAGACTTTGGTGTCCCTCATTTCCCAAATGCACCCCTGATTTCTCCTCTACCTCAAACAGATGGAGGAAACTTTGTGCAGGGTCATCTGTTTCCAACTTGGAGAGATGTGCATTCAGAGGTTATGAAAGCAACCCAAGATAAATATGAAGAAAGTTTTTATAAAGAACTTGACAAGTAATCCCAACAAGCGGAGGAGAGAAGGGAATTACAATATGTAGTACAAGAAAGTAGTACATGAATGGAAATTATTTAAATTAAGAAGTCTATTAAATGTGTTATGTAATGTATTCTCGGATGAACTAATAATTACAAACACAGATACATCCTGCTAAAATTTCAACTTCGAGGATCAAGATGATTTTCTTCAGAAATATGAGTAGAAAAAGCAAGTTGAATATTAGGATAAAAATCAAGCTGACCTCAGACTTCTCTATAGCAATATCTGTTGACAGAAACAGTGGAGCAATGTCTTCACGTTATTTGGGATAGATGTAGGATAAAGGGGGTCGACAGCAAAATTCTAAATGGAGCCAAGAGAGTATATAGATTTAACACCAACTAAATTGTATGCAAAATTTAAGAACTATAATTTTTATGGTTAAATTACTTAATATTTGTAAAGAACTTGAGCTGTGCCTGGTATATAAAATGCACCATGTGTTAGTTAATGCATTAAATGGAAATGAACTGAATCTCATGAAATCCCTGAGTTCTTTTTTTTTTTTTTAAGATTTTATTCATTTATTTGACAGAGATCACAAGTAGACAGAGAGGCAGGCAGAGAGAGAGGAAGGGAAGCAGGCTCCCCGCTGAGCAGAGAGCCCGATGTGGGGCTCGATCCCAGGACCCTGGGATCATGACCTGAGCCGAAGGCAGAGGCTTTAACCCACTGAGCCACCCAGGCGCCCCACCCTGAGTTCTTTTTAATCAAACCAGATGAGTCAAAGATTTAAAGAAAAATGATGACTCCAGTAAGATATTATAAGAAAACATTGGTGTGTTTATGACCACAGCGTGTGAAAAGACCTTTTGAAGTAAGACATACAGCACGGAAGTCACAAAATTAAAGATTAATACACTTAATTACAAAAATATTTAAAATTTCTGTATAGAAAAAAATATGTCATAAAGTCATAAGTCAATCAACATATGGAGGAATATTCATAACACATTTCTCACAAAGGACTCATTTCTTTAATATATATAGAGCCTGTAAAAATAAGAACAAAATTTAGGTGTGATACTAGTATTATGATATTTTTGTTTTTCTCACTTTTCAAGTCAAAGAAAAAGCAAGCACCCTGGAAAAATGGGTGAGGAATCTGATCAAAAACTGAAATATGATGGCCAGTAAGTAAATGGTAAGATTTCAACCTCATTCATAATAAAAAGAAACACAAATTAAAATGAGATACCATTTTATCAATGTTTGATGACACACAAGGTTGATGATGATTTTGTTGATGTAAAAATTAATCAGTACATACTTTTTTGAAGGACAGTTCAGCTACAGTCTTAAAAAAAATGTTTTAAATGCACATATTCTGACCCAGAAAATCCATTTTTAGAAATGTACCCTCTGGATATACTTGGACATTTTTATATAAATTTATTATTGAGATATTTTTATAAAAGAAAAAAAGACTGGAAATACCTAAATGTCCATCAGGAAGGGTAAATTAAATAAATCATTGCAATAATATTACCTTTAAAAATAAGACCTGAGTGGAAAAAATATATATGTATATATTGAAAAAGCAAAAATCTAGGAAGGTGTGGCTATCAGTCCTTTGTGCAAAATATCTGCACACGAATATGCACACATGCCTATATGCATATGCTAGCATCCATGTAATGTCTTGATTTTCATAAGGTTATACATGTATCTGAATCCTGGTTACCTTTAGAAAAATTCATTAGGGTAGAAAAGAAAGAGGTAGACCTTCATTTTCATTTTATGTGTTTTCGGACAGTTTAAACTTTTTAATGTATGTGTGGATTATTATTTTTTAAATTAACAGAGATTATATGGGTAACAGAATTATAATTTCATTTCTTTATTAAAAATACTTTAAGGGACGCCTGGGTGGCTCAGTTGGTTAAGCAGCTGCCTTTGGCTCAGGTCATGATCCCAGCGTCCTGGGATTGAGTCCCACATCGGGCTCCTTGCTCGTCAGGAAGCCTGCTTCTCCCTCTGCCTCTGTCTGCCAGTGCTCGCTCTCTCTCTCTCTGACAAATGAATAAATAAAATCTTAAAAAAAAATACTTTAAAATATTATTTAAAATAAAATGTGATACCATTATTCAAATTTTAATAGTTTATAAACTTATGTTGAAATGAAAGTGAATTCCTGAAAGTATTCAGATATTTAATAAATGGGTAACAGTGCCTTCAGTTTACTGTGAGTGAGGGGTTCTGGGGGCTAAGCATTTGCCATTTGCATTCTGCTCTCCTGAGTGGCAGCTTGATCCGTATAGCAAAACAATGGCCTCTTTCTGTAGTTCTCCTTCCCTGAACCTGCCTTCTCCAGAGTGAGACCTTTAAACTCTCTTTAAAAACACATATCCCTGGATGCGTTCCTGTTGCGTAGACTTGGAGGAGAGACCATAGAGTTCAGAAGACAGTCTGAAGTACAAGAGGTTTTCCTTGTACCTTAGTATACAGTAGAAAATGTTCATTAAGGTGGGATTTCACAGAAGAACTAATTAGTCATTTATTTTTAAGGTGAGTCCAACCTAATGCATGTTATTTCACAAAGAAGTAGAGGGACAACTGGAGAAGAATTCTTACCTTTCAGTTCCTATTGTGGCTTAAGTATAGCCAAATTAACAAAATGGGAGGAACACCCAGTTTCAATTTTTAATTACTGATGTAGTACAGGAAACAAGAGTGAACGGATCTAAAAGTTACTTCCTATCTAAAAGTGCTTCATTTGTTTATTGCTGAAAATGAAGGAAGACATGTGGGAAAGCAATTCAGACATCTTCCAGTAACTCCATAATGAAAATCACTTAAAATATGCAAAGGAGGTAAGTTACGGGAGACTTACTTATACCGAACATAGCAAAATAGTTATCATTCTGTCTGATTCTGATTTGGCTTTGGAATACGGTTATTAACTTGCCAGTTCAAGTGAAGCTAGACTTCACTGAATTCAAACTTACTCTGAATTCAAATAATAAATAGTTCTCAAATAACCACAGAACCTTACTCCTTATACTACTTTTATGACAAATGAACAAATAACAAGTAGAAGTAATTTCTTTTCCCCTCCCTTTCTCCATTTTTCCTCCCTTCCTCCCTCCCTTTCTTCTTTGAAACTAACACTCTATAGTTTCTCAAATGGTCAGGACAAATAGGATACAATGTCTATGTATTTTAAAATAGCAGGCACAAGGATAATACTTGGTTATAAACATGGTCCTGAGGTTTCCATTATAGGAACCTAACCAAATTAAAAATATTCAAAAATAGATTAAATTGTGTTCAGTGACATTTTCTTGTAATTATGTGTCGTATGTAAGCAAAATGTAAAATTGTATTTTGATTTCACTTTTGAATTGCTAGATATGCTAGTTCCATTCATCAGCATATTAAAATAATTAACTCCCTAAATCCCCATCTTTTCTGTATACATAATAGCTTACTTGCCTAATAAGATGCTAGAACTGTAACTTGATGAATCAGTACCAATTTTGCAAAAATTAATTGTTAGAAGAGCAGGAGGTCTATTGTTAATGTTAATTTTTCAGGGATTTACTGCAATGATAATTTTTTTAAATTAATTTTTTATTTATTTTCAGCGTAACAGTATTCATTGTTTTTTCACCACACCCAGTGCTCCATGCAATCTGTGCCCTCCCTAATACCCACCACCTGGTTCCCCCACCCTCCCACCCCGCCCCTTCAAAACCCTCAGGTTGTTTTTCAGAGTCCATAGTCTCTCGTGGTTCACCTCCCCTTCCAATTTCCCTCAACTCCCTTCTCCTCTCCATCTACCCTTGTCCTCTATATTATTTGTTATGCTCCACCAATAAGTGAAACCATATGATACTTGACTTTCTCTGTTTGACTTATTTCACTCAGCATAATCTCTTCCAGTCCTGTCCATGTTGCTACAAAAGTTGGGTATTCGTCCTTTCTGAGGGAGGCATAATACTCCATAGTGTATATGGACCACATCTTCCTTATCCATTCATCCGTTGAAGGGCATCTTGGTTCTTTCCACAGTTTGGCGACCGTGGCCATTGCTGCTATAAACACGGGAGTACAGGTGGCCCTTCTTTTCACTACATCTGTATCTTTGGGGTAAATACCCAGCAGTGCAATTGCAGGGTCATAGGGAAGATCTATTTTTAATTTCCTGAGGAATCTCCACACTGTCCTCCAAAGTGGCTGCACCAGTTTGCATTCCCACCAACAGTGTAAGAGGGTTCCCCTTTCTCCACATCCTCTCCAACACACGTTGTTTCCTGTCTTGCTAATTTTGGCCATTCTAACTGGTGTAAGGTGGTATCTCAATGTGGTTTTGATTTGAATCTCCCTGATGGCTAGTGATGATGAACATTTTTTCATGTGTCTGGTAGCCATTTGTATGTCTTCATTGGAGAAGTGTCTGTTCATATCTTCTGCCCATTTTTTAATATGATTATCTGTTTTGTGTGTGTTGAGTTTGAGAAGTTCTTTATAGATCCTGGATATCAACCTTTTATCTGTACTGTCATTTGCAAATATCTTCTCCCATTCCGTGGGTTGCCTCTTTGTTTTGATGACTGTTTCTTTTGCTATGCAGAAGCTTTTGATCTTGATGAAGTCCCAAAAGTTCATCTTTGCCTTTGTTTCCTTTGCCTTTGGAGACATATCTTGAAAGAAGTTGCTGTGGCTGATATCAAAGAGGTTACTCCCTATGTTCTCCTCGAGGATTCTGATGGATTCCTGTCTCACGTTGAGGTCTTTTATCCATTTCGAGTTTATCTTTGTGTACGGTGTAAGAGAATGGTCAAGTTTCATTCTTCTACATATAGCTGTCCAGTTTTCCCAGCACCATTTATTGAAGAGACTGTCTTTTTTCCACTGGATATTTTTTCCTGTTTTGTCAAAGATTATTTGACCATAGAGTTGAGGGTCCATATCTGGGCTCTCTACTCTGTTAATTTTTTTTTTTTTAAGATTTTATTTATTTATTTGACAGGGAGAGACAGAGAGAGAGGGAACACAAGCAGGGCACATGGGAAAGGGAGAAGCAGGCTTCCCGCTGAGCAGGGAGCCTGATACAGGGCTAGATCCCAGCCAGGACCTTGGGATCATGACCTGAGCCAAAGGCAGACACTTAAGGACTGAGCCACCCAGGCACCCTTAGGGCAATGACAGTTTAATTGTCTTATAGCATTTCTCTGCTCTGGATTAAACCAAATACTGCCCATCTGTTAGCTGCTTTATGTATGCAAATTGGTCTTTTATTAATTAATTGTTCAAACACAAAACTACACCCTCATAGCTTAAAATGGTTCCTTTCCCGTTGTCAGCAGACCTCGATATACACTGACTGGCATGAATGAACTTGGGGAAATAATCTTAAAGACTAATCACTGATAGTTGGGAATTGAAATTTTGGATTCTAGAATGAGGGTCCCCCCTGCCAAGAATTTTCTCTGGGTCTGTATACTTGTAAACTGAGCATGTTCCTCCTTCTGCACTTTCTACACTGGTTAATGTCATGTAATCCTTTTCCATTCCCTGTGGACCGTTAAGTGCCATCAGATCTTATCTCTTCAATCTCTTATAGCCTTCTCCTTTGCCTTATGCTTCTGCTGAGTTCAAGGACTTCTCATCTCTTGCTTGAATAATTACAACAACCTTTTAATTTGTCCTTCTGCCTCCAGTCTGGCACTACTCCAAACAAAGATCATGCTCACTTCTACTAAAGAGATTTTTCTCAAAGGAGATCCTATAGGGAAAAGTCCAAAGTCCTTTGCCCAGCAAAATGCTGGCACCACTCTCTCCTCTTCTGTCCAGTCACACTAAATTGCTGACCATTTCTTTAATGCATCTTGATGTTTCATGCTTTCCTGCCTTTACCCCTGCTGTTCCTCCTGCGTAGAATTCCCTTCCCCCTTGCCTATCTGCCCAACACCTGCTCAGTTTTCATGATTTGATTCAAGTATTATGTTCTCCCAGGAAACCTTCTCTGACCTCCAGGGGAAGGTAGTCACTGGGTTGGTTCAATTTTTGTACCTTGCATAAACTTCTGTTTGATGGATTTGTGTTAATCGCTGTGTTCATCTTTGTTGCCCCAGAAACGTAGGGTGCCTGGAAAAGTCAAAGTCGTTGAATGAATAAATGAACAAAGAAAATGCAGGAAACAGCTCTCCAAAGCCAACAGTGTTATTTCATTCGTGGCAGAGTGCCATTTAAATTTGGGGCGCTTCAGACAGGTGCGATCTCAGGTCAGTAGATATTCTGCTGACTGTCATCCAGTGTTTATTTTGAGTTCCACCAGAAGCTGAATCTAAGACAAGGATCTGAGTACAGGTAGGTTACAGGGAGGTGGCGAAACACAATCAGGGCAATAGAAGAGTGAGGCAGGGCAGGGAAGGCAGCTGATAAAGGATGCATTATTAAGCCCTTAGTGCTACAGGCGACTGGAATTTTGGGGAGTCAGTTTAGATCATGCCCCTTAGTTCCCCTCCCAGAGGAAGGTGAGGTACTGATACACTCCCATGAGGCATTGATTGAGGGCTGCTTCTGGGAGGTATGAAATCCCTTAGCACATCTGGCCAGCAGCACACGTCAGCCTAGCAAACTCGAGCAAATGGAGAAAGCCCTCAGTTGGCGGTCAGGGGTGTGCTGGAGTGGACAGGGCTGAGGGGCTGGTGGTGAGCTGCATCTTTCTTCCAGTGCCATTGAGTGGTCACTGCATAGTACACATGAGAGGATGAAATAGGATAGTTTGCTAAATCTCTCAAGTCGTATACACCTCACATTATTTGCTCAACAAGTAAGTTCTACATTAATTAGGGCAGAAAGCAAAACCTTTTGTATCCTGTTAAGACAGTTTGTGAAATATTTCCCGGGGTGAGAATGCCCATTAAGAATCACTGGTTAGGGGCGCCTGTGTGGCTCAGTGGGTTAAGCCTCTGCCTTTGGCTCAGGTCATGATCTCAGGGTCCTAGGATTGAGCCCCACATTGGGCTCTCTGCTAGGCTGGGAGCCTGCTTCCCCCCACCCCCTCTCTGCCTGCCACTCTGCCTACTTGTGATCTCTGTCTGTCAAAGAAATAAATAAAATCTTGGGGAAAAAAAAAAAAAGAATCACTGGTTGGGGTGCCTGGGTGGCTCAGTCGGTTAAGGGGCTGCCTTTGGCTCAGGCCATGTTCTGGAGGATCCTGGGATGGAGCCCCACATCAGGCTTCCTTCTCAGTGGGGAGTCTGCTTCTCCCTCTGTCCCTCCCCCTCAACTCATTTTCTCTCTCTCCCATCTCTCTCTAATAAATAAATAAAACCTTTAAATAAAAAGAAGAATCACTGGTTAAAGTGATTCTCTTGGATTGCTGTTGGTCAATCTGAGTATTTTTTATCATAATTCTTAAGTTGCTACCTCCAAACCACTTTTGCCCTTGCAGAATTCTTACTGAATTGAAAGGTAAGTAAGATGAAAAAAATTGCAGCTAGTCCCATGGAGGGCACTGTGAGGTGGTGAACATGACTGATGGCTTGAAGGCTAACTCTGCCAGCTTACTAAACTTCCTGTGGTCCTACCAATTGTAAAAAGTGCAGAAATATGCCAATGAAGTTTTAAGTAGATGATGAATCCCTGGGTATAAATTAGAACTATTTCCCTGGGAGATACCTTCTTGTAAAAAATAAATGATCACCCAGAAATCCTACAACAAAGCCAGCATGTAAACCCTTTGATGATTTTGTTAAAGGCCTCCAGGTAACTTCAAACATTTCATGAACTATCTGGAGATATTATTTCAGATACCAGGGTAATTCCTTTTCTTTATGTTCTTACACTCACCGACTCAGCTTCCTCCCCTCACTCCTGCTTCCATTCCATGCACTTTCCTTCCACTCAATTCTTCTTCTCTACCTGTGATCCAGAAACACCATCGAAGAGCTGTTGTTAATGCACCAGCCCTGCAGATGGTGGACCAGCCTTCTTCTGGAAACACCCCTCCTGTGAATTCTAAGACAAATTACCACGGTCTGCTTTTCACTTCTCTAAGACTTTCTCTGCATCATCTTCTACACCTTCCTTGGTAATCTTTTCTTCTCTAAATGGCTGAGATTTAGCTCTGAAATCGGCAGCCCAATCCCCTAATCCTTTTCCTGAGCTATAGGCTGGTGTCTAATTATCTGGTCTATACTTCCATGAGGATATTTAACCACACCCAAAAAGAACCACTCCTGGATCTCCCATCCACCTCTGGTTCACACTCCTTACTGTGAACAGCACCGTAGGTTTTCAGTCACCCAAGCCCTAAAAACTGTGGATATCAATTCTTCCCATGCCCAACGCTACTGGCCATATCCAGGCCACACCTACCCATCTGATCTCCCTTATAGCTCTCACACTGGTTTCTTTTTTCACTGGTGGACTTTAGGCCTCCATTACCACTCCATCACCATTATGTGTATAGTTTACCTACAGTCTCTTCATTGTCTCTAGTCTTCACCACTATACCAAATATGAAATTTGTTTCCTTTACATGCATCTTTAGCCTTGTCATTCCTCTGGTAAAATTATTTCACAGCGATCCAGTTATACAAAATACAGTCCAAGTGCTTTAGACTAGCAGTTAAGATTCTTGAGGTCCTCTGCATAGTCCCCTCCCTTTGAGCAGGATCTGGATCCATGTCTAGGATGGGCCGTGACTCCCCTTATTAGGTTATATTGTATGGCAACAGGTGATGGGATTTTTGCAGATGTAATTAAGGTCCCTGATCAGTTGAATTTGAGTAAATGAAAAGGGAAATGGGCCTATGCTGGATAACCCTATAATCAGGTGAGTCTTTTAGAAGAGGGTCTAGTAATCAGACAGATGTTCTCCTGTTGACATTGATGAAAGAAATGATCATGAGTGAGTTTTATAGATGCAAGGCAATGAATTCTGCCACCAGCCCATAGGCCTAAAGGAGTACTCTGAGCCGTAAATGAGACTGCAGCCTTGTGAGATCCTGAGTAGAGAGCCAACTAAGCCATGCCTAGCTCTGTGACCCATAGAAACTATGAGATAATAAAGGGACATGAAACCACTGAGTTTGTGGTAATTTGTTACACAGTAATAGATAACTAATACAACTGTCCTGGTTAAATTAGCTCAATGGGAGATTTCAACAGCTCAGAGAGTAGGAGCAAAGGAAATGTGAGATATTTGTTTTTCCTGCCAGCTCCTTCCCAGCTGACCTTGAACCAGAGGTGCCCCACATCTGCCAGCAGCTCCCTCCTGCAGCTGCTGCTTTCTCAGGGCCCTGTCAGGGCTGTTTCTAAGCCCCTGTAGGCCTAAGGGTTGTAAAGCCTCCCTTTGGCTTCCTCATCCAGGGCCCAGGGGCTTCACTCTCCCTTGTCATTTTCCCTCATCTCGGCCCAAACCTTTGTATAATGCCTTTTGTTAAACCTCCAGAAATTCTTTGTTAAACAATGTGCCATCTCTTTCCTGCCAGGATCCTACCTAAAGAATGGACTTACCTGTGGTCTCACCATGTCCCTGTCCAAATACAAGTGCAGATCTGAGCTACCACCCATTCTGTTCCAGGCACCTCCCTGTATTTTCCCACCTGAGGTTTTGGCTTTGGGTTGTGCCTACCGTGTGGAATTGAGACCGTAGGCATGGTGGCAGTGGAGCATGGCATGGGGGTTGTGGGGAGAAATACTCAAACAAACAAGAACAAGGACTCTAGAAGAGAGTGCCGATAGGGTTGCTTACTCAAGAGTGTCACCTTGGGAAAATGGCTTAACCCCTCCAAGCACATTTTCTTTGTCTGTAAAGGGGCGTGATAATACCCACTGGGCAAGGTTCTTGGGAGAATCAGGTAGAAAGCAGCTAGTATGGGAAAAGCAGTAACTAACCGCATTGGTGGACCTCTACTACTGTTAATGCGGACATTCATAAAGACACCCACTGATCCTACAGCAATTCTTGTCCTAAATGTTCCTCTCAAACGCTGTCCCTCTTATAAATGTAATGAATCTACATTTCAGAAGTGAAATTGTTCTTTCTTCACTAAACCTAGAGCTGTTGTTTTTCACTTGAAGTTCTTACTCATGTATCTTACATTTACTCATTGGGAATTTGTTCCATCTCTTCTGCTGAATTCCAAATGTATCATGGGCAGAGACTGTATTTTTGTGTAACTTGAGACTTGAGTAAATAGTGCCATGGGCATAATTGCTACTCAGTAAATGTTTGAAGACTGAATATGTAAAAAGAAATATGAACCATTGACTGATCACAATCCAGTTAACACAAGATCAAAATATTTTAGTATCATTGACAAGATAGGCATTGATATATGGTAATGAAATAATATTTAATTGATATCTAAAACAGCCTATTGGAAGGCCATAATTATTTTCCAGATGCATATGTTCATCGAACATTCATTTTTGGTATCTACCAAGTACAAAAGAAAATAACGTGAAACAAGTGTAATTTTGGAAGAATCAGTGACCTGGTTTGATTGTGTATAGTAATTTAAATTTTGCAATATTTCTTTTGACACATCATCTTCTCATTTCTCACAACAGCTTTGTGAAGAGATCAGCTGTTAATCTCTACATGTTATTCATGAGAGAGCTGAGACTGAAAATTTGTTATTGTCTCAGATCAACCCAAAATGCTGACCTTCCTGATGAAATATCCACTGTCTGGCAATATGATAAAAGCTTTTGGGAGAAAAGAAGAAAAAAAAAAAAAGGCATGCAAAGTCCTAGCTCTCAAAATCAGGCCATAATATTTCAGGCAGAAAGCTGAAAAACACATTTCAAGATATATAGAGTAGCAATCAAGATCTTGTGTTTGTATGGCATTTTTAAATTCTCCAATTCCACACATGTTTTATGCATTTGACCTTCATCATGCAGTCTGAGGTAGGCAGAATATGTATGTGTGTGTGTATATATATATGTATATATATGTACATATATATATATATACACATTTTTTTCTTTTACCCTGATCAACAGATGAGCCCAAGAGATGACCATTTTATTTTTTTAATTAATTGATTGATTTTTGAGAGAGGGGAGAGAGGGAGGGAGGGAGGGAGAAAGAGAGAAACGAAGAGAGAGAGCCCCAAGGGAGAGAATCTTAAACAGGCTGCAAGCCCAGTGGAGCCCTACACAGGGCTCCATCTCACAACCCCAGGATCATGACCTGAGCTGAAATCAAGAGTTGAATGCTTAACTGACTGGGCCACCCAGATGCCCCAAGAGCTGACCTTTTAAATTCAGCCATGCACAACTGAAACAACGAGAATCTAAGTCACCCAATTAGGTCTTGGGTTGTCACCAACTTGTTGATAGAATACCTACTGTGTGCATCCTAAAATACAATCTAGTCAATTCACAAAGCTCATTCTACCCTAATTTTTAAGATCAGTCAGTGGTTGCCTGAAAGCAGCAAACATTTGGCCTACTAAGCCTAGTTTTGCAAATAAATCACTCCACCTTCTGATCCTTTCTACCATATCTAACCACACACCAAACAGGTCAAAGTTTGATTGAAGAGATGCTGCTCTTTTGCTGTGGCTGCTGGTCCCTGTGAAGTAAGTATTGGTGTTGGGTGTCACACTAGTAACAAAGCGATAGTATGCTAAAAAGCCAAGAGGTTTCTCAGGGGAGTTGCCACAGGTTTCAGTGGAATGACAATTACAAGGTAGATGGATCATTTAATGCCTTCTGTGACCTTTACAATAGTAGGGATCATTATTTTAATGTTAATTTGCATAATGGTTGACCTAGCAAGGACAATGGTGAATGCTAATAGCTGCAGGATGCAATAAAATTAAACACTATCTGGGCTGAACTGCTAAAGGAAAAGTTGCCAAAGTATGACTGTTTAAGCACTTAATTTCATCATAGGTCATGTCCACATATAATCAAATGTGGATTTCTGGTATCTCTTTAAAAAAATGGCAAGAAATGACTGGAAGGGAATAGCAACACCCTCTTTCATACAGAGTCCTTACAGAGTATGCTTTGCTTTTTTTTTTTTTTTTTTTTTTTTTTTTAACATCATTTGCTTTTGTCCTCTAGCAACTACCATCAACCCTTCCCCCAAACTCCACACCCCCACTCTGGCCACTCCTCACATCTGGCAGATAACACCAAATTTGATTTGCCCACAAAGAATGAATCTCACCTTATGGGCTGAAAAACTTGTAATCAACCTTTGAAAAAGTAAGGCTGGCCACAGTTGGCAGTAAGTGATATGTTCAAAGCTCAAAGACACTGACACCTAAAGTAATAAACTTGCATTCTGAGTTGCAGGTGGAAGGTGGCTATTAGCAGAGAGTAAAAAGAGAGATAGGTCATCTCCATGTATAGTTATAGTTTCTAATTATTTCTGTTGCTTGGAAAGTGAGCAGGTTTGATCACCCTGTAGTTTGTACCCCAATTCAGCCTGTGGAGATTATTTACTTACTTACTTACTTATTTACTTATTTATTTAGGGACTTTTTTTTCTACCAAGAGTTGGAATTCATTTCCACCACAAGAGGGCAGCCATCTCTAAAAAACAACCAGAGAGCAGGACTCTTCCACAAATAGGGCCAAAATTGAGGAAGTTGTGCTTGGGACAGGCATTCAGCAGTCCCTCAGAAATCTTACATCATACATGAAAGAAATCCTGTGATGGGCAACACTGAGATGGAATGGAGAACCTAGAAGTGCCCATTTTCTGTCGAAGATTATTTCAGACACAGACAAAGTTTCTGTTTCGCAAGTTATGGAGGCCTCAAGCTGCAAGGCAACCTTGATGTCATCGCCAGAGATTTAGTTTTCATCTTTACTCAAGGAGCATCCAACAGCTATCATCTTTCTCCTCCTCGTTAAAAGCTACATACTGATTTAGGTCTCATATTGTTTTGTCTTCTAAATCTCCCTGATGACAGAAACAATTATTAACTTCTCAGTTAACTTGATAGGGAAGGAAATAGTTTTGGAAGCACAATAAACACTTTTTAAGGTAAGTGTTTAAGGGCAGGATATGTTCTGTTGCCGACTTGTTAGGGAGCCAATGCTGCAGAGGGACAAGCAGCCTCTATAGCACTTTATTTTCAGGGGAGAAGAAAGTAGCATGCTCCTGAGTATTTTCCCCTCCCCGACCCCATTTATTTTCCTAGTAGGTAGGCTTCCTCCAAAATACCTTATTTGACCTTTATACTTTCAGAAACAGCGAGTGCCTAATTCCCCTCTGTGGGTTGCTAATCCGATTTACGTGAGCAGAACCTAGAATTATTTTAGCTTCCCAACTGAAAAAATAATACACATGGATAATACGCTGTTAAGAGCTCCGGCTTCAGACTTTTTCTGCTTTGCAGGCTGGAGGTTCTGTGCAAACAAACTTGATTTTGCTGATCTGGTTTTTTCCAAAAATTTTCTGCCCTGGGCTTCTGGGCAACCTGGTTGGTTGTGTCATGCACAGAGGGTCCTGGAACCCTGGGAGGGACAGAAAGTCTTAACCTTGAAACGCCATGGTGCGGCAGATTTGGGCAATATTTGGCTGAGGAGGACAAGGGACTTGAGCACATGTCGTCTACCTGTTGCTGGGTCAGAAGGTTCTAAGGTCTTGCACGCTTGGTTCACACTGTGCATTGTTTTACCTTCCTCTGAGCTGCCAATCGCCTGCTCCCGAGTGGGGCAAGATAAATATCACAAAGCATGAAGTAATGGCTACCATAAAAAATGATAATCATCCTCTCTTCGGACTGCCACACACAGGAGTCAACGTCGCGAGTATCATGTAGAGCGGGACCATATCCAAGTCACATACGTAGATACCTAGACGTATATTTATAGAAATGTACTTTCGTTAGCGTATATTTACATATGTAGATCTACTGATAGAGACACACGAATATTTTCGTATGTTACATGTACATTTATCTGGATAGAGCATTTACATAAACATAAATGTATACATAAGTGTAAATGCGTACTCACGCGTTTACATATGTATATACACAGACTTGCGTGTGTTAAAGTTTAAATGACACCTACTTTGCAATCTCTAGTTTTCTTTTAACTCTCCTACCCTGGGGAAACAGAAGTGTCTACCGAAGCCCATGCCAAGCTGCTGTGTAACTTGGTTGAGGTCTTTTTTTTTTTTTTTTCCTTTTTTTCATCGTCTAGTACTGAAAAACTTCAAACTGAAAGTTGAATAACGGGCCGGGTGGGAAATAAAGGCCCGACCCTGTGTTTGTTCCGAATTTCGCCCCCGCAGTCCCAGCGAGGGACCCGTGCTCCAGTAGCTCTCCCCTTTGAGAGCAGGGGCTGGATGCGCGAGCGCCCCCCTCGGCAGCCACGCGTCCCCGCCCTCGGCCCCACCCCGCCGCGGCTGCCCCGGCGCGCCGTCCACACCCCTGCGCGCCGCTCCCGCCCGCTCGGGGATCCCCGGCGAGCCGCGCCACCGAGGGGGAGGTGTTCGGCCTCCGCGGAGAGGGTGACTGCGTCCCCTTTAAAAGCCGCGAGCGCCGCGCCACGCCGCCGCCGCCGCCGCCGCCGCCGCCGCCGCCGGAGTCCTCGCCCCGCCGCGCTGCGCCCGGCTTGCGCTGCGCCTGCCGCTCCGCTTCCCACACCCCACCGGGGATTGGCAGCCGCCGCCGGACATCAGCCGCCACAGGCTCCGCCGCCGAAGCGAACGACCTCGCGGCGAGCGCCTCGCGGATTACTGGGGGCTCCGAGGCACCAGCGCGCCGCAGACCTCGCGCGGGCTGGAGCGCCCGGCCGTGCGCGCCACTGCGCCGTGGCCTCGGCTGCCCGGGCCGCGCCAGAGCCGAGCACCGGCGCGCAGAGCGCGGGGGAGCCGGGAGCCGAGCCCGAGCGCCACGATGCCGATCACCTACTGCCGGAGCGCGGGGGCCTGCGACGCGCCGGTCGACGTGTGAGCGGACCCCAGGCTGGCCACAAAGCGCATCGCAGCTTGGCCCGGAGGCTAGAAGGGCGAGGGAAGAGCGCGGCCACCCGCCTCGGCGGCCCGGGACTCGGCTCGACTCGCCGGAGAATGCGCCCGAGGACGCCGGAGCGCCGGAGCCGCGGGGGTTTCAGCTGGCGAGCGCTAATGGGGGTGCGCTGGAGTAAGGCAGAGTGATGCGGGGGGGCAACTCGCCCGGCACCGAGATCGCCGCTGCGCCCTTGCCCGGACCCGGCGTCTCCCAGGATGGCTGCCCCGAGCCATGGGCCGCGGCGAAGCTAGCGCGGAGCGCCCGACCCTCGCCCCCCGAGTGCCGCAGCCGGCTTCGCGCGGGGCCACGCGTCCCGCGGGCGCTGGTTCCTAAGGACAACGACTGCACCAGCTTTTCCTCTCTCCCTTCTCTTCCCTGCCCCGTACTCCTCCCCCTGCTCGCTGTTGTTGTGTGTCAGCACTTGGCTGGAGACTTCTTGAACTTGCAGGGAGAATAGCTTGCGCTCCCCACTTCGAGCCGGTGCCTTTGCCCCAGAGGACCCAGCCTCGCCGCCTCCGGACCCCGCGTCCCTCCACTCGTCCGCTGGGCCCGACCCCGAGACGCCGTTCCCTGCGCGAGGAGAAGGACTGCCCCGCCGGCACCCGGGAGGAGGAGTAGGCTAAGGAAGGGAACCCGGTCCCCGAACCAGGTCCTTCGACCAGAGCTTTTTCCATGTGGAGGCTCTTTCAATGGACGTGTCCCCGCGTGCTTCTTAGACGGTCTGCGGTCTCCTAAAGGTAGAGGACGTGGGCCCCGGGCTGGGACTGGGGGGTTGGGCGCGGGGCCTGGGCTGCCGCTGCCGCCTAGCCGGTCTTGGGGCCGGGCCTGGCCGGACGTAAACAGACCCCCTCCAGGTCCACGTGCAGCCGAGCCCCTGCGGGGGATGCCCCCATCTGACCGCCCCCGGCGACCGTCAGCCTAGCCCTCCTGGCTCGCACTCTTCCGCCCCTCCTACCTTTCCTCTCTTCAGTATTTTATTAGGGCTGTTAACACTTAGATGATTTAAAAAAAAAAAAAGTCAGAAATCCCTTCGAGAGGGTGGCCCCCGGATTTCACCCGTTAGTTGCCAACCCTTACGCCTGCCATGGTCATCTTTCTCCCTTCTTCAAGTTTCTCAGGAAGACCTGCTCTCCACTCAGAGCCAAGTCCCATTTAGGAAAAAACTAGAAGTTGGGGTTCTCCCTGTTTGTTTCCAGGAATGAGAGCGGGGCAGTACTTCAATACCATCTTCTATTGACACGTGAATTAATAGATACTAGGTAGAGGAGTATACATGTGTATCTTGACTGCTTGGGGTGGGAGGGGGTAGTTCGGGGTCGGAGTGGCCTGTCCTGACACCTCTGAGGTTAGAGATGTGGGCCACAAGTTGCAAGTGGCTTCGAAAGTTGTGGCCTTGAGTTTACTGGGTCTGGAAGTTATAGACTCTGTGTGTGTGTGTGTGTGTGTGTGTGTGTGTGTGTATCAGGAAGTTCTATACAGTGCCTGTAAGGAAGTCACATGCACCATTCGTGCGTGTTTATATGCAAGCGAGCGCTGGGCAATGTGTTTGGGTTTGTTTAGGGAACGGAGAGGTGTCAGACCAAGCGGTGGTGGTTTCCCCAGGTTCCCTGCACAGGCTGTCAGCGCGAGTGTCACAGAAAAAAAGGTGACAGTCTTGACGCTGGTGGGGTGTGTGTGTATGTGTGTGTGTGTGTGTGCGCGCAAATCGTATCAGATGGATGAGAGTGAGATGGAAGAGGAAAAGCCTTCGGGCTCGGGAACTAGGTAGGGGCTTTCCGTTCTCCCAGACGTTCGAGCTTCAGCCTCTTTCAAGTTTCTCCGCGAGTTTTGCAAACCAGGTGGGCACCCTGGAGGAGGAGGCAACGGACCGAGCGGGAGCCTGGGGACGCGGGGGCGGGAGGGGAGAGGGTTGGGCGGGGAACGCGGTGACTCACGTCGGTCCTGTCCGCAGGTCGACCATGGTGGCCGGGACCCGCTGTCTTCTAGCGTTGCTGCTTCCCCAGGTCCTCCTGGGCGGCGCGGCCGGTCTCATTCCCGAGCTGGGCCGGAGGAAGTTCGCGGCATCCACTGGCCGCTCGTCTTCCCAGCCCTCGGACGAAGTCCTGAGTGAGTTCGAGTTGCGGCTGCTCAGCATGTTCGGCCTGAAGCGGAGACCGACCCCCAGCAGGGACGCCGTGGTGCCCCCCTACATGCTGGACCTGTACCGCCGGCACTCGGGTCAGCCGGGCGCACCCGCCCCGGACCACCGGCTGGAGAGGGCAGCCAGCCTCGCCAACACCGTGCGCAGCTTCCACCACGAAGGTGAGGCGTGGAGCCGAGAGTGGGGGCGGAGATGCGGGCGGAGAGCCACCTCCAAAAGCTCCCCACCGTGGGCTGACGGTTGGCATCCCTGGAAAGGCAGCTTGGCCAGGGCGCCGCCGCAGAGGTTTCCATTCTTGCCTTCCCGAACCTGGCTTTAACGCACTGCCTGTGTGGCGCGGGAACCCGGGATTCCCCTTTGGTAAATCCGCACCCTTTTCTTGGCTTGCAGCCAGAAGAGCGACTCCTCCTCCAGGAACTGGAGAGAAATCAAGTGATGGGGAAGATGAGGGCAAGAGGCATGCCCCTAGTCAGTTAAACGTGCAAGAATTTCGTAGGGGAAGAATGAAAAGAAGGGGGGCAGATGGGGATCTCTTTCCTCTGTTTGGAAGCCCTTGCCCTGTAAGTCTGCTTCTCCTGCTTAAGCTGGGGTTTCAGGCTAGACACAGCCAAAGGCAGAATTTTCAGAGATACTATTGAAAAATCAAAGCCTGGGCCCCAAAGTCTTTCTAATTTTCAGTTGATCTGGGCCTGGTTTGGAAGATTTCGAATCCCTATCTAATCCCCGTGGGAGATCAATTCCACAATCAATCTTATTGTTTCCACAATGACTTTCTTGTTTTGTGCTTAAATCTGAGATGGACTCCCTAGTAGAGACAAGGCAAGCCTTGAGATAAAAGCTTTTGCAGCAGCTGCCTGTTTTTTGTTTTTTTTTAATGTGCACTGAAATGTGGATTTTTTTTCCTTTATAATAGTGGATGTGGTTTTCCTAAGGTAAAATGTTTCTGCTTGTTACATCAGAAAAGCATTTAGCGAATTTGAAATGTTTGAGAGGAGCTATTGACATCTGTTGTACCCAAGTTCTTGGATCAATTAGTCAAAAATATGTTCTACACTAGTTCTTTTTTCTATACTTTTAAATTCCCCTTTGGCTTAATACATTGCAAATAGAGCATGGGTTTCATCAAGTTCAAGAGAAAGATCCAAAGCTGTATGTCACAGAGCAGCCACTTGTAGGTTACTGGGCAGTTGGAAGTAAAGTTCCCCTTTTCTTGCCTTGAGGTGGTAAATTTCAGGTAGAAATCTATGCTCTGATATGTACAAATAAGAAATGTTGCAGCCAGGCATTTTCTCCCAGTGTGAAGGATGACTACAGTTTTTGTGAGAATAGCTCTGGTTATTAGGAAGAAGTCCCAAAGGCAGGTTGCATAACGAAAGATACTACTACATCACAGCAGGCGTACACTGTAAAGGGGACGCTGAATTGATAATCCGTCTATCATAATTCATCATTTTCCAGCACAGTTCCAAGTGAGGTGCTTTTTGCAGTAGAGCTCCATGAGAAAGCATATAAGATAACGTTTTACTCCTTCAGGATTCACTGACTAAAGCCAGAAGTTGTCTCTTGTCATATATAGAATTGTTTTCACTCCTGTATGTATTGTCAACATAACCTTGGGATGGTTATAGATGCCCCTTATCATTCCCAGCTGATGCTGATTAGAATTGTTTTTTTCTGCATAGGAAAGTAGCAAGAGCAGCTATTTCAGTCACCTCTCCTGGAAATTTAGCCTGGAACCACTCTTAACTATTTTTAAGGCCAGGAAGATACTGTGTGTCTCTTCTAACCTAAAAGAAGGAACATTTAAGTCATTTGACACCTAAAATATTCAGTTGCAGAAGGATTCCTTCAGTGAAGTTTGTGGATTTCTCCTCCTTCCTCTAGAAGGGGCTTGATCAAAACTAAACGGGCTACAAATTATTTGAGTGTTATTTTAACTTAAATAGCATGCTTGAGTTTATAAATCAGAATTTATCACTTTAAAAGTGTACATGTTATGTGCAAAACAGTACAGAAGTTATCAACCTGCTTAAAATCAACTGAAGAGCAATGTCCCATCTTAATGCAGTTACATGATAGAGAAAAGCCAGGTAATTTTTTCCCTCAAATTTCATCAAATCCATTTCTTCTGTTGTTACGACTAGTACATGATTGTTAGGCCACATAACACATTTTTCAAAGACCATTTCATTTTTGTGGAACCCAGGAGGTTTTTATAAACATCCTTGTACCATGCATGGCCCTAAAAATCTTTTAATCAACCACGTGATTAGGTCAGCTGGCTTTAAGAGCAGAACGTGGCTCTTACAACCTTAATGGGCATTTGTTTGGTAGAGGACGAAGGGCCTGATTCCAAGAACTACCTGTTGGTTTTATTTGTGGGTGGGATCTGGGTGATTTGGAGAAATGGCAAGACCAGAGATATGATGGTTATCAGATACCCACTGCTGTGTGGAGATAATGGGACCACACGGTAGGCGAGCTGAAACAAAATTATCAGTTGTCATTTCTCCTATTCAGCTTTGCCTAGTCCTCTGTATATAATCCTTTTCACTCAGGAGGACCCACGTGCTGCAACAGTTTTCTTTTCTCAATCATTAAAAAGTTCTCTGGCCCCACAGACCTTTCTCCACTGCCACGGATTACAGAAAAATCACTTGTGCAATGGGAAAGAGTGTTCTGTGCTTTGCTGTAGTTAAAAACACATTGAAACTGGTTGACTTGATTGGCCCTGCAAAAAGTCTTTATGCTTTCCTGTGGAAAGGCATAAGTGGAATACGGAAGGACCATGTGCTTGCTTTCCAGACTCTGAAGGACACAGTCTTCTTTTTGCATGAAACAATGGAATTATTTGCCTCCATGACTAAAGCCTTTGAATAGAGATTAACTTTTCCCACAAATGTAATTATCATGAAAATATCTGTATAACAGGAGAGTTCAAGAAGCAGTTGCTGCCCTGAGAGAGAACTTTAGCACAAACTCACAGTGTAAGCAGAGGATTTGGATATACACACCCCCCAGTGCAATACGTGCCTGATGGGCTTCCCTAGTATCCCCAGGTAGTTCAGTGTCCTTAAGAAGAGCCCCGTCAAAGTAAAACAGGCATTCTCTTTGGAAGTTTTTGGAGGTTGAGGCTTTGGTGCCCAACGATTGTTTTTGGACTAATATTTTCTGTCCTCCACTCTTTTGGTGGTTCCTCTGTATCCTTCTCACTGAGCTATTTTGTCTTTTTTTTTTTTAGATTTGTCCTTTGTGTATTTCACTAAGTAGTCAAAGGACAGTAAGAGGGCACATAGTCATTCCAAAGGTGTTGGAGTTAAGGGTGGGCAGATCAGGGTTTGTGAGGATGACTGTACTTTTCCTTTAGTTGCCATATCTTTTGTTGTCTTTTTTTTTTTTAAAGTTTCCTTTTAACCTGCTTATTTTATATATATATTTTTCTCCTCGATAATATTAATTCTCTAGCCATTATTTTATATCCTAGAAAATATTGTTTCTTATTCTCAGTCACTTTCAATTCATTTCAGGGCAGTGATTTCCAGTCTTACTGATTTGCTATAGCATCCCTCCCAGTTTTTGTTATTGTTTTCATGGATGCTTTTGGGCCAGAGTGTTGCAAACTTCTCAAAACATAGTAAGAATTCCCTTTTCTGTTAAAACTCACCATTCTTGAGGACAAAAAGGCAGCTGCAAGGTATCAGTGGTTTTAGATAAGATCTTCATGTCCCAGGGGCCCTAAAGAGTAGTAAAGATACAACTACTCTTTAGTTGCATCTTCTCTCCCCCATACTTGGGTGATAGTATATTTCTGTCCCTTTGGTTGGGAAAGAACGTACCCTGTGGTTATTACTGTAGCAAATATAAATGTACCCCAATTGCTTGAGTTTAAGATTTTATTTATTTGAGAGACAGAGAGAGAGAGCATGCGCATGAGTGGGGTTAGGGGCAGAGGGAAAGGGAGAGGGAGAGGAAGAAGCCGACTCCCCGCCCTGAGCAGGAAGCCCTAAGTGAGGCTGGATCCCAGGACTTGGAGATCATGACCTGAGCTGAAGGCAGGCACTTTAACAGAACCACCCAGGTGCCCCTTGCTTGAGTTTTGGACTCCTCCCCTGTGTTAGGTGGTGGCTCCTAGTGGCCAGAAACTTCAGAACTGCAGTAGACTTAAGTTCATAGCTCTGCTCTTCATTTATTAGCTCTGTGACCTTAGGAAAGTCACATAACCTCTCTGAGCTCCAAGAATTTCATTTCCAAAGTGGAGATAAAAAGAGTCCCTCCCTAATCTGTTTGTTGTGAGATGATTCCTGTAACGATCTTAGTGCAAGACGGGGCACAAAGAAGTCTCCAGCACGCCAGATGCATTATCCTGATGACTTCTTTCTCTTATGTCCAATTGCCCACTTGTCTAAGGAAGAGGAGGCCAGAGTGAACCCAGGCTGGCTGAGGGAATTCAGACTCCTCTTTTGTATTATTTGGATGTAGATGAATAATTGACAGAGTATAGATGATTGTTAGAACTTCCCTTTTGGAGGAGAGGTCAGATGTCACTGGTGCCATATTTTTCTTTACTTCCCCCCATTTCTGCAGCCATAGCTCCATCTTTTTGGATAAGAACTTAGAGGTTCAAGAACCCAGGTGTAAAATAGGCTGGAATACCCAAATCCCTTCACAAGTTCAGCTTTTTCAACAAGGGTTATTTACAGAGAATTGATAACTATATAAGCCTCTAAAAAAACATACATCATCTACTTAGGTAAATGCTCTATATTTTTAGAGTCCCCAGGTGTGGTGTAATGAGGTGCAGCTTTTTTTTTTTCTTTATTTCAAATAGGTTTTGATTTTTCTACCCTTAAGAAGAAATTCAGTCCTTGCAGATCAAAGGAAGTGGTGGTAGGTGCCCCAAACTTGAGCTGTTTCTTACTGGATTTGGAGTTTTCTGACTTACCTCTGTGACCTGCATCCACAGGGCCATCACCAGAGTCCTTTGTATTAAGGACAAATAGAGGTTCTTTTTTTGTTTTTAATTTTCTTTTTTTCAGTGTTCCAAAATGCATTGTTTGTGTACCACATCTAGTGCTCCATGCAATATGTGCCCTCCTTAATACCCACCACCAGGCTCACCCTCCCCCCGCAAACCCTCAGTTTGTCTACAGTCTCATGGTTTGTCTCTCCCTCCGATTTCCCCCAACTCACTTCTCCTCTCCATCTCCTGGTTCTTAATGAAGCTGGGAATTCAGGGAAAGGTCGTCACATTACTTGCTATTTGATAGTGGAGCTCTTGCCTTTGCTAAGTTACTAAGTGAGTATCCTCCCTGCTACTTAACTTACAGTGAGATTTCAAAGTACATGAAATTGCTGTTTTTTTAACATGTCAAATCTAGTCAAACAGTGGCAATTTTATATGATTCATGTCAGTCAGATTTATCTTCTGGATGGTTCTTTTTTTTTGTTTTTTTTTAAAATTTATTTGACAGAGATCACAAGCAGGCAGAGAGGCAGGCAGAGATAGAGAGAGAGGGGAAGCAGGCTCCCCGCTGAGCAGAGAGCCCGATGAGGGACTTGATCCCGAGCTGAAGGCAGAGGCTTTAACCCACTGAGCCACCCAGGCGCCCCTGGAGGGTTATTCTATTGTACACCTCCTTTTAAACCTATCTTTACTCATTCTACCTGTGTTTTATGCTGGTCTTGGCAAGTGTCCCTTTGTTATCCTCTGGCTGTGTATGTGTCTGTGTGTGCTCATGTCTATATGTGTTCATAACTTCTTTCTCATTTATGGATTTGGAATCAGAGTTCTTGTTGCAGTTGTGATTTCTCTGGGTACCTTATTCCGTACGCCCCTTCCCCCCCGCCCAGGCACCTTATTAATACAACTGTTCAGCAAAGGCCCTGGATAATTGGCCTTTCTCCCCACCTCTTTAAAATAAAAGAGAGTGTTCTTAGGTGTGCTGGTATCAGAGAAATCAGTAGTTCAAGCCAGATCTGGCTTTATGTCATTACATCTGGGGGACACCATTGATTTTTATGTCACTCCTTTTTTCTTTGGTATCTGTTGGCTTCTCAGCTAAAAGAACACCTTCAGTGGAAACATTAGAGGGCCCCTGGATTACAGGGAGGGAAGGAAAGAAGGAGCTAAACACAATCCTTGATACTTGTTGGAGCCACCGAGGAGAGCCCTGCTCTGATTGGTCGGAGAGTTATTTTAAAAATAAATTAAGACAAAATCAGAGTGAGACAAACCAAGAGAGACTCTTAACTCTAGGAAACAAACTGAGGGTTGCTGGGGGGGGGAGATCGGTGGGGGTGGGGTAACTGGTGGTGGGCATTAAGGAGGGCACATGATGGAATGAGCACTGCGTGTTGTATGCAACGGATGAATCACTGACCTCTACCTCTGAAGCTAATAACACACTGTATGTTAATTAATAGAATTTAAATAAAACAAAATTAAACAAAAAATAAAAATAGTGCCTGGCCTGAAGTACCATCAACTTAGAGTGTGAATAGCTCCCCCAAAGTATTCCCAACAGGTGTAGCTTAGCAAGCATGAGGGGACCATGGAGGGTTTACTTCTTAGCCTGATAGTCTCCACATCCCAAGTAGATGAGCTTTGGAAGATCTTTCTGCTGCCCACCCATGGACTCACCTCTTATTCCTTGGCCAACACTACTGTTTCTTCTCATTTTTGTATTATTTGACCAAGAATCACTTTAAAATATGCTCCTGGAATTTACCATTTCAATGTGAAAAGAATCCTTTAAAACCTTCACCCTGTAAGGTTTGCCCTGTAAGGGCAATCCATGAGCTCCTAGCATTGGCCTCACCTGGGAGCTTGCTAGAAATGCAGGTCCCACCTCTCAGGTCCCACCCCAGGCCCACTGAATCAGAATCTGCATTTGAAGACTTAAGGTGTCTTAGGTGTTTTGTGTGAAGATTGAAGTTTGAGAAGCATCCCCTTAAAGCATTACTCCATAATTTGGTGTAAACTGTCCTCCTTGAACTGCCCTTCCACTTAGCTTGCAGTGATGACTGGTGCTTTGACGAAGTTTTACAGAAGTAGAACCTCTGAGTTGAGTGATCCGATGTGATCCTCCTTTGCTAAGATATCTACATTCTCTGAACAACTTGCAGCTGCTTGATGTAGAGGAAATACAAGCATAAAATTGATCAGTATAGTTTCCATTTATGATAATAATATGGTCAACAGATTTTGTTAGCACTTAGGTTGGATCCTGAATGAAGCAGGTTACGTTTTTTGACAGTGAAAGGATAGGATGTGGTAAAACTAGAATAAACCCAAATGTCTCAAATTCTATTGCTATTTACTGCCAATTTAATGATAATGTGTACCTTTGATTTGCAGACTAAAGCATGCAAGCTGCTGTTATATTTTATTGTTTGCTTGGAAAGCAGTACTCCTTAAAATTTAAATTCAGGAATCTTAAATCAGAAAGAGCTTTTATGCATAGCTCACTTAAATGGCTATTTGAAGTGACACTAGATATAGAATATTTATTCTGTAGTAGGATGAGATTATCCCTTATGTCCTGAATCTCATGATGGTACTTTTTATAAATTTTCCTTTTTTTTTGTTTTGTCTATTTGGTAGGTGCATGTTTTTAATAGGTTTATTACTTTTTTTTTTAAGGACAAAGGAATTAAAGACAGCAGAGTCATTTTTGTTTTCTTCCAAAAGTATCAACCATGAGATTTGGTTTTTGAGGTCATAAGGAGGTGAGAGAACAGACAACAGTTACGAAGTTCCTTCTCTTGAAATTGTCTGGCCTTAATTACTACGGTGTCTTAGTACCACCCTTACGGTTCCAAAGAAGTCGATCCCTGTAAATGCCTTTGTCTCTGGACTTGGAGTAAAATAGTAGGGTGTGCTTTGCAAAATGTCATCGTTGATGTTGAGTTTCAGACTCTTTAATTAGGAAACTGAAATCTGTATATCGAGATTTGTAAATCATCTAAATTGCAGAGTAATGTTTTAGAATACCGTTTAAGGGATTGACATTAAAGCCTTTTTCTTTTTAAGAAATGCAATAATTTCCTCAAATCCTCACTCATTAGACCTCTACTAACTATAGTGCTGACTTTTTTTTTTTTTTTTTTTCCCCTAAAGTCTGTGACTTCCAAAGAAATGCTTCAGTGTTTCCCCCATTATTATAGCCACCTGGAAGCAGTATTCATGTATTGGATTAAAAACGTCATAATGAGAAAAAAAAAAACAACAACCTAACAATGAATTGTGAAGTTTTGCTTCATGGTGTGCATGTTGACATAGATGTATAGAAAAGGGAGCCTTCCTTTTTATCTAAAGTGGAAGTTATTTTCTGGTTGCAAACTTTTACATGGGTTAAATCAAACCCTGAAGTGAGGTTTACAAATTCTCACAGATCATCAGATTGTCATTATGTACTTTACTGAATGATTTTTTTTTTCTACCTGTTTTTATGTCAAATTAGAATATTTGGAAGAACTGCCAGAAATGAGTGGGAAAACAACCCGGAGATTCTTCTTTAATTTAACTTCTATCCCGACTGACGAGTTTATCACCTCAGCAGAACTTCAGGTTTTTCGGGAACAGATGCAGGAAACTTTGGAAAACAACAGCAGTTTCCATCACCGCATTAATATTTATGAGATTATAAAACCTGCAGCAGCCAACTTGAAGTTCCCCGTGACCAGACTTTTGGACACCAGGTTGGTGAATCAGAACGCAAGCAGGTGGGAGAGCTTTGATGTCACCCCTGCTGTGATGAGGTGGACGGCCCAGGGGCTCACCAACCACGGATTTGTAGTGGAAGTGACCCACTTTGAGGAGAACCAAGGTGTCTCCAAGAGACATGTCAGGATTAGCAGGTCTTTGCACCAAGATGAGCACAGCTGGTCACAGATCAGGCCACTGCTAGTAACATTTGGCCACGATGGGAAAGGACATCCCCTCCACAAAAGAGAAAAGCGCCAAGCAAAACACAAACAGCGCAAACGCCTTAAGTCCAGCTGTAAGAGACACCCTTTGTATGTGGACTTCAGTGATGTGGGGTGGAATGACTGGATTGTAGCCCCCCCGGGGTACCACGCCTTTTATTGCCATGGGGAATGCCCTTTTCCCCTGGCAGATCACCTGAACTCCACTAATCACGCCATTGTTCAGACATTGGTCAACTCCGTTAATTCTAAGATTCCCAAGGCGTGCTGTGTACCAACGGAACTCAGTGCTATCTCCATGTTGTACCTTGATGAAAACGAAAAGGTCGTATTAAAGAACTATCAGGACATGGTTGTGGAGGGTTGTGGGTGTCGTTAGCACAGCAAAATGAAATAAATACACACACACACACACACACACATATATTTTAAGAAAAAAGCAAAAAAAAAAAAAACAAGTTGACACTTTAATATTTCCCAATGAAGACTTTATTTATGGAATGGAATGGAGAAAAAAAAAACACAGTTATTTTGAAAATATATTTATATCTACAAAAAGAAGTTGGGAAAACAAATATTTTAATCAGAGAATTATTCCTTAAAGATTTTAAAATGTATTTAGTTGTACATTTTATATGGGTTCAACCCCAGCACATGAAGTATAATGGTCAGATTTATTTTGTATTTATTTACTATTATAACCACTTTTTAGGAAAGATAGCTAATTTGTATTTATATGTAATCAAAAGAAGTATTGGGTTTGTACATAATTTTCCAAAAATTGTAGTTGTTTTCAGTTGTGTGTATTTAAGATGAAAAGTCTACATGGAAGGTTACTCTGGCAAAGTGCTTAGCACATTTGCTTTTTTGCAGTGCTACTGTTAAGGTCACAAGTTCAAGTCCAGAAAAAAAAAAAAAGTGGATAATCCACTCTGCTGACTTTCAAGATTATTATATTATTCAATTCTCAGGAATGTTGCAGAGTGGTTGTCCAATCCATGAGAATTTACATCCTTATTAGGTAGAATATTTGGATAAGAACCAGACATTGCTGATCTAATAAAGAAACACTCCCCTACCCCTTAATTTGCAGAAAGAATAAAGCAGGACCAATAGAAATAATTAGGAAAATGATAAACCTGCAGGAAAGTGAATGATGGTTTGTTGTTCTTCTTTCCTAAACTAGTGATCCCTTCAAAGGGGTTGGTCTGGCCAAAGTATTAAATAAAACATAAGATTTCTTCATTATGAATATTGTGGTCATGTATATTTAAAATTGATATGTGGTGGTGCTCATGAAGAGTTGGAAATTGATTTGTATTTAACTGTTACCTCATCTGGGAGCTCTTTATGCTCAGAAAGACCCAGTTTTCTAACTTTGCCCAACACAGAGCAAAATTGTGCCCATCATGTTTTCTGCCCACTGCCTCTTCTCTGTTGGATCAGCTTGCTTTTCTTTCCAAGGTTATGTGAACACATTTCTCCAAATGTTAAACCTCATTCAGATAATAAATATCAGATCCCTGGCATTTCATTCTATAAAGTCTAACCTGTAAGAGAAAATGGTGCATTTGTATGGCATTCGTGATGTTACCTTGTGTTTGCCTTTTTGCTTCTGAAGTTACTCATTTTGGAGGGAGGTGGGGGAAAGGCACAGAATGGCTGGAAACGTGCAAGCAAGTCACTTGATAATTGACATTTGCCTCAAAGGAATTAGCCACGATTTAGTATTTCATGTGACCCTCTTTGGGGTTTGTGATTTAGGAGAAAGATTTAAGAGCAAACCAAAGCTCCCAAACAAGCAAAACCTGGGAAACCCAAGATAAAGTTTCAGAGATGATATCCCATGCAGCAGAGGCAACAGTGCCAAAAAATTAGAAAGGGAAAGTGTCTAAGATCAGCTTCTATGAGGATATCTGCCAATTGGACAGAAGCCCAAGCAGAATGAAGTCAAATTAGGCCACTCAGAGTGAACTCTTGCAGCAGCAGGGCTTCTGTGCGCTGTGTCGAAATCAGACCCAAGGAAGGGTTTGGTGGGTATGTCTCTACAGCCAGGGAACCCACAACTCCCCATGATTTTACTAGAAGTGTTTTAGGGCAATGTCTAGGACTCTGTGCCTCCTCTGATCCTGCTGTGATTGGTGAGGCCTAGTTCTCTTCTTCCCTGCCTTGCCTTGGAACTGGCTGAAAAAATGAGTGTGCTTGTCAAGGAACAGACTGTTATAATCAGATTCTCCCAAGGAATTAACTTGCAATGACCACAAATGTAGTTCCATTTTGATTGTGATAGATTTAACCCTTGCCTTTAGAGTAGGTAGACCATGTTTTTAAATTAACACCAGTTCTTTTACTCCTGCTTTAAAAATCTTTCCATTCCTTTCCATGCCTATCCCTTTTGCTCTTGCATAGGTGAGAGTCATTCGTATTAGAACCAGCTTTGAGGGCAGGATGATCTCTGTCCCTTAGCCACCCTTCACCCTCACCTGGCATGGAGGTGGGGGACAGATTGCACTGTCTTAACATCTTAAATAACAACCCATATTTTCTCATCTCCAAAGATTCTAGATGAGACTCTGAGATTATAGCACAAGAATTCCCATCCATTTGGCAATTCAATACATTCTTTTGATTTTTCTGCTTCATTGGTTCTGATTTTCTTTGTTAAAATGGTTTTCAGTGGTGTCAACTCAAATGTCTTCTTGTGGGTGTTTTATATGTATATAAATTATATATACACAAACATGTAAATATATACACAGATAATATATAATATGTATAAAAACACGAAGAGATGTGATATATATTCCATATGTATACATGATGGTATTTCCAGCTTCAGTTTAGTTTCAGAGGTTTTGTCATAGTTGAGGACTCTGACCTTGGCAGCTCATTTGAGAAACAGAATATTCTTACATACATTCCACCTTCTTATAGATGTTTTGGCTCATGTTCTCCGTGCTGAGAAAAAGTGTCCTACCTAACTCCATGACACTGAATCTTCTGAATCTTCAGTGGCCGTTCTGTAGGGAGCTTTGAATCCTTTTTGAGTTGGCTTTAGATTAGAAAGGATATTTCAAAGAAAATGTATTAGTTTCTGAATTTTGGAGGATCACCTTTCAAAAGTGATTAAATTGTGTCATCTGTTTTTGTGCTTGTCTGGGCTGTGTGCTCTCCCTGGCATGGTTTGAACCTGTATGGCAGGTCCAGGTTGCTCCTTTCATTGTTTGCCTTCAAAATTGGGGAGGGGGAAGGTGAAAGTTTACAAATCTATTTGTACTTCCATCTTTTCATAATTCCTACTCCAATTGTTGCTTTAAATTGTACCTCAGGGGGCCAAGATGATCGCTAGATAATCTTCACAATCCACATCTTTTCCCTCAATTTTTTATTAGAGGTGGAAAAACCATGTATGCAACTCAAAGCACTTTTTTAAAGAGTGTGTTTCTTTTCTGCAGTCTTCAATGTTAGGATACTCGTTCACTGAATGTTGGATGCCATAGCCTTCACTCTGTTATAAGGCAAAAAGGAACAGCCTTGCAATAAATAATTGAAGTGTAGAATAAGTATGATACAGATGGGCAATTACAAGGAACCAATATTGCCTTATTCCTTCCCTGGTTTATTGTTTTAGGGAGCAAGAAGGATGAGATGGATAAAATGCACGTCTGCTTCACTCGGGTAAAGTGCTTTTCCTTTTTTCTCTACTTTACTGACACAAATTACAGCCTTTGCAGTATTCTCCAGGGTAGAGTTGATTTTGTTGTTGTTGTTGTTTGTTTTTTACTATTTCCCTGCCCTGCAAATTTCAAAGTGAACTTCTACCTAACTTGGGGGACCAGTGCTCTAAATAAAACAACTGAGGTTTTAATGCCATACGAGTCACCACTACTACCTCAAGGGAATGCAGATCGAAGTATACATAGACCCCTTGAGATCATGCTCTAACATAGGCTCTGTTTCAATGAATCTGAGGTGGGGCCCGAGAGTCTGCATTTTTGAGATGCTCCCAGGTGAAATGTTACCTCTGGCCCAAGGACTACACTTTGAGTAGCAAGGTTCTGATAATTATCTTCTCAATCACGACAGCAGAAAGTTGGACTGAGTTTAGGCCCCTCTCTGAGAAGTAGTACTTAAGGGGAAAAGCAAAACAACAAAACCTCTATACAGGATGGTATTTGAATACATTTCACCGTATCTGAAATGATGTTCTACATATTTTTTTCAAAGGCGTTCTTTTCTCCCACAAGATGACTGGCAATTTTGTGTTCTAGCCACCCTCAGACATGAAAACACTTGGTTGCTTATCTTGTAAAATCTGCTCTGCTTGCTTGCTTGGGCATGTATGCAGTCAGTTTAGTCAAATACGTGTCAGTACATCTATGTGGATGGGGGAGCAGGTGCAAGCCCTTAACGTACTTTAAAAAAGTTTAACACTTAAGTCAGTCCACGGAGTTGATCCCGTGTGATCTTAGTGCCAAGTGTCTGAGTTAAAAGTTTTCCCTTTGAAGGCAGCAAATAGATGTCATACATTTGAAGCATTTGTTTATACTAAAAATGATACTTTTTTTTTTTTTTTAAGTTCTAAGTTCACTGTAGAACACCACTGAGCCTAGAGGGTGATATAAACTTCTCAGGCCGGTATTTGAGGTTTGATTTAATGGATATTGGAATTTGTGATGCTGTGGTTGGCTTTGAATAAGGTGCTGAGGTGAATGGGCTCAGGCTAGAAAAAGCAAAAGGAATTGATTTCCCTCTGTGGTGGGGTGTCAGCAAAGAAATAACTTTGTGTTGGTGTCTCCTTTTCAGCAAAATGTCCTATGTGTGTTCAGCCTCATTTTTACCTTTTAGGAGATGGCCTTGAAGATTTCTTATAAGCAACACAGATCTGAGTATTTGGAAATGTCGGAACGAATGAATTTCTAACCTCCAACACCCTTTATATATATAATACATATATATAAATATGTTAATATATCAATCACTATATCAACATACACTGTATATAGTGCCTAATACACACACATACACACATATATATACATATATATACATACACACACATATACATATATCTTTTCCCCATATATCCAAAGGAAAAATTTTGCTTTGCTCCTGTCTCGAGTCAGTGTGATGAGTGCAGGGCACCTAATACTTTTTTGTTGTTGGGTTTATCATTTCATTTAGGTCCCTACATTTTAAGTTGAGTCCCTCTGAGGTGCTTAAGCAGTACGCCAGATGCTGATTTGAACCCCCACTTCAAGACTGTGTTTGCCTCTCACCCTGGGCCCCACTCAAAGGCAGGGCCAGGAGTCCATTATTGTTGCAGTCCGTTCCGATGGGGAGATCTCTCTGCAAACCACCGATTTGCTCAAAGCTTCCCTCATACGGAGCAGGATCTCATCTGGACTGCATTTACACTGGAACCACTTGGCCACAACACTATGAGAGAATAATTATTGAACTATTTTACTGTACAACTATTTCCAAATTGTTGATTTTTTATTGATTTCAGGAGGCAAGCTAATTGCCCCATGGCAACTTGATGTGAACGTTTAATGAAGATCAGGAAACAGAGTTTATGAAAAGCTTTTGTATAGTAACTGCAAAGTTTCAAGAACTGTTTTATACTTCCTGACAGTGCTGGGCCTAGCTTAATGGTTTGTTTTTACTACTTAAGAGTGTAAACCTTGCTTTAGCCCAGTGTGTGGAAACTAGACCCTCATCCCACATTACACATTTCCAAGTTGCTTTTTACTCACTCCTGACTTCCTTTCCTGCCATCGACAATCAGGACTTTTTCTGTTTTAATTGCCTGAAAGGGACTTTCTCTCTTTGCACGCTGAGAATCTTAACACACACGCGCACACACTCGTGAAGTTAAGTGTCTGTATTGTTTCACTTTGTTTTGGGTGGAGTTTCTTGCCGGCACTTGGTTGCTAGACAACCAAGCAGACAAAAGTTAAAGATTGAAAAGGCATTTTTAAAGATGTCGAATTCTGGTGGCTGAACTATTTTATCTTTGTCTTATTATGGAAGGCTTAGTTTTCTTACCAGGTTACCCTTCCTTTTGTTGGGTAGTTGGCCGGTGGGAGATTTTTTTTGAAGTCAAGCTCTTAAGGCATTATCTGTTTGAGAACTTTCTCAAGTGCTGTTCCCGTCTGTTGGAACACACTTCCCACCTGAATGGACAAGAAAAAGCCAGCTTAGTTTCCAAGGGTGTGTTTTAAATCACTAATAAAATTGAGCTCCAGCTCCCAGCCACTTCGATTGTTGCGAGGCAAAGAGGTGGAGAGGAGATCGCTGTCTAAGGCAACGTTCAGGGAAGCTCCAGGCTTTGTGGAGAACACCGTCTCTGAGTAGCTGCATTTGCTTTTTTGGTGGACTGGATTGGAAAGGTTTCTAAAAATTCTTAAAACCCTAATTTTAAATCAAAGTCATGTAAATTGCTCATTTCAATAAGGTGTTTCAGGAGCGTGTTATAAATACATGATCTTTATACATCTGCCAAGTTGGACGTGTGTTCACAAGTTTGCCTTGCATGTGTACACAATTTGTAGCCGACGAGCTTTCCTCACTCCGGGTCTGCCCTTTTCCCTTGTTCATCCTCTGAGATGCTGCCTCCCTGTCTCTCCTCATCGCAGGGTTCCCCATGCTGGTATTCAGTCAAATCCATGGAAAACTTGACCAACTTTACTGATTCATTTACAGGCAGGATTTCCTGGCATGGGGATCAAACAGGGAGCCCTGAAGTTTGTTCATCACAGGCTGTCTTGGAAATGAGGATCTTCTGAAGCCCGTCTGGCCTGTACATATAAATTTGACAAAGTGTTCTCCTATAAAGAAACCTTACTAATGACTTAAAAATTGCTCAATCGCTTGGTTTAGGTAGCAAACCTACAGGTCTTCACCAGCATGTTAGTACTGTCAGTATTGTAAGGCACAGTATTATAACACCAGGGCCCTGAAATAAATCAGACTGCAAACCTCATGACAATCAGTAGATGAGCTAAATAGGAAAATAGGCCCAGGAGAAGATTTTAATATTTTCTAATCTTGTAGGATAAGTGTGTGTTTGTTGCCTGAATATAGTTTGGTTGAATAAAAGAAAATGGAGGGGCACTTGGGTGGCTCAGTGGATTAGGGCCTCTGCCTTCGGCTCAGGTCATGGTCCCAGGGTCCTGGGATTGAGCCCCGCATCGGGCTCCCTGCTCGGTGGGGAGCCTGCCTCCTCCTCTCTCTCTCTCTGCCTGCCTGTCTGCCTACTTGTAATCTGTCTGTCAAATAAATTAAAAAAAAAATAAAAAATAAAAAAATAAAAAAAAGAAAATGGAGAACACTGGAGAAGCCAGGTGTTAATTGTGGTTTTATACACACACACACACACACACACACACATCAGATCATTGATCACATAAAAATATATATGATATTTAAAAATTGTTCATGAAAAATCACCCGAGGCTGAAACACTGCCATCTCCCCGAACTTCCCAAAAATGGCCCATAATATCATAGACTTGTCCCCATCCCAAGAAGTTTAATTACTATACCTGAGATGAACAGCAGTGTTACAGTTTCTTTCCTTTTTTTTTTTTTTAAGATTTGAGAGAGAGTATGCTGGAAAGAAAGGGCGAGAGAGAGAGAGAGAGCGCGCGCAAATACGAGCAGGAGGAGGGGGAGAGGGAGAAGTAGACTCCCCACTGAGCAGCAGGCCATTGTGGGGCTGCATATAACCCTCTTCTTTGTGATGTTACAGAACATTATACCTGTGTAGAGAAGGGCTTAGAAATTACTTTTGATGGCTCCCTTTTTATATAACTGGGAAGAAAGAATAGTTTTTGAGCTGAGGTATTCTAGAATCCACTTGCCAACAAAAACAACCCTTAAGAAAAGATAACTCTGCCTTTTTTTGGGAAATATTATCTCTGGACGGTTGTCATTATATAATATGGAAATGAGCTCCAGACTCTCTCTCTTTTGTGAACACATTTCAGGCTTGAGTTTCACTTTCACTGATGAGGCCAGGTTGGGGTCTGGATGTCAGAAGGATACTTCCTGGGTGCCTCTGTTTAACATCATCCCTTGATGTATTCTTGGGTTCACTAAGGTAATTTTAAGGACATAGCATGAGTACAAGGGGTACTGATAGATATTCCTAAAGTACAATTAGGTGCATTCTCATAGCGTGGTAGGCAGTATCTAAGAGAGCTCCAATTTCTAGAACATTTAAAGACCGGACAATGAAATTGTTGGGGCACCTTCATGGCTCAGTTGGTTAGTCATCTGCCTTTGACTCAGGTCATGATCTCAGGATCCTTGGATCAAGCCCTGCACCAGGCTCCATGCTCAGCGGAGAGTCTGCTTCTCCCTCTCCCTCTACCCTTCCTCCTGCTCGCATTTGCATGCTCTCTCTCTTGCTCTCTCTCACTTTTTCTCCCTAGCATGCTCTCAAACAAATAAAATCTTAAAAACAAAACAAAAAAAAAGAAGCTGTAGCACTGCTGTTCATCTTAAGGATAGTAATTAAGGATCTTCTTAGGATGGGGACAAGTCAATGTATTATATGCCATTTCTGGGAAGTTCAAGGGGATGGCAGTGTTTCAGCCTCAGTGGTGTAAAAGTAAGAGCCTCCATCTATAGCATCTATTGCCCAAACACAACTCTCTGGAGGGCCCCTGCCTAGTAGATCTGTGGGGCTTTGACCTCTGGGTCCCAAGGCTGTCCAGTGAGGAGATAAGTTAAGTGGTGGTCCTTCGCTGGCTGAAATATAAGTTGATACCTTTAATTTTGTACCCATCACTTAACCTGATCCTCAAAAACCAATTAGAATTTTCTTGTAGTTCTATTTCACATTAGGCTCTTTCTCTTTTCCTTCCTCTGGGTATTAGGACCTTTTGGGAGATAAGGAAATATGTTAGTGAAAGGGGAATTGGAAAAACCAACCTGATTGGATACTAAGGGAGAGGGATTTGGTCCTCTTTCATCACAAACCTGAGAGTTTGCTGAACACAACTGAAACTGTGCTGAAGGTCTCTTCTGAGATGCCAACTTGGAGAAGACACAAAATCCTATTGTTATTTTTCATTTCCATGGTGATGGGACTGAGTTTTGGGAGACAAGTGACTCCACAGACTTACCTCATGGAAAATACTTGCTGTGGGGGGAGATATCGCGCCTTCAATCCATAACCCAGCCTCTGAGGTGCTGGGGAGAAAGGCTGCTGCAGTGAATGGGGGTAGGAGGGAGGGAGCAGGCAGCCAGTTGGCCTTCTGCACAGTGTATGCACAGAGCAAAGTGCTCTGCTTTGGAGCCAGAAACAGTGATTCATTTGATTTTAATTTTGACGTTAGCATTTTTCTCATGACTCATTTGATAATTTCATATGGAATTTAAAAGGCTGAAACAGTTATTTACTTTTTAGGAACTTAAAACATTCATCAGGTAGAATGCACTTTTATCCTCCCAAACACAAGATGCCCTTAAGACTTCACTGGGGGGTGGGGAAGAGGGGGCATTTCTCCCACCCTTCTCCCCCTAACTCCAACATGTGCCTCTACCCTAGCTGATCTTCTCACTAATGCTGACTGTCAGGCAGCCTGTTTCATCTTAACTTTTTTCTTATCTTGAATTCCTTTCATCGCTATATAGGAGGTTAGCTGTAGGTATTTTAAAAAAGATGTTTTCTTATCATGCTGAAAAAGTCTCCTCTATTCCTGTGTTTTGAGAGCTTTTAACATGCATGAAAAATGCATTTTATGCTTCAGTTGCTCTGATCATATGATTTTTCTTTTTCAGTCTGTTAATGTAGTAGATTACATTGATTGATTTTCAAAAATTCAACCAGACTTGTGTCACTGGAATAATCCTTACTTGGTCATGGCGTAATAGTTTTATACATTGTTGAATTCTATCTGTTAATATATTACTAAAAATCTGTGCATCCATATTCATGAGGGATATTGGTCTAAAGTGGTTTTTTTTAAAGTATTATTTTTGTCTGGATTTGTTATAAGGGTAATACTGGCTTCGTGGAATGAGTTAGAAAGTGTTCTCTCTTCCTGAATTTTCTGGAAGAGATTGTATAAATTTGGCATTAATTCTTTAAGCATTGGTAGAATTCTTCAGTGAACATCTGGGTTAAAGATTTCTTTTTTGGAGAGATGTTTAATTATGAATTCAATTTCAATTTTTAAATAGAGAGCTAGTTAAATTATCTATTACATATTAGATGATTTATGATAGTTTGTACTTCCGAGGAACTGGCTCATTTTATTTAAGTTTTCAAATATATGTGTAGAGATGTTTGTACCTTATTTTTTGGTGCCTGCAGGTTCTGTAGTAGTATCTTGTTTTATTCTAGATATTATTAGTTGTGTCTTTTTTCTTTTCTCTTTGTCAGCCTTGCTAGAGGTTTGTAGATTTTATTGATCTTTTCTAAAACCCAAACTTTCTGTTTATTGATTTTCTCTAATTTTTTCCTGTTTTCAATTTCACAAATTTCTGCACTTTGTTATTTCCTTCCTTCTTATTTGGGTTTGTTTTTGCTCTTTGTTTTCTCTGCTTTTCAGGTGAGAGCTTAGTTTATTGATTTGAAACTTTTCCTCTTCATGTAAGCAATCTAGTACTACAAATTCCCCTCTCAACACTACTTTATCTGTCTGTTGAACATTTTGATGTTATATTTTCTTTTTGCCAGTGAGAATTTCCCTTTGACCCAGGGATTATTTAGAAGTGTTGTTTAGTTTCCAAGTGTTTGAATATTTTGCTTTTCTGCTGTTGATTCCTAGTTTGATTGCATTGTGATCAAATGTACTTTATACAATTTCAAATCTTTTAAGTTTGTTGGCATCAATTCTTTGGCTAAGATTTGGTTTATCTTGTTATATATTATGTGAGTAATTGAAGACAATGTGAATTTTGCTGCTGTGTGGAGTGTTCTGTGAATGTCTTTAGAATTTGTTAGCTGATAATGTGATAATGTTGAATTTTTCTACATCATTGCTGACTTTATGTCTAGTTCTTTTTTTTTTTTTTAAGATTTGATTCATTTATTTGACAAAGAGAGACACAGTGAGAGAGGGAACACAAGCAGGGGGAGTGGGAGAGAGAGAAGTAGGCTTCCCGCAGAGCAGGGAGCCCGATACTGGTCTCGATCCCAGGACTCTGGGATTATGAGGTGAGCCAAAGCCAGACGCTTAACGACTGAGCCACCCAGGCGCCCCTATGTCTAGCTATTCTATAAATTGTTGAGAGAAAGGTGTTGAAGTGTTTAACTATAACAGTTGGTTTTTTCCTATCAATTCCTTATCAAAATTTTCCTATCAATTTTTTTACTTAAATATGCATAAACATAAAATACACTGCATCATATTTTTCATCTTTGTACTTTCAGTCTACCTAATCTTTGTACTTGAAGTTACTTTCTTGTAGGCAGCACATAATTGGGTCATATTTCTTAAGCCACTCTGAAACCCTTATCTTTTAATGCTACAATGTCTTTTTTTTTTTTTTTTTTTAGATTTTATTTATTTATTTGACAGAGAGAGCAGGCAGAGGGAGAGGAAGCAGCAGGCTCGAGCTGAGCAGGGAGGGCAATGTGGGACTTGATCCCACTCTGGGATCATGACCCGAGCCAAAGGCAGACACTTAGCCAACTGAGCCACCCAGGTGTCCCTAATGACATGTAATACATTATTGATAATTGCTTACATCTAACTTCTTATTATTTCTCTTGGTCCTCTCTTCCTTTTGTTTTCTTTTTCCTGCCTGTCTTACTTGAACATTTTTTAAATTCTACTTTAATTTATTATTATTATCTTTTTTTAGTGAACCTCTTTGTAAGGCATTTTTATTACGTCCCTATGTACTAGAGAAACTAAAGTGAAGAAATCTTACCTCCCTTTAACGACCCTTTACCCATCCTTATTTAGAACATGGGGGTCTCAAATATTTCCTTGCATTCATTGCCAACCATGTGAGACAAGGTTATAACTTTTGCTTTGATCATCAAACATAATTTAGAAAAGTCAATAAGAGAAGGAAAGTCTATTGTGCTTACCCTATTTATCTGTTTTTTTCTGTGGACCTTCTTCCTTAGAGAAGTTCAGTGAGTCCTTTGATTGCCGCGCTCACAGCAGCCGCCTGAGCGGCGGTTGGATGAGCGCGCACCCAGGACAGCACTCCTGCTCTCGCGAGAGCTGGAAGCGGCAAGAGTCTGGCCAAAGGCTCCTGGCGGTTTCGCAGCGTACTTCCAGTGCAGCTGGGCACCTGGGGCTGTGATTCTCCATCTCCGTTGTACGTGCTGTTCTTCAGCTGCTCTTTTAAGGTAGGTCGGCTGGCAACGAATTTTCTTAGGTTTTCTTTACTCGAGAATGTCTCGGTTTCACTTTCATTCTTGAAGAATGCTGTCAACTGGGTATAGGATTTTGGGTTGATCTTTTTTTTTCCTCCCCCAGGCCATAAAAACACTGTGCTATTCCTTCTGCCTTCTGTGGTTTCTGGTGAGAAATGCTCTGCTATTTGAATTTTTTTTTTTTTTTTACCTCAACAAGGAATGCATCATTTTTCTCAGGTTGCTTTGGAGATTTTCAGAAGTTTGTGGTGTGTCTCAGAATGGAATTTTTTTTGCTTTATGTTTGCTTGAAGTTCACTCTGCTTGAATCTGGAGGCTGCCCTCCCCCCTTTCTTTCTACGTTTAGGAAATTTTTTGCCATATTTCTTTGGCTGTTTTTTTTTTCAGTTTCATCTTCTCTCCCCTTTCTTTCCAGGGCTTCAATGACAAGATCTTTTGTTATAGTTCCAGATATCCCTGAGACTTCATTTCTTTGAGTCTATACTCTGTTGCTTGGATTGAATAATTTCTATTATGTTCAAGTTCATGGATTCTCTCCTCTGTTTATTCATTCTGGTGTTGAGCCCAGCTGTGGAGTTTCTTATATCAGTTATTTTGTTTTTCAGTTCTAAGTTTCCATTTAGTTTTTCATTGTATCTTCTGTTTCTTTGCCAGGACTTTTTGTACACACATTTATTTCAGGTATGTGTGTAACTATTTTTTTGAGCAGTTTTATGATGGTTGCTTTAAAATGCTTGTCAGATAATGCTAACATCTGTATCATCTCAGAGCAGCATCTGATGATTGTCTTTTCTCATTTAGTTTGAGTTCTTCCTGGTTCTTGACATAACAAGTGATTTTTTATTGAAACCTGGGCAGTTTGGGTATTATAAGATTCTAGATCTTACTTAAATCTAGTGTAACAGACCTCCTCTGACAGTGCATTGGTGGGTGAAGTGGGCATGCCACCTCCTGCTGCCATGTGGAGGTGGAAGTCCAGGTTTTCCACTGTGCCTCCATTGACACCAATGAAGTAAGTGTCTTCTTCATACTGCTGGATGGAGTGGAATTTCAGGGTACCCTTATGGTTTCCACTGACAACTGTGAGGTGTGTTACCACTGTTACCACTGAATAATGGTAAAAATTCTGACTCTTTGTTAGGTTTTCTTTGACATACTCTGAAGGGGGAGAGAGTTGGACGGAGCACTTGTTATAGCCTGCTAAGGGTGTATGTCTAGGCTCTCCATTTGACTTTTGCTGGCGGAATTAGGGGGTTGGGCCGCAGTTCTTTTCTGTGTTGTTTGGCTGGAGTAGACCTTGTATTTTCTAGAAGTTTTTGTATTTCTAGACAACTTTCCCTATTTGGCCAGAGAGGGCAGACTTTCCTGTAGGCTTCTTCCTCATCTTTCTTTCTGTCCTTCCTTTTGTCTTTCTTTCCTTTTTTCCCCTTCTTTTCCTTTGTGTCTATGATGATGAGGTACCATTTCTTCAGTATCTAGTCTAAAATATGTGAAGCAGAAAGAAGCCCCAAAGAACTTACCACTTATGTTCTTCCAGCCCAAGGTCCCTAGCTGGACTGCCTTCCTCTAATTAACATTTCAGATCTGCTGGTGTTTGCTTTATATATAATGTCCAGGGTTTTTAGTTAAACTTAGCAGGAAGAATAGGGAAAAGTATGCCTACTCTATCTTCCTGGAAACAAATACCAGCAGGTAAGTTTCTTTCAATCTTTAAATGCCCTCACAAATTTGCAGATCAAAGGTGATAAATTATTTCAATTTTCTGAGGGAAAAATTGAGACACTTAGAGGTAATTTGCCTGATCAAAGTTGCTTAGAAATGTGGCCTTGGCTTGAAGTAAAATCTTGGAATTTTAACAGTTATTATTTTGCCTTTCCTTTTTCTTTCTATGTTTGTTAGAAAAAAAAATCTGGGAATAAGGCTAGTGAGAGTGGGGAAGGAAGGAATAGTTACCAAGAGAAGACTAAAGGATTATTTTTTTTGTTTGTTTGGAAGCAGCAAATGTTTAGAATTATAAAACTAGGACTTTTTAGTGGATTTTAATTGACCTTTAAATATTGTTAATTTACACATATTGACTATATGATCTTCACTGTTACTTGTGTATGTCTCATCTGGTAAATGAATGATTTCAATTATTTGTACTGTGTCCTGAAACTCAAGTGGCAAGGCACATGTTTAGTAATCACTGCCACTTCCTTAATTAAAGATTTGCATGGAAATGGGAAGGATGGGGAAAGTTTTCATCACTTTGCAGTGATGAAAGCTCATATAAAACTTTTATCTGAATATTTTTGGTCCTATAAATTTTCTAGATTGCTTAGTATTTAAAAGAAGATTTTATTTTAGAATGCTCTCTTAAAGCCCATTATTTAGAGTTGCTGAGATCTTTGCAATATTGCAAAGGCAATGATAAGCTTAGAGAATTAACTTCCGTAAGCAAATTTTCCTAATTCTAATATATTTGCTAATAGATAGACCATTCACAACTCCTCTTTCCCTGATTTTGTCTTGATCACTAATACCACTCTTCAGAATTCCTGAATCTAAAATCAAGAAGGGATGGGAAATGGGGAAGACTTTTTAGGAAAAAATGAACTGAATTATCTGCTTGATCTTTCTGTGGCCATTTTGATTCATCCAGTTCTGAGGAGTTCAGAACTGGCATATATTGTAGAAAGAGTGAGAACTAAGTAGTTCTAGAAAAGAATATGTGGCACAGCAGAGGACAGTTGGGAGGGTAGAAAGAAGTAAAGGGTAGTCATTTCTATAGAAAATTCTCTTTGCTTCTGAATCAAGAGTTATGACAGTTCTGGTTTTACTAAGGAATTTGGGATTCTACTTAAGCTACCTACTGTTCAGGAATTTCCTGGAGTGCCTCTGTCTTCCATCCAGTCTCCTGGTCTTCCTAGAGAACCCAGTGGGAAAAAAGTCTCTTTGAAGGCAGCAACTTCTAGGTTTTCACAGGAATTTTAGCTATAGGGATTTTTTTTTCTAAGTTGGTAGTAGTGTGTTCCAGCCTCTCAGCTGTTGAACTGACTCACTGAGGCTTTCAAAGTTGTCTCCACTTTGGTTCAAGAAGCTTTTTTCTTACTTTAATTGCCAGGGAAAGCCTTGCTTCCCTACACTTCCTTTGTTGGAGGGGATAGGCTAATTTTTGCTTGGAGAAAGGAAAAGTAGATGATGATATCTGTCTCCTGCTTTCTCTTTTCTTTTTCCAAGCTATGCTTGAAAAAATACAGCCACATATAAACTACCTGGCCAGAAAGGAAACTATGAACTTGGCAGGAGGCATGCTTAGAGCTTAGAGGCAACTGAGAAATCTCAGTTACAAGTTTGCAGTCATTTCCCTGAGACTAATTGTCACCTCCAGAAATCAGACCAGAAGGAATAAATATGCATTTTGCCCTGATAAGGGCAGGGGATCGAGGAAATGGGGATTGGGGATTAGCCCTTTCACAGGAACTGACTGGGCCTCTGACAGGTCTTCTGAGACCTGCTACCCAGACAAATGAGATAGGAGTCCCATGCATAGTTTATGTTAGCCATTGGCATTGCCTGCTCTAAAAGATGGTTATCTTCTGTAACTCCAGAAAAGTTGCTTTAGTAAGGTATCAGAGTTGGCAAGTGTTCGGGGTCCCAAGACTTTTTTTTTTTTTTAAGATTTTATTTATTTATTTGACAGAGAGAGACACAGTGAGAAAGGGAACACAAGCAGGGAGAGTAGGAGAGGAAGAAGCAGGCTTCCTGCTGAGCAGGGAGCCCGCTGCGATGTGGGGCTCTATCCTAGGACCCTGATCCCAGGATGCTGGGATCAAGACCTGAGCTGAAGGCAGATGCTTAAAGATTGAGCCACCTAGGCAACCCCCCCCGTTTTTTTTTTAATGTTTTACAGTATTCCGTTTGAAGTGTTTTTCTTTTTCCTTTTTTTTTTAAGATTTTATTTATTTATTTGACAAACAGAGATCATAAGTAGGCAGAGAAGCAGGCAGAGAGAGAGGAGGAAGCAGGCTCCCTTCTGAGCAGATAGCCCGACAAGGGGCTCGATCCCAGGACTCTGGGATCATGACCTGAGCTGAAGGCAGAGGCTTTAAACCACTGAGCCACCCAGGCGCCCCTGAAGTGTTTCTTTTGGAGATAACGGTTTCTCTCAAGCGCCATCATTCTGGGTGAGTGTAATGGAATTCTGGAAGAATCTATCTAAATATCTTTGCTCCCTTTCTAGAACACAAAGCTACTGCTGCAAACAGTAAGAATGAATGTTTTCTAATGAATCAGAGAACACTGTGTGAACAAAAGAGTATCTTATTTCAACTTTAATTTCTGTATCTCAGTTTGAATTTGGATACTTTGTGTCATTTAAAATTTTTTTCCACATACCACTTGCCCTTGTTCCATACCAGAAGCTGTGCTAAAACGTTTGCAAAGAGTAAGGCAGTTTACTTCTAGGCTCAAATATTTAGTAACTTTGTATATAATACTTCTGATTGCAAAATTTTGTGCACCTGGAAAGGAGATCTGTGTGTCTAAATATTGATGTTTCAGTAGGGTTATTGAGCTTATCTCTTACACATGTTCACAAGGAAAGAAGATTTCTGTAACGTCATTTTCAAAGTACAAGTGTTCTATCAATTAGTGATTTTCAGCTTTCAGAATCTATTGAGTGTTTTAAATAAAAGCTCAGAGGTTGACAGTTGTGTCTGGAAAGGGGTAATGGATTACAAAGATCTGTTACCTGACTATGCACCAATTTCTCAATTTGGGGGAAGATACTCTTCAAAATTTAACAGATATTTGTAGGATAGCTTTTGTGCACTGTGTAGTATTAAAGGCCCTATGAAGTCAGTGGTGGCTAAAAGCTTACAAACCCTTCCCTGTCTAGTTCACATACCCACTATTCCTTTGTATTCAAAGTGCAGACTATCAGTCTGCATTAGAAATGCAGAATCTTAGACTCCAAATTTCCTGAACCAGAATCTGCATTTTACCAAGATTCCCGGAGTATTTCTGTAGGTGTGAAATCCCGAGAATTTTGCTAGTCAGTTTAAGATCTCAGGCCATAGCCAACCATTGTACACCATTCCTTGGACCATAGGGATTGGCCCAGAAATCAGTTTGTTTTCAAGGAGATGCTGGTAAAGGAAGTTCTTTCCTCTATAGAGAGAGCCAGAGGAAGGAATACTCCCTTTCTCTGAACTCTGTCTACTATTCTGTCTGGGTTCAGTTCTTGAAATTGCTGCAGCCTGATGATGCAGGTGAGGATGGGCAGAAGCAAGAGCATCACAGGAGCTTGGAGCAGAACCCTGATTGAACCTTACCCTACCCCTGGACTAGTCAGTTATAGAAGCCAATATATCTCCTAATATCCTAACTGATTCATTCAAAGAGGCTATATCCTAGAGCCTTAGTAGAAAGGCCCATATGTCAAAAAAACAACACACACCAGAATAGGTGAATTTGGTCAGCAGGTTGTCAACCCTTATTGCTGCCTGCCAAGGGGTATATATGAGACACAGTTTTGGGAAATCTCTGGGCTTGGGACCAAATTGGAAGGCAAGGTGGAGGAGTGAAACTGCATGTTTTGCTGATAGAGGAGAGTGAGTGGTGAGTCATAGAGATATACAGATGCTTGGGGTTATTGTGAAAGAGAAGGGAGAAGCCCTTGGATTCCTGAAATGGGATCTATGAGGTGGCCTAAGGCAGAATCAGTCTTCTCTGCTCCCTGCCTTCCTCTTGCTACCCTCATTTGCTCTCACCTTGCTTCTTGTACCACCCAAGGCAAATCAGTGACCCTCTGCACCTTCTGTTTAGTGCCCTCTCCTTTCTCATCTTTCCTGATTCTCCTCCCACCTCCCCTGGTTGCACTTTTTCCAATTCCACACAATAGGGTTGTGAAGGTATAATGAGTCCTTGATGTCTGTTTTTAGGAGGACTGTCTTAGCATGACTTACTCTAGCATCAGTCCAGTAAAGGGTAGAGAGATTGGTTGTGGATTCCTACATTCATGCACACAGATACCTCTGTTGTGAACCCAGAGGACCAAGCCGGAGGATATGAAATAATTATAACTATGACAGTTTATGAAGCATTTATATTCCAGGCTCTGGGTTGTGCATTTGAAATGCCTTATCTGTTTAAATGATTTTACACTAATTTTTCAGATGAGGAACTTGAGGCCTAGAACAATAAGGATTCTTACCTGCAGTTACTAAGTGGGGAGCAGATTTGAAATCTTGTTTTTATATGGACAAATGTCATGTTAAATTACTAATTTGTGGTGCTTAGGCCTTGGTTATCTACTTATTATTTATATTTTCAAGCCATTGATTGTACATTTTTATTATATGAGCATGTCAAAAGACTGAGTGATTGGGTTGAGTGACACATTCATGTTTCTGAGTGTGCACTGAGCCAAATAAATGCTTACCAGAGGGTTTTACCAGAAAGTAGCTCTAAGTGTTTTAGTGCAGCAGACTTGGTTGTATTTTCACTGTTAAGTATGATCCTTTAAGCATCTCCCTGCCATGTTTTGCTGTTTTCATCTGAAATACAAATATAAGACATAGGAAGACCTTTGTAGTGAATATAATTCCACATGTCTTTTTTTTAAAAAAATTTTATTAAATATAGAAAGGGGGAGGGGAAGGAACAGAAGGAGAGGGGGATAATGTCCAGCAGACTCTGCATTGCGTGCAGATCCTGATGTGGGTACCCCCAGGTCATGACCTGAGCCAAAATTGAGTTGGCTGGGTAACCAACTGAGTCACCCAGGTGCTCTGATCCCACATGCATTTTTTTTTCTTTTTGATAGCTGAGAATGTGAGGCTCAGCAAGATGAAGCAGTGCAGTAGAATTTGCAGTTCATGGACAGCAGTGTCAGAATCAGAACCCAGTTATCTTAATTCTCAGAAAAAACATTTTTCTTTTTTCTTTTATTCTTTCTTATTAATGCTATTCAAACAGATTTTCCAAACTCTAGGTTAATTATTGATTTTTATTTTATTTTGTAATAAAGTGATCATTTTTAGATTCCTTCCCCCCAGTGATCTCTTTGCTGGTGTTCTGATGACACACATTTTAATCTAGATGGCCAGGCTTCTAGGTAGAAGAAGTGAGGAGCATGGTAAATCTTCTCTGCGAAAAGCAATGATGAGGACGCCTGCATGGTCAGTGGGTTAAGCCTCTGCCTTCAGCTCAGGTCATGATCTCAGGGTCCTGGGATTGAGCCTCTGCTCAGTGGGGAGACTGCTTCCCCCTCTCTCTTTCTGCCTGCCTCTCTGCCTACTTGTCATTTCTCTCTCTGTCAAATAAATAAATAAAATCTTTTAAAAAAAGCAATGATGAAACTGAACAAAATTATGAAAACCATTTGAGAACTCTTGAAATAAGTCCACCAAAGATATAAAAACAAATTTAGAAGCATTTATTTTTTAAAATTCTATTGAGTTAGAACTGTGAAAACCTGTGGCATATTAGCCTGGGATGCTTGCATTCATCCTACCCACAAGACCCATTTCAGTCTGTGCAGAAGTTCTGTTAGGACATGACAAGTGGAGAAGACCAGCAGCTTCACTGCTAGAGGGGAATGACAATTTGCAATGGGGTGCAAAAATATCACATCCCTAAGTGTTATTGAAAATTGTATGATCTCTAACGAACAAAAAAGGAAGGCCTACATTGCAACTAGCTTGAAGCTATGATCCTAGTTGGAGAAAACATTTTATCAGGGAAAGCCAGGGGATGAGATAGCCATACTGGGCCTTGATATGCTCCAGAATATCTCTGGTCATCTGGAAGGCTGTGTACATGATTAGGCTGTGCACATACTCAGTAGAGACTGGACAGACCCCGGCTATATATTCGTCCTGGCTGATTGTGACTCTTTGCACACACAGAAAGTTAAAGTCAAGGCAGTCTTGTAAACCACCTGAACTTTAAATACATTTCACAGACTGCACATAGCTCCATCTTAAAATGGTAGACTGGTTTAGGGTGTTTGAGTACAACTTCTGACCAATCCTTGCTTGACCATAAACTATGCTAACACAAGGGCAACCCTGAGGAAATCAGACTTAACAAAGCAAGAATAAAGAAAATAACTGAGCAGAGATATTAGTGGTCACACACTGTGAGGGAGGCAAAGTCTGTAGAATTAGTTCAGGCAAATGACCAAACACTTTAAAAAAGAAGCAACAGGGCGCCTGGGTGACTCAGTGGGTTAAGCCGCTGCCTTCGGCTCAGGTCATGATCTCAGGGTCCTGGGATCGAGTCCCTCATCGGGCTCTCTGCTCAGCAGGGAGCCTGCTCCCCTCTCTTTCTCTCTCTCTGCCTGCCTCTCTGTCTACTGTGATCTCTCTCTGTCAAATAAATAAATAAAATCTTTAAAAAAAAAAGCAACAATAATAGTGCCCAGGAAGAAAAAATTAGAAATCTTGACTTGCTACATTATTTGAAATGTCCAGTTTTCAACAGTGTTCAGTTTTCAACAGTGTTCAGTTTTCAACAATAACAGCAAAATATGTGTACAATGAATGCCAGTGTTATATAAAGAAATAGGAAAGTATCACCCATACTCAGAAAGAAAAAAGTCAATACCTAGTATCTTTGAAGAGTCCAGTTGTTGGACTCTGTAGACAAAGACTCAAATCAGCTATTATAAATATGTTTGAATAACTAAAGATAACTGTCAAGCAATGAAAGAACAATATGATGATAATGATTAACTAAATAGAGACTCTTAATAGAGATATAAATTATACAAAATAAATGGAAATTCTATATATAAAAGTAAAATAACTGAAGTGAAGAATCTTTATATTGGCTCTATAACGTATTTGAGATTGCAGAAAAAAGAATCAGCAAATTTGAAGACAGATCAATAGAATTTGTTCAAGCAGGAGAAGAGAAAGAAAAAAGGAAAAATGAGGAGAGCCTCAGGGAATTAATGGGGTACTATCAGTCATACTAACATACATAAATTGGGAGTCTCAGAGAAGAAGGGAGAAAGAAAATATCAGGAAAAAATACTTGAAGACATGATAGCCAAATACTTTCTAAATATGGTTAAAAACTGATGTACAGGGGTTCCTGGGTGGCTCAGTTTGTCAAGCATCCAGCTATTGATTTTGGCTCAGGTCATGATCTCGGGGTCCTGGGATGATGGAGCCCTGCATTGGGCTCTGAGCTCAGCAGGGATCATGATTCAGGATTCTCTCTTTCTCTTTGCCCCTCCCTGCCTAAAATAAATAAATATTCTTTTACAAATAATGAAAACAGAAAAATAAAAATAAATCCACAGATCCAACACTCAATGTCTTCCAAGTATAATAGATGCCAAGAGAGTTACACCTGGATATTTCATAGTCACATTGCTGAAAACCAAAGACACAATCTTGAAGAAAAGAAAAGATGATTCATCATATATAAGAGAATGACAGTATGATTAACAGCTGACTTCTCATCCAAAACAAAAGAAACCAGAATGCAGTGATATGACATATTCAAAATGTTAAAAGAATATGACTGTCAACCAAGATATATAAATCCATTAAAATTATCCTGCAAGACATCTCAAGAATTCTAAATCCATTAAATTTATCCTCCAAAATCGACATTTCAAAAAGAAAAATATTCCCAGATTAAAAAATGGGTGAGTTTGTTGCTAGCACACCTGTATTATAACAGATACTAAAGGAGTTCCTTTAGTTTGAAAAGAAATTTTACTAGACAGTAAGTAGAATCCACATGAAGAAATAACACTGCAAGAGATAAATATACTGGTAAATATAAAGACCATATACATTTTTTTTCTTTTTTCTTCTTCTAACTGCTTGGAAATATCTGAGATTACATAAAACAATACTTACAAAATTGCATTACTGAACTTATAACAGGTAAAGATGTAATATATATGAAAATAATAACAAAGAGAAAGGAGGAAGAAATGGAGCTAAATTGGAATAAGTTTCTATATTTTCTAAGAATTAAGTTAATATTAATCTGAAGTAGGTCATAATAATCTAAGAATTTGCAGTGCAAATCCTAAACCAACCACTAAAAACCCCTCAAAATATTTAAGAAGAAACTGACAAAATAATTAAAATTACGCATTGTAAAATACCTGTTTATTCCCACAGAAAGTGGTAGCAGATGAACAGATAAACAAGAAAGGCATGAAACAGAGAAAACCAAAAAGCAAAGTGGTGGATTTGAATGAAACCATATCAAAAGTACACTAAATGTGAATGAATTGAAAACTCTAATCAAAGGCAGGGATTGTCAGACTGGATAAAACTTCAAGTTCCAGCTGTGTGTTGTCTATAAGAGTGACAGTTACAATCCAAATAGGTAAAAATCAAAAGCATGGCAGTGATGTACCATGTAAACGATAATCTTAAGCAAGTTGGAATGGCTCTGCAATTATGAGAAAAAATAGCTTTTAAGACAATATATGTTAATAGAGACAAAGAAGATTATTTAATAATGTAAAAGAGCCCATGAGTCAGAAAGATAAAGCACTTATGAAAGTGTAAACACTTAATAAGAGATCTCCAAAATATATGAAGCAAAAATAAAAAGAATTGAAAGAAGAAATAGATTACTCAACAATAATAGTTGAAAACATCAGTATCCTGTTTTCAATAATTTATATAACAGTATTTTATATGATAGATAATCAACAAATGTTCAGAAGACTTAAATAACACTACCAACCAATATGGACCGACACCCTGGGGGATACTTCACCCATCAGCAGTACACATAGAACATTTTCAGTGGTAGGCTATACATTTTAGGCCAAAATAAGACACAGTGAATTTAAAAGGATTGAAATCATATAATTTTGTCCTCAGGCCACAATACGATTAAATTAGAAATCAACAACAGAAAAAATTTAGGAAATCCCTAAGTTGGAAATTAACACATTTCAAATAATCCATGATCAAAAAAGAAATCACATGGAAATCAGAAAATATTTTAAAGTGAATAAACCAAAGCATGGCATATCAAAATCTGTGGGATGCAACCAAAGCATTGATTAAAGAAAAACTCAAAGCTTTAAATATCTACATTGGAAGTGAAGAAAGATCTCAAATCAATAACCTAGCATTTTGCCTTAAGAAACTAGGAAAAGAAGAAAAAACTAAATGGAAAACAAGCAGAATAATGTAAACAATAAAGATTGAAGTGAAAATCAATGAAATGGAAAGCAGAAGAGCATTAGAGAGTATTAATGAAGGCAAAAGTTGAAAAGCTAACAAAGTTGACAGCTGGTGTGACACCTGCCCCCCCACCCAAGACAATATCAGAATCAGGAATGAAAAGAGGGAAGTATTGTGCTAACCCTGAAGAATTTAAAGGGTTTAGAAAGGAATATTATGGAGAGTTTGATCAAATTAAATTTGATCAAATCACCAACAAATTGGACAGCTTAGCAGACCACATCCAGCAACATACATAAAGGATTTACATCAAGAACAAGTACCATTTGTCCTAGGAAAGCAAAGTTGATTTTATACCTGAAGATTAATGTGACACACCATCTAAATGTAAAAAAAAACCTATAAAACTTTTAAAAAGACATAAGAGGAAATGTTCATGACCTTAGGATAGGCAGATGATTCTTAGATATGAAACCAAAATTGAGATCCATAAAATAAAATTTTATAAAGTGGACTTCATCTAAATAAATCTTTTGCACCTCAAAAGACACCAAGAAAATGAAAAAAAGGGTCACAAACTGGATGAAAATACTTCAAATCATAGCTGATAAAAGGTCTGTATTCATTACATATAAAGAGCTCTTACAATTCAGTGCATTTGACCTTTGAATATCATGGGTTTAAACTGCACCGGTCCAGTTATACATGGATTTTTTACAGTATTGTACATATATTTTGTTTTATGGTTTATTTAATATTTTCTTGTCTCTGGCTTACTTTACCATAAGAATACTATTATACAAAAATATGTTAATTGGCTGTTTATGTTATCAGTAAGTCTTCTGGCCAACAGTAGACTAAATTAAGTCTTTAAGGAGGGGAGTCAAAATTTAGACATAGCTTTTTGACTCTAAGTGGGGGTTGGTGTGCCTAACCCCTATGTTGTTCAAGGGTCAACTGCACTGAGAATAACATCCTAATTTAAGAAAATGGAAAATTATTTGAATAAGTATTTTACCAAGAAGTTATAGAAATTGTGTATAAGCACATGAAAAGATATTCACTATCATTGCCCCTTTAGGAAATTCAAATTAAAACCACAATGAGATACCACTGGAAAGACTATAATAAAAAAAGCAGACTATAGCAGATATTGGCAAGGATGTAGAAAAACTGGAACACTCATACATTGCTGATGAGACTGTAAACTGGTGCAGACACTTTGGAAATAATTTGACAGTTTCTTAAAAAGTTAAACATAAATTTACCATACAACCCGGTAATTCCACTCTTAAGTATCTACCCAAGAGAAATGAAAACATATGTTTTCCCAAAGACTTTTATTATGATTGTTTGTAGTAGCTTTATGTGTAATAGCTCCAAAGTGGAAAGTGCCCATCAAGTAATGAATGGATAAACAAAATGTGGTATATTCATATAATGGAATACTATTCAACAATAAAACAAACAACTGATACATTCTGTAACACGGGTGAATTTGTAAAACATTATGCAAAATAAAAGAAGCCAGAGGCAACAAACAGTATATATTGTATGATTCCCAGTATATGCATCATATGTTTTATATGAAATGTCCAGTAAAGGGTAATCTGTGGAGACAGAAAGCAGGTCAGAGGTTGTCTGCAGTAAAGACTGACTGAAGATGGGCCTGAGGGATCTTTTTGGGTGATGGGAATGTTCTAACACTGGATTGTGGGGATGGTTGCACAATGCCATAAATTCATTATGATTTGTTGAAGTACTTAAAATGGAGAGTTTATGGTATGTAAGTTATACTTCAATAAAACTAAAACTGTTAAGAAAATAGTCTAGGTAAAACCAGCCAACCAACAAAGCAAGCAAGCCAAATGCAAAAGTACATGTATCAAAAACTAAAAAAAACAAAAAAAAAACAAAACAAAAAACAACAGCCTTGCCTTGAACTTCTTGGTTAATGTTGAAATAGGCTAATTTTGCAGAGTAAGGATTAGCACAAGTACCCTGCCCTATGACAATGGTAGGTGCATCATATACTGCCTATTCCTAAAAAGATATAAGCTTCTTTAGGTACTTGTTTCTTTTATTTATTTGCCATCACCTCTCCTCCCCAAAATCCCTAGTCAGAGCTTAGTTGCTGTTGACTGATGTCTCTGAAAGAGCTTGTTGTCCCCTCTTAGTCAGGGGAGAACTGCATGTAATCCTTTCTCAACCTAAATTCCTTGTGGGAGGAGAGGGAGGGCACAGAGCCATGAACTGATCAGGACTGAATTTCATATTTGGGCCAGCAAAGATGATTCTGGTCTGTAACTACACTTGTCATACATTCTTACTCTGAAAGAGTTCTTAGAGGTCACCTGGCTGAGCTCACTTCTTCGCAGCTGGTGACCACCTGTCTTAGTGACTCTAACACTTTGGATTCAAAATAGTAAAAATATGTGCTCTTACTTCTCTGGCTCAAGGCAGATTTTAAAGATTTAAAGGGCCCTGATTTCTTTGGGTAAGTATTTCTCCCTGTAAATATAAAGGATTCTTATCATTACCAAAACATTCTGAAAACAATGCTGTTCCTGGCATTTGACCCTATTTCATATCTATACAAAATAACTATGCACTGAAGCCTTACTATCTTACATTTTCAAGGTTCCAGAAAGCAAGAAAGTGGTAAATAAAGGGGCTATTACAAATGGAATTTCTCTGCAGCCTCACAATTAGTCTTCTGAGAACCTCATAAGCAAAAATGCTAAGTGAAAGAAACCTATAAAACCTGCATTGTTCCCACTTTTCTGTTCCCTGTTTTCTCAGAGTCCTCAGGCTTAGAGACCCCAGGGTACTGGCAGGTGCAGATTTCCATGGAAACTAACCCTAAAAGAATGAAAACCAAAGAGAATTGTGTGAAGTGCCCTTAGTCCTGTGTAATTTCCTTGCCAACAGTATTTGGGGTCAACCTGGCTTATTTCATGAAGTTAGAGGCCTTGCTGTCAGGATTTCCCCAGGCAAGGAGGGTTTGCTCAGCTCCATTGGTTGGAATTCACAGATTAGTGTTATTTCTCTGTTTCTAGAGGAACAGCCTTCACTGCTGGGTCTATTCTAGCCTCATTCTAGGGTTTGTTTTTTTTTTTTTTTCACATTTAGGTTGCCTTTACTTACTTTGCTCATTATAAAATAAATTGGTGTATTTTTAAAGAACCATATGAGAAGAATTTTATATGTCTGTATATATATATATATGTTTATATGTATATATATGTATATATGTATATATATGTTTATATGTATATATATGTATGTATGTATATATATAAAAAAATATAAATTTAGACAGTACAAAAAATCAAAAAGTAAAAATCTCTATGAGACTTTCTTCCCAGAAGCAAAATGGGTATAAGTGGTAGGAATGAGTGTGATTCCTCCAATATTGGCCAGAGGAACACTTTTTTAAGAAAATATTTTACTTATTTATTATTAGAGAAAGAGTACGGAAGTGAAGCACAGGGAGCAGCAAGCAGAGGAGGAAGCAGGCTCCCTGCTCGATGTGGGACTTGGTCCCAGGACCTTGGGATCATGATAGCAACTGAAGGCAGATGCTTAACTGACTGAGCCACCCAGGTGTCCTAAGAGGAACATTTTCATTAGTATCTGCCACAGTGGAGAAATAGGTCTCAATTCTGGAAAATCTCTGGGCTTGAAATCAATTTGAGAGCTCTCTGCACCTTGCTTTGTAATTTAATTTAAAAAAAGTTAGCTTAGAAGACTTTCTTCATCAATTCACAGATCTAGCTCATGCAGTAGATCAGTGGTTCTTAGACTTGAGAGCATATCAAAATCACCTGGAGGACTTGGTACACTCTGGATGACCAGGCACCCCCCTCAGAGTTCTTGATTTCATAGGTCTGGGTTGGGCCTCTGAGAATTTGCATTTCTAACCAGCTCTCAGATGCTGCCAGTTGTGCACTATTCTTTTTTTTTTTTTTTAAGATTTTATTTATTTATTTGACAGACAGAGATCACAAGTAGGCAGACAGGCAGGCAGAGAGAGAGGGGGAAGCAGGCTCCCTGCTAAGCAAAGAGCCCGATGCGGGGCTCGATCCCAGGACCCTGAGATCATGACCCGAGCCGAAGGCAGAGGCTTTAACCCACTGAGACACCCAGGCACCCCTGTGCACCATTCTTTGTTAGTGCTGTGACTGGATGCTCTGAGCAAATGTGGAGATCCATCTCAGCAAAGCAGTACACCACTGTATGAACTTATCATACTGTTTTAACCAACCCCGTATCATTAAACATTGTGAAGTTCTTTTTATTATCTCATTGTAATCTTATAATGCAACAATATGGATACTTAACCATTTTTAAGTATTCACACTATGAATTATTTTATCTTTACAGCAATCCTGACTTGAAGGTATTGTCATTATGCCCATTCTGCAGATGAGAAGACTGAGTCTCAGCAATTATATAATGCAATTAAGGTTCATACAAGAAATAAACAATAATACATATACAACAAATAAATTAAGGCAGATTTACCTGATTCCAGGGCCCATGTTCTTTTTAGAGTCCCTGCCTACAAGGAATTTATAGGTTAATGGGAGAATTAGGGATGAGGCACAAAAGACTAAGAATAATAGAACATGATAAATGCCATAAGAAATGCAGAGAAGTTGGTTTAATCAAAGAAGGGATCAGGGTGTACATTCTTCTGGGCCCCCATCCTTAGAAGTTCTGGCCCTTGGTTATATGCTCTACTATCACTATTTTGAAATTCATAATTTTTAAAAAAGATTTTATTTATTTATTTGACAATGATCACAAGTAGGCAGAGAGGCAGGCAGAGAGAAGGGGAAGCAGGCTCCCCGCTGAGCAGAGATCCCAATTTGGGGCTGAAGCCTAGAGCCCTGGTATCATGACCTGAGCCGAAGGCAGAGGCTTTAACCCACTGAGCCACCCAGGTGCCCCTGAAATTCATAATTTTTTAACAAAGGCCCCATATTTTCATTTTACACTGGGCCATACAAATTATATAGCTACTCTTGAAATGGTAGGTTTACTCTTCAAAAGTTTTAACAGTGCCTTTAAGAATCACTAAAACTGATATCTGCACAAAGTTCACTCTTCTTTGTTTACTGTACCTTCTTGGGGGCAGGGAGCATTTTGAATTGATTTGTGCAGCTTTTTATTCTATACTGCTCTGTTTCCGATCTTCCAGTAGAAACCCAACTGAGATATTTTTTTCTATCCTGAATACATTCAGAGAGGCAAGAAGAAACATTTGTCAAGGAAAAACATCACCAGGACAGTAAATCTGAAGGGAGTGAACAGCTTTCCAAAACCAGCCATAAATGACTTTTTTGGGAGGAGTAAGGGAAGGAAGAATCATCTGTTACTTCCCATCTCCTGGACCACATTGATTTACTAGTATATTATTAACTATAGTTTGCAGCCTCTGAAATTTACTCTTCTTGTGTAAAGCAAAGAAGAGATTCTGAAATTTTGCTACATTAGCTAATTTCATATATTTTCCAGGGAGAAAAACTTATTTCCACGTCTGTACACTGGGAAAATTCCATTATGAGCACAGTGCACATCAACTATGCCCCAGGGGAGTTCTGCCTTGTGTATTTCATATTTCACGCCATAAACAATGTTATCCGATTTTATAATTAACATTAAATTTTTATAGGAAAAAGTACCTTGTTATACTAGTTGTTAACCTTTCGATGTATTTAAAGCTCATTTCATAAGGAGCCATATGCTTCTTCATCACCATCCTAAGTGGGCTCTGTTGCTAAGTGTTATGGGATCTTGTAATGAAAGATATATACGCAGTGTGTTTGCCCAATACCAGGGGCAGAATTAAGGGAGCAGTGGGAGCCTTAATTCTTGAATTTCTTGACTTCTGTGGATTTCATTTGCAATTTCAGCATTCCAGTGATATTTCCTTCTCACACCCATTCTTTTTTTCTTTCTTCCTCAACATCCCCACCTTCTCTCCAACCCAGATAATTACTTAAACATTCATACTCACTTTCCTACCACATCTGAATTTTATGATTAGTTATATGATTTTATTTATTTATTCATTTTTGAGAGAGAGAGAGAGGGAGGGAATACAGGCAGGGAGAGTGGAAGAGGGAGAAGCAGTCTTCCTGCTGAGCAGGTAGCCCAATGCAGGGTTCCATCCCAAGACCCTGGGGTCATGACCTGAGCTGAAGGCAGCTGCTTAACTGACAGAGCCACCCAGGTACCCACTTAGTTATATGATTAATGAAGTAGTGCCATCTTTCATAGGACTTAATTATTGCTTAAATGTTTCTAAGTTATAGCTCAGTGACACAAATCTTTCTAGGACAAGACATGTAATAAGTAAGCAATGATGACCTTAAACAGGTATTTATATACTTTTCCAAAAATGTTAAGTGGATAATAGCTTACATGAAAATAGGTTCTCAAGCTTGTATTTAAAGTAAAAGTAGAGAATGGTAAAATTGGCCATTGAAAATCTCTTACCTCATTGCTCAAGAATATGGGTGCATGTGTGTTTAATGTGACAATAATTTTTACTAAAGCTAAAATTAAACAACAACCAAATCAGACCAAACTCTCTGTGTTCTAACACATACCGAGCAGCGGATGAGGAATGGATGGAGAGACTAATGTGGTCTTGTTTGCTGGTTTCTTTCTTTCTGTTTTAATGTTAAGCATCTCCAAATTAATTTATGTTAATTGATTACTTGCTCATGAGGATTAAGAGAAATGGTAGTCTCATTTTACAGAGGATGAAGTTTCAAAGTCCATAGCTGAAATTTGCAGGTGGTGCAAACTTATACTTCTAATGTAAATTTGAATTTTTGTGACATGCATACACAGAGAGGCAAGACATTCTTACTGCAGTATCGTTCAACTTGTACAGAAAAGAGTGGTGTTTCAGTTAGGTGGTGATATAGCCTGAAACAGTGCTTCTCAAACTTCAGTGAGCCTCTGAATCTGAGGGATCATGTAGTTTGAGAAGGTCTGACTGAGTTGGGACCTGAAATTCTGAATTTCCAAGTTACTGAGTCATGCTGCTGCTGTTGATCGGAACAGTATACAGTGGATAGTCCAGAGTGTGATGGAATGAGTATGGAGAACTGAAGAAAGAGTGGTTGGTCATGGCGTCTGCCTTCACCTGTGCCTTTGTGTACACCACTGAAAATGTCTTAATTCCAGTTCTTCACCAAAAACAACAAATATGTGTTTAAGTTAGTTGGAACAGATATACAAATACTTTTAATGTGAAAATATTTGTTATTCTTTATAATGTATACATTTATATTTTTGGTTTAATATAAGAAACCCTCAGTACTGAAACTGTTCATAGTTACTATCAAGGTTTGAGGTCTGAGTTGCAAACTTAGAAGACTAAAACAGGTAAAAATATCTCTAGTTAGTAAATCAACTCCTGCTTAGCCTTCTTCTATGACTGGTGGCTGTCAATTTTACTTTAGAAGCACTTCCCCAGAATGAAATTTTAGAGGCTTATTTAATATAGCCTGCTCAGTCTTTAAGTTACATTTTTGATTAAAAACCAGTTCTTTGTGTTTAATTTAAGATCTACAATTTAAAAGATTTTGTCCCTGAACTCATTTGAGTTAGAGAATATAAATCTACTACCAATTTAAAGGAATCACAGTAGGGTAGGATTTATTTCCCATAAGCCGTGTGATTTCCTCTCAAAGTAGCAAGACATTTTTGGCTTAAAGATGATTTTTTTAAATGATGCGAACTCTGTATCAAAATAATATTATGGCCTATAATCCTAAGTACTGTCATTTTTCTGTAGAATAGGACATTTCATTGGAACTCATCTAATAAGTAGAAGTTTATCCTCATCGTTTATTCTGTAAAACGATGACTATTATTTTGCAATAACAGTGTCCTTTGACTAGACTATCTAGAAGTAAAAGCACATCATGAGACTTTGGTAATTCAAAGAATCACATTTTAAAAATATTTGCACTGATTTTTAAAAAAAATCTAGACTGGGGGCACCTGGGTGGCTCAGTGGGTTAAAGCCTCTGCCTTCAGCTCAGGTCATGATCCCAGAGTCCTGGGATAGAGCCCCACGTGGGGCTCTCTGCTCCGCGGGGAGCCTGCTTCCCTTCCTCTCTCTCTGCCTGCCTCTCTGCCTACTTGTGATCTCTCTCTGTCAAACAAATAAATGAAATCTTTAGGAAAAAAAAGAGAAAAAATCTAGACTGTATTTTCTACCCACTGACATAACTTGGAAAATAATAGTACAAGTGGTAGGGGAGTTTAAAATTTCAATTAACAAATGCTATTAGAATAAGTTCTTTTCTTCATGGGCAAAATAGACTCAGAAACCCAGGATATTTCTTTAGATGAAGCTACTTTTGGGTATTTGGTTTCTCTAGCATTCTTTTACCAGCAGGGTGGAAGACAGAGCTTCTGGTGAGGTTAGGGTGAAAACTAAGGGTGCTAGGAACAGTGGGAGTTCAGGGTGAGGCTGCTGACCAGGGTGCTGAGAGGGGAGATTGTTAAATTGCAGCTATCTGTCCATTCTAGTTAGTGATGGAGATGGATAAACTTTTGCACTGACCCTGTAGTTCTTCCCTTTGGGGTGTCCAGTGTGGAGTCCAGTGAGTGATATAACAGAGGTGGTTGCCTTTGTGCAGCAGTAATTTAAAGGAGAATTAGAATTTATTGTGATCAGCACAAGGCTTTTACTCTGTAGAATACTAGTTGATACTTTATTTGTTCAATTAGATTAAAAAGATGTTTAAAAATACATTTTAGTTCATGTCTTTCCATGCATTATCTTTCATGGGACTGGATGGAAGCTCAGTGAAATTTTTCCTTCGGTCCAATTCCTTTGCTCTGTATAATTGAAGAATCTCCATTGCTAATCATGATACTTTCTGGATGTATCAGCTGGGAATTGCAGTTTTCAAATACTTTTGTTTTAAAGCTTCTGAAACCCAAATCTTAGGGAGTTGAACCAGATAAGAACCTTTTTCTTTTCTTTCTCGTAACATGAAGTTTGGAAGGAGACAGTGCAGGCATGTAGTGAAAATTCTGGAGCCACACCAAGATTTTAGCCTTGTTCTTTCTTTTTGTTCTGCCAACTTTTCAGAATTGATAGCTGCTATAGCACGAGCTGTGGCATTCACTCTAGGAAGGAAGAGGGGGTAAGGAGAAAAGGACTCCTACCAGTTTGGATACCACTTTGGATAATTCTCTCAGGTGTGTCACACAATAAGGACTTTTTCTTCCATTTCATTATCCGCACTGTTCTTCTAGGGCCACTGGGAAATGTAGTTTGTAGCTGCCTCCAACAATGTAAGGATTTTATTAATAAGAAGGAAGGGTATTATGAATATTGGGTAGGGAACTAGTAGACTCTTGCCACAGATGTTTGGCATTTTAGTGAATCATGATGCTGTTTCATGATGTTATGACACGTATACTCTTAGAAAAGGCCGCTCAAGATGGTGTTGTCCAAGGGCTAGATGAAATTTCCCTCATGTGCCCAGAGTAGCTAGACATATTAAAAAAGAAAAAGAAAGAAAAGGAAGGAAGAAAGAAGGTAATGCTACAGTGTGACAGAGTGAAAGGTGAACACTTAGGTGTCGCAGTTCCAGTATGGTAGATGGAATTGTTCACTCCTTCAGTGCCCCCTTGTGCCCAATATACTGTAACAGGATAATAAAGTTAAGCACTGTAGAAAGAGACTTGTTGAAAAGCCTCCTCCATTATAGTTACATTGTAGCGATGTGTGGTTTTAGTTACTAAAAGAGCAAAAAGAAATTTTTATCTTTTTGATCCTGGAAAAAAAGTTACAAATTGGGGCATATCTTTATTATGTTAAATGGTTTTCTCATCAAAATAATAAATTTTACTTGCATTTAAATTACAGGTATTTTCCCTCTCAAATTTATGCATAGACTGATCATACATACACACACACACACAGACACACACACAGACACACACACGTTCATTCCTCTACAATCAACCAAGCTATGAACTTGGATTATTGTTTACAAACAAATACGATCATTTGGAATTCAAGAGGGTTTTGTGAAAATAAAATAGTTGGGTTTTTTTTTTTTTCTATGGAAATCAAACTAACTTTTTCAAAGAGGGTATGGATCAGAGTCTTTCTGATAGACTTAATGGGAATTGAGTATTTTTTTACACTGAAACAAACCATGAAAGACTATGAACATCATTTTATTACTGTTTACCTTATAATTTACCTTATAGTTTATGTTATAGGTAAGGATGGCCCCCCTTTTGGGACAAAATGGACACAAATTAGAGAATTGCATCAAGATAATGGTGTTTCATTCTTGATGGGCTAACATCAGGTGTTTACATTTGGTTTATTCTTTCCACCTAGGAAGACAACAGCAAATCTCTAACATGGTCTGCCAGGGATAAAGCAACAGTATAAATTCTGAATAATCTTTGTCCTCTACTTTTATGCAAACTCAATTTGAGAAATTCAAGATGCAAGAGTGTTTGTTTGTTGTTGATTTTCTGTAACTGTCAGACAAGCATTGGGACATGTGCTGCAGAATTTTCCAGCAGCACTGTCATCTGATAATTGATAAAAGTGGGTAACAAAACTAAAGCTTTGTTATGGGTAAGCACCCACTTTGTTATGGGTAGGCACCCACTGAGCATTGAGTTGGTCTTGTTGATTTGGATTTTCTAATTGCCCCTAGGCAGATTCCACTAGAAGCAGCATTTAGAGCTGTAACCATCAACAGTGACCAACTGGCACAATTCTCTCTTTATACTGAGGAAGAAGCTGAAGTTACAGAGGAGAAAGAAATCTAGTCTCATGGGTCAGAGTAGAAGCTTGAACCAAGGTTTCAACTAGAGTTCATGTTAACTCCAGACTACTGCTACCATTTACAGAGTCTGTTAGGGGTAACTGCTTCTGTATGTGTGTGACTACTCTGAAATAGGGCTGGGACTAGATCTTAGGATTTCTGACTCTTCATCTAGTGCTTTTTCCTGCCTGCTACATGGTTACATCACTCCGTCTTCCTTCTCTAATGTGAAAACTTGACCCATTGCAAACCTCCTTTGGAAGAAAATGGGTCAATATGTAAGAATGCCTTTAGGCTTGACAATCTTATTAGGAAAATTAAAATTTTTATTCCACTTGAAATAAACTGCTGACAACTTAAAGTACAGTGGAAAAGAAATTCACCATAGGTAAAGAGGATGGGGAACCTTTGGAATTTCTTTTCAATAAAAGATCCTGCAAGTAGAAGAAAAACCCCTGAAACTCTGGTTTTATTAAGGCCCATTAACCTGTGTACTTGAAACAAGAGTATGAAGCTTTTAAAATCTGCCCTTTCAAAAACTTTGACAAGTTATGTAGGTAGTTACAAGTACTTAAGACGAAAATGAACACTTTCCCTTGGTAAATGTATTTCAGGAACATTGAGAAACCATAACAAGAAAGTTGAGGGTAATAGAACCTCACCTAGTAATTTTCTGGGGTGAGAAGACAAGGCAAAATGGCCCAGGGCTGAAAGGAAAAAGAGAAAGAAGGATAACTCATTGCTAAATAATGTATATAAAGTTCTGTCCTGAAAATCTTATTTTGGGTAAGAACTTTTAACTTTGCTGACAATCTGATCACATTTGATAAATGTTTAAATAAATAGTCTTCTTGTTTCTGGTCAATAAAAACCTGAATACAAGTGAACTATCTTTGCTTATTCTATACCGATATAATTAGGTGGACAATGGGAAAATCCCATCAATGTCTCACTTTACAGTTAACCTAATATTGCTTTCAGCTGGATTATGGAGGGGATTCTTGGCATTTTTGCATGAGAGTCTATTCATTTAGCTTGTTAGGGACATTTTTCTTACCTTAAATGCATCCTCAAGTGGCCATTATATCTTGGTCCCAAAGGTAGTGAACAGGTGAGTAGAGAATAGAATTCTTAAGGTCCATTTCCTCTGTTCCCTGTGTCTTTGCTTCTCCAAGTGCTGTCTGCAAACTGGTCACATCAACATCACCTGGGAGCTTGCTTGAAATGCAGATCTCAGGCCCTCATGCCTGCCTGTTGAATCAGAACCAACATTTTTAGGACATCCTTGGGTGAATTGTAAGCACATTAAAGTTTGAGAAGCTGCTATGATCTACATAAATAACACTTCCTCATGTTGAAGTGTTGATTATGAAGTTAATAAAGTCTAAAACATACTTCACATGCTTTAAGTGCCTACTCTGGGAAAAACTGGGGAATAAAATGAGTGAGATTATCTGTGTGTATATAGCTTTCTATGCCTCAGCTTGATGTTTCTCCTCTACTTTATGGCAAAAAACCCTTCTGCTGAACCAACTTGGCTTTTGAATGGTTAACTGACTTACATCTTTCATAAATCTGTATTAAACACTCTATGTACCAAGCAAATAAAAAGATAATGAAGACATCCCTCTCTTCTTGAGCAATTCAGACTGTGGTCAGGGAAGCAAAATTAGTGTTTCAATGAGCCCTAATTCAGACATTCTTAATTTCAAGTGGGTCACAGACTCTGGTGATAGCATGATGGAAGCTAAGGAACTTTCTCAGGAAATGTCCGCAATTTTGGGCATTAAAATAACCAGATTAGGTCCAAGATGGGGCTGCCTATGCTAGGCTTTATGTCAGCAAACCAAAACTTAATTAAGTTTTCATGCTCAGCTCTCCTAGAAGAAGAAGACCTTAGATAAACCAATCCGTAGTTTCCTGCTTCGCCCAAGTTACCTGAGCTGGTTCCAAGATGTTTCTTTGTTCCATATAAGGAAATCAGCTTTGCTTTAACCAATCAGAAAATGCCTAGTATAACTTCCTTGATCCTGCTCACTTTGGTTTATAAAAATCTCTCATCTTGAACAACTCTTTGGATCTTCTTTCTGTTTGCTAGTTTAGATGTTGCCTGATTTATGAGTCACTGCATAAAAGCCTGCTAGATCAATAAAATCTTTATGGAGTATCTGTCGATATGGGGAATTCATGGTACCACTGGAGCCCGTCTTAGACCTCTTCAGATAGTTCTCCTAATCTGGTTCACTTTGGCCACAGTGTCTAGGATTCATGAATCTTAGAAATATCCCAAACTCTGAAATCGTATATAAAATTCTGCTTACATGCATTTTTTGTGAAGAGAAACTGTAATATTAATCTGGTTGCCAAAGAAGTCAATTTCCCAAAAAGCAGGTTTAATAGATAATAATTATTTAGAAGGTTGACTTAGATCTTTACTACTTAGAAAACACTTCAACTGTGTTATCCTTAGCAACAGAACAGGATGGGTAAATAAGAGATTCAGGGGTGGGATCTAAAGAAAATATAAGTGAATTAGTCTGGTTTCACACTCAATTTCCCTTCCCTATTGAGCTGGTGAACACTTGAGGGACCTTCTTCAAACCCCATGTCTACATATTCACAGGTGTTTCTAGAGGGGTGTTCTCATTCCCAAATTTTAGTCTTCTGTGGGCATCACCAATCAATCCCTACATCCCAGGAGACCAATTGTGTCCTTAAACAGGAAGCATTTGCCCAAGTTCCCTATAGTGGGCTGGCAGAGGGGATCTGCTTTGAAGGATCTTCACGGCCATTAGGAAAAGAAAAGAAGGAAAAAGAGAGAGAAGGAAGGAACTTAGCTTAGAAGGAAGGAGTAAAGGAAGGACATGCAATGTCATGACATTCTCTTTCATGGATAGTATTAAGGCAATAAAATTGAAAAAAAAAGTGTGTAAAATGCAACTAAGATGTGGATAAGCAGTTTCTTTGGCTAGGGTTAATTAAAAATGATGTGAAACTTAATATAATAAATTTATTTAAAGAGAGCCTTAGATTGCCCAGAGTTACCCAGTCAGTAGAGCTTCAGCTCTATGTAATAGTGCTGGTATTTCAAAATGTAGCTCTTTGTATTCTCTTTTTCTTGAATAGTCTTAGATGTCTTCACAAATATAAACAACTGTAATACATTTTTCTTTGATAGATTTTGTGCTTGAAAATATTTATTTTCCCTTTGGTCTTTAAGGATAAGATACATAAAGTAGGCAGTGAGCTAAAATATATTCCTTTTTTCTTTAATGATAAATTTTCAAACTGCAATCTTAGTCACATATATAGAACTAGATGAGACAACCAGGGAACATTGTAGGTGAGGAAAAGCTGTCACGTTACTTCTTTGAAACTGAGCTTTTCAGATGATTAAAATTTTGGAAAAACTTTTTTGAGTAGAGTGCTTTGTGGATTGTTTTAGAATATAACTGATGGTTCTTCTAATTTTTTAAAGTTGGAATTCATGTATGAATTATAGTGCCTAGAACAGTCTTGTTATTTCATTTTCATTTATGTACTAGTAACAATTTACTCTAATTGAATGTTTTAATCGAGAAATACCAGAGCACTTTACAAGCATTAATTAATGCTCCTAGCTCCCCCAATGCGGTAGGTAGGTGTTAGCCTTGTTTCATAAATGGAGAATTAAAGAGTTAAGTGACTTGCCCAGGGCCACCCAGGAAGCCAAGACGTGAAAGGCAGAGAGAAACTAAACATTCATGGCTCCGGGTGGATGCTCATCCCTAAGGTTCTCCAGCTAGAGGAAGGGCTGTGTTTTGGTTAATGTGGTGGTATAAAAGAACAAGGAAAAAATGTAGAGGCCCTCTGATCTTCAATCCTTTATTTCATAGACAAGGAAACTAAATGACAAAGCAGTGATGAGACTTCACTGCCCAAGATAAATTTGTTCATTTATTCATTTGGTAAGTATTCATCGAGTACCTGTTGGATGACAAGCATGTTTTAAATTTTGTAAACACACGAAACAAAGCCCCTGTCTTTGAGGAGCTTACATGACAGTGGGAGGAAGACAGTCAATAAACAAGTAGACAAATAAATTTTATACTGTATCAGATTGGAGTAAGTGTTTTGGAAAAAAAAAAAAGTCCACAAAGAAGAGGAAGTGTGTGTATTGGAGGGGAGGTGTTACTGTTTTATACATGGTATGCAATAAAATAAAGCGTTTGATCAGAGATAACAGATTGTAGGAATAAGATATGCAGGTAGTTGGGGGAACAGTTTTCTAAGTAGAAGGAACAGTATATATGGAGGCAAAATCCCTGAGTAGAGAAGTGCTTGGCTTACTTGAGGAACAGCAGGAAGGTCAGTTTACTCAAGAGAAGCAAGCAAAAGGAAGGATCTTAGGCAGTGAGATCAGAGTGCAAAAGGACACAGTAATTTCTAAGACCTGGCCAGACACTGTAAGGACTTCAGTTCTTACCCTGACATGTGAGGCCATGAGACAATTTGGGCAGAGGAGTGATGTAATCTGACTTAGGTTTGAGAAGGATCACACTGGCTGTTATGTGGAGCAGAGCTGGTGGGGTTTAGGGGAAGGGTAAAAATAGAGAGATCAGTTAATGGGCAAGGGATCATGCTAAAATTGAATATTGACCAAGACAAACATCAGGGAGTAAGAAGAGCTATCATGAGCCTGAATAGCTATGACATTAAATTCCCAACTTTAAAGCACAAGCATTTCTCCTTGTCTTGCCAGGTATTTAATTAGTTTCAGAAGGTTTAAAAATATTCCTTCTGTGTGAGTAATAACAACTGTATCTAAATTTTCTCCAATGTGCACTCTTTAAGATACAGAGGCTAACTCATGGCCAAGGAGCCAGCTGCACTTAGGTGTGGATATACAGGTCACTCAAAAGTGAGACACTTGCTGAGATGCTTACTGGGTAGAGAGCTGATGATGGGCCCAGCCTGCTGGAGACAGGGTCTGGTGTTGGAGTTAAGTCTGTGAATACCAGGTCACCAGACCTGGGTTCGAATCTCGGGTTTGTCTTGTAAGCTGAATGACCTTGGATAAGTTCACCTCTCAGAGGTTCAGTTTCCTCATCTGTGAGATGAGGTTAATAATACCTGCTCTTTCAGATCATTCACAAGCTCAGATTCCTGAGGTAAAATGCTTAATACTGTTTTTTGGTAGTAGTCAGACTCATTAAAGATTAATTTTTATTACTCTTCAGCTTATTAAAAGAACCTTTTCCATGGAAATGCTTATAAAACAAGTCACTTTTATATTTCAGCCTTCATTGTTACTGCTAAATATCTTCAAGAAAGCAAGAAAATTATAGGCCTTAGTAATTCTTTTGGGTCTTTGTCATTAAGTATTTTTAAGTGCACGCTACATTATAGAGTCTACTTTTTTTTTTTTTAAAGATTTTATCCATTTATTTTACAGAGAGAGAGAGATCACAAGTAAGTGGAGAGGCAGGGAGAGATAGAGAGAGGAGGAAGCAGGCTCCCCACTGGGCAGAGAGCCCGATGCGGGACTCAATCCCAGGACCCCAGGACCCCTAAGCTGAAGGCAGAGGCCTCAACCCACTGAGCCTCCCAGGTTCCCTGAGTCTATGATTTTTAATGTGTGAGCCATCATCATTTAGCAGGAAGATTCTATGTAAATGAACATATCAATTAAGAATGTTTTTTTGTGGCGTGTAACAAAAGGATATGGCTAGCAAAGTCTTAAGTGAGAAAGATATGTAAAGATTTTTTATGCCAAGGGATCTAGAGGTTGGTTGGTGGACCAGGAATGGTGTAGTGGTTCAGGGATCAGAGTCTGATTTACATTTTACTGTTTTATCATTCTTGGTGTATTAGGTTTTCATTATTATGCTGTTTGTCTCACATTGCAAGATGGTTGCTTATCTCATAGTCCTTGGTATTATATCTTCATGGTAGTTACATTTAGAAGAGTAGAGATGGCAGAAGAAGATGCTCTTCTCACCAAGCTTGCTTGCTTTTATTTTAGAAAGAAAGCTCCCAATAAATATCCTCCTATGTCTCATTACTCAGTATAGGGCCACATGACAGTTGTAGACCTTTTTGCTTCATCATTGAGGGAAAGGATTACTGTATCTACCATAGAATAGTCATGTATCATTCCCTGTAGATGAGAGAGGCCTGCGTTCCCAAAGATCCAGATCTCTTTACCTGCTCTTAAACAAACACGACAAGGATGCCCACTCTCACCACTCTTGTTCAACATAGTATTAGAAGTCCTAGCAACAGCAATCAGACAACAAAGAGAAATAAAAGGTATCCAAATTGGCAATGAAGAAGTCAAACTCTCTCTCTTTGCAGATGACGTGATTCTTTATATGGAAAACCCAAAAGACTCCACTCCCAAACTACTAGAACTCATACAGCAATTCAGTAACGTGGCAGGAGACAAAGTCAATGTACAGAAATCAGTGGCTTTCTTATACACTAACAATGAAAATACAGAAAGGGAAATTAGAGAATCGATTCCATTTACTATAGCACCAAGAACCGTAAGATACCTGGGAATAAACCTAACCAAAGAGGTAAAGGATCTGTACTCGAGGAACTACAGAACACTCATGAAAGAAATTGAAGAAGACACAAAAAGATGGAAGACCATTCCATGCTCTTGGATCGGAAGAATAAACATTGTCAAAATGTCTATACTGCCTAGAGCAGTCTATACTTTTAATGCCATTCTGATCAAAATTCCACCGGTATTTTTCAAAGAGCTGGAGCAAATAATCCTAAAATTTGTATGGGATCAGAAGAGACCCCGAATTGCTAAGGAAATGTTGAAAAACAAAAATAAAACTGGCGGCATCATGTTACCTGATTTCAAGCTTTACTACAAAGCTGTGATCACCAAGACAGCATGGTACTGGCATAAAAACAGACACATAGACCAGTGGAACAGAGTAGAGAGCCCAGATATGGACCCTCAACTCTACGGTAAATAATCTTCGACAAAACAGGAAAAAATATCCAGTGGAAAAAAGAATCAGGATTCTTTTAGAAGTAAGAAGTGCACTTGTGTTTGTATGTGCGACTGGGTCAAGAATGACAGTTGGACAGAGAAGTGTCTAAATGAGTACTTTATCTTAGAGTAGTGTTGGATGGCTTTTCTGGAAGTGACATTTAAGCTGTGATCTGAATTCCCCCAGGGAAAAGGAACCCGACCTGGTATGTTGGAGGAACAAGAATCTGTCTGTCATGGCTGAGTGTGATGGGAAATGATAGGTGGTCAAGGCCGGGTCAAGAGTTTGCATCTTACTCAAGGTAAAATGGGAAGCCATTGGAGGGCTTTTCAGTATAAGAATGACAAGATCTGATTTCTGGCTTCTGAGCAGTTAATGAATGGAATTGGCAAGAGGAGAAGCAAGAATGTGAATCAGGAGGCTATTTCAGGCCCCTAGGCAGTTGAAGGTGGAGGGTTAGACTAGGATGTTATCTTCCACATTTGCATCCAGTGATTCTCTCCTGATATTTACATGCTTGTGTCACCACTTCCCACATTTTACCAGGGCTAGTCAATATGACCTGTGGAATATAGCAGAAGTGACGTTCTGTTGCTTCTGAGATTAGGTTGTAAAAGATTATGGCTTCCATCTTGGTCTCTCTCTTCCTTGATCTCTCATTCTGGGAGAAATAGGCTACCATGTTATGAGCTACCATAGGGAGAAGCTCACATAGCAAAAAACTGAAACCTCCAGCTAGCAGCCAGCAAGGAACTGAGGCATGCCAGCAACTTTCTATGTTACCTTGGAAGCAGATCCTTCCCCTGTTGACATGACTGCAGCCCTGGTCAACCTGCAGCCCTCATGAGTTTTCAACTTCATGAGAGACTCGGAACCAGAACTATCCAGCAAAGTCTGTCCCAGGTTCCTGACCCTCAAACCATGTAATACAATAAATCTCTATTGTTTTATGGCACTATGTTCTGGAATTATTTGTTATGCCAAAATAGATGACTAACACAGGTTTTGTCAATGGAGATGGAGAGAATTAGGATTTTAGATAATTTTAATTCAGCAAGAATTTCTGATGGATTATGTGTAAGGAGTGAGAGAAAAGAGTCTGATCAAAGTTAGCTTTCGGACTTTTTACTTGAGCAAAGGGAGGGTTTTTGTGCTGTTTACAAAAATGAGGAAATTTAGAGGGAAGGGCCAGTTTGGCTGACATAATTAAGACTTTTGCTCTGGGGCATGTCACGTTTGAGATGTTGATTATTTCTTAGGTGGGCAATCGGCTATGAATCTGAAGTTCTGGGGAGAAGTCAAGAATGGAGATATAGATTGAGGAATCTCTAGAATATAGGTGGCATTTGCAGGCTGTGGAACTGGATGAGATAAACTAAAGGGGGTATAAAGAGAAAATGAGGGTGCAAGGCATGGCCTTGGGCCTCTCAACATTGCTATTCTTATTGTAAACATTGACAAGGGAATGAAAAATGAATATCTAAATTAAAACAGAGCTCACTTTATGATTAAAACTCAAAATATATAAAAGTATTAAGTTGTTCTATGCTAGGCCTATTCATTATTGGGCATTTCTACTGAAGAAACATTTTAAACCTCTTTATGATGTGGCATTTGTACATCCTGGCTATGTGTTAAGACTACTATGGGACTTTAACTCTTGAACTTCCTGATACCTAGTATACTTTCACTTGAAACTTTCCTATTGTATGACCATAAATTTAGAAGTTGACCATGTATAGCTGTGCACAGTGGCTTCCAATGTGTCTACATTTCCAAGAAATATACCATATATTGGCTATTTATGAGTGTGGAGAAATTTAAGGAAATATATTTCCATTTCATATTCTGTAGCAAATTATGGCTTGATATGAGCCTTTAAAAAATACTTACTTTACTTCAAACAACATGCCTACCCTGAGGTTTTCCAGGAGTGTTGGTAATACACTTCTGATGGTTCTTTTATAAATGATGTGGTGTACCAGAACCTTGTCACCCTCACGCTTCTTGGAAACAGGCTGAAGAAGTTATCTTTTTCCCTGAGGGTTTGCTTAGAAAACTGAAAATCAATCTTCCATTTGAGGTCAAGTTCCATTACATTGAAAACCTATAGTCTTCAAGATACATAGCAAGAAACAAAATTATATCTCCAGTGATCAGGGAAAAGCATGTCCTGTATAGCTTGTAGAGGAAAAGGTAATGGCTGGTTAACTAAATCTCTTGTATTGGTGGAATAATAGGACTGAAACTTCTTGAAAGTTGAGTGTGAATAGAATATTTTCCCATTGCTTTCTGGACTATTTCCCCCCCCTCTTTCAAGACCCCAGGGAATGAAAACTTTTGATTGTATCCTAAAACTTAAAATTTGTGCTTCCCATGAGAATACCCCCCATACCATGCCTGTACGTCAATCATGATATGTCACCAGCAGGTGGCAACAGCGGGTGTAATAGAATGAAAACCCCCAGGTCAGGATCTCTGCGGATAACTAAGAAGGGTGGCATGCCAGGGTATGCAGAAGGGAAATGACTGCTACTTATTAAAAAGAAATGCTTTACCACTCTATCTCACCTCTCCAAAAGCCCATTTTCTTTCTTCCACCAACACTGATTTGGACCAGAGTTCCGTACTCTATTAACCAGAGGGAGGTCTTTTTAACAACCTGTAGATCTTTTCTTCTACATCAGGAGGAGGGTGGTTTGCCAGCATTTGTTAAAGTGTTCTCATTTCTTGACCTGCATGCCCCTATGGGCCTCTTAAAACAACTCTGAAAACAAGTGGCAAAGAATAATTTACTACTTAGAAGACTTAGCAAGAACCAAATAATTTGACCCTGTTAAGTGGGGTATTACAAAGCTAGGAAGGGATGACTGGGTTATTTGCCAACATGCGAAAAAAACAGAATTCATTAGTTTTTAAAGCTGGTAGCAGCTGTGGTGAAAGGGGTTCACTGGCGTTGACTTCCAGCCAGTTGGTGAAAAGTCCCATTTCTTTGTGGATGCCAACTTAGAGAGAGGGACTTGCCCCTTGCAGTGGCTTCTGTGTGATTTCAAATCCAGCGTTTTGACAAACGCAATATGGCAGGGTGGACATGTTTGGACTTGTCACATACACAATGAGGGTCTCAAGCTCTCTCTCAGATCCAAGGTACAAGGTTATTTGAGGAACAAAGTCAACTGGGAGTGAGGTTCTTGAAGGTATATCTGCTCCACAGGGATGCAAACCCTTGGAAGGGCATTCTTTGCAGGCTGAGGATGCGACAAACAGTAAATGAGTGAGGATAAGCTCTCCTTGCACGTTACTCTGAGCTCAAACTTACCTTATATACTTAATAAATTAGTGAGGCATCAGCTATTACAATATATCAAGGGCAATGAATACAAAAATATGAGGATATGGTTTGGAGGCACAGTCTTAGCAGGACAACATTAAAAATGATCCTTTCATGTTCCTCTGAAAGCAAGTATGTAAGCATTTTGCAGAAATCTCTCACCTTCCATCCCACTCAGAATCTAAACTGTTAGTAGGTTTGCTGAGATGCAGTTCTAATTATCCATGAGGCCTCTTCCCACTTCACTCTCTAAGACCAATAAGTTGTCATATTTTTAAGAAGGTGGGATCTAGGGGGCACCTGGGTGACTTAGTTGGTTGAGCATCTGACTCTTGATTTCAGCTCAGGTCATGGTCTCAGGGTCGTGGGATCCAACCCTGTGTTGGATACTGTGTTCTCTCACCCCGCTCACACATACTGGCTTGGTCTCTCAAATAATAAATAAATCTTTAAAAAAAAAAAAAGGAAGGTGGAATCTATATTTACCTTACCACCTAGAAAACCTCCTTGTAGGAGATTGGGCTTTGGCTTCGGTTTTACCTGTAACTGACATTTTAGCATCTTATAAATCAAAAATTTTTATATTTCCATTTAATCATCTATCAAATGGGGTAATAATCCTTGCCTTTTAAAAATGTAATCTGCCCCCCACCCACACTCCTCACATTATTGGTAACTCAGGTCTAGCTCTGTTTTTGTATTTCAAATCATTTATTAATTATGATTATTATTTGTTATCTGGCTCCCCCAAATAGAACATAAATTCTGTAAGTGCAAGAATTTTGTTTAATTTTTTCTTAGTGGAGTATCCCAAGTACCTTGAATATCTCTGCTATACAAAGGCATTCAAGTTAATATTTGGTAAATGAATGACAACAAACAGTCTTGCAAACTAGGTACACATGTATCACACATACTCTCATCTACCCTCACACACACATATACTCACACATACATATACTCACACACACATATACTCACAAACTCATACACTTTTCGTACATACCTCACAAACACTCTCATATTCATGTACACTCATACACACATAAACAATTTATTTTTGCTCTTGGTGAGGTTGGTTTATAACCTATTTTGTATTCCTGTTACAAAGGTAATACAATTAGAGCTGATTAAATATTTATTTAGGTGAATTGGCTAACTTTTCTCCCCTGGAATGATTTCTAGAAAAGAAAATACTTTTATATCATAACAGGGTAATGCCTTATTGTGCACATATTTGTTAGAGAGTATTGTCTTTCTGATATTAATACTATGAGATAGTATGACTATGAAATATATTCATAGAGATATTAGGACTATTTTTAGAGAAATACAGTTTTAATGTTCCAGTAGTTAAAGTAATAGTAAGCAGGCTACTAAACTGTTCCAAATAAACACTCTGTTAGACCTAGGTGAGTGAATAGATAAGGATCACTTATAATTAACACCCTGTTGGGTAGTTGTAAATGTGTTTGAAAACAATTTGTTCCCTTAAGTAAATTTGAATGCCTCCCACCTCCACTTTTATTTACATTATTAATTTGTTTAATCAATCTATTTTTTTTACAATGGGAAAGTAAACTGTAGCAACATAGACAACAAAGTTGTATTTAGATTGTCACAAATTATAAATTACAGATCTTAATTAATTGTATTCATTTTCTCTTGAAAAAGTGTTCCATAATACAACTACCAGGTGATTTGTTTGGATGGTTACTTTTTGCCTCTTCACATTTACTCTTCTTTATCCAGAATCCTCCCAGATCATACTTCTTTAATTCTCATTCAGAAAATGATTGAGCCACAAAAGTGTAGCTTTTGTTTTGTTTGCAAAGGAATATTGGTGGTAGAGATGAGTGATTTTTTTTTTTTAAGATTTTATTTATTTGTCAGAGAGACAGAGTACACAAGCAGGGGGACCAGCAGGCAGAGGGAGAAACAGACTCCCTGCTGAGCAGGGAGCCCGATGTGGGACTCGATCCCAGGACCCTGGGATCATGACCTGTCTGAAGGCAGATCCTTAAATGACTGAGCAACCCAGGTGTCCCCAAGTGATGGTTTTTTAGCTCTGTTTAGTTCACCTGGTACTTGGTTTAGTTTTCTCAATTTATTTTTGGACATTGCATCTAGGAAGCCTAGCTCTTTCCACTGGGTACTTTCCCTGGTTTGGAGTTCTAGAATCTGTGTCTTCTGCACTCAGTGTGACCATCTTCTTTTAGTTGGAACATTCCTGCAGGGCCTTACTATTTTCCCAAATAGGGTAGTGCATGAATCCATAGTTAGAGGTGTTACAGACTTTTCCTCATTTATAGCTAAAATTTGACTTCTTGGGGTTGCCTCCACTGGCAGTAGAACTAATTAGGTCCTATCTACTACTTCTTTCTTCCTCTATGTGTCAAGAGCCTTTTCTCAAGAAGACTTAAGAGGGACACTATTCCTTAGTTTTTTTTCCTTGCTCCAGGGAGACCAAATATATCCATTTTCTTAATTTTTACTTAACAAAGTGAGCATTTATATACACACATGCACACATAAAGTTCATGTCATCATTATATAAGGTTTACCTCATTTTCAAAGATTTTTCTTTAGTTTTTATTTATTTGCCAGAGCAAGAGAACAGGTGTACAAGGAGGGGGAGCAGCAGGCAGGGAGAGAAGCAGGCTCTCCACTGATCAAGGAGCCCCATATGAGACTTGATCCAGGCCGATGAGATCATGACCTGAGCCGAAGGCAGACACTTAACTGAGCCACCCAAGTGTCCAAAGTTTATCTCATTTTTAAATGGGATACTGTACATTTTGCTTCCAGGAAGAAATCTCTTCCCAACTGGTAGAAAGTCAGAGGGAAAAGAAAAAAAGTATTTGCATTGCAGAAACTTTTGTCCAGACAACTTCACAGGGGTACATGCCTTTTGTAAAATGAGGCACAACTATTTCTTGGAGAAGTCTACATGGGTACTTGGTCACAGCTATTTATATCTTTCAGGTTGGATTATAGGCTTTTTTACTGATGTCATTGGTCCTCAGAACATCCAAGACTCATCATTGCTTCTACTGTTCTAGGGAGGATAATCTGGAAGTACACATTGACTGAGAACCCAAATATTACACAAACTTAACCGAGAATCAAATCCAAAACTTTGGACATACTTGAACAACAGCAAGAGAGGACAAATGGAGTGCATTTGTCTACATCTGTGAACTGTGTTTTTATAAGTAATGGTGACTTTAAGTCTTTATAGTAATGCCTTCACTTTTTCTAATCTATCGAAAGCAAGGGGATGTGGAAGGAATTTGCTAACCTTGACAATGTCTTAGATCCAAGTTTGATCTTCAAATTCTGGATTGCTTTGAGAAATAGCTGAACACATAGCAATGATCAATTAAAAAATTATAATCAGCAAAATGATGTATTTTTTTTTCTCAGATCCAGATAACAATCATCTGGAGGAGATTAGATATCAAAATAGAGCAGGGTAAAAAAAAATCATGAAGGAAAATCACCTTTGACTTAAAATTAAATATGGTGACATCTAACATCAAAGTAGATTCTTGCAGTGTCTGGAATTGTTTGGTCACTACAAGGATCATTTTCAGAATCAGATCTTCTGCTTTATCTCTGTGGTCCTTTCTGTCTCCTGGCAAATGAGGTAAGGGCCTCTGGGCTATTAGAAACATTCAAGATATTTTATGGAACTATGCATGGAGGCCAAGAGAGAATGGGCTTGTCAACAAATGGCTATTTACAACTGTCACTGAATTCCTAGTAAAGATATCTGAACATTTTGATTTCCCTGATCCACCCAGAGCTTTCTTCTTGCTACTTAACATATTTCCAAAATTTTGGGAACAGAGTTTGGTTTCAGAGTTTATCAAATATTTTGTAAACTTTAGAGGGAATATCTGTGTTAAGAATGTGGTTATAGGGGCGCCTGGGTGGCTCAGTGGGTTAAAGCCTCTGCCTTCAGCTCAGGTCATGATCCCAGGGTTCTGGGATCGAGCCCCGCATTGGGCTCTCTGCTCAGCAGGGAGCCTGCTTCCTCCTCTCTCTCTGCCTGCCTCTCTGCCTACTTGTGATCTCTGTCTGTCAAATAAATAAATAAATTTTTTTTTAAAAAAAGAATATGGTTATAATTCCTCATGTCAGAGAGATCATATGATAATTGTCTTTCTCTGATTGACTTATTTTGCTTAACTCTAGTTCCATCCATGTCGTTGCAAATGGCAGATTTCGTTTTGAGGAATTTGAAAGGCAGGCAGCCAAGGGGTCGTAGGGGGTAGGGAGGGAAAAAAAGGAAACAAACTGAAGGTTGCTAGGGGGTTGGGGGGAGGGATAGGGTAGCTGGGTTATGGACATTGGAGAGGATATGTGCTACGGTGAGTGATGTGAATTGTGTAAGACTGATGATTCACAGACCTGTACCCCTGAAGCAAATAATACATTATATGTTAACAAAAAATGTTGTTATTAGGAATATTGAATCAGAATAAACAAATAATTTGTCCTCAGATGACATTTTAGTTAGTAAGATCTTAACTGAAGGCTGAGAAGCTATCACTGAATTTGTATTCAATTTGCATATTAAGTACATATTCTATGATATTAGCAAATAGGATGTTTTGCATATTCACCAAGTTTTTCCGTATTTCCCTAGTTGAAGCTTTAAAGAATTGGTGCTTATTAAAGTTCTAAAATGTGCCACATTATTATAAAGACTGTAATTTTTATGTTTTCCATTTCTTAATGGCTTCTGATGATTTGAACCAAAAGCACTTGTTAAGTAGAAGATGAAATAAACATGACATTTTCTGCTGGACAGTCCCCTCATCTCCCTGCACCATTCGATTTCGAAGTAACATTTATGATTTTTTCCACTCTCCAATAACATATGTCCTGTGATGGAAATCATGTAAATTTGTAGAAAGCGTAAAAAGAAAATACTGGTTTGATCTTACTCCTCAAAAATTAGCACTGCTCAAAAATCAGCAGTTAATATAATGATGTTTCTTTCCTGTCTTCTACTACTGTATGTTATATAGTTTGTCTTCTGCTGCTGTATGTTATATAGTTTATGTCCTTTTGTGTGTGTGTGTGTGTGTTTTACTTCACACACAGTTTTGCATATTATGAACTCTTCCTAAATATATTTGTAATATTCAGAATGGATAATTAATAGCACAAATCACCAAGCCTTTCTGTATTTCAACATATTGTTTAAGAAAAAGATACTTTTAGATGATGAAGAAAACCATGACACCTAAAAAGCAGAACTTCATTTATGATTGATAACTACCATAAAATATTAAGTGTCCATTAAATGCCTCTTGGTTTCTTGATTTTCCAGCACCCTTGGTTGGGACAGTGGTTTAAATCTGTCATTTAGATATCAGGAGCAAATTTTTGAAAGCTGGGCTTCAAACTGGGAGACTTAGTGGGAAGTAAAATCACTAAGGAAAACACTTAGAAATTCATGGATCTCCTAGGGGGGAAAATGTATTTTAGGTTCTCTTAAATTGATGTTAGGCTAAAGGAAAGCTGAAAATGATGAACTTTTAAGGACCGCCTTTTTTACTATGACATTAAATGAAATGGAAAATACTTCAATACCTGGAACACATACATATATCATAGTTTATGGCTTGGTAACACTTAGAAAGGAAAGATGCTATTTTCTGAATTTCTCTTTGATAATCATTTGCATTTTCCTTCTGATTTAATTTTCATTGTGGAGGTGGGTAAGGGGACTATTAGTACAGTTTCCCAATCTGTTGAAACTTTTGAAGTAGGCTGAAAACCTGTGAAGATATCAATACCCTCCACTTTTCAAGATACTGTACAACTCTTTTGTAGGAAAAAAACCCAAGCCAAAACAGAACCAAAAACCTCTAACCAAACACCAGTACACTACTCTTAGACCAAATTGTTCTCTTTGTCATTTTTAAAAGAGTCAAACTAACACACAATTAGTGGGATATTTAGCTACTGAAATGGCTTTCTTTTTGCACCCAAGACTTTGAGACTTGTGGGTTTTCAGGACTCTACCCTGAACAATCTATCCCCTAGGTTGATATCCCAAGAGTGTCAGATAAATTATTTGAGTTTAGCAAGACAGATAAAAAATGTACTGGGCCGCCTGGGTGGCTCAGGGGGTTAAGCCCCTGCCTTCAGCTCAGGCCATGATCTCAGGGTCCTGGGATAGAGCCCTGCATCGGGTTTTCTGCTCAGCAGGGAGCTGGCTTCCCCCTTTCTCTCTGCCTGCCTCTCTACCTACTTGTGATCTCTCTCTCTCTCTCTCTCTCTCTCTCTCTCTGTGTCAAATAAATAAAATCTTTAAAAAATATAAAAAATTACTACACAATTGAAAAATGCATTGATTCCTCTTTAGATTTAGAGTTAGGAAAAAAGAACTAGTTATGAGTACCTGGTGAAAAATATTAGGGTTTGTTGTAAAAATTTCAGACCTGGAAGACACTTGAGCCTTTTATGTCTTGTCCAAACCAGTCGTATAGATTAAAGTCTCAGAGTGCCTAGGACAGCCCCAGTCTATGCCTGTTGTCCCTGTGTAATTATAAAAACACCTCCTGCTACTATAAAGAGTTTCTGGTTTAAAAGATAAATTACATAGTTACCTTACTAGGAAGGGAATGGAATCTCAAACCTGGATCGAGTTGCACAGGTTTCTCAACTAGACTGAACTGAGTTTATACCAAAGTAGAGATAGACTCTCTAAACTTCCAGACCAGGGTTAAATATATCATACTGATGCTATTTGTGATTTAGGATGAAATTGAATAAATGCAAAACCCCTGGATTTTTGACTAAGCAGTGTGTGTGCACTTTAGCTTACATTAGGATTACCTGGAGGCTTGTTAAAACAGACTACTGGGCCCCACAACTAGAGTTTATTTCAGAAGTCTAGCGTGGGGCTGATAATTTGCATTTCTAGCAAGCTCCCAAGTGATGCTGGTGCTGCTTATGCAGGGTGCTCTCGTTTTGAGAACCTCAGACCTACACAGTGTTAAAGCAACATTTGAACGAGTTTCATGACTGTGCACCTTCCCTAGCTCTAAATGTTCACATTTTCTTCTCAATATATAATTTATTTTATATGTGCCATAATTTTCTTACAGTAAAAACTAGAGGATGGAGTGAAAAGTTAATTTGAAATACAAAATTCATGGAAAAAGATAGGCTGAGATGGGATTGGCTGGTTTTTTGTTTTTTTGTTGTTGTTGTTGTTTGTTTGTTTGTTTTGGTCAGCAGACACAGGACCAGTCTTTGAGAGGAAAACTGGAAGCCTATCCAGTTGGAAGGGAGAAAATTGCTCCTACATGTAGGCTCAAGAAGCTTGCTATTCAGAGTGTATCCGTGATCCATCAGTATCATCCGGAGACTGCAGGAAATGCAGAGTTAGGAGCTTCTGAGGCTCCTCTAAGAGCTTCTTAAATTGGTCCTGGTTAACTGGTATAGTGAGCGAGTGCAGAAGGAGTGGAGTCACCTAAAAGGAGGGGCACCTAAAGTTTACCTTGAGATGGTCGAGGCGTCAAAAAGAGTCTCAATTGCAAAAATTCTTTCCCATTGAAATATTAGCTTCATACAGTCTCTGCTTTCAAACCGTCATGAAGTAAGATTAAAGTTTACTAGATCTGAAATAATTTTGTCTTTTAAACACTTGATAAGGAGCATGCTGAACCCAACAGAAATCTGGAGAGAGGCAGGGGAGACCCGCTCCACTCTCATTTGGAGAAATGCCTAACTAGAAATAGATGGGAAACTAACAACAAGGTAAGAAGCTAGGGGAAGGCAGAGTTTAAAATCATAAAGCACCATGTCAGTCAGGGAAGAGTTTGTCTCAACAGTTGCCTTAGCCTAGGTTAGAGGAATTTAGTTGGTTAGAATGAAGTTATGTATTAATAGCACCATTGAAATAAAATTCACCTGGAAGTTCTGAAGGTGGAATTAATAAGAACTTCCAGTAATGTCATTTCAAGTACAGTGAGTTTTCCAGGAATAATTAGATCCAAATGATAAGACATTGACATTGGATTTTCATTCCCTGCCATTTCTTCAACAACAACAAAATGGGAAAATTTTTCTGTAAAATACATATTAGAAACAGAATTTTGTGTGAGTCAAGCAGAATCACCTTTGCAAGTATAGCAATGGTGAGTCACCATTTTAAATTACTTGTCAACTCTCAAAACCCTGTGGTTGCTATGAATGACATCGCCTTTCCTGGAGCATACCTCGAAGATAGTCAGCTTCAAAGAGCACCATTTTCTCTCTGACTTTTAAGAGACCAAGTGTTCAAAATGCCCTTTTCCTTTGTGCACCTGCAGTTTTGAGTCAACAAAAATTGCCAACCCAGGGTGATAAGCTCCATATAAATAATTAATGACATGGAACTAATTACTCCTGCATTAGGCCACCTGCACCCTCAAAGCTCAAGAGCCCCAGGTGTGAAAATTGCAGGGGCAGCTAATTGTGAGCTGCATTTCATCACGTAAATCCTGCGCAGGAGGCCCTGACTGTTTCCTGCTCATGGTTTTTCAGGGTTCAGCAGGCTGAGCATAGGTGGGACTAGCTGCATTTGCAACTATCTCAGAAGGCAAACCAGACAACACAGTGACTTGAAAACCAAGCCCTTAGAGGCATCCAGGAGGTAATAGGGATTAGGTTTAATTAGAGGAAAATACGCCTTGAAGGATATTGGAAATTGTCCCTTGAGGTATGTGAAACCTCCTGTAACAACTCTAGGTGAGAATGCTACATTTAGGAGCTAGGAGGTATCTGTTTGATTACTCAAGTAGATTATCCAACTAGAGGACTTCAGAATTTAAGTCTTGAAATAAATTATATATCTCTACAGCTGAAGTTTTATCAGCATATTTTTTGGTGGGGATCTTTGAGTGCATTGGTGCTGTGAATGTGTATGTATGTGTGTGGTGTAGACTCCTCCAGCTAAGGTCTTAAAATCTTGTTTAAAAGGAAATCTAAGATGAAGAACTCTGTGCTGAATTGAACACGTGTAGAAGTTCTCAGGCTGTCTTGCAGAGGTCTCATTATTATTTTGTGTTGGCTTTGGAACGAGGGAGAACAGGGAAAAAAAAAAACATGATCATAGTTATTACACCCAGCAACTTCAAATTCACCATTGGATTGTGCTTGATGCAAAGAGCATGGTCTGAAGATCCAGTTCCACATTTAATGATAGTTTCTTATCAATTATTATTCCTGTCTTGTGGTTTGAAGGTGAGCTGAGGAAAGGAATATTTATGAAGTGATAGCATTAAGTATTCTTTTTTTTTTTAAAGATTTTATTTATTTGAGAGAGGGAATGAGAGGGAGCGAGCATGAGAGGGAGAAGGAGACCCCATTGCTGAGCAGAGAGCCCAATGCGGGACTCGATCCCAGAACTCCAGGATCATGACCTGAGCTGAAAGGCAGTTGTTAACCAACTGAGCCACCTAGGTGCCCAGGATTAAGTGTTCTAAAAGTAACTGGAAAAACTTCCAACTGAGTTTGTTCACATATATATTTTTCCTTCTACACACACACACACACACACACACACACACACACACAATTTTACATGGATTAGGTCAAAGAACACCTACTCTTTTCATCTTGTAAGTTGAAAAATTTGAAACCCCCCCTTTTTTTTGGCTTAACTCCTTTATCCTCTTCTCTTCTGCCCCTTAAACCAGCAACTGAAGTTAATAATCTACAATTTTTTCTATGCTCATTATAATATTTAAATTTATATTTAAATACCTGCATAGTGGTCTCTAGCCATTTTTTTAAATTAATAGACTTTTGTTGAGCAGTTTTAGATTTACATAAAAATTGAGTGGAAAGTACAGAAAGATCTTATAAGCCCCTCAACTACCCTCCCCCAGTATTTTCTATTCTTAAGTCTTGTGTTAGTTTTGTACATTTGTTACAATTGATGAGCCAGTATTGATACATTATTACACATATTAATTAAAATCCATCTTGAGAGTTTTCTTGTGTTGTATAACCTATGTGGTTTGACAAATATGTAATGACATAGTATCTACTATAACAGCATCCAGAGAAGTCTTGCTGCCCTTAAATTCGAAATCATGTTTTTACAAAAATTGGATATATCTTACATCTTTTTGCTTACTATCTTGGAGTCAGCTGACTGGGTGGATCTACCTCTTTGATTTTAAGGGCTATGTTGTTTTCCATGGTAAGACCATGCCACAGTTTATTCAGCATTTCCCCTTGTGGAGTAGAATTTAACATTCTGCCCTTGTACAAGATTAACTCCCAGGAGTAGGGGTCCAAGATCAAAGGCTGTGCGCACTAATAATTTTAATAAGCATTATCACATTGCTTTTAAAGATACTGCATCAGGTGACATTTCCATGAGTAATATGTGAGTACCTTTTTTGGTCCTAATTCCCACCAGGAACAGGCGTTTTGTTTACAGTTGGTAGTTTTAAACACTTGGTAATTCTTGTTTGAGAAGGACACATAACACATTAGTTACTTATGTTGGCTCTGAATTCTGATTGGATTAGAATTCTAGCATTATCGCCTTTTGCTCATCGACCTCAGGCAATTCATTTCACTTACTAGTGCCTCAGTTTCCTCATCTGTAAAGTATGGATGGTAATGATTCTATTACATTAAAGGGTTGATTGGGTGATTAGATAAATAAAACACATAATAGTGTGGCCTGTGCCTAGCTTAGACTAGGCATTCAGTTAATGACAGTTTTTATTATTAGAATGTTACAATTTGATCATCAGACCCTTTGAGCAATATCCAGGAATATTGCTTCATTATGATATTCCTGGATAAATTCTAGAGTTCTTTCAAATTTGATGATAATTAGGTGAGATACAAAGCAGGTGCAAGTTGTCTCTTAATGCCAAACCACAGAATATAGTACTCTGAAACAGAAGGCCATCTCTAATCATTATCCCTCTGTACATGTGCAAAAAGAGTTGATTAAAAATCAGGTATAATAGAACCTTGCTCTGTATAAGTACAAACCTTTTGTCAGAGTTGAAGCTACCTTGCATATCAAATTTATTCAAGTGTTATTTCTTCCTTTTCCATATTTAAAGATAATATAGAAGCTGTTCTCTTAAATTAAGTAGCTTATTTCTCTTTAGATTTTATTTTAAATCTTTTGTTTAAGCAGCCTGTGGACTGTACCTCAGAGCATATTGTATGTTCCCTGTGATTCTTTGGACCTAAGACTCTCTCTGACTCTCTATCCCATGCTGTTTTTGCTACTCACTCACCAAAAATTATTCCTTAGGAGAAGCTAGGAGCATCCTTTGGGGAGAGATATAGGGGGAAAAGGAGCGGTTAGGAGAGGGGGATGGGAAGAGTGGTGGGTGTTTGATCTCTATCTTCACGACAGAAGTATTATCTTCCAGGAGCCTCTAGGCCAATGGCAGTCAGGTAACAGGGCAGGTGTTCCATTCGAGTCTTAGGTGAAATAGCCTCTTCCTCAAATGAAAATTTTTGTGATAGATTAAGAAATCGTGAACATGCTAGTAGTATGGTCCCTGCTCTCATGCTGGGCAATGTGTAGTTGTGACAGAAAGCTGGTTATATCAGATAAAGACCTTGAAGAGCTGTGAGGATTTTTCTTGTTTTCTGGGGACTTTTGTTCTATACTGCTGCAGGAAATATGGTTTATGAACTGGATGACCTTCTAGTAAACATGGCCTTGCTATGTAAACCCTTGTTTCTGAACAAGAAGACAACATATGTTCTCGGACAAAGGAGTTTTCATTAGCTCTTGTGAATAATGCCAAACACTGAAATTTCCAAGACGTTTTCACTATTTTATGGGATTTGTGGAAGAGAGTATTTGAATCAAAATTGGTATTGACTTGAACAATCAGTAGAGTGCAGTTTCTTGAATGGTAAAATTGAAAATCAGTTTTTTTAAATTGTTGCCAGTTTTTATATGCCTCCATACCAGAAAGTAATTTATGTTCTATACATTTTAAATTATTAATTTAGTAACACTCACTGAATGCCCAGGATATGTAAAAAGGGGGGGTGCAGTTAAATTCTATAAGGCCTGATCTAATTCCCTTCTTATCTTAACATCAGGGTAACATCAAGCTAACATCAAGAATGGGAAATATAACACTTGTCAGTAACATTAACATTTGTAAAGCTCTGAGCAAGTAGAACTGACCCTAAATGACTGTAAGAAGAAGGAATAACTTCTGCTCTGTAAGTCAGCAAATGTAACACATGGGTAGAGAAACGAGCCCAGGCTTTTAATGATGGGTATGGATTCCAACATCTTTAGTGAGAGGAGGCCTTCCTAAGAAGATGTGCTGCGTAGGCTGAGGGTGTGAGAAACATTCTAGAGAGAACGAATAGGTTGATTTGGATCCCAGATGGGCGAGTCCAGTTTTAATTTCACATATTCCCTTTTCATAAAAATAAATTTGTGAATTAATAAAAAGAAAAATCCCTTCTCATGCCATGTGTCTCCAGTCTGGGCTGACAAAGTCAGTTCACCTAAATCCAAGAAAAATAGTGGGCAGTAACTCTCAAATTGTAGAGCAACTATAATGTTGAGGATCTTGAATGACAGTTTTTATTTGTTTGTTTGTTTTTTAGTGGACTTCCATTCTGGAGTCCACAAGGAATTATTACAATGTTTTGAGCAGGTGTGGTGTTGGAATTGTCAAAGATGAGACTGTCCCTAAGAGAGTAAGAGGAGAAACAAGGTTTACCTATCACTTGTGTGGAAGGAACAATAAAGTGGGAGAAACCAGAGATGAATTTGAAGTTTTAAATTGTTGTGGATTGACTGAAAGGTAGTGTAATGTTTTACTGCTTGAGTTGTAAAGTGCATAGATGCAGCTTGAATCTCATTTTTCTCACTTCCTAAGAACAACTTTGGGAAAGCTTTCTTATTTTTAAAATAGGAATCCTAATATAAGCCAATTATAGAAGTTGCCTAAATAAGTCTGTGCTTCAGAAACTGTAGTTACTTATATGATTAAGGCAGTATTTCAGGCAAAAAAAACCTTGACTGAACTGCCCAAGTCCCTTCCATTTGTTGGAGTCAGTATATCAGAGGCAGAAATCAAAATAAGCATAAAATAATGGGTAGGATTTGAGGTTGGTTTTCCATTTGTAAAATGCCTGTGGAATGCCGTGAATGATTTATAGAAGTTCTAGTAGTGAAAGATAGGAAGGGAAAAGAAAGGATAGGAATGGTAGGGTGGGACATCCTGAACCAAAGCAGAGAATTATTAGTGGGAAAATGATGTGTAATGGGGGGATGGGAAGCTGGCAGGGGGAAGCCTGGATCATGTGTGTACTCATTACACTGCTTATTTTGGAGAAGATGTGGAAAATCGCATGCAGAGTTTGAAAATGACTGTCCCAGCTATGATTCACTAAAGAAGTCACTCTCAGCCTCATCGACCTTGGCATTTTTTCAGAGGTCATGTTTACACATAATTTATAAAGTTATAACATGCAGTTGAAAGTTTCTCTGGCATATTTAGAAATGTCAGGGAGGGCATTTCTCACCATTTCACTCTGCCTGCCTTCAGTTTCTGCCTATGTTTTAATTCAGTAATTATTTACTGTGCTTAGAGCAAGGAAGAGCTCTAGTTTTGTGTGCTATAAGCCACAAATCTGGAGCCCTCTGGAGTGTTAGTTCTGTTGTGTTTGCTACCTGGTTCTCAGCTGATCACCTTTAAATAATGAAGAAATGTCTATTCTGTGGGTTTTAAGAGCATCATTCATCTGGTCCCTCACGTTGGTCCTCTTCGTTTTCTGAGTTATAACTGAAGATAAGTTTTTTTTTTTAATTTTTTTTAATGTTTTGAAGAAAAGTCATCAGGTTAGGTGTATTGTGGAATCCCACTGACTGCTGCTTTTGCCTTGTGATTTGATACCATTAAAGGGAGGTCACTTCTCTGAAGGGCCTGTCTCATTCCTAGGCAGGTCCAGTTGCTAACATGCTCTTCCTTAAAATCTGTGTCTATTTTTGCTTTTTCCTCCTGGACCTAAATAGAATAAATCTCTTCCCTCTTTAGTTTGGAAGCTCTCATGTTTCCATATCTCCCCTTATTTTTTTTCTTTTACAAGCTAAATCTACCTCAGTTGTTTCAATAAATTCTCTGACATGGTGAACACTTTTACTTTTTCTAATATTTGAAGTCTCTTCTTCAGTAATTAACAGATAGTATTATGTCTTCAGGGTAACTTATCTTGATAGGTGTACTAGGCTTTCACATAGATGAGCAACTAATTTTTTAAACTAGTTTCTCTCTGAAAGTTGACTTGAAGAGGTGATAATTTCAGTTATTTGACCAATTTCCTGAGGAAAACCCCTTTGGCCTAATTTTGAGGGTTTGTCACTCTGCTTTCTGAAGAGGTTTTTGGTGACCGAGTCAGGTTTGAAAGGAATTTTCTAGCTTTTGTGGCAGAATTGTTTCATATTATTAATTCTTTTATAGCAATATAAAGTGGGCTTTTGTTCATTAAACATTTACTGAGTGCCTGACATACATTAGATGAGAAGTTGTAAAAGATGAATAATGTTCCTGCCAGTCACCAAAAGCTCTTCTGGTGTCATTTAGCTTTGCTCTTCCATTGATAAATCTCATTATGCTGTTCAAAGTTCTTTCATATGCACTATAGCATTTGAACCATGGGCTCTGGAATCTGGAGGAGCAGAGAGAAGCCAGAGGTCACACTCTCAGTGAGAGCTAAAGTACTTGAAACCCAGAGTGGAGATGCCACTTGACTTTGTCCTATCCTGTTCACCAGGTTCTACAAACAAGTATGAAGTCAACAAAGCCAACTTGGGATTGAAAAACATCATCCTTAGTTTGAAACAAGAAGTGATAGGAGAAGTTCTAAAAATTATATGAGATATTTTTCAAATTATTGAGTGGAATATGTTACTTTTCATAGATCTTCAACTATTTTCGGAGTTAACCTGAAAGGGACAACCCTCAGGGAGATGTTTAGAGGCCATTATTAAACTTCCTGATACCTCTAAGAAAATAGCACATATTTATTGTGGTTTAGCAACAAATTTATTTGTAGGACATTTTTCTAGCCACTTCAATTTTGGGAATAAAGACAAAAACCCAGAGGGAATCATAAAAATTCTTTGGGCAGCCAAACAGATGTTACAAATTATGTAATTGAGTTTTAACAAAGAAATAGTTAAATGTTTATACATTATCCTTAAGATGGCAGGGAAGAGTTTAATCATGTTTAGAAAGATCATTAATAGAGGTGGAAATCTTCAGTTGTATGGAAAGTGATATTGGATACATGAGGTATTATGAGCTCTTTAATGGAGTATTAAAAAAAGTTGGATTTGAAATTGAAGATGATTTTGGAGAGACAACAATTAATGCAGGCCCAGGAGGGTTTTTTTTTTAAGTAATATTGTTAAATAAAAAGATATTTGAACATAAACCTTGAGAATGTTCCTCAGCCCTTTGAAGCTGTGATTTTAGCTTTCGGCTGTGTGATGCATGTCTTTTACCTCCATTTCATTACCATCTTTGGACCCCATCATTAAGCACATTATTTAGTAGTATAGGTCAAATTCTTTTCAAACAAATGCCACTAAAATGCAAAAAAGACTCCCAAATGTCACTAATTTTACATGGCATTGCATGCAGTAAAATTCCAGAACTATAAAATAACTTGGTTAAACCTAAGAGTTTATTGTATAAGAGAATTTGGATTGTGCCCAAGTTATCTCAAGTGTAATACTGTTATCCACCTGGGTTGAGCCTGACTTCCCATGAGCTTTGGCACTGAGGCAGGGGGTCTTGAGCTAATTAGTCACTTTTGCCAGAGGCCAGGGATTAAATCATGTTTCCTGGAAACTATAATTCTATAGATGTGTTTTCAAAGTTTTGTACCTCTCAACAGTGTCACTCGTCTGCAAAGTTTCATGGTGTTTTTTTCCCACCAGTATTTGACTGCCTGGGTATAAAAGGAGGGAAAGCATGTGGCTGGATTGATCTAGGGTTTAGAATTATAGTAAAAGGACAAGGCAGTAGGAGCTAATAGGTAAAGTAGAAATCAAAAGAACAAACCAGGATGACAAGACTGCTTAGGAAAAGAAGCCCAGAGGAGGCTCTTCGAATGGGGAAAAGGAAAGCCTCTAGGACTAGAAGACATCATGAGTGAGGGAAGAAATTAGAAGAATGTTCTCAGAAGGAAGGGTTATCTGGAATTAAAATTTCAGAAGTGGAACAATCCTGAAATTCAGGTTATGTTCATGGAAGTAGATTAGCAAAGGCATTAGAAATTTTAGTATTGGATTCAGGCAGACAGAGCACCGTAGGTATCTGATAATGGCTGTGTTGTCTACTAGGATGTCACCAGTTGGCAAGAGCTATGGTGATCTACAAAGACTGTGATCCTGGTACCAAAGTCCTCAGTTGAGGGAGGGAGTATTCTGGGAGCCAGTAGGTATCAGTCCTGTGGCAGGACAAGCAATAATGGAATTAGTTGTCATAAGGCTTTGAGAAGGAGTTTGGCAGAAGCTTGGAAGGCCGTGAGGAGAAAAGAGAATGCTGATTTTGGACTTGTCTGAGAATGATGGGAGACTGAACAGTCTTCTATTAGTAAAGTTGCAAGGGGAAATGGAGTGAACGTGTGAAAGGGCAGATTTGCTTAGCAGGGGGACACCTGTTGATCTTCAGTTTCTTTATTCCATAAGACTCCTAGAATCTGTTTTCCACATTTAGAATTCTCACCACCATCTATGGCAAAGTGGCCAATGCTATAGCCTGCATTGAAGAGATCTGGTGGCTTGGTTTTAACACCTTGTTTGAAAATCAGCAGCCTGAATTGGCAAGCCTCATCCTTCCCCTGTAATGTCCCACAGCTGTGAATTCTCCAGTTAATTATATGTTGGGTAATGAGGATTGCTTTTATCTGTACTAAATTTCAGTTTTAAGCTTTATTAATGGTCTTTCATTTTGGTACTTGTGGGAAAAGGGCAGTGAAGAGCCCTATTAAATTTTCCCTTGGGTTTTTATATATCTTCCTTCCTTCCAAGTAGAATAATAAATATTTGCTTCCTTTCTTCTGTAACATTCCACCATTTTTAACCCAGATAGATGCCTCATCCAACATTTCTGAATCCCAGGTATGCCACTTATTAGTTCTTGCGCTTCTCTCTGCCTCAGTTTCCTAACTTGTAAATTGATGATGATAATGTTATTTATTTCAGAGGCTTGTTATGAATTATAAGTGAAACAGTAACGTTTGGAAAGCAATAAGAACACGGTCTGGCAATAATAAGCCTGATGAAAAGTATTTGTTAAAATACTGTTTGTGTGATTCATTAGTAGTAACACTTGCTGAGAACTTGGCCACAGAAAACAGCAACATAAAGCCATTGACAAGAGTTGTCTTCTTTTAAGGATGAAATTCTTTTTCTTGGAGTTCCCCATTGTGGTTCTGCAGACTTGCATATCTCTAGTAGAATCTTGTGAATAGACACATCCTCAGTATCAACTTCATAACTTCCTCTGCCTCTGTCACCATGGGCCACTTATCTCTCTACTGTCTCACACTTGTTCCAGCCAAAGATTAGGAATTTCAGTCAGAGTCTTAGTAGTGGATTAGAAAGCCTTCTTCTGCTTTGGTGTGCTATACCAAAGCTTCTCAAGGCTAGTGGTTGGGCCATTAAAGGGCCTGAGCTGAACTTAATTGTTAACCCACTTCCTAACCAAACCTCTAACTCAATTAGCACTTATTTGACTGTCTAAATCTTTGGCTTGAAGCACCCTGCCAGTTTTGGTGGGAGTTCTTGGTATGAAAAGACACCCTTTTCCTGGGAACTCAGCCCGGACGAACCAATTCATTTCACACTTCTTTCCCACCGCCTACAAATGGGAAGCAGATCTTCATCCCAGTTCATCTATTGGGATTGAAGCCAGCAGGCTGATAGATCCCATCAGCCGGTCAATCTCTTAAGTTTCCTGGTCTTTTTAATACTTATAATGACTTTTGAGTAACATCTTTACTTTAAATAACCTTTCATTGGTAGGCTTCTGTGCTTGCCGGCAATTCCTTTGGGGAGAGCAACAATTTTGAAGATGATATTTGTGTCCCTCTTAATGCCATTTTATAACTTGAGCGTTAAAGATTGTTAAGCAAACAAGTACAGCCTTTGGTTTTGTGCTAACATTTTATGACTGGTGAATTCAGTGACCTTCTACTTCAGCTTTGATCTTAATTATTTTAAATATCATAGGGTCTGATTCACAAGGCAGTAACGGCAGCTCATTATTCCTGGCATGATTAGTCTAGGTTAGAAATTAGCTTTGAGGCCCCCGGCACTATGCTCTAATACTTTCTGAAATGGAACACCTGTGTAATGGCTGCACAAATCATTTGGTTAAATCAGTCTCTAATTTAATGAGCTCTGTCTTCACATTTGTGTTGTGATCTTTAAGAGTTAAATATGTATACATAGTTTTGAATTTGCCATTTTATACAATTATATGCATGCTCAGCTTGTGTAACTTATTGCTACTAATTTGTATAAGAAACTTTTGCATAGATAAACATCTGTAAGTTGAAAATCAGCCTTTACATTAAAAGGAACAAAATAGAAAACCATAGTAATCTGTCTGCACATCAGCCTACTTGCCAACATGTAAAGAGCAACAACAGAATGTCTTTATGATTTATCCTCAGAAACTTTGGGTGAAGTTGCGAATAAATATGAGATTTTTTAGTATCTACACCAGAGGTTCAAGATTGCACACAGCCAGTTGCTATTTTATAGGTTACCCTTTCATTTTGTGGTCTCTGGATCATCACATCACCTGGGAACTCAGAAATGCAGAATCTCAGGCCCTGCCCTCAGTCTATTCAATCAGAGGCTGCATTTTAATAAGGTCCTCAGAAGATTTGTAGATACAGTGAAGTTTGATAAACGTTAATTAATTAGCTCACTCTACTTAAGCTGATACTGCCTTCTGCCCCCATTGTTGGTATTTAGGGCCCAAAGTCCTAGAGAGATAAAATGAGATAGGACTAACAAAAGTTAATATAATGTGGATTTCTAGTAACATCAGAAAATCCTGAATTCAGCCACATCTCACCAGGGCCATCCTACCATCATTTTCCAAGCCCTCATCATCCTTTGCCTAGATTATTGCAAGAGCTTCTCAAGTATCCTTCTTGCTTCTACCTTACCTGTCTTACTCTGTCCAGCTTCACCACTTGATCATAATCTGTTCTCCACATTGCAGAGTAATTCTTTTAAAACTTGACTTAGGTCCATCCTCTCTGCCTCAAACTTTCTATTGGTTCCTCATGTCACTCAGAGTGAAAGTTCCTGTTACATGTAGATAAAATCTGCTCAAATATTTTGAGTCAATGAACATACTTAGAGTCATGTGAATTCTTCCTGGAGTGGATGGATATTGGGTATCATATGGTATCCACTTTTCTGATCATATTTTAATACAGAGTTATTTTTCACTTTCTGGAATCTTTGAAACCACTAGGGTTTATGTCACTGAACTTCCTTCACTGAACAAGGGGAAGGATTGCTACTGGCTGCCCAGTTCTCCTTGCTCAGAATTCTAGGAAATCAGGCTATGGGAAAGGAAGGTGGAGTGCTGAAAAAGAGTGTGCTGGAGGTGTGGTGCCTGGAATTTGGCAGTTGCTCAAAATAGTACCTGGGGAAATCTTGTGTTATGTCGACAAAATTGCACTTCTTGTCTTTCCCTGTTGCTGCCTTTCTCTCTTTCTCCCTTGCTATATAATTTTCTTTCTTCTAATTTTCTCCTTCCCCCTCCCTCCCTCACTTCCTTTCTCCTCCTCTTTTTCTCTTTTCTTTCTTTTTTCTCTTCTCTATTTTGCTTCATGTCTTCCTCGTGTTCCTTTGAGATCCGAAGCATATTGTGAATTGTTGACTATCTTCACTTACCTTCATATTTCTTTTCTTATGTAGAAGATAATTTGAGTTGTTTTTGTTCATATTTCTGTAAATATTTGGCCTAGCACTCAAAGATCAAGAGTTTTTCTGTAGCAATTTAATGGCTCTCCAAAGAGGAAAACCCATACCTTTGCTGTGAATGTTCAACCGCATTTGAGTAATGCTGTTCAATTAGTTCACTTGCAAATACCTGTCTGTGGCTGATTTCTTTTTATGGGCCAAAGTTTTTGCAATCAGATTTCATAAAGATCATTTGAGATTTGTGCAGATTTTATTTTTCATGCATGGCAGCAATAGTATCTCCTATCGCATATGTTCTGATATCTTGACAAGCAAGTCTTTAAGACGTAAAGTCCACATCCCTCCTCCTTGAACCTGGATGGGCCATTGTAATTGTCTCAATGTATAAAGTAAAATGAAAGCAAGTGCTATGTGACTTCTGAGGCTAGGTTATAAAAGTGTGTACTTCAGAACAACCAGGAAGTCGTGCTGTAAGGAAGCTCAAGCAGCCCACGGTGAGGTCACATTGAAAGAAACCGTGATCCTTGGCTCCTAGCTCCAGCTAAGTAATCAGCCAGTATCAGCACAGACTGAGCCAGCCATGGCAGTCAGCCATTCTAGAAATGGCTCCTCCATCCCCTGGTTGAGTTGCATGGAGTGTGGGTGAACAATTCCCACCAAGCCATCTCAAACTACATATTCATGAACATAATAAACAGTGGTTATTGTCTTAAATTTCAGGGTGACTTATCATGCAGGAATAGATAACTGATGCAATAAGTTCCTTAGCTATTTAGTTTTGTATTTAGCCAAAGAGTTCGAAAAGCACTTAAAGATCAAATAGTACGACCCACTTATCTTAAAACCAGTAGCACTCACAGAGAATGGCCATTGTCTAACCTTTTCTGAAGCATTTACTTTGTCCTAGTACCATAATTTGAATGCAAAAATCTCTGGAACTCTGCCCAGGATAGTTTAATTTTCTAACATCTTACTACATTAGGAAATTAGGCACTACTGGTTTCATGCCTTTTTCAGACTCTAGGACCAGTGATGGATGACCCTGGAGAGGCTTTACATTAGGAATGAAAATAGCAAGTGTGAATTCCAAGCTTAGTCACAACCATCATCTTGGGACGCTTTAGCTTTGTCAAGGGGCAGGGAGCGCCTCAAATAAGACATGATGTAAAAAAGGCAGTGAGTCTTCAGGGAGGGGTAAAACTGAGGCTAGTAAGAGTGAGCTGCTCTTCAGAGCTCGTCCCAAAGAACTTGGATAGCAACTAAGTAGAGAGAAGTGTTGTTGTATATTAAGAACCATTTCTTGACAATCATTAGTAGCCCAGGACCCCAACCTGCTAGGTATGGGTCTAGTGTTGGCAAGTTCTAGGCAGAGGCAGTGCTCAATGCCAGACAACTGTAAGCAAAATCCATCCATGTAGAGGTTAAGACCCTCCCTAGAGTCTTCAATCCAGCCTTTCTTGGAGAGAAACCAGCCAGGGTCAAGCAGCCTGTCTGAACTGAGGTTCAGAGCAGCACCCTCAATTCGAAGGGGAACTGAATCACCAGCCAGTGAGGATAGAACTGGATAGAACACCAGATAGAACTGGCTTCCCTCGAAGGGGCTAATTTGTGTTATTATTGCTTCTCTGTTTGTTGCATAATACTGTTTAGAATATTTCTCAGGCTCTAAAAAGCAAAATGGAAAAGTGTATCAGTCCTAGCACTGTTAACCTGTTTTCCAAGATGTTTGTCATTTCTTTCTTAATATTCTACTGATTTCTACATGAGTCAATTACTCATTTCTTTGTCCTTGCAAATTGCATAGACCCATCTTAATTATAGATCTCTGAAAATTTTAGAAGTCATTCCTTAAGTAAATTGGTCCTTCTGCCAGTTTGCAGAGCTGGTGGAGGGGAGGAAGCAGGCTAGAAGCAGGTGAGCTGCAAAGAGGATTACTTGGTGATTCTGTGGCAGGAAGAAGCACAGGAAGGGGGCCCTAAGAACACCATGAAAATGCGGAAACAGCCTTAAGAGCAACTTGAGACAGTTTGGTTCTGTAGAAGATAATAAAAAAATGAAAAAAAAAAGTTCATGTATGTGTCTATTTTGTTTACTATTTTATCTCCAGAAATCAGGGCAATGTTGGGCATAAGGTAAATATTAACAAAACATTTACTGGAAGAAACAAACACACACAAACCCTACAGCTCCCCCAGCACATCTCTGGGATAAGCCCAGGCCACTGGCCCTAAGTTGTTAGTCTCTACAACCATCTTCCAAAGTCTCTTCTTCTTTCTTTAAAATTATTAATGATACAGAATAGCAAGAGCCCTTTGCATTAGAAATTCCTGTTAGTATTAGAGAGGAAAAAACTCTTTTGACCATCTTCTAATTGCTTAACTGGATCTTCCAGATGCATTGAGATGAAGACAGTGCATCTAGGGCAGGAAAACCAAAGTGTTCCCAGCCTCCTGCCTTTCTCGTAAAGCCCCTTGTACTCCCTGCTTTTAATATAGGTTATAGTCAGGCACCTTGGGATCTTTAGCCTTCTTTTGGGGAGGCTTCTTCCTCTTGTGTCAAATGTCCAAAGAGTAGAGACCTGCGCTACCCTTCCCCCCTTAAATAAAGAAAAACAGAAGTTAATTCACTGGAGAGATCTGTGGACATGGCCAGGTTACAGCTTCCCGGGGGCAAGGAAACCTGACTCTCTCTTTAATAAGCAGATGGTTGACCTTGGTGACATTCAGTTACCACTTTTCCTTTCTCATCTGAGGCCTTGGGAGGTGAGTTTCCTCTCTTCTCTAATAGATATATTATGCACTTCTAACACAGACAGTTTCAGGACAGAGTAAGTATTAAAATCAAGTGGAGAGTTTCATGCTTCAGTTCTTCCACATTCAGTTCTTTCACATAGATCATCTTGTTTAATGAAATGGTCCTGGTCTTGTAGTTCCATATTTCAGGAGTCTGTTTATCAAGCTCACTCTGTTGCAGGACCAGGAAGATTCTAATGTGTAAGAGTTAGTTTTGTGCCTCATGCCACATTGCCTCTGTAGACCTTAGATTTTACTGTCAGCACATTCTATACTGTTTTGTAGAGGTCCACATAAGATGGAGCCCCATTGCCTCTAGTGAAAACAGATCAGTTCACCTTTTAATTGGCTGTCCCTCATTCCTTATTTCATCATTCTGGGATCATCCCAACTTCCCATGGGACCATCTCTCAAATATGCTACCTGCACCCAAGTCCTTATCTCAGGCTATACTTTTGAGAGAGCCCAAATGAAGCCATACTGTCATGTGTGAGGTTGCAGACAATGCAGCAACTTTTATATGAACCACACAGAAAGTGATGTGCTAGTTAACAGCTCTCCCAAAGACAAACCCCTGATTTGTAGCATTTGCCAATTGCTGTGGTGTAAATACTGCCACTATGGCCAGTGTCAAGCCACCAGCATGATATTACTAAACCCAGAGGGGTGAGGTGTGCACTGTCAGCCTCCAAATGCATGTTGGCTCCAGCACATCACTGCCAGAGCCCAGACCAATGGAATGCATTTAACTGGTCATCAAGAAATAACCAATTTAGACTGTAGATACTACTGATGTTCCCTTTTCTGTTAGATGCCCTTACACATTTTATTGCATATTGCTTTATTTATTTGAAGCATTAAAAATGCATATTTTATCCCTGAACCTATATCCAGAATATAAGTCACTGATATTTGGAACTGCTTTTGTGTAATCATTTTGCAAGAAGAACAGTTGCCATCTCACCAGAGGGCAACAGGTGGCACACAATGAGATAATTTGAGGACAGTTTACTGAGAGAGCTTTTTTTTTTTTTTTTTTAAGATTTTATTTATTTATTTGACAGACGGAGATCACACGTAGTCAGAGAGGCAGGCAGGGAGAGAGGAGGAAGCAGGCTCCCCACTGAGCAGAGAGCCCGATGTGGGGCTCGATCCCAGGACCCTGAGATCATGACCTGAGCTGAAGGCAGAGGCTTTAACCCACTGAGCCACCCAGGTGCCCCTGAGAGAGCTTTTTACAAAGGAATAGGCAGGGGATAGAGAAAGTGGGATTTATGCAGTACTCCTAGGTCTGTGTTTTTTTTTCCCCCCCCAAAGATTTTATTTATTTATTTGACAGACAGAGATCACAAGTAGGCAGAGAGGCAGGCAGAGAGGCGGAGTGGGGGGCAGGCTCCTTGCCGAGCAGAGAGCCTGATGCGGGGCTCGATCCCAGGACCCTGAGACCATGACCTGAGCCGAAGGCAGAGGCTTAATGCACTGAGCCACCCAAGTGCCCCTAGGTCTGTGTTATTAATCCTAGGCCTGGAAGGACAGAGAGAAGATATAGTTATCAGAACTGAGGACAGAGAGGGCTGTGTGGCAAGAGGCAGCCGGCAGGAATTGAATGTTTGCAAAAGACATAGCCAGCCCGCAGTAACTAAACAGGAGGTTGCAGGGATAATTATTCTAGCAGTTCTGTCCTCCTTCCTTCCAGTCTACTGGGGCAACCCATTAGCAAAACTATTTCTGCCCTTGAGAAGCTTATAGTCTGATTCTAGTAGGATTTATACACTCATTTGTGCCCTAGGCATAAGAACACATTTTCAAAAAAATGAACAAATTGAGGCCATAAAGAATTAGGTTACCATAACATTAGGTTGCAGTATGAAATAGTAATAGTACTTGGGCTGTTTGAAATGATCAGGGGAAGTAAATCAAGTGCAATGCTGATCTGTTTGCTGGGAAAGCTGTACTTTAACTAATGAAAGTACCACAATCGAAATTGGAAGAGTGGAAATTTACGAGGCAAGCATGCCAGGGAACATTCTGAAGGAAATCCAAGGGAAAGGTGTCTAGACAATATTAAGGAGTGGCTGGACAACGCCGTCAGCTGGTGACACAAATAACTATCTGTAAAGTTAGCAGCTCAAAATGGTTACCATAGATACTCTTGGAATGGAACAATAGGGTTTCTAGCAATGCTTTTTTCCCCCAATATACTAAAATGTTTTAAGGAAGTCTCCTTGATTTTCTTTTATAATTCTTGACTACTGATCTGTCCATGTGGAAAGATCCAGGTTTTAGAATATGGGCCTGGGAGCACTGTTCTACCCTGACCTAGATTTTGACCTCATTTTCCTTTTCAGTCTTTGGTCAACAGGTTTCATAGAAATTGTGAAGTCCAAGGCTTGGATTTTGATCTTCAGCATTGCTTTCTATTCATGAGAATTTGGGTGAATTTAGGGGTAGGATGAGGTGGAAGAAGAGGTGCTTTCAGTAAGAACTTTTTGAAAGATAGTTAAGGAAATAAATTAGTGCTGGTGATCCTTAACTTAAAGTCACTGGACTCCTGGCAGCTGAAACTTCTGAGTTTCACTCAGTATTGCTTATAGGACATGTAACTTCCTGCAGCTTGAATGACACATGCCAGGTTGTCATACTGCACAGCCCTTCCTTCCTGGATCCACAGCTTTAGTATGACATATTTCTGGAGGACACTCGGACTGTGGTTTAAGCTCATCTTTATAACAGACAAGGAAGTGGATTGGTGATGTGCTGAACAAATGAGCAGAGAGTTTATCAAGATGCTTTTGATTATAATTAAGAGAAGAGCCAACCCAAACTGGCTTTAACAATATGAAGTTGTATTGGTTTTCACATCTGGAAAGTTTATAATCTTCAGGCCTGGTTTGGTTTTGGTTGGTTGTTCAAGAGTTCAAGCTCCTCTTTTTAATGAGTCTCTCATTTCAGCCCTCTTCTGTGGGTTATTTTTGTATTCATGGTACCAAAAGAGCCACTGTGCATTACATCCACACCTTCATTACTCAGAACATAATAGTCACTATTCCAGAATCCTCAGTGAATTCCCAGTTTGACTTAAGTCATACACCTACCCCAGATCAGTCCTGTGGTCAGAATAATAGAGCGATGTCTTCTTCACCTACAGCCTGTGCCTCTGGAACCACATTCACACAAAGGGAGGCATGGAATGGATGGTAGAGAGATCACTCATTGCAAAGAGTGAATGTGGGCTAGGAAGAAGAGGCCCAAAGGGGGGCTTTGACAATAACAGAGTAATTTTATTCTGTATCTGGTTTAGGCAATACAGAAACCCTGTGAATCAGAAGTAATATCACTGAAATTAGTTAAAGTGGTTATATCAAACAATAAGAAAAATTTTAGTTCCATCACCTATAAGTGATGTGGTTTTGGGTAAGTTGATTTATTTTTCTGAGTCTCAGATTTTTCAGCTGTAAGATATGGATGATAATTACTATTGTGCAGGGTTGTGTTGATAATTAACTAAGATAGTGTTTCTAAAGTCTCTAGGATCTTGCATAAAATAGGCACAAATTATATGGAAAATTAACAGTCCTAACGATAACAATTTATTGCTGCTATATTTAATTCATCTTATACAGACCCAAGGTGGTAGTTACTATATTTTAGAGTTATTTTGGTGATTATAAAAGATACTATCTCCAAAGGATTTAGACTACATGGGAAGATAATATTATAATGAATGATAACAATACCATGTATTTCATTCAATTTTATATAACATGTAATTATTACCTAGCCTTAGCACTTTATTACTGATTTTATATTTTATATAATTCCAATGTGCTGAGTTGAAGGACAGCATTCCCTTGATTATTTAAATTTAATCATAGTAGCTTATAAGGTTTCTCTTATTAACTGTATGGCTCCATATCATAGTCATTGCAAAAGGCCAATAAATAAACAATGTTGTAGTGATGGTTATGATTCATTATTTTTATTTGTTAGTAGTTATTACTGAAACATTAACTGTTAAGGTATATTCATTTGATAACAATGCTATGTAATTTCTTCCTTTTGGTAGTCAACACCTACTGTTGAGAAACACCTCATTTTGAGAAAATAAGGTGCAGTTGGCCATGACTGGATTCAGGGGCTGAGAGCTCTGATGGCAATGCCTTGTTGGATTATACATTCAATTATATTCACAATGGCCTCTCTTAGCAATCTTATTCTTATAAGCTGCTTTTATAAATACAGGGTTTTGGCAGTTGGTCAGATGAAAGTTGTACATTATGGTAGCATTTAGTATATTTATATTTTGAATTGTCTTGCCTTGCAATACTCAAAATTGTGCCATTGCTCACATTCTCTTCTTCCATATTCACTGTTACCTATTGGTTATTCATCTCTGGTACTTTTATTGTTTAATTCCTATGGCAGTCTTATTTTTAGTTCCATCTGTTGTCTTTAGAAGGTTTTTTTTTTTTAATCATTCAGTGGTTAATTCCAATCTTATAATCCACATGACTTTTTCTCTAATCTTTCCTAAGCATGTTTTACATGACTTCTAGGTTTTTTTTTCCCAACTTGCAACCATTTTAATAACACTAAAACATTGAAGCTTTTGCTTACATCTCAGAAATACATGCAGTTATTTGATCAAGTAAATAAATGATTAGAAATTCATAGTAGCCTTAAACATATGTTCTGTGCTGTATTAAGTTTTAAATAAGACTTAAGTTTGCTTAGAAATATTAGAAATTCTACCTCTTTTTTTCTTTTTTTTTTTAATTTTTATTTCTTTTCAGCCTAACAGTATTCATTGTTTTTTCACCACACCCAGTGCTCCATGCAATCCGTGCCCTCCCTAACACCCACCACCTGGCTCCCCCAACCTCCCATCCCCCACCCCTTCAAAACCCTCAGGTTGTTTTTCAGAGTCCATAGTCTCTCATGGTTCACCTCCCCTTCCAATTTCCCTCAACTCCCTTCTCCTCTCCATCTACCCTTGTCCTCCATATTATTTGTTAAGCTCCACAAATAAGTGAATCTCTTCCAGTCCTGTCCATGTTGCTACAAAAGTTGGGTATTCGTCCTTTCTGATGGAGGCATAATACTCCATAGTGTATATGGACCACATCTTCCTTATCCATTCGTCCGTTGAAGGGCATCTTGGTTCTTTCCACAGTTTGGCTACCGTGACCATTGCTGCTATAAACATTGGGGAACAGATGGTCCTTCTTTTCACTACATCTGTATCTTTGGGGTAAATACCCAGTAGTGCAATTGCAGGGTCATAGGGAAGCTCTATTTTTAATTTCTTGAGCAATCTCCACACTGTTCTCCAAAGTGGCTGCACCAACTTGCATTCCCAGCAACAGTGTAAGAGGGTTCCCCTTTCTCCACATCCTCTCCAACACACGTTGTTTCCTGTCTTGCTAATTTTGGCCATTCTAACTGGTGTAAGGTGGTATCTCAATGTGGTTTTAATTTGAATCTCCCTGATGGCTGGCTATATGTAGAAGAATGAAACTCAACCATTCTCTTACACCATACACAAAGATAAACTCGAAATGGATAAAAGACCTCAACGTGAGACAGGAATCCATCAGAATCCTAGAGGAGAACATAGGCAGTAACCTCTTTGATATCAGCCACAGCAACTTCTTTCAAGATATGTCTCCAAAGGAAAAGGAAACAAAAGCGAAAATGAACTTTTGGGACTTCATCAAGATCAAAAGCTTCTGTACAGCGAAGGAAACAGTCATCAAAACAAAGAGGCAACCCACGGAATGGGAGAAGATATTTGCAAATGACAGTACAGACAAAAGATTGATATCCAGGATCTATAAAGAACTCTTCAAACTCAACACACACAAAACAGACAATCATATTAAAAAATGGGCAGAAGACATGAACAGACACTTCTCCAATGAAGACATACAAATGGCTATCAGACACATGAAAAAATGTTCATCATCACTAGAAATCTACCTTTTAAAGATTAAGTAAATAATGTTCAGAAATGCATACAGTTCTTATTAAATGCCATTACGTGACTCCTTTAAGCATTGACATTTATCAGCTAACTTGTCATCAATCATTGCAGTATCCTTGGACATACTTTTGCTGGCATCTTCATGTGAAAATCACTGCTTCTGAATCTTAAGGACACACACACATATACATATATATATTCTCCATTTAGTTTGTAGAGGTTCATGATAAAAACACATTTACTTTTCTTGGAATGTGATCACTGATTAAATGAAATTTCGGGTGCTTTGCACTACTAAGAAGTAATAAAGGATACTAATTAAATTTCTTTGCACAAAGTACATTTTAGAGCAAGGTATGTCTTATGAAGCATGAACATTTAATTCTGAGATGAAACTATTAAAAGAAGAAGAACATTTTAATGCTGATGCAATGATGGCCCCAGTAAGCACAGGGACTTTAAATATGTCTAACCACAAATTATTTACAACCAAAACAAAGGGGATAGCAGAAAAGACATTCCTTGATTAATGCCTCTAAACTCATGGAGTAGGACCAGATTTTTCGCTAAGAAATCTACTGTAAAAAGTTCTTGGAGACTCCACTTTCACATGATGCATTTGGTGAAGGATGCTCTTTGCTGGTGGAGGGGCGGGGTGGGGGGACTGTTGGGTTTTGGTGAGTAGGATGCTCTTTTATCCTCTAATCTATTTCAGTAAAATTAGAGCACTATATTAAGGAAAGAGTAAATAAAATTAAAATAATAAACTAATGGAAATAAGATTAAAATAAAGTTATCTTTATATAACATATTATAATTATATATTATGATGCACAATTTCATGTACTCAAAACTGGAATTGCCTTGTTTAATCAATTTAGATGCATCTTAGAGTGCATTATGCTTAGAGCATATAAGTACCGTATTTATGGTTATTGCCATTTAGTATTTGGCATCAGGCCCCTACTAAACTAGAGTTTCATGGGAAAATAAATTATGACTTACAGGCTTGCTCTATTGGCCACCATTTTAAGGAATGTAATATGCCTTGTGTAACAAGATTGTATTTGTTCATTCACATCACTGCTATCAGCTGTGATGACCGATTTATAAATATTACGGAGGAGTTTTGTTCTCTGGGGTTGACATAAACTACTAAAATGGTAGGTTTATGGAAGTCTTATGTAGTTCTTTCCATTTGCCAGTGAGTTGAGTGGAAAGATTACTGAAGGGTCCTGACTTTTTTGTTGTGTGACTCTGGACAAGTTGCTCTGCCTCTCAGTCTGCCACTTCATCTGTACAAGGGGTGGGTTTGAAGCAGATTATCTTTAAAATGTCCTTCTAGTTTAGATTTTAATCTTCCACAGGGTAAACTAGCAAAGTAGAAGTTAGTCTTTTGTAGCACATTGATATGGGAAAGGTAGCTAACATGGGATGCAACTGTGCACTTCTTGTCTTAATCCAATGCTTGGAAATGTAGTTCACTTGATTTGTAGGTAATTGCTGACCATGAGCAGCACAACTCAAGTGAGCCTACATGGAATTAGAAAACAGGAGCTCTTGGTTCTTTCTCATTTGAGCTTTCTCCATGTACAATAATATTTCCTGGGTCTCCCTGTGAGCTAATATCAGTAAGGACAGGAAACCCAGTTAACTGAACTGCTCGGAAGTCTTCCTCATCTTCATGAACTTTCACTCCCAGCACAGGAATAACCACTTTCGGTATTTGACTGAAATTTTATAAGTGCCTTTAGAGTTTAGAACTTTTCTTTAATGTTAACCTCAGCTTTTATGTGTGTGTGTGTGTGTGTGTGTGTGTGTGTGTATTTACCTATATATTTTTTATATGTAAGTTATTCTTATGGAAACCCTACTCTCAATTTTTATTTTTTCCAGAGCATTCTTGAGGATTTTCCCACCTACTTTTCTGTCTCAATCTTGACATTTTCCCTTTATATTTTTTGCATTTATTTTATTTAGGTATATTCACTCACTTTTCAGTTTTTGCTGTTAGAAAAAAATTTCTGTGAAGATAGAACTTTAACTGTCTTATTCTTATCTACCCAATGTCTAGCACTTAAAGGAAGCATAATAAGTATTTATTGAATAAATAAATGAAATAAAATTTATTGTGCAATATTCCAGGAAAACACCGTGTTAAGGATTATCTAATATCCTCTGATCATTTTGAGGTGAGTTAAGATCTCCTCTTTGACAAATGAAGGAAAAAAAGATACAGAATAAATGGAAGTAGATTAAACTCTTTTATAAAAAAAGTTATTAGCTTGAATATTTAAAACAAGGATGCAACAACAACAAAAAACAACCAAGTTAGTAATATATCTTTGAGAGACAAAGCAAAACCATGAAACGGGTCAAAAAAACCAAGAAATGGAAAAACAGCCACTGGAAAAATACCAGAAAAAATTGGACAAACCTACAACTATAAAGAGATATTCGTACACACTTCTCTCAGAAGCTGACAGATCAAACCAACAAAAGATTATCACCGACACAAAATTTTCAGCAATTAACAAGCTTGATATTAAGCTTACCTTCCAACTTGGCTTTTGCTCCTCCTCTGTTACACTTTTCTTTAAAAAGATTTTATTGAAGTATACTTTACTTAGAGTAAAATGCACAGATCTTAACTATACTATTTGATGTACTAGAGAGATGTATACGTACATGCAGCAGTCATCCCAATTCATATTGGAGCATTTTCATTACCAGAGAGTTCTTTTGTGATTCTTTCCTATCAGTTTCCAAATTCCACCCTCCAGAGGCAACCCTGATCTGATTTCTTTCACTGAAGATGAGTTTTTTTTTTTTCTGTTCTTGAACTTCATGTAAGTGAACTCATATAATAAATCCTTGTACCAGTTTGGCTGCTTTGACTGCATATAGTGTTTTTCAGATTCAACAATACTGTTGCATGTATCAGTAGTTCTTTTTTTTTCTTTTTTTTTTAAAATTTTTTATTTCAATAAACAATAACATATTTTTATCCCCAGGGGTACAGGTCTGTGAATTGCCAGGTTTACACATTTCACAGCACTCATCATAGCACATACCCTCCCCAATGTCCATATCCCTACCACCCTCTCCCGTCCCCCCTCCCCCCAGCAACCCTCAGTCTGTTTTTTGAGATTGAGTCTTTAATGGTTTGTCTCCCTCCCAATCCCATCTTCTTTCATTTTTTCTTTTCCTACCTGCCCCCAACCCCCCCACATTGCATCTCCACTTCCTCATATCAACGAGATCATATGATAGTTGTCTTTCTCTGATTGACTTATTTCGCTAAGCATAATACCCTCTAGTTCCATCCACATCATCGCAAATGGCAAGATTTCATTTCTTTTGATGGCTGCATAGTATTCCATTGTGTATATATACCACTTCTTCTTTATCCATTCATCTGTTAATGGACATCTAGGTTCTTTCCATCGTTTGGCTATTGTGGACATTGCTGCTATAAACATTCAGGTGCACGTGCCCCTTTGGAGCACCATGTTTGTATCTTTAGGATATATACCCAGTAGTGCAATCGCTGGGTCATAGGGTAGCTCTATTTTCAGCTTTTTCAGGAACCTCCACACTGTTTTCCAGAGTGGTTGCACCAGTTTGCATTCCCACCAACAGTGTAGGAGGGTTCCCCTCTCTCCACATCCTCGCCAGCATCTGTCATTTCTTGACTTGGTAATTTTAGCCATTCTGACTGGTGTGAGGTAGTATCTCTTTGTGGTTTTGATTTGTATTTCCCTGATGCTGAGTGATGTGGAGAATTTTTTCATGTGTCTGTTGGCCATCTGGATGTCTTCTTTGCAGAAATGTCTGCTCATGTCCTCTGCCCATTTCTTGACTGGATTATTTGTTCTTTGGGTGTTGAGTTTGAAAAGCTCTTTATAGATTTTGGATACTAGCCCTTTATCTGATATGTCGTTTGCAAATATCTTCTCCCATTCTGTCAGTTGTCTTTTGGTTTTGTTAACTGTTTCCTTTGCTGTGCAAAAGCTTTTGATCTTGATGAAATCCCAATAGTTCATTTTTGCCCTTGCTTCTGTTGCCTTTGGCGATGTTCCTAGGAAGAAGTTGCTGTGGTTGAGGTCAAAGAGGTTGCTGCCTACGTTCTCCTCAAGGATTTTAATGGATTCCTTTCTCACATTGAGGTCCTTCATCCAATTTGAGTCTATTTTTTGTGTGTGATGTAAGGAAATAGTCCAATTTCATTTTTCTGCATGTGGCTGTCAAATTTTCCCAGCACCATTTGTTGAAGAGGCTGTCTTTTTTCCATTGGACATTCTTTCCTGCTTTGTCGAAGATTAGTTGACCATAGAGTTGAGGGTCTATTTCTGGGCTCTCTATTCTGTTCCATTGATCTGTGTGTCTGTTTTTGTGCCAGTACCATAGTGTCTTGATGGTGACAGCTTTGTAATAGAGCTTGAAGTCTGGAATTGTGATGCCACCAACTTTGGCTTTCTTTTTCAATATTCCTTTCGGTATTCGAGGTCTTTTCTGGTTCCATATAAATTTTAGGATTATTTGTTCTATTTCTTTAAAAAAAATGGATGGGATTTTGATAGGGATTGCATTAAATGTGTAGATTGCTTTAGGTAGAATAGACATTTTCACAATATTTGTTCTTCCAATCCATGAGCATGGAATATTTTTCCATTTCTTTGTGTCTTCCTCAATTTCTTTCATGAGGACTTTATAGTTTTCTGAGTATAGATTCTTTGCCTCTTTGGTTAGATTTATTCCTAGGTATCTTATGGTTTTGGGTGCGATTGTAAATGGGACTGACTCCTCAATTTCTCTTTCTTCTGTCTTGTTGTTAGTGTAAAGAAATGTGACTGATTTCTGTGCATTGACTTTATATCCTGACACTTTACTGAATTCCTGTACAAGTTCTAGCAGTTTTGGAGTGGAGCCTTTTGGGTTTTCCACATATAGTATCATATCATCTGCAAAGAGTGATAGTTTGACTTCTTCTTTGCCAATTTGGATGCCTTTAATTTCTTTTTGTTGTCTGATTGCTGAGGCTAGGACTTCTAGTACTATGTTGAACAGCAGTGGTGTTAACGGACATCCTTGCCGTGTTCCTGACCTTAGCGGAAAAGCTTTCAGTTTTTCTCCATTGAGAATGATATTTGCGGTGGGTTTTTCATAGATGTCTTTGATAATATTGAGGTATGTGCCTTCTATCCCTGCACTTTGAAGAGTTTTAATCAGGAAGGGATGCTGTACTTTGTCAAATGCTTTTTCAGCATCTATTGAGAGTATCATATGGTTCTTACTCTTTCTTTTATTGATATATTGTATCACATTGATGGATTTGTGGATGTTGAACCAACCTTGCAGCCCTGGAATAAATCCCACTTGGTCGTGGTGAATAATCCTTTTAATCCTGTTGGCCAATATTTTGGTGAGAATTTTCGCATCTGTGTTCATCAAGGATATTGGTCTGTAATTCTCTTTTTTGATGGGATCCTTGTCTGGTTTTGGGATCAAGGTGATGCTGGCCTCATAAAATGAGTTTGGAAGTTTTCCTTCCATTTCTATTTTTTGGAACAGTTTCAGGAGAATAGGTATTAATTCTTCTTTAAATGTTTGGTAGAATTCCCCTGGGAAGCCATCTGGTCCTGGACTTTTGTTTGTTTGGAGATTTTTGATGACTGTTTCAATCTCCTTACTGGTTATGGGTCTGTTCAGGTTTTCTATTTCTTCCTGGTTCAGTTGTGGTAGTTTATATGTCTCTAGAAATGTATCCATTTCTTCCAGATTGTCAAATTTGTTGGCTTAGAGTTGCTCGTAGTATGTTCTTATAATTGTTTGTATTTCTTTGGTGTTGGTTGTGATCTGTCCTCTTTCATTCATGATTTTATTTATTTGGGTTCTTTCTCTTTTCTTTTTGATAAGTCTGGCCAGGGGTTTGTCAATCTTAATTCTTTCAACGAACCAGCTCCTAGTTTCATTGATTTGTTCTATTGTTTTTTTAGTTTCTATTTCATTGATTTCTGCTCTGATCTTTATGATTTCTCTTCTCCTGCTGGGTTTAGGCTTTCTTTGTTGTTCTTTTTCCAGCTCCTTTAGGTGTAGGGTTAGGTTGTGTATTTGAGACCTTTCTTGTTTCTTGAGAAAGGCTTATTCCACTATATATTTTCCTCTTAGGACTGCCTTTGTTGTGTCCCACAGATTTTGAACCATTGTGTTTTCATTATCATTTGTGTCCATGAATTTTTTCAATTCTTCTTTAATTTCCTGGTTGACCCATTCATTTTTTAGAAGGATGCTGTTTAGTCTCCATGTATTTGTGTTCTTTCCAAATTTCCTCTTGTGATTGAGTTCTACCTTCAGAGCATTGTGGTCTGTAAATATGCAGGGAATGATCTCAATCTTTTGATACCAGTTGAGACCTGATTTATGACCCAGGATATGGTCTATTCTGGAGAATGTTCCATGTGCACTAGAGAAGAATGTATATTCTGTTGCTTTGGGATGGAATGTTCTGAATATATCTGTGATGTCCATCTGGTCCAGTGTGTCATTTAAGGCCTTTATTTCCTTGTTGATCTTTTGCTTAGATGATCTGTCCATTTCAGTGAGGGGAGTGTTAAAGTCCCCTGCTATTATTATATTACTGTCGATGTATTTCTTTGATTTTGTTATTAATTGGTTTATATAGTTGGCTGCTTCCATGTTAGGGGCATAGATATTTAAGATTGTTAGGTCTTCTTGTTGGACAGACCCTTTGAGTATGATATAGTGTCCTTCCTCATCTCTTATTATAGTCTTTGGCTTAAAATCTAATTGATATGATATAAGGATTGCCACCCCAGCTTTCTTCTGATGAACATTTGCATGGTACATTGTTTTCCATCCCCTCACTTTAAATCTGGAGGTGTCTTCGGGTCTAAAATGAATTTCTTGTAGGCAGCATATTGATGGGTTTTGTTTTTTTATCCATTCTGATACCCTGTGTCTTTTGATTGGGGCATTTAGCCCATTAACATTCAGGGTAATTATTGAGAGATATGAATTTAGTGCCATTGTATTGCCTGTAAGGTGACTGTTACTGTATATTGTCTCTGTTTCTTTCTGATCTACTACTTTTAGGGTCTCTCTTTGCTTAGAGGACCCCTTTCAATATTTCCTGTAGAGCTGGTTTGGTGTTTGCAAATTCTTTCAGCTTTTGTTTGTCCTGGAAGCTCTTTATCTCTCCTTCTATTTTCAATGATAGCCTAGCCGGATATAGTATTCTTGGCTGTATGTTTTTCTCGTTTAGTGCTCTGAATATATCATGCCAGTTCTTTCTGGCCTGCCAGGTCTCTGTGGATAGGTCCACTGCCAATCTAATATTTTTACCCTTGCATGTTACAGACTTCTTTTCCCGGGCTGCTTTCCGGATTTTCTCTTTGTCGCTCAGACTTGTAAATTTTACTATCAGGTGACGAGGTGTGGACCTATTTTTATTGATTTTGAGGGGCGTTCTTAGCATCTCCTGGATTTTGATGTTTGTTCCCTTTGCCATATTAGGGAAATTCTTTCCAATAATTGTCTCCAATATACCTTCTGCTCCCCTCTCTGTTTCTTCTTCTTCTGGAATCCCAATTATTCTAATGTTGTTTTGTCTTATGGTGTCGCTTATCTCTCGAATTCTCTCCTCGTGGTCCAGTATTTGTTTGTCTCTCTTTTGCTCAGCTTCTTTGTTCTCTGTCATTTGGTCTTCTATGTCACTAATTCTTTCTTCTGCCTCATTTATGCTAGCAGTGAGGGCTTCCATTTTTGATTGCACCTCATTAATAGCTTTTTTGATTTCAACTTGGTTAGATTTTAGTTCTTTTATTTCTCCAGAAAGGGCTTTTATCTCTCCGGAGATATGCCTTTTTTGAGCCCGGCTAGAACCTTGAGAATCTTCATCTTGAACTCTAGATCTGTCGTATTACCAATGTCCGTATTGATTAGGTCCCCAGCCTTCGGTACTGCCTCTTATTCTTTTTTTTTGTGGTGAGTTTTTTCACCTTGTCATTTTGTCCAGATAGGATTTACTTTCTCCTCCTCTAGAATTCCGCTGTTCTTGGTGAGTGAAGTTGGTCTTGGCTGGGTTTCTTGTTGATCCTCTGGTGGAGGGGCCTGTTGTAGTGATTCTCAAGTGTCTTTGCCGTGGGCGAATTGCACCGCCCTTGCGAGGGGCCGGACTAAGTAATCTGCTCGGTTTGCTTTCGGGAGCTTTTGTTCCCTGAACGCTTTCCGTAGAGTTCTGGAGGACGGGAATGAAGATGGCGGCCTCCCAGTCTCTTGGCCTGCAGGAGCCGAGAGCTTGGGGTTCCGCTCCTCAGTGCGCCCTTAGAGAAAAGTGCCCAACTGCCCTGCCTCCCTGGCTTGCGGTCAGGCTGGTAGGAAAGCAGTCAATTGCTGGCACTTGGAGAGAACCGCCCAGGCGCTTCCGTCTCTGTGGCCTCCGGCTGCGCTCCGAACCCACCCAGCCTGCAACCGGCACAAGGTAACCCCGGGCTGAGAGCTCACTCCTTGGGCTTGTCACTGTAGCCAGCTTCCCCGCTCTAATACCTGCGAGCTCTGCGGCACTCAGACACCCCCGGTCCTTCTGTGACCCCCCTGGACCTGGGGTTACACTGACCCCGCCTGGGCTTCCCCCCGGTTTAGCCTCTGGAGCAATGTCCCTCCGTGGAGCAGACTATTAAAAGTCCTGATGTTGTGCTCTGTTGCTCCGCCGCTTGCCGGAGCCGGCCCCTCCCCCCGTGGTCTGTCTTCCCGTCACTTTGGATTCACTTCTCCGCAGGTCCTACCTTTCAGAAAGTGGTCGATTTTCTGTTTCTAGAATTGTTGCTCTTCTCTTTGATTTCCCATTGGATTTGTAGGTGTTCACAATGGTTAGATAAGCTATCTAGCTGATCTCCTGCTACCCGATGTCGTCTCAGGCTGCTACTTCTCAGCCATCTTGACTCCTCCCCCCCCCCCCCCAGTAGTTCTTTCTTATGGCTAAGTAGATTAGTATGGGTTCACCATAGTTTATTTGTTCCTTCACTTGTTGATCAACATTTGGATTGTTTCTGTGTCTTGAGTATTATCAATAACATCTCTATGAACATGGAAATACAAGTCTTTTTGAAGACTTATATTTTCCTTTCTTCTGGGTAAGTACCTAGGGGAGGAGTTGCTATATCATATGACAAATATAAGTTTAACAAAAAAACTGTCACCTTGTTTTTCAAAATGATTATATTATTTTGTATTCTGACACCAGCAGTGTATGAGCATTCCAGTTTTCAACATTCTCACCAACTTTGTTAATTATTATAATGGGTATGAAGTGAAGTGTAAAATAGTATCTCATGTAGTTTTAATTTACATTTCCCTGATGGTGAATGATTTTGATGATGTTACCATGTGCTAATTCAAGTGTTCTATCAAGATTCAAATCTTTTGCCCCTTAAAAGAAAACTGGATTGTCTGTTTTATTAAGTAGCATATGATTTTTATATATTTTGAGTATAAGTTCATAGTAGACAGAGTAGCTCCCCAAAAATGTCCATGACCCAATCCTTGGATTCTATGCATGTTACAATATATAGTGAAAAGGATTTGAAGACAGAATTAAGGGTAAGGACCTGAAAATAAGAAATCACTTTAGATCATTTGGGTGGGACTTGACTCATTATATGTGCCCATATAACCAGAGAACTTTCTCTGGCTGGAGGCAGAAGAGATGAAGAACTAAAAAAAGTCAGAGAGATTGGAAGGAAGAGAATTATTTGATACACCATTGCTGGCTTAAAGATAGAGGGGGCATGTGACAAAGAAATAGGCAGCCTTAAAGAGCTAAAAGAGGCTCCTGGGTGACAGCCAGCAAGGAAATGAGGACTTCAGCTTAAAAGTCTCAAGGAACTAAATGCTGCCAACAGCTGAATGAGCCTGGAAGTGGATTCACCCCAAGAGCCTCCAGTAAGAGTTCTGGATGGCTGACACCTTGATTTTGGCCATGGGAGACCCAGAGCAGAGGAACCTGTCCAGCCCACCTGGACTTCCAACCTAGAGCTGTGAGATAATAAATTTATGTTGCTTTAAATCATCAAGTTTGTTTGTTAAAGTAGCAATAGGAAACTAATGTAAGAGTCAAGTCATTGGTCAGATATGCATTGTAGATATATTCTTGCAATTCTTGGTTTGACTTTTCATTTTTTTAATGGTGTCTTTTGATGACTAGGAGTTTTAAGTTCAGGTGAAGTCCAGTTCTTTTATTTCTTTCGTCTTCAGTGCTCCCTATTTTGTTCCTTGGAACTCACCTCTTATGTTTGATCTCCTCTTCCAAGGTATTTTGGACTTTTGTAAAATTGTTACGGTTTGTCCTGCAGTTCCCAATATTTCTCAAGAACAATTAAAATGTGTTGGATCACTGGTTAACCAGAGATCCTAAATATCACGCTCACATTTATGGGCCAAGTTCTCCCTATAGACAGAATCATTCATCCTTATTTTATGAAATTAATTTTGATCTATTTTTTACCAAACCATTATCTTCTCTCAAAGATTTTTAATGGGCTGTTTCAATTCTGAGAGAAAATAAACCATCTTCCACATATATTTTCATTAGTTACCATTTATTGAGTCTTATAATATGGCAGATACTCTACTGGGAACATGATATATCTGTAATCTTCCTAATAACCCTGCAAGGTAGGTGTTGTTGACACATTTTATGGTATTAAAAATAATACCATAGCTTAATATTTTAAAAAAATAACATTAGGAAGATTTATTGCCCAGAGTTTTGCCATTTTTCAGTTCTGATACCCAGTAGGATATTAATCTATATCCATAAATTTCTCCTCAGAGTCGAAGTTATCAGTTTTTATTCTTTAAATAACATGCTTATGATAAACATTTTTGAGTTATCAGTTTTTATTCTTTAAATAACATGCTTATGATGAACATTTTTGAGTTCTAAGTATTGCTGTTTAAATATTTAAGCAGAAAAGTGATAACGAAAATTTAATGAGGAGAAAGATCTTAGCAAGTTCCTAACATGTCTCCTCTTTAGATAAGGAGCAAAATAGTATGTAGTAGAGAAATCAGTTAATCATCTGACACAGTGATCAAAAACAACATTGTAAATGTGGAGCAGATGAACATTGTATGCCCTGCAGGTGTGATACCCTGAAAAAAAACTTACATGTGACATTCTGACTGGAAATGCATAAACTGAATGTGAACAGGGAATATCAGACAGATCCCAGATGAGGAACATAATTTTTTTTAAAGACTTTACTTATTTATTTGACAGACAGAGATCACATGTAGGCGGAGAGGCAGGCAGAGAGAGGGAAAGAAGGGGAAGCAGGCTCCCTGCTGAGCAGAAAGCCTGATGCAGGGCTTGATCCCAGGACCCTGAGATCATGACCTGAGCCAAAGGCAAAGGCTTAACCCACTGAACCACCCAGGCACCCCAAAGGAACATAATTTTTTAAAGGGACCATATTCTTCAAAAATGTCATTGTCTAAAAGATAGACTGAAGAACATTCCCAGATTAAAGCAGACTAAAAGAGACATGTACTCAGCTGTGTACACACTCAGGTGTGCAAAAGCCAGATTTATACATCTCTTTCTATTTGCATATTCAGTGATTTCATTTTGGTAGCTTGAAATTGGTTATGGTGAGAATATTTACATTGCGTTACAAATGGGGATAGTTATTGACTGGACCTCTGGTTGTTAAAACGTTTACCAGCACCCCACTGGAGACTTGACAGCCAAGCACAATATGTGATCCTATACCGGATCTTGAATTGGAAGGAAAAATATGTCGTAAAGGATGTTACTTGGTCAGTTGACAAAATTGGAATACAGATGGTAGAGAAAGAAGAATATTTTATCAATGTTAGATTTACTGAAGTTGGTAATTGATTGTGGTTTTGTAAGAGAATATTTTTATATTCTTAGGAAATACACATTGAAGTATTTAGGAGTAAAGGGCTATCATGTATGCAACTTATACTGATGCATTTTAGAAAAAAAATGTATATAAAGAACATGTATATAAAGAACACCTGTGTGGCTCAGTTGGTTAGGAAGCCCACTCTTGATTTATGCTCAGATCATGATCTCCTAACATGGAATCAAACCCCACATTGGGCTCCACGCTCAACAGGGAATCTGCCTCAGGATTTTTTCTTTCTCTCTGCTCCTCCCCTTGCATGCTCACTCTCTTTCTCTTTCTCTAAAGAAATCTTTTTAAAGAGGGCGTTATATAAAAACAAATAATAAAGCAAATGAGACCAAATGCAATATATAAACTAGGTAAAGATTATATAGGTTATTGTTTTACTCTTCTCAGAACTTTTCTATAAGCTTTAACATATTTTTTTAAGCTTTAACATATTTTAAAATAATAGTTAAAAAATATCCTAAAAGGTAAAAACAAAAACCAAAAAACCAAACCAAAACAAACCAAAAAACTCCACTATGAGAATAATTTTTAAAAAATCAGAAGACCAGCATATATATTTTTGTTTCGTGATGTATCTTTTTTAGGACAAAGCATTATTCTCCTCAGGCAGACACGGAAAAGAAGGGGAATTTTACCACCTGGAAATTTTACCTCCCCTGGTAAATTGCTTATTTTGGCAGGTTTAAAATGTGCCCTGGCTGTTGCGGTTTTGGTATATCAATGCCACTTGGATCAAAGATTGCTCAGAATCTCACCTGCATTGGGCAAACACTGTTACATGAAACTCAATCCACTCCATTCATTCTCTTGAAATCTTTATAAAGAAGTTGCAAGGGAAATGCATGGATAATTACTGTTTATGCTCAAGGACCAAATTTACCCCTTTCATTGGGTTTGAAGAAGATGGTAATGAGCTTCTTTTGTGGCCCTGCCATTCACCAGAAGACAGCTCTTTCAAGCTGAAGTCTGGTTTAATTCTTTCTCACTGAATAGCAGTGCAGCCAAGCTGCTAGGGAAATTTTTATTTTTGTTATTTTTTTAGTAAAAATATTACAAACAAATGTTTAAAAAGCCAAACTGTACTGGAAAGGTACCAGATGAAAAACAGCAATTATATCTATTCCCTGCACCCCCCATAGTCATTATGAACTATTTCTTATATATTTCTGGGGAAGAGAATATGCACACATACTCATATGTATGTTCTTTAAAAATATACAAATGATTCCTTACTGTATACAGTACTTTACATGTTTTCTCTATGATAATGTCTTAAATTTTTCCCACCTCTATTAATATATCTGGGACATCTAGGTGAACTGCATGAAATTGCTGTTTTGGTGGTTTGACCTAATATCTCAAGATATTTTTTAAAATTATAAATTACAAATATATATTATATATTCATATAAATGAATATTTATATGTATATATATAGGGAAACTTCTGTGACTTCTTCTTTTTGATAATTTCTTTTACTAGGGAAATTCTAGGTAGGAGAAAATGTACATTTTTTATTTCAATTTTTATCAAATTTCTTTCTAAAAATGTACCACTTACAGGGACCCTAACAGTGCAGGACACTGCCTCAACACTACTGTAACTTAGGGATTTTAATTTTTGCTTATCTTAGTTTTAGTTAAAATTTTTAGTTTTTATTTGTTTTGATTGACTTTGAGCAGAGTCTTATAGCCTTATTTGCTTTTTGTATTTCTTTTTTCTTTAATAAGAAAATTTCTTTTTTCTTGCCTTTTTTGTATCTTTTAAAGAGCATTGTTTGACTCATTTCCATTGAGTTGTTGGTGCACTGTCTAAATTCAAGAAAACAGCTGTTTGTCCTATATTTTGCAAGCATTGAAGGGGAGTGGGGAACTTGAATAAAATGTTAACATGGTAAAAATAATGCTGAGAAAATGTCACAGCTTATGTATAGAATTTTCTTCTCTTTTTTTTGCAATTTTATTTCATTTTTCTAATTTAATAAAAATTTTGTCAATTTTTAAAACAATTTTCAATTGTTTGTCAGACTTAACATTTCTCTTATGTCTTCTCTATTTTGTGTCTGACTCAGCATGATCTCTCCTTAAAAATTACTAAAACTTCATCCCTATTTTCTTCTAAATTTCTAGGACTTCCTTGTTTACCTTCAAAGAAGCATATGTCCTTGCTTTTCCAGGAAAGTTCTGATTATAAATATTCCATCTTGGTATCAGTCTATGACACCAGAAATAAATTTAGGAAAAAAAAAGTGTAAATATCTCCAGTAATTTTTTACTACAACATGGCTGTGCCATGGTCTGCGTTAATTCATCATTCCTTAAAACTGTTTGTACCTGTTCCTCTAGCTCCTACCTGATTCATGCTCCCAAAACAACTTTACAGTCATTATTTTGACTTTTTGGGAGGTGACGCTTTGGAGTAGGAGTGTAGCTGGAATCCCACCTGTATATGATGAATTTGTATTCTGATACAAAGGAATGTTTCCTTAAAGCCAGGCTTCCCCTGGGCATTGCAGATTTGCAGAGATGAAACCTAGCTCATTCTGAAAGTTAGAGGTAAGAATGACTTGGAATTACAGGTTAAGGAAGGAGTTAGAGCTTCCTAATTTATGTTCCCATCTGAAAATGGCTCAGATACTTGTTCCACATAAGCCCCTCCTCCCCCCAAAAAAGAGAGAGAGTGAGAGAGAAGAGAAGAGAAGAAAATAATGCATCCAGGTAAGGAGACCGTCTCTGGGACAAGCAAAAGTTAAGACAACAACGTTGGGGGGTTTGTTGTTGTTTTGTATGTATCGTTCATTGCTGGATTGTTTTTTCCAGGAGTTCATTGGACTTAGGCAGCTCAGCCTTCATTTAAGGAAAGGTTCGTGGGTGTCTTGTGGGCTTCACTCCATATACCTCTGCTCTGCATCTAGGACTTGTGAAAACAACCATGTGGGATGCTAATTCAGTCTTTGGTTTCTTTTTCATATCAAATACTGCCAACTTGGCCTTAAATGTGTGCCAGATGTGCTATGGTTTTATGATGTGATACTGTGAGGAAGTCTGGGTTAAGTATGAATGTGAGCTGGCTTTTGCTGCTGGAGTGGTTCCTGTCACCGATGGCTATGGCACAAGCTTGGGAGACCAAGAGTTTTGTTAGGCATCTTGGCGAGAAGAGCCTGGCAGCAAACGGTCATCAAATCTCTGGTGACAATTGCAGGTTCTCTGGTTGGTTCTCTCCTCTCTGATGGCTAGATTTCTGAGTCATAGAGGAACTTAGAGAGAGCTTTCCTGAAGGAGGGATGCTGAAGCTTCACCAGAGTGCAGCATACACTGTGGAAGACTTGTCAAAAATATCCAAGGATAACCTCCTGGTGTGCACACGTAGGGCACTGTTACCTTTCCAACTATTATCTTAAGGGCATTGTCATTGCTGATGAGTTCAAACACTAGAACATATTTAACTTTTGAGTAAGAATTGAAATTAAAATGAAAGGGTGATACCCTGTGAGGGGGAAAAAAAATAAGTAGGAAGTTTAAAGCAAGAAAGAGATGATCTGAACTGAAACAGACTCTTTTGGAGGCTGAAATATATACACTATTCCCAGTTCTGAATATACATTTTTATAAGAAACATATATGAAACACTATAAATACATATTACTATTATTTAGATTTTTTCCCCTTATTATTTTTCCCCTTATTATTTACATTTTTCCCCGTTCTATTTCTTGCAGTCAGACAAAACCGTGATTACAGTTTGGTGCTTTATTTTTGATTTTGACAAAACCCGATCTCACGCATAACTGCAATCAAAGTCATACTAACAACTGATGTTAGAATTTTATACACTTTAGAAAACTAAACAATCTTATAAATCAATAAAATTCTCACATTTTAAATCATGAGAATCAAGGTTCTGTTGGTCACTGGGAAGACTTGAATATTTTATTTCTGAAATCTGTTTGCTTACTCTGCAAGTATTTAGGGTAAATTAGGTTGTACCAGAATATTTAGTGGTTCTGACAATAGTAATTACAGATGGGAGAAAATCATAGAGGAAAGCATTGATGTATCTTAGACATTATTTCCCTAATAAGGTATTTATAAAATGCAGGGCAATGAAAGGGATTTTTACATTGAATCAAAATGAAGTACCAAAGACCAATTTGTTTTCAGGATGTGGCAGGCAGTGACTCCCATTTCCTGTAATAGGGTCATAACCTCTTGCTAACAGCCTACCTTCTTTCACACGTTGTGGCTCCAAAAAGATTTATGACTCTTGTTGTCCAGAATTGTCTTTAGTGGAGGGAACATGCACTTATAAACATGCAGTGTGGGTAAAGAGGATAGTCTATTTTCCTCATTTCCTTCATTTTTTCAGACACTTGTCTTAGGGCAGAGCTGGCCAATAAAACTTGCTGATGGAAGTGTTCTAAATCTGTACTAATATGGTAGCCAGTGGCCACATGTGGCTCTTGAGCCTTTGAAATGTGGCTAGTGTGACAAAATAACTGCGTTTTAGGTCTTATGAAAATTTAATTAGTTTAAATTTAGGTAGGTACATGTGGCAAGTGGCTGTTGCTTTGGACAGAGCAGGCCTAGACTAGAGCTTAAATAATTTTCCCAGTGATGACTGACTTGGGCCAAGCACCACTAACCATTGCTTCCTAAATTACAGAACAAGTGAAAAAAATCAAGTAAATATTTACATTTTTCAGAATTTAGCTTAGACAAGATTTCATATGACCCTCCTTCCCCCTAATGGCTTTGGGGGAAAAGTCATTAATTGTATTAAAAAAAAAGATGCTCCAATGCCAGTTTCTAAAGTTTTCAAGCAAAAACACACAATTTGATAAATAGATATTTTACTTAAAATCTTAGGGATTTTCTTCTTTACTGAAACATATTTAAATTATTCTAATGTGACCTTGTGTCAGGTTGGGTATTAATTTTGAAGTCTCTTTTTTATCCCAGACTATCTCAACAGTAATCTTACATGACAAGATGTACAGAAGAAGCATCTTTCTTTCGATGTTTTGGTGCTTTGTTTTCTTTTAAATCATGAAAGAGTGCTTGAAATTACTCTCAGAAGCAAAGCAGTTGGCTTTGCTTCACAACTCTAGGAGGAGCTAAGTTTTTGTTTATGTGTGATCCAAGATGATCAGAATCATCCCAAATGGTATATCTCCTAAAGTGAGCCTTCTCTTTCCAAATGAGTGATTTTTAAACATGTAAACTAGTAGTCACCAAGGAGCATGATTGGTGCCATGATTTTCCTGTAAAGGACATAATGTGATAAAAGGTGATACTGAGGCACGTGTAAAGGTTATGAGATATGAAACTTCTGTAAGGAAAGCTACATGCAATAAATTTAGTTTGACTTCCTAGGAACCAACTTTATTCATTAACCTCTTTTGTCATAGGGAAATGCTCTTCTTTCTTGGGAAATCATTGTCCAAATACCATTTCCCGTGTGTGTGTATGTGTGTGTGTGTGTGTGTGTGTGTATTTAAAAGCACTGGACTTTGTATGTGACTTCTTAGCTATGTGACAAGTTTCTTCATTCTTCCATTATCCAGGCCTCTGTTTAATCACCTGGCATGGTCATTTGTGTGTGTGTGTGTGTGTGTGTGTGTGTGTATTATTTTACATATGTATTTAAAACTTCAAATTTATTAAATTTAAGGTCACCTTCTTAAATATTCTTTGAGGAATAATAATGTAGTAGGAATACTTGAAAAAGTCATTGATCACAGAATTTTAAATGTTAGTTGCTGGCTGGGATTTGAGTGCAAGTGGTTTATTTGAGAGGTACAGGAATTGATAGTAAGGGACTGGGCAAGTGACAGAGGAAAGAAAGTGAATAAAAGGCAAGGTCATGAGCAAGTCCCCACTGTGAGCAACTGGAGCTCATTCCTTCTGGGACATCTGGGCAAATGTGTAGAATATGCCTTAGTGTTGTCCCATCTGAGACACAAGGAAACTGATGCACCAATTACCAAATCTTGTTCGTCACTGCTTGAGCGCTGCTCCTCAGGTCTGTTCATTACCAAGCACTACAGTTAATGGGCAGCTAATGAGCACAGTGGCCTTCCATGGCTTTGGAAAATGCCTGCAAGCAGAGATGGGAATATTGGCAGTTAGAAATAAGAAGGAGTACTGTGAGTTGTTAAAGCTAGGGATAGGGGGCACCTGGGTGGCTCAGTGGGTTAAAGCCTCTGCTTTCGGCTCAGGTCATGATCCCAGGGTCCTGGGATCGATCCTGCATTGGGCTCTCTGCTCAGCGGGGAGCCTGTTCCTCCTCTCTCTCTGCCTGCCTCTCTGCCTACTTGTGATCTCTCTCTCTCTGTCAAAAAAAAAAAAAAAAAAAAAAAAAAAGCTAGGGATATAGGTAGAGCAACAGCATCCTTTGCTACATGGGAGAAAAGGGCCCCATAAAGTCCAAAGAAGAGTCTTATTGGGCTTCTTGTGAACAGCCCTTGGGGTATACCATACTTGAGATCAGCTCGGCCATTCATCCCTGGGTGACCTTGGACAAACAATCTGATATTCCTCCTCTGTAAAATTCAGCTTGTTAGGGGCGCCTGGGTGGCTCAAAGGGTTAAGCCTCTGCCTTTGGCTCAGGTCATGATTTCAGGGTCCTGGGATTGAACCCCACATTGGGATTTCTGCTCGGCAGGGAGCCTGCTTCCCCCCCTCTCTCTGCCTGCCTCCCCCTCTCTCTCTGCCTGCCTGCTTGTGATCTCTCTCTCTCTCTCAAATAAAGAAATAAATAAATAAGTAAAATCTTTTAAAAAAAAATTAAGCTTTTTACAGATATAGCGTCTCAGGTCCCAATCTAGAACTAATGCATCAGAATCTTCATTTTAGCAAGATCCCGAGGAGATTTGTAGCTACATTGAACCTCAAGAATTAGTAGGCTAGAATTATTGTTTCACATGCTTCTTTGCTTTGTCCTGGACAGGTGGAGGAAATTCTCAGATGGAATGGCTATATAGCTAGAGTGTAAGTAAATGTGGCAAAGGTAGTTTGCTATTTACAGCTTCCATCCCTGAGGACTCAGAGAGAGTAACTGTCTTGATCATTCAGCTGACTCATCCATCTGGAGGCAAGAGAGTGTGTTCTTTCCTAAGACTTCATTCAGCTTGATAATTCTATTCTCTGATGATGAAGGGAGCAACTAGACATGTAGAGGACATGTCAGCTTGGGAGGGTCTGTTCATTTGAAACTTGATTTTCTCCCTAGTTTGTTAGCAAAAACTGTGGAGTTTGAAAAATGTTAAGTGGTGGGATACAAAAGTAAATCTACATTGTTAATTCAGTAATGTAAGAATAATCTTTACAAGTAGACATCAAATTTAATTCAGTTATTGGGATTAGGAAAATTAGGGGTAAACACTTTTTTTTTAAAGATTTTATTTATTTATTTGACAGGCAGAGATCACAAGTAGGCAGAGAGGCAGGCAGAGAGAGAGAGGGGGAAGCAGGCTCCCTGCTGAGCAGAGGGGCTCGATCCCAGGACCCTGGGATCATGACCTGAGCCGAAGGCAGAGGCTTTAACCCACTGAGTGACCCAGGCACCCCAGGGGTAAACACTTTTAGCTAGCAACTTTTATTACATGTGTATTTATTTTACTAATGGTGATATTGTTCATTCTTTTAACAAATTCTTGTTGAATAACAGTCCCATATAAGACATAATCTTTAGATCTGAAATAATAGGATAAATGGGTACATATGCAAGTCTGGTAAGAGAGACAGAAGAAAAAGGCTGATAACTATAACATAAAGTGGTAGCCCGTTGTAGACATATGCCCATTGTGCTTTGGGAGATGATTATGATTTCTGGAAGTTTCAATAAAAATATTAGGAAGTTAAGCTTTTTCTATATAATGTATGACTTAAAAGGAAAAGGGTCTACCAAATTCTAGACAGTACTTAATGCTCTAAAGCAAGGCTTGGCAACAATGGCAAACTATGGCCATGTCAAGCCCACACTTTGTTTTTGTAAATAAAGTTTAATTGGAATGGAGGCAGATTAATTTGTTATGTATTGTCTCTGGCTGCTTTTATGTTACAATGCCAAAGTTGAGTAATTGTGATTGACTCCATATGGCCTGAAAAGCCTAAAATATTTAGTATTTGACTCTTCACAGAAAAAATTTGCTGCCTCCTGCTTTATGAATGTAACCATACTAGAAGGTCACTATTACAAACCCTTCCTAGAGACCAGTTCCCTGGGAGTAATCAAGAAGAGCCTAGGAATGAGGAACTTGTGTCCACAGTTGGGCGTTTTCAAGACACTGGTTCCTCTTGATTCCTTGCCTCTTTCTTGGCATGATCTAGGTTCCTGCTCATTACTGCTGTGCGCCCAGAACCTCACAGAAAAGAGCTCTCTTCTTGTGTAAACACAGGAGTGGTGCATGTCCTTATTTCTATATTCGGGAAAGCACTTGGAAGCTTGGTGGCATCAGGCCTGAATCCTCCTTCAGTGCCACTATGCTTTAGAAAGACTCGGTCTACTTTCTTTTGGAATGGAGGACCCTGGTTCTAAGAGGGTGGCGGAGTAGAGGGATGAACTAGGTTTGTGAGAATTCCTTCTTCTGTAGATAGTAGCAACTTCCAGATACCAGCAGTCCCATCACTTTGCTTTGTAAATGATGCAAAAACTTGATATGGTCCTTCAGACATGAAAAGCTTTCTTCAGTCTTCTCTGAAATTACAGCAATGCATTTGTTTGGCTTCAGAGGGTACTAACTGGAAGTTCTTTAAAGTATTTGATGTATTTTCTCCATTTTCTGTTTCATTTGTTATAACTTGACTTCTTCACCCTTGAGCAGTGTTCTGCCACCATTTGTACTACCTCTTTTTTTTTTTTTTTTGCTTCAGCAAAATATAGAGGTTATACCCACTGGATTTCTAAAGGAAATAAACATTTCCAGTCAGGTTCTAGAAATTGTCTTATATTTTTTACTTCTGACAATATTCAGTAAAACTATAGCCTGGCACAGCGGTCAAATTATATAGCTAGCTTTTTAATTTAGAAGGGCCCCACTTTATAGAGGGAAGAGACTTACAAAATTTTTAACTTGGCTAATATTGCTGGATTTGGGCATCTGTGAGGTCAGAGGCAGACCTAGCCACAAGGGATGCCTAGAAATTAAAAATCTGGACAACCTGGAAAGAACAGAAGTATATATAAAAGGCTATAACTTAGGGTTGTGAGACCCCAGGTGATCAACTATTTCATTTCACCCATTCTTAGCTTTTTCACTATAGCGTAATTATAAACTGGCTGTGTTTGCTCACACACATTATACTGTTTCATATCTCTGTGGCCTGATCCGGCTATTTGAATCCATTTATCTTTTCATCTAGTAATCCCAATGTGTTACACACTCTAAAGAGAGCCAGTAGATATTAATTACTTACCATACCCTAGGCAGTGTGCAAACACTTTACTTGTTGACTCATTTCCTTGGGAGAACTACCCTGTGAGATATATAGTATAAGAATCTGCACTCTCCAGATAAGGAAATGAAGGCTATGTTAAGAGGTTAAGCCATTCCCAAAGTCATATAGCTAGTGGACGAATAACCTACTGGTTTCAGGTCATGCTATTAATACTGCCTCATCACCTTCCTTCCCAGATAGAATATGTCATTCCAGGCCCTAAAAATATAAAGAAGTGTTATATATTCTTTCTGTCCTAGTAGAAGTCACAGTGAGTAAGCTAAACAGACACATATGATCAAAAATGTTAAGTATGACAACAAAGACATACTTGGATTATGAGAGGAAGAAAGTGGGGCAGTATGTGGCACTGAATGAAGGAGGTGAAAACACGAGAGCACAGGTCAGGAAAAAGCTCTGGAGAAAGTAATTTTTCAGTAATTTTTTTTTTTTTTTGAGTTTTCTGGGTGGTTAAGAATTGATCAAAGGGAGGTGGGATGGGGAGAAAGGCATTTAAGACTGAGAGAACCTCAAGAGCACAGAACAGATAAGAAACATCTTGTAAGGAATAAGAAGTTCAGTATTGCCAGAATGTAGAGTGTATTACAGGGAGCAGTGGAAAAGAGAACATCAATATAGAAGGGGTAATTTTAAGAAGGTGCTGTAGGCCTTCCTATGATGACTCTAGCTAGTGAGGAGCCACGAAGGGCTGTAGGTAGTAGAGTTGCATGTCTTATTTGCATTTCAGACAGATCACACTAGAAGCTATGTGGATGATGAATTTGAGGAATGTGACCAGTCAGGGGGCTGCTGTGGTTGGTGCAGGTGAGAAATGATTAAGACCTGGGAGAGAAGCAATGAAGCTTTGGTTGTGGTGATGGGAAGGAGGAGAGTAAACTATAAACTATTCATGAGTCAAAGTCAGCAGGACTTGGGGATTGACTGGATGTGAGGTGTAGTGGAAGTAAGAGGGACGACAGAAAAATAAGATTCAGTATTTTACTTTAGGTGGCTGGGCATCCAGCAACTGTGTCTGTGAACTGTGGGGGATAAATCAGATTAAGCGAAAGATAATGGACTAGAAGTGCGCTTGGGGGATAGCCTCAGGAAATTATCCAGAAAGATGTGAGATACATAAATTGAGGTTTTTGAAGATGTCTGGGCGAGAAAAAGTGATTTAAGAATCATCATCATTTTGGCAGGTTACCCGTCTATCGGCAGTGATGGATCAAGATCATCAACTTTTAAAATAAGTCAAAGAAATAGGAGCCTCTGGGGGATACATAGGAGGAATAGGAATAACATCATGGAAAGGAAAGAAGTAGTTTCTGGAAGGTTACCATGGTAAACCGAAGATAAAAGTGACTGAGACTGTCCTTTAGATGTTGTATTAAGTATCTAGCCCTGCTGTTGACTCTTCTTTCCTCCCTTTGACTCCTTTCCATGCCGTACCCCTGCATATTCTCCTACTCATTCTTCAAACTCAGTTTAGTGGCACTGCTTCCTATGGGGCCGGGAAAATTTCCTAAGTCAGTGCTCCACCCATCTAAACCACAGCATGTTTGTCTGTTTGTTTGAACCAGTTGCTCTAGTGCTGACCTCTACCATCACACAGACGAAGCACTTTACATGCTTACTTCTCTCTGTGTGCTGCAAGCTCTTCGAAGTCACTGTGGTAGACAGATTTACACTAAGGACTCCGCTTTTTCATTTCTCTGTATCCACTCCCTTTACTAGTGCCCTTCATTGGAGTTGACTGTGTGTCTTAATGTGTCTTACTTGGGGCAGTGGAATAGTAACAAACTTAATGGAAGCAGAGGCTTGAAAAGTGCCTGTGCATTTTCATTTTCTCTCTTAGAATCTTGCTACCAAGGGTGGCAAGTCTAGGCTAACCTACTAGAGGAAGAGAGATTGCTTGGAGCAGAACCAAAGGATCCTACACAATCCAGCCACTGGCTGACCCCTGTGGCTAAATTCATAATCACTAAGTTTTGGGGTGATTTGTTACACAGCAACACCTGACATGATTAGAAGTCATGTCTTGTACGGTTTTGTTGTTTTTTTAACTCTACCACATTAACTGAGTACTAAAGTTATAGTGAGTGGTTCATAAGTATATGCTGAACTGAAAAATGTAGAAGAAATGGAATGAAAATTCCGATCTATTGCAAAGCATTTTTTCCTCTCCTTTCTTTCTATCAAATAGGATGACTGTGCCCCAACTTTCTTACTTACTTTTACCCTGAGATCTCAGGAGCTACGACTGTAGGGGTGGCTGTGGGAATTCCAGCATGCACAGTGTGGTTTGAAATTCACAGACAAGAGAGCATGGCTTCCTTCCTTGGCCTGCTGCCCCATGCGCGGTGAGCAGAGCAGCCAAGCCAAAGTGGCAGCCGCAGTGTGGGAGCCCAGCTCTGCTGCCATAAATTAGCCAAGGGCAGGAAGGAGCAGTGAGAGTCAGCGGTTTCAACTACCTAGTAGTTCATTTTTGTTCTTGTTTTTCAGTTAGCAATCTGTAAAATTTATTGCAGAATTAAGCTCCCTGCTCCAGAGTCAATAATATTCCTGGTGCCAGGTGGTGTAATAATTCACAAAAAGGGCAGGAGTTGGAGAGAATGAGACTGATTTAGGAAGTAGACTTCCAACCCCGATTTGCTGCTGCCTACTCCCTGCTGCTAAAGGTCAGGTAAGTAGAGGGCTAAGATTACAGCCTCATAATATCCTTGGAGGGCTAGAATTTCTATTGGGTTTGAAATTTAAAACAAAACTGTTTCTTTTGCATGATAGATTCCTTTTATCCTTCCCACCTCTGTTTCCATTTTGGCATAAAAATAGAAACATTCAATTTCATATTTTGTTTCTGGCATCACAAGGAAGAGATACTGTAGAAAACTTGGCCTGTTGTAAGCTTCCTATAGTGCTTTCTAATACCCTGACATCAGTCACTCAAACTGAGGGGCCACTGGAGATCGCTGTATTCCAACATCTTCGTTTATAGATGCGAACACCAAGTTTTGGTGTAATTAGTGACTGTTCACCTCCTGCCTAGCTCTCTACCTGGGATCAGAACCTAGATTTGATCTCCAGATCAGCTGTTTCATTCAACCTTCTGCTACTAAAGGAATTTCCTTTTGTCACTTTAGCTTTTCTCAGTCATATCTATTATCTTCAAAAAATTCTCCGTATTTCCTATTCTCCCTCTTTTTTCTTTTCTTTTATGAAATGATCACCACAATAGGTCTAGTTACTATTGTAAGTTATTATTATTATTATTAAGCCTTATTATTTCTCAGAGACTTTAAATTATATGTCTGATTATCCAAAAAGACTAAAAAGCCGCATTTTCATTCCAGCTACAAAGCATAAGTTATTATCATTAATTTGTTTTTAGTTATCTTTACAAATTTGCTTTTAATTTTCTTTACAAGGTAACTCCCTGAAAGACAATCATGGAAATATTATATTTGGTTATTCCTCATGGTTTCTTCCTTGAAATGGCTGCAAAATCATCTTTTTGCTCTAGGGTACAAGTTAATATTTCTTGGGAGACATTTAGCAGTTGGGAATTATGCTCTGCAAATTAAGCGTCTGCGAGTTGCTTGTTCAACATTGCCATTTGCTCTTTTAGAAAATTTAGGTGGAATTTCTTTCTTTTAAATTTTTATTGTTGTTGGAGCTTTAGCCACTGCTCAGAGCTGGCTATAATGCTTAGATTAGAAGGAATTGCTTTGATGTTTTTCAAAGTCAAGAAAGTCTCTGAGTATCCCTTGACTGCAGGTAAAGAATGTACCTCTCTGGACAGGTACCAATTAGAGCTAATTGTATATGACCTGATTGATCCATGGAGCGCTTAGAGTTTCTAATTGAATTTGCTATTGTCTTCATAAGTGAAGATTTAGTTTAGTTGCAAGTTATGGATTGGAGGACGTGGCTGCATTCTCTGACTACAGTGATACTGTCAATGCAGTGATCTAAAGGGGGCTGTGCAAATCCACCCCTGTCATGGAATTCCTTCTCTATTACCCTTGTGAATCAGGGATGGTTTTTGAGAACTGGCTCCTGGCATCTGAGAGGGAATACTAGTTCCACATCTTAAGAGCTGATGCTTTTTTTTTTTTTTTCTTTTTTAAGTTACTTGCATGGGAGTAGGAGTGGGAGGGGAAGAGTGTTGTGAAATTTTTGTAACCTGACCTGGGACTGGGCAAGAGGAGTCTGGTTTTAAGCTCCACCAAGACCTTGAAACTTGGCCCAAACTGATTAAAACTCCGGAGTCTTTTCAAGTGCACTAATTGTGTTACGTTGTGGATAGAAACCACGAAAAATGGGTGTTTTAAAAGTCTGCAGGTTGGGGTGCATTTCACTTCTGAGATAATTAAACATCTGCTCCATCCTGAGATTTGGGTCAGGTCTCAAATGAATGAATGATTGGAAAAAAATTAAATAGGCATAGGTAAGTAACAAAAAAATGGATACACACTCTGGTGACATTAATTCTGATCTAGTTAAAATTAAATGTCTTAAATGGGTTCATCTTTTCAATTCTGTCTACCGGCATGTTCAATAAAATAACTGAATTTTTTTTAAGCAAATTGAATGTGATACTTACTGCATATCTCAAGTTTTCAAAATAGAAGTTGTTTTATTCAAACTTTCTTAAAATTACTCTGTGTGTATGTGATCTTCCATGAAAAGTAAAATTAAATGTAAAGATATTATCCCCCCCTTTCAAAATAGTATTTAAAATTTCATACTCAGTTGCCTTCCTTACCTCACACACATAAACACACTTCATTCATCCATCTACCAACTCCCTGGACATTAAGTTTCAGTGTCAGCCTTTCAGAATTCATGTTACACAATGAAGAGCAAAAAGAAAAAAGGAAGCATTTCTGGGACTAGCCATTTCCCCCTCAATTTGCATAACAATAAATTGTCTACAATTGACTGTACATGGAGCAGATGTACAGGCAGTATATAATGTTGTGGTGAAAGGTATGTACTTTGAAACTGCCTGAGCTCAAATTCCTGCTCTGCCACTTATTAGCTATATGACCTGGGGCAAGTTACTTAAACTGTTTGAGCCCCAGTTGGCTCATCTACAAAGTGGGATAATAATTCCACCTATCTCAAGGGATGTGGATGAAACAAATCAAACTACGTAAAGTCTTTAAAATAGTGCTTTGGTGCTGTTACACTTACATATACAGTATACACATGTTTCTTTTATAATGCCTTAAGCATCATGGGAATATCTGTGAATTCAGGTAGTCTTGAAGTAAATTGAAGTAAGACTTAATTAAAGTACTCTGATTTGAGGTCATTTGGTATCCACATGCCACCTTTCCCTTGAAATCAAGGACGTTTTGCTTGTAGCTTAGAACCCCTCTACTTGTGAAGCACACATCATGAAGCCCAAGAGTATTAGTTTGGAGATTTTAAAAATGTTTTTTTCCCTGCTTTTTCTCAGGCTTACAGAAATTTTACTATTATCATCATAAAGGAGAAAAAAAACCTGTTGTATTTTTTGGAAAATTTTAATTAGGGAATGAATGGAAATCAACTTGTTTTAGCTGACTTGCCTCTCTGGCATCTGTTCACCCTCCATACAACCCCTTTAATAGTAAAATGCTATTTTTCTGGATTTCTTCTCATTGGGAAAGTTTTAAAAGACCCTCTTGGAAGCTCATTTGAAAGCTCATGGTACTCAGGGTGTTGAGGTTTTCCTGGTGTAGGGATTTGTTTCAGGTTGTGCCATAAATCAACAAATGTGCTGTTTTTTCTGGTCCTCTTTATGATCCTGATGGGGGCTGAGCCATTCTTTAATTTGAAACCTAAATAAAATATAAAAGAAAGGAAAGGCAAGGAAGAAAAAAGAAAAGAAGAACTAAGCCCTTAGATTTTAAGGAAATCCACATACCTACCCAGGCTTTCTTCTCTCTAGTCTTTCTCTAAGGTGAACTTTGATAAAGGTACTTTCTGTCAAGCAAAAAGGTGAATAAATTCACAAGTTTCTGTGTCATGGAACTTTTATTCTTTCATATTGCAAAGTGGATGAATGATCTCCTAGCCATTTTTTGATGTGTGGACTTTAAAAAAAAGATTTTATTTATTTATTTATTTATTTGTTTATTTATGAGAGAGAGTGGAGGGAGGGGCAGAGGGAGAGAATCTTCAAGCAGATTCTGCTGAGCATGGAGCCTAACATCATGGGGCTTGATCTCATAACCCATGAGATCACAACCTGAGCCAAAACCAAGAGTCAAACACTTAACTGACTGAGCCACCCAGGTGCCCTGGTATGTGAACTTGTAAACTTTGACCTAAAACATTGTTTTGCCTTCCTGTATGGATCATAGATCCATTTGTTGCCTCCATTTTGAACTTTGTCTTAATAAATTCAGGTATAATTGCTCCTGTCTTACTTCAATAGCCTTTGGTAGTTTAATCAGTTTATTTGATAGAAACACTGAGAATACTTGGAGCATATGACTGAAGAATTCAGAAAAAGAGCTTATTAATCTTTGTTTGCTTTTTCTTCTATAGCATAAAAGCGGAAAATTTTCATCAAGAAAGCACCAAGACATCATTAGGTATGAGATAGCCGGTCACTAATAATGGTAGTTCATGCATTAGAGAAGATAGGAATAAAGTATAAGGAGAAAGTATTTTGAGAGAGTTTATAATGTCTTTCCCCAAAAGATATCCTTTCCAAAATTTCTGCGTTTTCCATCTGACTCTGCTCTATGGGTCATTCTTTCTTGGAAGCCTGAGAAAACTTCCTCCTGGCCACTGACTTATCAGAAAATGTGCCATTCCACTGCTTGAATCCTGATACCCTGACAGCTGCCCCAACCTAAAGAGCCAAAATAATCTTCTGTGTGGAACACATTTGCACAGTCCTTTGGCCTTGTGCCTCAACACTGATGGGTCATTAGTGGAATAACTCTATAATTTATCATTAAGGCTAGGGCATTTTTGAGAGTGAAAGGAAGAGCTTGTAATAATTATCCAGAAGAGCATAAACTGGGATTATTTCACACCAATTGGGCTGGATTATCAAGAAGTAACTAGGCAGTAAATAAAAGCATATTCAAAAGAAAGAGGGAAATTCAAAGTAGGAATTCTTTTCTTGCTATAATCTTGAGAAATTGTACTGTGTACTTTAAATCTATTAACTTATCAGACTAGTTAACTATATTAGATAAATCTATACTTTCATGGATGAGAAAACTAAGGCTCTAGAGAACGCTGTCATTTGCTTAAGTCCATAGCATATTATATGTTGGGGATAGAATTGACTTTAGAGAGATTAGATATTATGAAAGGATCTATCTGAATGAATGAATGAGTGAATAAAATGATAAGTCTAGCACATCTCATTCATGAGATAACGAGAATCCTGTGCATATTACCATCTGGGTTTTCAGAAATCTGCCAATATGAAAAATAGTTTTAGCTCATTTAGACTTCCTACACCTCTTTTACTTTTATAGCATCATAAAGGTAATAGCGAGTTCCAGCAAGTAGGAAAGCTTAGGACCATTGCTTGGATAATTTCTCCAAATGGGAAAATACATATTGCTTTCCAGTCATATATTTGACTGGTTGAAAAGAGTTCTTACACTTTTATTTAGTAATTTTATTAAATAATGTATTTTATGGATATAGAACTGGGCCTTTGTACCCTTTGCATGGGCCAGTTGTTGCAAGCCAGGGTAGCAGTTGAGACCTTCACCTGGAGGCTTTCTCCAGCCAATGGTAAGCTCCAGACAAGGACCTTGATAGCTATGACCTTGAGCAAGTTACTTTATCCTCTCTGGTTCTCTACTTTCTTATATTAAATGTGAATTAATAATAACCACTTTGTTTACTGTGCATGGTTATTGTAGGAATCAATGAAATGCCGCTGTGTCTCAAAGGCCTCAAAAATATAAAATATGGAACAGAAGAGATGTTGTTGTCAGTCCTAAAACCCTGAATGAATTTTGCTTTCCAGTTTGCCTGTGAGCTAATCTGTTTAAAGGAGTTCCTTCAGTGGAAAGGTTCATAAAGGCAGGCCATGCTGAACACATTTCTTCTCTTCATGTTCTGGTCGAGACTCTCTTTAGAAGGATAAATGTGATGGTGACTATCTGTCGTATACTGGGTGTGGTAAACTGATTCTAAAGTGACCCCCAATTATCCTTACCTCCTGGACTTCATGCCTACATGTAATTCCCTTTCTCTGAATGTAAGCAGGAACAGTGATTTGCTCCTAACTGAGAAAATATGACAAAGAGGATAATTTGTCCCTTATGTGATCATGTTACATTAGATTGTAACTTCCATTTTGTTAGCAGACTTTCTCCATTGATTCTTCCTTACTGGCTTAATGACATAAGCTGCCATGTTAGAAAAGGCCCCAGAGCAAGGAACTGAGGATAGACACTGTCTAATAATTAGCAAGGAACTGAGGCCTTCAGTCTGATAACCGATAGGTAACTGGATTCTGCCATCATCTCTGTGAGTTTATAAGCAGATCCTACCCCAGTTGAACCTCAGATGAGATTGCAGCCCTAGCTATTAGCTTGATTGCAGCCTTGCAGAGGACCCAGTTAAGCCATGGATTTCTGACCAGCGGAAACTGAGATAGATAATATGTGTTATTTTAAGCTGCTGAGTTTTTGATAACATGGTTATACAGTCACAGACACTGGGTAAGTATAACACACTTTCAAAGGCATATATTCCTGAGTTATTTTTCAGGAAATAATTTCTCTCAAAATTGGCATTTTGTAAACCAAGCCAGTTATTTATTCACTCAAATTGTGCCCATATCACGGACTACCCATATAAGAAGCTTCACTTCAAGAATTTTGGGGAAAGGTGAATTGATCTCAGACCTAGGAGTGAATTCTATCTATAGTACTTACTAGCTGTGTATCTCTTGAGAAAGTCACATAATCATTCTGGGCTATAGCTTCTTTTTATTTATAGTGAGAAATAAGATGATGCATGTAAAGTTTATGACATAGTGGTCTTCAGTAGATTCTAGTTTCTCTCATTTCTTTCAAATGAATGGAATTTAAAAGAACTGACCTAGTCAATAAACAGTGGCAGAAGAAGCATTCATTCATGAAACTGAGAGAAACAGACTTCAGTAGAGGGTGATATTGCCTTTATTGCATTGTGATTAGATTAACCAAGTTAGCCGGGCATTGGCTAAATTGTTTTTGTCTACTGAAGCAAGTTTTGCTAATAAAGGTGATAGTAAATAGTTTGGGAGTAAAATTCTAGGTGTTATTCAGGCTTTTGAAAAGTCTAAAGTGATGCCATTCGTGTTAGTGACTCCAATGTGCATGTTGTCTAGATAGAAAATATTTTTACTCATTTAATGAATATTTATTGAACACTTATTATGTACCAGGCACTCTCTGTGATGTTAGAATTTTTAATTCCATCTGGATATCTAGATACAACTCTTCATTGAAGTTCAACAGATTTAAATTTTCAGAGACAGGCTTTCACTAGCCCATATTATATGAGATGATTTTTTTAAAGTCAGGATTGTTGTGGTATTTATATAGCATGGTATATTCAGCAGTAAGGAGAACAAACCAGTGGTACATGCGACAACCTGGATGAATCTTAACATCATGATGCAGAGTGAAAGAAGCCAGACAAAAGATAGTATGTATTGCATGATTCCATTCATACAAAATTCTACAAACTACCTGATAGTTATGTGGAAATGAAGAGTGGGGGAGAGAGATGATTTGACTCAGGCTTGAAGAAAGTTTGGAAGTGGCAAAAATATTTGGTATCTTGTTTGATTATAGTAATAACTTCATGGATGTATAGGTATGTCAGAATTTTTCAGAATGTACATGTTATATATATAGTTTATCAATAACATCCTAATAAATTTATAAAAATGTTTTTATACCATTTGAGGGGCAAGTGGAATAATGTTTATTAAATTAGCTGATATGTAATTTATATCTAATCTAACTGAATGCCTGTCTTTATAGTGGCATTTTAATGAAGTCTAGGATAAGGAAGAAAGATACAATATCTCTTTTTGACTGCAGATCACATCAACTCATAAAGGATTTGTTGTGAACACAGTATACAAAGCTATCAAAAGATATGAAACATTGTTTCTGGAGAACAGATAATATATATTCACATACATACATATATATTTTTATTTTAGAGAGAGAGATTGAGAGCGCACTGCGGGGAGGGGCAGAGAGAGAGGTAGAGAGAGCATCTCAAGCAGACTTGCTGCTGAGTGTGGAGCCTGATGTGGGACTTGATTTCAGGACCCTGAGACCATGACCTGCACTGAAATCAAGAGTCCATTGCTTAGCCCACTGAGCTACCCAAGCACCTAGGAACATATACTTTTTATGGACAGATAACATCTTTCTCTTGATTTGAGCAAATGAAATGTCCAACTATCAGAGTAGGCTAGTAGTATCAGAGTAGGCTAAGTGCATAAACATACATGGTGATTTCATAGAATCTGTAGTAATTATAAACCAGTTTTAAATCTTTGTACTGTCCATGATTCCTCTTGGGGATTTGTAAAAATAAAACAAAACACATTTTTATGTCTCATTCAGGTAAATCTTTGTCTGAACATAATTTTTGTATTTATAGTTGAGATTAGATAAATCATGAACATCTGAGTGGACTGATAAACATAATAACCTAGCAAAGGGAAAGAGTAGGCATTAAAAATTTATTCTTCATTCAGATGTTTTGGAATATATTTATACTTCTATTTTTGCATTACTTGCTTTAGGTTGAAGATGTGTAACATTTCATAGAAATGTTTTTCTGATAGAAGAAATAACCCATCTGATGTGACTATTTGACCTTGGAAAATAAACCACCTAAACAACTTAAAATAATTATTGTTCATTATCTGTGCCATTCAGAATGCCTTATTTTTTTCCCTTCCATTTTGCTTTTCTGATTTCCATATACTTATCTTTTCCTTTCTATTATGGAATATCTCAGGATTATCTTCCAATTCAGTTAATTGATTTTCTGCAGTAGTCAGCCTGCTTTTCCTTGTTTCCAGTGACTTTTGATTAGACAGGTTTTGTTTTTTTTTTTAAGATTTTATTTATTTATTTTTGAGAGAGTGAGAGCATGAGCACAAGCTGGGGGAGGGGCAAAGGGAAAGGGAGAAGAAGATTGCCCACCGAACAGGGATCCTGAATACAGTGTAGTGCTTGATTCCAGGACCCCAGCATCTCGACTAGAGCAGATGGAAGTCTCTTAAAGGACTGAGCCTTCCAGGCAACCCAGACAATTTAATTTCTCACCCTGCAGAGGACCCTCTATTGTGTTCAGAGTAACACCTTTTTATAGCTGGTTCTTGCCTTATAGATATGTTACTCTTGGAGATATAATTAGGTTATAAATTCAAGACCTTTAAGATCTTTTCCTTTTTAACACTGTTTTACAATGTATTAATTATTCTCCTTTCTCAGGTTCATCCTTTCCATTTCAGTTTGATTTATTTATTCTCAGTCTGTTCTATGAATATATCACTATTTCTCCATTTTACTATTGTTGACTATTGTTGGACTTTTGAGTTTCTTCTAGTTTGGGCCATTACAATAATGTTATTTTATGGCTATTCTTTTAATGTTTATTCTGGTTCATATAAGCTAGATTATCCTGGATATAAAAAGGGAGTAGAATCGTGGGGTCATGTGTATGCACATCTTCAGCTATACTAGGTGATGCCCAGCTATTTTCCAAAGCAGTTGTACCAATTTACAGTCACACCAGTAATGTGTATGTTCATTTGACAGACTTTGTAGCAGACATTGTTGGTTCCCCATTCGTATACTCTGAGACTATTTTCATGCAAGGCCAAATCAGGGCTTTGGACTGTGAATAGTTGCAACTCTTCACTTGAAGGCTTTTATATTGCCAGAGCCCACTTAACTCACAAATGGAGCAACCTGGAAATGTCCAGCAGTTTATCTTCTTCCCACCCACCCCTAGAAGATGCCATCAACAAATCCTCTCTGGAATGGTGTATAACAACTGGAGTTTCCTCTTCTTACTACTGGGATAATTCTGAAATGTATTTGCCACATTGTGGTGTTTTTCAGGGGATATTTCTCACAGTGATAGCTTGTTTGCTCAATGATACTTTTTTGGCTTCTCTTCCTTATCTCTCTTCTCCACTTGTATGTTAAATAGGATCATCTCCCAGATAAACTGTTTGCACTTGTATCTTTTACTGACACTTCTCAACATTTATGAAATGGTCTTCCCTTCCTGTCTTTTCATATAGCCTTATGACCTTACTCTAAACACTTCTCACACTACATTGTCTTCTGTAAGGAATGTAAGCTATGTGAGGGAAGGGACTTGTGTTTACTTCATGGCTTTATTAATAGGAGCTAGTAAAGTTTCTGGTATTTGGAAGGTGCTCAGTATTTCCTAGAGGAATGACTGTCTCCAACAGTATCAGGAAACTAAAGGATCCACAATGAAAAATAAAACATTGAAAGGTGATGGTGAATATGGGAGGTAGGAATACTGGAATATCTCAGAGAATATCTCTGGGGAGAAATATTTGACCTCAGTGAGGTGAAGGAGCGCCTATGCAGATACCTGGGGAGAGAGCATTCCAGAAGATGGGAAGAGCATGTGCAAAAGCCCTGAAATGGAAACATGTTTGACACATTTGACAATAAGCTTACAGGCCTTTGTGACTAGAGCAGAACAAGTAAGAGTAATAGGAAATGAGGCAGGAGAAGTACCCAGTGATGAATATAAAGTGATAAATGAATGAATAAATGAGAAACTAAATGCATAGAATAAATGTCTGAAAATATATGATGAGAAGCAGCAGATACAGTGAAAAGGTAACAGATGTGAGTTAGATAGACTTAGACCTTCTTGTGAGTAAATTTCTTTATTTGTAATATGGGAATATTAAGGTTTAACATAGAGGGCTGGAGGATGAAAAGAAGAGCAGTGAGCAAATTGCCTAGTCAGAATAGGCTCTCAATAGAACTTAGTAGTAGTAGGAGAAGTAGCAATAATAGAAGTAGTTAATAGTCACTCTAGTGCAGTTATAATTAAAATACTCTGGTAATCGTGGTAGAAATAATTAATTTTCCCAAGCAAAGGGAGGGTTAAGGACAGCTACTGAAAGCAGTTAATATTTGAGTTCAGTCATAAAGAATACAAAGAAATTATGAAAAGAAATCAGTAAGAAAAGGATATTGGCTTTCTAGAGAGTAAATTTTGCTCACTGTAAATAACTAAATTCATTTGTTTTCCTAACTAGATACTGACTGAATCACTTAGGTTCCTTGAGCGAGTCTGGGATGGGTCATTTATATTTCCTTCAGTTAGTTTAAATTGGAATCTATTACTTTCTCTCTCTCTCTTTTTTTTTTTAAGATTTTGTTTATTTGAAAGAGAGAGAGACCAAGTGCACAAGTTGTGGTGGGGGGGGAGGGCAAACAGAAAGGGAGAAGCAGATTCCCTGCTAGGCTTGGAGCCCAGCACGGGACTTGATCCCAGGACCCTGAGATCAAGACCTGAGCCAAAGTCAGACACTTAACCAGTTGAGCACCCAGGCACTCCTGGAATCTATTACTTTCAACATAATAACCCAGTAAATATGTAGAGTTTACAGTAGAAGCTCAAGAATAGAAATCCACAAATAAAGTACATTATAGTAAGTCCTATGAAAACAAAATCAGGAAATGTAAAATATAACATTAATAACATTGGGCCCAAATATTTCATATAAATTGCTCAGGAAATTAGGAGTCTCTCTTTCCTGCTCATCTTTTTTCCTGTCTGCCTCCCATTATATTCACTCCAATTCTTGGATCTTGTAAATATATCATTCAAAGAATTACTTTCGCATTGCACAGATATTATTAATTTTATTAAGGTGAGCTTCGTGTTGTTTTCTGGTTCTAAATGTTTACTGCTCTTTGGGGCTCTTAGCAGTACATTGACAGAGAATGTTGAATTAGAACCACTTGATGCTTAGGTAGAAGAGACAAGCTGATGAATTATGGATAAATTAATATTTTAGGAATTCATGTATCATAAAACCTGTGACATTGGAAGACATCACTATTTTAGATGTTTAAAAAATCCTGCATCCATCATTATCTGTTGCTTACAGAATCTAAATTAATATATCAGTGAAAGAATTAGTTACACAGTTGATGGAATAGCCAAGAAGCCAAATGTTGGATATTGAGATAACCCAGATAACCGCAACAGCAGGAATCCATTACCGCCTCAATTGCTGGAAGAACAAAGAAAGGGATGGTATTACCAGAACCAAGGAACCAGGTTCACTCGGTAGAAGCTAGAACCATGGCGGACTTGTGTGTGATGGGGCCTGGAGTGAATGAACAGATAGAGCCACTGTTAGAGATGTCTCCTGAGGCAGAAGTAGTGGGCATGGGCAGGGGGAGATACCCTGGTGTCTCCCTCACATGCCCACTCCATTCTTCTACCAGTGCTGCCCACTGGCTGAACTCAGGACGAAAAGTACTGATATGGAAGCCTAGGAAACAGAGTCCACAGAGGTTAGGTCCATTGTAGTGCAGAGCAGAGCAGAGCAGAGCAGAGAAAGAGTAGAAAAAGAGCAGGAAATGGATTTGAAGACAAGCTCAGGACCAGTAACCAGGGAACTGTTGAACAGCCAAAGTTCAAGGACCTTAGAGAGAGGGATCTTCTTTTAAGAACTCTGGTTTAAGTAACTTTCTGCCTCCAATTCTGTCACTGTGTTTTATCAGTCTGATTTGCAAGGGAGAAAATCAAATTTGTTTCAAGTCTTCACTCCTATCCAGTCACCCTTTGTCAAAGAGAAGGATTAGCTAGTAAGAATGTGGCAGACTGGCACCTAATCCCTATGGATTCCATTTCTGAGAAGGGTGGTGCAGGGACTGGGAATACACTGTATACTTTGCCTGACTACTAGATTTCAGTTACCTACTGCCCACTACCTTTTGAATTTGTGTTCTTGAGTGAAATTGGCCTATTCTGGGCTGTTATTGTCAGGTTTGAATATCAGTGTTATACTAGTAATATATTATTAATTGGCTAGTTGTGAGTATTTTTGGATTAGAGGATATAGTAAAGAAATTGTCTTTTCCTGTAATTGTTCATTGGAACTCAGCAGTTTATTGGTACTCAATCAGAATCTCATTTTAGAAATCGGTCTTGAATAACTACTCAATTTTATTTGGGGCTCCATCCAAGGACTCTGGGATCATGACCTGAGCCGAAGGCACATGTTTAACTGACTGAGCCACCTAGGCATTCCTGTGTGCATTCTTTTTTTAATTAAAAAATATTCTGTCTCAGTAATATCTATGTTGTCATTTCTTCAAGGTTTAACATTTTTAAAGAATGCTTAGAGTTAATAAGAAACCAAGTCTACAATTTTTTTCTACTTTCTAGCTCACTAAAATTTATGTACTGTGTTTTTCCTGCTGCCTAGCCATTTGTTTAACTTTATTTTGCAATTCAAAAATTTACCAGGACATGTTTGTGTGTCAGTTAATTTCTCTTCACTAAACTTGACACACCATTTCAGTTTGCTTGCTTATTTTTTCCCTCTAAACCTGTGCATTTTTTAATGCTTTTTGTGATTGCTTTATTTCAATTTTACCAGTTTTCCTTTTGAGAATACACTTAAATTGTTGGTTAGATCATCATTCCTTCACTTTTCACTTTTTTTCTTGCCTTCCATGTTGAGATAAACTGTGCCTATTTGTGTGACCAGCTGTCACAGTTAGCCCCGATTGACAGGTTCCTGAGACACGGAACTTTCATTGGTGAAACTGGGAAGGTCTTGAGCAACTGGAGATAATCTGGTTATCTTGACTGCATATCACTGACTCAGTCCTTCATAGTAGCAGTCTTTACTCCTTCCAGACTTCTAATATGGGTTTTATTTATCTTATTATTTATTTATTTATTTACTTATCCATTCATGTATTCATCAGTCACTTATTCATTTAATTTTAAATCCAGTATATTTCACATACAGTGTTATATTAGTTGCAGGTGTACAGTATAGTATGTTAGCACTTCCATACATCACTCTGCTCATCAAAAGTGTACTTTCAATCTCCTTCACCTATTTCACCCATCCCCCCACCCACCTTCTCCTCTGGTAGCCATCAGTTCTCTATAGTTAAGAGTCTTTTTTTTTTTTTTTGGTTTGTCTCTCTGTTTTTGTTTTGTATCTTAAATTACACATATGAGTAAAATCATGTGGTACTTGTCTTTCTCTGACTGGCTTATTTCACTTAACATTATACTCTCTATCTAGATCCTTCCATGTTGTTGCAAATGGGAAGATTTCATTTTTTTAATGGCTGAGTAATTCCAGTGTGTGTGTGTGTGTGTGTGTGTGTGTGTGTGTGTGTACACCTTATTTTCTTTATCCATTCATTTATTCGTAGATACTTGGGCTGCTTCCATAATTTGGCATTATAAATAAGGCTGCAATAAACATAGTGGAGCATCTGTCTTTGTGATTTAGTGTTTTTGTATTCTGTGAGTAAATAACCAGAAGTGGAATTACTGGATCATATGCTAGTTCTATTTTTAATTTTCTGAGGAAGCTCCATACTCTTTTCCACAGTGGTTGCACTGGTTTGCATTCCCACCAACAGTGCACAAGGAGGGTTCCTTTTTCTCCACATCCTTGCCAACACTTATTTCTTGTGTTTTTGATTTTAGCCATTTTGACAAGGGTGAGATGATATCATTATGGTTATGATTTACATTCCTGATGATGAGTGATGTTGAGCATCTTTTCATGTGTCTGTTGGCCATCTCTGTGTCTTCTTTGGAGAAATGGCTGTTCATGTCTTCTGCCCATTTTACATTAATTATCTTATTAAAAATACTGTTGCTTTCATGGTTCCTTACCTCAGGGTTCTCCCTTTCCATCATATCCTAAACTCTTCCACTTCTTTTGTCAAATTCTTTTGTCTTCTGCTCATTTTTTAACAGCTTTTTCTTCTAGCTAGTGGAGATGCCACCAGTTTTGTTTAAATGCTATTTTTTTCCATAGTAAGTAATTCTCAGAGATGGTATCTTGAAATTGAAGCCTGTTATTCCCTTTCATGCAAACTTATCAATTTAGTCAAATGTCCAAATTTCCTTAAGATTTAATACAAATTCTGTCATGTAGTCCTTTTTTTAGATGCTATTTATTCCTTTCATTCATACTTGATAAGTACAATTAAACAGTGTTTTCTTTCCCCGCCAAATAGGGAACGTGAATTTAACCTTGAGTATTCGGGTGCTATCCATTCTCAGATCCAAAAGTAGAGAATAGACTTATATGCACATGGTAGAGGCTAAGATATTCTGCTTCCTCTTCTTATGATATAGGCTCTGCTGTACTGGTGTGTCTGTTCTATGACTCCAAAAGGAGCAGTAATACCAGCTTGTCATCCTTCCAGTGCCTCTAATTACTTACTCTTGTGAATTACCTTTCTGCCTTCCTTTTTTGTCTTTCCTTTCTATACCAAGTTTTCTTTTATAGAAGCTTCTGTTTTGTTTTCTGGGAACCAGAAATAAATGCAGAAATACAGTGGTTGTACTAAACATAGTCTAGCTTCCCCAAGTACTACAGCAGTGTAACAATAACAACGATAACAGCAGCATTCACTGAGTACTTGCTGTGTTAGACATTGTGGTAAATGCCTTAGATAGTGTGTCATTTTTATCCACCTTTCTTGTTAATAAAGAAAGCTCATGCATCTCTAAACTAGGGAAAAATAGTAAAACAGGGTAAAATTTATTCCTATCTTTTTTTTTTTTCAGGTAAGAAGATTCACTTTTCTTTTCATCTAACCAATTTCATCAACATTCTAGTTAGTGACAGTTTCTTCTATTGGCTTGCTTATCAATTTTCATTATCAAGTTTTTTGAGAGTTATAATATTTTCAACTTTTTTCAGATATTTTGCTGAGAAATTTAAAAATTGTTCTTTAGTACTTGCAACTGTATAACTTTATTTTGTTTATAAACTGGATCCTAGGAGCCTTTAACCAATGGAAATATTATATTTTTTATTGCAAGTAGTACAACATATAACTTATAAAAGGGGTTTATTGGGTCATGTTATTTTAAAGGTCAAAATTAGGATAGATGTCAGGTGCAGTTTAACTATGGTTCTGTTTTTTAGTGATTCTTTTGGCTTTTCCCTCACCTATGTTTATTCCTTGTTCTCAGACTTGCTTCACTAATATTGGCAAATTTGTGTATTAAATTCTGAACATTAAGTCATGCAGAAAGAAAAGGTTGTTCTGTCAAATCCTTGAAAAAATGTCTTAAGCTGTGTTCTACTTCTGCTACTCCTGAATTACTCTTTGTTTCTGGGATGGATCACCCAGGTTTACCCTGAGACTATAACTGTAGTCAGTCATTCCCAAACCCCTTAGTTGCTTCCCACACAAGATAGGGGCAGGGGATTGGCTCCAGGAATACAAGTTCATGGTTACATATTCATCTACATTCTCTCAAAAGTAGGGAATACTCTATAATGGCCAAGGCCATGCCTTTTCTTTCTGAAACAAATATCCAGTAGGTGATTTCCATTTCTGAAAACTTATACTAAAATATTGCTGGGGTGAGAATATGTTGTTCTTTGATTTGGAAAACTCTTCCTTCTTTGACTGTGAGTGTTCAGTTCTTCCTTGTCTGGGAAGTCTCACCTTTTCGAAGGCCCTTTCTTTATCTTACCAGAATCATATAATGAAATAAATCATAATGCCCCTGTTTTCTATATTTCTTACTTTTACAGTTAGGATATTTACTGTCTATCTTTTCAGACTGTTATTTGATAAACAAGATATGATTTCTCACAATGTTTTCAACACTAAAGCTTTACATGACTATTTGGTACATTATCCTCATCTTTCCTATTAAATTAAAAGTGCACAGCAGAGAAGAAGTGGGTCTGATGGATTCTTGCCCTCATACCTTAGTACCCTTTGTGTTTGCACACAGCATATGCTAAATAAAAACTCATTAAATAAAAGAAATAAAAAATATTCCACTGGAATAGAAAAATTTGCTTCAACACAATCACTACCTACATAAGAGTCTCCTATCTGCTCTCTCATCTCCATCCAAATTACATACTCAGCCTTATCTCTTCCCTCTAATTATACCCCCTCTTGACCTGTAAATGATGGGAATACCTCCCTGACCTTTGCTGAACTGGTTTTAAGTTTCTCTCCTGTTTGCAGATCTAATGCATTGAATTTTTTTTCTCTGTAAGCTCTTGGAAGACTGTGTCAAAGTCTATATTTTTTGAGTTATAATATACCAAACCTGATATTAAGCCCAATTTGGTTCATAAAAATTGGTTTATGATTATATGGTTATTTATTATTTATATGGTGTGATTATATAGTGTGGCTCTGAACAAAGTCACATAAAATGGAAGTACATAATATCAAGGAATGCACCTTAAAAAAACTGCATTAATTTGAACCTTATGTAAAAGAACAGAAAGAGTACTAAAATAGGGGAATTTAAATGCACTTTTTTGAAGTGCAAAAAACACTTTTTTTTTGAAAAAAGTGTTTGCCTTTTTGAAGGCAAAAACAAATTCTTACTCTTTTTATATATTGTATATGTATATATCTATATCATTATTGAGTGAAGACAAACAAAATTATATTTAGACATGAGTATTTTTGCATACCTAGAAGAAGTTAGTTAACTCTTAAATCTCATTCCTGAAACTAATCTTCCACTTCAAATTGGAAAGGTCTATGTGTTTTTACTGAAGTTTTTAAATAGTTCAAAATAACAAATAGCATTTTTTGAGATTGACTTAATCTTTTTACTCTTATTCCCATAGCAACAATGCTGTTGATTTTCAGTAGTCATCACTTTTCTCTCTTTGCCCAGCGGACCTTCTGAATTATTGTGGTGTATCTTAGTAAGGCAGGCTATAATATGAAGTGTGCTGTCTCCTCATCCATTTCCCTTAAGGGAAAAGTGCAGTGAAACATAATGAAATTAAATCATGTAAAGGAGATAAATTAAAACTAAGTAAAAACTTCTTATATTTGTGCAAATATTTAGATGATTGAGAAACTCCAATGGTTTAAGTAGTCCAAAGGAGATAATAGCATTCTGAATTTAAGAGAGGTGAATTCTCTTAAATTTTTGAAGTGCTAACAATTAAATATTAACCCAAACCAGAGGGAAATATTTAAATAGCAGCTGAATACTCCTCAGCTTTGGCACTGTCTCTAAATGTCATGTGGAAATTAATTGATGCTATATTTTTACTTTAGAGTCTATGGATGTGGGTTTTTAAAAAAAAAATTAGCTACTTTCTATAAAAACTGCATTGAAAGCTAAACAGAATTGATTAAGTGGTAGAACAATAGCTCACATGCAAATGAAATTGACAAGCTGTCCAGTTGTAAGGAAGGACGTGTTAACTCACTAAACATGGACAGCTAATGCTCAGGGTCAAGGACGGAAGTGATTACGGAAATACTGTTTACTACAGATGTGCTCTTCTGTGACTAAATTTAAAAAAATATATTGAGTCCAACTAAACTCCTTCTACTCTCTAAAATGATATTAGCTAGACAAGCTGCAGGGCACACTCCATGTACAATGTGACAGTTAATTTCACTTTATTCTCAAGCCACAGAATGAATTCCCAAACTTGGTCTTTGGAGATGTTAATTTAAAACAATGTAATGTGCAAATATACCTCTTGTTTTTTTCTTGGAACTTAAAGCTTATCATGTGGATCAGGAGAGTTCATATAGATTTAACAGTTAAGTGATATCTTCATATGAGCATCTATCAGTAAGCTGATTCCATAGGGTGGTGGTGAGCTGTGTGTGTGGAACATATACTGTTGTCTAAAGAATGCCCTTTATCAACTGGGGAGATTGCTTTCTCAGCTTAATGAGTTGTAGTAGGAGAAAAATAAGCACAGTTTTAAGGAAGGAAAGGAAGTCTGTTAACAGACTATTAACAGTGAACATTTATCTAATATTTACTGTTCCAAACATTGTGCTTTACATGGATTAGTCCTCACAGCCCTGTGGCTGAGGAACAGTAGATGCCCCATTTTGTGAAGGAGGAAACTGGATCGTAGATTATCCAAGTCTACAGAACTGGTACATGGGAGGGATGGTATTCGCATCCAGGCTCTCTAACCTAAGAGCCACTTCCTTACATATAGGTATTCCAGTGAAAAATGCTGTCTTATTTCCAAGAAGTGGAGTGTATACTAACTTACACAAGGGCAGAAAGCCCAGCTGAGATTGATTGGAAACTAAAATATAGACCTGGAAAGCCTTTGGGAGTCCAGTGTTTTTCATCACATCAGATATCTCTCTCCAGTTCTTTCTTCTTTCTTTCTTCTTTCTTATTCAGCAGGATTTTTGTGCTTTTAAATTTCCACATGGTCCAGCATTAGCTAACAACAGTTTTTGTGTTTCTTAATTAAAATTCTCAAGAGACATGTCCCAGTTGATTCAGCTCATCTCTCATAAGTTGGTGGATAGGCAATGACTTGTCTTGTTAAGATGTCCAGTCTTGATCCATAGATGAGAGAGGGCAAGAGACATATGGACTATGGTGAACATATGGTGAAGGATAGACACGTTGCAGGCATTGCCTTCCCTTTCTCCTCAGGCCATTGACATTGGCCTTCAGTCAACTCCAGATGCCTTGGTTCTCTGCAGCTTAGGGGTTGCCCTCATCAACTGTATAAGGACCAGAGCCAAGGAAAGAGCTACTTAAGCTCCCAGTTCACTTATCTGTATATGATGAGGGCTCATTAAATGTTACACTATCTGGAACTACAGTCACTTTTATTTATCCTGGCAGGAAAGAAGTCCTGTTCCCATTATTTGGTTCTTTACATTTGGGTGAGGGAGCTGGGTCTAGAAGGTGAATGGGAAGTAGAAAGAATACCTCTTAAACCTCTCAGTGAGATAAGAAATTTCTTACTGGGTTCATACCTGGGGATTCCAAAGATCCAAGTAATTGCAGTGAGATCCCTTTTCCTCTTACTCTATGCCCTGTGACTTTATGGGTGCCTCTACTCACCTTCATGTGTATGCAGTATCCTCTCAGGGGGATCTCTCAGCATGGCTTAGACTTCTTCTTTTGTCTTTGTCTTTCTTCAGAGAAGCGTTTTTCAGTTACCAGGAGTTCTCTGCTAGTCTAGAACCACCATTGCCTCAAATGTATGAGCTTAAAAACTGTTCATTTTTGTTGGCATCATGGTGAAACCATTCCTATGCAGTTTTAGATTTCCCAAAGTACAGCATTATTGTGTTATGATTCTGAAAATTAGCCTCTATATCTTCATTCTGGTATGCGACTTTGCTGGCAGCAAAATACTGGTAACATTATAGAAACTTAACATTCTTTATACATAGTTGAGGAAATTATGGAGTAACTTCTTTGTCACCTTTGGTTAGCTTTCTTAAGTTGGCCTTAGGATTTGTTGGCTTGGCCTCTGACGAATTGGGAAAGTTTGACCTTGTCTACAATTAACTTTCTCAGTGCATGGCGTTTATGGCCAGACCCCACTTCTCACTGCAGCCCCCTCAGCCTGCTTTTGGACCAGTAGAGGTACCAGTTCTTGCAAGGAAAACCAACTTTTGACATAGCAAGGTCAGTGCTAGGATCCGAGGAAGCAAGTTTGACTGCACATGGTCCTTGTAATTTCAAAGCAAAGCTATGTAAGGAGACAGCTTAGTAGCTGTTTTATTTTCTCTTGAGTGGACTTATGTTGTCAGTGGCAGAAAGCCATGAACCACGAAGATAAAATAATGCTAACCAGAGTGCTAAGTAAAGAAAACAAAGATGGCTCCACAATTAGTAGCATTATATATGTTAGTGCTAAGTAACAACAGATGTGTCTACAGGGAATGAAACATTCCTTGCAATCCATCAGAAACCAAAGTCCTCTGACATCACAAACCATTATGGTTATCTTGGGCTTGGAGGAATGATGGCTGAGCCCATTGGGTTGGCAAAGTGAGGATGCTCTTGAGGGTGTTTCAATCTACCTGTGTCATCCTTACCGCGCTGCACACTTGTGCTGAGTTAACAGGGCGATGTGTGCTGTAAAATCCGGTTCTGTAAAGACATGCACTAGCCATGAGTCATTAGCAAGCATGCGGAGCTAATTGGCAAAATACTCATAAAAGATTTTGAAGGTGGGTTAATTACAATTCATTACACTGTAAACTGTCCCCAGGCTATTGTTAAAAAATGCAGGAGTTTCAGGGCCCATTATTTTATGATTCATTTTGCCATGTTGTGAAAAACAGACTCTAAATCAAACTACATTTATTATAGGTCAGACCACAAAATCTTTATTGGTTTTTCCAACATTCCACCCTTGTTATATGAATTCATATGGACTGCACATTTCTGTCAATTGGCAAGAAAGCATGAAATAAAATTTATGATATTTTCTTACTTTATCCTCAGTGCAGCCTTAAAAATCACAAGATCTAATTGCTTCCCCTATTTCCCCAAGTTCATGAGAAAAGTAAGTATTTCAAAATCAGCCCTAAAGTTCTGATGATTGGAAGCAACTGAAGGATAATGAAGTTGGTCTTCTAAAGAAAACATTTTAAAGAATAACCTAAGAACCATCATCCAGCTAAATTTATTAAAGCTGCTTTCCCCTACACCTACACCTAGAAAAATGACTATAGTGCACTTTTCATTTGGGGGATAATTTGAAGTCCATTGGCATCCTAAGCATTAATCTCGTCCTCCTCATCCCTACCTTCAGAAGCACTTTTTTTTTTTTTTAAACAAAACAAGACCCCATTTATTTCTCAAAAAACTGTGATACAATTGTATGCTTCCTGTTATTACCACAGACAGACTTGGTCAGAATCATGTAAGGTCTCATAAGTAGTCATTCTGTACCATTATATGTAATTGTTTGTTGATTAATGCTTTCAATTATGTCGATTTTCACTATGTGACCCAAACCACCTTGACAGCGACAGCCTGCTATGCTCATTACTGGGGATGAGCAAAGAGCAAAATGCTAGGTTCACTTCCAGCCCTCTAGAGCTCAGCAACTCATTTGAACCTTATCTGAACTATCAAAAAGTTTTGACTCTGCAAAACCTCATGTTTGAGGAAGGGCAGGGAATGTGTGGTGCGAGGAAGGCTTGGCGGTGGAGTTGGAGGGGGGGATTGTTGTTGGAAATTGTGCAAGAATGAGTTTCCTTGTGAGTGATCTGGTACTTCCTGATTCTGGCTGGACCAAAAATACCACTAGCGTCTTTCTTTAAACTTCCAAGATCTTTGGAAAGCCTTCTTCCTAGCAGTTTGCCACTTTTGCATGCCTGGGTTTGGGTCAGGGCTGGAGACAGAAGTATGTGCAAGGGGAAACAGTTTAATAGAAAGTTACCTGGATACTTGAGAGTTGTCAAAAGAGGTTTACCTCTAATGGAATAAGACCTGAATGTTTCAGGCAGCGTCAATGGTCTTAACCATTTCCATTTCCTATAGAAAGATAGAGCTTAAAAGGTAACATTAGAAATTACCAGAGTGATCTGCTTATTTTATAGAGGGAGTCATGATATCCAGAAGAGCCATGTGACTGAACCTATACAGAGTGGAGGTGAGAGTAAGTGAAGAGTAAGGGGAAAGGAGTGAGCTGAACAGATTTCCAGAGGCTTGGCTTCTCTCTTTATTATGCCACTAGGGGTATGATCTTGGGCAAGTTATCTCACTTCTCTAACCCTCTGTAGAACATTTCAACCACAAAATCCTAAATTAAACATTTCTGTGGGCTGAGAGTGCTAAAAAGAGGTGACTTAGAAGCAAGACCCAGCTACACGAGAACATGTCAAGTAGGGAAGAGAAAAAATGGCTTCCAGAGAAGGCTAGTGAATAAAGAGAAAACTCTGAATGAAAACATAAGGAAACCAATGAGGACTATTTAGTTTTTGCATTCAGTAACAGGCTGACAATTATTGGGAAAAAACTTGGAGAGGAAGTAAAGTTGTTTGATACAGTTTTAAAAGAAGTCATAATAATCAAAATTTTGTGAAATAAACAAAACAATTTGAAGAGAAGCACGAAAGGAAGAAGTACTCCTGGGGGACGGGGGTGGGGTGGGGACTAGGACAGATTAGTTTTCTGAACCATGCTTGTGGGATATAAGGCAAAAAGCATGGAGTACTCTAGCTTTCCCCAACCAGAGTGATCCCCAGTTTATCTCTTGAGAGTAAGTTTCTGTTTAAAGAAAGTTTTCTAATGCTAAAAAGCTTGCTAATTGCTGAGCTTGCAAGAAGTTAAGAAAACTAGTGGCATGTTTATGAGTTCATTTACTGTGACTCTTTTAAGAGATAAAATTCCAGGGCCTTGAGTGGGTAAAGTTCTGAAGTGGCTATTCTGTATAAAATACTAATGAAATTTGCAATGTGGCCATTCTCACTGGGAGGTACCTTTGGAACTAGAAATCTCTGAGCTGGGCTCTCCAAAGGAGAGGGACCAACCATCTTACACTCCAGTTTGGAGTGGGACTGACACTCCAATTTGGTCATGGTCTCTTGACTAAGGGTTGCTCAGTATATGAGGGGTAAAGTCACGAACCAGGATCCACATCCCTCGACCTGCCCTGCAGTAAGATTGGCCTTCAGAGGAATCTGACTATAGTGGAGGAGTTAGGGGAAGGCAGTTATAATCAGTCTCAAGTGTACAACCATGGAGAAAGAAGAACATCCAGGAAAACAGAAACAACTAACAAATGCAAATGGTATAATAGAGAATCATGGAAACTGATCAATGCAAAACTGGTCTGTAGGGAGCCATGTTGACACTGGAGTCTGGTCAACAAGCCTTCTTGTATTGACTTGGTAACTGCATGCTAGAAGCAGGTGAGAAGAGATCATCCACTAACATTAGGATGCTTCTCCCAGGCATGGAAATCATTTTGTTTTAAGCATTAAGTGAGATAATGTCATCTTCTTTTCTTTCTCTTCTGCCCAAAGGACCCTCCCAGTTGCAGCTTTAAAATTGCTTCCTTGGTAAGCTTTTACTCTGAGGCATGAAATTTTCAGCCAGTACCTGATCTTGCTCCCTGCTGGGGATACCTCACTGAATAGACCAGAGAAACCTGCAAATGTAAGAGTTTAGTGCAGAAAGCATCTGGCTCCTAACTTGTCCAAGGGAGCCAAGCAGGGCAGAGCAGATGATTGCAATGGCCAGTGGGAGTAAGAGCCAGGCACCTGTCAAATTTGCATTGCCCACTTTCCTGTGCCCTGCTCCCTAGCATGCCTGCTATAAGAATGACAGTTCACACCACCACCTCCTTCCACAGAAAGCCAACTGCCAGGATCCCCTTAAATTCCTTCTCCAGCAGACATTTTGATCCCTAGGCAAGTTTATCCCTATCCCCCTTTTGGTAGGAAGAAAAATGTCCCAAAAGGAAAATGATGATGTCTTTTCTTCTTAGATGAGGTTTTTAAATACAACATGCCCATTCTTTTGCTTTGGGAAGAAGGGAGGGCACATGGTATTGACTGTGTGTGTGAGGCGTGGTGAGGGAAGGGAATTTCAATGTGTATATTTATCTGGTATCTGGGTTTTGAGAAACTTGAAATCTGTATCTGGAAGGACTGGCCCTTTTCTTTCCTCAGTCCTAAGTTAAATGTTAGTAAATACTTTGTGGATTCTTTCACTTCTGGGTGTTATCAGATAGTCTGGCCTCCTCTGTCTCAGGAAATGCTCCCCACTGATTGGCCTTTTGGCTTAGGACATAGACACTGGCTTGGGCATCAAAAGAACTAAACTCAAGATCAGCTGTGTTGATAGCTCATATGGGCTTCCAGCAAGCTTTTTTCCCTTGCTGGGTTACAGTGCCCTCATTTGTAAAATGAGAGGGTTAGACGTCACCTCCAGAATGCTCTGATATTCATGAATTTGGCTATACTTAACTTTGTGGAGCCAGTGGCCCAAATCTGAAGCCTATGAACCAAGTAAACCTATTTCAACTTAGTTTCTTTCTTTACACAGGAAACAAGCAGAGCATAGTATTGCAGACAGCCCAGGGAATAGGTCTTGTTTTTAGAAGAGAGCCTTGAGATGACACCGGCATGCATGCTGGGCACATTCCTACACTATAACCACAAGGAGCCTGCATTTATTTGTTGTTGTTTTTAATTGCAAACTTTTCTAACAATCTACCCTTTAGAAATGATTGCCCCTCTCTGAGGATCAGATCACAGCCTAGGCAGTTCTCAGAGAAAATTAAATGAAGAATGCTGAGCCTGGAATCTATGATTAGGGTGCCTGGCTAAGTAAAGATGATCGTGTACTTTCCCATATGGGTCAGCTGTGGCCCCGGATATCCACAGCAGAGCGGTAAATGATTCACGCTGGCTTGATAGCCTCTTTAATGCTAGATTTACAGCTGGATTTAGGGCTAAATGTTGAAGGTAAATTTGAAGGAGCAGAAAAAGGCTAGAGAGGGAATTGGGAATCATGGGAAATTCCATCAAAGCTTTTCAGAAGGAGGAATCCATTTTACCTTTGTCGATGACTGTGGTTTGCTAGGATCAAGATCAAAGGAATCACCGTGGGCAGAGCCATGACAAATGCGAGGCTCAGTCTGGTGAAACCTAGCATTAGCCCCTCTCTTAGGCTGCCGTCTAGACTGGAAGTGGGTGCTTGTGCCAGACCAGGCTGAGTGTGTAGTCAAGGTGCTTCTTCATGGCCGGACAGAGGAGGTATAAAAGCTCTTCTTGATCCCCACAGGGAAGTCCACAGCCAGGGCCAGCCCTGTGAGGCCCAACGTGGCCATAGCCCCAATCAGAAGAGCAGTTTTGTAGGAAATGGGGGACATGAAGTAAGCATAGAGATAAGTAGTTGAAAAAAATGCAGAACTGTTTGTTAATAAAATCCGACTGCTTTGAGTTATGCATCTCCTTCTCCCTCCCTGACAGTTTTAGAAGACTGCTTCAGAATTCTGTTAAGTTCTTTACTTGCAGGCCCAGAGACTTTTGAATGGATATTAACCAAGAACAGCTTACTGGTAACTTTTTTTTTTTTTTTTTTTTTGGTCCATATGGTTTTTCAGAGCTTCAGTTATTGTTCTAAGACAATTCAAGTAGCTGATGAAGGGATATCCTGGACTCTGAATGGGCAATGACATGACATTTTCCACATTGTCTCTTTTATAGCATGTCAGCATTGACCAGTGTTTAAATCTTTTTTTTGCCTTTTGAGAATACCAGTATAGAAAAAAGCGCCAGAAAAAAAAAATACCAATGACACTTTCCAAGATTTAGTGCATACATTTTCTCAGGTGACATTTATATTGACCTGGCAAGGTAGGCAGAAGGTACTCTTCTGTGCATTTTAAGCATGGAACTAAGAGAACTAGAAAAAGACTCACGACTCAATGTTTTCATTTTCTTTGGATAAATACCCAGTAGTGGAATTACTATGTCATATGGTAATTCTATTTTTAATTTTAATTTTTTTATTTTTTAAAAGGTTTTTATTTATTTATTTGACAGAGTGTGTGAGAGAAAGAGACAGAGAGGACAAGCAGGAGTGAGGCAGAGGGAGAAGCAGAGTCCCTGCTAAGCAGGGAGCCCGATGCAGAGCTCCTATCCTAGGATCCTGAGATCATGACCTGAGCTGAAGGCAGCCACTTTACTGACTGAGCCACCCAGGCACCCCTCTATTTTTAATTTTTAAAGGAAATTCCAGACTGTTTTCCACAGTGGCTGCACCAATTCACATTCCTACCAACAGTGCATGAGGGTTCCTTTTTCTCTACATCCTGTCCAACACTTGTTAATTCTTGTCTTTTTGACTCTAGCCATTCTGACAGGTGTGAGGTGATATCTCATTGTGGTATTGATTTGCATTTCCCTGATAATGAGTGACGTTGGGCATCTTTCGTCTATTGGTCATTTGTATGTCTTCTTTGAAAAAAAATGTTTACTCAGGTTCTCTGTCCATTTTTAAATTGGATTCTTTGTATTTTTGGTACTGAGTTCTTTATTGATTTTGGAAAACAAAAACACTAATTTGGAAAGACGACTGTATCCCTGTATTTATTGCAGCATTATTTACTGTAGCCAAGATATGGAAGCAACCCAAGTGTTCATCCATAAAGGAATGGGTAAAGAAGATGTGGTGTATACACACACACACACACACACACACACACACACACACACACAGAGGAATATTACTCAGCCATCAAAAAGAATGAAATCTTGCCATTTACAACCACATGGGTGGATCTAAAGGGTATAGTGCTATGTGAAATAAGTTAGTCAGAGAAAGACACATACCATATGATTTCATTTATATGTGGAATTTAAGAAACAAAACATAAAGAAAAAAAGAGACCAAAAACCAGACTCTTAAATAAAGAGAACAAATTGGTAATTGCCAGAGGGAAGTGGGAGGGGGATGGGTGAAATACATAAAAGGGATTAAAAAGGCGCTTGATGAGCACTGAGTAATGTCTAGAATTGTTTTAAATCACTATGTTGTCCATCTGAAATTAATATAATACTGTTGTTAATTATACTTTGATTAAAACAAATAAATAAATAAAAATTAGGAATCAAGATTTCAATTCTGTTTCTGGTAATAATTTCAGTGTCATTCAAAGCAAATCTCACATTCATTTTCTATGAATTTGTCTTTAAATTGAGAGTGCTAAGGTGGGGGGGCTGAGGGTGACAATATATTAACCCCCAAATAATTATACCCATTATAGTATAGTCACCAGAAAGAATAATTTATAGCCTGACAAATGACAGTAAAGGATATAGTACAAAAATGACCAAATAAATAGAGTGTCCAACACAAGACTGTATACTGAGTTTACAGTTGTGTCATACATGTATGTGGCAAAAGGGAAAAAGAAACAATGTAAATTTTAGCTAAGGTCACAATAAGATAAATATTCAAGTATTTTCAGATTTTCTATAATATTATTAGCTATATCATTTTTTACATATCTAAATATAGATGAATCTGGGAAGTGAAAAATAAATACCACCCCTCTCCCCCACACCACTCCAGATCCCCACCTCTACAAAGGGATTTGCCTCTTACTAAACTCTTGAGCAAATTATCAATTCTGAACTTTAGTTCACTTAACTGTAAGAGTACGATAGAAATCTTAACTTAAAAATATTAAGTTCTTACTTTGTACTAGTTATCCTGAGCATCTTCTCTTATACTAAAACATTAAATTCTCATTATAACCCAAGAAGTAGGTGTGATTATTATCTGTATTTTACCAGTCAGAAAACTGAGGCACAAAAAAGTTCAATTAGGTCACCCAGCTGTGGGTGGAGGATTTCTTAGCAAATTAGGATAGAATAATTCCAAAGCCCATAGTGTGACCACTGAGACAGACTACTTCAAGGGATGGTTACAAAATTGAATCTTATTTCTTGGGAAAGCTGCTTTTGTAGAACTGGTACATCACAGGTACTACATAGATCTAGTTCTTTTTTAGATTCATTGATTTCTAAGGCTGAAAAGTACATCTGTTTAAATACAAAGCTGAACATGGAACAACTGGGTGTTAAAAACTTTAGTGTAAATTCATCATTGGTTGCTAACTCTATTGGGATTAGTCCATTGGGGTTATTGATCAAAAAAAGATAATTTTGGGAATCACATGACTAAATTTAGAAATGTGTGTTTTTGTCTAAAGCAAAGTCATCCTGAACATGTTTTGATATTATCTAGGATTCCTGATTTTTTTCACAAATATCTAGGACTCAAAACCTGATCCCACTGTACCTAGGAAATCTTTTAAAATCTTTTTCCCTTCCAATAATCTCTCCTCCCAAGATTGGTGTGGTAGGTGACAGGGAGATGGCAATATATTTAAAAAACTGAATCCACGTAGTTCTGACACCTTTCTTTGGAAAACCTTATTTTATGTGAGCTAGTTGATGTCCCTAGAATCTCAAATGTCCTTTAACCATGAGTTTTATAGGCTTGCTCAATAACTTAGATATTTAGTGCTTAGAAGCTGCATGTTGCCAAACTGACTCTTAGCACCAAAAGGTTTAAGTTCAAGTGAAATCTCCAAACCCAGTTAGGAAAGAGTTTTGGCTACTTGTGTTTTTCTTATATAGATGACTTATATAGCAGGTGAGAAGGCATCACCTTCCACTGAATCAGGCATCCTGATACTTAAGTTTTGTGTGAGGACTGTTTACAAGTGACCATGTGAATTTGGGCAAGTTTTTGAACCTCTGTGAACCTCATCTGGAGATGGAGTGGATTCTATTAATTAAACACTACACTTCCTCCCTTAGAAAATCCTAAGATTAGGTTAAATTATTCTCATTCTAGTGAAAGATTATTACTACTACCCATTTAAGAGACAGGCAATGTTATAAATCTTTCATCTAAAAGAAAGTCAGGGGGTGCCTGGGTGGCTCATTCTGTTGAACGTCCAATTCTTGGTTTCAGCTCAGGTCATGATCTCAGGGTCCTGAGATCAGGCTTCATGCTCAGCATGGTGTGTGCTCTAGGCTTTCTACCCCTCTCCCTCTCCTTAGCTATATCTCTAAAATAAATAAATAAAATCTTATATAAAATAAAAATAAATAAAAGGAAGCAGCGAAAATGAAACAGCAAAGTAGGAGGTAGGCTGATTGTTTACCAGGGTGTCTCCCATTGTTTAAGTCCGAATAATTCCTGATTTCGTGGCTACCCTCCTCTCTCTTTGACAGGTTTAAACTAAAGAACAAGGGTTTAGGTGCTCAACTACATAATAAACGTGTATTGGGTATTATATGGATGGTGTTCTGGATTTTGGTTGGAAGAAGAAAACCTTCATAATGTTAGAAGTGGAAACCATTACTGATACAAGTCTTGTTAACTAGATTTTGCCTTTTTAGTTTCCCTTATTTGAAAAGTTCTTTTCCTCCTTTTTCTAGCTTCCCTCCCTTTAGGTTGAGCCTCCCATGAATTTTATGACTCATCCGGTTCATTTATCTATCTAAAAGATTAAAGCAGGGACTGGCACCCTCTCAGGACCAGCCTGCTAATGTTCATTTATTCCCTGGAATTTAGGGCTTCCCTTGCCAGGAGTAGTAACCCTCCTCCTCACTCAGACCTCTTTGGCTATAGAATATTGATGCCAGCCTCAGGCAAGGGAAGGCAGGAAAGGAAAGAATAGACAGGAATGTAATTGTTCATAGGATTGTTAATATTTTTCTGTGGAGGATCCTGACACTTGGAAAATGTGTGCTGATTTTCAGATCACTCTTTAGGAAAGGTAATCCTGGAAAAAGAAAGGATTTGTAGTTTTGAAACATCTCTGCCTTGAGAAATAGAGAAAGAGGGGGGCAGCTGGGTGGTTAGTCTGTTAAGCATCTGACTCTTGATTTTGGCTCTTATCATGACCTCAGGGTGGGAAATCGACCCCTGCGTCAGGCTCCAGGCTGGGTGTGAAGCCTGCTTGGGATTCTCTTTCCCCCTCTCCCTCCAGCCCTGCCCTCCTTTTTTCCAATAAAAAAGAATGTTGGTGGGGAGAGAGAAAGGGTTAAAAACAACCCAAAACTAGTGAAAACCAGGAGGAGCTTGAGGAACAGACCTACACAAAGCAGTGCATCGGGAAAGAAGATGGAACTGTTCCTCTCTCTTTCTGTGCTCCTTTTTCCTTCCCTTTATCATCAGTTTTCATGGAATAAGTGAATATATGGATAGCGACCCACAGTGAATGAGTGCATTTCTGAAGGAATAAGTGGGTGATTCAGTCATAGGTGTTTTCAAAAGCTGACTCATCTTCAGTATGAACTAGAGGTCCTTTTATAATAAAAACCCCTGGGATGTCCCCCTGAAATTCTTTAAGTTACAAACGAAGTCCGGAGATCTGTATTTTTCAGCTGCTTCCCAAGTGATTACAATGGTCAGCCACATTAGGGAACCCAAGGCCTAATGCCCAGCCATAATCTAGATTCTGTTTCTCTTCCTTCCCACTCTGAATGAAGGTGCTGCACTGATGTTCCCAATACTGGATTTAGTTGAAGATTAATTAACCAATTGTTATTCCCTTCTTGATCAAACCAGCTAATTCCCCTGCCTGCCATCCTTATTATGTTGCCAATGGAACTTAGTGATATTTTGCAAGAATTTATCTTAGAAGCTTTTATTTTTAATTGTTTTTTATTTTAATTCCCGTAGTTAACATATAGTGTTCTATTAGTCTTGGGTATACAATATAATGATTCAACAATTCTGTATATTACTCAGTGCTCATCTTGACCAGTACACTCTTGAATCCCCACCACCTATTTCATCCATTCCTCCCACCCACCACCCCTCTGGTAACCATCAGTCTTAGAAGCCTTTAAATTAGAATAATCAGAGATTCCCCATCCTGTTCTGTCTCCATTTTCTGAAATTGTCCACTCATAAATAAGCCAAGAGTCCTCTTTCTTAGTTCATTTGTTCATTTGTGGTTATAAATAAGGATGCTTCTGAAATCCATGGATGTTAAAAATGCCTGAACTCATCTCTCTTTCCCCGCTTAGTCATATGTATTTATTTAATAAATATTGAACATCTCTAGTTTGCTAAAACACTGAAGATACAGAAATGACAGATATTATCCCTTTTCTTAAGGAATTTACAGACTCCTTGGTAAGTTGCTTAAGGAAATGATTATTCCACAATCCAGGTATGGTAAAAAAAATATGCATAGATTTAGGAAAGTTGGAGTATATGTTCATTCAGAGGATGATAAGTGTTGATGAACAAAACAAAAACCAAGATTTAGATAATGAGAAAGGACTAAAGCACTGTGTCCACAGTTATAGAGATGATGCTCTTAAAACCTTGGAGGACTGAAAGCAGAGCTATATGTATGTTAGAGGGGGTGGTGGTGAAGATGACATTGGAGATGTAGATAGAGACTGTATTATGAAGTACCTTGAATGTCTTCCTAAAATTTTGGATTGTAGCCTGAAATGGTGGGAATCTCATAAGGGACTTGAGCATGAGATGGATCCAAACATATATGTATGTTTGAAGAAATACTCTCTCACTGTTGCATGGGGTTTGTCTGACCTGAAATTTGTCAGACAGGAAGCTTCAGGACTATCAGGGAAATGATAAGGACTTGAAGAAGTCATTCTCAGGAAATCTAAAGAGAGGGGACGGGACAAAGGAGGAAAAAAACCAAAGTGTTGGAAACAATCATTAAACCTTGGCAACTTGTGGGTATGTTTGTAAGTGGCGTAGGTAATAGTGGCAAAGTAGGGGGACATTGGAATGACTCTTGACCACCTAGAGAATGGTGGTGTGATTCATGGAACCAGTCATTTAACCAAACTTTTTTTTTTTTTTTTTTTTTTTTTTTTGTGGTATCCAGAGAAAATGCTGAGAGCATCACAATGTGAGAATCCAAATCCAAGCGCTTGAGCAAGTAGCTCGTTCTTTCTTTCTTTCTTTCTTTCTTTCTTTCTTTCTTTCTTTCTTTCTTCTGTCTTTCTTTCTTTCAAGTTCTTATCAAGGTTGAAAAATCTTCTAAGCACACATGAAAGAAACAGCAGGGCCAAGACTACTTTGAACTTACTGCACATGATTCCTTTCATATAAGACATGCTTGACAAACATTAATTAAGTCTCCCAGCACCCCTTTGAAGTGATGTAGGAAATATGTACAGGTGGGTAAACTGAGGCCCTAGGAACTGGAAGGAGAGCCTGAGGACATACTAGGGCAGGTGCAGTGTTTGAAAAGACCCTCATATGAGGCCCTTGTTTCTCTGATGAGGCCAGATGTAGGTGCTTGTTCCCTAGCAAAGGTCTTCCAGCGAGTTCTCTAAACCAGGCAGGATGAGGCAGGCTGGTTAATTTACTCCAGTGGCCACATTCTGTGGCCTCAGACATGGCAGCCATAGGCCTTATCGCACACCATGTATACCTATAATCCAGACCCGTCATCTCCTTCCTAAAATCTACGCTATGTTGTAGCCTTTCTGATGTTTGCTTTGTCTTGTAACTCGCTGGTGGTCATGAAAGTTGAAAGGTGAAAGTGCTTGACCTGAGTCAAGTAACCTGAGTCATTTTTGTATCTGAATTCCTGCTTTTTAGCTTTCCTTATTTTTTGCAAGCTGACCTCTTAGGTTTACTGTACAGGGCATTACAGGAGTGGGCACATGGAACAGTGCAGCTATGATGCTGGCTTGTCAGCAGCAACCTTGGCCAAGCTTATGAGGAGCTCTGCAGCTGAAATGGCCCTTCGGAGTTGTCCCTATTGCTCATGATGGCTGAGCCTTTGTACTTCTACAATTACCAGTCACTGGAATGGCTACCCTGGGAAGGGCTGTTGCCGAACCAACCTTTGAAGAGCCTGGTGGCTGAAGGCTGTGTACAGTTCATATTAAGAGCTTCATCTTCTGCTTGCTAAACCAGATGCATTCAAAAACATGGTCACTTGATCACTTCTATCTACTGTATAAGTATTGATGCTACTTAGATAGTTATTCTGGCTATCCATCTATTTATTGCACCTATAGCACCTGTGATGCAAGAAATGATGTTAGGTGATACAATGATGAAAGAATAAGTCCTTGTGGTCAGGAAGCTCTCAGTGTAGGAAGGGAGACACAAAATAAATAGAAACAGAATCAGCTCAGAAATAGCTAAATGCTTCAGGAAATAAAAGAATAAGAGAGAGGAAATATCAAAAATAAACATAAACACGTATGTTGTTGAAGAGAAAAAGATGGGAAGACCTGCTCTCATCCAGTGGCATAAAAGGTCTTCATGATAATCTAACAAGATATGCAGATCACCAGCAATTTAGGAGGTTACAAAGTTAAGAGACATGCTTGAAATTTCTGTCAAATAATTGAAAACTTATTTTCATAGTGCAGTAGACCTTCTTGGCAAAGGGAATGAATTAAAAATAATCACTCAGAGAAAATAACATGTTTTTAAATGGGAGGATTTGGAGTTGGTAGAATTGTAAACAGTGAGTTTTCTGCATAACACAACAGTAACATGAAGTGAATATTTCTTTACTGACTCTTTTTATTTCTAATATTTTCTTCTGAATCCATTGTCCTTTTTTACCTTATTAGAAGTTTTAAAATTTTTTCCAGAAATATTTCTTAAAGAAATCTTTGACTACAAACATATTCAGTTGCCTTACTGAATGTAATGGTCTCTTGAAAATCCCATTCCAGTTAAAATTTCTAAGGAATCCATTCAGAGATGAGAGGCATCTAGACATTTTGTTCATTAGTTTGGTTAACCATTGGTTTTCCATTTTATTTACTACATTTTCCTCTTTCTGTATGATTTAGCTCTCTAAAACATTTGGGCGGTTTGCATGAAAGGGGCTATATCATGAATGCTTTTAAGGTTTATATGATTTATACATACAACCCTCATGATTCATGTCTCATATGGCCATGTTGGTGGATTTTTTTATTAAATTCTTGATTTATGTGAAATAGATAAATACACGGATCATTCAGAACAAGGGTGTCTGTGTCTGGGAGTACTGAGGGGAAGAACGGGAAGGATTTGGATGCATGAATAACTCCCTATTGGTCCTAATGGGATTTGCACAAGGAAGACTCCTGTATTCCAAGATACAATCTTTCTTCATCCTAACATGTGGTTAGGTATATGTTATTGATATCATAACTTTAATTTCTGAGCCATGTTAAATAGATATGTGTTTTAGATGCCCCCTTAAGGAATGAAACATGAAAGACTATGTCTTTTTTCTTTCCCCCTTCCCATGTTATATGTGACAGAATTCCTTGACATTCTAAAATGTCTTATCTACCTGATTTTTAAATCTCTTGGAGGGTGCACGTTCGCCTTTCTTTGTATTATGAACAATCTCTTATGTTTAATCAGTATTTATCATCCGAATAGCAGCAAAGCAAACCAAGAATTCTTCTTAACAATGGGAGCATTTCATAGAAGACGATACTTAAATCAGGTTTCCTGTAGTAGTAATAAAATATTTTCAAGCCCACTCTCAGCTGAAGAAAGGCACTTTCACCCTGCTCAAAGCTGGAGTTGTGTGAGAAAGTGTGCATGTGCATGTTTCAAATAACCAAACCAATAAGTCCTATTTCTCTCCTTATTATAATCAAGGGAACAAGCATTCTAATAAAATTGTGTTCAACAGTTCCTCTATAAACTTCCTCCCTCATCCTAGCTCCACCTGGTATAATATAAAATGTAATATACTTTGGACGTGTTTTTAATAAAATTTTTTCAGATGACTCTATGTGGCAACACAATTCATTTATAGTTTCCTATTAGTTCACCTTTATAGAGGTTTTAGTCTTTCCTATCTCATGGGGTAAAAGAGTCACATTTTTTTTTTCATAACCAACATGTATTTCCATTGATTTAATCTCTCCATTTCTTAGTGTTTCACATGTAAGAACAAGGTTGGGGGTAGGGGAAGCAATTAGCTTGCCCTTACCCCTGTGATATTAACATTGATATTTTGTATGAACCCTGCCTTGCCCTGATACTTTTTATTATAAGGCCCTATATGAACTCCATTATTTGTAAAGATGGAGAAAGGAGGGAGGAGCTAATTTATGATTTGTTCTTATTAACATAACTGCACAATTATTCTGTTTTCCTCTGGGTCAAAATAGTGTTATTCAGAATGACTTCTTATGTAGATAAGATGACTCAGGGGATGATGAGAATTTGGAATGACTTCCTGGCAAGAGAAACTTAATGTGAGTCATGATGTAAGCATGGGATAAGAAGTATCCAAATTAAAAAAGGTCACTCTAGCAATGGCTGAAACTCAACTGCAAACATTTTGATGTTCACTCCTATCTATTTTTTAAGGGCATCTTATAGTCCAATAGAGGGACAGTTAGTTTTCTAGGGAAGCTCATCGCTTCTTAGACTTCCCACCAATTCCTTTGCTTTTTCAGCTCACAGTTAGGGGAGATGGATTTGCATGGAAGTACTATTGGATCTGTTTGACTCATGACCACATTCCACCTGTCGTCTTAAGGCCATCTGATTCTTGGCCATGTGCACTCTTGTAGGTGATAACCAGCAGAATGGAAAGCTAAGAAGCAACTCACTTCGTATTGAAGAATCTCCCCAGGCTTAGAGATTGGAGGCACTAGATAACCTCCACAAGACTGGCTACATAGTTTGGGGGGCTCAGTGCAAAATGAAAAGCAGAGCCTCTTGTTAAAAAAATTAAGAGGGATTTAAAAATGGTGAGGGTAGAACATTAAATCATGGGGACCTTTTAAGCATGGGGCCCCAGGTTTCTTTCTTTTTTTAATGAAGATTTTATTCATATATTTGACAGAGATAGAAAGAGGGAGAGAGGACACAAGCAGAGGGGAGCAGCAGATGGAGAAAGAGAAGCAGGCTGTCCACTGATCAGGGAGCCTGATGTGGGGCTTGATCCCAGGACCCTGGGATCAGGACCTGAGCTGAAGGCAGATGCCTAACCGACTGAACCACCCAGGTGCCCCTGGGCCCCAGGTTTCTACACAGGTTGCTTCCAAGAGAGCACCCCTGCCTGCCTTCAGATACTTCTAGATGTGAGAGTACAAGTCAGGGATTTTGGCTAAATATCTATTTAAGGAGAAGTTAGACACCAAATTCCCATTTCTACTCCACAGGTTTGGGCTGCTGTCCTTCTCCCTCCCAAGCAAGATGCTGAAGATGAACATTTAGGATATGGACTTTGATATTCCCATAGTTTGCTGCATGTAATTGAATCAGTAAAATTATTTCCCTACACCTCAGATTCCTTATTTTTAATATAGGAGTTTAAAGTAGATTTTTAAGATTTTTAAAAACTTCAATAATCATTAAACTATTCAAAAGCAAGACAGAAATTTTCAAAAGCAATCATTGTGGGATTTGAAGCAGCCTTTTGGAAATTTTTGGGCAAGAAGAGATTCTTGAAATAACTGATCATTAACATTTTTCTCTAAGGATAGTTGTGATTTTGTTAAAAAGGTAGTAGTGTGTTGAAGCAGAGCATGGAATCTTGGAACACTGAGATGAATGATGTCTCTGTATCCTATTAGCTGTGTGATCTTGGGCAAGCATCTTACTTTACTGAACCTCCTATAAAATGTGATCAGTAGTAAGTACTTGTATCAGATTGTTGCTCAGCAGTTCAATAAGATAATGTATGAATGGTACTTCTTAGGGTGCCTGGCACATAATGAGCGTTCAATGAATGTGATTGGATGTGGATTGTAAGTGTTATGATGATGGTGGAAGCCATAGTTGTTAAAAAGGTGGGAGCCGAAATGAAACCAATCTGTGCTGGAATCTTTTTCTCACCACAACCTGTGAGAATTTGGGCAAGTAACTCAACCTCTCGGTGCCTGTATCAGTTATCTGTCACTGAGTAACAAACCAATCCAGAACTCAGTGACTTAAAATATCTATCATTCTTGCTTATGTGACTACACAGGAGTCAGCTGAGCTAGGCTGGACAGCTGTGCTTCAATTTGAACATCTAGTTGGCTGGCCTACTTTCTGGCATTTGGGCTCAGGTCTGCTTTCCATATTTGCTATCTGCTTGGGATTAGCACTCTGGCTAGAACATGATATTTTCATGTTAATGGTGGAAGGATATGAGTAAAATGTCCCTATGTAAATCCATGTGAAGGTTCTGCTCACTTATGGCTATGAACAACCTGTTGGCCTAATCAAGGCACATGGCTGAGCTTAAAGAGAATGGGCAAAGAAACATACTTCACTCTGATAGTGGGAACAACTTGTATGGCCAAGGGTGTGGATAGAGAGAGGGAAAAGATCCAGGGCCAGTAATTCAGTTTCCTTGTATGTAATATGGGGTTAATGATTTCCCTCATAGACTTGTTTTGAGGATTAAATGAGTTAATGTAAAGTGTTTAGGACAAGGCATGTACATAATTAGCACTTAATAAATGTCAACTGTGTTTGCAATGATGACTCTGATCACTCTATGACCCAAATTTATAATGAAAGATTTTAGATGAGAAAGGCATATGTGGTTAGAGATAGTTGGAAAAGAGTTAGTGGTGAAGTTTTTAGCTAGACCTTAGCAGAAAGGAAGGGAGAAGAGTATTCCTGGATGGGGAAGTACAAAAGCTAAAAGCCTAAAGACAAAATAATGTGGACTTATGATGTCCTTTGTGTTTAGGGTTTTGGGTGTATTAACCACCTTTCACTTCCAAAATTTTTCTTTTAAAATCCTCAAGGTGAATTGTTGTTCACAGCCCTGCTGTTTGTCTGGAAAGAGAACAGAGCATGTGTATATAATAAACCAGTTGTAAACCTGTGTTCTCTGCTTGGAACTTCCTTAAGCATTTCCCTTACCCAAGCAGGTGCCGCTTCCCATGGGTCTGCTTCCATTCTGAATGGAAGGCTTGTCTGCAGGAATCCAGGATGCTAGAAATTATGAAATACTCCTTAAGGGCTCAGTCTTAGGTGTAGCCTAGGCTGTTGCTTATGTATATATGGGAAGGGCTATGAATCTCTGAATTCTATTATTCATGAACAGTGGAAATTTGAGGCAGAAGAGACTGTAAGCAATTAATATTTAAGCTGTTTCTTTCAATCCTCTTTCGTACGTCATGCCCAATCCTCCCAGTTCCACCATCCTGCTACTTTGATTGCACTGAGCTGTGCTGATGAACTAACAGAGGCAGAGAGCCTGCTGCTCGCACAGCCTAACTCCTCCAGGCCTGTTAGCATCCCCCTCAGTGGCCACAGCCTGAAGAAAGGGCTTTCCTCTCCTCCTAGGTAACATATATGTACCCTGAGTGTGTTCTTTTCTTCAGAAAAGTCATACCCAGAATAAAGTCAAGCATGGAGCCAGAGCTTGGCACTCTTTCAGATATGTCGTTGTCCTCTCGGCTCTCTGCTCATCTCACCCCACCCTTCTGTAAGAAGCATAATTTGAAAACCTCTCTTCAATAGCCTTATGGCTTTTAACTCTAGTCATATAAATCAATTTTGAGAAATCACTATGCAAAAAGCCATTTTATCGGGTTGCTCCAGTTGACATTGGTGCTCTCCAAGGTTACTGTGCCCTTACACACTACTGAAAGGTTGCAAATGAAAGTAGATGTTGATGGCAGCCAGCAGTTATTTAACAAATATTTGGTGTGGTGGATAATGTCGTTTGCTGGCTAGATTCCACCTCCAGGATGAAGGGACTTGTTCCCCCAGTTACTGGGGGAACATTTCTTAGCTAACATTTCTCAGCTACATATTTCTCTGGTCTTTTTGCCCTCAGATGGAGAAGGGCACTTCTCCTGGGGATAGCCCATATCCATGACTGATTATCAGTGGAAAACAGTCTTTTTATTTCAAACTTAGAAGGACCCTTTCAGCTTCAGAGCTGCCCTTGGGTTTCTCTAGGACTTCTTTTGCACCTTATCCCTCTGCTCAGTCGTGTATCCCTCACTCCCCCACAGGTGTTAACACTGAGAACACTCTGTAATCAACTTCTTTATGCAAATCTCTGGATATACTAGTGGATTCACCCAGAAATATGTCCTATTACACTTGCCAACTGCCATTTGGCTCCTGGAACTTTTCACACCTTAGCTCATTTAATTTTCACAATCACCATCCTGAACACTTGAGGAAACTGAAATTGGATAGTAACTTGTACAAGGTATCTCTCTTGGTAAGTGGCAAAAATGTCTGCTCTTCTCCAAATCCTATAATCTGTATGCTGCCTCATAGTTAAGAGCACAGGCAGCTTAAAGTATATAAAAATGTGGACTATTTGTTGAACAATTGAATAAATGGAATGTCAGAGCAGATAAAAAGAAGGGTGTCAGATGTACTCAGTGAAATGATATTTCTGTAGGAGCATCAGGGATGAGTGCCAGTGATTCTGCACAGAGGCTCAGATGTGTCTGGTTGTGTCTGGTGAGCTGAGAGGTCTGCAACCCTGGGGTTAATCACAGCACTATGAGGAAGCTTCACACTTGTGTCCAGGGTGGGCATGGGGCGGGGAGAGGTGGCACATACCTCCCACATACACGTGGGGGTTATTTGAGGAGAGTTTAAAGAAGGGAATACTTACAGAAGTGGAAGATTTAAAAGAGACCAACAAGGGGTGGGTGAAGCTCCTTGAGTCTAATACCAGCAGAGAGCAGTTGCCACCTAGGAGATTGAAGAGGGAGGGTGGGAGAGCAGCTGTAGGATAGAGGCACTAAAATTGTGGGAGAAGACTGCTGGACAGGAGCATTTTGTGGAGGACTGCACTCAAACTACAGACTGATGAAAAGAGACACAGGAGAAGAATTGCTATTCTCCTCTCCTGCCCTCTCATATTCTATTTACCAAGCAATATAAGCCAGAGGTCATGGGTGCTGGTTTCTGTAGTCCTTGCATAGTAGCCTCTTGGGCTCAAAGCAGCGTGGGCTATAGAGAAAGAATCTTGTGGGACAAGTGGAAGGTTCTGGCACAACACTGAAATGAGGGAGTTGGTTTCTAGAGACATTGAAACAAAGACACCAAGTAACACTTATTTCATGGTCAGATGCCAAAACATGACCCAAAGTTGGGGAGGATATATCTTCTCTACTGTGAAAAAGAATGTGGCCTAAAAGTGGATGAAAGAGACAGCAGCCTTGCCACAGCCCCTGAGGGTTGGCAAGTTAGGCAGCACTGGGAAGCATCGCCCTTGGCATGAATATCAGCTTCAGCAGAAGCCACAAGTTATGACCCTCAAGTGGCTTTGCAAGCCACATTTACCAACAAGGAGAGGCCAGGAAGGAAGAAAAGGTTAAGACTATTTCTGGCTTACATGAAACAAGTTTGGGGACTCTCAGAAATGAGTGAGAAGAAGTCGAGGTGGAGTCTGCAATGCACTGGGTGGCAGTGGGACATGGGAATTAATCAGTAAGAGGAGATGTTACAGATAATGTAATGCCTTTGAACCTGGTGAAATCTGGGGAACAATGTAAACATAAAATCACAGAAATTTAGAGAAAGAGGAACCTAAAGTCCAGGCCAGAAGTGAATTCATTCAGCACACAGAAAGAGAGGCAGCTCATTCAGTAAATATGTTTGAACACCTGTAAGCCAGGTCCAGGCTGCTAGTACCTCTTAACCGGAGGTCCACTGAACCATAAGAGGTCTATGTATATTATACATGGTGCTATGGACTGAGAAGGAAAAATAGTGCATTTATTTTCCCTAACCTCTTCCTGAGACTTACCATCATTTCCTTCAATTATAAATGTAGGCAACAAAACACGGTAGGAATAATACGAGGATATATCATTTTATCACATTATGATTACTGTTTATATTCATTGCTATTTGAAAAAATGGTAATTTGATTAATGTATTAATAAAGAAGCATTATACTCCTAATTTTTGGAAAATATTTTAATAATCCTGTTTCAACATGATTTATTTCCCTTTTAATCCTGTGCGTTTTATTTTATACACTTAAACACTAATTGGGAGAAGGAGTTCAGGACTGCTGAAGCAGTTCATGCACAAAAATGTTCAGAACCAAATGTGAGGTATTGGAGACACGTTATATCAACTTTCGAGAGGTGTGCTTTAGTGTGGAGGAGACATTCAGAATTATGCACGTGGTACATTGGGGAGTGCAAAGCTTAGCAGGTCTAGCCTTCCTAAGGCAGGGAAAGACTTCATAGAGGTGATTTCTAAATTGAGGTTTAGAAGATGAGAGCACACCCACCAGGTGGGCAGAGAGGTGGGGTCACGGCAGGAGAGGCCAGGGAAGGAGGAGCAAAGAAAGGGAGAGTTCTTGGTGGAGAACACAAGGTACTGAGGAATGAAAGAGCATCATGTGGGATAGAGAGGTGGCAGAGGGTACAGAGAGCTGGGCAGGAGCCAGGTGAGAGAGTTTGAAGTATTTCTGTGAGTCCTCAGAGACCCATTAAAGGATTCCATCCTGAGGAGGACATGATCGCACCCGTATGCCACATTCAGAATCATCACCTGGCAGCTGTGGGGACGTTGAGGGGAAGTGTGTGATGGAAATAAGGAAACACCTTGGGACTCTCTTACTGGCTTCTTGGTTCGGTATCACAAGGGCTCCACATAAGGGTGCAGTAGGCTAGCATGGTTGGCCCAGGTGGAAGTCACGGAATAAATTTCCAAAACACCCCTAAGGCTTCCAGTGACTTTCTTCTAAAGGCATTCTCTGGCAGAAAGAGAATGCTTGGCCTATGCAAAGACTTTGAAGGGCTAAGAGAGATAATGTCCAGGAACAACCCTCAAGAATGAGGGATAGAAGTCGGTGGATGGATACTCCTGTTCCCTCAACCCCAGGCAGACTATTCTGAGGTGTGTTCTGTGCAGCCTGTCAGAGGGCACCTGTAGGAGCTCCAGCTGCCCACAGTAATAGCTCGCTGTCCTCCTTCTTCACATTCACACTGTTCTTTCTGGGGTCACCTCTCAAATAAACCACTTGTACCCAAATATGGTTTCAAGATCTGCTTTGAGAGAACCCCAGACTAAAACAAAGAGTTTCATTGGGTCTGGAGAAATGAGAACATAGAAGAAAAAAGCTATGAAAGAGGTGGGATTGCAGAACCTTGTCATTCATCAAACACGAAAGTGAAAGAATAGGAAGTATCAGGGATGATGTTAATTTTTCTTTTTACCTTTTATGGCTCATGGAAAGATCTGCAGTTCTCTGAGATAGGAATGATGGAGGAAGAACAAACTGAGGAAAGGACATGATGACTTTGACACTGGACATGAGATACTAGACAGGGATGTCTAATAGGCAGTTGGAAATACAGAGGTAGAATTTATGGAGAGAGGGTCAGGCTGATGGGTCTTACTTAAAATTATCAAGGATTTGGATGATATTTTGCATAGAAAATTTAGGGAACTTGAACCTAGCCTTTTTTAATAGAACATCTATGAAGCTGCTGTCTTCCAGGTTGGCCTTCTTCCTCCCCTAATTCCGATGCTGCTACATACTCCTAAACATTGCTTGCTCTGACTTAGTGGAAGGCATTTTCCTGACTAAAATTTTTTCCAGTGATGGAAAGTCAAAAATTTTACAGTTTTTCTGGGGGATGATTGGCTGTAGATGTGTTGACAAGAGTGTGTGCCTGCCTCTTCTTTCACTTTCTACAAGGGCAGTATTATTTGTAGGGCAATCATGTTATATATCATCCAAATCAAGACATTCTGAGAGTAAAAGGACTCACTCTTTATAATTATACCTGGGCAGTAGACATAAATTGGGACTCTTTTAGAAAAGTGAAGGTATATGGCTACACTAATTATCTCATTAAAGATATAGAACACAAATCTTTCTAAAAGTATGTAGATGTAGAAATGAAAGAGTGAGAGATAAGGACAACAGAGAAAAAGAGGGGGGAAAGAAAGAGGGAAAGAGAGAAAGACAATGAGGATAAGTCATGTATCTGTTTTGAGAGCGCTTTGTGACACATCTCTGACTGGAACATCCTTTGTCCCTTTCTCTGCCTTCCTCACCACCCCCCCCTCCCCGCATGCATGTAAGTTTGTTTTTTTTTTTTTTTAAATCTCACTCAACTTTTTATCTTCAGCTCGTCCCCTGTGCCCAATATATACCAGTCAGTAAATGATGTTTGAAACCATGAATTTTCAGATTCTCTTTTTAAGTACTCCTGAAAATCCTATTTCCCAACCATTTTGGCCCACATAGAATTCTTCCCCCACTGAAGTCTTATGTCATCGCTAGTTTTAATCTCCCAGTTAAATATCTGGTGAAATACTTTGCTGTTCTGTTGATCATTTTAGGCATGGCAATTTGATCTCTACTACTCTATTGCACTGATCCTATTAAAGTGCCCTGACTTTGGTATTTTCTTCCGTAAAATGGGGATAATTATAATGTCCATCTCAGAAGATGGTTGTGATGATTCAGTGAGCTAATAATACAAAGAGCCTGACCCATGGTAAGGGCTCATTTGGTGCTAATTACTGTTGTTGTTGTTTTTATTATCTCTTCCAGGACAGAGATGGAGCCATTACACTATAACTATTTGGGCAAAAAATAGCGACTCCATTTTTGAATGACTTAAAATATGTTAACCTGTATTTGGTAAAATGGTTTCGCTGAATTAGCTCAGCTCTTCATATCTGGTATACTCATGAATGGTATTCAGTGAACAGTGATACCAGGTTTTAAAATTTGTTTGTGTGTGTATGAGAGTGAAATAAACTAATTTCAATATTTGAAGCTATGTTTCCAGAGTATTCAGTTATCTCTTCCCTTAAAATGGGAGCATAATGTAGCAAGGTGGGGGGAGAGGGGGGAATTCCTGAAATTTAAATCTAAAAACCTCATCCAAATTGATCTCCCATGAGTTTTCTAACAGTGAGAAAACTTTTCCCACCATTATTAGTGTTTTTGTTTTTCTGGATTTCATAGTATAAGGGTTAAAATGAAAATGTGTCCTTCAACAGGTAGTATTGGCAGAACTTCTAACTTATGCAGAAATATGAAATTTAGCTGTTCTGAGGCAAGCATGATAAAAAGGACACCTATAGTGTGGGCTATCTCCCTGCTTGAAGAAACCCTCTTTCCCTCATGGCAGAGCTTGAACTGAAGAACCTTGCATTCTTTGTCTCTAGTCTAAAAGTTCCTCAATCCAGCTTTCTGCCGTTTCCCCTTTGAACACATTCTAAAACACATTCATCACCTGCCCCAGTTGTAATGGAGGCAAATGCCACATTTTATGTTCTTTTTGACACTTGTCATCCTTTCTTTCCCTCCTGACTTCCTCACCTGGAATGTGGGCAGTATTTTAATACTTGGAACATTACTTCATTTTCGATTCACTTAATCGTGCCTTCTCATTGGCATAGGATTATTTTAAACTAGGCTGTCAATAGAACTATTCTATAATTATGGAAATGTTCTGTATCTGCAGTGTCCAAAATGGTAGCCACTAGGTCCATGTGCTCCTGAGCATGTGAAATGCTCTCAGGTTAATGCAACTGAGAGCTGAATTTTTAAAAAAATATTTTACTTACTTGTCAGAGAGAGAGAGAGCACAAGCAGGGGGAGTGGCAGGCAAGAGGGAGAAGCAGGTTCCCCACTGAGCAGGGAACCTGATGTTGGACTTGATCCCAGGAACCTGGGGTCATGACCTGAGCCGGAGGTAGACACCTAACCAACTGAGCCACTTGGGTGTCCCTGAAAGCTGAAATTTTAGCCCAATTTTATTTTAATTTAATTAATTTAAATCATCACAGGCAGCTGGTGACTACCATATTGGACAGTGAACTTACACTACCTTTTTCTTCTAAGATTTCATCCAAATTATAGTTCCCAGGGAAAACACAAAAATGAACAAAAATGTTATATATTTATAGTCACGGGTACTGTTTATTTTTATTTATTTTTTAAATTATGTTTTGTGGGCGCCTGGGTGGCTCAGTGGGTTAAAGCCTCTGCCTTCGGCTCAGGTCATGATCCCAGGGTCTTGGGATCGAGTCCCACGTCGGGCTCTCTGCTCCACGGGGGGCCTGCTTCCTCCTCTCTCTATCTGCCTGCCTCTCTGCCTACTTGTGATCTCTGTCAAATAAATAAATAAAATCTTTAAAAAAAACAAATTATGTTTTGTTAGTCACAGTTACTGTTTAAACCATGTGTCTAGATAACCACAAAGAAAAATTTACTGAAATTGTGAGGTACACTGGGACTTTGGCTTACCTCAGAGATTTCCCTGGACTTTGGTGATGCTGTTGTTAAACTTTTACTTTTCCTTCCACTTTTGTCATCTCTCCTTAGATAAATATTGCTGTTTTTTAGTGTTTGAAGTCATCAGGAACGAGTCAAAAACTCTTTCCTCTTTTAGCTCTGTATTCTGCTTCTAGGTGATCTTATCCATGCCTAAGCTTCAGTCATCTTTACATCAGTGACACCCAAATTTACACCTTCAATGCAAACTTTCCTTTGAGGCTTTCTCAAACAGCATGTTCAAAACTGATTGTGTACCCCTGAAACAAATTATACATTATATGTTAATTAAAAAATAAGTTAAAAAAAATTGAACGTGTGATTCCTTTTACAATCCAAATGTTCTTTAGATCATCGAATGGCATCAGTCAAGTCAGGCAAGCCAGAAATCTGGAAACTATTCTTGAAACCTTCATCTCCTTGCCTTCCCTTGCATTTCCCACATCTAAGCCATCTGTAAGTCTAATTGATTTAATTTGGAAAACAGCTTTCAAATTCATTAACCTGTCTTAACTCCCCACTGTTGCCATCGTGGTCCAAGTTATCATCACTTTTTTCCTAGACATTTTGCTGGGGGTTTCTACTTGGCCATAGTTACACAGACTTTCTTTTGAATTTTATAAATGTGTCATGCTCCTTTAGATCATGGAACTGTTGCAGTATCTCTAGAATTAATGCTGCCTGGAAACTCTCCAACTTCACCACCAGCTACCTTGTCCTACTCAATACCTGGTTGATCTCCCTGAGAATTTATTCAGACCTTAGCCCAAATGCCACTTCCTTAAAGATACCTTTCCTAATACCCTGTATCCTAGACCATATCTAGACTCATTATGCATTTTCATACCACCCTGTACTTCTCCTTTTGAAAACTCATCACAACTGTGAATAATTATCTTTGATATTATCTCTGCTACTAAAACAGTAACTTCCATGAGGGCAGGAACCTATATTCTTGGTGTTTGACTCAGTATAGTTGGCCCTTGAACAACACAAGTTTGAACTGCAGATCTACTTACATGTGGATTTTTTTTTCAATAAATACAGTATAATGATGTGAACATATTTTCTCTTCCTTATGACTTTTCTTTTCTCTAGCTTACTTTCTTATAGGAATCTGGTATATAATACATATAACATACAAAATATGTGTTAGTTGATTGTGTATGTTAATACTAAGACTTCTTATCAACAGTAGGCTATTAGCAGTTAAGTTTTGGGGGAGTCAGAAGTTCTCTGTAATTTTCAACTTTGTTGGCGGATCGGCATCTCTAGGCCCAGCATTGTTCAAGGAACAACTGAACATGCACACAGTAGGTGCTCAATCAACATACATTGATCCTTTTGTTACTTAGCTGGAAGTTAAACGTACATTTTTATTGCCTGGGGTTAGTAGGTTGACATCATTCAACATCTGGATCAGAAAACTGGTGGGGAAATGAGTTCGGTGACTTGTCATTTCCATGTGATCTCAAATCTCAAAACAATGAATTTCTCTGTGAATAAAACAATAAGTTACTGGAATCTTGGAGTTTTCAAAACAAACCCTTGATGTAAACCTTTACACTCTTGTTATTGCAGCTGCAAACTGTGCAGCTGCTCAGTAATAATTTAAATGTGTTTCAAATTATTCATTTACTACTTTGAGTATTCTTCCCAAATACATTTTTTTAATTTCAGTTAACTTATTAATATTATTCTAATGGTTATTGTTTTGTAGAACAGTGTTCTTCCAAGAGTTCTTGTCAAGAGACTCTCACCGATGTCATTTATTATTCATGGTTACTAATTTCCAAAGAGCCACCCATCCTTCAGGAAAATCTTTGGAATCAGTTGTCTTTATTTATCTGGCATGACACCAGCCTACTAATTGCATTATTCAGAAGTGACACCTTTTCTATTTCCTTTGTTATTGTTCCCAAAACAAGGATTTGATACTTTCCATGCACGAAGGGAAAAATGAATGCTTCTGAACTTGTATGAGACTTTTTGTCTTTGCCTATTAATTGCTCAACTGACCTTGTAACTAGCTTCCTCTCTTTGATCTGATACTTTCTTATTTCACGCTTGCAGATGTTTTAAAATGTTTCAGTATTTTTCCCCCTGGGTAAACTAGATGCTTTGTGGTAGCTACTGACGTAGTTTGCTTGGCCACCAGGGCTTAATTTGATAACTTTTCCTAGCAAGTAGGACATTTAGATTGAGGATGAGAAGGAATACCAGGCTACATGAATTTGCATTTTAGATATTCTTCATTGGATTGCCTTGTTAGTTAAACGTTTGTTTGGTTGGTTTTTTTTTTTTTTTTTTTTTTGGAGGGGGGGAATACTGTGTATATCCTGCAAAACTTCTGATTTTACGAGTTCACAATAAATATTTATTCAAATTAAAGCTGTTTAAATATATATTGCCTGAAGGAACTATAGGTTTTTAAAGGTTCTTTTTTAAAATTTATTTTAGAAAGAGAGAGCATGAGCAGGGGAGGGGCAGAGGGAGAGGAAAAAGATCTCAAGCAGACCCCATGCTGAGCATGGATGCAGGCTCGATCTCATGACCCTGAGACCATGACCTGAGCAGAAACCAAGAGTTGATGCATAACCAACTGAGCTACTCAGGTGCCTCAGGAACTATAGGTTTTTAAAGATTCAGAAAATTGATTTTAAAAGGTGTTTGTTCTTTGTCTCTGGAATATTTGAAATAAGTCTTAACAAATTTCGGAAAGTTTACCATATAGTAGACATCCAAGAAATTATTGAAGTACATAAAGTTTATTGAATGTAATTAAGTTATAAAAAGGTCATGAAATATTTACACTCCTTTATTAATAACTATTTTGAATGATCATTTTCTAAGGCCATAGAATTCTATGGTTCTCTTTAATGAGTGAACCAATTTAATTAATAAAGTTCGGGTTTTGTTTTTAGAATCATACCTCTTTTTTTTAATTTCCTAAAGCAAATTGTAATTTATTATAGTTTATCAAAGATCAGACTTTAACTGTCACCATTAAACAACAGTTAAGAAATATAAAATCAGGGTGCCTGAGTGGCTCAGTCATTAAGCATCTTCCTTCAGCTCAGGTCATGATCCTGGGGTCCTGGGATCGGGCCCCGCATCAAGCTCCCTCCTCAGTGGGAAGCCTGCTTCTCCCTCTCCCATTCCCTCTGCTTGTATTCCCTCTCTCGCTGTGTCTTTCTCAGTCAAATAAATAAATGAAATATTTTAAAAAAAGAAATATAAAATCAGTTTTTTTGAATTGAGGAGCAACTGTTTACAGATAATAATGATAATAATAAAGATAATATTCACCCATACTTTCTGTTAGAAGAAAAAATGGGAAACTAAAAAGCCAAATTATATCTAAATCAAAAGTACAGATTTTATATGAGCATCTGAAATAAAGAACTTCCTAGATCCTAACCCAAATGCAGACAGAAGTCATAATCAGTATAACTAGAATATTCCAGTGTAAGAGTCAGTAGGTACAGGGCACCACCTGGTGTAGCCACTCCAGAGCTTTCTCTGGAGATGGGTATTAGGCATTAAATTGTATAGCCCTGAAAGGACAGTCACTAAATTTGGGAAATTGGTAGAAGGAGCCATTCAGAATCTATACTATTAAAATCTGAGCTGTTGTAAGTTTTCAAATGGCTATTAAAAAGTAGGTTTTAATTTCTTTTCTCTATTAAAATGTACCTGATCAATGTCTCGAGACACACCTTGCCCTATTCTGGTACCTGTGTTTTGTACCTGCTGGGGAAGGCCTGCTATGCTACATGGAGTTAGAGAACTCAGCTCTGTGCCTCAGGTGAAATCCTGGCCTTGTCCCTTATTACCTTGGGCATGTCACTTAGCCTCTGTGAAGTTTAGCTACCACCTCTATAAACCGTAAGGATAATTACTCCTAATTCTTCAGATTCTTGTTTGGATTAAATGAGATAATGCATGAAAGTATACTGTGAATGTTCAGTAAATGCTGACTTTTGTTAGTTCTAGTATTCCCTCCATGGACTTTGAGTAATTTTTCTTGGTCAGGCCTCTACCTCTTATTATCTTATTATCATCAGACAGGGATGGAGTGGGATGCCAGGTTGGCTCATTTGGTTAAGCAGCTGCCTTTGGCTCAGGTCATGTGATTTCTGGGTCCTGGTATTGAGTCCTGCATCAGGCTCCCTGCTCAGTGGGGAGTCTGCTTCTCCTCTGCCCCTCTATCTCCCATCTCTCTTTCAAATAAATAAATAATTTTTTTTTTTTTTTTTTAAAGAAAGAGATGGAGTGTTTGGAGTGTTAGTTTCAGTAAGTCTGCATTTGCTGGTGGAGACTCTGGTATGCGGGGCACCTGAATTTCTCAGAAGAAAAGCCATTAGAACCAGATTTGCTGTTTCTGCCCAACAGAAGCAAAGTACTTCAACTTCATTAGCACAGCCCTGCAAATAGCTTATCAAGTGATCAGGACAGTAGAATTCTATTCAGCTGGGGTTATTTTGCCTTGTCTCCAAGGGACACTTTTTCCCTGGAGATGCCACTTGCATCTTAAAACTTGAGAGGATCTCTCTGCTCAGTCCTGGAGCTTCCACACAGCTGCTGATGGCCATATATTCCTCCTTACATTTGGCTTCACAAAGGGAACTCAGTGGCCAGGCAAGGGCCTTGCAGTCATCTTGTCAACACTTGGCCTGTTTTTTCTCAGGCTTTCCCCAAATTTCCATTAGGCCTCAGGCGGGAATCAGGAAGAACAACGCAACCAGAATATGCAGAATTTTTTTTCAATTAAATTGTTTACCATTTCCGTTTCACCCCTCCTTCATCTTTGGCCTCTGCCAACTACTAATCTGTTTTCCATTTCTATAATTTTGTAACTTCAAGAATATTATATAATAATCATATATTCTATGACCTTTTGGTACTGTGTTTTTCAGCATTTTGCATGATGCCCTGAAGATTCATCCAAGATGCTGTGTGTATCAGTGGCTTGTTCCTTTTTATTGTTGAGTGGTATTCTGTGGTATGAATGTACCATGTTTTGTTTAACCATTCATCCACTGAAGGACATCTGAATTCTTTCCAATTTTAAGCTAATATGGATAAATCTGATATGGATAGCCATATATAGGTTTTTATGTAAACCTAAGTTCTTATCTCTTTGCAATAAATGTCCATTGCAGAGGTGTATTGAAGTTGCATGTTCTGTTTTATGAGAAACTGTCAAATGTTTTCCAGAGTTAGTATACCAAATTATATTCTACAAACAGGGTATAAAAGATCGAGTTTATCTGCATTCTTTCTAGCATTTGGTGGTGGTACTATTTTTTTTTTCTTAATTTTGGCTTCTGACAGGTGTGTAGTCATATCTCATTATTGTTTTATTTTGCATTTCCTCAATAGTTAATGATGTTAAATGTTTTTTGCAGATGGTGTAATTTAAGAGCTGGAAAGAACTGGGGGACCCATTTCAATGATGGAGCCCCAAATTAATTTATTTGAATGAAAGGTCCTAGTTAGAAAGAGAGGGAGAAACAAGAGTGGGGACAATTCATCCTGAATTCAGGTCTGTTAAATTCCAGCCCAGTGATGTTACACCAGATCCTACCTTTAGTACACATCAGAGTTGAGTTACTTGCTCTGAGTGGTACGGTAGAAGAGAATTGGGTGATAAGGCTGATTAAGTAATTTAGCAATTGTGCCTTATATTCAACATGTATCTGGTACCTGTTAGAAACTCAGTAATAATTGAATATTTTTGCATTGATTAAAAGAATATATATATTTTATATATGTAAAATGTGTGGATATATATATATCATATCATATATATGAATGTGTATGTGTGTGTATATGTGTATGTGTGTGTGTGTATATATGAATGTGTATGTGTGTGTATATATACACATACATGTATATATGTACACATATACACGCATATATGTATACACACATATATATGATATATGTGTGTGTGTTTGTGTGTGTGTGTGTATGTATATATATACACCTTATATATCATATTCTTCTAAGAGGTAAACATTTTTCTTTTCCTTAAAATAGGCACCTTAGAAATTAATCTCCCCCTTTCAGAGCAGGAAATAAATAAAGAAAATAGCCTTTTTCTTAAGAGAAAAAGAGAAAACATAAAACCATGTCTGTGCAATCTATGCCTTAGGTCTCATATGTTACTAGTGTTAATAATGGCAAGGGCCTTGCTGATGAGAGAATTCACCATCCTGATTTGCAGATGAGAAAACAGAAGCCATTGAGTTAGAGGCATTTTACACCCCTTCTTAAACATTAGAACTGGTTATCACAGGGAAAGAAGCAAGCCGTGGCACTAGGAGAAGGTTGGGGTATGTTGAGGAGATAAGGCTCCAGCCTCCGAAGCATCATGAAGTACCTTATGGAAGCAAGAATAATCCAGGTGAAGTGAGGTATTCCCAGAGGATGAGGGAAATATCTTGGGGGTTTTGAAAGGTTTAATTTTGAGCATCTGTATCTGACTATTAAAAGAATCGGGAGCTCGGTGTTCAAGAGGCTAATGCTGACTTCCTCAGTGCTGTTGCTGGAGGAGGAAGAGGGGAGGAGATAGTGTGAGCTGTGGAGAATCACCTTCCATCACTGTCTTCCTGGATAAAGCTGCACAGAGAAGCTGTTATTCCGCTCAATTTATTCCTTGATAACGATTGTGTTTGTTACTTCATGTCCTGAAGCAAAACTAGCAAATGTAATAGCTGTTGAAAAAAACTTAACTGGTATGATGACTGATTTATAGCTTCATCATAACATAAATCATAACAGGAGACAGAGGGAATGGCTTTTTGGAAGCACTGCTTTTCTGTTGAAGTGCAAAGCCCTTGCTTCTTTTCTAGCTATTGTTAAATTTGTTAAAAATAAGGTTTGTGAGATATGTAAACATCACCTCCCCACCCCGAATGAAAAGTGTGTATTATTCAGATACTAGAGGCTAGAAAGGGTCAGTTGTTGGCCTGAGGCCTTAAGTTCATGTCCCTGACAGACTCTGAGCTTGTCAAAACTGCCCTTCAATCTCCTTGCTAATAGTATGGTGTACTTCAGTTACTGAACTGGTCACATAATTGGAAGCATACTCCTCTGGCTGGGAAGAAATCTGCTGGTACACTCTAAATTAAAGAAAACTGACTAGTTGTGTCAGGTTATATAATTTAATGAAGACATTGTAGAAGGAGCCCTTTAAAAAGTGCGATGGTGCTTTCACTTTTTGTATAATATTAAGCACTCAAGCAGAACATCTCTCTTTTAACTCCCAGCCACATCCCATCACTGTTGTGTAAATGAATTAAATGCTGCCAATAGCCCCATCTGGTTGATAGGATAGAGTCAAATGGGACTTGAACATGTGGGGTCTGTGTGCACTTGCTTTGTCACGTCTTGGGCAGACCAACACTGATGTCCAGTGAGAGAGGCAGACATTTCTGCTTTCATCATTATTATAAGCCCAAGTTTTCTTTTTTAACCTCTTCTCTATTTGTTCTTTAAACAACAACAAAAAATCTGGAGGTAGATCCATCTGACCTCATGGAGTCCAAAATGGCATCTCCCTCTCCTTGTTCTTTCTCTCCGGCTGCTCCTTTATTTTTCTTCTTCTCTTTTTCTCTTTCATCTGGCTTCTCCACCCAAAAAGCCAAGGGAAGTGAGGTAACAATAACTTTGTTGCATTTCACCTGGCCCACCCAGAGAAAAGCTATTTCTAGGCAAATGCGGAAAACCGAAACCTTGTGGAACGCAACTGGCCCTTTAATCTAACATCCTCTGTGTGCTGCAGAGCCTAATGTTTAATTTAAAAAACAATCTGAAAATAGCATGAAAGGAAACGTGGAATTTGCATAACTATATATATGTTTAAGATAGTCATAGTCGTTTTCGAAAACACTGTGTTTGAGAGCTGACCCTTTACTTGAAGTTGCCCGAATTTCGTGGACTCTTCTGAGATAAGGAGTGTAATTTTCACTTGAGTGATGGTTGCTTTTCTACACAGTCCTCTTGGTATTAAGGAGACAGATGTCAGATCCTGATGTTCTGGAAACTGAATATCTTCAGGGCTGTTTGAGTAACAATAATGGTGAAGATGTGGCTATTTCTAGTAACTGTTGGATTGTCATACTTTTGAGAATCTAAAATCTGTTTTTCTTTCTCTGTATTTTCCCTTCTCTTTCTTACTTTTTTTTCTTTTGCCATTTTTTGAACCTTTTTTTCTTTTTCCTTTTTTTAAAAAAATCTTTTTCATGTCTTCTTTATTTTCAGAATTTAAATTGCACTGAATTCTTACTTTTTGCAGGCAAAGTCTTGGTTGGTTTATTCTGCTTGCTTACGGATGAACTTTTTTCACCATCAAGCTCTTTGGAGGCTGACTTCTGTTTCCAAAGCTCTAAACTTAGTAGCTGAAGAAGACCACAGAAATGTCTATCATTCCAAGTTTTCTAGAAGTTCCATCATATTCAAAGGTGCCTTTTAAAACAGTCTTACTGATAGGTGCTAGAAACCCACATGGGAAGCATAAGGTCCTCACTGAAAGAGGGTTGCTCTACAGGTCCAGAATGCAAGAAAGAGAGGGGTAGAGAGCTCATAGAGGGAATAATTTAAGGAAGATTTATAACCAGTATGTAGATCTTTACAAAAGGGATTCTTACGTTGGGATCCACCAAAGTATCAATGGATAGAAGCAAGGGCCTATGAACTTATATGGGAAACTTATATGGGAAATATGCGAAAGAAATCCCATGATACTGTCAGTACTCTGTCACATCTTATTACAGTTGTTGCAGTTATCTCAAAGTATCCTTTATTCTCATCATTACACTGAAATTGTGATAAATATTAAATCCACCACTGGATCTTTTTATTTAAAGCTTGAGTAAAGGAGCACATATATTACTTTAACATAATTAAAATATTATAACTATTTCAATTTCAATTTTCAATTTCAATTTCCTTAATCCTGTACATTCCTATACATATTATTAAATGCACTTAAAACCTTCTTATTCAGTGGTTCTCACCAGACTGCCAGTTGATCCCGTGGCACAATAAAGGTTAAGGATCTTGGTTTGGAGATAACTGATTCTTCTAAACATTTGGAAGACGGAGAGGTTGTAGAAGAAGAGTAGAGAGAGGGAACCATGGAGCCTCATTTGGGCCCAGCAGAGCTTCTGCTTGCCTCTGCTGGACCTGTGCCCAGCGCTAAACATCTGAATTGTCCTCACAAAATGCAACAAAAGAGAAAAGCCTCGGCTAGATAGTAGCATGTAGGGAAAATAACAAAGAAACAAAACAAAAATTTAAAAATTCACTGAAAGTCTCATAGCACAAAGGGTTTCTTTTCATTTCTTCCCACCTTTTGTATAAAGTTTCCCTGGTGCCAGTCCCCAAACTTCTTTTTTTAAAAAGCAGTTTTAGGTACATTCTAGGAAACACTTATCCCCTTTGACATTATTTTGTGTAAACATTTGTAAGCACTACTGCTGTACCATCGACTGAGCCTTTTATAGAACCCTCACACCCTCCCAGTTGCCCTAACTCTTTATATTAATAAAGAGTTAATATGTTAATATTAATTATTATTACTTAATTAATATTAATTAAATTGATATATTAATATATTAATATTAATACATTAATAAAGAGTTAATGTGGCAGTAGCTCAAGGCCAACTTGCTGTGAGGGGTAGTATGATCTGGGAGGGACGTTGGTTTCTTTACAAGACCTACATTAGCAGGGGTGAGGGATTTAAGTTGGTAGCCATTGTATATGCTTAATTGACTTGGGGAGTTAATAATTGAAATAAAGTGAGTCTAATTAGATACAGTGTTTCCCCAGAGTTTCTGTTAAAAGAGTTTCATCAGAATACTATTGAGAAGAGGAGGCCTTGTCAGAAAAGTTATTTTTTGCTTCTGTGGTACCTTCTGATTTTGCAACATGATAGGAAGGAAAAAGAAGGGAAGGGGGAAGATGGGCAGGAAGTGTGGGAAGTGAAGTTTATGAGGACCGAAGGATAGGAACAGATTTTGCAGTCAAATGGAGATTAAATTCAAATCCCAGCTCTTTAACTTGCCCAGCTGTGTGATTTTGAGCATGTTACTTAACTTCTATGAGCTTCAGTTCTACATCTACAAAACAGACACAATTACAGTACAGACTTAAACTGTTATTGTGAGAATTTGATGACATATGATGTGCAGGGTGTTTGGCCCTGTGCCTGGTACCATGTAATAAGCACTTAATAGAGGATAGTTCTTGCAGGGGAGGTGCGGAGACTAGGCGACTATTTCAGTAGGAAGACGAGACAGACATGTATGCAGTTGCCATCTTGACCCATGTGCTAGGTTTTCCTTTGTGACCAACCAGCCAGTCCTATCCTACTGGGGAGGGAGTATCCTCTACATTGGGCTGCCAGCAGCCTGCCTTTCTTCTTTTACTCTTAATCATCTTGGTTGCTTTATTGAATAACTGGTTTGACTCAGTTTTTCTAGCTAAAAAATCAGTGTCCTAATGACAGTTAATATCTACCTATCTCACAAGCTGGATTAACTAGTGTGTATGTGAAGTCATGGTATTTCTTAAAGTGAAGAGAGTGACTTCACTACTCCTCTAATGAGGGTGTGAGCACTGAGGTAAATGTATTTATAGATGTGTATCGTTACCTGTTTTTTTTTTTTTCCCTGTGTAGTACTACCTAGGTAATGTCTTAAATTGGATAATCATTTAACTGATAAATAAGATAATTCTTGTGAAAGCCTTTGTAAATAGCAAAGCATTATTAAAAGCCAAGGCTTTAGTAATATTATTGTTGTTCAGAGTAAAAATAATTCGATCATTGGGAAATGCCCTCTGGAATCCCTTTGCCCACTGTCAAAGAAGTGAAGACCCTCAGAGGATATGAGATCTCTAAACTTTAGCCCTGGATGACCATTAAGGAACCAGGAAAGTTCCTGGATGATTTAGAATCTCATCTAGCTCTCCTGTGAGATAATATCCTAGGCTAGACCCATGGTGAGCCTTCTTAATAATCATTTTTGGAAAATGATGCTGAAGGTGGTTGATGGAGAGTATGGCAGATGAAATTCTGAGTGAACTGCAGATACCCCTTGCTTCTCCTGATAATTGAAGATATAAATCTCATTCATAGAATAGCACCTTTCCTAAATCTATTTTTTGCTTATTAAGGACTTCTTAAAAAGTTCAGCAAGCAGATGGCAACCCCCATAATAGTGCTTAGCCTCCTACAGTGCTTCCGTTTAGGCTTGGACTAACTTGAAAATGAAGCTTGCCTTGCCTCTATTTATCTGTGTGTTTACTTAAATCAGTAAGTGTATTTCACACCTATTCTTATTTTACAGCTTAGATTAAGCTCTTCTAATTTTGTTGTTATTGTTGCTAAAAGATATTCAGGTGGTTTGATCATAGGGCTAGAAACCTGTAAGTCTGCCGTACTATTATGTACAAAACTGACTGGGTTAGATACCAGAAGGGAAACAGGGAATTAAGACATAATTCTGTCTTTAGGAATAAAATGATCAACTATTGTTTAAAAGATTGTTAGTATTTCATCAAACCGGTGAGAAGAAATCAACTGGCTGCCCCATGCGCAGCTTTTACTTGCTTGTATCTGTACGGGCATCCCAAGTGGTGGCAGGGCATGTGTGCCCATGCCTGCAGGATGATTCACCCAGTACTAGTTTCACGATGGCTATTATTAATAGTACTAAGCAAGTTTGCATGAACAATTCCTGATTCAAAGTGATATTTTGCCTGTTTTAAAAGTAGTTCAGAGAGATAACTTATCTGCAGAATAACTCTTGAGAAAGGCAAAGAAAGCTCTTTACCAAATGGGTGGCCAATATCCAGGCTTGGTTAGAAAACCATATTTTGAGAAAGTCTCATTTCTTGTGCTTGGCCAGAACAGCTCAGAAATGCTGAATCATAATTTTCTCCTTTTAAATCCAAGATTTGGCTATACATTTAGGTTGGTTTATGCAAAACTGGCAGACATTGATTTCTAGCTTTTTTTAGTGTCCAGGTTTGATCATTTCCTTCTGGTTAGTGTAGAAAGCACTAAAGTCTTCTGTTCTGACCAAACAACCACAACCCAAATAGGCTAAGACACTAGAAAAATACTGGGGCAAATTAAATGAAGAGTGCCATTTAGAGCAGCCAAGCTGAGGCACAGAGCTTAAAACCAATGCTAGAGCATGCCCAAGAGATTTCTCAAGAGGCCTGATGGCACTTCCTATGTGAAGATCTAAAGTCAGAGCTGTTTATATTAAGTCAGAAAAAATTTCAAGTACTGTATAACTCTGTTAGGCTCTTCTGTTATCTTTGTTTCTGTGTACCATTTTGGTAACAATATCTTACTTTTATGAGGATCTGTTCCTTCTTCACTTTCAGTCCCTGAGATTTGGGTGGGACTGATTTACTCTTTCCCTGCCTCCACCAGCCCTAGCAGCAGTGACATAGCCTATATCTGACCACTGAGGACTACTAGTCAGATCCGTCATAATCTATCATCCAATCAAAGAAAGTTAGTTCCAGGACTTTCCCTAGAGATTTTAGAAAAGCGGTGCTATCCTTCCTCTAGGATAGATATACTGGTAGAATGCAAACCTACCACTTCTGGCGACTCTCTTTGTCACCACATGGAGAGAGTTTGTCTGAGAATGAGTCCGACCTGGAGAAAAACAGAGTTAAGAGCTGGTGACTGGGATACTTCTGATGATACCATTTGAATCATATTAAATGAGGATCTAAGTCGAGCTTTGCCTAAAGCCACAGGTGCAATTAACTACTTAATTTTTTCACCTGAGCCAGTTTAAGTTGGGCTCCTGTTATTTGCAGTGGAGGATGCTCTGAATAATATATTGTCTTTTATAGAGCCTCTGTATCTTTCAGCTATTGCCATACTAATGCTGTATCACGAAATACTTAAAAACTCAGAGGAATCCAACAATAGTCATTTCTTCCTTTCTTATGTATTTGTAAGTTATCTGGGGTTGGGTTAGTCTAAACTGGGCTCAACTGGGTTTGGTTTTACAGTTGGGTCAAATTCATTCCATGTATCTCTTAGCCTCTTTGGACTGGTGGCTATATATAGTGCTCTTTTCACGGTGCTGTCAGGAATGCCATCCAGCAATGCCAATCACACACATTCAAGCCTTAGATTGTGTTATGTTTACTAACATTGCATTGGCCAGATGAAGTAATCTGGTCAAATCCAACACCAAGTGGATGGGCAAAGGCATTTTCCATGGAGGTGGGAAGAAGAAAGTGAATATTCAATGAACAGTAGCCCTAGCTACCACAGCCCGAGTTGAAACCAGAAGAAATAAGGACTATTTATGAAATCATATAATTCTAAATCTATAGAGCTGTATAGTGATAAATAAACAATATAAAGTATTTTAAACAAGTTGATGGAACAAATGACATTTTTTTAAAAAAAGATTTTATTTATTTATTTGACAGAGAGAGATACAGTGAGAGAGGGAACACAAGCACGGGGAGTGGGAAAGGAAGAAGCAGGCTTCCCGTGGAGTAGGGAGCCCGATCTGGGGCTCAATCCCAGGACTCTGGGATCATGACCTGAGCTGAAGGCAGATCTTAACTACTGAGCCACCCAGGTACCCCACAAATGACATTTTTTAGCACAAAGAACTATGTATTATTGAAATATTCAGGCTTCCTATTTGTTTATAATATGAATGATGTCAAAATTAGTTTTGAAATAAGTAGAACATCACATAGGTGCCTCCTTCTGACTAAAGAATTATTTCAGCCATGTATGGTACTTATAGCTGTTAACTGATGTAGGCATTCAATGAGAATTTGCTTAATTTGATTTTGAAATTCTTGTGTCACATGGTGTGCAAATATTATGAACGCCACATAGTATACAATTAAAGGAGAGTATCTGAATGCATCATCATAATAATGCCATCCTTTTAAGTGTCTCCTATGTTTCAGGTACTTTATTAAATGAAGTTTAGTGATATTAAGTAATGTGGACAGATTCCTAAATTTTGGTAAGGGCCAGAGAAAGGGAATTCACCTGAGTCTGTCTTGGGTCAAAACTCGAGCCATTCTTTCATTATATTATAGGAAGTTTAGGTTAGACAACGAGGATGAGTTGGCAGCTTACCAGTGGCAGTCATGCATCTTCAGTTCTAGAAAATGCTACTGCACTGGTAAACAAAACCATTGTTCCAGTCCTACTTTAAAACAGGAGGTTGGCCTTCTGCTCAGGTCATGATCTCAGGGTCCTGGGATAGAGCCCCACATCTGGCTCTCTGCTCAGCGGGGAGCCTGCCTCCTCCTCTCCTCTGCCTGTCTCTCTGCCTGCTTGTGATCGCTGTCTAATAAATAAATAAAATCTTAAAAAAAATAAAACAGGAGGTTGGATTAGGTGACGAAGGGCTTGGTTGGAGAAGACAGCTAGGGGAAGCAGCTTGGTACAGTGGCGAGGAGTATAGAATCTTGTGAGACTCACCTAGTTTGGTTTTTATGTTACATACAATGGGGAAGACAGTTCCAACCTACAGTTCCATTATGAGGAGTTGATGCCATACAGTGTGACAAGATGTTTATGTAACCTGTGGTTGAGGGAGCACAGTTTTAAAATTCAATTAAAAACAAAAACAAAAACAAAAACAGACTAGTTCTCTATCCTGGAGATTTTATAACCGACCTCTCTTTAAAGTAAAGATGAACCTTATAATCTCTTGGAATCACTTAAACCTGTAGTTTTTGGGATTGTTTAAATAAATTTCAGGACTTTTCTAACCACTTGTTAAGATAAATTTTAAAGAGAGGCACTGTCCTTGTTTTCTGTGAATTCCCACAGTTGGTGTCCAGGTTGTCTAAATGATCACAGTTGAGCAAAAAATTCTCCTGAGGAAACAGAAACATTAGGTTTCAGATTCCACATGAATTCATGTATCTGGATGCAAGGTTTCATAGTTAAAATCATGGGATGGAAAACTGGATTTTTTTACCTGTACTTTGAAAGTAGGTAACATTGGACTGACGGATTGGTGTGAAGTAGCTGCAGGCAGTAATGTAGTTTACTCCCACTCAAGAAAACGAAGAGAGGAAAATATCTTCTCAGAATTTGTCATGTCTCTGCTATACTGTATAACAGTTTATGAGTGATAATGTAGATGACAGCCATGATAATATCTGTAATACAGTTAATGCGTGAATATGATTCTGTTTATAAGGCACTTTTCAAACCAGGGAAGCCCAACTTGAAAATAATTGCATGGAGAGGAATGATTCCAGACACGTGGAGGCATGATTCTGGATTCTAATTTGAGTCTGGAGACAATTAGATTTAAAACATGTGCCCACTTTTCCTGGGCTGTGAAGGGGAAGAGAATCTTGATATATTTTTGTAAATCTTCTCTTTTATTTTTAGGATGGGAAGGTTGGTTTACTACTGGGGTGAATGTACTGATCAAGCACACAGGATTGGTAACAATAAAAAGCCCGAAAAACTGAGTCAGCACCCCCTTCTGGCAAAGGGCCCGAGTGAATAGATGGGTGCGCTGAATGGCAGCAAGGAGGTGATCTGTTAGAACACGAAATGAGAGGAATTCCGAAGTTATAGACTTGCCCAGAGAATATCCAGCCGCCCACTTCTAAAGATTAATTCTGAGGACCCGGAAGAAGAGCATGGCATTACTCTTAAGAGATCTGCTCAAAAAGGGAGAAGGGTGGTTGAGCATCTCAACTATTCTGAGTTTCATAGGCAGAGTGACATGACCCAGCCATGCTATTATTTTTGGAGCTTGAGCAACCTTTGTTTCTGTTTTGTTTGTTTGTTTGTTTGTTTTTTAATCTGAGGAAATATAGGTGATGGGTTAAATCAGTAGCTTTCTAATTGTAAGCCTTGGAGCCCTTGCAGTTCTTGGAAACCTCAGAAGAGCTCAACACTCCCACAGATTTGGCAGACAAGTAGGACAAGTGAAAGGGACTCTGATCCCTGTACCCCTTCACTTAGAATTCTTTCACATTTTCAATTTTTCTCTATGACTCTGAACAACGTCTTCTATATTTAACCTTTTTGGAAGCCATTATGTTATATGGCCTTGAAATGTCCTTGGTCCTGAGCACAAGAATCAGGTTTGAAATTTACTCATTCTCAAAAGGAACAAAGTCCAGTGTTACGAGTATCACCTTAGGCCTTACAGATACAGGAACAAAAAGATATGATCCCTGTCTTCAAGAATTTTAAGGTCAAATGAAGAAAAAGACAGGCAAATCCATCATTGTGTTACAATGAAGCTGTTGATTAATGGAGGTCTGTGCCAAGAAGAGAGAGACTGCAGTGGGTAAGTTGCTTGGGTCTAGCTGAGAGAGAGAGACTAAGCTTCAAAAAGAAGGACATCTGTGAGCTGGAACTTGACAGAAAAAGAGGAATTGTATAAGAAGTTGTGCATGATTTAAAAGTGTAATTCAGATCTTTCAGTCTTTTCCTTGAAATTCTCCAAGCGCTTCCCATCAGAATGTAACATGCAAACATTTTAGTATGGCTACAAGGTTGTTATGATGCAGCTCTTTGTCTTCCTTAGACACCTACTCTTACTCTTCTCCATGCTCATTATTCTTTCATCTCCATTCCTTAACATTCCATGCTCCTTTTCCTCTGTGGCTTTTACCTTGGCAATCCCTCTGGCTGAAATGCTTTTCTTTCAGTTTTTTCAGTGACGACTTCCTCATCGGTCTGGTGTCAGAATAAATGCAGTAACTACTTGTCAATATTTCCAGTTTTTCTCCTGCTGTTTACAAGGGATTGATCATTATTCAGTGTCCCCTTGAGGTTAGGAAACACTAGGTGACTTTTGGTAACTGCCATGTTAAGTGGAAGTGACACATGTGACTTCCAGGCAGAAGGATGTGTTTTCCAGTGTGTAACTCTGCAGTGCTGTCTTCTGCCATGCAGACATTGGAAGTCTGCTGATGTGGAAGAACAAATGCTGAGCCATTACTTATTGGACAAGTCACCACACAATTTCCCAGATCCAGAGGAGACGCTACTGAAGTGAGAAATAAATGTTTATTGATTTTTTTTTGTCATTAACATTTTAGGGGATGTTTGTTATCACAGTATAAGTTAGCCCAGCCTGACTGATGTAGATCCTGTCTTCAAGTTGCCCCTTTCCCTTAACTACAGATTACTTTCTATCTTTATTTACATTTTCATCACACTTATCTGAAAGTATGCTTCTTGTACATTTATTGGTGAAATAATAATGAAAATACAAGCCTCACAAGGACAGGTATCTTATCTGTCTTGTTCTATATCCCCACTCACTAGAAAATTTCCTGGTATAAAGTAAGCATTTAAGAATTGTTGGATAAATGGAAAATACAAAATGTATCTGTGTCACATAGGGTGGTGTGGATAGCCACCAGAAAAAGGAAACATATTTAGAAAGACATGCATGAGAAAGCTTGAATCAATGCCTCCCCCCACCTCAAGGAAGAAAGAAATGAAGAACGAAACAAACAAACAAACTAGGAAAACAACTATAAGGGATATAAATTATTTATATAGTCTTTTTCAACCTTGAGTTTTTAGGTCTTAAACTCTAAATGTAATAATTTTAGAAGAATATGGATCTTACTTTAAAACCCTAACAATTATTTATTGGTAAAGAAGTTAGATATTTTGTGCTGAGTTTATAATGTAGAATTCCGGTATTACAGTGAGTATTAGTGCTGTTTGTTGTTTGTTTTGAAAGCAAGTTTTATTAGGGGCGCCTGCGTGGCTCAGTCAGTTAAGCATCTGACTCTTGGTTTCAGCTCAGGTCATGATTTCAGGGTCATGAAATTGAGCCTTGCATCAGGCTCTGTGCTCAGTGGGGAGTCTTCTTGAGATTCTCTCTCCCCTCTGCTCTTTCTCCACCCCTGCTCTCTGTCTCTCTCTCTTTAAAAGCAAATATATATATATTTTTTTAAAGAAAGTAAGTTCTATTAAAGTTTACTACTCCAGTACAGCAGAAAAACTATGATGGTGCCAGGGTTCCATATGGTCTTTCTTTAAGATCTGAGAACCAGAAACTAAGTCTTAGTTTGTTTCATTCATGTTGACATTTTTTACCTCCAATATATTGCTTGAAAAATGAGTCATGTATAGAACACAAAAGTAGAAGAGCTGAGAGTTTCAGTTCAGTAAAATATTCATCATACTTTCAAAACTAAATGAGTAACTTACAGATGTAGGAAGAAATTTATAAGAAGAAGTATTAAATTGTTTATATGACAAAGGAATTGAAATTATTTTGAAATAAAGTATTCTGTTGTAATGGTGTTGAGTTCCTAACCTTTCTGAAACTATTATGGCACTCTGAAGCCTGTGGAGTCTGTTATGATCATTAGAACTTCTAATGTAGCATAAAGTGGTTTCCAGAAAAAAGCTCTAGCTTATTTCTCAACAGTAAGTTTTGGATGAAGATCTTTAGGATAACTTTTCTCTTTTCTGAAGGTGTACTGGAGTTGTTAGCTTTAGACTTCTCTAGCTTTATAAGCTAAGCTCTTTTTAGAGTTAGATCATTGCCCATTTGGGGACTTAAGGTACTGTCTGTTTCTACCTATATTATATCTATCTATCTATCTATCTATCTATATATCTCTATATACATACATCTATATATTAATATATACCTATATTAAGGTGTATTGGGTGGCACAATTCATTGAGCGTCCCAGTCTTGGTTTTTGGCTCAGATCATAATCTCAGTTCACGCTCAGTGCAGAGTCTTCTTGAAATTCTCTCTCCCTCTCCATTTTTCCCTTCTGCTTGTGCTCTATCTCAAAGAAATAAATTAATCTTAAAAAAAAATTTCAAGATGATTAAAACCTCATGGAAAATTATATCATTTGCATTATTGCCCATTAAGGCTCAGTATTATCAAGGTAATTCACTTAACAGAAACCCAGAGTCAAGAAGAGTGTTATTCTACTTTTTATAACTGCAAACACTCCTAAGTGAATTCTTTTATTCCAGTACAAACTTTGGACATCTTTGGTATGTCTTTCCCTCATATCATCATTCTCATTTGTCAATAGGGAGCTGTACAATATGTACTATTTCAGTTTCTGTTGATAGCTAGACCTGCTTTTGCTTGTACCCTTAACAGAGGTAAACTATGGAAACCATCTCCTCTTCTCTTATCTTCTATTTTGCACTTATGAGGATTTCAGTCCTTCTTCCCATTAAATGTACAAACTGTTGAAAGGAGTGAAATTATCCTTTGGCACTATGAAATATCTGAGAGCCTGGGAAAGATTCTTGTGCATATTGGACAGGGATAGATTCAGGGTTTTCTTGAAGCCAGTGGTCTGTTATTATTTTTTCTTTTATAGGATTCTTTATGTGAAGGTGCTGTTTTCTTTTAAGATGTTCCTTATAGCAAATGGTTGTGAAGAGAGTTCCTGCCCAAGGGAACTCACACTATGGGAGAGTCACAAGAGAGTACATAGCTGTGCGTATGGGTAATTACATGGGCTGTCAGAGCGCAGGCAGATCATTTCATGAGAATATTTGCTTGTTTGTGAAGGCAGGAATGGATGTTCACTGTGGTAGCCTGGCAGCCAAAGAGATAAAGTGGGGATAAAACATGGGCGAGTCATGGTGATAGAGGTGTTGTATTCTTAGACACACTTGGAAATTTTCTTGGGCTTTGTCACCACCATCTTTGGAGGTGCCCCAAAGCCACTGCTGAAGGGAAAGGCCTAGGTGAACATGTTCACATCAGATGACCTTGCTCTAGTTTCTTTTTTTTTTTCTTTCTTTTATTTTTTAAGATTTTTAAATTTATTTGACAGAGAGAGAGAGACCACAGGAAGGCAGAGAAGCAGGTAGAGATAGAGGGGGAAGCAGGCTCCCTGCTGAGCAGAGAGCCTGAAGTGGGGCTCGATCCCAGGACCCTGAGATCATGACCTGAGCAGAAGGCAGAGGCTTAACCCACTGAGCCATGCAGGTGCCCCCTTGCTCTAGTTTCTAAACTGACATTAAGTGGACCAAAAAGGACTTGTGATTCAAGCTGATCCGATCATACTCTTGTTCAAATTTGAGATAAGATACACAGTAACTGAAAGCAATTAACATTAGATGCTGTTATGTGCCATCCCAAACCATGGGCCCTTACAATTGTAAAGTGCTGTGACTGCATTCCTGAAAGCTTGAGAGTTCTTTCTTGTGGCCAGAGATAGCTTTACCCATGAACACAGCAGACCAGAAGTACATGTAGTACTTCTGGCTTCTCAAACTAGTTTGCATCACAGAGAATGGAAAGACGAGCAGAGGGTGCAGATGAGAGACCATACAATACAGAGAGCGCCAACCAGTCAGCCAGACTGTCAAGAACCTTCTAGCATTTGTGTTCTGTGAGAATCTAAAAACCTCCTTTTCTTTAGATAGCATGAGGCATATCTGTTTCTTGCTATCTAAATATCCCAAACTGAGACAAAGGTCAATGGTTAACTATGGAGGAAGATTCAGAATCAAAGAAAAAGTGTATGTAAGGAAAGGCTAAAATGTTCTCTCTCTTGAATGCAAGGAATATACAAAACACCAGCACTGAGAGCTTAATAGGGAATGACCAAGGATCTGAAGGAATTGGTGCAGGAAGTGAGAAAATTAAGCTGTGGTGGGAAAAATGATGATGCATCTTAAACATGGAATATAATAATGGAGAAAAAGGTTTAAAAAGCTTTGAACCTACGTTGAAAACGGACAGAAGATGCAATTCATTTGCACCCTCATGTCGCATGGGGTCTTCTGTTGGGTATCTTTACAATTCCTGCTTTTCAGTTTCTGCAGGGGTGGGATTGTCTGGAGTTCTGAGTTTTGTGTTTTTATTCTTGTTTTTAAAACAGATGCTCACACTCTCAACCTCCTGAGAGGAGGACATGATGAAGATAGAATTAGAGGATAGGCTTGAGATGGGCACAGCAGCCTTCAGCCATTCTGGCGCTAGGGCACTTCTGAGTGCTAACTGCAAGGTTTCCTTTTCAAGATTTTATTTATTTATTTGACAGAGAAGGAGCACAAGTAGGGGGATCAGCAGACAGAAGGAAGGGGAGAAGCAGGCTCCTCGATGAACTGGGAGCCTGATACAGGCTCTATCCCAGGTCTGTGGGATCATGACCTGAGCTGAAGGCAGACGCTTAACGACTGAGCCAACCAGGAGCTTCTAACTGCAAGTTTTCAATGCAGTGAGTTTCAAGAATGATAGAAGAAGTGATTGGAGCCACTAGATAATGGCTTTTCCATGATCAGCTATAGGAGGTGAATTAGGAGCAAACTTGGCACTACCAGGGGATTTTTCTGAAGGTAACTGGTACATGAATTAAATATGTAAAAAAAAAAAAATTGAAGGATACATGGGGAAAGAAAAGGAAAAGGACAGGAATGTGAAAATAGCAGAGAAGCATCAAAGATGGAGAGCCTCCTTGGTAAAGATCGCTAATAGATCATTCCTAAATCAGCTGATCATGACAGTTTTTCTTCTTGTCACCACTTTTCTTTTCCTTGTCTCTTTGCTTAACCCCATACCCACCCCGACCATCTTGATTGGAATTTAAATTTTTTTCAAAATTTGTTCAAGGACAACTTTATGATTTTTTTCCTTTAGAGTATACAAATGGATTAAAAAACACTTCAAAGGGAAGTAAATTAAGGAGGTCCTGGTAGCTAGTCCTATTGGTTTGTGACCACAAAGGAGTAGAAAGAGGGAAAAGAGTGACAAAAAATAGATTGAGCCCCAATATATCTTTTATGTATCTAAGAATTGTGATATAATACAGAGTTATAAGAGAGCCTGTGTTGAGTATTGAATTCATTCAGATTCCAGTGTTTCACCAAGCAGATTCTGGTAATTCTACCTAGAATTAACTGGATATGCCAGATTGAAAAATAAATGACTAAGAATAACAGCAAAGTTGATGAACACTAGCAATACCTTTTGGACTGTCTTTTGTAAAAAAACATGAATATATGTGAAAAACGTACATTCTGAACTATTTGCCATTTGACAGGGATGTATAATTCAGTTTCATTTGCAGTGGTCATTGCTATATTTGGAATAACTTCTTAAACTTCTGATATTAAGTTTTCCCTTTATCTTGAATATCTTCTGTTATTTTAAAAATTTGTTATTTATTCATTTATATCAGGATAACTGTAAAAGTAAAGATTTCTTTTAATTTTTTAATTTTATTTTTTAATTTTTTAAAAAAGATTATTTATTTATTTATTTGACAGATGGAGATCACAAGTAGGCAGAGAAGCAGGCAGAGAGACAGGGGAAGCAGGCTCCCTGCTGAGCAGAGAGCCTGATGTGGGGCTCGATCCCAGGACCCTGAGATCATGACCTGAGCAGAAGGCAGAGGCTTAACCCATTGAGCCACCCAAGCGCCCCTCTTTACTTTTTAATTAATGTTTTCTTCCTTTAGTTTGGCTGTTATACATTTTTTGGGGTTCATTTTGCTGTGGTTACCCCTGTGTTTTGAACGTTTTACCCATGTGAGAAATCTGGAGTTAACCAGTATCTCAGTCCTCCTCCAAAACAATACAAGTGACTAAAAATGGTACTGATCAACTCCCTGCTATACTGTCTGCTTTTGTTGTTTAGTTTTTCCTTGATTTCAAATGCACTTAAATTAGTAAGTGTACAATTATTATTGTTTGCATTGACGTGTGGTCACTGTTTTGTATGTTGCATCCTGCTTTTTATCTGAGTGCATTTTCCTTTTTCATTTGTAGAGTTTCCACTTAGTGCTTCTTAAAGTATGTATATTCTTTATTCATGGAATATTTCTTTTTTTAGTATATCTTCTATTTCTACTTTTAGTTCTTTAAACATTTCAAATATATTTATTTTGTAGACTTTTAGATTGTTTTATAACTTGTCTTTTTTAAGATGTTAATTATTCTATTTGATAGTTTCAGTGATTCCCAATTAATGGGGAATGTTCTCTTATAATTTATAATTTTTAATTGTGAGTTGATCTTTGAGAGAGACCATGGATCATGGATGTATCTCTATGTCAGCCAGGGCCCAGCAGCTTTGTGGTTTGAACCAATACCATGGATTGGGATTCTAACAATCTGCCTAGAATATAAATTGAAATGTTACACTTACTGTGGTTTTAAAACCATGTTGAGACTTGATTTCCACCAAGACAGACCAAAACCTTTTATTAACATTTTTCTAAACTATCAAAATTTTTCTAGTATTCTCTTCATTAAAAAAAAAGACTAATGAATATCACTCATTATGGTGCGCTTAAGAGGGAAATAAGTGATAGACCATTTGATTAATATATTTATGTAACATTTATTTAGTAGTCTGTTAGCTCTCCAAGATCAGAGACAAAATCCTATTTTCTTTATGTATAAATAATTATCACCAACTGGGGACTTACTTTGTTTCAGATATTATTCTGAGTATATTAAATATATTGATGTTTACAATGTGATTGTTATTCTCCCCATTTGACAGATAAAAAATTAAAACTCAGAAGGACATATACTGTGTCTATGTTCACATACTTTCTTCACTTGTCACAGAAGAGGAACTGAGCAAGTTAATGGAAACAACATATCACAGCATTTTAAGTAACAGCTTGTCATACATTACTTTACTTTGGTATTATCCCAACTGAATTTCTACAGACTAAGGAATTCTGTAAAATACTGTATCCAAAAAAAAGGAAAAAATACTCCCTGTTCAAAAGAGTGCAGGAATGCTGAAAGTACCATTATTTGTTTGATCTTCTGAATACTCATATCGTCTTCATAGATTTCTAATCTGCAGGACATTGAATGAACCAACCATAATTTCCTCATTTTTTAAAACAATGTAACACCTGTAACATCCCTAAAACTAGCATTTTTAAGAACTCATTTTTGGAAATGTTAAGTTTTCGCCATTCTTTCCATTCTCAAAACTGTACTGCGATATTGAAAGAGCAAGCTGTAATTGGCAGTCAAATTGTAAAACTGAGAGTGAAAGATGCAAGATTATATAATGATGGTCCTCAAATGAAAATTCAGAACTCCAGACAGCTAACTCATTGCTACTTCTGCTATCTACTGGTTATCAACAGTGTTTATTGATGTATGGCATGAAAATACCAGCTTATTTAAAAATGATCAATTATATTTTTATATATATTGTGAGGATTTAGGATACTAGAGGGAATTATAAATTAGAGTCTACAGAGATTGTGGTTGATTATATTTCCAAATATGACTACTGTAATATCTCCTGTTCTATATGCTATTCTTTTTTTTTCAAGATCTTATTTATTTGACAGGGAGAGATCAGAAGTAGTCAGAGGAGCAGGCGGGGGGGGGGGGAGAAGCAGGCTCCCCACTGAGCAGAGAGCCCGATGCGGGGCTCGATCCCAGGACCCTGAGATCATGACCTGGGCCAAAGGCAGAGGCTTAACCCACTGAGCCACCCAGGTGCCCCTCTATATACTATTCTTAAGTGAATTCAGTACTCTTCCCATTGAGTTGTGGGGTTCTATGTTTCCTCCCCTTGAATCTGTGAGTATGTGACTATGGCAAATGTAATGATCTGTGACTTCTAAGGCTGTATCATAGAAGATGGTTGAACTTTCTCCTAGTTCCAGTAGGATACTTGTTCTTGAATTCCAGCTACCATACTGTGAGGAAACCCAGGACACTTGGAGAGGCCATGTGTATTTTTCTGACCAATAAGTTGCAGTTGATAGCCAGCATCAGTTGCCAGACATGGGAGTGAGGGATCCTTGGGCTAAGTCCAGCACTAGCCACCATCTGACTGCAACAACATGAGAAACCCTGAGTAAGAACTTCTTACTAAGAATAGTTAACTCTCAGAACGGGAAAGTATAATAAAATGATTTTTGTTGTTTCCTACTACTAGGTTTGAGATAGTTTGTTACACAGCAACAGATAACTGATACAGAGATTAAAATCTTCAATAGAGGTATTTGCATAGATCAGCTGAGAGGCTATTCTAATAAGACTCTTATACCATTTAGGACCTTGGAAATAGATAGTGTAGAAGTAGATTCTAGAATTAAATAAGAGACATTTGAAACCTTTCCCCCTTGATTTTAAAAATGATAGATATTTAGTGTAGAAGATAGAAAAATTCAGGAATGTACACAATGGAATTTTCTTAATTTTGCACAGTATTACGGTTAGCAGTTTATGCTGTGATTTTCTCTATTATTATTTCTGTAGTCTTCCGTAAGCTCCTACAAAATCATATTTAATTGCTATTCATGTTTATGTAGTTCCTATAGTGGCAATATCATGTTTAATATTCATGTTTTATAGATTTATTCTTTCAATAAACATTTTCTGAGCCATTTCAGTGGACAGATAACAGAATGGACACAACACATGTTTCAGTGGTTATGGTCCTGGCCATGATGGAAGGTGTTAGCTGTTGAGTAGAATTGGGCAATAGACACTCAAACAAAAGCACAAATATATAATTACAATGTGTGAAAATATTGTGAAGTGAGTGTACTGTATGCTGGGTTGATAATTGATGGGGAAGTCATAAGGAAACAAGCTGAGAATGGAAGGATGAGAAGGAATGGCTATTCAAAGTTATGGGACATAGCATTTGAAGAAGAGGTATTTGGGAGCTATAAAGTTTCTAAAGTAGACCGGTCCGGTGAATGGAAGTTACTGTGCAAAGAGTAGCTACAGTGAGGGAGGAGGAATCAGTAGGGGCTTATAGCATATTTCAGTTAACAAACCCCTCTAGTTAGACATCCATGTTGTTTTCAGACAGGTTACAAACAATGCCACAGAAAACATTATTATACATATTTTGTATCTGTGTTTACATATATTCCTGTTTCTATAGAATAAGATACTGGAAGTGAAACTGATGAGTCAACTGCTTTTTGTATGGGTTCTTAAAAAAAAATTATTTATTTTAGAAAGAGAGTACGTGAGTGAGTGAGTGTGGAGATGGGGAGAGAGGGGCAGAGGGAGAAGGAGAGAGAATCCCAAGCAGACACTGGACTGAGCAGAGCCTAACATGGAACTTGATTTCACAACCCTAAGATCAAAACCTGAGCCAAAATCAAGACTTGGACACTTAATTGACTGTACCAAATAGGTGCCCCTTGTATGACCTTGATACACAGGATCTTCCAGAACTTTTATTCAAATTTAACTTCAGCTTTTTTTCTCCTCTCTTCCTCCTTTCCCTTCGTTTATTCCTTCCTTCCTCTTTCCCCCTCTTCTTTTTCTTTGTCCTCAACTTCATCTTAGTCTTTATTAGAAGAAATACTAAAAAAATTAAATTTAGTAATACATTTAACAGATAAATTTAATAGGAAGAAATGAACTTTGATTTTTCTGTCATGACCATATTGACTTCTTTCAAATTTCCTTCTTTAAAAACCAACCTTAGGGGTGCCTGGGTGGCTCAGTGGGTTAAGCCTCTGCCTTTGGCTCAGGTCATGATCTCAGGGTCCTGGGATCAAACCCCGCATCTGGCTCTCTGCACAGTGGGGAGCCTGCTTCGTCCTCTCTCTCTGCCTGCCTCTTTGCCTACTTGTGATCTCTCTCTCTCTGTGGAATAAATAAATAAAATCTTAAAAAAAATAAATAAAAACCAACCTTAAATTTAACATTTAAGAAACTTACCTACTGATGTCCTTGGCCCTTTCTCCCACTTTTTTTGGTCTTTGTCTTCATTTTTCTTTCTCCTGATTTATTTTCTGTTGACAGTGAAGTGGGGGGGAGTGCTTTTCAATACAGATACCTTGGGGATCGGTAGCTTCTCAGTGTTGATTGAGAAGGCCACGCACATTTTTGGAAAAGCATTGGGCAATTCTGGCTGTACACAAGATGTATAAATGCATTTTAGAAACCCTACAAGAATATTTGCTGAAACCCCAGACAGAAACATTTCAAGGAAACAGGCATGAAGAACAGGAGGCTTTTGAGTCACAACTGATCTGTGGGCATGTTGGCAAATTTGTCTGCTATCTAGCTAAGCTTCCTCTCCAACAAATAATTGCTTCTTCACAATGAATGGGATAAACATTTTCACATTGGAAATGTTTGCAGGTAAAACAAATAGTTCTTGGAAGGGCAGAGACAAGCCTAAGGACTGTTTGCTGAAATGTTTGGAAAGCATTTGCCATTGTAGGCAAATTCATTGTCTGACCTGTATTGTTGATTGTTGTGAGCAAATAGGGGAGGAGCAGAGATTTTTATACTAAGTCAAAAGAACAAAAAGGGGAGATATGTAATCTGTTGAGCATTGGACACGTGTAATTAATTCCTTCAAAATTAATTATTTAATTCTGAAGTGAAAGGTTTTTTTGGTTTTGTTTTTTTATTTTAGCTAAGTGCAGGCATAGATCAGTATGAAAATTCCTGATGTTTCTTATGACTACGTACTAGGATTTATTAATAATTAGTGTTTTCACTTGACAAAAAAGGACATAATTCTTAAGAGAGGAGTGAAAAATCTTAAACTACATTATGGCCTTTTCTTTGATTAAAATTCAGTCCACTGAGAAATCTTATTGGTCAGCACTGCCCTGGGCCAAATGCATGAATTATAATTTGGGGCCCTTTCCTCAAGACCCTGTACTGCCATCTGCCGGAAAGTCATCATACTAATAAAAATACAAACCAATGATCATGCCATGGATGGTGCCTTCTATGGTTGTGCAGCACATAACTTGCATGATCATATACCGTGGGCCTAGAGGACATAAAATGGGCTTAATGAAATCATCTGGAAGAGGTTGACATTGAAGACATAGTCAGTGATGGTAATACGAATTTTGAACTGAGAGGGTTGGATTTCCCCACTGATCCAGGTTGTAGGTAACATTATTCCATTTTGTGGGGTGCTAATGATTTGAGATGAATTGCTCATAATTTTTCCACATTCAAATATTGACTTATATGAAAGCTGCTGTGGGAAAGAGAAAAGGATTATTGGGGGTCGGGGAGGGGTCGTCTTTGTCAACACCCCTGCAGAAGCCTTGGGTTGCGCTGGCCAATGTCTGTACTAATAATATATAAACTGCAGTGTTGGCAGCAGGATGGGAAGTCTCCAGGAAGACAGCTTCTGCGAACCATTTTTTCCTTTACCAAATGCTGGACTGTAGGTAAATGTATAGATCTGAAAAGGGAGCCTGGTTAAATTAGGCAGAACTTTCAGGAAGCCAAGAAACAAATGACAGCTTAATTAAATATAATTAAAACATTTTAGACCTTTCGAGCCCTCTTTCAACAGGCGATGATTGCAGCATGGGGAAAGGCCATAAGGAAAAGAGAGGCAAGGTGCTTTCATTTTCCTTTTTCTTACTTTTTGGTCTCAGCTATTTTTTTCTCTTCACTATTAGAAATGCAGCTGGATCCTATTTATAATCCATTTTCACATTTGTTTGAATTAAAATCCCAGATTGTTGTGCTTTCAAGGTTGAATGTGCAAGGCAGCCAACGTTTATCCAGCCATTTCAAGAGTTACTGGGTAACTGGGCTCCAGGAAGGGAAACTACGCCACGCGTTTGAGCCACAGGGAAGAGAGAGAAAACAGACCCAAACCAAAACCCTCTGACATCACTGTTGTTTGGAGAGAGATTGTTCTGCTGAGAACATGTGCTGCCTACTTAAGACTCTAATTATTCTAAATTACTTAAATTGGCTCTAATACCTGCATTTTATTATTTGATATTAAAGAACAAACCATTTTAAAAGGAGATTCATAATGCAATCAAAATATTGGCAACAGAGTTTCTCAGTAGAAAGCCTGGTCTTGGAAATACCTTTGGTCTCTCCTCTACCACCTGAATTCTAATCTGAGAGCTGCCGTGTGCTCTCCCCAAGTCTTTTCCAGTATCCTGTTTATGTCTAAATCCAATAGTCCAGCCATGCCAGCTTGTTACCACATGGAAAACTCCATTGCTCAGAGAAAGTTATGAATCCCTATATTCTTTATGCTTTAAGATCCACCATGACATCTCAAAGCAATTGCCAGGTCAACCTACCAGATGGTTTTTGGGGGACGAGGAATAGACTAATAATTTCCATTAGCATAATATTGTTATTATAAAGATTTAACAACCTCAGCAATGTGGTGTCCTGTCCTGGTGGAAAGTTTATGGGCCAGAAATAAAATAATACTTATGGGTACCCCTGAGGCCATTTGAGAGAAGTACTAGAGAGGTTAATGAGATCTCAGGTCTCTTCAGCTCCTAACAGAAATGTTCTTATTTGAGCTGAGCTAAGTGATCTGAGGTGGGACGTGGTGAATGCACAGCAGACTGAACAGAGGTAGTGTTCATTTTCAATCCTTGCTCTGCGGCTACAGATCAGGTTATAATCAGGGCTCTGATCTGGTTTCATACTGTCCAGGTTTCAGTTCTGATGCCATTCTTCACTGGCTGGAGTACCTTGAGCATGTTACTTAAGCTCTCTGTACCCCAGTTTTCTACACCTGCAAATTGGGTATAATAATAGTACCTCAATAAATGATTGTCATGTGGGATGAGTTTATCATGACAAAAGTGGAATAACAGTGCCAGTGACATAGTGAAGACACAGTGAACATTAATTATTATTTTTATTTTTAGGATTATAGGGTTTTAAACAAGTCATCTGTGTTGAACCTTGGCTTCCTTAACAGTGAAATGAAAGAAGCTGGCCTAACTCTGGAATTGAGACTCTGATCTAGAATCCTGATGTAATTAAAAACTGCTCTGTTTTGAAATTGGAGTGTGATTTTGTTCTTTGAAACCTATCACCAGACTTTTGAAATGAGGTGTAATGTACAGTAGGTGTTAACTGTTAGAATAAGAGTTCAGAAGAAGGGTCATTGAGAGGAAGGGGCTCCTATGAGGGGGCAGAAGGGATGGTGGGTCTCTGCCTTGTACTAACCTGCTTGGGAGGTTGTTAGGTCCTCCTTGCCCAGGGCAGTGGGTGATGGGTCATGGAGAGGAGAAGAGATAATTAGTTTTCACAGGGGCCTAAAAAAGATTGTTTAGGTTGGTCATCTTTAGTCATCAGATGAAAGCACGTATCCTTCTCTGACATGGAAGCAGAATTCTCATTTTGCTCTTTTGCCTGCAGAAAAGGAGAGGAACATTTGGAAATACAGGGAATTGAATCAAGTAACTGATTCCTGGATTGGATAACATTTTGAGCCCTACCAGTTGCCCGTGTCTTGTAGTACAAGCAACATATGCCCCTTGTTTTTACAAGGATTATTTTGGTTTCTAGTTGTCTGACCATAATCAATCAATGTAGTTGATTATACTCTGGGGATACAATTGAACAATCCATTAAGCCATTGACTCCTCTGCCTTCTACCCACAGAGCAATTGTTCTTTTTTCCCCAGGAGGAAGAGAAAGTGCCCTTTTGCCTCCCAGGTGGCTTCAATACACAAGTTCTCTGTCATGTTATCTGTAGCTACCCTGGTGAAAAACACAAGTGTTCTTGTCTTTGCATTAGGGCATGCATCTTGAGGACAACTTTGAGTTCAGGAGCCTTAATACTGGTGGGATAGATGAGACCACACTCTTTCAAAACAGTCTCTCTTGTGTGGGGGCGAAAACAAAGTTGGTATCTCTGTTCTCTGTCCAAAAATGTCCTTTTCCTCTTGCCCTATGGCCTGAGTCTGTGGGGATGCGCATGTTCACAGCCAACACAGAAAGAACTTCCCTTTAGAACCTAAATTCCTAGGAAAGCAACACATTAATATAATGAAGCCAGGGGTCATTAAAGTTTCTTATAAGTACATTGCCTGATTTCCTTAAGGAGCAATGTTGATTTTTTTTCCTTATTTTACTTATAAACTATGTGTAATTCGTGTGGATAACTTACATATCTTTAAACAAGCTGACTTGATATCAATATTATTTCTGTCTTTAGCTACAAGAGCAGGACTTAGGAATCTCCTGTATGGAGTGACCATCAGAAATTTCAGTATTTGCAGTTTAGACTATGTGGTTCTATTCAGGTTAAACACTCAGCCCCGTGAAATTGCAGCAGTTCATTTCCTACTCAAACAAGCTAAATACAAGAGATACAAGAGACAGAATGAAGATAAATTCCTCAATGGACCAAGATAAGGTCATTGGTAAGGGGGAAGATTGTTAGTCAGTCTTAAGCCAGTTCTGATTCTTTCAGTTTCTATCTTTGCTGTTCTTGGTGGTGGACTTTCTATTCTTGAAGTTGAGTTATTTCTATGTTTTTCTCACACGTGGGGCAGTTCAGTAACAGGGTTGATGGTACCCTAATAATCTCTTCATCGTGGGTATGCCCTGGGTATGTTAGGAGGCAGGAAGAGGTGTAGAAGGGATGGACTTAGAAGAAGGGTGGGAGAGTGAGAAGACCCTAACACCATGAAGGATTTGTTACTGAAATGCTTATTAGGAAATATACTTAAAATCAGTACCTTCCAATATATTTCTTATGAGGGGATTGGTATGTAGATTTTGGGGAATAGTAATAAATCACACCTTCTTTTTCAGATCTTTAAATGTAAATCCAAAACCAGTGTGAAGGTTTTCTATTTACTTTTGTTCTCCCTGAGTGCCCTGTTATCTGCCATTTTTTATCCCATTTATCTCCCATTTTTTAAAAATTATATTCTCTATTCTTATCCCAAATGCTATTCTCATCCTATCTGATAATAACCAGCAACATACGACTTTGGTCTACAGGTATTTCTGAAAGATCGACTGGCTCCTTGCTAGCAAACTGCAGACCTATGGCATTGACATCGCCTCCTGGGAGCTTGTTAGAAAGGCAGCATCTCAGTCCCTACCCCGGACCTCTTGACTCAGAATCTGTATTTTACAAGATCGCTACATGATCTGTATACACATTTAATTTTCATTCTCCTTGAGTCATCATTGGCTGATGGTCACAGTACTTGACATTTTATAGTCCTCAGATCCTAGGTGTCAAATTCTGGCATTTAAAGAAATGATAGATTATAATAAGTATGTGAGTTAAATGAAATATATAGAATATAGGTTTGAGAAAAGTAATTTCTTTTTTTCTGTCTGCCTCCAATCAGCTGGGTGGCCTTGAGGAAGTAATTTCTTCCCTCTAGATCTTAGGGTATTTGTAGATGATTTCTAATAATTCTGATAACATTTTGGATGATTGTGTGAATATAGGACTCTATTTACGAAGCAAAAAAGGTTCATTTAAGAATTTGTTGTACGACATATGCTTAGATTAGTGGAGTCAGGATTCTTCCTGTCAGTAAATTTTAAGTTCATGGCTTCCTGCTTTTTCATGTCACACAACCAAAACTTCAAGTATAAAGGGACTGCTTAGTTGACGTGCAAAAATGGTCCAAATAATTACAAAAATAAAAATTGCACCCGGAGTGTGTAAAAGAGTGACTCAGGACCAGAAGATTAAAAATATTTTTGTTTCCAGAAGGGCTGTTGAAATATACAGGTGTACATGGTAAAATGTTGCTGAAATTTGAAATATTTAGGGCTGGATAATCAAGAACTTTAAAGAATCTGAGGACTGAGGCTTTCAGCTGAATCACATATTTTGTGTAATGTAAGTTGTGATAAGGTATAAAGCCAGATATGGAAAAGTAAGAAACTTTATATTTTTATATAGTTTTGAATATATAGTTATGAATATATATACATATATATATAATCTACATGTTTTTCAAATTTCAGAACACCAGTCTTTTATTCAAATGATCTTTAGAAGAATCCTCTTTTGTTTGTTAAGATGCATATTATTTTACAGGCCAAATAAATGATACGTCATCTATGAAAACTTCCCCAAATATATTGAGAAGTGGTTTCTATTTTGCTTCTAATGAAGTGTTCCTGTTAATCTAACTAGCATCATAATGAGTCATTTCTCAGTTATCTTGTTCACTGTGTTGTAAATTCTTCAAGTGCAGGGAAAATTTTTTTTTATCTTTGCATTATGAATATATGGTGTAGTCCCTGAAACATTAGGAGGATGTGACAAATATTTATTAAGTTAAATGAAACTAGTATTATATGATCTCTGGCCCTTACTATTGTTTTAGTTAATTTTTATATGGTCCCATTATTTTTAGTGATAAAAATGAGACTAAATTACATTTTAGAGTAATGGAAATGGGATAGGATCTAGATGATTCAGAAGTAGAACCTCTGAGAATGATCTCCTGCATGTACAGAAGAAAATTTCAGGAAATTTGCATCTGTAGAATCTAAAAAGACATGATTTCCAGGAAGCTGGCACATAGCCTGATTATGAAAAGGCAACTGGTACAAGGAAAAGGAGTTATTATAAAGTAGGATTAACAAATCAAAACAAACATACAAAAAAAATTCAACATCAGAAACAGACATTAACTTGCACAATGCAAATGGTGTTAAAAATGATCTCTGAACTAGCAAATAAATTTGAGAAGCTCCTTTAGAAGTTAGAGGAAAAAGGCACAAAATGAAAATGATGAGAAAACAGGTGGATCAATAAGAATAGTGAATAGAAAGATATCTTCTGGGAGGGCTTAGGTGGTGCAGTTGGTTAAGTATCTGACTCTTGGTTTCAGCTTGTGTTGTGATCTGGGGGTCATAATTGGGTTCCACACTCAGGGAGTCTGCTTAAGTTTCTTTCTCCCTTTGCCCCCTTCCCCACCCTGCTCCTTCCCTCCCTCTCTCTCTCTCTCTAAGTAAATAAATCTTAAAAGAAGAAAGAAACAAAGAAAGAGAAAGAAAGAAAGAAGGAAAAGAAAGGAAAGAAAGAAAGAGGAAGAAAAGAATAAGAAAAAAAGGAAAACGTCTTCTGGAAGATAAGAGTTCCCAAATGGGCCACTGGAGGAGATAGACCAGAAGCATTAATCAAAGGAATATGAGTTGAGAATGGGGATTTGCAGAATTCTAGAAATCATCATTTTCCTTATCATGAACAACAGTCATGTTTTTGGGCAAAATCATTGCAAAGAGGGTCTGTGCTTTGTCTCATGTTAACAAAGGTGAAAGGACTTTAAAGAACTCTGAAAGTATCCAGACATGGAAAGTGGGCAACTGATAAAATTATAAAACTCAGGGTGGTCTTAGGCACCTTATTGATAACAGTAAAGTCAGAAGATAATTGTGGGCAATGGATAGCTTAGAAGAAAGTCAAGTTATGAAAACAGATCTAGGGTGGTGGGGTTATGGACGTTGGGGAGGGTATGTGCTATGGTGAGTGCTGTGAAGTATGTAAGCCTGACGATTCACAGACCTGTACCCCTGGGGCTAATAATACATTATATCTTAATAAAAAATAAAAAAATTTAAAAAGAAAAAAATGAAAACAGATCTATTATTACTTTATAATACTCAAAGAACTTTAAAATAAGTAAATTGTAGTACAGTCATGTGAAAACTATTACATAGCATGGAAGATAGAAAAGCAATGTCAGGATTTTAAAATATATATATATTTAGAAAGAGAGAGAGTATGGGGGAAAGAGAGGAAAGAGAGAAGGAAAGAGAGGGAGAGAATCCCAGGCAGGCTCCATGCCCAGCGTGGAGCGGAACGTGGAGCTCAATCTCACGTGAGATCATCACCTGAGCCCAAATCAAGAGTTGGATGCTCAGGGTGCCTGGGTGGCTCAGTCATTAAGCATCGCCTTCGGCTCAGGTCATGACCCCAGGGTACTGGGATCAAGCCCCACATCCCTGCTCAGTGGGAAGCCTGCTTCTCCCTCTCCCATTTCCCCTGCTTGTATTTCCTCTCTCACTGTCTCTGTCTCTGTCTCTCTGTTTCAAAGAAATAAACAAAATCTTGGGAAAAAAAAATTGACGCTCAGCCAACTTAGCCACCCAGGTGCCCCGCCATGTTGAGATTTTTAAAAACTTGTTAAAACCATTATGTAAAAATTGAAAATAAAACAACATGGTGTATAGTTTTGGATTTATATACATGAGGTACAAATAGAAAAACATATATCAGACACACACTAATTATAACAACACTTGTACCTGGAAAGGAGGGAGAGTGGATTGAAGGAGTATATAGGACTTCATTTTTGAATGTAGTCTTATATTTTAAAAATATCTAAGGCACATGAGACCCAGTTTTGTTCATTTTGGGATGGCAGGTAAACAGCATTTGTTATGTTATCTTTTGTAATTTTCCAGTTGTCTTAAAATCTTTTTTTAAAAGATTTTATTTATTTCTTTGTCAGAGAGAGAGAGAGAGAGAGAGCGCACAAGCAGGGGGAGCAGAAGACAGAGGCAGGGGCAGTGGGAGAAACAGGCTCCCTGCTGAGTAAGGAGCCAGGTGTGGGACTGGATCCCACGACCCTGGGATCAGGACCTGAGCCAGAGGCAGACACTTAATGGACTGAGCCAGGCAGGCATCCTTCCAGCTGTCTTAATTTTAATAATTATAACAATTTTAACAGTTACAACAAAATTGAGATATCAGTTATTACATTACAAGCTAGTTGTATATATATGTATATATATGTGTGTGTATAAACATGTACGTGTAATACATATAATGTATTATGTATGTGTTGTATACATATATATGGCTATATATATATATATATATATATATATATACACTTATATAGTTGTATACACACACGCGCGCACACACACACACACACACACACACACATAAAGATGCCATCCAGTGGGGGAGCCTGGGTGGCTCAGTGGGTTAAATATCTGCTTTCTGCTCAGGTCATGGTCCTAGATCATTATTATTACTACTGAGTCCCCAGATCAAGCCCTGCATTGGGCTCCTGCTCACTGGGAGCTTCTCCCTCTCCCTCTACTCCTCCCCTGCTTGTGCTCACTTGCTCTCTGTTGCTCTCTTTCGCTCACTCACTCACTCAAAGAAGTAAATAAAATCTTCACACACACAAAAAAGTTGACATTAAATATTGGTGATGACATTAAATATGGTGATGGTGTGGTTTTCTACAATTAGAGAGAGCATCTGTCTTGACAGAGGAGATATTGAACCTTAATTCCCATGTCTTAGGGCTTTATCCTGAGGAAATACATATTTAGCAGAAAAAAAATTTTTCATTGTATTTATTTAATACTTCTTTTACCCATTAAGGACATCTTTATTGAGCTATATTTGTGTAACTATGCTAATAGAATTGTCTCAAATATGCAGAGTCCTAGATCTCAGAAAGCATCATGTTTATAATAAGCAAAATTTGGATTAGAAATCATGAAAATGCTGAACAATAATTGGTTGGTTTATTCATTGTGTAGCTGAGAAAATATTCATTTGAGAAAACAATTTTGTCATTTATTTTTTTTTTGTTTTGTTTTTTTATGGCATTTTTAAAAACAATTTTGTCATTTAAAATAATTTCATAAACATAAAATTTAAAAGATATTTATAATGACCTTTGCAGTAAATTTTGTAACAGTTTACATATTGTGACAAATCTTGTATAATTAGTATGTCTACTCATATGTTTACTGGTATGTTTGCTAAGTATGTGTTAGAAAAACATGTTCCTGGTGGTTTTTTGGTGGGGTGTTGTAAAATTTCTGGACTTTATTCTTATTTATCTATATTTTCTTATTTCTTCAATAATAAGCACAAATGTTATAATAATACAGTGTTTTCAAAATAAATTACAAAAACATTATAAGACGTGATTTTTAAGTAGGAAAATACAGTAATGATAGCCAAATTTCACATTTAAATCATAAATTAAAACCTTTGAAATCAGTTTTGAAAAATACTCAATATTTGTCATACAGATTGAATATATAATTGGTTTGTTCTATATTTGGACAATAAGCATAAACATTTTTTTTTTTTTTAAATATTTTATTTATTTATTTGACAGACAGAGATCACAAGTAGGCAGAGAGGCAGGCGGAGAGAGAGAGAGGAGGAAGCAGGCTCCCTGCTAAGCAGAGAGCCTGATGCGGGGCTCGATCCCAGGACCCTGGGATCATGACCTGAGCTGAAGGCAGAGGCTTTAACCCACTGAGCCACCCAGGCACCCCAAGCATAAACATTTTGAACACATTCTTTGACCCAGGCATTACATCTCTAAGGAGTTGCTCAGCAGAGACACTTGCATGTACAAACAAATAATGTACATTTCAGCATATTTTGCAAGGTAGGCATTATGTTTATTGATGCAATTTCTACAAAGTTAAATAGGAGTTTTCTATTTCTAGATTTAAGTGTAAGAGCTGTAATGTTAGTTATTTTAAATTTTATTTTCTTTCATAAGAATAGTATATAAATTATAGAACATGATTGATACACAGAGTGAAATGATTACTGTAGTCAAGCTAACTAACATACCTTCTCACATAGTTACCATTGTTTTTTGGTGAGAAGAGTAACTGAAAACTACTCTCTTAACATATTTTAAGTATTCAGTGAAATATTGTTAGCTATAGTCTTCATGCTGCATCCCACAGAATTGCAGCTTTGCACCATTTGACCAACACCTCCTCATGTCTCCCACCCTGGTAACCACTGTTCTACCCTCTGCTTCTATGTGTGCTTGACTATTTTAGATTCCACATGTAAGATCATGCAATTTCTTTCCCTTTCTGTATGGTTTATTTCACTTAATATAATATCTTTCAGGTTCATCCATGTTGTTGTCAACGGCGGGATAGCTTTCTTTTTTAGGGTTGAATAATATTCTAAGATTGTTCTTTTTTTCCATTTTGGTATTATTTTTATTGAAACAAATTGTATAAAATTAAATTGTAAGTTTTATTTCTCTGTTTAGTGTAAGACATATAATCTTTTCATAAAATTATATATTTAAGGTGTACATTATGATTTACAAATATATGCTGTATATACATACATACACGTATGTATTTATACATACTCCCCCACAGTTTCTTTATTCACTCATCTGTCCATGGACACTTAGCTTGTCTATTGTGACTAACATTTTAAGATTATTTGAAACAGCATAAATACTAAAAACAATATAAATATCCATTGTTTAAGGGATTGGTTAAATACAATCCATGGGGCACCTTGGTGGCTCAGTTGGTTAATCCTCTGACTCTTGATTTAGGCTTAGGTCATGAGATCAAGCCCCGTCTCAAGCTGTGTTGGTGAATGGAGCCTGCTTAAGATTTTCTCTTTCCCTGTCCCTCTGCCTCTCCTCCTTTGCTCAAGGTCATATTCTCTCTCTTTTCAAAAGATTTTTAAAAAATGTGGCCTATAAATATAGTCCAGATAATAGAAAATTTTGTAATAATACAAGTGAGTGAAGCAACTCCATATAAACAGGTAGGGAAGTACAAAAAATGTACAGAAAATTTTTTTTTATGATGATCTGTTTTATTAATTTATCTATGTTTATGTATTTTGGCATGGGAGTATTCATAAGACTTTGTGCTTTAGTTAAGGGTAAGGTAAAGAGATTTTATATTTTTCATTTTATACTATACAGTATTGTTAAATCTAGTTTTTATTTTCATGGTTTATCATTAAAAGCTTTTTCAATATATTTGAGAAGTAATCTGAAATTTCGTATATTGCATGGAGCACTGAGTGTTGTACATTGACAATGAATCTTAGATCACTGCATCAAAAACTAATGATGTATTTTATGGTGACTAACATAACACAATGAAAAAATTAGTATTTCTGTTGCCATGTATTGATGACTCAAGGCTACATATACATTTTATTTACTGTTATATTTTATATAATGTTATAATTTTATATGACACATAATTTAACAAATTATAAGTATTACTAAAACTCCACTCATAGTTCTTTTGTAATTAGCCACTTTCACTTTGTATAATCAACATTTTGAGACAGCAAAGGGCAACCACTGTAAGGATAACTTATTCCTTTTCTTTCTGAAATACAAGGATAAGAACTAATTTACACATAATTTATGGACATCTTTATTCTATTTGCTTATATTTGAGATAAGCGTATGTACCTTTTGAAAAACTGATTTCTTCAAACTCTCCTATTTTCCTTAGTTTCCATCACTCCCTTTTAATTAAGCCCTGTCAGCATCACACATTTGTGTTAGTTCTTGGCCCTTTATAGCCCCAAGTTTATAGGCCATTCATTAAAAGTAGAATCTGGATGCAAGGAGAAAGTAACCCTCTACTAGGAATTAGAAATATACTATAAAGCTTATAAAATCAGAACAGTGTGGTAATGAAGCATGGACAGACAAATTAATTAGTGGAATAGAATAATAAACATGAAATAAACCTAAGTACACATGGAATTTTAGTACATGAGAAAAATGGCAGCTCCAACCACTGGGCAGAAACTAAGTTTTTGGTATATGGTGTGAGAACAGCTGGTCATCCGTTTGAAAAAAAGAAAAATTGTATTGAAACCTCATACCATATACAAGAGTAAACTCCAAATGGGTTATATATCTAACCACAAAGTAATGAAATCACATAGGTAGTATAAGAAAGCACGGATGGATTTCTTCTTAACCTCAGCCCAGAGAAAGACTTTCTACTCAAGACTCAAAATCCAAATATAATAATAGAAAGATTGATCAGTTTGACTACAGTAAAAATCATGAACTAGTCAAAAGACAAGTGAAAAACTGGAAGAAATTACTTGTATACCACCAAGAGTTAATATCCTTAGTGTATAAAGAACTTTTAAAAATTAAAGGACAGAGGGCTAAAAATCTGATAGAAAAATGGGAAATAGATATACACAGGCAAATTAAAAAATTAAAATAAAAATCATTCTTAAACATATAAAAATGTTCACACTCACTCATAATTAGAAAAATACAAATTAAAACAATACATTTTCTCACCTGTTAGACTGATTAAAATTAGGACAGTGCATTCTATTAGCAAGGCTATGAGGAAACATGCATTCCCTCATGTTGCTGGTAGGAATGCAAACTAGAGGGTTGTCTGGGTGGCTCAGTTTTTAAGTGTCTGCCTTTGGCTCAGGTCATGATCCCCAGGTCCTGGGATCGAGCCCCGCATCGAGCCCTACATCTAGACCAGCATCGGGGTCCCTGCTCAGCAAGAAGCCTGCTTCTCTCTCCTACTCACCCTGCTTGTGTTCCCTCTTTTTCTCTCTCTCTTTATTCAAATAAATAAATAATTTTTTTTTTTTTTTAAAAAGGAATGCAATCTAGAAGAACCTTCTGGAGAGAATCTTGGCAATATATAACAAACTACATGTGCCCTTGTCTCTTGATCCAGCAATTCTACCATAAGGAAATCTACTCTAAGGACACTTCCAAGAGTGTAAGAATAATTACAAACAAGGTTATTCATTGCTGCATTGTTTGTGATTTAAAAATATTTTTTATTTAAAAATTTATTAATTAATTAATTAAAATATTAAAAATATTAAAATATTGAAACAACTAATAATAGTTGAATAAATTATTCATGGTACAACCACATAAGTGGAGTACTGTGTAGCTGTAAAGAAAAATGAGAAACTTATATAGGGTGATTTCCAGAGCATACTGTTAAATGAAAAAGCCAAAGCACAAAGGGTACCTGTAGTGTGCTACCTTTCATGTAAGAAAGAGTAGGATATTGGGAAATATGCATGTATCTGCTCATCTGTGCCAAAAAGAGATATAGGAAGGATAAACAAGAGGGAGAAAAAGGCCAGTTACCTATGATGTGTGCATGTGTCCATGAAAGGAGTAAAGAAAATGGGACAGTACAGATGGTAAATGAGTGATACTTCTCCATTTATCTTGTTGTATAGCTCTGACTCTTTGAACCATGATAGTGATTGTGTGATCAAAAATAAATGAATAATTGCAATTATTAATTTAAATGAGTAGTTTGTATATGTGCATGCACATGCATGTGTGTGTACTGGACTAAATACTATGACATAACCTAACTGTTCTTGCAGAGGGGTGGCAAAGAGGAGAGCTAAGTGACTGTAAAAGACAGTATTCTCGGGGCACCTGAGTGGCTCAGTGGATTAAAGCCTCTGCCTTCGGCTCAGGTCATGATCCCAGGGTCCTGGGATCGAGCCCCGCATCGGTCTCCCTGCTCAGCAGGGAGCCTGCTTCCCCCTCCCTCTCTGCCTACTTGTGACCTCTCTCTTTCTCTCTCTCTGTCAAATAAATAAAACATATCTTAAAAAAAAAAAAAAGACAGGATTCTGTTTATGTACTTAGGGTAAGAGGAGAAAAGAACTATCCATAAAGGATTGTGCTACAGTTAGTGACTTTGTTTCTGACATGTATAGGTTAGTAGCTCTGGAACTACTTCCTGTGCTTACTAGGACTGAACCAAGGAGTGAACTGGATATTGAGAGCCAGGTTCCTCATTGGCAGAGGAAGAAGCTGCAAACCAGGAAAAAGGGAAGGCTAGAACAAGCACTATCGTGGTTTGTTAAAATCAGAGGTATTAGTATAAATTGGTGGTTTTACATACAAGTATATAGATGGATAGATACAGAAATAGAGATGTTTGTGTATATGTGGGTTAATATACATATATATTTTTCCTAAGTAACGCTAGACATACCTTCCATCAAGATTTTAGTTTTTAAATATCATTCTCCAATAAAGGAAAAAGGGCTCCCTGGTTGATGCTGGGGTTGGGGTAGAGAAAATATAAGATGAATTTGCAATCTCTTCTGGTGCCAGATGTTAAGAAGTGTTAAACAAATAGCAGCATGTCAGAAAGACACAGAATCTACCTTTTAGGGGCTCTTCGCCCAAACTGGGACTAATGTGAGCCAAAACATGATAGCATTGAATTCTAATCCATAAAATCAAGTAAATATCCATGCATCTGATACAAATAATTGAATAATAAATAAAATGGGAGAAGGGATAGCTCTATTATAGTAGAATTTTAATCAACAAATAATAGAAGGAATGAGGGAAGTAGAAAATCACCATTAGGTAATTATGGTAATAATTAGAGGCAAAAACCATTGATAGATGCTCAAATTAAGGGACAAAATATGATAAGAAAGAAGATATTTGCATAGTCTTAAGTACCTCCTTACAAGATATTTATTAATTACAAAGAGAAAGATAATAACTTTATAGTGGAGAAACTGGGCAGTCACCAAAGCAACTGAAAGATCAAGATTTACATGACAATTGTAAGACATATTGACATCATGTACCTCCTGCTGTGATGCACTGAGAAGGATAAAATATTACTTCTGTGATATTCTTGCCAAAAATGCATAAAATCAACCTAATCATGAAAAAAAATCAGATCAACATTATAGAGATATTGCATGAAAAAACTGATTTAAAAAAAGTCAAAGTCGGGCGCCTGGGTGGCTCAGTGGTTAAGCGACTGCCTTCGGCTCAGGTCATGATCCCGGAGTCCTGGGATCGAGTCCCACATCGGGCTCCCAACTCCACGGGGAGTCCGCTTCTCCCTCTCAACTTCTCCTCGCTCATGATCTCTCTCACTGTCTTTCTCTCAAATAAATAAATAAAATCTTAAAAAACAAAGTCAAAGTCACGAAATGTAAGGAAAGGTGAACTGTCATAGACCTGAGATGACAAGGGATAGGGGAAAAATGACCAAAAAAAAATGCAATGCGGGGTCTTGGCTTGGATCCTGGAAAGAAAGAAACAAATTTAGTGGAAAAATTGGTGAAATTTGAGCAAATCCTATAGATTAGCTAATTGCATTAAGAATATTAATTTCTTTGTTTTGACAATTATACTATAGTGGAGTAAGTTGTTAAGATTTGGAAAAGCTGTGTGAAGGTATGTAAGAACTATCTGTGCTATTTTTACAACTTTTTAAAAAACTGAAATTATTTCAAAAGTTGAAAACCAGTTCTAAATTGATCAGAGTCTCAGACATTGGTTTCCTAGCATAGGTTTAAAAAGTTCAGGAAAGGAATTATTGAAGGGAAATGATAATAATATAAAATCAGAACAAATGCATTGTTGGTATTTTAAAAAATGAGTAGAGTGAAACTATCTTTCAAATCACAAGGGAAGATAAGTGTTATATTTAAATGAAAACAGGTGGAGGAAGGGAGAGCAAGAGAACAGAGTAGAATACCAAGTTCTCAAGTTGAAAAGGGATATAAAATAGGTGTAAATGTGACTGACTTGAAGGATTTATTTTGAAAGGTAAAGTTCAGCCAGGCTGAAGAAATTGGTTTCTATATTTTCCAAAATGGTGTCTTGTCATTTCTCTTATTGAAGTGGACACAAAGCTAAATAAAAATAAAGACTGGTGTTTGATAAAATTCCAAAGAGGCTGCTGGATCCCAGAAACCACATGATGTTTTAAAGAAGTCAGAGTTCATCATGCATGGCAGTCTGCTATGAACATTCACCTTTAACTCTGGGTCTGTAATTAGATCATGAAATCCATTTTTATTGTTTAAATTTCTTTCATTTCTCTCTTATTGCCCAATTGTGTAGGTAAAGCAGGTTTTTTCTCACTTTGCAAGTTCCTCACTTTTAATTCTGTTCCTACCACGCTAGATTAAATTTAAGGGTCACCAAAGTCAGGAGCCACTGACCTTTGCCTTCTTAATGGTTCTCACCATTAATACTTGACCCTAAAAGCTATGTATACAATAAACCATATTTATAGGTGTGGAGGGAAGGGAAAAGCAGAAACAAAGTGAGTCGAGTGATTATTTATTTTGCCATGCTCTTCTGAGATTAGGAATGTTCACACAGTCTACACTTGAGCTGATGAACTTGGAGTGGCTGCCTTTTTTAGTGTCTGAACAGAATGTTAGGATCGAATTTGAGGATAATACCCAAAATGACATCCCTAGCTTGTCTCAGTCACTCAGGGATTGCTAATATTTCAACTTCATTATGCTCTAACTTGAGATCTTTTTTTTTTTTTTTTTTTTTTTTTTTTTTGCATATGGAAGAAGGAAATTAAGGGACACATTGCATTTGAGATTATCCTCTCTGAACAAAATACTGATGTGGTTTATTTTCAAAGATTAGAATTGTGGAAACAAAATCAGTTAGGAATTTCATGAAATATGTCATTATTCCAGCTGATGGAAGAAAAAAGTTTTTATGAATTGAAATCTCCAGCATTCTTCAAAGACTTTGGATGTTTTTTCTTTACCTAGTAGTTTCTAGAGTTAGTTGCTTTTTCTTTAAATTTTGGGCAAATTGAGTGATTTTGTTAGCTGCATTAGCTTTTTCCCCCCTTCTTAATGTATTTATTTTCCAGGACATTTGTTATTTGCATGATCAGTTAAAAGCTGTTAACTTACTTTTTTTTTTTTTTTTTTTTGGTGAGTACAAAATCTGGGCTGGACAAGGGGATTCATTTCCTGGGAACAGGACTTTCAGAGCATCCAGGCTGCCTGTCATTTTTAGATTTACAAGGAAACTTGGCTTTCAATGGCCTGTGTGTGTGTGTGTGTGTGTGTGTGTGTGTGTGTAGGGAGTATGTGTGCATGCATGTACACATGAAATAGTGCATTATTAGGAGTTGCTTAAAAGTACATGCAAATATTGTGAGAAAGGACAGAGTTCATTATTGATTTATATACAGGAACATTCTATTTCCCAACTGTTAAAACCTTTTGGGGAGTGACTAGACAAAATCTTTTCTTAAGCCTGGGATAATTATTTTGGTAATATACTAGCTATCCAAAAGGAATGTATGGTGATTAAGGCAAAGAATTTCTCTTGGTCATAGATTGACGGAGAGACCTGGGCTTATAAAATACTCTATTTCCTCCATTAATTGTGTCCGTGTGGAGTTGTAACCAAGTAGCTGAAACAAATAAAACTTAAGTAATATTGTTTCCTTTTAAAATATTTCACTTAATTTGTGGAAGAGGTTTGAACTCATTAAACATGCACAGCCCCCACCCCCAGCGAGTTCCTCCCTCCCCAACCCTGTCCTTCTTTTGAAACATTCCAGCAATGCCCATAGCAACACCATCCCTTCAATCCCAGAGAGGGAGGCTCCTTTAGCCACCCTCTAATTGGGGAGTGTCGGTGGAAAGGAAGGCAGAGTGTACAGTTAGCCTGGGGCCATAAAAACCTCCCTTCTTTTACCTGGAACTGAAGTTAACAGTTGATTCTTTCTTACTGCAGTCTTCATGATAATTCTCATCTTTGTGTGGCTCTGATTAATTCACTTTGGTGAGAATTCCTAATGCTTTGAGTGGTATTTTTTTGTATGAAAGGACAAGGTGGTTTTATGAGGACATATTTCCCTACACAGTAAAGCAGGCAATCAATGGATTAGTATAGAAAAGCTTTGCAGCAGTCAGAGGAAAAACTAGAAAAAGTATGTGTATGTGTGTGTGTGTGTATGTGTGAGTGGAGGGTTTGGACATTGCCTTGTGGTGGTTTATTGTCTCTGTGCATTCCCTAGAGTTGAAAGCACGCCAAAGTTAACATATATAGAAGCCTGCTCAGAAACAAATCCCCTCACATCATGTATACATAGATCAAAAACTTTCTGTTTCCCTCTTCCCCGCCCCCCCCCCAATTTTATGAGAGAAGCTACAGAAATGGGTAACTATGTTTCCCTTCTTGTGGACACAAAAGTGTATTGCGAGATGAAACAGTAGAGGCCAGTTTTAGTAATTACTTTCTCCCATCTTTTGTCTACTTTGTACAGCTGAACTAAGTCAGGAAACACTTATTTAGGCAATTTGGGCAGTGTTGTTTAGATAATAAAGCTAAGAAACCTTCATGTGGATGGAATTACTCTTGGGTTTTATAAACTTTAGTTGGAGATTATTTAAGAATATATTTCTTTAATATCAATATAAATATATTTTCAACTCTATAAAATAGCAATATTGTAATGTCTTCATCTTTTCCTTTCATTGCAATTTCCTTAATAATTGAATTCATTTCATAATTTTCATTTATTGATATGTGAGATAATTCTCCATTTATTCTCTTCTAGGGATCAACATCAAGGATTTGCCCCAAATACCTCCCGGAAGTCAGGGCTTTGAGTTTAATGAGTCAGGCTTTTCTGTTAGGCTGAGTCAAACTTTATTTTTGTCTATCACCACTAGGAAGTGTAGAGCTATGATCCAGTCCTTGGGATTTAGGGTGGGTTTATGGATGCATGGAAAATAATAAAGGCTATTAACTTTCAATGTGATTCATTTCTACATTTTTCTCAAATTTTTTTCCCTCTATCTTGTCTCTCCAATGTACTGTGAGGGAATAACACAGCTACAAATATATTATAGAGACAGTACATACTGAATGAATCTATTTTTAGTGTATAATTTTCCCTCTTTGTGGTAACATTGTAATTTAAATGTACAGAAGACCAGCAAGTGGACTGTGTGAGGTAGTTCAAGATATTCAGTGAACAGCTGAATTTTCCAACTGGAAGTATTTTGGCCATCTCTATGGCCAGGATTTTAAGAAAATAACAAGATTGTGAGTTAGAGGATGTTATTTGGTTATTTCAAAAGGAATCTTGCAAGAATATTCACCGTTAATTCTTTATTTTTATCGTGGTAAAGTATACATAATAAAAATTTACCATACTAACCATTTTTATAAGTACAATTCAATAGGATTAAGGGTGTTTTTTTTTTTTAAGATTTTATTTATTTCAGAGAGAGAGAGAGAGTGAGCAAGAGGGAGTGAACACAAGCAGGGGGAGGGGCAGAGAGAGGGAGAGGGAGAAGCAGACTTTCCACTGAGCAGAGAGCCTGCTGTGGGGCTCAGTCCCAGAACCCTGGGATCATGACCTGAGCCGAAGGCAGAGGCTTAACAACTGAGCCACCCAGGTGCCCTAGGATTATGGTACATTCGCAATGTTGTACAGTCATCACCATTATCCATTAGCAGAACTTTCCTCATTTTCAAATGGAAGCTTGTACCCATTAAGCTGAGTCCTTGCAGCCCTACTCCCCACCTGCTGGCAACCACCATTCTATTTTCTCTGGCCATGAATTTGCCCATTCCAGGTATCTCACATAAGTGGAATCATACAGTATTTGTCCTTTTCTGTCTGTCATATTTCACTTGTCATACTATTTCTGAGGCTCATTCATGTTGTACCATGTTTCAGAATGTTATTCCTATTTATGGCTAGGAAATATTCTGTTATATCTATAGCTATATATGTATATGTGTATCTATCTATCTGTATCACACATTCTTTATTCCATGCATCTGTTGATGGACATTTGGGTTGTTTTTACCTTTTGACTGTTGTGAGTAATGCTAATATAAACATTAATGCACAAGTATCTGTTTGAACCCCTACTTTCAATTCTTTTGGGTATGTACCCAAAATGGAATTGCTGTATCATAAGATACTTTGACATTTAATTTTCTGAGGAGCCACCAAACTGTTTTTTACAAAAGCTGCATCAATTTATGTCCCCACCAGCAATGCACAAGTGCCCCAGTTTCTCCATATCCTCTCCAACATTTAACTATTTTCTGTTTTGGTTTTCATAACAGCTGTCTAAATGGATGTGAAATGGTAACTCATTGTGGTTTTGATTTGCGTTTCCCTAATACTAGAGATGATAAGCATTTTTTTTTCTTTTGACTTTGGTTTTATTAAAGACATGGGTTATTTTTCCCTTCCCTACCCCCCCCCAGGCCCCCAACTCTGCCTCTCAAATTCCTCATATCAGGGAGATCATATGATAATTGTCTTTCTCTGATTGACTTAATGGGATCGGGAGGGAGACAAACCATAAGAGACTCTTAATCTCACAAAACAAACTGAGGGTTGCTGGTGGGGGGTGGTGTGGGGAGGGTGGTTGGATTATGGACATTGGGGAGAGTATGTGATATGGTGAATGCTATGAAGTGATTCACAGACCTGTACCTCTAGGGCAAATAATATATTATATGTTACTATAAATAATTCATATTATTAATTATTTAAAATAAATTGGTTGGATTATGGACATTGGGGAGAGTATGTGATATCGTGAATGCTATGAAGTGATTCACAGAACTGTACCCCTAGGGCAAATAATATATTACATGTTACTATAAATAATTCATATTATTAATTAATTAAAATAAATAAATAAAATTTTAAAAATAAATTTAAAAAATAAAAATAAATTAATAATAATTAATTAAAAAATTAAAAAACTGAAAAAAAAGACATGGGATACAGGAAACAAATATCCACAAATACTGTGGAACAATTTTCAAAATTCACATGAATTTTTCAGATCTTAAAGAAAATTTATCCTGGGGCATGGCTTCCAAAATCTTCTCCTAGAGCCCCAAACTATTTATCTATATTCCTTTGTCCTAGATGTAGTCAGATGAAATTTTTATAATCCCTTCCCTTTATTTTGTCCTTGAAAATGACTTAATTTCTATTTTTTCTTTTTTCTTTTATCTTTTTTTTTGTTGATCCCCCCCACCCACCTCCCCTCTGGTAACCATCAGTTTGTTGACTGTAGTTAAGAGTCTGTTTCTTGGTTTGCCTTTCTCTCTTTTTTTTCCCTTTGCTCATTTGTTTTGTGTCTTAAATTCCACATATGAGTAAAATCATATGATATTTGTCATTCTCTGACTGACTTTTTTCACTTAGCATTACACTCTCTAGCTCTATGCATGTTGTTGTCAATGACAAGACTTTATTCTTTTTTTATGGCTGAACAATATTCTAGTGTGTGTATGTGTGTGTACCACATCTTTATACGTTCATCTGTAGATGGACGCTTAGGCTGCTACCATAATTTGGCTATTGTAAAAGATGGTACAGTAAACATAGGGGTGCCTGTATCCCTTTGAATTAGTGTTTTTGTAGTTTTGGGTTAAGTACATTAGGGTAGTTGTGTTTTTAATTTTTTGAGGAACCTCCATACTGTTTTTCACAGTGACTGCACCAGTTTGCATTCCTATCAACAGTGCATGAGGGTTCCTTTTTCTCTACATCCTTGCTATCACTTGTTTCTTGTGGTTTTGATTTTAGCCATTTTGACAGGTGTGAGGTGATGTCTCATTGTAGTTTTGATTTGTATATTTCTGATGCAAGTGATATTGAACGTCTTTTCTTTCTTTTTTTTTTTTTAAGATTTTATTTATTTATTTGACCGACAGAGATCACAAGTAGGCAGAGAGGCAGGCAGAGAGAGAGAGGAGGAAGCAGGCTCTCCACGGAACAGAGAGCCTGATGTGGGGCTCGATCCCAGGACCCTGGGATCATGACCTGAGCCAAAGGCAGAGGCTTTAACCCACTGAGCCACCCAGGTGCCCGAACATCCTTTCAAATATCTGTTGGCCATCTGATGTCTTCTTTGGGGAAATGTCTGTTCATATCTTCTGCCACTTTGTAATTGGATTAATTATTTTTTGAGTATTGAGTTGTATCAATTCTTTTATATATTTTGGATACCATCCCTTTATTGGACAGGTCATTTGCAGATATCTTTTCTCATACCATCGGCTGTTTTGTTTTGTTGACTGTGTCCTTCATACGTCAGAAACTTTTTATTTTGATGTAGTTCCAATAGTTTATTTTTGCTTTTGTTTCCCTTGCCTCAGGGGACATACCTAGAAAAATGTTATGGCCGATGTCAGAGAGATTAATGTCTGTGTTCTCTTCTGGGATTCATTCCTCCTTTGTCAAATATTAACTGACCATATTTGGGTTTGGATTTGTCTCAGGGTTTTCTGTTTTATTCTCTTCTGTTGATTTATGTGTCTGTTTTTATGCTAGTACCATACTGTTTTAATTACTACTACTTTGTAATATAATTTGAAATCTGGAATTGCAATACTTCCAAGTTTGTTTTTAATTTTTAAGATTGCTTGGACTATTTTAGGTCTTTTGTGATTCTATACAAATTTTTAGAATTGTTTTTTCTAGTTCTGTGAGAAATACTGTGGATATTTTGATAGGAATTGCATTAAATCTGTAGTTTTGGGGGGGCAGTATAGACATTTTAGCAGTATTTTTTCTTCTGACCCATGAGCATGGAATGTTTTTCCACTTCTTTGCATCTTCTTGAGTTTCTTTCATCACTGTTTTATAGATTTCAGAGTACAGGTCTTTCACCTCTTTGGTTAAGTTTATTCCTAGATTTTTTATTGGTTTTGGTACAATTATTCATGGGCTTGTTTTCTTAATTTTAATTTCTGCTGCTTCATTATTACTGTATACAGATGCAATTAATTTCTGTACATTGGTTTTATGTCCTGCAACTTTGCTGAAATTATTTATTGGTTCTGGTAGTTTTTTGGTGGAGTATTTAGGGTTTTCTATACATGGTATCATGTCATCTGCAAATAGTGTAAGTTTTACTTCTTCCTTACCAACTTGGGTGCCCTTTATTTCTTTTTCTTGTTGGATTGCCATGGCTCAGACTTGGACTATGTTGAATAAAAATGGTGAGAATGAACATCTTTGTTTTGTTCATAGCCTTAGGGGAAAAGTTCTCAGTTTTTCACAGTGAGTATGATATTGGCTGTGGGTTTTCATGAGGCCTTTATATGTTGAGATATGTTCCCTCTAGACCTACTTTGTTGAGGGTTTTTAATCATGAATGGATGTTGTGCATTGTCAAATGCTTTTTCTGCATCTGTTGAAATGATCATGTTCTTTTTTTTCCTTCCTCTTATTGTTGTGATGTATCACATTGTTTTGCCAATATTGAACCACCTTGCATCCCAAGAATAAATCCCACTTGATTGTGCTATATGATTTTTTAAAATATATTGTTGGATTTGGTTTGCTAATATTTTGTTGAGAATTTTTGCATCTATATCCTGAGAGATACTGACTTGTAGTTCTTTCTCTCTCTCTCTCTTTTTGTGGTGTCTTTTTTTTTTTTAAATTAAATTTTTTATTTATTTTCAGCATAACAGTATTCATTGTTTTTTCACCACACCCAGTGCTCCATGCAATCTGTGCCCTCCCTAATACCCACCACCTGGTTCTCCTACCCTCCCACCCCCGCCCCTTCAAAACCCTCAGGTTGTTTTTCAGAGTCCATAGTCTCTCATGGTTCACCTCCCCTTCCAATTTCCCTCAACTCCCTTCTCCTCTCCATCTACCCTTGTCCTCTATATTATTTGTTATACTCCACCAATAAGTGAAAGCATATGATACTTGACTTTCTCTGTTTGACTTATTTCACTCAGCATAATCTCTTCCAGTCCTGTCCATGTTGCTACAAAAGTTGGGTATTTGTCCTTTCTGATGGAGGCATAATACTCCATAGTGTATATGGACCTTTATCTTGTTTTGGTATCAAGGTGATATTGGCCTCATAGAATGAATTTGGTGGGTTTTTTTCCTCTTGTATTTTTTGGAATAATTTGAAAAGAATTGGTATTAACTCTTTTTAAAAAATGTTTGCTAGAAGTTTCCTGTGAAGCCACCTGCTCCTGGACTTTTGTTTTTGGGGGAATTTTTTGATTACCTATATAATTTCATGCTGATAGTTGGTTTGTTCAGATTTTCCATTTCTTCCTGTTTTCGTTTTGGTAGGTTTTATGTTTCTAGGTATTTATCCATTTCTAAGTTACCCAGTTTGGTAGGAGATAAGTTTTCATAATACACTGTTATAGTTGTTAGTATTTCTGTGGTGTTGGTGTTTTTTCCTCTTATTTCATTAGTAATTTTGTTTATCTGGGTCCTCTCTTTATTTTCTTAAGTGAGTTTTTCTAGAGGTTTATCAATTCTGTGGATCTTTTCAAAAAACTAGCTCCTGGTTTTGTTGATCTGGTCTATTGCTTTTTTAGTTTCTATATCATTTATTTCTGCTCTTATATATATTATATATATACATATTATACATACATATATACATATTATACATATAATACAATATGTGTATATATATTTCTGTCCTTTTTTCTAGGTTTGCATTTTGTTTGTTCTTCTTTTCATAGCTCCTTTAGGTATAAAGGTAGATTGTTTATTTGAGATTTTTCTTGCTTCTTCATATAGACCTGTATGGCTGTAAACTTCCCTCTTAGAGCTACATTTGCAGCATCCCAGTGATTTTGGACCTTTGTGTTTTCATTTTCATTTGTTCTCATGTGATTTTTGATTTCCTGTTTGATTTCTTAGTTGACTCACTCACTGTTTAATAGCATGTTATTTAACCTCTGTATTTTTGTTCATTCCACATTTTCTCTTGTGGTTGATTTCTAGTTTCATAGCATTGTGGCCATAAAATATGCATGATATGACTTTGATTGTTTTGAAAGTTGAGCATCTTTTCACGTGCTTATTGACCCTTTGTGTATTGTCTTTGGAGAAAAATGTCTATTCACATCCTTTGCCCATTTTTTAATTGAGGCTTTTTTGTTGTTGTTGTATTTTGAATATTGATTCTTTTTTCGGAAGTTTCCATGCTACATCTAAATGAATTTCCTTAAATTATTTTGCTATGTTATTAAGTTATTTTTTTTAAAGATTTTATTTATTTATTTGACAGAGATCACAAGTAGGCAGAGAGAGAGAGAGAGGAAGGGAAGCAGGCTCCCTTCTGAGCAGAGAGCCTGATGCGGGGCTCGATCCCAGGACCCTGGGATCATGACCTGAGCTGCAGGCAGAGGCTTTAACCCACTGAGCCACCCAGGCGCCCCTGTTATTAAGTTATTTTATTTATGTATGTATATATGGAGGTATATTTTTATGTGTGTATATATATACACATATATACACATATGTGTATATATACACATATATATACACACACATATATATACATATATACACATATGTGTATATATACACATATATATACACACGCATATATATATGTGTGTATATATACACACATAAAAATATACCCCCATATATACACATACATATACAAATGTATATAATTACAAAATAATTAGTGTACCTTTAAGATTGAATAATTGCAAATTTAACCAAAAACATCATTTGGATGTTTAGTTATTTAAAGTTTTTTTATACTTATTTTCACAAATTTTAGAAAATTAATTTTAAACTTAATTTTTTGTTTCATTTTACTATCCTCAATTAGAGGGACTAACACAAAAGCACATAGATAAAAAGCTAATTGCCTCTTTCATGGGTTATTTAAATCTTGGCCATTTGCCATATGTTCCAAAGGGAAAAGAGCAGTTATTTGTATTAACATTCATACAAATAGAACTTGATAATTACTCTCTTGGTGTGTAGAAGTAGCCTGACTGAGTTTGAATGATAGTGCCAATTACTGTGTTTGATTTTGCCGTGTTTAGCCTCTCTAAATCTCACCTTCCTCATCTGAAAATTGGGATAATAATAGCTAACAATAGGTCATCCTAAGGGTTAAATGAATAAACCTAGTAAAGTGATACAATTCTCAGCCCCTAAGAAGAGCCCTGTTTTTATTGGAGAATGATCTGATTAGTTAAGGAAGTCCGCAGTCCTTTGGATGATTTCTTAAACTTGGAGATGGAAGGCACATCTTTGATTTTGCCAAGATATTGCTGGGTGATCATCAGAACCCCTCAGAGGTTAAAAAATGAATAAGTTTCTATGGTTTGAAATCCCTGTTTCTATGGTTTGAGATCCCTGGTGCAATTGAAAATGAGGCAGTGCCAATTCAGGATCACAGCAATTATGGGATGTTTAAATATTTGTATTTAATAAATTAACACTTATACATGGGCACACACAAACACAACGGCTACCTATGACTTCACTTCGTATAACCTCAAAAGCCCAGATTTATAGGTTTCAGTGAATGGGAGACCTAGGCCAAGGGCCCACCTGAGATTTCCTCTTTCCTGCTACCACCATCCCATGATAGCCCCAGTAATCATAAAAAAATAAAAGATCATGGGAGTTTAAAGTTCAAAGAAACATGAGTATTATTTAGTTCAGTGTATTTTATACTCTAATACCCAAGTTAGAAAACAGCTATAATTGGAGCCTCTATGATGGAGGTAGGAGATGGTATCAAGGCTGCTTGACTCACTAGCCTCATCTCCAGGAGGCTTTGGAGACCTAAGAATAATTAATGCATGGCTTTATTGCTTTGGTCTTATTTTATTTTATAGGTGTTTTCCTCTGCACCATTCTTTTAGAAATGGGATTTAAAAAGTAGTGCAAAAAAAGTAGAACTTGTGAATTAGTGATCATATATAACATGTGGCCCTAGAGAATAAATTAAAATTAACATTAAAACCCTAATTATAGAGAATGACCAGTTCTATTGCCTTATGTAAATTTAATTGTAAAGCATGTCTAAAGTCAAACATGTCTGAAAGAATTAACACATGTATACACAAATACAAATAGGACTTTGTTAACACAATTATTTTAAACAGCTTTAAACTGCTCTTTTTTACTTCCTCCTCTTCCTTCTCCCTATCCCCCCTCTCCTTCTTCTTTCTTCATTTTCTCTTCCTCATCCTTCTGTAAATATATATATATGTATTTTTTTTTCAAACTATATAGTTCAGGTCAGATTTTATTAGCTTTAGCTAAAGGTGGTTGTAAGAATAAGGAGCAAAGAAAAAATATACTTAACTACATGCTGTATAATAGCCTATGTAAATATACAGGATATCATAAGAATTCTAGAGATGGAGTTATCATAGCAATGAAAAACTGCACATATTATGCTCTCCTTAGGCATTTATTCATTTTTGTGTGATGAATGAATGCAAGAAGTCATCATTAGAGAACATAATAGTCTCTGATGATGTATTTATGACATGGAAAGATGTCATGTGATGAAGTGTTTACAACATGTACTGAAGTTGTGTAACAGTCTCTTTACAGCCTGCAATTACATTGACTAATTCCTTATAAAAATACTCAACAATATTCTCTCCCTGTGCACGTGCTTCATATCACTGCAGTTTAATAACTGACACCTCTAAACTACAAAATCAAGCAACTTGGATGACTCAGTATTGTTTCCTATTCAAGGCACAGAAAAGATTCTGGGTGTTAGTACAATCCACAAATTGCAGCTTATTGGAGGTGACAGAGATAACTAATATAATGCCTATATGTCAAATATTCTTATGGCTTCGAGAACTTGAGGGGCAGTTTAAGACCTGAAACAACCATTCTTAATATATATACTCTTTTGTTATAACAAGGGAAGAAATATGCATACCTGCTCTCTGAGATCTAGGGCAATGCTTACATTTGAACCTCCACTCAGTCCTTAATTTATCCCTTGTCTTATTTCACTAATTAGTGAGAAATATCACTTAAATGAGGTTTCCTCAAATGTTAAATATAAGACAGAAAGCACCTTCCATTTGAAGTTGCAGATAATTTATCTTATATGTGAGTGTGAAGAATTAAGCAGCTGGGGAGCAGGAACTGTTAAGGAGCTAAGGGATTGAGATGCAAAAAACTGAAATGAGACCCTAAACTGCTTGCTGGGAAATGAGCTCCAAGACGTAAGTGAGAAAATGCTGGATCCATCCTGTAGTTGTGTGAGAGAATGAGAGAAAATGAGGAAATAGGATAATGAATAGATAAAGAGAAATGTGATTTAGAAATCACCTACTGAACTTTCATTAGGATATGAATTGAAAAGGATCTTACTCTAAGGAAAATGAATGGCATGTTGGACTAATAGAAATATTGGTCTAGGTGCATTGAACAGAAAGAAAGACAAAGCCAGATTAAAATATTTAATTTGTTGATAATAAAAAAAGTATGTTGTAAAGACTGATTTAAGAGTAAGTCACCTATACAAAATAAGTTGAAATTTCATCATGTCAAAAAAAGGCTTGCTTCTTTCATATAGTGAATTCGAAGAGGATTTTAACATTACATAGGCTATGACTAATCCCATTTGTAATAAGACTAAATATAATATTGACAGGAAGTGAATATGACCAGGTGATATTTTCGTATCTTGCATTTACTTAAGTCTTTATAATTTCCAAGATACTTTCCATAATTCAATCAAACTTCAGAACAGTCCAACACATGGGCTGGAAGATAGGTATTTGTTCTCTGTTTTTCAAATAGAAAATAGAAAATAAGACCATAAGAAGTTAAATGATCACTTAGAGATCTTGGAATGTATTAATAGGATGTCATGGACTCTCTTTCCTCATCCAAAGCTATTTCTGAGAAAAGTCACCATTTTCTGAGGCATGGTAAGGGTACCAGATGGCCTATGGCCAACTTAACATACCAACTGGAGGCAGTTAATGCCATACACACAGAGATGACACTACATGGAGTGTTATGGCTTTTTTCTCAGCTTGTTCTATGGCCAACAGTTAATGTGGGAGAAAAATAATGGAACTGAACGAGAAGACCTGCCACCAAAATGGCATGGAAGCTGAGTGCTAGGGTTAGGAGCCTGCTGGCTAGGCACGTCTTTTAACATGAGTTCACATAATAGAAACATCTTAGCTTCATCACTCACACAAGGTTTCTTTAGGTCTTCACCAAGTGAGACTTTATTTCAGTAATGCCAGAGATGCAATTGGTTACTTAGTGAGTTATTATCCTAGTCCTCCAAGTACTCCTGCTTCCTTTAATTCCAGGCCTCCAAAGAACTTCAAAAAGAACTCTGCACAAAGAGGAACAAATGGATTTGAACAGATAAATTGGATTTCAAGACTAACAAGCCTTTGTCAGTGATACATTAGGGTAATTTAGTTGAAATGCTGTGGCTGTTATGTTGTTTGTTTCTGCCATGGAAGTTTTATTAAGTCATTTTGCTTCAATTAGTTCCAAGAAATGAGCAATAACATTCACACAGAAGGGACCGTAAATTGGGCACTGATGGTCCTCTGACACAGTTGCTGTGAAGTATTTTAGTCAAGGTTGTGTGCTATTCATTTCTGGGTTATATGCTCCCTAATAATGATTGAATGAATTATGATGGCATCTTATGGCAAGGTGGGACAATGTCTGAGGTAAGGAAGGAAGGAATACTGGTACTCCAGACAGATTTGAAAGCCTGGTACTCTAGGTCACAGTAAGATCAGCTGTGGTTAGGACAAATATAGTATAACAGAAAACATCATAAGGAGAAGAGAAATATAAAATTCAAATAGCATTTTAACAGTATCTGTGATTAGCAAGGCAACTGAGGGAAAGGATGCACTGATAGGTATGTTGACAAAGCCTCATTTTAGACAATCATTTCTTTCTAGCAAAGACTTGAGCAGATTCTTGTGATTTTAAATGTCATCTCAAATGTGTGTTTTATTGTCCATATGAATATGGAAATTAGTGAAACTTCTGTTTTTCCATTTACATTAGAGTATAAGTAATTAAAAATACATTTGACATTAGCGTTTGACTGTCCCCTCATCTTCAACTTCAGAGGGACATTTAATTTCCTCTTCAAAACCAACATCCAGGGGCACCAGTGTTGTACATTCAGTTAAGCATCTGCCTTCAGCTTAGGTAATGATCCCAAGGTTCCTGGGATCAAACTCCTTTTGTCCAGGCTCCTTCTTCAGTAGGGAGCCTGCTTCTCCCTTTTTCTCTGCTCTGCTTCCCCACTTGTGCTCTCTCTCTGTCAAATGAATACATAAAATCTTAAAAAAAATGGATGAAAGACCTAAATGTGAGACATGAATTCATCAAAATCTTAGAGGAGAACATAGGCAGTAACCTCTTCGACATTGGCTACAGAGACTTATTTTTAAGACATGTCTCTAAAGGCAAGGGAAACAAAAGCAAAAATGCACTTTTGGGACTTCATCAAGATAAAAAGCTTTTGCACGCCAAAGGAAAGAGTCAACAAAACTAAGAGGCAACCCACAGAATGGGAGAAGATATTTTCAAATGACATTATGAATAAAGGTCTGGTATCCAAGATCTATAAAAAGTTTCTCAAGCTCAACATCTAAAAAACAAATAATCCAGTCAAGAAATGGGCAGAAGACATGAACAGACTCTTCTCCAAAGAAGACATGCAAATGGCTAACAGGAACATGAAAAAACGTTCCACATCACTAGCCATCAGGGAAATACAAATTAAAACCACATTGAGATAGCATAGAGATTGAGATACCAGTTAGAATGGTAAAAATTAACAAGACAGGAAACGACAAGTGTTGGCAAGGATGTAGAGAAAAGGGAACCCTCTTACACTGTTGGTGGGAATGCAAGTTGGTACAGCCACTCTGGAAAACAGTATGGAGGTTCCTCAAGATGTTAAAAATAGAGCTACCCTATGACCCAGCAATTGCACTGCTAGGTATTTACACCAAAGATACAGACATAGTGAAAAGAAGGGGCATATACACCCCAGTGTTCATAGCAGCATTGCCCACAGTAGCCAAACTGTAGAAGGAGCCAAGATGCCCTTCAGCAGGTGAATAGATAAAGAAGATGTGGTCCATATATACAATGGAATATTACTCAGCCATCAGAAAGGATGAATACCCACCATTTGCATCGACATGGGTGGAACTGAAAGGGATTATGCTAAGTGAAATAACTCAAGCAGAGAAAGACAATTATCATGTGGTTTCACTCATATGTGGAACTTAAGGAATAGCTCAGAGGATCATAGGGAAAGGGAGGGAAAACTGAATGGGAAGAAATCAGAGAGGGAGACAAACCATGAGAGACTCTGGACTCCAGGAACCAAACTGAGGGTTACAGAAGGAAGGGGGGTGGGGAATGGTATAACTGGATGATGGGTCTTAAGGAGGGCACTGGGTGTTATATGCAAGTAATGAATCATTGAACACTATATCAAAAGTGTTGGCTAGGGGCACCTGGGTGGCTCAGTGGGTTAAGCCTCTGCCTTCGGCTCAGGTCATGATCTCAGGGTCCTGGGATCGAGCCCCGCATCAGGCTCTCTGCTCAGCAGGGAGCCTGCTTCCCCCTCTCTCTGCCTGCCTCTCTGCCTACTTATGATCTCTCTCTGTGTGTCAAATAAACAAATAAAATCTTAAAAAAAAGTTGTCTAATTGAACATAATAATAGAAAAAGCCAACATCCAGTTATGACAATTGCAGAATAATTCACTAGTACTGTACCATATCCAGTATGCATTCTGGAGTTCTGAATTATGAAGATAATAGTTTCTTACAGTTGTGCTTTTAGCACCTTTAAAAGGAATAAATGTGGCACAACTTTTAGCTTGTAGGAATTATGAGAATTTCAAGAATGGTCTTGCTTTAAGAATGTAGAAAGTGGAAAAGAGAGAGAAAGATTAATAGAGAAAAAAATTAATAGAAATTACCTTGAAAAAAACACAGCATATTTAGCATTGAGTGTTAGTCTAAGATACTTATTAAGAACCATGAGAGTCTGTGGACTCTGAGAAACAAACTGACGGTTTTGGAGGGGAGGAGGGTGGGAGGTTGGGTGAGCCTGGTGGTGGGTATTATAGAGGGCACATATTGCATAGAGCACTGGGTGTGATACATAAACAATGAATTTTAGAACACTGAAAAAAATAAAATAAAAATAAAAGAATCTTTTTTATATATCAGATGATAAATGCTAATTAAAAATAATAAAAAAAAACCAGTATGTGAGACTTACAGCCTATATTGCCATTACATTGGTAGATATTACTTCATTTATTTTTCCATTAACTAGAATGATACTGGCCAAGATCCACTTCTTTACCTCTGTGATCCCTCCAAAATCAAACTGAATATTGAGTGACTTGTATAATTCTTTTGAAGAATCCAAACCATACATAAGTCAGTATTTTCATAATAGACTCAAGAAATCTGTTTTATCTTGACTTTGGAGAGTTAAGAATGGCACCATGGCATAGTTGCTGTTGTGGCATTTTAAATTATCCTCCATTGTCAGGTCCTTTGTATTGGACCAACAGATAATATTTTTATACTCCTTTACAGCAGTGTAAAAAATACAAAGTGCTTTTCTCATTATTTTATACTCATTATGTTGTTATCGTCTTCCCATGCATGAGGAAACTGAGGTTCAAAAATGCTAAATAACTTTTTTATAAGTTGCTGACTTAGGAATGGGGTCTATTTAGGTTTTAGACTCTACTATACCTTACTGAATGTATATAATATGAATGTATTTCATGCCTTATATTTTCCTTCAGCTTGCTTTCACTTCTTATTATTCACCTTATTGAAAAATGCATCTTTGAGAAACAGATAAAAACAGCATTGTTTGTGGTAGAAAGTTTGAGGGACTCAAGAAGTAAGTGTCAAAGTTATCTTGACTGAATCTAGAATGAGTGACCTGTACTATACAGATATTTGCCTTGGAAGAAGTTTCAGTTAAATACTTATTTTTGACCTTCCACATCTAGGTATCTAGAAGAGCTTGGAGGGTTTTCTTGCTTGCTTTGGTTGTCAAAGAGTCAATAAAATTGACTTCCAGTGTGTTTTTTTCTTCTATTTCAGGAAAAAAAAAAAAGAGGAAAGGAAGTAAATTATTTGTGTTTCAAAGATAAGGATTTGCATCCTAGCGCAGATTAAACCTCCAACACTGGTGAACAAAAGAGGTCTCCTCACCTCTGGTGGACCTTGTTTGTCAGCCTTATTTCCCAACCTCAGGGCATGGCCTCTTGGTGTGACCTGCGGGAAGATGAGGAGTGATGGGAGAGACACAGGCCAGAGGGCAGAGAAATCACACATCAGCCAGTCCCAGGATAAGAAGTGAAATGAAGCTTTCTAAGTCCAAGGGTCTGACTTTTCACAGGTCACTGAGCCCAAAATAATTGCAACAAAGAAAATAAAATTCACATTAGACACAACTTAAGTATTTTTAATTCAAAAAACCCCACAAAAAATAGTAAAAGAAAAAAGAACACAGAATCCAGAGTTCTAAGTAGCAACAATTATGTAATTAGATTTTTCCTTTTAGTTTAAAATGTTCATGCATTATATTAAAATAAAACTTTAATGCTTATTTGAGTACTTAAAGTGTTGTCATATTTCATGTCCATCAGTCTATAAAAATAGTTAAAAAGTCAAAATTTTGCAAGACAACTGAGGCAAACTTAGTTTAGAATGACTCCCTTATTTATTTATTACTTTGAGGAAGCAGATTCTAATCAAGTAGGTATTACCCTAATAGAAAGGAATATATAGCACTGGAGCATGAAAAGGATAATATTTTTTTTTGTTTTTTTCCAGGATTTATTGCAATAATTAGATTTACCATAATCAATAAAATGTGTGAGCCAAATTTACTGAAGTGTCAATTTCCCATTACATAATTTCCCCTGGGAACTTTAATTTTTAATTCAAAAAGAAAAGTGGAAGATTTGTCTTACAGATGCCGGTGAATGTGTGAGGTTAAAGAAAACTCAAGAGTCCTTGCAGAAATCAAAGTGGGGCTTAGAACAATTCCCTTACCACTCCTTCCCACACCCCTTGGCTGACCATTAATTTTTCAGGTGAGTGAGATCTTGAAATGGCCCAGGTACATATCTCTTTGCCTAGATTGCATAAAGATATATTGACAGTAAGATTTGATGATTTTTACTTCATCATCCCCAGTAGTCACGAGGAGAATACTCAGGGGTGGAAAAAACTATGAGGGGTACTGTGACTGGGTTGGGGAATACTGTGGTTGGGGAATACTATGGGGATTCAGGGGTAGGGAATACTGATTGAACTTACATAATTTGAACAATAAAAGGAAATGAGGCCACCAGTTGGGCTATTGGCATAATTTATAGCTATGCATATACCAGTATTTGGAATGGAATATGGGTCCTTCTGGATTTAAAAAATGAGTTTGGAAGCCCTACTAATGAAGATAAAGAAATTTATTAGCAGTATGCAGATTTTTTGGTAATGGTTATATAATGGATGGATTGATTGCAAAAATATCCCTGATTCTCCACCCTGCCCTGTATCCAAGCTCTTTCTTTGCAGTATGCACTGGTATCTCCACTCATCGAGAGAGGTGTCTGTTTTCTTACCCCTTAAGTCTGAGTTGACTTTGTGACTTGTTTTGGCCAAAAGAACGCGGTAGAAGTGGTGATGGGCCAATTCCAAGCTTAAGCTTCAAAAGACCTTGTGTATTTCGACAAAATAGAGCATTACTATGCAACATTTACTGGGCTTAAGGACCAGGGAGAATTTTAGAGTTGTCAAAATAGGGCCATTAGGACATTTCATTGGAGTGCTCATGGAGTCCTATTTCTAAGAACCACATGCACTTTTCCCCATATACTTCCTGTTCTGGGGTCACTCAGCTGATATATCATTAGAGCTAGAAGAGATTATAAAGGTGATCTAATCTAATCCAACACCCTCATTTTACAGATTAGGAAATAGATGGAGAACATTTATAAAGTTTCCTTAAGTTCACGTGGAAAGTGTTGTTTTATTTTGTCTGTGTTGGTGCACATGCACTTTGCACTTAGGGGTGTGTGTGTGTGTGTGTGTGTGTGTGTAAAAGTGGCATTAAGTATGAGATGTTGGGGCACCAGGGTGGCTCAGTGGGTTAAAGCCTCTGCCTTCGGCTCAGGTCACGATCCCAGGGTCCTGGGATCGAGCCCCATATCGGGCTCTCAGCTCAGCGGGGAGCCTGCTTCCTCCTCTCTCTCTGCCTGCCTCTCTGTCTACTTGTGATCTCTGTCTGTCAAATAAATAAATAAAATCTTTAAAAAAAAAAGTATGAGATGTTGCTAGATTAAAACAAACCCCTAATTCTCTGAGTGTTGCTGATCTTGTTTACACTGGAGGTTGAACATCAGGTGGTATCTTATCCGGAATGTGTCACGTCTTAGGTATTGAGTCCAGCTTCCTTCTTTGGCAGAAATTGAAATGGAGAAGTATTTGCAAGTACATCCTGGTTGCTAAAGTCATGGCCCCATTATGCTAATGAGTAGAAGAGTCCAGCCTATAGATTTGTCCATTCACAGAAGATATGAGTCCAGCAGCTTGTTTCTATCCATTTCCACTGGGATAAATTACTTTTTATTTCTAATTCTGTTTCCCATTTCCTTTTCCATGGGGAGTAGGATCAACAGTTTCTTGATCACTACGGGGACAACTCTTCAGAAAATAAAACCTTTTTAGTTTCCTTTGAATATTCCCTTCTCCAAGTTAAAAAGGACAGGTTGGGCATATTATTTTTTTTTCTTTAAAGTCACATTCTTGGTAGCATCTCTCTAATGCTGAACTGGGTGGGAATAGCATGAATTGGATAAGAATCTGACTTACACAAGGTATACTCAAAAGACTATTTCATAATTCCCATAAGTGCCTTCTAATATGCTTTTTCTCTTTAAAGAACAGAAACATGGCTGACATACATTTCACTTATAGAAATATCTTTTTGTTTTGTACCTAAAAGATAGGTACATGAATTTGAGATGTCACTGAGGTTTGTGTCTAGAAATTCTTCCTCTATTCCTTTATCAAATACTATACCTCTTATTTATGTAAAAATTAAAACTTATGAGTTCTTAATGCTTGCCATCAATTCAGACTCAATTTAAAAGTCATTTTAAATTTAATTCTTTGTGCAGATAATATTTTAACCACAGCAGAAAATTACAAACAGAGAAATTACCATTGTAATAAATACATTGATTTATTTTTTTTCCATGTCCTGGACTAAAGGCATGCATAATTTTTGTCTAGCTCTAATCATGTTTTCATTTGAAAATCCAGTAGGGGAAGGGGTGTTTTCCCATTCTGGTATTTGTGAAATGGGGATCTCAAGCTTGTTACATCCCAACATCCTCAACTGAAGAAGAGCGAGGTTCTTTCTTCCATATTCCTTCTTTCACTGTGGAGGCTCAAGGCTCTACTATTGGGTATAGGCTAAGTGACAAGCTGGCCTCTGTCAAAGGAGTTCTCGCTTGGCATTCATGAAAAGTTCAGCAAGTCTAGGTGCTGGTGAGAAGCACCACTCAGAAGTTTGCTGGAGTTCAGAACATGGATCTGTGAACACTGACTCAGCTCTCCTGTAAATCCTAAAATCTTTTTTTTTTTTTTTTACTTTTTTTAATTAATTATTTTTATTAAAATATAATATATTATTTGCCCCAGGGGTACAGGTCTGTGATCATCAGGCTTACACACTTCACAGCATTCACCATATTACATACCCTCCCCAATGTCTATAACCCAACCACCCTCTCCACAGGCCCTCTCCCCCAGCAACCCTCAGTTTGTTTTGTGAGATTAAGAGTCCCTTATGGTTTATCTCCTTCCGATTCCATCTTGTTTCATTTTTTCCTTCCCTACCCCCAACCCCCCCATGTTGCCTCTCAAATTCCTCATATCAGGGAGATCATATGATAATTGTCTTTCTCTGATTGACTTATTTCGCTCAGCATAATACCCACTAGTTCCATCCACATCATTGCAAATGGCAAGATTTGATTTCTTTTGATGACTTCATAGTATTCTACTGTGTGTGTGTGTGTGTGTGTGTGTGTGTGTGTTGTGTGTGTGTGTATCACACACCTTCTTTATCCATTTATCTGTTGATGGACATCTAGGTTCTTTCCATAGTTTGGCTGTTGTGGACATTGCTGCTGTAAACATTCGGGTGCATGTGCCTCTTCGGATCACTACATCTATATCTTTAGGGTAAATACCCAGTAGTACGATTGCTGGGTCATAGGGCAGCTCTATTTTCAACTTGTTGAGGAACCTCCATGCTGTTTCCCAGAGTGGCTGCACCAGCTTGCATTCCCACCAAGAGTGTAGGAGGGCTCCCCTTTCTCTGCATCTTTCCAACATCTGTCACTTCCTGACTTGTTAATTTTAGCCATTTTGACTGGTATGAGGTATTATCTCATTGTGGTTTTGATTTGTATTTCCCTGATGCCGAGTGATGTGGAGCACTTTTTCATGTGTCTGTTAGCCATCTGGAGGTCTTCTTTGCGCAAATGTTTGTTCATGTCTTCTGCTCATTTCTTGATTGGATTATTTGTTCTTTGGGGTTGAGTTTGATAAGCTCTTTATAGATTTTGGATACTAGCCCTTTATCTGATATGTCATTTGTAATATCTTCTCCCATTCTGTCAGTTGTCTTTTGGTTTTGTTGACTGTTTCCTTTGCTGTGCAAAAGCTTTTGATCTTGATGAACTCACAGTAGTTCATTTTTGCCCTTGCTTCCCTTGCCTCTGGCAATGTTTCTAGGAAGAAGTTGCTGCAGCTGAGGTCGAAGAGGTTGCTGCCTGTGTTCTCCTCAAGAATTTTGATGGATTCCTATCTCACATTGAGGTCTTTCATCCATTTTGAGTCTATTTTTGTGTGTGGTGTAAGGAAATGGTCCAGTTTCATTCTTTTGCATGTGGCTGTCCAATCTTCTCAACACCATTTGTTGAAGAGACTGGTGTTTTTTTTGTTTGTTTGTTTTGTTTTGTTTTTCCAGTGGACATTTTTTCCTGCTTTGTCGAAGATTAGTTGACCATAGAGTTGAGGGTCCATTCCAAGCTCTCTATTCTGTTCCATTGATCTGTGTGTCTGTTTTTGTGCCAGTACCATACTGTCTTGATGATGACAGCTTTGTAATAGAGCTTGAAGTCTGGAATTGTGATGCCACCAACTTTGGCTTTCTTTTTCAACATTCCTCTGGTTATTTGAGGTCTTTTCTGGTTCCATATAAATTTTAGGATTATTTGTTCCATTTCTTTGAAAAAAAATGGATGGGATTTTGATAAAGATTGCATTAAATGTGTAGATTGCTTTAGGTAGCATGGACATTTTCACAATATTTGTTCTTCCAATCCCTGAGCGTGGAATGTTTTTCCATTTCTTTTTGTCTTCCTCAATTTCTTTAATGAGTACTTTATAGTTTTCTGAGTACAGATTTTTTGTCTCTTTGGTTAGGATTATTCCTAGGTATTGCATGTTTTGGGGTGCAATCATAAATGGGATTGACTCCTTAATTTCTCTTTCTTCTCTCTTGCTGTTGGTGTATAGAAATGCAACTGATTTCTGTGCATTGATTTTATATCCTGACACTTTACTGACTTTCTGTATGAATTCTAGCAGTTTTGGAGTGGAGTCTTTTGGGTTTTCCACATAAAGTATCATATCATCTGTCAAGAGTGAGAGTTTGAATTCTTCTTTGCCGATTGGGATGTCTTTTATTTCTTTTTGTTGTCTGATTGCTGAGGCTAGGACTTCTAGTACTATGTTGAATAGCAGTGGTGATAGTGAACATCCCTGCTGTATTCCTGACCTTAGGGGGAAAAGCTCTCAGTTTTTCCCCACTGAGAATGATATTCCCTGTGAGTTTTTCATAAATTGCTTTGATGATATTGAGGTATGTACCCTCTATCCCTACACTTTGAAGAGTTTTGATCAAGAAAGGATGTTATACTTTGTCAAATTTTTTTTGCATCTATTGAGAGTATCATATGGTTCTTTTTTTTATTATTAATGTCTTGTATCACATTGATTGATTTGTGGATGTTGAACCAACCTTGTGGCCCACTTGTTTGTGGTGAGTAATCCCACTTAGTCTTGGTGAATAATCCTTTTAATGTACTGTTTAATCCTATTGGCTAGGATTTTGGTGAGAATTTTCACATCTGTGTTCATCAGGGATATTGGTCTGTAATTCTCCTTTTTGGTGGGGTCTTTGTCTGGTTTTGGGATCAAAGTATGATGGCCTCATAAAATGAATCTGGAAGTTTTCCTTCCATTTCTATTTTTTGGAACAGTTTCAGGAGAATAGGTATTAATTCTTCTTTAAATGTTTGGTAGAATTTCCCTGGGAAGCCGTCTGGCCCTGGGCTTTTGTTTATTGGGAGATTTTTGATGACTACTTCGATCTCCTTACTGGTTATGGGTCTGTTCAGGTTTTCTATTTCTTCCTGGTTCAGTTTTGGTAATTTATACGTCTCTAGGAATGCATCCATTTCTTCTAGATTGTCAAATTTGCTGGCGTATAGTTACTCATAATATGTTCTTATAACTGTTTGTATTTCTTTGCTGTTGGTTGTGATCTCTTTCATTCATGATTTTATTTATTTGGGTCCTTTCTCTTTTCTTTTTGATAAGTCTGGCCAAGGGTTTATCAATCTTATTAATTCTTTCAAAGAAACAGCTCCTAGTTTCATTGATCTGTTCTACTGTTCTTTTGGTTTGTATTTCATTGATTTCTGCTCTGATGTTTATTATTTCTCTTCCCTTGCTGGATTTAGGCTTTCTTTGCTATTCTTTCTCCAGCTCCTTTAGCTGTAGCTGTAGAGTTAGGTTGTGTACTTGAGACCTTTCTTGTTTCTTGAGAAAGGCTTTTATGGCTATATAATTTCCTCTCAGGACGACCTTTGCTGTGTCCCACAGATTTTGAACCGTTGTGTTTTCATTATCATTTGTTTCCATGAATTTTTTCAATTCTTCTTTAATTTCCTGGTTGACCCATTCATTCTTTAGTAGGATGCTCTTTAGCCTCCATGTATTTGAGTTCTTTCCAACTTTCCTCTTGTGACTGAGTTTTAGCTTCAGAACATTTGGTCTGAAAAAAAAAAAAAAAGATTGGGAATGATCCCAATCTTTTGGTACTGGTTGAGAACTGATTTGTGACCCAGGATGTGATCTATTCTGGAGAATGTTCTATGTGCACTAGAGAAGAATGTGTATTCTGTTGCTTTGGGATGGAATGTTCTGAATATATCTGTGATGTCCATCTGGTCCGGTGTGTCATTTAAGGCCTCTATTTCCTTGTTGATCTTCTGCCTGGATGAACTGTCCATTTCAGTGAGGGGGTGTTAAAGTCCCCTATTGTTATTGTATTATTGTCAATGTGTTTCTTTGATTTTGTTATTAAATGGTTTATAGAGTTGGCTGCTCCCATGTTAGGGACATAGATATTTATTAGATCTTCTTGTTGGACAGACCCTTTAAGTATGATATAGTGTCCTTCCTCATCTCTTATGACAGTCTTTGGCTTAAAATGTAACTTATCTGATATAAGGATTGCCTCCCCAGCTTTCTTTTGATGTCCCTTAACATGATAAATTGTTTTCCACCCCCTCACTTTATTTTTTTTAAATATTTTATTTATTTATTTGACAGACAGAGATCACAAGTAGGCAGAGAGGCAGGCAGAGAGAGAGGAAGGAAAGCAGGCTCCCCACTGAGCAGAGAGCCCGACGTGGGGCTTGATCCCAGGACCCTGAGATCATGACCTGAGCTGAAGGCAGAGGCCTTAACCCACTGAGCCACCCAGGTGGCCCCTCCACCCCCTCACTTTAAATCTGGAGGTGTCTTTGGATCTAAAATGAGTCTCTCGTAGACAGTATATTAATGGGTTTTGTTTTTTTTTAATCCATTCTGATATCCTGTGTCTTTTGATTGGGGTGTTTAGCCCATTTACATTCAGGGTAACTATTGAAAGATATGAATTTAGTGCCATTGTATTGCCTGTAAGGTGACTGTTACTGTATATTGTCTCTGTTCCTTTCTGGTCTATTATTTTTAGGCTCTCTCTTTGCTTAGAGGACCCCTTTCAATATTTCCTGTAGGGCTGGTTTGGTGTTTGCAAATTCTTTTAATTTTTGTTTGTCCTGGAAGCTTTTTATCTCTCCTTCTATTTTCAACGATAGCCTAGCTGGATATAGTATTCTTGGCTGCATATTTTTCTCATTTAGGGCTTTGAATATATCATGCCAGTTCTTTCTGGCCTTCCAGGTCTCTGTGGATAAGTCTGCTGCCAATTTAATATTTCTACCATTGTATGTTACAGACTTCTTGTCCCAAGCTGCTTTCAGGATTTTCTCTTTGTCACTAAGACTTGCAAGTTTTACTATTAGATGACGGGGTGTGGACCTATTTTTATTGATTTTGAGGGGGTTTCTCTGTGCCTCCTGGATTTTGATGCTTGTTCCCTTTGCCATATTAGGGAAATTCTGTACATAATTCACTCCAGTATATCTTCTCCCCCCACCTTTCTTCTTCTTGTGGAATCCCAATTATTCTAATATTGTTTCGTCTTATGGTATCACTTATCTCTCGAATTCTCCCCTTGTGGTCCAGTAGTTGTTTGCTCTCTTTTGTGCAGCTTCTTTATTCTCCATCATTTGGTCTTCTATATCACCACTAATTCTCTCTTCTGCCTCATTTATCCTAGCAGTAAGAGCCTCCATTTTTTATTGCACCTCATTAATAGCTTTTTTGATTTCAACTTGGTTAGATTTTAGTTCGTTTCTCCAGAAAGGGATTTTATTTCTCCAGAAGGGTTTCTCTAATATCTTCCAAGCCTTTTGCGAACCCAGATAGCACCTTTGAGAATTGTCGTTCTGAACTCTAGTTCTGACATATTCCCAATGTCCCTATTGATTAGCCCCTAGCCATTGGTACTGTCTCTTGTTCTTTTTTTTTTTTTTTTTGTGGTGAGTTTTTCTGCCTTGTCATTTGATCCAGATGAGAATATATGAACAAGAGAATAAAATACTAAAAGGTGGCAAAGACCCCAGAAAAATGTATGCTAACCAAGTTAGAAGAGATCCAAAAATGGGAGGAGAAGTAAAGGGGGAAAAGAAATAAAAAAAAATATGTATATATACGTGTGTGTGTGTGTGTGTGTGTATGTGTGTGTGTGTGTATGTGTGTGTGTGTGCGTATATATATATATATATTTTTTTTTTTTTTAGACTGGTGAATAGAACAGAGCCACCCACTTCATTTTGGGTCTATTTTTGTCTTTTAGAAGAAATTACCTCTCAAAATTTTAAAGAAAGAAAAACATATACACACACACACGTATATATATACGTATATATGTATAAGTATATATGTATATGTATACACGTATATACATACATGTATATGTATGTATATATGCATGTATATGTATGTATACATATATATGTACATATACATACATGTATATGTGTATACATATACATATATACTTATATATATATACACACACACAAAAATAAGGATCAACATGATGAAGGGATAGAATATGACTGTAAAGATGAAAAATTTTAAAAAATTCTAAAAAAGGAATTGATATGATAAGTTGGTTGGAAAAAGAGAAAAAAAAGAGGAGGAAATGTGCTCAGGCTGGAGACTAGAACAAAGCCATGTGCTAGATTAGGGTATATTTTGATTAGAAGAAATTGTATCCCAAAATTGTTTAGGAAAATAAACCTGTATGTATACAAAAAAATAAGGTTAAATACAATGAAGGGATAAAATATGACTATAACAGTGAAGGTTTAAAAAGATTTTTATTTGAGAAAGGTAATGTTTAGATAAACTAGTTAAAAAACATTAACAGAGGAATGGGGAAAAGTTAAAAAAAGAATAAGAAAAAAATAAAATTAAGAAAAATTAACTTTGCAAGACTAAAAGATCATAGGAAAAAAACCATGAATGCTGTGTGTTGTTTTCCCCTAGCTCTGGAGTTCCTCTAGTCTCCTTGATAGGTGAGGTTGGTCTTGCCTGGATGTTCTTGCTGATCTTCTGTGGGAGGGGTCTGTGGCAGTGATTCTGAAATGTCTTTGCCCGTGGTGTAATTGCACCACCCTTGCCAGGGACTGGGCTAAGTAATCTGCTCAGGTTCACTTCTGAGCTTTTGTTCCCTGACCACTTTCTGTACTACTTTGGAGGATGGGAATGAAAATGGTGCTCTCCCAGTCTCCGGCCCAGAGGAGCCAAGAGCTCGGGGCCCCAGTTGTCAGTGTGCTATCATAGAAAAGCAGCCAATCACTCCTGTCTCCTTGGTCTCCAGCTGTGCTGTGTGCTCACCTGGCCTGTGACTGAGCATTTCTGTCTCTAGTGCATGGCCCCATTTGGAGTCTCCAAACCCAGCAGATTCCTGCTGCACTGCTCCTCCTGGAGGAGGAAGGTAAGTCTCCCTGGATCTGCCACCTGTGGGGTCCCTGCTCGATGAGCAGTGGTCTGATTGTGCCTTGGATCACAGCTTAAGATAACCCCAATCTGAAAGCTCAATTCTTGGCTCTGTCTCTGTAGTCAGCTTCCTCACTCCGATACATGGCAGCTCTGTCACACTCAGACACCCCAATCTTTCTGTGACCCTGTGGGACCTGAGACCACACTGTCCCTGGGAGGGCTCCACTCCTGCTTAATCTCTGGAGCAATGCCCCTCAGTGGAGCAGACTTCTAAAAGTTCTGATTTTGTGCTCCACTGCTCCACCACTTGCCAGGAGCCAGCCCTTCTCCCTGTGGTCTGTCTTCCTGTTGCTTTGGATTCACTTCGCTGCACATCCTACCTTTCAAAAACTGGCTGATTTTCTGTTCCTAGAATTGCTGCCCTTCTTCTCTTCTATCTCCTGTTGAGTTTGTAGGTGTTTGGAATGGTTTGATACCTATCTAGCTGAACTCCTGGGATTTGATGTCATTTCAGCCTGCTACTCTTCTGCCATGTTGCCTCTAAATTCCACAATCTTTTTTTTTTTAAGATTTTATTTATTTATTTGACAAACAGAGATCACAAGTAAGCAGAGAGGCAGGTAGAGAGAGAAGAGGGGAAGCAGGCTCCTTGCTGAGCAGAGAGCCTGATGCAGGGCTCAATCCCAGGACCCTGGGATCATGACCTGAGCCGAAGGCAGAGGCTTCAACCCACTGAGCCACCCAGGCGCCCCTAAATCCTACAATCTTGAACAATGTTATGCTATTCCTGTTTTATTTAAAAATATACAGAGTAATTATTTTTTTAAATTAACATATAACATATTATTTGCCTCAGGGATACAGGTCTGTGAATCATCAGGCTTACACATTTCACAGCACTCACCATAGCACACATCCTCTCCAATGTCCATAACCCAGCCATCATATCCCTACACCCCACCCCCAGCAACCCTCAGTTCGTTTCATGAGATTAAGAGTCTCTTATGGTTTGTCTCCCTCCTGATTCCATCTTGTTTCATTTTTTCCTTCCCTACCCCCAACAATCCCCTGCCCTGTCTCTCAAATTCCTCATATCAGAGAGATCATATGATAATTGTCTTTCTCTGATTGATGTGTATCGCTCAGCATAACACCCTCTAGTTTCATCCACATCGTTGCAAATGGCAAGATTTTGTTTCTTTTGATGGCTGAATAGTATTCCATTGTTTATATTTATCACATCTTCTTTATCCATTCATGTGTTGATGGACACCTAAGTTTTTCCATAGTTTAGCTATTGTGGACATTGCTGTTATAAACATTCAGGTGCATGTGCCCCAATACAAAGTATATGCAAGTGAGAGATAGAATCAGAATGTAAATTGGTAATAATGGAGAAAGAAAAATAGAATTATAACATAGATCCAGGAATAAGTCAAATTTAATAAAATGGAACTATTTTTTCCCAATACAAAGCATTTGATCAATAAAAGAAAAGTTCTTCCTGATAATGTTCAAAAATAATTATCTCAAGTACTCTCCAAAAATCAGAATTCTAAAATGCAGAATTTTAGGAATAACATTGTCTCATATGGACCCTTGTTGCCCAAAGTGTGTTTTTTGTACCAATGGCATTGTCCTCACGTTGAATCTTGTTAAAAATGCATAATCTCGGGGTTTACTGCAGCCCTTTTGAACCAGCATTAACATTTTAACAGGATTTTCCTTGGTACTTGTGCACATCCAACTGTGAGGTGCCCTGGACCACAGCATCCCTAGTAGACACACTTCTTCTGGTGCTTGATTCTCTCACTGTCTCTCAGAGGGAATTGCTGATGGGTCCTTGAGGAAAACCACTTTATGAATTTTTTTGGTGTGGCTTAATTCAGAGGTAGATGTCAGAGATTATCCATTCACATGAATGGTGTGCCTGTCCTTCAAATTATCTCCACAAATGTAACTTCTTACAAGATTTTATATATTGCACAATAGTGACTTTCCACTTGTATTTTCCGTTAAGGGCCTAGATTGTAGGTTCTGTCAAGGGCCTAGACTTTTTGGGGTCCTGAACATAATGGAATACCTAACAGAGACAGAAGACCTTCCCTCTCCCGTCACAGAGGTAGACATGGGCAAGATTCTTTTTCTCAGAGAAGTGTTTTGCAAACTCTGGGTGGGTAACAATGGATGGTTCATAAAATTAATATTGTGGGTCATAATTAGTATGCAAAACTAAAACGTAATAACTGATAATGGAAATAAATGGAGTGGAGTAGAAAATATAAGAGTATCACTGGTAGTCAGAGGGAATTTTACTTTGTTAAACTTACATTTCAGTTATACATATACATGTATGCATGTACCCTGACCCAGTCCCAATGCAGGGTCTTTTTTTGCATTGGCCAGCAATCAAAAGTTTGCAAATTACTGTCTTAGTCTATATCTTTGAATATGCTCTTATGGAAAGACATGTAAGGGAGGTTCACTTCCTACAAAATGTCAAGAGGAAATGTCTTAGTTTCCAATGATCATAAGCTATATTTTATATTTAATATTTGAGATGAAAATCCATAATATTATGTGTTATGATTTATACACAAAAACCAATATTCATAATTTATGTAAAGATCATAAAAAGAAATCCACCATTAGCACAAAGTTTCCTCAGGCACATGGGTTTAGTTTTTGGAAATAATGGGATTTACAGTATGCCACAGAATTTTGGAAATGTTGATACTCATGATTTGTGAATTGCAATAGCCATCCATTATTTGGACGTTCCTCTGACACAAGTATTGTGTCTAATTTATAAGAAGAAAGTCAGACCTAAGACTTCACCCATAAAACTTAATGGGCATGAAATCTCTCCTACAAATAACAATTTATTAATTGTTTGTTAAAAGATTAGAAATATAGTTATTTGATTTACCATCACATTTATATGGGCTTGCCACATTTAATATCAAGGAGTATTTGGTTTTTTCCAAAGCAAATTTTGAAGAAAACAGTACAGAGAGTTCTCTTTTACCATGGTCAAGTTCTCCCTCATAAAAATAAGATGAAATAATTTGTGCCTATGGCTTTGAATTAGGGTACCATAATATTATAAGATGTGCAATTTATTTAGATTTTCATTCTGTTTTCCTTAGAAGAGCAATTTTACAGAAATATTTACAGGCCAAAACCCTTATGGTATTGTGTTTATAACTAGGAAATTGTGCATAAAAGTAGTAATATACTAGATATTATCAGAATCAGTTATTATGTCTGACTTACAAGATTTAAGATTCACTGGCTATTCCCTAAGCTATAATATTTGTAGTAGTCATTTACTTTCATTTTTCTAAAAGCTCATTCCTTTCATTTTTGTAAACATTCTCTTTTAATATATTTTGTTATCTCTTTATACATATCTAAAATCATTCCTAAAATGATTTGTACATACATTCAGTTGGTCAAAATCAGTAAAGATGTTTTATACACTTGTTTTTTTAACAGTAACTTCAAAACAGCTTCCAGAAGATACATAGATAATACAATCAATCAAGTGTTTTTTTAATTGTATGCATCAAGGTAACACCAGAGAGATTTCTAATGGAATATGTAGAAAAATGAGGTTAAAATAATTTCATTCATATTGCTGGTTAAATGCTACCAGAATTGACCTTCCCTATGGCACATGGGAAGGAACACTTTTGCTGAACTACTAATGAGCCAGAAACACAACCATTTAATAGGTGAACACTAAAAGAATCTTATTTGGGAGCAAAAGTGTAATTGCACACTTCAAAATAGAGATCATCTGATTATTTAAGATACTTAATAAAACACGTGATCTAGAACTTTAGCATCTAGGCAAGGAAAACACAAACACTTCTGTCCCCTGGCAAGGCAAAAAAAGTTAAGGTACTACACAACTCTGAAGTCAGAGGCCTAAAATAGCCTGCTGTAATCCTTTCTGGTAGATTTGCAAATAAATTATATTTACAATATTCGAAGAAAGATTGCCTTTCTGATTAGAAGTGAAAGGAGTGTTATGCAATAAGTATGAAGAGTTGATTCTTGAAGATAAATGCCAGTTGTTTTTAAATGTAGGGTGTCGGGGGGGTGGGTGCACGCACACACGTGCACACATTACACATGACCACATGGTTTTCTGGGTTTCTTCTAAAGAGAAGTTTAATTTTTTTTAAGTGTCTAAGTTAAATTTGGACTCCTGTACTTCATGGAGCTATGGAGACATAATTGTGCTTGCGCCATGATGGGTAATTTTCAGGTTTAAGTCTCCTTTGAGTGTTTGGATGGTTTGGTGATTATAATTGCCGCTCACAGCTGAAAGGTTGAAAAGTTCCAATGAACAATTCATTCATTGTCTTGTTCACATCTGGGTTAATGTTTCCTTCTTGGAGAACTCTGTACCACTCTGTTCTTTGGTTCTTGCCACAAGATAGCAATGCCAATTTCCCTGTGTTTACTTGGAAGCTCTTAAGGCTGATGTATCGGTGCTAGCCACAAATTAATGGAATTCTTTCCAGCTGCAGTGCTTTCAGATATTCAAACAATAAGCCAAAAACACTGAACTACTTTGGCTCTTTTTCTCTGAACTACGTGCCATTCTCAGAGATGATGTAAAAACACAATTACTAGTTGAAATAACCATAGCATTTAAGATATTTCAAAGAAATAGATAAACTTAGAGAAAACATTGGATTAAAAAAAAGTGGTTTTGGTTTTTGCCTGTAATCTGAAGCCAGAGGGCATATCATCTCAGAAGAAGGAGCATTGTAAAAGGAAAAATATAAGATTCAAATTGAATAGAATGGTACAGGGTCAAGATCTGAAGTTGGGAGCCCAGTTTCCTTTTTGGGTTTGTTTCTGGCCTGTTTTGTTAGAGTTAGCAGTATTGTTTCAGCTCTGCTATGATTTTAACCTTTACCCAGAGAAAAGAACTCTGGGTAGAGGAGATGCTTTGGCAGGCTACCAGTTCATCTTGACATGGAGGTGGATTCTGATGCCAGATCACCTGGTTAATCTGAGAACAGAACATCTGGTGAATTCAGCCATTTTGTTTAAATTTAAGAGAATCAGACAACTGAGGAAGTCTGGATGTTATAGCCCTAAATTGAGAGAACAAGTAAACTGATAAGGCTGAACAGATAGAATTTCTTTGGAATGATAATATTGGAAACCTCATTCTTAAAGTTCCCGTTGACTCACTCTGTACCTTTTGCTTAATTGGCAATCTCAACATATTTATTGGATTGTGTTGATCCTAAGATTAATTTAAATATCAGCTCATTTTTTTTGAATAAGTTGAAATCTTTTTTTTTTTTTTTTTAATTTTGGAAAAGTCTAATTCAGTGATTATGACTTTGGCCCCTACAATTTACTTTCAGAATTGTCTTAGGAGACATGTTAAGTATTCATGCTAGGGGCCTCCTTGAATGGATTCAGATTCAGTCACTTGGGGCGAGGCTTGAGTATGGGTATTTTTAATAGCATCTCAAATGATTCTTATGTCCAGCAAAAATTAGAAACTATTGCTCTAAAGAGAATGAGAAACACGTGAAATACAGAAGTAATTAAGAAGCCATTCAAAGAAAGGGCTTTAAATTTCTTTGCCTGTTGGTGTGTGTGCTTTATTGTAAAATAAACCTCTTCAGGCTCTTTTTACATATTTCCCTCAAAAGTCCTCTTTCTGTCAAGGAATATTGTAAGATTTATGTGCAGAGGTACCTGGCAAATGATTTTTCCTATAGGAATTGAAGTAGAAAACTTTATTAAGGAGTTGAAAATATTGAGAAAATACAAATCAAATGAAAACCACAATATCACCTCACTCTTGTCAGAATGGCTAAAATCAACAACACAAGGAACAACAAGTATTGATGAGGATGCGGAGAAAAAGGAATTTTCATGCAGTCTTAGTGAAAACACAAACTGGTCCATCCACTGTGGAAAACAGTATGGAGTTTCCTCAAAAAATAAAAAAATAGAACTACCCTACAATCCAGCAATTGCACTACTGGATATTTATCCAAAATATAAAAACACTAATTCAAAGGGAAACATGCAATTCCCATGTTTATTGCAGCATTTTTTATAATAGCCAAACAATGGAAGCAGTCCAATTGTCCATCTATAGATGAATGGATACAGAAGAGGGGTGTATGTGTGTGTGTGTGTGTGTGTGTGTGTGTGTATGTACATATATATACACATACATACATACATGTATATATTTTTATATATATATATTTATATTTATAACAGAATATTACTGAGTCATAAAAACAAATGAAATCTTGCCATTTGTAATGACTTGGATGGAGCTAAAGACTATAATGCTAAGCAAAATTGTCAGAGAAGGACAAATACCATATGATATCATTCATATGTTGAATTTAAGAAATAACAAGCAAAGGGGGAAAAAAAAGGAGACAAAGAAAGAGACTCTTAACAATGGAGAATAAACTGATGGTTATCAGAGGTGAATGGGGGGGGTGCAAATAGGGGATGGAGATTAAAGAGCTTACTTATCATGATGGAAAAAATAAAATGACAAAAAGATTTAAAAGAGAACTTGAAAATGCAAAATATGTAGACAAACATTTTAGAAGAGCAGGAAGAATAGAGTATACATGAGTTTCTCTAAATTCACCAACTTTACCAAACAGCAGAACTTAGTGCTTAGTGCTTAGTATGTCTTTGAGTGGGGATAGGGAATGGGGCAAAAATACAAAATAATTATATGCCTCAGGTACTACAGTGAAGGAAATGACAAATCTTTTGCAAAAAGAGATAAGATATATAACAAAATAATGAGACAAATCAAATATAAATGGTCTAGAATTAAAAGGATTTGTGTCAAAATTTTTATAGCACAATTTCAACTTTGCCTTTGAGATCATATTCTTTCCATTAATGTCACTGATTGGGAAAAGAAGCAAAATATGCTTGAGTTTATGAAAAACTAGATGCCTAAAAAGCTCAAGTTTATGTATTAACAGAAGAAAATAATCACCTATAAAAGCTCTAGGAATAGAAAGAAAAATACTAGTGAGTACATGCAAAGTGTGGATGAATAGGACAGTTGATGGAAAATATAACAATCTTGAAATTTGATGATATCCAGCAATCTGGTCTGGTCTAAAATATCTGCCTGGCAGAAATTCTTCTCTCAAGTTTGAATTTGATGAACTCACATGGTTATAAATCAAGTCCAGAAATGGAAATCAGTAAACGGACCATATCTTCCCAATGGTTTTGAAAAACTCCATCCTGCCTTTCCCAAGAAGAAATGTCTTATTATGAGAGACCTGTCATTTTCAAATATAAAACGTTACTCAAATCAACAGTCTTTTCAGTAGCTACCTAACATTTTCAGTGCTGAATCAAACATTTAATTAAGGACCACAAGGAAGTGAACACTTGATTTACAACTCTTTCCTCAATAGCATAAATCTAAGATGCTCCACATCTACTTAGTAGAACATGCTATCTTTTCCTTCATTGGTACTTCCTGTATTAGAAAATGCATTGATTTTGGTAAAAATTTTGATAGTAAGAATTTCAAGTCTTCCTTGGTTCCTCAGTCTCACTAAAGTTTTTGAAAAATGATGGGAATTCCTTTCTATGCCCTTAACTGCTCATTATTTCTACAAAAATTTCCCTTCTACCAGGAAGACACAGTCTCACTTCCCTTTTTTTCTCCTGGCAAGCTTCCACACATCCTTCTAGGTTTAGTTCTAATAGAGATCTGCTCTGTAAGGTTTCCATAGGACTGGCCTATTCCAGAGTGTGTTTCTTTGTATTTGGTATATAGCAAATATTGTGAACCAAATTACATTATATTTTAATTATTTGTTTATGTGTTATTGGCAACCTTAATTTTTATGTTTTAGTTCTAATCAAACTATAATTCAAGTTTTCTTTTTCTTTAGTCATATTTTTAAATTTATTTTTATATAAGTAGTCTCTGTCCATTGTAGACAAAATAGAAGCCAAAGAGAAATAAGAAGAAAAATATCACTCATAATCATACTAACCAGAGATAGCTATTTATAATTGTTGGTCTATTTCCTTCCAGAAATCCATCTGATACTATTGAATTTAAGTTCTTTTCAGTTATTTGCTCTCTTCTTTTAAATGTTTTTAAAGATCTTATTTTTAAATAGAGATTACTCTTGAGAATAATCTTGAGATCAAGAGTTTCATGTTCTTCTGGTTGAGCTAGCCAGGCACCCAGGTATCTGCTCTTTTAAACAGTATTTGTTCAATATCCCTGTATGTACACCTGGGTATATTTATCCAGTTATTTTGTTAACCAAATGTTGAGGTGAAAAGTTATATTAAATGAAAAGTCCTTTTTAAAAACATTCTGATTTATGTTCCAAACTATCATCTAGAAAAGTTATTCCAATTTAACTCTCCCTTTATTGTATTAAAGTTCTCACATGCTATGAAGATATTGTTTATGTTTCTGTCTTATCTGAAGGACAGAGAAATTTTTTTTATTAATTTTGCATTTCCAGTGTCTGTAGTATTGTTTTGCCTAGTAGGCTTTCAAAGTTTGTCAGAAGGATGGATAAACAGAAGGATAAATGGAAAGAAGAAAGGTGAATTTATTTTACTGTCCAAGCAGTGTACCTGATCTCAGATTTTCAAATCAGAGGGTACTTAGAAAACAATGTTTTAGAAAGAATGAATTGCTGGCTCTGTTTCTTCATCTCTTTCTTCTTTACCTTGTGATTGCCTCTTTGATCCACAGCATACTTTTCTCTTTGATTTGGGTCTCAGCCCCGGCTTTGTCCAATGTCATGTAGGTGGTAATAGCAATGCACCATTTCTAGCCTTGGCCTTAAGGCTCATGAATTTTTACTTGCTTTGTTATGTCTCCTTCACTGTCATGAGAAGCACATCCAAGCCATGACTATCCCTTTAGCCTGAGCTGCAGAATAAAACAGGAAAAAAATTTGAGCAAGCTGGACTTTCACCCTACAGCTGAATTGCCTCATCTGACCTGTCCCATAAAGCAGAATCTCCTCGGATACTGTAGGCTAAAAGCACTTCTGCCCCAGCTGAGCCCAGCCTAGATTAGCTCAACCCCAGCTAAACTACAGTCGTGTGTAAGCTGTAATAAATTATTGTTCTTTAACTACTGAGCTTGGGGTGGATTGTTACACAGTACTGTAGTTTTCCTGATGCAGTTCCCCCATGGCTACAGAAGTCTCTTAAATCTGTTTTCCTTTTGAGTTATCCAACTATGAAAAAATGAAGCAGACATCAGTGGTAACATTTTCAGCTCTGTCATTTGGATTCATGGACTCATGACATCATTCAGATGTCAAGATTCTTGGATTGCAGTGAAAAGAGCAGTGAAGTTCTTGAAAGACATAGGTTTGAGTCCTGCCTCCATTCATTGCAGTTGTGTGATACATTTCACTTAATGTGTCTGAATTTTAGTTTCTTCTTCTTTGTAGTGAAGATCTATCTCATGGTACTATAGTAAAAATCAAAATACAGTTATACACAAAAAAAGCATTCTCAGATGCTTGTCAGTTAATTTAGATGTGCTTTTTTTGAAATTTGATATTTAGTGCATTTATGCATTTGCACAAATGGTTAAATAATTTCTCACTCACTCTGCTTATTTTTTTAGGATTGTTCTCTAACTCTGTTAGGCATTTCCTTGGTTTCATCCTAGAATATTCATCAACTAAAATATTGGTCAAATATCAAATATTGGCTATCTTTGGCTATTTTGTGACAAAGCCTAAATAATATAAAAGACAGTAAGTTATTGTGATTCTTGCTTTGTATACTGCTGTGAAGCATGAATTGCTGGCTTAAAAGTTCCTTAAGGGATGCCTGGATGGTGCTGTTGGTTAAGCATCCAACTCTTGGTTTTGGCTCAGGGTTGTGAGATGGAGCCCTACATCAGGTTCTGTGCTCACTGCAGAGTCTGCTTGATATTTTCTCTCCCTCTCCCTTTATCCCTCCTGCTCATACGTTTTTCCTCTCTCTCTCTAAAATAAATAATAAAAGATAAAATAATGAAAAAATGAAAAAATTATTTGTGTTGAATGTTCTTAAAGTTTTCAAAAAATACAACCACCATAAGAGACATCTGCAAATAAATAAATAAATAAATCTCATTTTCCATAAAATCCTGCAATTTAAAACATATTTATTTATTTGAGAGAGAGAATGGATGATAGCACATGAGTGGAGACAGGGTGAGAGAGAGAATCTCAAGCAGGCTCCCTGCTGAGCACAGAGCCCTATGTGGGACTCAATCCTAGGAACTTAAGATGATGAACTGAGCCAAAACCAAGAGTTGGAGCTTTACTGACAAGCTACCCAGGTGTCCCAAATCCTGCAATTAAAAAAAATAGAAATAGATAATTTGAGCAAGAAAAATCTTAAAGTCAAAATATGGCTTAAAAATAAAATAATGTATTTTTTAAAATTTAAATGGAGCACTGGGTGTGGCGCATAAACAATTAATTTGGAACACTGAAAAGAAATAAGATAAAGTAAAATGCAAAAAAAAATTAAGTGTCTAAGAGATGTTAACTTATAGATGAATTGGTATTAGGGAAAGTGATTTAAAAAAAAAAACAACAACAACCTAGAGTGAGGGTGAAGTGCTTTAGACTCAAGCTGTAGTAATTCCATAGGCCAGAGAATAGGAGGAACTTGTGCTCAGGGATCTATAAATAGCCCAACAGGGTTTGAGCATAGAGATTGGGTTGGAGCAAGACAGAAAGTAAAATTATAGAAATAGTTAAGGGTTTGGGATTTATCCTGAGAGGACTCGGGGCCCCCTCTGAAGAGGTTTAAGCAGATGAGAGGCAGAGACCATTCTGGCTGTGGTATGAAGTATGGACTAGAGAAGCGCCATGTGCAAGCTTTCATAATTGTTCATGTCACAGGTGATGGTATTGTGATGAAGCAAGTGGTTCAGAGGAATCCATTCAGGCTAAAAGGGGACCTCTACTGACTGTCTAAGAAATCTATCAAGAAAAAAAGACCTTATCCAAAAGAGGACCTCAACTAGTATAGGGAGTGGGACGCCACCTCCAAGGAAATGGGGCAGAGGAGAGTTAGATTGGATAATCAGTGTCCTCATAGAGTTCCAGAAGAGAATCCAGAACCAAAGTAGAGACCCTCCCCACCCCACCAAAGTCTGAGTGCAGAGAAAAGGCTGTATCAGGTTGTGCCCACTGGTAGGGGAAGGGACTTCTGGTATACCAAGAAGACTATGGCGTTTTCTTGGCTTTAGAGAGAAATGCTGATTAAAACAGGTTGTGGTCTTTGAGGCTCAGACTAGAACAGGCAGGCATGGTCTTCCCCATCTTCTGTGTAAGAGTCTTTCTAAGGCAGCAGGTTTTTTCCATGCTTCTGGCAGCATGCTGGGATAGGCATTACTGTGTGGCTGTTAGGTTCAGAGAGAGGTGGTTTATGGTACAACCAGGAACTACCCATACTGAAGGAATAATCATTTCCATTGTAACACAAATCCTTTATAAGTTGAAAATATTATTCTTCCTCTCTTCTTCACATTGCATTTTTAGTTCTCTGTATTTTCTTTACTGGGTTTCAATTGAGAGCTTTAATAGTAGACCACATTTTCCAAAAATCTGATCCAAATTCTGGCTCGTGCAGGCAATTGAATGATTTTGAATCCAATAATTTTCATCCATCTATGAAGTTCATGGTATAGTCTTACATTCAACAAATTATTTCTTGGATTTGAATCATTGTAATTGTATCTGTTCTTTAAAATAGACACACAATTAAAGTAAAATACACGAAGAGGTCTCTCTTTTAATGTGTAACCAAATTTAATTATATTTGCCCTAGCAGTGTAATAATTTCAAAGAGTGTGAACACAACATTTTAAACTATCAGACATTTTTATAATTAAAGTGCTTAATTAAAATACATTTACTTCTATAGAGTGGGCATTATAGATGTCAGGAAGTAGACAGTTTTTACATTTAAGTATCTGATTTAATGTGAAAAATATCTTGGAGTTTTAAGCTCAGTGATGCCATGAACAGTCTCTTACATGGAAGGTCATGTGGCTGATAAACAAGAGGGTAAGCCAAGCCCAGATTATTCTTAATTCTTCTGTTTTTTTCCTCAAACATATTTTTAAAAAACATACTTTATTATTTCATCCCTCAGTTTGTCCATTCAAAATAGAAAATGACCACAGTGGTATTCTGAGGGCTAATTATAAATCTGTGAAGTAATGAAAGCAACTGTCATAACTATTTAATAACATGGAATATATTTTAATTGATTTTTTTTGATTACTGACACTGTGGAACTTATAATTCCCCTTGTACAGTTTCCAAAGCAATGGATAAAATGCATAATTGTGGTGGATGGAAATGAAATCTATTTTTATTGTTAAACTTATCCCAGAGACTTGTATTCAGACCAGTTGAATCTTGCTTGATTTGTTACAATTCATTGAGCGTCCATACTGTGATGCTCCATTAGGCTTTTCTTAAAGTCTAAAACACCATGGAAAAATTTGTGGGAATCAGTTTAATATTTAATGAGTGACTGGTAGGCCTGGACATATAGTAATCTCTTTTTTTCTCCCTTCCTTTGAGCAGTTTGTTGTGAGTAGTGTTCAGTTACTCTGTTTTGAATGTCGTGTTGAAAGTTATTTATCCTTAAAGGAATAGACACAATTTTAAAAGTAGGGAAGAGATAAGAGGCAATTTGGAGCAAATGGAAAAAAATGCAGTTTAGTCCTATTTGAGGAAATAGGGAACTGAATACTATTTCAGTATCATAAATACAGGTCAAAGAGGGGATTTTTTTTTTTTTTCAAAGAGGGGATTTTGAGAGAGAAACAGATCCTCTAAAAGTTTGGGGGTGGTAATGGGAAAGACTTTCTTTTTAGAAGAAAGAAAGTAAAGAGTGTAGGTTAAAAGATCAGAGAGAAAGGTGTGGAATAAATGAGGGCTTTAATTTCCAAATGGTGGAATAAAAAAGCGTTATCTGGTACCCTCCTCTCTAGAGGTTCTCAAAAAGAAAAAAAAAAAAAGAATAGAGAGTAAGAAACACAATCTTTGAATAAACTGGGAGATTCTGGACCTCTTAAATATGTAGTAGTAGGTAGAGAAAATAGCAAGTGTTTGTATATAGTAGATAGTAAGTGTATGCAGTAGGTAGAAAGGAATTAGAAAGTTAGACCAAAATAACTTTGGGGCCAGGGCTGGGAGATGGTGGTATGGAAATAAATGCTACCCAATCCAATTTGTTTGTAAATAAGAAAATGGCTAAGTAATTGCAGGAATGAAGAGTGTAGTGGTGAACTGTGGAGCTGAAAATAGATACGTTTGAAATAAGTTAAAGGAAGAGGCAACTTCTTGGTACACACTCCAACAGTTTATAGTAAAAAGACAAAATTCTCCCAACTTCCTATGCTTTCAAGAGTCTGAAAGTTTATCCTTGAAAGAAATTGAACCAGAGAAATCTCAGAGATTAGGGAGAAGGGCCCAGAGGAGAATGAGCTTGGGATGTTATACTGATCCTAAGTAGAAGTCTATAAACCAAAAGGTGAAAAATGACCTTCCTGCCTCTCATCTGGCCTTAGATATACCCCTCTCTAGACAGAACATTTGAGATTCTCTACACAGAACACTGGAGATTCTCTTTGTGGAGAGCCAAAACAATCCCTGGAAAGACCAGCATTAATTATATTTGATGTGCCATATATTTGGCCTGTAGAAACCATATAAATATACATAAAGCTTTTATTTAAGTATTTAGTGTTTTGCTGTAAAATGTAAATGGATAACCAAGCAACATCAACCATTCGAGGAAAATCTATTACAAAAAAGATAAATACCAAAAGAAATAGGAAGAAAGAACTCAGAGGAAGAAGAGGCAATACAGATAAGAAAGGAAAACTTGAGGAGGTTATTATAAAACATCTCAAAAAGATATATGGAAATATTGTAACCATTGCATCTTAACTTTGTTGCTAAAAATGGAATAGGCCAAGAAAAAATAAGAGCTTGTGGAAGTTAAAAATAGGATAACTAAATTTTTAAAAAAATTCAGTAGAATTGTTGGAAGATAAATCTGAGGAAAATATCCAGAATTTAAAAATAAAAAGGTAAGGAGATGTGTGATAGCTGAGAATTTTTAAGAATGTTATCAGATTATTCTGAGTCATCAAACATCTAGCTAGTAGGCATATGAGAAAATTAGAATAGAAAAAATAGGACATTATTCACCAAATAATAGAACATTTCTTAGAAATAGGGATGTTGAACTATCCTACCACGTATTCAATATAATGAGTACCAAAAAAACCTATACCAAGGCAACACCATCATGATATTTTAAGAAACCAGGGATAAAGAGAGAAAAAATGGTAAAAACTTCAGGGGGTTGAAAAAAAATGAGATCATATAAAGTAAACTAGACCTAAGAATGGGACCAGATAGCAATAATGGAACTTAGAATGCAAGGCAAGAGGCCTTTAAAATTGTGAGTGAAAATGATTGTCACACCATACTGGTATACCCAGCAAAGCTATCCTTCAAGTGTTAGGAGAAAATAGTCCTTTTTAGACATGCAGTGTGGAGATAGCTAAGAGAGATGCAGTCACAAGCCAAGAAATGCTGGCAACCAAACCATCAGGCGTTGGAAGAGGCAAGGAATGGATTCTCCACTGAAACTCCCAGAGGGGGTGTAGCTTTGCAAACACCTTGATTTTGCATTTCTGGCCTCCAGAACTGTGACAGAATAAATTTCGGTTGTTTTAAGCTACAAAGGTTGTGTTACTTCGTTATAGCAACCCTAGGAAACTGATATACATGATAGGAAAAGCGGTTTGTATTAAACATCAGGTAAGGATTGATTAATTCTCCCTGGACCAGGGCTCAGGAAATATTTCACAAAGGTAGTGAGGTTCAAATTGAATTTTGAAGGATTTCATAAATTATAAAATAAGTAAGAAGGAGATTCAAGAAGAAACAGCACAAGTAAAGGCACAGGAGAGTGAAATGCAGTGGCTTCGGGCAATAGAAGGTAGTTCAGTATCCCTGAATTAAAGACATGGTGAGGAATTATGATAGATAGACCTGGAAAGTGAAAAGATGTGAAGAGGCCTTGAATCCCATGCTAAAACCCTTGATGTGGTCTGAAAGGTAGCACTGATGAACCAAGGCTCTCTGGGATAGGGATGAATGATGGGATACAATAATAGGGGACCCTGTAGGGATAGAACTGGGTGCTAGGAGGTCAGTTAAGAGAATTTCAAAGTATCTGGCAAGATATAAGAGGGGATGAGTGGTAACCATGGACATAGAATAGACAACAGGTAAGAGACTTTGGTTAGATGTTAGCAGTGAAGGAGAAGGAGGTCATGAATGACTTGGAAGGCTCCAGTTCCTGAGCCTGAGAATAGAGAGGGTGATGTTGCCAAGGCAGATTGCAAATGTAGGAGAGGGAACCATTTTTGAAGAGATATAAAGGTATCCTTGTCATACACTGGGGTGAATAAGGAACTGGGAGCCTGAATAGTGGGCATGTTTGCAATTTATCAACTTAGTGACCTCAAGCCCTTCACCTTTATGAGCCTCAACTTCCTTAGCTGCCATGTGGGGACACAATATTATTTATCCCCCAAGGAGTTGTGAAGATTCAAAGAGAATGTCTGTGAAAACATTTTCTAAATAATTTTTTCAAAAACTATTATTAAAGTCAGCTGTTTTTTTACAGTGGACTCCATTTGGGAAGTGAGAGTTTTCTGGACGTGCAGGTGGCTAGTGCCGCACAGATCTGTAAGAAGGAGGGCCTGCAAGTCCAAGTTTGAGAGCCCTTAGCAGCCTGATAGGGGCAAAGAAGTCCTCTGAGATCCTGCAGGTAAGAGAAGAGGGCTAATGCAGGGTCTGCAAGGGACACCAGCTCCTTAGGTGTGCTCAGGAAATGAAGAAAGGCCACACACTGTGAGGAGACAGAGATTGGTGGAAATATCTTCAAGAAGGGAGAGGGATGTCATTGAATCTTTACATAGTTCTGTTAATAGAGACAGATGCAAGGGGTCTAAATAGAAGTAGGCAATTTTGATTATATAATAAAATGTAAGAAATTGTTAGAAGTCCCATGTTTCTTTCAGAAGATAAGCTGTGGGGTTCATTTTTAGGGCAGCTCAATATCACTTGTTGACCTGACCTGAGTGGGGCTTGCAAGCCATATGTTCAGGAAGCCCATGATGAAGATCAGTTTTTTTCTTTTCTAGTTGAAGTGATATTCACATACATAAAATTAACCATCATACATAAAATGTATAATTCACTGGCATTTTATAGTACATTCACAATGTTGTACATCTATCACCTCTATCTGCTTCCAAAACATTTTCATCACCTAGGACAACCTCATTCCCATTAAGCAGTCCCTCATTCTTAGCCCCCAGCACCTAGCAACCACCAATCTGTTTTCTGTCTCTATAGATCTATTTAGATTATGTACTCAAAAGAATTGAAAACAGGTACTCAAACAAGTGCTTGTACATAAATGAAGATCCAGTTTTGAATGGGCATCTTTGAATGAGGTCAGGCTCTAGGCAATTTACCTTAGAAAGTGAGTCCTGTAAAAATAAAGTCTGCTTGGCCACAATGCCAACTGAGTTTATTAAGACTGTTTTGTGTGTGTGTGTGTGTGTGTGTGTGTGTGTGTGTGTAGTTCAAACTGCTCTCAGTGCCAAAAGCAGAATCAGTGGATGACAATTGTTTCTGTAAATTAGGCCAATTCATATGAAAGGTGAGTTCTGGGTTAGCCATATAATAACTTTTAATAAGAGAAGCACAGAATCTAAGCTTCATTGTTTTCAGGGTTTTTTTTTTTTTTAAACTGTTTTATAATCGGGGAAATTTTGTCCCTAAATGAATACTATTTGTAAATAATCCTCTCTAATTGTAGGCTTAAAATGTCTGGGCAAAACCAAAAATGACTCCCTACCCAAGGTTTAGTAACAGTTAAGGTATTTAAACAGGAGCAGCCTGAAGAATCGTCGTCAGGTTTGATCTCAGTAAACCTGCAATTACTCATCTCCCCAGATAGACTTTTCCTGAGCAAAGCGAAGGGCAACCAAAGTGCATTAATCGTTCACCGATGACTCAAGATAAACAAAAACCTTATAATCTTTGTTTCAAGTAGTGTGTGTTGTAGATAGAAAAAATAAAGGAGTCCCTCTTTTGTGGTAACAGTTTGCCCATCAGATTTTCTCCAAGCCCAAGTTCCACTGCCTATGTCAAGCTTTTGAAAACTGCATATAAAACAAATGAAGCTTTACGAACTTAGTGGAATATTATGAAATACTAATTTTACAGGTGCATAAGAGCAAACTGCAGTTCCAAATACCAGAATGCCATTAAATATAATGCACTCCGTATGCAAGGGCAGTTAATTTAATATTAAACCAATAAAACATTTACCAGTGCCAGTGAAGGTTTTGGTTGTTGACAGCAAGCTAGGTGTCCCACAGCCATGCCGTCTTTCTGTTTGTAGGCCAATTTTACACAGCTGCTTTCTTCTGGAAATCATGCCTCATTTGAAGCCTTTGCAAGTATGACAAATAGCATTTCTAAGCCTTAGCGACGGTGGGGAAGCTTAAAAATATTTAGGAGCATTTATTAGCTAGAATATGAAACAAGATTTAGTTAAACTACAGCTTTTGACTGTGTGAAAGCCTCATTATTAGAGGAAATACTATCTGCTCTGGTGTGTATATCTATTGTAGAGCAGTGTATAAAATTGTCACCCTGAGGGCAGTGCTGCATAGTTGCATAGTTCATACTGCATAGAAATTCTAATGCTGATCCATAAAATTGACACAATCACGATAAAATATTTACTTTTAAACTCAGCTGTCTGGTGACATTGCTGATCTATGCTTGGCTGCCATTGGCTAGACCTCCTTTTATGGGGAGATTTGAATCTGTGCAGGAATATAGGATATATAGGAAAAGGTAAATAGCAATGCAAGGACAGGAAAGCTGAGTGTAAGTTGTTCAAACAAGACTTCAGTTATGCAAACCATACTAGGGCAAAAATAGTCAAGGAAGTCCACCCAGAAGTTGGACTTTGGGATGAACAATGGAGGAGGGTTGGGCATAGGAAACTGGTAGCATGTAGGAGTGGGGTGTGATGGCTCTTTGTAAACAAGGATAGCATGTTTTGAGAAAAAATGGACCAACATGGCCGAGGAGTTCATGGAGTGGGTAGAAAGAGGTAAGATTGGATAGATTGAATGGTTGTAATTACAGAATCTCTTGGATAGGATTATAGATTATATTTGCTGTAGGAAATGGTATGATGAAGGCTTTGGGAACATGAGGGTGACATAAGAAGGAAGGGTTTTGGGAAATTCCATTACAGTAGCTTCTTGGATTAATTGACATGGAGAGAATTGAAAAATCTTCTATGCTTAGAAGATTAAGTAATAAGACTGGGTTGGAATTGGCAGTGATAAAAAGGAATGGAATGTTTAGAGAAACACTTTGAAGGAAGTAAGGAAGTATTTATAGGCTCTGAGAACTTATTGGGTGTACAGAGTGACATGTGGGCAGGTCCAGGCCAATTCCAGGACCCTGAGCCTAGGTAACTTGAAGAGCAAAAATAAGAAACCCAAAGAGGAAACTGACTTAGGTGAGGAAAAGATGAGATCAGCTTTAAACCTGTTGAGAAAATCCTAGTGGAGATGCCTAGTAGGCTTTGGGGAAAGTAGGCCTGAACCTTCAAGGGAAAATGGGTTTGGGTGTCATCACCCACAAGAGAAGTGTTTGCTGAAGCAGTGAAACTCGATGAGATATCTGAGGAAGGCTGGAGAGAGAAAGCTATAGTGTACTAGAGACAGAACTACTTTTTGGGTTCTAGATATCAAGTGGTGGAAAGAGAAATGAAACCAAAGATCTAAACAAGGAGTAGGCCAGGAGCCAGTGGAAAATAAAACCTTTTATTTCTAAGAGTTTAATCAATAGCAGTTACTGTACTGAAAACTGTGAAAAAGTCATTGAATTCCCTGGATAAACACTTGTGAGACATCATTGCTAGAGTGGTGGGGAAGGAAACAAGTTTCTGGAGGTTTAGGAATGAATGGTGCTTTGAATGGAAGGCATGAGTATAGACTCCATTTTGGGGGAGTGAAAGCCAAAGCAAAGAGAAACAAGACCAGCATTTTGATGTAATAGCAGCATCAAGAGTCCTTGTTTTTGAGATAAGAGGCATGAGCTTATTTTAGATAAAGGAGTAATAAAAAAAGAAAATATTAAAGATATCAAGTAGGGTATGTTTTATCTTAGAAGGAAAAAATCTGATATTAATAAGGTAGAATATGACTTCTACTAAGACAAGAAAGAGAGATATGGTTGAAAACTAGAGGAAGAAATGGATTTATCAAAATTCACAAGGAAGAAGGAACTGAGTAGTCATGTGAACTAAATATTCTCAGGTATATAGAAAGCTTGATTATTGGGGTACTTGGCTGGCTCAGTTGGTTAAGCATCTGCCTTCATCTCAGGTCATGTATGATTCCAGGGTCCTGGGATTGAGCCCCACATCAGGCTCCTTGCTCAGTGGAGAGCCTGCTTCTCCCTTTCCCTCTGCCACTCCCTCCCACTTGTGTGTGCTCTCTCTCTCTCTGTCAAAGAAAATCTTTTTTTAAAAGCTCACTTACCTATTGACATTAAAAGATGGGAAAATTTCAATCCTTGGTGAAGTTCAGTATAACCATTTTGGGAGATATATTTGAACAAAGAGAGACAGCTTGTTCTAAGTCTGCTGGGATTTGTTAATAGCTGTCTGATGCCCACTGTTCTGAGGAGGTTGTTAAGGCTACATTCAGACTCAGCATTCATAATCGCCATGATGAATCAGTGATGTCCACCTTGAATATGTGATTGGGGAATGGTAGCTCCAGTGCTAGCTATCAGGATGCATAGGCGATAATGAGTGTGAAGAGTCCAGTTCCTTAGCAGATATTAGGAAACCTGTGTCTCAGAATAACACAGTGTTGAAAATGAGTAAGGGGGAAAGTTAAGGTAAAGAATTCTAGGGTGGTGTTACTCAGAGTGGATCATGAGCATCTCCTAGGATGCTTGTTAAAATGCAGATTCTGAGGCTCTACTCCAGACCCACTGATTCCAACTCTTCATTTGAATAGTATCCCAACTGATTCACAGCATACCAGATTTTATAAAGGGCATTGCTGGGGTCTACACCAAAATGACCGACCATGGGATTCAGGTAGGTGGGTGAGAAATTCAAGAAACCAAGAAGAGTTCTTAAAATCTAGGTGAGGGGTTCTTAAATTGTGGTCCCCCATCAAGCTGCATCCTCAGCATGTGGGAACTTGTTAGAAATGCAGATTCTCTGGCTCCATCTGGACCTACTGAATCAGAAACTCTCTTGTTAGGACCCAGGAATTTGTGTTTAGCAAGCCTTCCAGTGATGATTTCTATGTGCCTTAAAGTTTGGAAAACTTTGTTCTAGATAATCTGGTGAAGTTGCACTTACATGGGTCAACAACAGGTGTAAGATAGAGTTTTTAAACATTGGAATCAAAGAAGTTGCTACAAGTTCAGGAAGAAAAACATGAAAAAGCAAGTCACCAACAATACTATATACCAGTAGGAACTGGTTATTAACCTAGTAGTTAACTAGGTTAATTAACCAAGAAAAAAGATCATGGCTGTTTGATTTTGTAGACAAAGCAAGTGGTTGTCTAGGTAGATTTTTGGAAGTTAAGGGGCAGAGCATTCACTTGAAGAAGTGCATAGTATAAAAAAACTGGATTATGAGAAGATAAAAGTACCATAAAATACAATTTACGTAGAGATGATGAAACTGCAAAGTAAGCAAGGCAGGTCCAGTTTGGGGTGCTTAAAAGGTTAATTGCAAATAATAATGTTTCCATGATCAAAAGTGCAAGAATGGACCTTTAGCAAACTAGCTACCTCTGTGTCCGTTATCCTACATATCTGTAAGCACTGTGATCACATCCTTTTAGAAAATATATTGCAATTCTAACTTCTTTTTCATTTACTACTGGAAAGCCCTTCCACATTAATCCAAAGGTGTTTAAAATGGGGCAGATAGGCATTGACAACTTTGGAGTTGTCACTATCAAGGAGAGCCACCTGGTGTCCTTTGTGTTGTATGTGGTAGCCTCTAGCCACATGTGGCTATTTAAATTTCAGTTAATTAAATAACATTAAGATTTTTTCAGGTAGACTACCCGCATTCTACGTGTTTAATAGTCACCTGTTGAAAATGACTGACATATTGGGCAACAAGGTTTACAAGACATTCGCATCATTATAGAAAGTTCTGTTGGATGGTACTTGGGTTTTTTGATTCAGGATTTGTCATACAGGCTTTGTAAGAATCAGGCTTATCAAAGAGATGCTCTGCAAGGGAGTTAAAAGCAGATCACATCTGTAAAAATGATGGGGTTGGGGGCAGAAACTATCAGTCTCCACCTGCTCTGAATTCACAAATGTTTTCTAGCTTTTACCTCAACAAGAATGTGGAGAACTTTTGAGGGAATCAGGAGATGCCACTATTTTATTCACTTCCTTCTTCTTTATTTTTGTCGTGGTAGAGGGGGACCAAAAAAAAAATTGCCCAAGGCAAGACGATTTGGGCTGACATCCCAATACTCTTCTCATAATTTTATTTGCGCAGTTTTGTTCTGTTTTGTTTTTTGCCAAGGCCTGTCATCAAGAAGGTGCCTGTGCCTAGTTATTTTATCTATCTATCTATCTATCTATCTATCTATCTATCGATCTATCAATCAATCAATCACCTTTGCTGTAGCCCTAAATAAGACCAGTGAATTCTGAACAGTGACTCCAGTGAGCAACCAGCAGAGTTGGGTGCCTATATATACACTTTAAGATTAGAAAAAGGAGAGCAGCTTGGGAGACATATGAGCTGTCTCCCATATAAGTTAGGAGTTTATGGCAGCATTTCTTGTTTATCCTTTGGTGGCCACTAGGGTAAACATAAATACTTCTGTGCTGCCTTGTTCTTATGTTCTCCAGAATATTTTTTTCTCACCCTTGTCCTGGGAAGAGAAATGTTCTAAGCCTTTCTGATGAGTCTTCCAAAATCTTCCAAATGAATCTCTGTGAAAACCTAAGAGGTCTTTTCTGGGCAATTAGCCACATATAATTTTCCAAATTACATGTTTAGCTCTGACGTGTGTCTCTCCAAAGTCGGTATGCTATTTATTTATTTGGTTCTGAACCCGGGATAGGAAGGAGCCTCTCCTGTTGCAGGTGACCTCCTGTGAGTCACACTGTGAGCAAATGTAGCCCCGAGAGGAGCTGCTTCACTGGCAGGACTTCTCTAGGTGTTTTCTAAAACCTTTATGGAAATGGAAAGCTAGCTTTCCTCTTAATTCTCATCATAATTTCTTTTTAAAAATAGCAATATGAAATTGACACCAAAGATTCATTTTTATGGGATCTTCTCCAATTTAGTACCTTTACAAAACTTGGTTGGCTCCAAGTCAAAGCCAGTTGAAAGGCCTTGCATGGGTAGAGTCCTTTTGAAGCATGTTTGTTCTCAGAAGCTCTGGCCACCATTTGGAGAATACTTAGATAAAACTTGATCCTGCCACCCAGCAAAATCTGGTCAGAATCTGGAAGCTCATCAAGCTTCTTTTTCTTTGCTTAAATTAAACATTTACTTAGCTTATATTTTCCACTGTCCTGACCCTCCTGGTGACAATGGGTTCATCAAAGATTAATTAGATAAACTTACCCATGCTGATGTGGTAACTAGTTTATCTGTTCCTCCTGCCCTACAAACCTTAGCTCTGTTCACACATCCGTTTCTATGAATACTTAGGACTGATGGCAAGAGCAGACATTCCACCTAGCAGGCCATGGGAGGAGGCATGAGTGGTCATAGGGTGTTCAATACTTTACCAGGGAAATCCTGCTAATGGCTGCCTCTCCTGCCCCAAGATGATCAATAACATCAGGAAGAGTTCATGCCTTGTTGAGTGACTAAATGAAGATGGGTAAGAGTTATATACAAAGAACTTGATTTTTAGCTAGTTAAAGATAATCCAGATAGTTTATGCAAAAATCACATTTTCCACAAACTTGCTTTTTACCCCATTAAATAATCCCATCTTTATGTCATTCATATGGAAATCTCCATCATTTTGAGTTCTACCATCTCCATGCAACACTAACGCTGTGAGATTAAGTTCTCTAGACCAAACGTCTCATGATTCTTCTCATATTATAATGTCCAAACTCCTTGGCATAGTAGATACAAATGCTTAATAACTTATCTTCAATATACTTTTCAGTCTTTCTTGGTTTTGTGCTTATTTTGTATGCCCCTCAAACACACTCCCTTCGAAGAAGAGTTTTCTGAAATTGCCCTTTCTAGGACTGGTTCCTTACTTTTTCTTTTCTTCAGTAAATAGAAGAAAGTTTCTTCCAGTTTCTTTCAGAAATACTGTCACTCCCTGTGCCTCCTAAAGCTCTACCCATCATTTGAGGTCCAGTTTAAATTTCTTTTCCTTCATGGAGCTTTTTTCTCACCCCCTTGGCTAGAGATCACCCCTCTGTCATCTGATCATCTCATATCTTTTTTTAAGTTTGCCTTTTACTGCATTGTTAATGAGCTGATAGCCTACCTACTTCACTATTTATTAGAAAATAAATTAAGTTTGCTTTGGTTTAATTTCTATAGGGTATATGTATTGCACATGGAAACTTAAAAAAAAATTTCTTGAGGGGGTCCCTGGGTGACTCAGTTGGTAAGGCGTCTGCCTGTGACTTGGGTCACAGGGTCTTGGGATCAGTCCCTTGTTGGGCTCCCTGTTCTTTGGGGAGCCTGCTTCTCCCTCTGCCTCTCTCTGTATTTCTCTCTCTGTCTCTCATGAGTAAATAAATAAAACATTTAAAAAGAAGATTCTTGAATTCAAATCATGCAACTACTTTTTGTTGAACACTTAAAGTACACATGTCTTTGACGTGTGACATGTCATGAATCACGTACATTACATCACCAAGAAGTGCAAGATGAAAGAAACAAAGAGTGAGTTTAGAAATCTGTGATTGTAAGAATTTTAAAATAAATAAGTCAGGCAGAGTATATGTCAGGTTATCAACGATGTGGGTTGTCCTGTTATACCCCAACTAAAAAGCTATGGGACACTGAGCAAGGCTGTCTTTTGCCATACCACATTTTCACTTCCCTGTATGTTACTCTAGATCTCCTTATAACCCAGCCAGACATTTTCTAGGACTGCCTGTATGGCTGGAGTGATACTCTATGAGAGGCAGGTTAACTAATTGCAAAAATAGAGGTATCTATGGCCTCTCAGTCTAATGGTATTGGTGCCATCTGGGTCTGGATATAGCAACCGAGTTTTTCTCCTTTTTTTAGTAATTGGAAGTTTATGCCTTTTGACCACCTTCACATATTTTGTTGACCCTCATCCCCACCTCTGGCAACCAACAATATATTCTCTGGTTCTATGAATTTGTTTGCCTTAGATTCCACGTATGAGTTAGATCATGCATTATTTGTCTTTCTCTGTCTGATTTATCTCACTTAACTTGATGCCCTCAAGATCCATGTATATTACCACAAATGGCAGGATTTCCATCTTTTTATGGCTGAATAATATTCCTTTGTGTGTGTGTGTGTGTGTGTGTGTGTGTACACACATCACATTTTCTTCATCCATTGATCCATTGATAGATACTCATTTAATTCATTTCCATTTCTTAGCTATTGTAGAAAGTGTTGTGGTTAAAATGGGGATGCAAATATCTCTTCGAGATTTTGATTTTATTTCCTTTGATTATATACACAGAAGTGGGATTTCAGGATCATGTGATAGTTCTATTTTTAATTTTCTGAGGACCCTCCATCCTGTTTTCTACAGTGGTTGTACCAATTTAGTTTCCCACAAGCAGTGCACAGGGGTACGCTTTTCTCCACATCCTCAATGGCGCTTGTTATTTCTTGTCTTTTTGATAATAGCCATTCTGACAGGTGTAATGATATCTCATTGTGGTTTTGATTTGCATTTCCTTGATGGTGAGTGATACTGAGCATCTATATGTATGTGTTGGCCATTCGTATGTTGTTTTAGAAAAGTCCCATTTTATTTAATTTTTTTTGGATGTTATTTATTTATTTGTTAGACAGAGACAGCAGTCAAAGGGAGAAGCAGGCTCCTCGCTGAGTGGGGGCCTGATGCAGGACTCAATCCCTGGGATCATGACCTGAGCTGAAAGCAGACACTTAAGTGACTGAGCTACCCAGGCACCCAGAAAGGTATCATTTTAAAATCAGATTTTTTTGTTGTTACTGATTTGAATGAGTTCCTTAAATAATTGTAAAGCTGTAATATATCACAGTCAGGATATTAACATTGATATAACCCACTGAACTTGTTCAGATTTCCTAGTTTTCCTTATAATAATATGTAGTAAGCTGTATGTGAATGTGCATGAGCACACACATGTGTGTGTCAGGGTCTTCCCAGTTTTATCACATGTAAAGTTTTGGGTGTTCACTTCTGCAGTCAAAATACAGAATAGTTCCATTACTATAGGATCCTTAATGTTGTTCATGGTGCTTAGTTGTTTGCTTTTTACTGTGAGATTTCAAAGTTCTTTGTATAATCTAAATACCGGCCCTTTGTTCAATAGGTGGTTTGCAAATATTGTTTACCAGTCTGTAGTTTATTTTCATCCCCTTAACTGGATCTTTGGCAGAGCAAACATTTTTAATTTTGTTGACATCCAATTTATCAGGTTTTCTTTTATGGTTTGTGTTTTTGGTATTATCAAAGTTTTCTTTGCCTAGTCGAGATTCTGAAGATTTTCTCCTATGTTTTTATGTTTTACCTCAAAGTTTTTATAGTTTTGTGTTTTACATTTAAGTCCATGATTCGTTTTAAGTTAATTTTTGTGTAAGGTCTGAAGTTTATTATTTATTTATTTATTTATTTATTTATGTCATGTTAGTCACCATACAGCACATCATTAGTTTTTGATGTAGTGTTACATGATTCATTGTTTGCATATAACACCCAGTGCTCCTGGTGATGGGTATAAGGAGGGCATGGATTGCATGGAGTCCTAGGTCTGAAGTTTAGATTGAGGTTCATTTATTGCCAACAGATGTCCAATTTTTCCATCACCATTTGTTATAAACACTATCATGCAGATTGTTTTTGTACTTCGTCAAAATTTAGACTTATTTGTCTAAATCTATTTCTGGATTCTCTATTTTGTTTTATTGATCTATGTGTTTGTCTCTCTGCCAATATCACATTGTCTTGATTTTGGTGGTTATAGAATAAGCCTAAACATTTGGTATAGTTATTCCATCTACTTTACTCTCATTTGTCAAGATTGTTTTAGCTAATATAGGATCTGTGCAATTTCATATAAATTTTAGAATAATCTTGCTATATCTATAAAAATTATTATTGGGACTTTGATAGGAATTGCATTAAACCTACAGATCAGTTGAAGAGAATTGATATCTTCACTATTTCAAATCATCAAATCCATGAATATTTATTTAAATTATTTTTATTTCTTTTATCAGCATACTAGTGCTATATATGTTTTGATAACTTTATACCAAAACATTCGATTTTCTTTGAAGTGATTGCAAATAGTGTTTTTTTTTAAAAGATTCTATTTATTTATTTATTTGACAGAGAGAGATTACAAGTAGGCAGAGAGGCAGGCAGAGAGAGAGAGAGAGAGGGAAGCAGGCTCCCTGCTGAGCAGAGAGCCTGACATGGGACTTGATCCCAGGATCCCAAGATTACGACCTGAGCCGAAGGCAGAGGCTTCACCCACTGAGCCACCCAGGTGCCCCAAATGGTGTGTTTTTTAAGTCCTGCTTCTGCAAATTTATTACTGCTATACAGAAATATGATTAATTTTTGTGCATTGTTCCTGTATCCAGTGATCTTGCTGAAGCCACTTATTAGATCTGTAAGACTTTTGTAGATTGTTCCTGATTTTCTATGTAGGTAATTATGTCATCTGCAAACAGGAACAGATTTATTTCTTCCTTTCTGATCTGCATGCTTTTTTGTGTGTGTTGTTTCCTCATTTCACTGGTGAGAACTTCCAGAACTATGTGTGTAAGAGTGGTAAGAGTTGACAAATTTGCCTTCTTCTTGATTTTAAAGAAAACCGTCTTTCACATCAAATACAATATTAACTCTAGCTTGTTTTGTAAATCCTCTTTTTTCAAGTTGAGGTAATTTCTGTCTGTGCCTAACTTGCTGGGAATTTATCATGAATGGTGTTAAATTTTATAAAATGCATTTTCTGTAAATTGATGTAATCTCATATGATTTTTCTGATTTAGCCTGTTCGTATTATGGACCACACTGGTTCTTTAATGAATGCTGAAACAGCCTAATGCACCTAGAATAAACTGCACTTGGTCATTGTATATAATTCTTTTTATATATTGTTGGGTTCAAGTTGTTAATATTTTGTGTTGATTTTTACATCCATAGTCCTGAAGGATATTGGTCTGTAGTTTTTTGTTTTGTTTTGTTTTTGTTCTTACTGTTGTTTTTATTTGGTTTTGGTATCAATTTGATCCATAATGGCCATATAAAATGACTTAGAAAGTGTTTCATCTTCTTTTATTTTCCGGGAGAAATTTTTAAGGATTGGTATTAATTCTTTCAGTGGTAGCATTTTTCTAGTGACACCACCTGGGTCTGAAGATTTTCTTCAGGAGCTTTTAAATAACAAATTCAGTTCCTTTAGTGATTATAATATTACTGAGGTAATCTACTTTGTTTTGGTACTTTGTGGTTTTTGAGGAACTGATCAATTTCTTCTAAGTTGTCAAATTTTTAAGGGTAAAGTTCCTTATTTAATTACTACAGGATCACTATAGAAACTGCAATGAAAACCCCAATTTCATCCCTTATATTGATGGCTTGTGTCTTCCTTCATTTTATTTTTGGCAGTCTTGCTAGAAGTTTATCAGGTTTTTTTAAAGAAACATTTTTTATTTCTTCTTTTCTATTGTTTTTCCTATTTTCAATTCCATTGATTTCTGCTCCTTATTATTTCTTTCTCATAGTACCTTTGGGTATATTTTTTCTTACCTCTTTAGTTTTCTGGTAGAGAAGGAGTTAATGATTTGAGTCTTTAAAGTTGGTCAATGTGAGCATTTAGTGCTACAAATCTGCCTTACGAAACTGTAGTAACAACATCCCACTTTCTGTATATTTTATTTTAATGTTAATTCAGGTTCTGTGTATTCTTAATTTCCTTTGAGACCTCCTCTCTGACTCATGGGCTATTTACAGTATGTTACTTAATATCTATTTGTTTATAGAGTTTTCTCTTGTTTGTCATTTCTAGTTTGATTCCATTATGGTCCAACAACATACTCTGTGTAATACTAATATCTTTTAAATCTGTTGAGTAATTTATGGCCTCAGATATGGATTATTTTGGTGAATATTCTACCTGTGCTTTAAAAAAAATGTATATTCTGCTACTGTTGGGAAGATCCTTGTCTGTGTGTCAGTTGGACCCTGTTAGTTGATTGTGTTATTCATCTCTTCCACATCCCTGATTATTTGTCTAGTAGTTGTACCACTTGCTTAACTTGAGGTATTGAAATCCCCAACAATTATGTGATCTATTTCATTTTCAGCTATATCAGTTTTGCTTCATGTATTTTGAAACTATTTTTTGGAGGGTTCACACTTAGGATTGTGTTTTCTTTCTGATGTAGTGATCTTTTTATCATTATGTTATATTCTTCTTTGTCACTAATAATTTTCTCTGTTCTAAATTAAAGTATAATTTATCTGACATTATAATTTATCTGATATTAATATGGTGGCTCCTACTTTAAAAATATTATTGTATATTTTTCCCATCCTTTTTCTTTTTTTTTTTAATTTTTTATTTATTTATTTGAGAGAGAATGAGTGAGAGAGAGCATGAGAGAGGAGAAGATCAGAGGGAGAAGCAGACTCCCCAAAGAGCTAGGAGCCCGATGCGGGATTCGATCCTGGAAGTCCGGGATCATGACCTGAGCTGAAGGCAGTCGCTCAACCAACTGAGCCACCCAGGCACCCTCCCATCCTTTTTCTTTCAGTCTACCTGTGTCATCATTTTTGAAGTGTCTTGTAGACAGTATATAGTTGGATTATGATTTGTTAATCCATTCTTCTAATCTCTGCCTTTTAATTGGCTTTTAGACTATATTTAAGGTAATTATTGATATGTTAAGTCTTACACCTGCCATTTCATTATTTGTTTTCTGTTTGGTTTTCTTTATTTCTTCTGTTTCTTGTTTCTCTGCCTGTCAGTTCTTGCCCTTCTATAGATTACTCAAACATTTTTTTTAACATTCCATTTTGATTTCTTTATGGTGTTTTTGAGTTTGAGTGTATCTCTTTCTGTAGTTTTCATAATGGTTGCTCTGGGAATTACAATACACATCATCTACTGGTATCAACATTTAACCACTTTGAGTGAAGTATGGAAATTTTTATTGCATTTAATTCCCTGTAAAGGTAGGTAGAGAAGGTAACTTCTTTATTTTAAATATTGTTATCTTGAGTATCAAATGGTATGACAAATTTTAACTCATCTATCAAATATGATTTATAAAACCCATAAGCAGAAGAATAATGTGTTGTGTGTCCGTGCTTCTGTTCTTTCTGTTGTTGTTCCTTCCTTCTTCATTTCCAGAGTTCCTTCTTTTATCCCTGCCTTTCGTGAAGAACTCTACTATCTAATCTTTGGCTACTAGTGACAAATTCTTGTTTAATTTTCCTTCACCTGAGAATGTTTTTATATTCTCTTCCTTTATGAGGAGAAGTTCCATTGGTTATAGAATTTGTGGATAATAGTTCTTTCTTTCAAGACTTGAACAATTTTTGCCATTTCTTTCTACTCCATGATTTCATATGAGAAATACGCTGTCATTCAAATTGGTGTTTCCTATATGTAATGCATTGTTTCTCTCTGGTTGCTTTCAAGAATTTCCTCTTTCTGTTAATTTTCACAGTTAGATATCCTGTGTCTTGGTATGGATTTCTTAGGAATTAAGCTCTTTGGTGAGTCATGCACCTTCTTAAATCTAAGTTTATGTCTTTTACCAAATTTGGAAATTTTCAGCTATTATTTCTTCAAATACCCCTTTAGCCCCACTTTTTTTCCCCTCTCTTTTCATCCCACAGTTCTGATGATATGAATTTTGGCTTTCTTGTTGTAATCATACAGGTCCCTCATACTCTGGGGTTTTATCTGTTAGTTTTTGATCTATTTCTTCTTTTTTGTTTGAATGGGGTACATTTTTTTTTTTTATCTGTCCTCAAGTCCTGAAGTTCACTGATTCTGACCTTTATCTTCTTCACTCTCCTATTGGACCAATCTAGTAAGTTTTTAAAACTTTACAGTTACTGTGGTTTTCAATTCTTTAAGTTCCATTTTGTTTCTTTATTTTAACAACTTTTTTTCTTTGCTGACATTTTCTATTTTTTCATTTGTTTTAAGAAAATTTTCAAGTGCTTATTGAAGTATTTTGAGGATGGCTTCTCAGATAACATGTGCTTCATCTCAGTATTGGCATCAGTTGGTTGTCTTTTCTCATTTAAGTTGTGATTTCTCTGTTTCTTGATATGAGAGCTAAAATATTGTTTGTGTTCTGGGTATTTTGGCTATGAAGTTTGGAGAATCTGGGTCTTATAGGCATCATTTATTTTAGTAGGCAGTCACTGTATTTAGGTTTACACAAGAGCATACCTTCTTTTGTGAGCTGTGGTTGCAATAATAACTTCATTAATTTTCAGAACTTTCCCAATGTTATTTTGGTCTGCTGGGTTAGTCTGGTGCTTCTGGGACTCCCACTGGACCCTGCTGATGTCCCTAAGGGGGTGAAAGTGTCATCCCTAGGCCAGAATACCTGGTACCTTTAGGAGGGGGAGAAGAGTTAAGCCTGTGAGGATAAAGTAGTTTCTTGGCCAGGCACTTGTGAGATCCTCCTTGCTGATGCTGTCCAGTTGCCTCATCGTCTCTCATCAGGGCAGGGGAGTCTCAGGCCTCTGGGAAAAAGACACTGTCCACTTAGACCACTTGTAGAGGAATTCTATAATCCCATCTGTGTACCAGCCCTCCCAGTGTCTCTGGATGGATGAAGGAATCTTGGTATAAAGACACTTCCCAGGCCAGGTGAACTTGAAGTGGCATACCCTTGCTGGTATCATCTGTCCACCTTGTCTTTCCCTGTAGGGATAAGAGCTCTCCAGCCCAGTGGAAAAGGGTCATGCTTCCTGGGCCAGGCCCTTGTTATAAGGACTCTCTAATGAGGGCTCTCTATTACTCCTCTTTCCAGTGGTGCTGAGTTTATATCATTTTATTAGAGGGATTCCTGATCAATCTGGTGAAGGTCTGAGGACCTCTGGACTACATTCTGTTGCTTGGTTACCTTCTTCTGTTGGGTGAGTGGGTGAGTGAGTGGGGCAAGTAAACCTAAGAGACTCCCTGCTGCTGTGCTGTTCCTTTAGTGATTAGGTCCCTTGCCAGTCTTCCTTTCTTTTTTTACCTACCCAAGTTTCCCTCAGATTGCCTCTTCTATTACTTTCAGGGTTTATATCTGTATATCTGTAGGAGGGAGTAGCAGGTAGAAACAAGTCTGTGCCATCTTGTCCAGACCAGAACAGTCTCAGGATTTGCTTAACATTCTAAAGGGAATGCAAAAGTACATTCCTGAATAATCTTTATGATTTTTATTGCCCCATATTAGAAATTTCTTTCTAAATAACATTAGTAATTTTTCTTTATATAGGATCACTTGTGAATAAAAGATGTGGCAGACAATATTGAAGCTCTTTTGAATGTTCATCAGATTTACACATCCAGTGCATTTCCAGGCTATTAAACTTCTCTCCCAGTTCACACAGTAGTTGTGTTATCACATTTGAAAAGAGGAAAAGAAACAAAATTCCCAGTAATGATCTTTTTCCTTTTTCCTCTCCAACTTGCAAATGCATAGGTTATGTTCCTCATAGTCTTCCAGTGACACTGACAAAACCCACAACCAGCAAGTGTGGTCCCCGTTTGATCCCTTCTTTGTTACAGTGTCTCTCATCTCTATTTCCTGAAACTCCTAATCTCAGTACAGCAGTTTCTTATCAGGAAGAGCTCCAGAAGTCAACTTGATCCATAAGGGGTTGTGGACACAGCCGTGCTGTTCAAGCTGGCTGCATAGGTGTCAGCTTGCTGCAGGATAGGACCCCCTGCAGGTAAGGAAATGGTCAGCTCAGAAAATTTTGGAGCACAGGACAAAATTGAAATTTTCCTTCTTCCTAGAGCACATAGTCAAAGGCCTGATTTTTTTTTCCAAATAATAGAACTTAAATGATACTTTAGATTATTGTTACCATGCCTTTGTGCTGCATTCAGAATGATCCTTTTCCCTCCTGGCCACCTCTGGATAGCTAATGTTTATTGAGCACTTATCATGTGTTAACCAGTATTCTTTTTTTTTTTTAAGATTTTATTTATTTATTTGACACAGAGAGAGAGATCACAAGTAGGCAGAGAGGCAGGCAGAGAGAGGGGGAGAAGCAAGCTCCCTGCTGAGCAGAGAGCCCGATGTGGGGCTCGATCCCAGGACCCTGAGATTATGACCCGAGCCGAAGGCAGAGGCTTAACCCTCTGAGCCACCTAGGTGCCCCTTAACCAGTATTCTAACCACTATTCTAATATGCAGTGTAAGTCTGTTAATAATAACAATAGTGGTAGTAGTAGTAATCATGATTTTATTATACTAAGAGTAACTAGTGTTTATTGAGCCCATATACTATTCACATTGCTTTCTATGGATTAACTCATTTTATCTGCCCCAAAACACTATGAGGTGGTGACTATTATTAACATATTTTATGAATTTGGAAACTGAAACAATGATATTAATTAAGTTGATCAAGATAACACATATATTAGGCAGAAGGCTGGGATTCAAACTTAGACATTGTGGCTTCAGAACAGATACTCTTAGTCATTAAGGTATAGCTACTTGATGCTTCTAGGACTGCTTAATTGTCTAAAATGAAGAAGGTGGATTATACAACAGAACAATACAACGACAGTACAACAACAAATAATATTTCAGCAATACCAAGTACAATTGACTAAGTGCTTATTATGTTTCAAAACCTCTAATCTGGCTTTCCCACCCAATTTCTTATTGTTACCAACTTTTTACCCAGCGAGGTAGAGACACCAACAGATGCATTTCAAACAGAGATAGTTGCCATACATATGGCTTATATTTTTTCATAAAACCCTTACGACAGCCTATATAGGAAGAACTATTCTTATCTTTATCTTATAGTACTGCAGACATAGCAGGTGACCTGCTGAGTATCACAAAACTAGTAAGTGGTGGAAACAAGATGGAAGTCTCAGCATTCTACTTTTCTGTGAGTTGGGGAAAAAAATCCCTCAAGATTGGCAATTTATTCTTCATGGAACTTTTTAAAAGATTTATTTATTTTATTTTATTTTTTTATTTTTTAAAGATTTTTAATTTATTTATTTGACAGAGATCACAAGTAGGCAGAGAGGCAGGCAGAGAGAGAGGAGGAAGCAGGCTCCCTGCTGAGCAGAGAGCCCGATGCGGGGCTCGATCCTAGGATCCTGGGATCATGACCTGAGCTGAAGGCTGAGGCTTTAACCCACTGAGCCACCCAGGTGCTCCAAGATTTATTTATTTTAGAGAGAGAGGGAGAATGAGTACAAGCAGGGGGAGGGGCCGAGGGAGAGGAAGAGTATCCTCAAGCAGATTCCCCACTGAGTCTGGAACTAGATCCCAGGACCCTGAGATGATGAACTGAGCCAAAACCAAGAGTTGGTCACTCAACCAACTAAGTTACCCAGGTGCCCCTTCTTTGTGGAAATTTTACCACAGTGTGTATGAGTACATACATACACACACACACATACACCCTCCAGTTAGGAATATATTTCTAAAGATTGAAGCAGCATTACCTCTTGAGCCATTTATCCAAGATTAGGACCATGGAAACAGAAGGCAGCTACCATGTGAGATAATCAGAGATAGAGGTTGGTAAACTGCACTGAGCTTGGTTTTCTCCACATGCAAGATGGATTTGTTAGGCTGACACCAAATCACAGTTTGACACTTAAGTTAACCTCCCCCTGATCCTTGATCAAGCCTTCAAAAAACTTTAGGCAGTGGTTTTATTTTTAGGATATATTTTCTTTTTCCTTAAAGATGGTTCAAACTGGATTGCTCTTTTACAGAAGGTTTGAAAATAAAAAGGGAAACTGACATAAATCATAGCATTATATGAACAAATACACATTTTCAAATCTTTCTCTTTAATTCTGAAGAACAGAAGCCACAAGCTGATTAACTGAGAACTTGGATACGTCATTCCAAAGGCAGCACAGTTAATTATCTGCTAAAGTAATTTATGTTTCATTTGAACTCAAAAAAGAAAATCTTTAAAATGTAAGTCATGAAAATGCATCCATAAGTTTGTATTATATAAAAATAGTGTTTGAATGGCTGAAGAGATATGCATCTTAAACTTAATTAATTCAGCATAATTTCTCAGATTATGACCCCTTTAACAAGGAGTTTCAGGTATTCAGGTTTAATTATATGCACAAATCTAAACTGGAAATTTCATTTTCCTACTTAAGATTCAGTTTAAAGTTGTGAAAAATGAGCCAATTTTTCATTTTGGTGGATTTTACTCACATAGTCAATTTCGATTATGTGTCAAAACTGTGTTAAAAAGTTGCTTTAATCACATCTACCAGATTCATCCCCTTTAGTTTACTTTTTTATCATGCAAATTCTAACTCTCTATCTATTTTTGTTTTATTTCTATTTCAAAAGAACAATGAGAATAGCAAAATTGTATCATATGATTCTTTAAAATCTCATGAGTAGGGGGTCAAACATTTGCTGACTAGTTTGGAATGAGAAATTCATAAAAAGGTTTTCAAACTCTAGGCTTTCCATTGAGCTGTTTGCTCTTTGCCCAACAAATATTTACTGTGTTTCTACTATGTGTAAAACGCTGTGGGGGGCTTTCAAGGTGAATGAATCAGACAGGATCTAATCTCACAACGTGGTTAAAGAGAAGGGGTGATAAAGTACATTCGCAAACAAACATGATATAGGGAGGAATGTAAGTCCCATAGAAAAGATACAGATAAAATACTAAGGGAATCTTGAGAAGAGAGACCAGCCTGGGTGCCTGAAGCAGAACTCCATGGAATAGGGGATACTGGAATGGAGGCTTAAAAGATGACCAATATCACAAAGTAGAGACATTGACAGAAGCATTTCAAGCAGAAGTAGTTGTAGCTGAAGCCATGACACAAGGAGAGAAAACACAAATTGTGCTTGGGTAGGAAAGTGTCAACAGTCTAGACTAGAGCGTTGGGTAAAAGGAGGTGACAATAGAGAATTGAGTGGAAAAGTCTAATTAGGGGCGCCTGGGTGGCTCAGTGGGTTAAAGCCTCTGCCTTGGGCTCAGGTCATGATCCCAGGGTTCTGGGATCGAGCCCCACATCTGGCTCTCTGTTCAGCGGGGGGCCTGCTTCCCTTCCTCTCTCTCTGCCTGCCTCTCTGCCTACTTGTGATCTCTGTCTGTCAAATAAATAAATAAAATCTTAAAAAAAAAAAAAAGCCTAATTAGAGGCAGGCAGTGGAGAACTACTGACATAATCATATCCCGAGATTGGAGTATTTGAAGAAAAATTTGCTAAGAGAATCTCAGAAGGTCTGGAGAGATTGGAGACAGGGAGACCAGTTATGTAGCTATTAACAACAGAGGGATGGCTCTGGGAACACAATATAAAGAGCAAATATAGGACATACAGCAAAAGAAGTACAAATAGAACTTGGTAGAATACTTGGGGTGTGTGTGTGTGTGTGTGTGTGTGTGTGTGCGCGCGCGCGCGCTACTTAGGGGAAGGTGGGCTTAGTGAGGGAGAATGATAACACTCTTTACAGAAATGTAAAGAGTTGTGATGGAAGGATGGAAGGATGGAAGGATGTGGTGGTGTTGAATTTGAACAGATGGGAAACAGGGACATTGAGGAAACAGGCTTCTGAAAGGGAGTTGAAGAGACCAAATCTGATTGGACATAGAGTAATTAGTTCCCTCAGGTCTCAGATCTCAAGCTGTGCCGATGCTTATTCAATTAAAATGTACTTTTCAATTAGGGCTAAGACTATATTTCAGATCCTGCTTATGAAAAGAACATTAGCACTTCAGTTAAAATTTAGAGGGCAGTAACTACAGTTTGCATTATACCAAAAGCAAGATTGAAGCCAAAATTACAGACATCCCACTAGATCATTGATAAAGCCAAGCGAGCCCCGAGCATACATCCATAGGATGTATGAATGGATGTGTTTTTACTCTCCCTTGAAAATCTGGAATGTTTCTTCAGGACTGGACTGGAACAAACCCATTAGCTCGTATACAAATCTACTTCTTGCTTGTTTCCATCCATCTCCTTTGCATTTATTTATTTATTTGTTTGTTTGTTTAGAGACCTTTCTTTTAGAGAAGTTTTAAGTTTACAACAAAATTGAGAGGAAAGTAAAGAGAGTTCCCACATATGTTCTGTACCCACTCATGCATAGCCTCCTCCATCATCAACATTACTCACCAAAATGGTACATTTTTTTTTTACCAAAGATAAATTTACATTATCATATAATAATCATTCCTACTCTATAATTTACTTTAAGAGTCATTCTTAGTGTTGTATATTCTATGGACTTGGAGAAATGTGTAATGAAATATATCTATCATTATAATATCATATGGATTTTTTTTCACTGCCCTAAAAATTCTCTGTGCTCTGCCTATTCGTTTTTCCACATTGACAGCACTCCCTGGTGAACCATTGATCGTTTTGCCTTTTCCAGAATGCCCTATGGTTAGAATCATATAGAATGTAGCCTTTTCACATTGGCTTCTTTCACTTAATAATATGCATCTAAATGTCAGTGTTTATTCACTTAGGAAATTATCAACAACATATTTGACTTCTAGTCCAGGTCAGTCTTGGTACTAAGGATATTTATATATTCTTCCTTTAAACTACCAATAATTTTTTTAAGATTTATTTATTCATTTATTTTTTATGTGGTAATTTTTAAAATTAATTTATTTATTTTAATAAACAGTATTCATTTATTTGACAGACAGAGATCACAAGTAGGCAGGGAGGCAGGCAGAGAGAGAGGAGGAAGCAGGCTCCCTGCTGAGCAGAGATTCCCAACATGGGGCTCAATCCCAGGACCCTGGGATCATGACCTGAGCTGAAGGCAGAGGCTTTAACCCACTGAGCCACCCAGGTGCCCCAAACTGCCAATAATGTTTAGACTGGATTTAGCAAAATATAATAAATATAAGCATGTTAAATATTTTTAATATTTCAAAGTTAAATTGTTTTAAAAATTTGCCTTAGGACAAACTTGTGATACAACTTCCTATTTACACAGATAAATGAAAATTGTAACTTTGAAAAAATTAACTTACAAAAATAGATTTTTGTCAACCTCTGGTAAATAGTTATACACTGTAACTTGTTGAGGTAAGAGGTTCATCTCAAATGGATTAAGTTTTTTTTTTCTTTCTCAGAACTGTATTTCAGGATTTCTGACCCAAACCCTCAAGTTTACCCTGTGCCACTTCCTCTTGTTTTCTTCTCATCGTATCAGGTTTCCATTTTGTGATCTGTATACCCAAGGTTGTTTAAAAAGGATCCCAGACTTCTAGCCTATAAACATCACTTCCTCTGTCTCCTGAATTTATTTAAATGGCTGATACTTGAGCTTGAGGGATTGTTTACACTAACACCACAGAGTCAAGAGTACTCATTACCTCCACCTCATAGGTCAACACCTCATAGGTTAACAGCATATGGCAAGACCCCTCATATTTCCTTTTCAAGACCAAACGTCCTTTCTGAAACCTTCACTTCACAGGCTTTATACTTTGGGTCCTTACTTACCCACTTTGTTGATGAGTCAATTGAAATATATGTTTGCAGCCCTGTCAAAAGTATATTTCTTTTTCCTTCTGGATCATTGTATTTACTTACATGTTCTCTGTCATTGTAGAAATAAAAAATGGGCATTGGTTATTTTTTAAACAACTCTGTAAGTTTGTGTGCTTTTCCATTGCAAAGGGAGAGTCTCCAATTGTCTATGTTTTTAGCAGGTGGAAAATGTATCAAGAAGAATTTGGATGGGATTATTTTTTCTAGTTTAAAGAGTAAGTGTCATTTATTTGCATGTTGTGTAATGAGGTATGAAAGCCAGTTAACAGTCTCTGCATCACTTTGTCTCCTGATGACACTGTCTACATGACAGACGATTTTATAATTTAAGTTTAAAGACTGCATTAAAATTAACTTATGAGGGACGCCTGGGTGGCTCAGAGGGTCAGGGTCCTGGGATTGAGCCCCACGTCGGGATCTCTGCTCAGCGGGGAGCCTGCTTCCTTCTCTCTCTCTGCCTGCTTCTCTGCCTACTTGTGATCTCTGTCAAATAAATAAATAAAATCTTTAAAAAAAATTAACTTATGAAATTGATCGCCACAAAAAAGGGTACTCCTAGACCATTTTTTTAAAAACCGACTTTTCCTCTCACTGGCAACAAAGTGTCTATCATCGACTCATTTTCACTTTGGAGATGTTTCTCTTAAGTTTCACCTGCTCCAAGTCAAAGAATTCCTGAATTACAAAAGTCTGTAGTAGGAACTATTAATGATGTTACAAGTAGAAGCTGTATTTTATTCAACTAATTCATCAGTAGTATGCTTTGCCCTTGGGGCATATGCACGTGTTTGTTATATAGAGGTTTTCCTAACAGATGTAAAGAATATAGTCCTTCTCAAAGGCCATTTCCCACCCACAGACATGTCCTCTTCTGGCAGTAATTTTTGCTGCGTAGGATCTATCAGTTGACCTGCTGGCATGACCTTGGACTCTTAGGGTTTTTCCTGATTCCTGATTCCCTGCCAAGGATGTGCTGGTATTTTATTCTCCAGTCTAATGTCTCATGTAGGAACAGGACTGATTGCTTTTCAGAGATTAAGGTTGAGGAGAGATCAGGTCTCAGAATTTACCTATGAACAGTTCACTTAGGGTAGGCCAAGTGGAAAGCCAACTCCCAATATGTTACTTAGAAGGGTTGGGCCTTCCTGTTCGTGCGCTTGTTCTCTTGTCTCATTTATGAGTCAATATAAATAATAAAAAAGTGGTTTCTGTATTGCTTATCCCCCACACCCCTCCTCAGTTGGTTGAATGGTAAATGGGAGATGAAGAAGTGAACATCACTGGGAATGCATAGCCCCATATGTGATAAAGGTGGTTTTTTAAGGAAAACATGACATAGTTAATTCAGAGAACTTTAGCTACCTTTGTTGAGTCCCTACAATGCATCTGTACATGCATTTGTCACACTGACTCTGCCATTCTACACACACACAGCTTTAAAGTCTTACTCCTTTTAAAAATCCCATTGTCTAATTAGTACCAGGATCATGATAGGTGCTTTACAAATATTTAATGAATGAATAAATGCATGAATGCTTAACACTATAGGGGTGTCTCAGATATTTGTAGGTTGGTTGATGGGTTTTTAAAATGTTGATGCAGACCTAAGGATTGAAGCTAAGCAACCAAATCTTGCCATGTGCTTACTTTCACTCCATGCATGACCCAGGCTCTACTGCTCTATTTTGAAGGTATAACCAATTTCATACATTCAGCTGATTCTTATTTTAAATGTGTTAATAACTGGGCTTTGAAAGATTTTGAATTACTATGAACTAACTAGGAATATAAAAGAGAAGATCAGAGGGATCAGTTTAAATCTCTGCCTGTGATATCTAGTAAGAGATTGGCTTTCCATTAATTTTTTTTTTAATTTAAAGAATGAATGAAATAGGATTCCAGGACTAATAAACCAGACAAAGAGAACAAACCATTTCAAGCACATTCACATACTTTGAGGCAACACTTTATGTGTTAGAATGATTAGTAACCACTCTTACCTAAATTAGGATAATTACTAAGCAATTTTTTGGGTTATTTAAGTTTAGCTATTACTAATATTTTAAAAATAACAAAACTTCATTTGCAAAAGTTTCCGTCTTTAGCCCTTTTATTACTAAAGAACACTTTTCTGTATCAGATAATATGTATCAGTATTTGGAATAGAACAGGGATAGAACACAGCAGTTAGTGGCACATGTTCCTCTGTCTTTGGGCTTATATAAAATTTATTTCTAAAGGCTGCTTTCTGGGGTGCCTGGGTGGCTCAGTGGGTTAAAGCCTCTGCTCAGGTCATGATTCCAGGGTCCTGGGATGGAGCCCCACATCGGGCTCCCTGCTCAGTGGGGAGCCTGCTTCCTCCTCTCTCTCTCTCTGCCTGCCTCTCTGCCTACTTGTGATCTCTGTCAAATAAATAAATAAAATCTTAAAAAAAAAAAAAAAAAAGGCTGCTTTCCTTTCCTGATTCTTGGTCTCAGATTTGATGTAAACAGAATTGTTGCTGCTACTTTCCTTGGATCAGGATTTCTGAGAATCCCCTCTCAACCTTTGTTAGGAACATTTGTGCTCATGCCTAGCTTATCTGCTTTTAACTTTTCACTGCCAACTCCTTTGAATAGACACCTACCTGGACAGAGAACAAGTACCTGACCTCATAGATCTGTGGGGAGAGTAAGAAAAGAGAGCAAACTTTGGTTTACTCATCTTTATCCCACCTGGAATAATGTGTTTATAGTCTTTCAAATGCTAGAAAATCACGGAAGTTTGATTGTGTGTTGGGAAAGAACAGGTCTCACTGAGCAGAAGGCAGTCCTGATAGAAAAGTCTTTCACGGGGCACCTGGGTGGCTCAGTGGATTAAGCCTCTGCCTTCGGCTCAGGTCATGATCTCAGGGTCCTGGGATCGAGCCCCGCATCGGGCTCTCTGCTCAGCGGGGAGCCTGCTTCCCTCTCTCTCTCTGCCTGCCTCTCTGCCTACTTGTGATCTATCTCTCTCTGTCAGATAAATAAGTAAATTTATAAAAAAAAAAAAAAAAGAAAAGTCTTTCACATCAATCTGATGAAGACTGAACTGATCTAAGTAAAATGTGAGAATCAAATCGGCCTTATCTTCCCAGGATCATGAAGGACCACCACTTAAGCTCAGAAATGAAAATTGTTTTAATTATTTTAGAATCAGAGGAGACATTGGCCATGCACTTGGTTCTTCTCAGTTCCTAAATTCTACTCTGGAACACAGCAGCTTTTCATCTTTGTGTGGGCAACATTTAATGCACACTGAAAGTTAGAGTGGTTTCTGGAAAATGCTACTTTAGTGTATAGAGGACTCAGCTGACCCATGCAATATACTGTGGTCTGTGCCACATAAATAATGATTACCACTGGAATGATTTTCATCTTTATCAATTGTTGTCATCTAAATGGTATGTGTGAGGCTTTAACTTATAGCTAATACAGGTGGAAGTTGAGAGCTTACATATAAAACATTGGTGATATGTATTATTTAAAAAGTTTTAAAACAAACTCGTAAGTGCATTTTAGAAGAATATGTATATGTATGTAATATGTGTGTATATATGTAATGAGAGAGAAAATGTGGAAGGCATAAATTACCAGCATTAATTCATAATAGCAAAAAAGCCTCTAAATCATAAATATGGGTTAGTGTCTGCTTTAGATTTTGAGTACAGTCCGGGGAGCCAGAGTCTCCTTGTGGAGTAGCCACGTTTCCATGAGAATTTCCTCCTGAGTCTCAGTGTAGATTTTTACGGCATTGTTTATATTTTCTTCTTATATTTAAAGAAGATTTTGGGGGTGCCTGGGTGGCTCAGTGGGTTAAGCGTCTGCTTTCAGCTCAGGTCATGATCTCAGGGTCCTGGGATCGAGCCCCACATCAGGCTCTCTGCTCAGCAGGGAGCCTGCTTCCCTCCACCCCCTCTGCCTGCCTCTCCGCCTACTTGTGATCTCTCTCTCTGTCAAATAAATAAGTAAAATCTTTAAAGAAGCTTTTTAAAAAGGGGAAATCTTGCAATTGGCAAAATATCCATTTGCCCTACGGATATATATAGCAGTGTTTACATGACACTTATGCTGCAAATAAAAAATAAAAATACCACACAAATAATTTGACTCCTTTCAAATTGTCTATTGATATAATCATGCAGTTACTACAGTTGTTTCTAGCTGAGGTTCTTTCCTCTGGGTTGTCTAATAGGGTCATCTGTCTTCCATTTTTTTTTTTTTTTTAACGGATCACCTTTGTCCTGTTGTACCATTCCAATTAATTTTTATCTTATGAATTTCTAAGAATTTGTCTCGTTTCCTCCAAGTTAATGCATATCTAAGCTCCAGACACAACAGCTTAATTTGGTCTTTCTAATTAAATATTAAATTGTTGCATGAGCTCTTGTCTATTGGGTGAGGCTTATTTATTCATCCTAACATGTGACTGTATATCCTTCAGCAGAGAAATGAAGCCACATGCCAAGTTATTCCATTTAATTACTTGTTTTCCCCAAACTTTTCACTGAATGATGTATTTCAGAGAACAAATGAACTTATTTGAACTATATGTTGAGTCTAATATTAGCCATAAAATAAACTTTAGAGTGTGACCATATAGGGGAAGTACTGTTGAAAAATAGATATTGTCTAGGCCCTCTGCACATCAACCAAAAAGTTGAGTGGATGAATCTGTTCCAAGACACATGTTGAATTTAGATTTCACTAGTGAATATTTTTATTAGCTAGCCATCTAGAACTCAGTTGATAGGTATTTGTCTTCGTATTTCTTGTTTTCTGTTTAATTTGAAAAGGCTGAATAGTTTTTATCCTATGTATATACCAGACAGAAAAAAAAGATGACAATATAGATGCTTTTGCCCAGAAAAATGATACCCAAGGGTGCTGATTGTATCCATGGACTGCATCACTCATCAGTTGTTAGCAATCTTCGGAGAACTGCAAAGCATAAGAAAGGTGGCTATGAGGAAGTCAGAGGCCACTGAGCAATGGTGGTTTATAATATAATAATGATAAGAATAATAGCAATACTAATGTCTACCACTGATGACACAACAAAAACTAGAACTGCATTATGTTTGACTTCTGTTAATCCTTATAACAAGTTTACCCATTACCATCCTCATTCTATAAATGAAGAGTAAAATACACTCACTTTATTTTTATTTTTTTATTGAGAAATATAATTAACAGTGTTGTATTAATTTCAGGTATATGATGTAATATTCAACAGTCTCATAAATTTCTCAGTGCTCATCAAGATAAATGTACTCTTCATCCCCTTTATCTATTTCAACTGCCCATTGGCAACCACCACTTTGTTCTCCTAAAATACACTCACTTTAAATAACTTGCAAGAGATCACATAAGCAGAAAGTGACCTAGCTAAGAATTAGACCCTCCCTCCCCCAAATTATCCTCAACATACAACACATCCACCGCTTACTGATACTTAAGCAATTTTTAATTTTATAATAGGTGCTTGCATAGATCATATAATGTAGTATTTGTAATTTTATGTACTTTTAATTAAATAACATTAATTATGATGACATAGTTACTTTAAAAACATCAAACAATGCAGACACGCATATAATAAAAAGTAAGTCTAAAAAAAAGTTAAAAGACAATTGATAGGCATTGTTTTTAAACTTGTAAATTAGTAAGAAGAAACTACTCCATAATTCCTTTAGGTTGGACTAGTCTTCTGTATTAATGTTTCTCATTATGATAAGATCACCAGTGGTCTGTTCCAGAAATAATTGGAAAGCATTATTTTAGCAAATGGTGCTATAGTACATCACACCAAACCAATTGCAAATATATAGGAGGGCAGTGAGCCATTGGGTATGTTCAAATATCCAGGGTCAGATCAACTCTTTGCACATGTGTGATAAATATGTGATGGCTAAGTGTTCCACTAAAAATCCCTTTATGGAAAAAAGGATTTTCTTTTTCTTTTTTTTTTTTTTTTAAGATTTTATTTATTTATTTATTTGAATGAGAAAGAGAGAGAGAGAGAGCACAAGAGGGAGGAGGGTCAGAGGGAGAAGCAGACTCCCAGCTGAGCAGAGAGCCTTATGTGGGACTCAGTCCTGGGACTCCAGGATCATGACCTAAGCCACCCAGTTGCCCCTCTTTTTTTTTTTTTTTTTTTAAGATTTTGTTTATTTGACAGAGAGAGAGTGAGCGCAAATTGGGGGAGAAGCAGGCAGAGGGAGAGGGAGAAGCAGGTTCCCTGCCTAGCAGGGAGCCAAATGTGGGGCTCAAACCCAGGACTCTGGGATCATGACCTGAGCTGAAGGCAGATCCTTAATGACTGAGCCATCCAGGTACCCCTAAAACAGCAGATTTTCTCAAGAATCTCAAATACTGATGAAAATGGCTAGGAATGAATTTAACTTTCTCCAGAACTTTATTTTCCTTGCTCATTAGAGAAAACTATGGATGATACATTATTGGCCATATTTTAAAAATCATAAGCAAGTATTAAAGCAGAGTTTCAAGAAATGGTTTTCAGAGACAAATAAAACTAACTTGAAGATTAGATTTCAGTTTGCTTTTTTCTCCTAAGAAAAAATATTACAGTCTTCCAGATTTTCAACATTATATGATCCTGAACTTAACATCTATGGAGTGCTTGGATTTTTGAGAAACCTAACATTCCAAATGGGTCTTGGAGAAAGAGAAGATAGCAGAGTATTTGACAAAAGGTGTGTCCAGTGATAGAGTTTGTGTTTTATGCTTATTTCTTTTCTTCCTTTTTTTGTCTGTGGGTGGGAGAAGGAGGGCACGGATGGGTAGGATGTGTAATCAGCTGTTATCAATCAGCTTTGGAAATTCCCTTGTGGCTTGACATTTTTGAGGACTGGCCCAGTCTTCCTGTTGGAATTCATCCAAACCCCAGAGGAGGGCTCTTTGTCTCAACGCAGATACTAATAAACAGAAATACACATGGTATTTTTGTTTTTCTTATTCTTGGATGAGGTTAATTAGTTGGCTATGCATTTGGAACTATGTCCTCTTTTAAAAAGTGGACTGGAATATACCACGATTATTAGTATTTGTTAGATTTTGTTTTGTGCAGCGCATTTTTAAAATGGAGCCCATTATGGAAATTTATACTGTTGCTAAAGCACTACATTGAATTCAAGAATTATTTTCTTGATTTATAAGAATAAGGTTGGAGAAACAGTTCACAACCAGTTCAGAGTCTTGTGATTGATTTTCTCCCCAAATTTAAAACTAAGTGTTAGTTTTTGGGCAGAGGTCTGTATATGCTTTGACTCTTACACCATTCCTATGAAATATATACCCTTATCAATACTATCCTATAGATAAGGACACAGAGCCTTAGGAAGATTTTTTAAAAAACTGGCCCAGGTTTTCATGCCTAGAGTCAGAATTTAAACCTAGGCCTTCTTGACTCCAAAATTCTGCTGCTCATTTTGACATTAAACATCATCATCCTCCCCCGTTTTTACCTGCTGTCAGTAATAGTAATGATCACCAATTATTTGCCTACATTCTTTAGCTTTTTACAAACGATTTACTCCAGCCACTTATGTACATGTAGAATAAGTCATAGACACAGGTACAATACCTCAAAGTTTCAAGAAAACAAAAGATCTAAAGAACACCAGAGCAACTGTCGAATGTACAGAAGACTGAGACAGTAGGAGCGACCTCTGTATTCTCTATCTGAATTCTTTTTAAGGGGTAACAAGAACATAGGCTTTGCTGTCACCAAACAACCACCCCTAACATTTAATCCGAGTCATTTTTAGTTAAGTAAAATTGGCACAAGTGAACGATTGCCTATGTATAGAGTTTATAGTGTGGAGAGTTTGCCAAAATACTATTACATATTTTTTCTTTTAGATTCCTTACCTTCTCACCTTCCAGAAAAATGTTTAAGTGGTTTTAAAGCCTAAACCACCTGACCTTCCCTTTCCCTGTGTGTGTGTTGAGGAGGGGTGGTATTTGCTATGAGGTACCACCTTTAGGAATTAGGTTTTCATAGGGTCAGGGGCAGGACTTTCAGAATGTGATAACTCTTGAGAAAATGACAAGAAGGTTTTATTCTTTCCCTTTGCTCCTCTTTATTTTCAAGCATCAGAGGGTATGACTTGAGCCATTTCTCTTTATTGGTTTTTCCTCCATCATGATCAAGAAACTGATTCGTGCCAAAATCAGAATGAGTCAGACAATACGAAACCAACATGTATTTGGACCAGTGAGGCATGGGTGTACTGAAATGAGCCTCAGCAAACCCTCTTTCTGGGTGTTTGACCGCATGCAAACAGGAGGAGATGGTGGCTTCACCGTGGGTGTGGTTTTTCCACCTCTCCTCCCACAAACTCCCCTTCCTCTCTTTCCCTGCATGTGTTTCAAATTGGAGCAATGGTGTGTGGGAGAAGCAAGAGCTTCCCTGCAACTATAAATAGTAAAGCCAAGAATTCTGAATGTTCAGGAGAGGAGGTAGAGGGAGATAGAGTGGGAGATGTGGGAAGCTACCCAAATTTAATCACTCACACATTGCTTTGAACCAAATCAAGTTCTGTGACCTATTAAGAATAGTGAGTAAATATGTGGTGAGCCTCAAACCCAATCTGAAAACAAAACAAAACAAATAACAGCAACAACAAAAAAGGGGACATAATAGAGATGGTCCCTGATAGATAGTCACCTCCCTTAACTTTTTGGAAAAATACAGTTATAGTCAGGACTAGTGTGGACCAAAACCCATGGAAAGATTGATGGAAATTCATTTTAAAAAGCCACACACATGAAAATAATTTACACAGGAGGTTTTCTGCACCACAGCTGTGCTGGTTATTTATTTTGGACCAGTTTGTGCAAAAAGTGGTACCAAAAATGGACTTAGTTCTTGCTTGATAACCTTACAAATGTCAAATTAGTCCCCTGAACTCAAAACCCCCATTCCTGAATAAGCTGCTATTTAAAGGCAGATGGTTTTCGGAGTCTCCAGGTCTTCATTTCTTTAGAACTTACTTGTGGACTGCACTCCTGCTTGTCCTCATTTGTAGTCAGTGTAACTCTTGGTCCTGTTTCTCCTACCACTTAAATACATCCAGAAGACATAGAGTGGAAGACAGAAGACTGAATAGAACCCCTGTTTAGTGCATGAACATGCCTCGACCTTGGAATGGGAAACAGGCTTTGTAAAGAGTACTTCCCGACCGATAAAAGTTATACAAGATAATTCTCTGGAGCATTGTTGCCTCACCCACAGACCATAGATATCAGAGGATGGAGTCACATCAGCTTTGATGCTTGCTGTTTTTCCTCCAAACCCCTGAACCAGGATGAGACAAGTGGTTTATAGGAGTGCCAGTGCACCTTGAATCTAATAGAACTAGGTGCCTCGAAGCCAGCCAACACATGTGCAAGGGTGTGACATTTATTTAAGGGATTTGGAGACCAAGGTCTCATGCACATGCAATCAGAGCCTTCTGGTGGTGGTATTCATTGAATTATCCTCTTGCAAAAGGATCTGGGGATTGATACATCAAAACTCTGCCTTTGTGAAACAGGCATGTTTGTATAGTTTTGATCTGATTCATAATCATATTCATTACTTGGATTTATACACTGTCTTTCTTCCATGTTGCCAAAGTGCTTCTTGACTAATCTAGAATTACAGTGAGTTAACTTTTTTAGGTCAATGCAAAGTTCACCTCTTAGGCCACCTCCCAATGGGATAGATTTGTTTTGAAGAAGAACTTATTTCCTGAAAAGAAGCCCTTCATTTATTAGGAGAGCCTTTGTTATATTTCTGAAGGGAGGGGTGATTGTTAAGATTATTTCCCAGTGCCTAACGTATAGCCTTGGACATAATAGATTGAAGGCTGATGCATTTATTTTATAGATCATTGTGTCAAAGCACAAGCAATCAAAGTTATGTGCCAAGACTCATCGCCTTTCTGGAATGAAATTTAAAATGATGCTAAATCCATTCACTAATATCACCCTTTCTTCACTAAAAATCCTGCATGTTCCTGAAAATCAATTTTGGCAGGCATTGAAACTCTCATTGACCCAGACTAATATATTTAATTTAGCTATGATCTTTTCTCTGATCTTTTTATTTCCTTTCTTTTGCCAAGTTTATATTAAAATGACTAGAAGCCATAAAAATTAAAATCTTACAAAACAAGGATTTTTTTCTCCCAAATTAACCCACCAAAATATAGATGTCAAGTTCTGCTTCATGAGCAGATTCCATGATAACACAACAGCAGAAGAGTCAGTTTGATGTCAGCTCTCAAATAATTTTTTACTGATCTAATATTTGGTAGGCTCAGCTTTACCACTGTTGGAACAATGGCCTTTAATTATTTTTTCCAATTTATTAGAACGTTTTTAAAAGAAAGAATAGAAGTGACTTAGTGATGTTTTGTCAGTGCATTTTAAATTTTAATTTTGTAATTAAAAAATGAGAACATAGACATTGGATCAACAATTGACCTTAACCCTATTCTTGATTCAAAGATAAAATGTGTCAAACATGTCCCCTTTTGAAATGTGGAAAATTAGTGCAACCATTTGCCAAAATGAGCAATGCCTCACTTTACTCTGGCTTGATCCTTTTCTTGAGAAAAGAAAAGAATAGATGACATTCTCCTGCTGGCTTCTTGACAGAGCTGATCTAAAACAGCCTTGAAAATAAGTCCTAGCCGCTAAATAAAAGTCCAAAATAAAAGCAGAAAGAAACAGATTATCTTACCACCAGGGGGCGATAGATACTCCAACAAGGATCCCCAAGGAAAGGGACAGGTTGTGCTGCTGTTTCACTTGTATTCTCTTTCTTCTTGGTGTCCTTGGGCCATTTTGTATCCCATGAATAAGCATTGTCTTTCTTTATGGAATGGTACTGGAAAGAGAAATGAACAGTGACAAAAAGTCTTTGGGATTAAAAGGAAAGAAGAGGGCTAAGGCTGGTGGTATAGGTGAGAGGGTTAGGGAATTTAACCAAACATTTTGCAGACTTATGTAACCTTTGAAAGCCATGCGTGAAGCTAAATATATATCAAGAGAAACACATTTTAATCCTTTTGTAGTCACAATTCTTGCGGTTACTATTTGCTATGGACTAAATGTTTGGTCCACTTCCGAAATTCATATGTAGAAGCCTTAATTCCCAGTGTAATGGTGTTTGGAGGTGGGGCCTTGAGAGGTGATTAAGTCATGAAGGTGGAACCCTCATGAATGCGATTAGTGCCCTTGTAACCAGAGACATGAGAGAGATGGTCTCTCTGTCATAAGAGGACACAGCAAGAGGGTGTCTGTCTGCAGACTAGGAAGAGCTTCTCATTAGGAACCAATCAACTGACACCTTTATGTTGGACTTCCCAGCCTCCGGGACCGTGAGAAATAAATATTTGTTGTTTAAGCCACCTAGTCTATGGTATTTGTTACACTTGCCCTAATGGACTAAGGCATAATTGATACTTCTTGGCCCTTAGGTTTGCTATCTGGATTTTGTAACACATGCCTTCTAAGGCCATAAACAGGTTTATGATGATGGTTTATGATGATGATAATGATGATGATGATGGTTTATGATGATGATTATGATGATGACAATGATGATGAATTCTAGGCATGTTTTCTTAGTTTAATTTTGTACTGTTCTTTGAACTAGTTTTAATGAAATTAAATAAAAAGAATACATATTAGAAAAACTATAGACAAAAAGGTCATTCTTTTCAGTTTGCTTCTGGTCAGATCTATAGTTCTCCCCCCTGCCCCGAAAAGGTTTTATTTGATAATCCAATTTGCTTTAAAAATGTTTTTAAAGTCACATTCAACATGGGTCTAACAAACATGAAAAAAAGCACATTATGGGCCCTCCACCGCCCGGCAAAAAGCCTATGAAAAAACACATGGTTAGAGAAAATTGCAAACTAAGCTGCCTCCCTTAGGGCTCCAGCGCAGGGCTGACTAAATCCTCATGGAAGAGGCGCTGTGTACGTGGTCAACCAACTTCCCCTCGCGGCGGTCTGATCTCCATTCAGCCACAGTCCTTCCGCGACCACCGTGCGCAGCTTCTCCGTGCTTCCCGCCACCAAGCGGTTCACCTTCCGGAAAGTGAGGAGTCTTTCTAGCTGTACGTAGAACTTCTCTCCTACACTGTTCGGCTTGGGGGACTGCTCTATTTCACCCCTTTGAGCTTCTGTTAACCGGTGCTGGGGGGTGCAGCTGCCAAGCCTTACCATCCGGTCACCCTCCTTTCTCCGTGGACCCTGGAGAAACCGGCTTTTCATCAACTCGATGGCTTTCACCGCCTCAATACTCAGAGTAAACCGGAAGTATTTGCTTTGCTGTAAACTCAGGTATGAGGTGGTATAAACAACTTCAGAAACGTGTTCCTCTGGCTCTGAAACGCTCAATTCAGTTGCCCTTGCTGTTTTTCTGAAGACCCCTGTTTGGTACAGTATCCAACATGCTCAGCTCCTGCTGGTGGATCCTCCACACGAGAAAACCCTACAGAGTAATGGTAGAGCTTTGCCACATCCAAAGCCCACATCTGAAACTGCTTTATCTTCCACTCAGATCTGTGATCTGGATCTCTAAAGGTTGATGCTGGAAATAGGGGACTGAATTCAGAGTTTGGTGTGCTGATGACAACCATACCTGGAGAAAAGTACCCAAATACAACCTCAGGAAACCTGACCAGATCTTCAGAATCTAAGCGTTTTATCAATTCAGTACATGTTATCAAGTCAAATCCACACAAACGGGAGTCCTTTTTGTACAGCAGAACCACGATACAAGTTTATAGTCAAATCTAGTTCCTGAGGAATGGTGCAACTCCCCACTCCTGAAGACAACCCCCTCCCCATTCAAAGGGTTTGGCAGCAATATCTGCTCCAACAAGATACTGAACGCAGTGGTGGTATTTCAGCATCCATACAAGTGTGGCGTCCTGGAAGCCCAAGTCTGCAGTCTTCTTGTGTCCATGTTGATTCACTAATTTTTTAACAAAGTAGTATCTCTGTTCGTACACTGGTTTGAACTCAATCACTTTCTTGCTGAGAACTTCACAATGATCCATACTGTTGCCCTGTTTGTTTTCTTCAGTTTTGTTAAAATAAAAAGGCCAATGTATCCTTCAAGCTCTATGAACCAGCAATGGCTCAGCTCTGAAGGGGTGCACCAGCGGGAAAGCAAAGTTCTGCGAACTCCAGCTCAGATCTATAGTTCTTAACTAGAGCACTCTCCTTCCCCCAACACATGGGACATTTGGCAATGATTGGAGACAATTTTTTTTATTGTTACTACTTAGGATAAGGGTATAGCTACTAGTATCTGTAGGTAAAGGCCAGAAAAATTATCTTGCTTTGTGCAGGACATCTCTCCATAAAGAATTATCTAATTCAAAATGTCAATGAGTAACCTTGGCTCAGAGCAACCCTTGCTCAGAGAAAGAGAGATAAGGGAATATATCTTTCTTTTCCTTCAGGGTAAGTACTATTAGTTTTAAGGATGATGCTCAGCTAAGATCTCCTGCTCCAACAGAAAGAAAATGCTGTCACTCGGGTTAAGAATAAAGATATTGTTGCTCCAAGTGGAGAAAGACCCACGATATTAAGAGAACATGGAGGCAAGATGGCAGAAATGCGGTCAGTAATTTTGCCAAGTCATGGAGAATAAGAGAAAAGTTAGAATTCTACAGAAAGATGTTTCAATTTTCAGAAAGGAAAAGACAAATTCTGAGCCCTATTGAAAGCTGAGTAGTATCAAGTGAGGAGCTAGCCAGATATATTTGACTAGCTATGTTAAAGCCTTTACCTTTCTTTTCTTGGCGCACTGGGGCAGAGGTAGGATAAGTAGATTTGGGTGAACCTCAGTTTTTTACAGTTCACGTAGGGTAGGTGATCCCTTTTGGTAGATAAAAAACATTTCACTAAGTAATGGATTAATTGCATCATGAACAGGAGGGTCTGGTTCCCTTGCAAGGTTTTGTATTTGGTCCATTCCTATCTAATATTTTATCCAGTCTCAGGTGAAGACTGCTGATCAAATTGGCAGATCAAAATGACTTGGCAGAATCAGGATCAAAAAGATTATACCAGAAAAAGAAGGATATGCTAGTGGTAAAAGATAAACTTGAACAGTCTTGAAGAGCAGCAACATAGGAAGAAGTTGGAGGAGATGGAGCTGAGTTGAAGTTTATTTTGGAAAAGTATTTAAGTAATTTAATGGATCATAACTTCATACTGAATTCAGGTTAACCCCAATGGCTTTTGTCTGTGGTATTAGATGCAGAATGTTCAGAATTTGGACTGTTAAATCTTAGCACATCCACACTGGGAGGAATGCACGTCAATTATCTCATGTCAAGAGACATACAGACAACCTGGAGTATCCAGGGAGCCAGGGAGGAATGGCTGTGCTGGTGAGGGCCTAAAAACTATGCCATAGATGATGCACAATCGAAAGAACTAAGAAAAGAGAAATTAAGGGGAGATGAGGTAATTGTTTCAAACTGCATAAAGGGCTTTAGGGGAGGAGAAGATTTAGGCGTTTAGTGATTGCCCCAAAGGACCTAGCAAGCTCGGAAAAGTAGATTTGGGTTCAAAATAATAAACTGTTTGAAGATGAAAATGTTCCTTTGGTTGATTTCCTTTCACCAGAGGCTGGACAATGAAATAGTGTGGCTTTCCATTTGTTTGTTTTGTTTGCTTCCTTATTTTTGTTTTTTGTTTTTGTTTGTTTCCTTTGAGGCTGTTGAAATGTCAGATAGCTCCGACAGCACCAGACGGATTTAAATTATCTTCCAATTTAGGACTCAGCCATTTTTAGATCATCCCTAATAAGTATAAAGCCAAATACCTTTTAGGCTGGTCTGATTCTGTTAATGAATATTAATGTTATCACATTCAATGTGAAGCAGTTTCAAATTCCCCTAAAACAGGGCTTCTCTAAGTGTATGAAATGAATGGGCAAGGGCCTCATTACATCTCATATACAAGTTTTCATGAGCAAAACATTTGAGATTATGGAATGCTATGTTCTTAGAGTGTCACAATGCATATTAGCATGTTAGAGGGTCTGAAAAGGACTGCAGTTAAAAATAAAAGCAAGTCTTAAATTCCTTAGTGAAGCTGTCAGAATCCTCCATTATACCTTCCTTGACTTTTCAGCCTCAATGTTCATAACGCTCCCAATGAACCCTTCTCTCCTGCCACCCAGTAAATTTTCCCTTACCTTTCTACTCTTTGGATCTCACCATTTCCTTTATTTGGAAGATTTTAGTGTGTGTATCTGCCCAAGGGTCACCCTTCCTGAAGTCAAAGCCAAAAGGAATCCCTCTCATTTTTTGCACTCATATCACAGTCTAAAAGTGGTTGCATTTCATGAGGTTTACTTATTATCCTCTGAGGATATGTTAGAACATAATATATTCTGATGTGTGTTACAAGACCTGGTATCATGTTTCTCACCAAGTAGGTGTTCAATAAATCCTTCTGGAGTCATTAAAGGAACCATAAGGCTTTGGAACTCTATTCACTCATTCTCAGGTCAGTGTAAATATTCTTAATATTAAGGGCGTAGTCTCTTATAATCCCAAAGAACAAATGGAAAATGTTGGTGTTAAGCAGACTTTTTGTTTTGTCTTGTTTTAGGCAAAGAATCCAAGTAGTCCATAGTGATTCTTTTTTTTTTAACAAATTACTCTCACCTAGTGACTCTTGTTCCAGACTAGATGAGTGCCTCCCAGATGAAGGGGTGGCATTATGGAGATTACTATATTTCAGTGAATGAGCCCTGTTTTCTTTTCATTATGTATTTATTAGAGATTCATGACTGTGCCTTTGCCTGTAGCTAGATACCTGGTTTCTCACCACAGACTGGACTAACATCTTGATTTTGCTTTGTGAATAGATATAATTATTCTAGGTCATCTTGTCAACTTCATCTAGTGAGAGAGAATGGTTTTTGACTCCGGTTATTGGAGATCTTGCCCTGGGAACCGACTTAAGGTTCTAAAAAACGGAAGTGATAGGGCCTAAGGCTGGCAGTGATTGTCTCTTTATAAATCAACAAGGAAGAGAGATTTGCAAAAAAATAAGCAGGGCTTTTCTGTCCCTGCCTTCCCCCCACCCTTTCCACCATTCCAGCTTCTTTCTCTCCCTAAGACTGCAGTGAAAACTTCCCAAACCAGGTAGTTGCAACACCTTACCCAGAATCACAAATGAAATTGCCTTAGCCATGTTTAAGTGGGAAGTCCATCCAAATGGAAGAGATATCTCAGAAAGGGATAGGTTATTTTCAAATAAGGGCAGTTGAAATGCTTTACCAAAAGAGTTCTGTGTGTAATAATCTCCTTCCCTATAGAATTTTGTCTACTACCTCTCTCAAAATTTTGTCCTATATATTTTATAATTTAGAGCTCAAGTCAGTAATGAGGGAGATTATTGTTCAATGAAAAACAATTATTATTTACTAAAATTATCCTAAAGTTTAAATTAAGAGAAAGATGAAGGTATTTATTTAGAAAAAATATTTCACTCATCTCAAAGAGCTTTTTTATTCAATTAAAGTTAGAAAATAATGGAAGTTTAAAAATTAGTCAAGAAGTTCATGTGTATAGAATATATACATTGTGTCTTTTCAAAAAATTCACTGAACAATTGCTTAGTTAGATCTTATTTTTCCTTTTATCTTCTTATTATGGTATAATAATTTTATCTTCATATTATGGTATAATACCAGGATTAAGGAGCATAATTATAATTAGCTTACCATTCCATACCCCTTTAGTGGTTAACATCAAATCCCTGAAAAGCTGTGATTCAGAGTCCAGAAATGTGTAGTCAAATGCCAAGTGCACCAAAGGTAAACAGAAACAGAAAGAAAATTGCTTTGTTTTCATTGAGTAATGAAATAAATCTACAAGGATGTACAAATGAAGAAACTCAAGAGTTCAATTCTAACTCTTTGAAGGATTTTAGCATTTATTTCTTCCCTGACAACTTCTAGCCAGAAGTTCATTTACTTTTCCAGATGAGGAGTAGAGGTGTGCTGTGCCCTAATAATAATTGCTCTTATCATATGATCAAGTTCTAGTTAAAGATTTTAGCCAAAGAATGCTCAAGCATCCGGAAAAAGACATTTGCATCTTTCAACATGCAACATCTAAAGCAGCTGCTACTTAGGCTGTTAGGGCTTTTCCTTTTTGCCTTGGTTGGATGGTTTATTATTCACCCCCATCAGCTGGATGGTTGATTATTCACCCCCATCATTCTTCCATTCACTCAGTAGCCTGAGCAACTCTTCCAGTGTTTCTCTATTTTTTCCAGACTCTTCTATCTTCCCACCTTTAAGAGACTTATAAGGCATGCTTCACATCTGACCTCTCTGCTTTTCTTCAATAAACACATAAATTCCAAGTATAGGGGAAGGGAAAATTTTGTTTTTTATCATCTTAGGTTCAATACCCAGGGCTATGCAAATTAAACTGACAAAGGACAGATAAACAGGAGAAAAAACATACAAATTGTATTTGATGTTAATATTTTAATTTTACATCTGGACAGGATTCCTACGGAAAATAAAGTGAAAAACCCAAAGAAGCAATTAAGCCCATATGCTTAAATACCATTTTAAGGAAGAGTGACAAATCTGTGGAGAAGTGACAATACAAAAATAAAGGGGTTGGGCTTCTAGGAGTGGTCACTTCTGCTGAAGTATATGAAGGGAATTAATGGAAAGTAAGGGTTATTTTAGTAAGATTTGCTAATGAGATTCAAGTTGGTGCCATCTCCAGTTGAGCTCCCTCTTCCTGGTGTGAGAGAGGGAAGAAAGATACCATCAGAAAGGGAAATCTATGCCCTGCCTTTAGGGAGAAAGTAGAAGAGAGCTCTCCTAGGTCTGGTGTTTTTCAGTTGCCTTCAATTCAAAATAATTCTCATGCAGAAATGGCAAACATTGCGATGGCATATTTAAAAAAAAAATTTAAATCAATTAACATGTGGTGTATTATTAGTTTCAGAGGTAGAGTTTAGTGATTCATCAGTTGCATATAACAGCCAGTGCTTATTACATCAAGGGCCCTCCTTAATGCCCATCACCCAGATGGCGTATTCTGATTGCCTTCCCAAGCTTTCCTGGGAAGTCACTTTGAGACACATTCCTGTACTCTTATCTAACCCAGAGCTCTACTCAGCTTAGTGAAGAATGTCTTCAGGACACAGTTTGGGCAGAGTGTCCAGCCTCTCAGTATTCATAAAGGTCTGGGATCACATTTATATGCCCCTCTCTCCCTCCACACACCAGTTCTTGTTCTATGTCCCAGTATCTACTGACCCACCCCAAAGACATTAGCTCTTACCCCTTTCTCTTATGCCTCATGGCCCAGGGCACTGTCATCTAGTCTCATCCTGGGATGAGCCAGAGCATTCCTCTGTTATCTTTCCAATGTATCACTGTTGTAGCATAAAGTCTCCATTTTGCTTCCTTCAGAACTTTCCTTTTTAGTTCTCAGCCATTTTTCTCCCTCTCCTCCTACTTCTTTTCTTTTCTTTTTTTAATCTCAATAAGTTCTGCATCTTTCAAAATAAAACCTCTGGATTTCAAATGTAGTAATTTTTTTTTTTCTTTCTTGTGTGGGTTTCAGAAACAACTTTTGGATATTAAAACATTTAAATGTTAATTTATTCTTTCTCTTTGAAGCTGTAACAGTACTAAATTATAATCCTGTGGTTGCTAATGGATGCCTAAGTGGCTTATTTGCAGCAAGTTGGAAGTAGGAAACCATGAAAATATATATTAAATTACTATACTTTGTTGAGCAAAAAAAAGCCACTAGTTGGAAACTGTATCTTCTCACTCCATCTCCCAAACCTGTAGCCTTGCCTATATCTGTCTCCACTGTCTTCCTTCGTGTATACACACACACACACACACACACACACGTATGTATATACATATACATGTGTGTATATATACACATATGTATATACATATACATATATACACACACACATATATATACACATATACGCACGTGTGTGTGTGTGTGTGTATATATTTATTTTTGCTAGCTCCTTTCAAAGGTAAATGTTACCTTTCTGCTTTTGCTTACTCATGGACTTCATTCTTTAAATTGTTTCCTCTCTTTTCTGCATTACCAAACTTCCCCTTTGTGAGATTTTTTTATTTTCATATGAACATGATTATATCTTAAAATTGTATGTCTTCTTTCTTACATTATCCCCCACCCTTTCCTGTTCCCTTTCCCATCAATATTTCTTAAAAAGGAAGTGTAGGCATTCTGTCTTCGCTTCTCCACTGCCCTTTTAAGTCCACTTTGATCTGAGACACATTCTCAAGCTCCACAACTACTCTTGTCAAGATTAATGATAACTTCCAGTGGCCAAAGGAAAGAACACTTTCTGCCTTCCAGTTACTTGATATCACATCAGCAGTTGATTTAATTGTTCGTTGCCACCTTTTTTCTAGTTAATGTCCCTTGACATCATAGTCCCAGACATGGGCTGAGTCTTTGCTGGTTCTTCCTCATGTGCTTGAACTTTAAACTTTGGAGTCGTATAAGGCATTCTTCTCTCTCTATCTCTCTCTCTCCCTCTTCCCTTCTCCACTCTTCTCCTCTCCTCCTTCCTTTGATCTATTTACCTTCTTTTCTTCTTTATGTAAAATTTCTTTTTTTTTTTTTTAAAGATTTTATTTATTTGTTTGACAGAGACCACAAGCAGGCAGAGAGGCAGGCAGAGAGAAAGGAGGAAGCAGGCTCCCCGCTGAGCAGAGAGCCCGATGTGGGGCTTGATCCCAGGACCCTGGGATCATGACCTGAGCCGAAGGCAGAGGCTTTAACCCACTGAGCCACCCAGGCGCCCCTATGTAAAATTTCTTTGTTGGTGATCTCATCCACATTTATGGCCTTAAGCAACATTCACATGCTACCATGTGAATTTAGTCAGATCAAGCTGCCATAACAAAATACCATAAACTGGATAGCTTAAAAAACAGCAATTTATTTCTCAGTTCAAGGTTGGGAAGTCCAAGGTTAAGGGGCCAGCAAAATAGGTTTCATTCTGAAGCCTCTTCTTGTGGCTTGTAAGCAGGTGCCATCTCCTTGTGTGTTCATACGATCTCCTCTTTGTGCTGGTGCAGACAGATAAGCTCTCTGGTGTCTTTTTAAATAATAGTACCAACCTCATCAGACCAAGGCCCCACCTGGACCTATTTAACCCTTTTTACCTCCAAGAGGCCCCCATTTCTAAATACCATCACATTGGGGGTTGGAGCTCCAAGATAGGAATTTTGGAGGAATAAAAACATTCAGTCTCTTAGCATTTGCTAAGCAATTTGCTCTTAGCAAATGTTTTCAAATAAACTATTGACAGTTTAAATTTATTCATTTTTAATTGTGAATTTACTTTTTTATACTTTTATTGAAATATATTTGACATATATCATTGTGCAGATTTAAGGTGTACACCATGTTAGTTTGATAGATGTGTATATTGTACTGTGATTGCCATTGTAGTGATAATTAGCACCTCTATCATACTGCATAATTATCTTTGTTTTTTTAGTGGTTGGAATAATTAAGTTCTAGTCTCCTAGCAAGCTGGATGATAATAATATAGTATTGTTGTCTATATTCACAATATTTTGCATTATATTTCTAGGGCTTACTAACTACTCATTGCAGGCTTGTATCCTTAAACAGCATTTGTCCTATCCTCCTCTGGTAACCATTATTTCCTCTATGTTAACCATCATTAACCATCATTTCCTCTATGTTTCAAAAGGTAGGCTCTTAGATTTCACGTATAAGAGATACAATACAATATTTGTCTTTATCTGTCTGACTTATCTCACTTATAATGTCCTCAAGGTCCATCCATGTTGTTGCAAATGGCTGGATGTCCTTTTTTCTCCTGATAGAATAAAATTCTAATAATGTGTAATATATAAATATAGTGGTAGAAGATATATACTACATCTTTGTCCATCATCTGTTGATGCGCAAGACAGTATGGCTCCCCAAAATTAACTCATTTTATACTGCCCACAGGAATTAACTGAAAAGATAAGAGACTTAAACATAAGACCGGATGTACTGCAAATCTCCTAGAAGAAAACAGGGAAGAACCTCCTAGACATTGGACTTGGAAGTGATTTACTGGTACGACACCACAAGCACAAATAACAAAAAACAAAAATCAATAAGAAGAACTACACCAAACTAAAAAGCTGTGCAGCGAAAGAAACAATCAACAGAATAAAAAGGCAGCCTATAGAATGGAACAAAATATGTGCAAATCATATATCTGGTAAGGGGTTAATATCCCAGATATATGAGGAACTCCTACAACTAGTAGCAAAAATAAAATTCAAATCTAATTTAAAAATGGGCAAAGGACCTGAATTGACTTTTTTTTCCAAGAAGATATAGAAGTAGCCAACAGGTACCTCGAAAGGTGTTCAACATTACTGATCATCTGGGAAATGAAAATCAAAGCCACAATAAGATATCATTTCACACCTGTTAGAATGGCTATGTGATGGGGGCACCTGGGTGGCTCAGTGGGTTAAAGCCTCTGCCTTCGGCTCAGGTCATGATCCCAGGGTCCTGGGATCGAGCCCCACATTGGGCTCTCTGCTCAGTGGGGAGCCTGCTTCCCCCTCTCTCTCTGTCTGCCTCTCTGCCTACTTGTGATCTGTCTGTCAAATAAATAAATTAAAAAAAATACATGTGATGATAAATGGTGGTGAGGAAATGGAGAAAAGGCAGCCCTGTGCACTGTTGGTGGGAATATAAATCAGTACAGCCACTATGAAAAACAGTATGGCGGTTTCTCAAAAAATTAAAAATATAACTACCATATGATTCAGCAATCCCATTTCTGGGTATACATCCTAAGTAATGAAGATACGAGTTATATTGTTGAAGATATATCCCCACGTTCATTATAGCATTGTTTACAATAGCCAACACATGGAAACAACCTAAGTGTCCATGATGGATCAGTGGTTAAAGAATTTGTTATCTAGCAATCAATGATTGATCAATCTATCATGCAATATTATTCAGCCTAAAGATGAAAGAAATCCTGCCATTTCCATACAACACTGATGAACTTTCAGAGCATTACACTAAATGGAATAAGTCCAATAGAGAAGAACAGATACCATATGATCTCACTCATATGTGGACTCTTAACAAAATTCCACACTTACGATGACAGATTGTAGTTTGGTGGTTGCCAGGCGCAGGGAGTAGGGAAAGTGGGTGAAGGTCAAAGTGTATAGACTTTCAGTTTATCAGATGAACAGGTTCTGGAGATCTAATGTACAGCATGGTGACTATAGTTAACAATACTGTATTAAATCATATACTTGGAAGCGGCTAAGAGAATAGATCTTAAAACTTCATACTGTATCATATGTTGCCTAACTGAACAAATAAAAAAGTACTGTCATCTACCAATATATAAAGTACAATAAATGGAAACAAAACTTCTTACTATATACATACATAAAGAAGATAACTATGTGAGATGATACATGTCATCTAACCTTATTGTAGTAATATTTCACAATATATACATATATCAAATTATGTCATTCACCTTAAACTTACATGTATCTATTATATCTCCATAATGCTAGGGAAAAAAAGATTATTTAAGTACAGGTTTTGAGATTTATGCTTCCTTTTAAAATGTGTTTGAATCTGGTATTGAAAAGTCTTAAGTATATTGGTTCTTCCTCCTTCTTGAGGTCTGCAGGTGATTTAGATATAAAAGCCAATATAGCTCTATTATGAATGTGAAGTTCTGAGTAATCCTAAACAGTGTTTTCAAATTATTGATAATTTGGACCAATAATTCTTTGTTGCAGGGAGTTCTGGGGACAAGGAAGGTTGTCCTATATTTAACATCATCTCTGACCCCTGGGATGCCAGTAGCACATCCCTCTCCTAGTTTTGACAATCAGAAATTTATTCAGACATTATTAGTATCTTCAGAATAGGTGGTGGTGGCAGAAAATTGTGTCCCACTGAGAACCATGGCACTAAAGGGTATTCTTTTCAGAAAAACTGGCCAGAGAATCAAAAGTAAAGTTCCTTTTCTCTGTCAGAGTTCAGCTCAAAATTGACTTTTTTCCACAAGACTTTTTCACTAAACTCATTATTCCCTCATTATCTATTCAGCATTTTTTAAAACTCTGTTTACAATGGTGTAGACACTTTCAGATTTTTGTTGTCATGAACGACCTCTGACCTTGTGGAAGTCAGGGACTATTAAATTCATTTTATTTAATTTCGCGAAAAGGGCAGGCACTGGAGCAAGTCTTTATTTAACTAGTGAAAGCAAGTGTGAAAATATCTACAAAAGATCAGAGCTCACCTTATCGAGTGTGAAGTTACAAGTCAGCATGCAAAATGTTATCCTGTAAAAGAGTCCTTTCATTTTTTTCCTCCTTTAATTGTGGAAGTTGATTAATTTTATTAGACTATTCTAATTGCTTTTCACTCGAATCAGGTGTACTTTGGAAAGATTTAATGTTGGAACAATCCACCTGTGCTATTTCAATAGAGAAAAACAGATGCGTGGGTGTTGTTTTAAACTCAGGCACAATAGATTGTGTCTGGGTGAGTAGAGGCTATTGGTTTTTAACCTGGTCTTAATTTGGGAAGTTAAATTATACAGCTCTGAAAATAGGAGTAGGTAATGGAAAGACAAGCACACTTAAAATGTGAAAGGAGTTGGATATGATTCTTCCCTGTTCTGCCCTGGGAAGTCCCTCTGAAGTCACAGGGAGGTCCCTGAACCCAGCTGGGACAGGAGCAGCCTCGACACTTCCATGGAGACATCCACTTGGATGGCTGTAAAGTGGGGCCAGTGAACTCATTCCTAATAACCAGTCAACTCCTTTTAGTTCATTTTCCAGGGCAAGATTAGATCATGTTGGAAACCTCACCAAATAACCTTATAAAAAGAGATGAACTCACTCCCAATTTTCATCAGGTTTTGAAGCAAAACCATAAAAACCACTATCCCACCTCAGGCTACTGGAAACAAATTTGCATTTCATTCTCAGGAACAGAAATATCTCTAGGCAAATACTTCAGTGAGAGGCATGCCTGTGTTTCTTACCTTCTCAAGAAACCACCTTGTCGGGCACTTGATCTGGAGACCGATGTAGCCCAGTAGCCCATGACCATGCAGGCTGGCAGAGGTTTAAAAGCCATTTGGGGGATTTATGTTCCTAGTTTTGAGAAGAGTCAGAGCTCTTCAGACTCCTTCTTCCCATGAAGAATTGATTTGTTGTGGTTACATTGCAGCCAGTTCTTCTGGTAGCCCATGTGCTCTGTCTTTTTCTTTAAGAAATAATAGTAACTTTTCGGTGGAAACTTCCTGTAAACGTAGCACTTCTTTGATTTACAAGGCAATTGTGTGACGTGATGAAGGCACTTGTTTGCTAGGTGGCATGAGAGGCAGAGAGTCTAAAGGGCAAAGATCAGGTGGCTAGACATCCAGAGGCTTTTCTTCATGCTAACATCGCTTTATTGACACTTAACTTACTTTGGTAAAACGCATTCATCTTCACCATACAGTTCGAAGAATTATGACCTGTGTACCTCCCCGTCACCCAGATCATAAGGAACATTTCCATCACCTCAGAAAGTTCTTCTGCATTCTCTCTGATCAATGTGTCTACCTTCCCTCCAAAGTGAACCAGTGCTCTGAATTTTTATCACCATAACGATTAGTTTTATTTTCTTCTTGAACTTCGTACAAGTGGAATAATACTCTGTGTACTCTTTTTTGTCTGGTTTCTTTGGATCAGCATAATATTTCTTTTCTTTTTTTTTTAAGATTTTATTTCTTTATTTGACAGACAGAGATCACAAGTAGGCAGAGAAGCAGGCAGAGAGAGACAGGGGGAAGCAGGCTCCCCGCGGAGCAGAGAGCCCGATGTGGGGTTCAATCCCAGGACCCTGGGATCATGACCTGAGCCGAAGGCAGAGGCTTTAACCCACTGAACCACCCAGGCACCCCGGATCAACATAATATTTCTAAGATATATCTGTGCCACTGCATGTATTTGTTGTTTGTCATTATTTATTGCTGAGTTATATTTCATTGTATATCACGTTTAGTCAATCCATTTTCCTGTTGTTAGACATTTGGGGCTTTTATTAATAGTGCTGCTATGAGCATTCATGTATGTACAGGTCAGTTTGTAGAATATATGTACTCTTTCCTCCAGGGTAAATGCCTAAGAGTGCAATAACTTGGTCATAGAGTAAGTGTATGTTTAACTTTATTGGAAACTGCCAAACATTTTTCCAAAGTGATTGTATTATTTTACAGTCTTGAACCAGCACTGTATGAGTTCTGGTTGCTCCATATCCTGATCAGGTTTTTTTTTGTTTTGTTTTGTTTTGTTTTTTATAGAGTGTTTAATCTCCATGGGCATTCTACTGTGGGTAGTAGTGTCTATGAACAAAATGAAGGAGAGTGGGAAAGGAACTCTTAAAATGTATGAGATGGGGAGAAGTTCTCATTTGTCTGATTCATCTCCTATACTTTGTTCTAATTGACATTTCTTGCTTTCTTTTGTAACCTTAAAAGTGACCGTTGATTGATAAATATTGCTTTCTGTTCCAACTGTAGGGCAGTATTTTAACTCCAACTCTGTTCTTTCTACTCAGAGCCTATTAGCTTATTTTGCTCCTACGCAGATCCACATATGTTCAACTTAAAAAAAATCTGTAGACACCTGCTGTTAAATTTATGTATTGTAAATTATAAGAAACTTACTGCTGCACTAGTAAGTTTCCTGATTAAAAAATATTTCCCAGTCAATTCCCATGGATTACAAGTTTCTTGTTGTTAATTAAAAGATGATCTACCTTTTTTTTTTAAGATTTTATTTATTTATTTGTCAGAGAGAGAGAGAGAGAGAGAGCACAGGGAAACCAGAGTGGCAGCAGAGGCAGAGGGAGAAACAGGCTTCCTGGCGAGCAAGGAGCCCGATGTGGGACTCAATTCCAGGACGCTGGGATCATGACCTGAGCCAAAGGCAGCCACTTAACCAACTGAGCTACCCAGGCATCCCAAGATGATCTATCTTTAATTCAGAATATGTTATAGGTTGTTCTGGTACTTGTTTCAAATGGTACCTGTTTCAAATTATAATTCTGTAGGGAAAGTAAAAATCCTCTTCTTTAGTTATCTTCTACTTTTCATTTTGAAATAATTTTAGTTTTATGTAAATTGCAAAGACTTTGAAAAAAATTCCTCTCTCTCCTCAGATTCACCACATTGAAATATTTTATCACATTTGTTTTACCATTTTCTTTACTTATCTTCATGCATATTAATATTTTCTCTGAAAAATTTGAGACTAATATATAATACTCCTTTACTCCTAAATACTTGTTATTTCCTAAAACTAGGATATTCTTTTACACAAATACACTACAATTAAGAAAATAAAGACATGATCATTGATATAATAGTAGCCTCTAATATACAGATCTTATTCAAGTTTTGCCATTTGTTTTACTAATTTTTTTTATTATAAAATAAAGAGTTTTCCTTATCTGGGATCCAGGCTAGGCTTATTGCAATGATAACTTATTGCAATGATTGGTCCTGTCTCTTTTCTCTGGAATAATTCTGCTAACTTTCTTTTATCATCTTGGCATTTTTGAGGAATGTGGACCGATGCTTTTTTCTTTCAATTTGGATTTGTCTAATGTTTCCCCATAATTAAATTTATGTTATGATTGGTGGACAAATTGTCACAGATGGAATATTGTGTCCTTCTCAATGCATCTGTTAGGAAGCCAAGTGCATATTTTGTCAAATACTGGTGATAACTTTGATCATTTGTTTAAGGTCATGACTGCCAGGTTTCTCCATACTAAAGTTACTCTTTCCCCTTTGTAGTTAATGAATGTCTTAAGGGAAAATACTTGAGACCATATAAATATCCTGTTGTGCATCACCCAATAGATTTAGCATCCATTGATGATATTTTCCTGAGACTACTGTTACTAAGTTGATTTCTAAATGTTGAATTATTATATCGCTCGTATCTGCTGCATTTGTTACTTGGTATTCTATTCTAAGGAAAGGATCTTTCTTCCTCTTTATTTGTTTAATCTTCATTTTTATGTGAACTCATAGATTCTTTTCATAGTTCATAGACACTACTAGTTCATAGACACTACTACCCATAAAGATGGTCAAACCATCCTAAATTCTTTACATGGTCAAGCCATCCTAAATTCTTTACATGGTCAAAGCATCCTAAATTCTCTGATGATTTTATCCATTAAACCACTGTGAAATCATATGCTTTACATTATGCTGTCATCATTAGATGCTGGGTAACTGAGCCAATTTAGGCAAATGAAAAATAGATCAACACATAATAAATACATAGATAACTTAAATAGATTTTAAAAAATATTTTATTTACTTATTTGAGAGAGAGAGATAGTGATAGAGAGTGCAAGTGGGAGGCAGAGACAGGGAGAAGTGAAGCAGACTCCCCGCCAAGCATGGAGCCTGACAATAACACAGGGCTCCATCCCAGGACCCTGGGATCATGACCTGAACAGAAGGCAGATGCTTAACTGTCACCCAAATGCCCTGATAACTTAAATAGATTTTATATAAATATTCTATTCCACTATTAAAATAAAATCTGTTAGGCAGAAGAATGTCACCCCATGGATGTCAGTGCCATAGTATCATAAACATGGGAATATGTTAACATTGCATGGCAATATGGATTTTTCGGATGGAATTAAATCTGCTAATCAAGTGACCCCTGAAAAGATTATCTTGGATTATTTGAGTAGGCCCAATGTAATCTGATGGGCCTTTTAAAACAGAAGAAGAGGGAGACAGAGTCGGAGAGAGATGAGGCATGAGAAGTAATCAACTTGCCATTGCTACCTCAGAGTATGAAAGGGGCCACAAGCCAAGGAAAGCAGGTGGCTTCTAAGGAACAGCTCTCAGTTGACAGCCAGCAAGTAAATTGGGGACCCCAGACCTAAAACCTCCAGGCAAATTTCTGCCAACTACCTGAATGATCAAGGAAACATATTCTCCCCTGAGAGTTTCCAAAAAGGATTGTAGCCCCAATTTTAGCCTGGTGAGACCATGACAGACTTCTTCCCTACAGAACCACAAAATAATAATTTTTTTGTTTTTGTTTTAAGCCACTAAGTTTATGACAGTTGCTTATTACAGCAACAGAAAACTAATACATAGACTCCATATACGTATATGGGCTCTGGGTTCATCTATTCACAATTAGTTATATATTCTTACTCTTTTTCATTCATTCCCTCTGTCTCTTATTCTCTGAATCCCTCTACCTCCTTTCTGTTTCACTCCCTTTCTATGATGTCTTGGTTTTCTCTGTCTCCTTTTTCTAGTGTGTGTGTATGTGTGCATGTGTGCGTGCGTGTGTGCATGCATTACTTAAGGAGGCTAATGAGTCAAACCTAAACTCTCGCTGTGGAAACTAAGAAGATAGTAACAAGGTAGTAGAAAGCCAATAAACACAAATTAATGCAGCCAATCTTTGAACTTTTGAAAGCTATACTCCTAACCTTTCTGTTTTTTTGCAGTGTGTTTTTGCCACTTCCTTAGGGGAATCACCTAAAATGGTTTTGACTTCAGTATTACATAAAATATCTCCAAAGAGTTGTTTTGCCAAGCCACACATAACATGTTAATATTTTTCTCAGAAGACTTTAACATAGCAATCAGTCTTCTTAAAAAATAGCATGTTTCCCTCTATAACTTGGCTTCATCATTGAAGCTTGTGGTAAACATAATTAAATAGTCTGGAACAGATTTGAATACTTAATGGTATGCTGGACACAAGCCAGTATTTCTTCTAGGTGAGATTGGTTGGTTGGGCAGGTATCTCTAACTTTGTGTAATTACCGTATTCTGGAGAAGTTGTGGTCAAATTATATTTTCATAAATAAAACCACGTTTCAGAGTGATGAGTGGAGTTTTCTATATGAAGAAATCTTATGGTGAATTGTTTGTGAACCATCAGTTCATAATGTGGGGGTGTGTGTGGCGGGTGGTGGTTCCAGGTAGTTTCACTGTACAAGCATTCCTCAGAGAGATTGTGGGTTCACTTCCAGACCACCACAATAAAGCAAATATTGCAATAAAGTGAGTCAAGATGAAGGTTTTGGTTTCCCAGTTCATATAAAAATTATGTTTATACTGTTGCATTTTTATATACTAATAATGAAATAGCAAAAGGGAAATTAAGAAAGCAATCCCATTTACAATTACACCAAAAGTAATAAAATATCTTGGGATAAACTTAACCAAGGAGGTTTCACCTGTACTCTGAAAACTATAAAACACTGATGAAAGAAATTGAAGATGACACAAACAGATGGAAAGATATTTCATTCTCATGGATTGGGACAATAAATATTGTTAAAATGTCCATTCTACCCAAAGCAATCTACAGATTTAATGCAATTCCTATAAAAATATCAACAGCATTTTTCACAGAACTAGAAGAAACAAACTTATCCTAAAATTTGCATGGAACCAAAAAAGAATCCCAGTAGCCAAAGCTGTCTTGAAAAAGAACAAAGCTGGGGCTATCACAATCACATTTCCAGATTTCAAAATGTACAACAGAGCTGTAGTAATCAAAACAGTAGGGTGCTGATGCAAAAATAGACACATAGATCAACAGAACAGGATAGAAAGCCCAGAAAAAAAAAAAAAACCGCCATTATATGTTCAATTAATCTTTGACAAAGGAGGCAAGAATATGCAGTGGGGGAAAAACATTGTCTTTTCAACAAATGGTATTGGGAAAATTGGACAGCTACATGCAAAATAATGAAACTGGACCACTTTCTTATACCATACTCCAAGATAAACCTGAAATGGATTAAAGACCTAAATATGAGACCTGAAACCATTAAAATCCTAGAAGAGGGCACAGGCAGTAACTTCTCTGACATTAACTGTAGATATGTCTCCTGAGGCAAGGGAAACAAAAGCAAAAATTAACTGTTTAGATGGCATCAAAATGAAAAGCTTCTCTACAGCAAAAGAAAGTCACCAAGACTACAAAACAACCCACTGAATGGAAGGAGATATTTGCAAATGACATATCCAATAAGGGGTTAGTATCCAAAATATATAAAGAACTTATACAACTCAACATCTAAAAACCAAATAATCCAATTAGAAATGAGCACAAGACATGAGCAGATATTTCTGCAAAAAAGACATACAGATGGGCAACAAACATATGAAAAGATGCTTCACATCACTTACCATCAGGGAGGTGCAAATCAAAACCACAATGAGGTAGTAACTCACATTTGTTTGGCTAAAATCAAAACATAAGAAACAACAAGTGTTGATGAAGATGCGGAGATAAGGGAACCCTTGGGTACTGTTGGGAGGAATGCATACTGGTGCAGCCACTGTGAAAAAAAGCATAGAGCTTCCTCAAAAATTAAAAATAGAATTACCATTTGATCCTGTAATCCCACTACTGGGTATTTGCCCAAAGAATAAAAACACTAATTCTAAAGATGGAAACACCTGTATGTTTATTGCAGCATTATTTACAGTAGTCAAATTATGGAAGCAACCCAAGTGTTCATCAGTAGATGAATGGATAAAGAAGATGTGTGTGTGTGTGTGTGTGTGTGTGTGTGTGTGTGTGTAACAATGTAGTAACAATGGAATGTTACTCAGCCATAAAAAAAAGGATGAAATCCTGTCATTTGCAACAGTTGGATAGCTCTAGAAAGTATAATGCTAAGTGAAAAAAATCCAGTCAGAGAAAGACAAATACCATATGATTTCAGTCATATGTGGAATTTAAGAAAGAAATTAAAACAGAGAAAAACCAAAAAACAGACTCTAAGCTATAGATAACAAACTGATGGTTACCAGAAGGGAAGTGGATGGAAGGAATAGGTAAAACAGGTGAAGGGGATTAAGGGTACACATATTGTGATCAGCACTGAATAATCCACAAAATTTTTTAATCTATATTGCATACATCAAACTGATATAACACTGTATATTAATTATACCAGAATTAACATTTTAAAAAGTTATGTTTATACTATACTGTAGTCTTTTAAGTGTACAATAGCATTATGTCTAAAAACAACGTACATACCTAAATTAAAAATATTTTATTGCTAAAAAAATGCTAACCATCATCTGAGCTTTTTGCGAGTCCTAATCTTTTTGCTGGTGGAGGGATTTGTCTTGATGGCTGCTAATTGATCAGGATGGTAGTTGCTGAAGATTCGAGTCACTCTGGCAATTTTTTAAAATAAGACAACAAGTTTGCCACATTGGTCGACTCTTCCTTTCAAGAACAATTTCTCTGTAGTATGTGATGCTGTTTGATAGCGCTTTACCCAAAGTAGAACTTCTTTCAGAATTGGGAGTCAGTTCTCTCAAACGCTGCTGCTACTTAAGGTTATGTAACATAGAAATTTTTTATTGTCATTTCAACAGTCTGCATTGTATCTTTATCAAGAGTAGTTTCCATCTCTGGGGCTCCTGGGTGGCTCAGTTGGTTAGTGACTGCCTTCGGCTCAGGTCATGATCCCGAAATTCTGGGATGGAGTCCTGCATCAGGCTCACAGCTCCACGGGGAGTCTGCTTCTCCCTCTGACCTTCTCCCATCTCATGCTTTCTCTCACTCTCTCTCAAATAGATTAAAAAAAAAAAAAAGTAGTGTCCATCTCAAGAACCCCCTTTCTTTGCTTATCCATAGAAGCAATTATCCATTTTAGTTTTACCATCAGATTGCAGCCATTCAGTCTCATCTTCAGGCTTCACTTCTAATTCTAGTTCTTTGCTGTATCCATGGTATCTGAAGTCTTAAACCCCCCCCAAAGTCATCCAGTGAGGATTGGAATCAACTTTTTCTAAACTCCTGCTAATGTTGGTATTTTGACCTCCTCCCCATGAATCACAAATTTTCTTAATGGTATCTAGAACGGTGTTTTGTTTTGTTTTGTTTTGTTTTCCTGGAAGGTTTTTAATTTATTTTGCCTAGATCTATCAGAGGAATCAGTATCTATGGCAGCTATAGACTCATGAAATCTATTTCTTAAAAAATAAGACTTTAAAGTTGAAATACTTCTTGACCCATAGGTTGCAAAATGGGTGTTGCATTAATAGGCATGGAAAAAACCCAATCTCATTGTACTTCTCCATTAGAGCTCTTAGGTGACCATGTGCATTGTCAATGAGCAGTAATAGTTTAAAGGAATTTTTTTTTTCCTAAGTCCCACCAGTGGGCTTAAAATATTTAGTAAACCAAGTTATAAACAGATATGCTGTCATCCAGGTGTTCCATTTATAGAGCACAGGCAAAGAGATACGGCATAATTCTCAAGGGTCCTAGAATTTTCAGAATGGTAAATGAACATTGGTCTCAACTTGAAGTCACCATTTGTAAAGACACTGTAGTAGCCCCAGGGGAGAAGTCCATGTAGCAAGAAACTGAGGGCTCTCGCCAATAGACAGTGAGTTGAAATCTCTAGCCAACTGCCATGTGACTGAGCCATCTTGAAAGCTTATTTTCTTTCCAGTCTCAGTCAAGCCTTTAGATGATTGCAACCTCATGAGAGAGCCTGAGCCACCAGTGACCCAACGAAACTGTTCCCAGATTTCCAACCCTCAGAAACTGAGATAATGAGTATTTGTTGTTATCAGCTGCTAAATTTTGGAGCTATTTGTTAACGTAGTGATAAATTTTACACTTAATATAAATGGAACCATATTGTATGGATCCTTTTGCATCTGGCTTCTTTCACACAATACTATGTTTCTGATATTCTTCCAAGTTGTTCTGTGAAGTAGTAGTTTCATGATCTCCCACTGCTGTGCAGTATTTTGTTGTATAAATACATGGCAGTTTATTGCTACTTTATTATTAATGGGCATTTGTATTGTTTGCCTTTTCTGTTTTCCATGGATATACATACTTGCTCATTTCTCTACCTACCTGTCTTTTTGTGAGCATCTCTCTATCGTACGTATCTGTAAGTAGAATTTCTGGGTCATAAGTTTTATACACAAACACACACACACACACACACACATATAAATATAATATGTATACATTCAAATAATTTTCTGAGACAGTTTTATCAACCTGTACTTCCACCAATTATGGATGTATGTTCTACTTGCTCCTCATTCTTAACAACATACATGATGGTCAGTGATTTTAATTTTAGACATTCAGGTGAGTATATTACATTTTTGTATTACGGTTTTAATTTGTATTTCCCTGATGACTAATGAGGTTAAACATAATATATCTATTGATCATTTGGATGTCCTCTTTTTTGAAGGTGGTCTGCATTAGTCTTATGGATTGGCAGGAATCCATTATACACATCATATATCAGTCCTTTGCCAGTTACATGTATTGTATGTATCTTCTCTCACTCTGTGGTTTTCGTATTCTTGCTTTGTGTCTTTTAATGAGCAGGAGTTTATACTTTTAATGTGGCCTAAATGGTTCTATGTTTTTCTCTCTAGGTTAGTGATTTTTGCATCTCATTTAAGGCATTTTAATCTGTTTCAAGATCACAAATGTGTTTTCTTCTAAAAGAACTTTACAGTTCATGTTTAGATCTAAAATCTATCTGGCATTCATTCGTTAAATAGAGTGGAATAGAGGTCAAAATGTATTTTCTTCTGTGCGACTATCTAGTTAACCCATGAAAAGACTGTCATTTTTTCCCACTACTTTGCCTTTAAGTGTCCATATATGTCCATATATCTTTTTTGATTCCTCTATTCTGTTATACTGGTTTACTTGTATATTCTTGTGGCAGTACCATTCTCCATTATGTATTGTAGCTTAATTATATCTTTAAATCTAGTAGTCTATGCATTTCAAATTTGTTTTTCTTGTATACTGTTTTCCATATTCTCAAACTTTTGCATTTCAATATACTTGTTAGATGTTTCTTAATACACACACATGCACGCACAAATATTCAAATTCACACAAACAGGTTAAGGAGACTTTGATTAGGATTGAATTGAATCTGTAGAATAATTTGAATGATCTAATATATAAGTATGGCATATTTCTTCATTTACTGTTATCTTCTCAATATTTTTTGCCATGTCTAGGTGCTGCTTATTTCTAATCAGACTTATTCTAATTTATTTGATTATAAAGCTATTATAAAATGATATCTTTTATAAACTTCATGTTATCAATTTGTTGCTGATAAATCGAAAACACATCATTTTCCTAAATTGATCTGTACCATGACATCATGATAAATTTACTTATTAATAATAATCATGTCGTGTCTAAATACTACTTCTTTCTTTCCCCAACGTTTTACTTTACTTACTTTCTTGTTTAGTTTACTGCACTGTAGAACCAATGTTCAGTAGAAATGGGGATATTGATTTCTTTTTCTTTTCCTAGTCTCAGTGGAAATCTTTCAGTATTTCCTCATGAGGTATATATAAATATATGTTTGCTATCAGATTTTTTTTTTTAAGATTTATTTGTTTAAAAGAGAGAGAGTTTGAGGTGGGGGGGGATAGAAGGAGAGGGTGAGAGAAACTTAAGCAAACTCCACTCTGAGTGTGGAGCCTAATGCAGGGCTTGATCTAATGACCCTGAGACCATGACATGAGCCAAAACCAAGAGTCTGATGCTTAACCAATTGGTACCACCCAGGCACCTCTGCTATAAGATTTTTTTTTTATCATTTTTTGAAAAGATCACATTTTTTCCTTATTTTGTTAATATATTTCACTGATTGATTTTGACTGGCAAACCCCACATTCCCAGAATATGTGTCTTCTGAATTTGGATCTTACTGTGTATGGGCTTTTAATATTTTATTTAAATTTTTGAACCTGTGCTTAGAGAAACTGGCTTGCAGCTTTCCTTTCTGATAGCTGTCCTTAGCAGGTTTTGTTATCAAACTTATACTGGCCTCAGAAAACTGGTTAGGAAATAGCTGTCTTTGCTTATTCTCTTAATAAGTTTGTCTAAAATTGGACCTATTTCTTCTTTAAATATTTATAAATTTTTCTGGTAAAAGTATCTGCCCCTGGAGTTTCTTTGTGGGAAGGTTTTAAAATACATATTTAAGTTATTTAACAGACATGGGGTTATTTAGATTTTTTACTTCTCTTTAGCTACTTTTGTATATTGTATATTTCTGGGAATTATTACATTTATTTTAAATTTTTAAAAGTATTAGAATAAAACTTTTAATGATATAGAATCTGTGCAGATAAATCCTTCTTGTTTCTGAGTTTGGTAATTTGCATTTTCTCATAATTCTTATTAGGAGTTTATTAGCCTTTCCAAAGAAATAGTTTTTTATTAATTTTTTCTATTATACAGTTGTTTTCTATTTAATTAAATTCAACTTTTATCTTTACTCTTTTTTTTTTTTTGCCTAATTTGCTATGACTTTTAACTTCTTTTTTTTTTATATTTTATTTATTTATCTTAGAGAGAGAAAGAATGCACATGTGTGCCGGCTGGAAGAGGGGCAGGGGGGCAGAGGGGGAGGAAGAAGGTAAGGCAGAGAATCCCAAGGAGACTCTGTGCTGAGTGCAGAGCCCCACATGGGGCTAGATCTCATGACTCTGAGATCATGACCCCAGCTAAAACCAAGAGGACGCTTAACACTTTGAGCCAGCCAAGCACCCCTATTTTTAACTTCTTGAGATATAAACTGAGATCATTCTCAAACATTTTCCTTTCTAAAATATATGCTAAAGTGTATAAATTTACCTCTGAAAAAGACATTAACCTAGTATTTTTATGTCCTATTTTTCATATAGTTCATTTCAAGATTTTTCTAATTTTCTTTTTGATTTTATCTTTGACTCGTCAAGTTATTTGTGAGTTTATTAATTGACTTTCTAATATTTGGACACTTTAAATATTTTTTTGTTTTTCATTGATTTCAAACAATACCATTTTGGTCACAGAATAATACTGGTGTGATTTTAACCCATGAACTTTGTTGAGAATTTGTTTGTGAGCCAAGATTGCTATGTACATTTTTAAGAAATAAGGAAAAAGTATGTTTTTCAAACTTTGAGTGCAGTGTTCTCTTAGGCCAGTTCAGTAAAACTTGTTAATCATGTTGCTTATCCTACATTTTTGGTAATTTTTGTCTGCTTCTTCTATCAGTTACTAAGAGAAGTGTGTTAAAAGCTCTACTATAAGTTTGGTTTTGTCTGTTTCTTCTTTTAATTCTGTCTTTTTTTGTTGTACGCATTTTCAGCCGGTGTATTAGATCTATGCACATGAAGAATTATTTTACTTTCCTTAAAAATCAAACTTTTTTTGCATATGAAACACCCCTCTTCATCTCTAGCACCACTTTTTCCTTGAAGTCTATTTTTTCTCTTAGTAATTATGCCACTTTTCTTCTAATTACATTTTTCAGGATGTATAGTTTTCCTTATATTTTCTCATAAGCCTTCTTTACTGCTAGACTTAAAGTGTGCTTCTTGTGAGCAACACAGAGTATGGTTTTGTTACTGGTGCTTTTTCCCCAGGCTGATCATTCTGTTTGGATTATTTAATCCAATTATATTGAATGAATTATTGATCTCTTTGGTTTATAACCACCATTTTATTACTTATCTATTTATCTCATCTATTTTATAGTCTGTAATCTTTTTTCCTCTGCCTTTTTGTCTTCTTTGGATGAATCGGGTATTTTTATTAATTTATTTTTACCTTTTGGCCACGTTAGATATATATTCATGTGATAACAGTATGCATTTTTGATTTGTTGGAATCTGTTGGAATGTATTTCTTTACTACTTACCAAATATTCAGAGACCTTAGAACACTCGAATTGTGGTTACTTCTTTCCCACCCTTTCGCTATTTTTTAGGACATTTTAATTATGTGTGTATTTTGAATCTCAAAAGATAATCATTCTTTTTATTTGTACAATCAATATTCGTTTATGCTTACCTACATATTCACTTTTTCCATTGCCTTGCAGTGTTCTATTGATCTCCATATTTCCATCTAGCATCATTGTTCTCCTAAAGAACTTTCTTGAACACTAGTGTTTTAATACTGAGTGTGGATATGTTGATGGCAAATAATCTCTGGGTTGTCTTGAAATACTTTTCCTTTGAATTTTTTTTTTTTAATGTTTTATTTATTTTCAGCGTAACAGTATTCATTGTTTTTTCACCACAACCAGTGCTCCATGCAATCTGTGCCCTCCTTAATACCCACCACCTGGTTCCCCCAACCTCCCACCCCCCGCCCCTTCAAAACCCTCAGGTTGTTTTTCAGAGTCCATAGTCTCTCATGGTTCACCTCCCCTTCCCATTTCCCTCAACTCCCTTCTCCTCTCCATCTACCCTTTTCCTCTTTATTATTTGTTATGCTCCACCAATAAGTGAAACCATATGGTACTTGACTCTCTCTGTTTGACTTATTTCACTCAGCATAATCTCTTCCAGTCCTGTCCATGTTCCTACAAAAGTTGGGTATTCGTCCTTTCTGATGGAGGGATAATACTCCATAGTGTATATGGACCACATCTTCCTTATCCATTCGTCCGTTGAAGGGCATCTTGGTTCTTTCCACAGTTTGGCGACGGTGGCCATGGCTGCTATAAACATTGGGGTACAGATGGCTCTTCTTTTCACTACATCTGTATCTTTGGGGTAAATACCCAGTAGTGCAATTGCAGGGTCATAGGGAAGCTCTATTTTTAATTTCCTGAGGAATCTCCACACTGTTCTCCAAAGTGGCTGCACCAGTTTGCATTCCCACCAACAGTGTAAGAGGGTTCCCCTTTCTCCACATCCTCTCCAACAGACGTTGTTTCCTGTCTTGCTAATTTTGGCCATTCTAACTGGTGTAAGGTGGTATCTCAATGTGGTTTTGATTTGAATCTCCCTGATGGCTAGTGATGATGAACATTTTTTCATGTGTCTGGTAGCCATTTGTATGTCTTCATTGGAGAAGTGTCTGTTCATATCTTCTGCCCATTTTTTAATATGATTATCTGTTTTGTATGTGTTGAGTTTGAGGAGTTCTTTATAGATCCTGGATATCAACCTTTTGTCTGTACTGTCATTTGCGAATATCTTCTCCCATTCCGTGGGTTGCCTCTTTGTTTTGTTGACTGTTTCTTTTGCTGTGCAAAAGCTTTTGATCTTGATGAAGTCCCAAAAGTTCATTTTCGCTTTTGTTTCCTTCGCCTTTGGAGACATATCTTGAAAGATGTTGCTGTGGCTGATATCAAAGAGGTTACTGCCTATGTTCTCCCCTAGGATTCTGATGGATTCCTGTCTCACGTTGAGGTCTTTTATCCATTTCGATTTTATCTTTGTGTATGGTGTAAGAGAATGGTCGACTTTCATTCTTCTACATATAGCTGTCCAGTTTTCCCAGCACCATTTATTGAAGAGACTGTCTTTTTTCCACTGGATATTTTTTCCTGTTTTGTCGAAGATTATTTGGCCATAGAGTTGAGGGTCCTTATCTGGGCTCTCTACTCTGTTCCACTGGTCCATGTGTCTGTTTTTATGCCAGTACCATGCTGTCTTGGTGATCACAGCTTTGTAGTAAAGCTTGAAATCAGGTAACGTGATGCCACCAGTTTTATTTTTGTTTTTCAACATTTCCTTAGCAATTCGGGGTCTCTTCTGATTCCATACAAATTTTAGTATTATTTGCTCCAGCTCTTTGAAAAATACTGGTGGAATTTTGATCGGAATGGCATTAAAAGTATAGATTGCTCTGGGCAGTATAGACATTTTAACGATGTTTATTCTTCCCATCCAAGAGCATGGAATGGTCTTCCATCTTTTTGTGTCTTCTTCAATTTCTTTTAGGAGTGTTCTGTAGTTCCTCGAGTACAGATCTTTAACCTCTTTGGTTAGGTTTATTCCGAGGTATCTTATGGTTCTTGGTGCTATAGTAAATGGAATCGATTCTCTAATTTGCCTTTCTGTATTTTCATTGTTAGTGTATAAGAAAGCCACTGATTTCTGGACATTGACTTTGTATCCTGCCACAATACTGAATTGTTGTATGAGTTCTAGTAGTTTGGGGGTGGAGTCTTTTGGGTTTTCCATATAAAGAATCATGTCATCTGCGAAGAGAGAGAGTTTGACTTCTTCCTTGCCAATTTGGATACTTTTTATTTCTCTTTGTTGTCTGATTGCTGTTGCTAGGACTGCTAATACTATGTTGAACAAGAGTGGTGAGAGTGGGCATCCTTGCCGTGTTCCTGATCTCAACGGGAAGGCTGCAAGCTTTTTCCCATTGAGGATGATATTTGCTGTGGGTCTTTCATAGATAGATTTGATGAAGTTCAGGAATGTTCCCTCTATCCCTATACTTTGAAGCATTTTAATCAGGAACGGATGCTGGATTTTGTCAAAAGCTTTTTCTGCATCAATTGAGAGAATCATGTGGTTCTTCTCTCTTCTCTTATTGATTTGTTCTATCACATTGATTGATTTGCGAATGTTGAACCATCCTTGTAACCCAGGGATGAATCCCACCTGGTCATGGTGGATAATCTTTTTAATGTGCTGTTGGATCCTGTTTGCTAGTATCTTGCTGAGAATCTTAGCATCCATATTCATCAGTGATATTGTTCTGAAATTCTCCTTTTTGGTAGGGTCTTTGCCTGGTTTGGGGATCAGGGTAATGCTGGCTTCATAAAAAGAGTCTGGAAGTTTTCCTTCTGCTTCAATTTTTTGAAACAGCTTCAGGAGAATAGGTGTTATTTCTTCTTTGAAAGTTTGATAGAATTCCCCAGGGAATCCATCGGGTCCTGGGCTCTTGTTTTTGGGGAGGTTTTTGATCACTGCTTCAATCTCGTTACTAGATATCAGTCTATTCAGGTTGTCAATTTCTTCCTGGTTCAGTTTTGGGAGTTTATAGTTTTCCAGGAATGCATTCATTTCATCTAGGTTTCTTAGCTTATTGGCATATAACTGTTGATAATAACTTCTGATGATTGTTTCTACTTCCTTGGTGTTAGTTGTGATCTCTCCCTCTTCATTCATAATTTTATTAATTTGGGCTTTCTCTCTTTTCTTTTGGATTACTGTGGCCAATGGTTTATCGATCTTATTGATTCTTTCAAAAAACCAGCTTTTAGTTTCATTGATACATTCTACTGTATCTCTGGTTTCTACCTCATTGATCTCTGCTCTAATCTTGATTATTTCCCTTCTTATGTGTGGAGTTGGTTTGATTTGTTGTTGATTCTCCAGTTCTTTAAGGTGTAGAGACAGCTGGTGTATTCTGGATTTTTCAATATTTTTGAGGGAGGCTTGGATGGCTATGTATTTCCCCCTTAGGACCGGCTTTGCTGTATCCTATAGGTTTTGGAGTGAAGTGTCTTCATTCTCATTGGTTTCCATAAATTGTTTAAGTTCTTCTTTGATCTCCTGGTTGATCCAAGCATTCTTAAGCAAGGTGGTCTTTAGCTCCCAGGTGTTTGAGTTCCTTCTGAACTTTTCCTTGTGATTGAGCTCCAGTTTCAAAGCATTGTGATCTGAGAATATGCAGGGAATAATCTCAGTCTTTTGGTATCGGTTGAGCCCTGATTTGTGACCCAGTATGTGGTCTGTTCTGGAGAAGGTTCCATGTGCACTTGAGAAGAATGAGTATTCTGTTGTTTTAGGGTGGAATGTTCTATATATATCTATGAGGTCCATCTGGTCCAATGTGTCATTCAATGCTCTTATTTCTTTATTGATTTTCTGCTTCGATGATCTGTCTATTTCTGAAAGAGGCGTGTTAAGATCTCCTACTATTAATGTATTCATATCAATATGACTTTTTATCTTGATTAATAGTTTTCTTATGTAATTGGCTGCTCCCATATTGGGGGTGTAGATATTTACAATTGTTAAATCATCTTGGTGGATAGTCCCTTTAAGAATTATGTAGTGTCCTTCTGTATCTCTGACTACCGTCTTTAGTTTAAAATCTAATTTATCTGATATGAGAACCGCTACCCCGGCCTTCTTTTGAGGCACATTGGCATGAGAGATGCTTCTCCATCCCTTCACTTTCAATCTGGGTGTATCTTTAGGTTCAAAATGGGTCTCTTGTAGACAACATATGGATGGGTCCTGTCGTTTTATCCAATCTGCAACCCTGTGTCGTTTTATGGGTGCATTTAGGCCATTCACATTGAGAGTGATTATTGAGAGATACGTTTTTATTGACACTGTGTTATCTTTGAAGTCTTTCTTTCTTTCGATTGTCTCTATATTTCTGTTCAATGCTATTCTTGGGATTTTTCCTGTTTTATAGAACCCCCCTTAATATTTCCTGCAGTGTCGGCTTGGTGGTTGCATAGGCTTTTAAGCCTTGCTGGTCTTGGAAACTCTTTATCTCTTCATCCATTTTGAATATCAGTCTTGCTGGATAAAGTATTCTTGGCTGCATGTTCTTCTCATTTAGCGCCCTGAATATATCTTGCAGCCCTTTCTTGCCAGGTTTCTGTGGACAGGTCTGACGTTATTCTGATGGGCTTTCCTCTGTACGTAAGGAGCTTCTTTGTCCTAGCGGCTTTTAAGAGATTGTATCTACAATTATGATTCCTCAATTTTACTATGAGGTGCCTGGATGTTTTTTTGGAATTTATAATCTTGGGGGGAGACCGTTCTGCCTCTAGTACATGAACACTTGTTACATTCACAAGATTGGGAAAATTTTCATGAAGAACTTGTTCCACTATATCTTCTAGACTTCTTTCTTTCTCCTCCCCTTCAAGGATTCCAATAATTCTGACGTTGGAATGTTTCATGGCATCATTTATTTCCCTGATTCTGTTTTCGTGGCTTCTAAGCTGTTTGTTCCGGGCTTCCTCCTGATCCTTTCTCTCTATCTGTTTGTCCTCCAGATCACTAATTCTATCTTCTGTCTCAGTTACCCTAGCTTTTAGAGAATTTAGATTAGATTGGAACTCATTGGAACTCGTTGTGAACCTCATCCCTGGTGGCCTTCAGCTCTGCCCTAACATTATGAACATCCTCCCTGGTTGCTTTCAATTCTGCCCTAATCAATTCCGTTTGGTCATCCATGGCTTTCTCCAACCTAGCTATTGCCTGGATAATTGTTAGCCTGAATTCTCTTTCTGACATATTGTCTATGTTGATAGCCGTTAGCTCTGTTGCAGAAGGCCCATCCTCTGTATTTTTCTTCTGTTGGGGATTCCTCCTCCTAGTCATTTTGGTGAGAGATGACTGGACAGATGTAGCTGGATGTATCGACCGTGGTGCAGTCAAGGTGCACCCTGGAACGCTTCTGAGCACTCAGGATTCCCCACCCAAATGAGAGAAAAAAGAAAAGAAAAAGAAAAAAAGAGAGAGAGAGAGAGACAGGAAAAAAAGGGAAGATAAAAGAGAAGGTTCAGCCCAAATGGGCCCCAGGGTAAGATTTATGACATATACAAACAAAAACAGACAAACAAAAAGACTGATAAAAGTATATGACGAGAGAAAATATATATGTATATGTATGTGTGTGTGTGTGTGTGTGTATATATATATATATATATATATATATATATATGCAAAAAAAGTAAGAACCTCGTCAAAAAGAACCCCAAGTATAAGATTTATATACTATCAGGACAAACATAAATACACAGAGACACTGGCGGAAGAAAAAGATGGAAGCATGGTTATAGATTCTCAGTGTGGATGAGGAAGGTTATTTTGATTCTTCCTGGATGTATCTTGATATCTTTGTTAAAGGACTCAACTTTCCTAAGATAAAGGGGGATTAAAAATTGGTTTACCTATAGGGGTAGCATTGATTGGAGAAAGGGGGTTACCTTGAAGTTTAACTCTTTATGAATATTAGAAAATAAAAATAAAAAAGGAATAAACTGGACTAAACTAAACTAAAATTTTTTTAAAAATTAAAAAAAATAGAAAAGCAAAAGAAAAACACATGTGTATGTATCAAAAAATTCAGGTTAGAAGTTTATTATGGAATTTGATGTACTGGACATCTCACTGTGATGGTAAATAGGTTAAAAAATTATCTATATAAAAAAAGAAAAAAAAATGAACCAGAATAGTGGGAATGAGTTAAAAATAAAAGTTGTATCTATGAAGTAGTGGTGGTTGTTCTCTTGTAGTCTTTTTTTTTTTTCTTTCCTGATTTGTTTTCTGGGGGAGGGGGCTGCCACGTGGGTTTTCAGTCAATGATGTTCCCTGAGTTAAGTCCTCCAGCCCCCCTCAAGGGGGTGGGCTCTGAGGAAAACAGTTTTTTCAGGCTTTTGTTCTCTGGAGGTTTTTATGTTTGTTCACTTCTTTTCTCTCGCCTTGACAGCTTTTGATGGTTTTTGGAGGTTTAGAGGAAAGCAAACTGCACCCCGACCTCCCTCTCAGAGAGAAGCCTCAGTCTGTTCCCCTCTGGCTGCTGCAGCCGCTGGGCCGCTGGCAGAGCAGGTTCTGAGTTGCGGTCCCTGGGGATGCAGGTTCTCCTGCTTGTATGCAAAACCACGGCAGCGGCGGCTGTCTGGGCAGCTCCAGACCGGCAGAGAGGTTCCAAGCAGCGATCGCACACTGAGATTTTCCCGCTGGCCGGGGCTAAGAGCACCAGGCTTCCGCGCGCCTCTCCCAGGGGAGGGTGTGGGGCTTGGGTGTCTCCGGCTCTATCGCGGCGTGGGTCCCAGAACACCAGGCTGGGCGTTCGTGCACCTCTCTCAGGGGAGGGTGAGGCACGCGCGCATCTCCAGCAAGGTGCGCATTCTGCCGTCTGGTGTGGCTCCCAGCCCCTCATGGGAGCCGGACTCCACTCGTTCTCGGGCGCGCTGGTGGCCCAGGGACCAAAACCTGGTTTCTCTGCCGCACTCTCTCTGGCTCAGCGCCAGGGGAGGCTGTCCTGGGTCTGGGGACTTAAGCCCCTGTCCCTAGGCGCCCCAATTCCCACAATTTCCCCCCGCGATCCTTTGCTCTTTTGAGTGCTTTCAACCAGACTCCAAGTTAATGCTGGTCCCCAGACGCAGGGCACTCTCGTATTGGGGTATTATTTTCCAATTGGTCGCCTCTGGTGGCTCCCTCCCCCTTTTGTTTATCTTCCGATATCAGTCCGACGTTCCCACTCCACTTTACCTGCCCAGTGGCGTCTTCTGCCCCCCATAGAGATCCAGACGTGTTTAATTCTGATCTCAGGCTGATTTCATGGGTGATCGGAGTTCTTTGGTAGGTAATCAGCTCACTTTAGGGTATAGGTTGAAAAGGCGCCTCCTCCTACTTCCCCGCCATCTTGTCTCCCTTTGAATTCTTTTTAAAGAAGACCTACAGAACAGAATTCTAGGTTAGCATTTCATTCTTTTGGCACTCTGAAGTTCTCATTCTGTTATGTTTCATTCATTAATATATCTGACTCATTTTAGTTTTCTCTTCATCCTAAAATTGTCCACCAGTTTTAATATGATATACCTGATAATGTTTTTCTTTGTGTATTTATCCTGCTTGGGGCTCATAGCTCTTCTTGAATCTTGGCTTGATGTCTTTCATTATTTTGGAAAACTTAGTCACTGTACATTCATGCACCGTATTTTTCTCTCCTCTCTTCCTGGGAAATCAATCACATGATCTTTTAATAAGTCCTATATGTCTGTTGTGGTCTTTTGCATATTTTTATTCTTCTTTTTCTCTGTGCTTCAGTCTGGGTATTTTTTGTAGCCTGTCTTTCCTATCATAATTTTCTATGTTTGTCTGTTAATTTTATCTATTGGATTGAATTCTTTACATAGTTAGTGTGTTCTTCAACTCTAAAATATCCCTTTCATTTTTGATAGATCTTAAATATCTATGCAAATACTTTATTTTGTATTCCACTTTCTTAATAACTTCCATATCTAGTAGTCTTGTGGATTGTTCTAATATCTGTATTTTTTTTCTAATTATTTGATTTTGTCTTAAAGTGTGCAAAATAATTGCCTCATGGTATACAAAATAATTTAGGAATTTATGTATGAAAAAATATAGATATAAATGGAGGTGATGTTAACATTCTCTAGATGGGATTTACATTCGCCTCTGGCAAGCAGTTTGGATAAATGTGGTTGAACTTAATCCCAGCTGAGATTGGGTGGAGTTGGCCTGCTTAATCTTCGTTAATGGTTTGTGTATTTGTAGTCTGGATTAACTGCCAGCTTTTAACCCTTTTGGGCTCACCTGAAAGTCTCTGGAGATACCAGGTTTCTTCCTCCTTGGAAGGAACTGAATTCTAAATTCTTCTACCCAATCTTAGGAGATTGCCTAAAGCACTGATTGGCTTCTTTGTTGCTTTGCCACCATTTCTTCTTGGCTTTCTGATCCCTGGCTTCTTTCTGGTTGGAATTTTAGTCTCTGGCTCAGACATTAGGTCCATGATAATAATGTAATGAAGTCTAGATGAAGATCTCCTCCTAATCTCCAGAAAACTTCCTTCTCTCGAGTTCACGATTTATGGTCCTCAAACTCCATACATACATCCCTCCTCCATACGTCCTCTGGGGCATCTCTTCACTGAGTTTAAAATTTTGCAAAAAGACAAATGGGACCTTCACCAGCTCCTACTACATGTATTGATAAAGTATCTACCATCTTGTTTGCAAGCATTTGATCGGGGTATATTTTAGAAAGCTATAACATGTGTTGGTACTCCACATGTTTGATTAAACCATACAGTAAATCACATTTGTTTCTAGTTCTTTTTTTTTTTTAAGATTTTATTTATTTATTTGACAGAGAGAGATCACAAGTAGGCAGAGAGGCAGGCAGAGAGAGAGGACGAAGCAGGCTCCCTGCCAAGCAGAGAACCTGACGAGGAACTCGATCCCAGGACCCTGAGATCATGACCTGAGCTGAAGGCAGAGGCTTTAACCCACTGAGCCACCCAGGCACCCACATTTGTTTCTATTTCTATTACACACTTGCCATCAAGCCCCTGATCTTGATTGTAGCACTGGCTAATAATGCTAAGTCAATATAAACATGCAATCCAGTTTTTAACATTTTGATTCCAAGGCCTTTTTTTAAAAAAGTTTAGTCTTCTTGGATTGAATAGAAGGCTTTGGTACTCCACTTAAATGTTCTAGGTTAAAATTAAAAGTTAAACAATTTAGGAGAAGTATGGAGAAGACTTTTGTCCTTTCAGTGAGGATTGCCAACTCCACACCTGCACTGTAAGATTCCTGAGCACAAAGGTAAGGGAGTTAGGGTTTTATGAGTCTGAGGGAAGAACTTACACAAGCACATAGAAGGAGTGAAAATTTGTGTCTGTGTCAAACCACACAGGCTGGAGTCCAGAGTGCAAAAGGGAGAAAAAAGAAGCCAGAGGCATGTTTGGGTCAAAAAGACCTTCCTTATGTATCAGGTTTTAACAAAAGAAAGAACAGGTCAAGTCCTTTTGGTGGTAGCAAGGTGCCTAGATGGTAAGAATGAAACTGGCACAGACATTAGTGGGAAATGTGTGTGTTTTAAACAAAATGGTAGTGGGATGCCTGTAAGTGGCCTAATTGGAGAGACTCTGAGAGGTAGGTTGTATAGGGCTCAATGCTGATTGCACTTGGGTTGTGTGGAGAAAAGAGGACCCAGGTCTTTAGGACCAGAGTGGTCACCCAATCCCTAAATACCTGCTTTGCTGACTGTAGACATGGGCCCCTTTCTGATGTTATGTGGACGAAGTAGATACATTGGGACCACTGGGTTGTGGGATGTCAGTGACGAAACATCAGTTACTAAAATGTCAGCCAGGCAGGAAGGCACCCTGAAGCCCTGGGAATTAGGCTAGAGAAGTGTTTTTTCATCTTGTCCCCGGTGTCCCCTTGCCAGGGAAAAACCAGGAGAAGACTCCCTTTTTTGTAGACAGGAATAAACTCTTCCTGTATTAGACCTTTGGGCAGTGTCTGTTATTGCCCTCTTATTCTCTGTGATGTATGCATTTCTGGATCGGTAGTGTTGTTCTGGGGTTTAGTTACTCCAGTGTGTTTATTTTATTTTTTAAAGATTTTATTTATTTGACAGAGAGAAAGTACAAGCATGGGGAGTGGGAGAGGGAGAAGCAGGCTCCCCGCTGAGCAGGGAGCCCAATGTGGAGCTTAATCCCAGGACCGTGGAATTATGACCTGAGCCTAAGGCAGACGCTTAACTAACTCAGCCATCCAGGAGCCTCTCCAGTGTTTTTAGCGTAGGGCTGTGGGGAAGGCTGCTGTCTCAGAAACTCCAGACTAGTTTCAGGAGAAGAGCTGAGAGACTTAGGGATATGTTTCCAAGTTCTGTACCAGAGCATCACTGGGCTCTAGCTGAGAAGATTGCTTGGAGCCTGATGGAAGTCCATGCACAAAGAGAACCTTGTAGAAAGGGATAAGACAGTCCCTGGAAAGGAACAGGGTAGATTAAACTCATTATAGGATTTTTTATTTTTTTTTCAGTTCGGAGCCTTAACTTTTAGGAGTAAAATTTGAAATTTTTGAAAACTGAGGACTACCAGCTAAGTTCAGTCTGGGGCAAAACCAAGCTAAAGGCTGGAAGAAAGGAAAAACAGCAGTTCTTATAGGTCATATGGGTGGGTTTTGTTGACCATTCTTCTTTCTTTCCCCTTAGCTTATGGGACCTAAGTACTTGGAAATTCTTTTGGTACTCTTCCTCCATTCAAGGAAATAAGATATGGTATCACAGGTAGGATTGCCAGATAAAATACAGAATGCAGAGTTGAACTTGAATTTCAGATAAACAACAAATGATTTGTGTATTTATTCCAAATATTACATCAGATACACTTGTACTAAATAATTATTCATTGTTTTATCTGAAATTCAAATTTAACCTGCCATCCTACTTAATTATCTTTCTACTTTGAAATAATTATAGTTCTTCAGGAAGTTGTAAAGAGAGTACATGGATGTTCTATGTACCCTTCCTCTATTTTCTCTCAATGGTCACACTTACATTGTTAGAGTATAATGTCCAAACCAGGAATCTGGTACTGGTACAATGTGTTTATGTGGTTCTGTTATTTTATCACATGTGGAAATTTATGTAACTACCACAGCATTCAAGATACAGAACTAACCCATGACCACAAAGATCTTCCTGGTGCTATTTATCATTACACCCCCACAACCCCAGTATATCTAACACCTGGTAACCACTAATCTGTTTTCCATCTCTTTAATTTTTTCATTTGAAGGATGTTCTATGAGTCATATCATATAATATGTGACCTTTTCAGATCGGCTTTTTTTCACTTAGCATAACTCCCTTTAGGTTCATCCAAGCTTGGGTGTATCAAACAACAGAGCTACAAAATATACAAAACAATACCTATCAAACTGAGAGGAGAAACAGGCAAATACACAATTATAGTTGGAGACGTCAATACCCATGTACCAACAATTGATAGAACAACCAGACAGAAGATCAGCAAGGATATAGAAGTCACCACCATCATCAATGACTAAGATCGAATCCACATTTGTCAAATGTTTCATCCAATCACAGCAGACTACATATTCTTTTCAAGCACTTGTGGAACATTTACCAAGATAGAACATATCCTGTTCAATAAAACAATCCTTAACAAATCTGAAAGAATTTAAATCATATCAAATATGTCCTCTGACCACAATGGAATCAAATAGGAAATCAGTAACACAAAGATAACAGAAAAATCTCCAAATATTTAGAAATGAAACAACACATTTCCCAATAATATTTGGGTCAAAAGGGAAAGAAATTAGAAAAATGGATCAAAATAAACCCAAAGCAAGAAGGAGGAAAGAAATGATAAAGAGCAGAGCAGGAATCAATGAAATTAAAAACAAATAAAAAAATAGAAAAAAAATTCCATAAAACAAAAAAAAAATTTTCTTTGAAAAGAGTAATAAAGTTGACAAACCTCTAGCAAGAATGAGAAAGAAAAACAAAAGCGAGAAGACACAAATTACTAATATCAGGAAAGAAGCAGGGGATATCATTACAGATGATGCAGACCTTGAAATGATAATGAGGGAATACCACAAAAAAACTTCTACAATATCAATTTGAGGACTTAGAGGAAATGGAACAAGTCTTCATAAAGTACGAACTATCACATCTCACATAATGTGAAATAGGTACTTTTAATAGCCATGTTTAAAATACAAAAATTACACAGTATAAAGGAGGTGAGCATTTTTTAACTGAGAACATTTCCGCCCCAAACTAAGTAAAAATGAGGAGGATGTAATACTGAGTGGCAACCAGCAAAGTCAGCCATAAACTTAGTAGTGACATACTAAAGAAATTATTGAGAGACCATGGATCTCCTTTGCTCTGAATTCCAAGAAAATGCATTAATCTATAGGTTGCTCTTAACTGTTTTTTTTCCTCCTTCAGGACTGGTGTCATACTCATTCATCTCTTTTGCCTCTGACATTGAGGGAAGGGAAACATCAAATATGGTTTTATCTGTCTTATAAGGATAGGCTTTGGAAATGGAGTTCTTGCTCTCTGCTGTAGATGATGACAAAGTAAAACTTGACCCATGCCTTCTCTGGGTCCCTACACAGAGCAACCGGAATAGTTAACCATCCTGGAACATCCAGGAAATTATAAGCATTCTAGGGGTTCAAGAGTCAATAAGCATTTGGTGTTTCTTGCTTATTTTCCACTTGGCTCTTAATATTTTCTCATCAGTCAAATAGCTTTAGCCTACTTTATTTATCAGAAGTAAAATGCTCAAACTAGTTGTAAAATCATGTTTGGACTGTGTGCCACTCACTTTAATTCTCAGAAAAAGCATATGCTTCATTTTTTTCTTATTCTCTGCTGACATAATAAACTCTTTCTCAATTAGAACCTCTTAATAGGAGTCTTGAGAGAATTTCAGATACAGGTCTCATAATATTTCCCCAGTTAGTAGGGAAGATTATATGGGCATGAAAACTGTGAACAATTATTCCTTTGTTCAGAAATGTCTATGTATCTCAGTAGAACACTGGATTTATTATTGTTGTTATTATTGTATTTTGTCATTACTATCATCATCACCTTCATTATAAGCTTATATAATACAGGTTTTTTATTTTTACAGTAAAGTGTCCCTGATGACTCAACTAAAATTCATTTATTCCTATTTTCAGATGTGTATGTGTCTGTGTAGGTGTGTGTGCATGTAATTTGTACATTCTTGTATTTCTCTGGATTCCTTTTCTGTTGGCCTAGTAAGACTGAGTATGGATGTAGCTAGCCTGTCACTCCATTGGAAATTCACCCTTGAAAGAGAAAGTTTTTCCAACTTTGAATTTCCTTTGTCATTCATTAGAGGTTGGTGGGAAATTCCAGTCCTATGAGAAATGCTGACATTAATTTCTATAACATATCTAGAACAACTGATGTTTTTACATGAACCAGACCCAATCAGTTTTCATAAGAAACTCCTCAGAACAGGGGTGGAAGCACAGACTCATGGTTAAAGGAAATCGGTTGAATGTTTCCTCTTTTAATCTGGGAGTTTCCAAAGAAATGAAGTGATGAGGGCATGAGGGACTACTTTGGAACAGAAAGGCATGACAGAAATTTATTTTCCTAATTGTGTAACTGATGGATCCCAAATCTCCAACTAAGGAAGACTTCAGTCATTTACCCTGTCCAGCCATTATCTCTCTTCAACAGAGTGGACTTCTGCCACTCTGCCCGACCCTGCCACATTAGAAAAAAAAAAAAAAATTATCTCATGTTGTTGAGCCACTGAGATAATGATAGAGAATAAACCTAATCAGCCTTGTTTAGAGAGCCTAATTTGTGAAAATTTACGAAAATACATTATATCAGCTAAGACTATATATACAAATACATTCCACTCAAATCACAATTTACCTACTGTACTTATAATGATAGGTATTCTCTGTCTAGTCGAAGTTGATTTTCAAACAGATGAGCTTTAATTTTATGGATTCTCTTAACTAGCTGCACTGCTTACTCTGTTTTCTTGATTCTTTGTGTAGCATAATGAGTAACTTGATATCCGCCTCATATTTTATGGGCACATAATTCATCTCAATTCCAGATGCAGGAGAGTTATCCCTGCTTGACTTCCCACTGTCCTCTCCACAGTCTCAATTAGATGATTATTTAACAGCCAGTCGAATTCCCAGACCAAGCCATCAAGGCCTAGATCTTTAATTGCCCAAACTGTTTGTTCTAACATGTGGCTTTCAAACATCCTGCTGGGTCAAATTTAATTGAAAAAAGATGGCTTTCCTATCCTGAGAATATTTTAGAGGCTAGAATATAAGCAGTGGGTCAGTGACAAAACATTTCTAATGTATTTTTATCTAAAATATTTATTTATTAAATCTTGTATACATATGTATGTATATATGTGTACAGAATGTATATATATGTGTATGTTTATATATACGTATATATACACATTTTTCAAAAACTCTGTGAAACTACATTCTCTTCATTATTAAGAGTATTGGGAATTTGGTTACCCTCAGTGGTAAAATCTATCTTTAATAATAACTTAAGATGTTGAAGAGGAAAAATGGATACATAACACATTAAAAGATTGACACTTTCTGGTAGAAAACTATAACCTCAATTTGATGTTGTCACAGCCAATAGTTTTTGTGTCCACTTATCCTGAAGGTGAACATTGGCATAACAGACACAGGGCCTCCTGGGGAATAATTATTAATTTTATGATAAGAATTAGTATTTAACAGTGTCTTAGTTCTCTGGGAAATGATAATATCTACCCCAGGATATGGTGCATCAAATGGAAATGGTACGTAGTTGGAAGACTATAATAGGCCGTCTTATGAAAGGGCTGGAAGACTTCCAAAAGGAATTTGGGAAAAGATGAAGGAGGAACTTAAATAAAGTCCATCAGTTATGCTCTTATGTGAAAGAAAAGCCAAATAAGCAGAAGTGAAACCATTTCAAAGTCATCTGAATTTAAGTCTTAAAAAACATAAGAAGGGAGCTTTAATCCCAGAGCTGACCAGATTTCCTTTGCAAACCTGAACAAATGCTTCATTTCTCAGTTTCTAGAATGAGAAAGATTGGACTTTGTTTCCTCAAGTGCCCTGGAAGTGATTTGTTGGCTAATGATTTCTAAAGACTTTTGAAAACATAGGGACTAAGATTTTACAGTGTTTTCCCCCTTGATCATTGCATGTATGTTAATTTCTCTGTAAATCAATTTCCAGTCTTCCCCCCTTTTTTCTAACTTACTGATTATTTTTCTTGCGATGTGTTTTAGTGAGAAAAGGGCTGAAAGAACTGTTCACCAGCACTTTGGATGAGATAACTGGTTTCAGACTTTTTTTCAAAAATGTGACGCTGCCTTCTCTCTCATTTTTTTCCTCTTCTTTTCTTTTTCCTTATTCCTTTTTTTCTTCTCCTTCACTGCTTCCTTGGCATATTTCAAACATAGAGAAAAAGCCATAGAATAATATAAAATTTCCAGTGCATGCAGCCATGACACCAATGTCATAAGGAATAACATTTAATTGGATTTGTTTCAGATGTATTTTTAATAGAAGTCAAATGTCACATATGGGTGAAGCTTTAAGTACACCTCTTCTTACCTCCACGTGCTTCTGTCCTTCCATGAGTTAACCACTGTCTTTAAGATTTGTAAGTCCCCCCCAATCAGATTTTAAAAATCTATGTGATATTTTTGGGGTGCCTGGGTGGCTCAGTCAGGTAAGCATCCAACTCTTGGTTTTGGCTCAGGTCATGATCTCAGATCATGAACTCATAGTCCTGGGATCAAGCCCCATGTTGGCCTCCTGGTTCAGTGGGGAGTCTGCTTCTCTCTCTCTGCCCCTCTCCTCACTCATGCCCTCTCCCTTTCTCTAAAATAAAAAACCAAAAAACAAAAAAACATCTTTTAAAAATATCTGGGTGATATTTTTGGGGATTTAAAACAATCTATGTAGTACTTTGGAGGTTTTAAATGTACATAAATGGCATGGTACAGTATATAACCATCTCACAATTTTTTCTTAACTAAACAATCTTTTTTTTTTTTTTTTTTTTTTGAGAAGAAGAGGTTTATTTAACACCAGTAGGCTCATAGAAGTGTGATTGCCAAAGGTCTGGGTCAACAATAATATATTTAAAAAGCCAACTTTTTGCAGGTGGATCTAGCCTATTTATTTTAACTGATGTATAATGTTCTATTAGATGCACAATAATTTGTCTTTTTCAACATTGATGGACATTTATGTTGTTTTCAAAATTTACTATTAAAAATTATAATGAACATTTATGTACTTATTTTCTGTTGAGCAGGTGTGTGGGGTTTTTTTTCTGTTTTCATTTTACATGCTTTTTAAAAAATTTATTTTGTTTTTTCAGTGTTCAAGATTAATTGTTTATGCTCCTCACCCAGTGCTCCATGCAATATGTGCCCTCCTTAATACCCACCACCAGTCTCACCTAACCCCCCACCCCCTTCCCCTCTAAAACCCTCAGTTTGTTTCTCAGAGTCCACAGTCTCTCATGCTTCATCTCCCCCTCTGATTTCCCCCAATTCACTTTTCCTTCTCCTAATGTCCTCCATGTTATTCCTCATGCTCCACAAGTAAGTGAAACCATGTGATCGCTGACTCTCTTTGCTTGACTTAATTCACTCAGCGTAATCTCCTCCAGTCCCGTCCATATTGATACAAAAGGTGGGTATTCATCCTTTCTGATGGAGGCATAATATTCCATTGTATATATGGACCATATCTTCTTTATCCATTTGTCTGTTGAGGGGCATCTTGGCTCTTTCCACAGTTTGGCGATTGTGACCATTGCTGCTATGAACAATGAACTTTTGGGACTTCATCAAGATCAAAAGCTTCTGCACAGCAAAGGAAACAGTCAAGAAAACAAAAAAGCAACACACAGAATGGGAGAAGATATTTGCAAATGACACTACAGACAAAGTGCTGATATCCAAGATCTATAGAGAACTCCTCAAACTCAATACTCAAAAAACAGATAATCACTTCAAAAAATGGGCAGAAGACATGAATAGACACTTCTCCAGAGAAGACATACAAATGGCTAACAGACACATGAAAAAATGTTCTTCATCATTAGCTGTCAGGGAGATTCAAATCAAAACCACATTGAGATACCACCTTACACCAGTTAGAATGGCCAAAATTAACAAGACAGTAAACAACAAGTGTTGGAGAGGTGTATGGTTTTCTAGACTGTACCCTTGTAGGGAAATTCTTGACATATAGGTAATCATATATTCAACTAACCTCAATATTTTCAAATTGTTTTCTAGATGAGTTATAATGCTTCTGGTAGATTATAAGGCTCATTCTGTCCTCATATCCTCTGAAATTCATGAGGTTGTCAGTCTTAATAATTGTTCATCTGGTAATTATTAAGTAATATCTTATTTTTTATGTATGTGTATACTTCAAAGGTATGATTTACATGTAGTAAAATTTTACCCTTTTTAATGTACAGTTTTATGAATTTCAGCAAACATATTCAGTTGCATAACCACCACCACAATCAAGATGTAGAATATTTCCACCACTCTAGAAAGTTTTCTTGAGTCAGACCCTCTGTGGAATCCCAACCCTGGCAACCACCTATCAGTTTTATCTTATTTTTATATACATTTAAAAATTAGTGGAATAGATAGTTGTGCTTATTTTCATAGGTGCATTTTCCTTCTGCTTTGTGAGTTTTCTGTTCACATAATATATCAGGTTGGAATCCATTTGGGTATAAATAACTGAAATGCTTATATATCATGACCTAAATAAAAAGTTATTTAATTTTGTGAGCTAAGCAGCCTATGACTAGCAGTGGGTCAAAGATATTAAGAATCCATATTGTTTCATTCTTTTTTTCCTCCATTATCCTTGAACTGTTAAGTTTTTATTTTTAAAAATATTGCTTCATGGATGCAGGGTGGCAGACACACATCCAAGAAAAATGTCTATGATATTCAAGCAGAAAGAATGGGTATGGGAATGCCATCTGCATCCATTTCTTTTATTAAGAAAGTGATTGTTAAAAGGTTCCCCTCTTAAGTCTTCTTAGTCAGAATTAGTTGTCTGATTTTGGGCAGGAGACAGGGACCTTCTTCTAGAAGTTTGCTTCTAGAAGCATTGAATTTACAGATTAATGTGGAAAAATAAATATAATAATATAAATATAATAATATAATATAATATATAATATAATATATAATATAATAATATAAATATAAATAAATATAATAAATAAATATAACGCTCTATGTATTAGGGTCTTTTTATGTATTTTAACTGAAGTTTATATTTTTCCTATGTACAAAACATTATTAGATTTTTTCCTATAGACTCTAAATTTATTTCTAAATTTATTTCTCAATTACCAATGAATTTTTATGATTACATTTTACAAATGACATGTAAGTTTGCTGAACTCTCCAATGGATTATACTTATTTTTAATGAATCTCCTGAATTTTTTATTTAGATGAATATTTAATTATGAATAATGACAATTTGGATTCTTCTTTGGAAATTCTTTTAGTTTTCTTTCCTTCCTTCTGACCTTCCTACTTTCCCCCTTTTGCACATTTATTTTAATATTTATAATCTGAAAATATAACTGTTATTAGTATTCTTTTTTGAAGTAGTTTTTTCTTTTTAAATAAACTTTACCCACAATGTGAGGCTTGAACTCAGAACATCAAGATTAAGAGTTGCATGGTTTACTAAATGAGCCAGCCAGGTGCCCCTTGTTTTTTTGTTTTTTGTTTTTTTAATTTTATTTATTTATTTGACAGAGAGAGAGATCACAACCAGGCAGAGCAGCAGGCAGAGAGAGAGGGAGAAGCAGGCTCTCTGCTGAGCCTGGACCCTGATGCAGGGCTCAATCCCAGGACTCTGGGATCATGACCTGAGCTGAAGGCAAAGGCTTAACCCACTGAACCACCCAGGTGTCCCTCAGGTGCCCCTTTTTTGGAGTAATTTTAATCAGTTTCTCTAATGATTAAAAAAAAAAAACTCTTAAGCATGTATTTATTTTCATATTTGTATGGGAATCATGATTTCACTTCCTTTTTTTAAAAACATTATCATTTAATTGTTTTTACCTTAGAATTTCTGTTGGTGAGTTTTTGAATCTGTTTTTCTCTATGTTATTCTAGGATTTTTTTCTCATATTTTTTTGTTTAGATATTTTTTAAAAGATTTTATTTCTTGAGAGAGAGGGAGAACATGAATGGGGGAGAGGCAGGTGGAGAGGGAGAAACAGACTCCCCACTGAGCAAGGGGATGCTGGTCTTGATCTCAGGACCCTGAGATCATGACCTGAGTTGAAGACAGACACTTAACTGACTGAGCCACCCAGGTGCCTCTGGATTTTTATTATTATTATTGTATAAAAATATTTCAGATTGTCTTAATTTTTCTGGTTCTTGGAAGTACTTTTTCTTCTGCTTTTTGCATCCCCTGCCTTTCCTCTTGGGAATTTGATTCCTGGTGTGGTTTGGAATTCTTAATGTGATATTGCCTTTAGCACGATTTTCTTTTATTATGGAATTTTTAAATGCCATGAGTTCTGGAGGTATCTCTACAGAATAATTTTTGGTTTTGCTAGGTCTTGGGCAGTTTTATTGGCTGTGAATGAGTTGTAATGCTAAGTTGATGTTCCTACATGTGGTGTTGGCTTTGGGTTTCCATTTCTCATACTTATGCCTGGGGTACATGTTTTTTTATTGTTTCTCCAATGTATCAATCAAGGTTCATTGAAGGTTTAATAGAATGAATTAGGTTGGAAGAATTGAAGAAGTGATTTCTAGAAATGGCCCCCAGATCAGCAGTCATACTAACCTGAAAGATCACCATCAGTACAATGGAAGAATCATGAAGCTACTGCCAGTGTTTCTGCTACTTCTGATAGTGCTTCTCTCCTCCTATGAAGCTAAAAAACAGACTAGACTGGTACTACAGGAAATCCACAGTTCTGCGGTTTTGCTTACAAAAGTAGTTAAAAAGTGAGCCCAATTCTTTTCCACCTTCCAATCTCATGTGACTGCAATGTTGGTAGAACTTGGTTCTCCAGATCCCTTGCTGCATGGACATCTGGGAAATATAGCTGATTTCAGTTTTGTTTCTGATTTATTTTGTTTTTATATGATTTTAACACCTCCAATCAGAACAAGGGTGTAATGGAGCTTGAATAATTCAGTCAACAGCAACCATACCTAGACTAAAGGGCGACAGTCTTTTCGGGGAGTTGGTCCTAGTTTCCATTTCTCAAGCACTGATGCTCCGGTATCAGTTGAGTCTTTTGGGAAGCAGATGCTCCGATGGAGGTAGGGTGCAAATGCTTAATTGGGAAGTAATATTTGTGAAACAAACAGGGAGGGAGGGGATTGGGAGAGGAGTCATCTGCCTTCCATACAGATTGAATAAAGTCCCTGGTAATCCAACAGGCACCCTAGGGTAAGGATGGCCCATTAGAAGACTTCCACGCTGTGTAGACCTGGCAAGGTCCTTCATCCATGGCTGGCTCAGTCGCGGGCTGGAGCTGCACTAGGCCATAAAGCTGAGGGGGACTTGATGCAATTAACACCTAAAGGCTGTGAGCTAATGATAAGCCTTGCAGTTGGCCAATATGCTTTCTTTTGAAGGGAGATCTTGGCAGTGCCTCACTGTGTCTTCCAGAGATCACTTGCTCTGCCAGCTGGGTTTGTGTAAAAACCCTTTCTCCCACCCACAGAGGCCTAACTCAATACCCAAATGCATTGCTGCAGTATCCCCTAATGCTCTTCCTTCTTCAGAGCACAGGAAAACAGTCTTTTCTTTCTTTTGAGCATGGGTACATTATCCAGAATTCCTAAGCATTAACAGTAGGAGAACAGCTATTTCTTGTCAACTCAGTCTTTTTGCCTGACTCAGTTTATCTGCCTCCTAAGATACCACTTCACTGAGACTAGAGTCAGCACATTTGAAACAATTATGATTATGTCACTGAGGCAATAAGTAAAAATGATCCTTTGGTTGCCACAAATTCACCTGTAAACTGTCCAGGTTGCTGTAACTAATTGTTAAATATTGCCCTTCTTCTAGCTGAATCAGCTGACAAATAACTTACTTTTTACTGACAGTGTTAATGATCATTATGCTAGCATTTGGAGGCGAATAGAAAAGGGAAATGAAATTATTTCTGTAATCAATAGACTCTTAGTTGGATGCACTCATCTCAAGGAATGGTAGAGAAACAGTGAAAGTATATGGCTTGAACGCTTTGTACTCAAAGCGTGGATTGTGGACTGCAAGTGTTGACTATAACACAAATGCAGATTCTCAGGGCACACTCCAAACTTACTGAGTAATAATCTGTACTTTAACAAGATCCCCACTGATTCATAGGTAGGCCTGGTGATTTCCAGGTAAGGCCTGGAAAGCACTAACTTCTACAAAAATGCCGTAGCTAGTAGCCTTGGAGAAAGAAACTCAATAGGACAGGGGAGACAGAGGGCCCTTCAATGGTTGCAGGGTGTGTCACCTTAAAAAGAGAATGAACAGAATTTCAAGGAAGGGACTTCAGTTTTCTGGAACAAATGTGATCATACAACTTTAAAATCTGCTGGAGAAATCTCCCATTGTAACACAAGAATCTATCAACTGTGTTATTCTCTTCGTGGTATTTCATGGCACATGTAATAAAGGACATTTTGATTTGGTATTGACATTTATGGAGTGCATCTTCTGTGCTTCAGAAGTTCTCTTCAAACATGTGAAGTTCTGGGGCACCTGGGCTCAGTGGGTTAAAACCTCTTCCTTCGGCTCAAGTCATGATCTCAGGGTCCTGGGATCGAGCCCCACATCGGGCTCTCTGCTCAACAGGGAGCCTGCTTCCTCCTCTCTCTCTCTGCCTGCCTCTCTGCCTACTAGTGATCTCTGTCAAATAAATAAAATCTTAAAACAAAACAAAAAACACATGATATTCTTTGGTAATTCATTAGCTACAACTAGAATGGTTGGGTTTATAAGGAATTTCATCATATAGTTAAGTTTTGCTATTAGAAGGTGTTTCCTGGTCTCAAAATGTAGTTTTGTTTTTAAAGCGCGGCTTTCATAAATTCTGTCACATATATTCCTCTAGATTACAGAGAGGCTGACAGTCATAACACGGGTTCTCCTCATAGCATTTTATAAGAGCCTTTCCCCTCCATTCCTCTCTCTCTGTGAAGTGGAATCTGTGTAACTTTGCAAAGCAGATCACATGCTCTGAAACAGCGGAAATGGGAGCTTTTGTTATAAATTAAAATGTTATCTTCTTTGATTTCTGCTCCCATTTTTAAGACTGATAAATTATATTTTCAAGAAATGTTTCCATTTTTAAAACCCTCTGCTGATAAATAATGTAATTTCAGAGGGTCTTGAGGTGGCAGCCATCCTTTTATTTCTAATTCCAGATCAGAAAGAAGGGACGAGCAAACCTTGAACTGACATGGCTGATTCACAACCTTAACGTCGTGGAGAGAAGAATGCCTCCAGATACGACTTTGAGGTAATTTTAAAAAGTTGTCCTTAGGAATTCTGATTCTCTAGCTTGAGTTGGAAGTTACCTGAGGTAAGAGAGGTACCTGAGAAGGAGTGAACTAAGAAGAGGAATCTCACAGTTACAGAGTATACTTTAAAGCTCAGTGTATTAGGAATGATGAGGACATTTGCTAAATTCTACCTTGCTTATTTAAGTGGCTCTCACCTCCTTTTTAAAAATGCCCTCAGTTCCCTAATTCAAGGCAAGTTCAGATGTATTCCATGATAATGAAAAAAAAAAAAAAAAGACAAACCAATTTAGGCTTTATTTGAACAGTTTTGTTGAGATATAATTAATATACCATAAAATCCATCCATTTAAAACATTCAGTGCAGGGGCACCTGGGTGGCTCAGTGGTTAAGCAACTGCCTTTGGCTCAGGGTCATAGTTCCGGAGTCCTGGGATCGAGTCCCGCATCGGGCTCCCAACTCCATGGGGAGTCTGCTTCTCCTTCTGACCTTCTCTGCTCTCATGCTCTCTCTCACTCTCTCTCTCAAATAAATAAATAAAATCTTAAAAAAACCCAAAAACATTCAGTGCAGAGTCTTTGGTACAGTTAGCACATCACTTGTGCAACTCTTATGACAAAGAATTTTAAAATACTTTAATTACCCCCAAAAGAAGCCCAGTACTCTGTAAGCAATTGCTCTGTGTTTCCTCTTACCCAAGCCCTGGCAAATACTTGTCTGCTTTCTGTCCCTATGGATTTGGCCTGTTCTGGATTTGATATGTAAATAGAAGATCACATGACATGTGATCTTTTGTGACTGTCATGTTTCACTTAGCATATCTTCAAGGTTTGTCTATGTGGCAGTATATATCAGAACATATTCACAAAAGAAGATAACTTGTTTTTCTTTAAGAAAGATAATAGATTTTTGGCAGATTAAATTCTTCCTCAAGGTTTAAGAAAGTCTTTTTTCAAGTGCTCATTTCACAGAAGGAAATGTCTCCTGGGTGGGGTGTATGTGTGTGTATCTGTATGTGTCTGTGAACACCATCATTGGGAATTACATTTTTAGTGATTTGATTAAGTTTTAATGAACCTGGATACGTTCCTCCAGGAATCTGTTTTTTTTTTTCTCTCTCTCTGTTGGGTTCCCTGGTGAACCAGTTAATGCTTTGAAAGCTAATATTCCTGTCTGAGGGGTTGGGGTTCTCTGGTTATGTCCACTTGTCATCAGTAGAATTGGGGGCAATAGCGAGATTTGTGGACTGATCCATACAGCTCCAGTCCTTATGAGAAGGAAATAATATTTATATGGAAGAATGAAATACATTGCATTGTTCCTTTCCAGCTTCTTCCTTTTAGTTTTCCTGGCTATTTGCTTTAACTACCTTAGCTGTCTGGTGATAAATGTACACAATGGCTTAGTCTTAGAACATCCTTTGGGAAAGGATTTCAAGAAAACTAGTAAGAACAAGGAAAAGTAATTATTTAAGAGAAAGTAAAACAACTGGACTTGGGAACAGGAGTCAGCTACTCAAGGATACCTATAATGTTGGCTTTAAAAATGTTTTGGCTTTTAAATATCATAGGAAAAAGATGAAAAGTATTTTTAGAAATCAAAGTATTTGAAGGAAGCAGTTGTTTTGTCTGAATTTCAGTTACAGACATTGAGCTGTTTCTAGTTAACTTTTATTGTGAGAATTGAGACTTAATTTTTTTAAAAAACTGATCAAAGATGTTTGGATTTCCAAATAATTGTATAAGTGAATCTAGCATAGCATTGTTCTTCATGTGTCTTGAACTTACTGCAGCAACTATCTTTGCTTTCTTATTTCTCATTTGTCATCCATTCTTTCAAATGTAATTTGCATTGTTTACTACTGAGCTATGCAGATAAATTAATTTTATCAAATAAGAGACACATGAAAGGAAGGCAGTTTGACCAAAACATGGTGAGTGGCAAATTACTCTCCTTAACTGTTTTCCTTGATGCTATACCTTCTGTGGCTCCACAAACCCTTGCATTTACTTTCCTATTTGGCAACATATTAATTTAAATTTGTTATCTTTATCTAATTCTTGTGTCTTCTTCCTTTGTATTTGTCTTGTCTCATTCATTAAGCTGGAATCTACTTCAGTGGACTTGGTTTTCCCCAGGGTTGAGCGAGCCAGCACTTTGTGGAGTCATGGGCTGCTTCTCTGTTGTATGTTGAGTGACAGGCAGAGCACACATTGCTGTTGTTATTTTTAACTAGGGTGATGAATTCCAGAAGTTATTATCCTATGTGGGATAGCCTCCTATCCACCCTATCATCAAATTTCCCATCTCTGTTGCCCTCGGTAGGAAGAGCAGTAGGCAGTCTTACACTGAGCAACTGGGTTATTCATCTCAGCTGCAGAATGGGACCACAGAAGAGATAACTGCACAGTTGTGTGGAGGACAAAAACGGTTGAGATTAATGGAAATGGGAGGACAGAACTGATGTCAGTCTGAGATCAAAGGTCTAGGTTCTTGTTCTCATGTAAACATTGTATTTCTGCCAAATCTTTGCAAGCACTCAACATAAATGGGTCTTTACACAACATCAAATCGTGGGGAGAAGGGCTGCATTTATTTATTACTTTTCCAATCCTGCCATTGTATGAATATGACTCTTATCTAACAAGTGTCTTTGGAGAGCATGGAGCAAAAGTAAGTGAGGTAAAAATGGGAAAATTCTTAAAATTCAAAGCCAGTGGAAGCTACACTATATGAAAAACTTACTCTCCCCTCTTTACTCATTAAAGTACAGCAGATTTTAAGTTTTAAGTTGTGTTTTTATCCTTGGGAATTTTTACCCTCGCTTGGCCAAATCCTCATGTATTTTCTCACTCTAATCTTTCCTAGAACATCCATATTTTATAGCAAGTAAAATGCCTGGTTAACCAAAGCTGCTAATCCAAGGGAAAGAGTTCCAGCAGGAAGCATTTCTAGACTCCATCAAAAACAGAGAAAATGAGCAAAGAAGCAGACTGGCGGAGCAACTTTTTGGCTAATACTGTTGGAAGCAACACTCACAATCAATTTACAGCTTTGCAAAGTTTGGGTTTTAAAGCAATCTTCGTCTCCTCATTTGTTAATAAGGTTATAGGGTTAACAACCAGGTGAGTCTTCAGGGTACATTTGTGTCAGTTCCAGAGGCAAAACTCCTTTATGTGCTGAGAGTGTCTACCAATCTAACACAGAAAGCAGAATTTTTAACATTTTAAATTGCTTCTCTTTAATTTGTAATAGCTGCTAACTGCCTCCTCAGTCAAGGACATTCTAAAAAAAGTGCACAGGGGCTGGAGCTGTTGTAATGGGCTATTTCTCAAGTTAATAGCAAGACAGCTCTTTGGGAGTGGGGGGGATTGAAATACCCCAAAATAAATTAGAAAGATGTAATTTCATTGTCAACTTCACTTTTAAATTTTTTAATTATTTTTTTGTTCTTATAAAATGCACATAGCATAAAAATCTACAGTCTTAACCATTTTTCACTGTGCAGTTCAGTGGCATTAAGGACATTCACATTGCCGAGCAGTCATCACCACCATCCATCTCCAGAACTCTTTCCATCTTGCAAACTCAAGCTCTGTCCCCATTAAACAATAAACCCCCACACCTCTCTATGCCCCAGTCCCTGCCAAGCACCGTTCTACCTTCTACTCTATGAATTTGGATCCTTTAGGTTACCTCATGAGTGAAATCATATAGTATTTGTCCTTTCTGACTGGCTTATTACTCTTAGAATAATGACTTCGAGTTTCATCCATGCTATATAGCATGTGTCAGAATCTCCTTCCTTCTCAAAAGGTGGAATAATATTCCCGTAGGTGTGTATGTTACATTTTGTTTATCCATTCATCTGTCTGTGGACATGTGGGTTGCTTTCATCTTTTGACTGTTGTGAATAATGATATATCCACTTCATTTTGAAAAGAGAAGTTCTCTACATCCAAAAAGGTACAACTTGATCATAGTGTTTCATGGTGGATTTGAGGATATTGAAATCTATTTGAAAAACTGAGACCCAGATACATTGTATTAAAATCATAGAGACTCTTTTTTTTTTTTGTCCATAAAATATTCCTGGAAATGTTTATATGATGCAGAATATCCAGTCTTTCAAGCTCAGAGTTTCTGAGCCTACCAACTGTGTCTGTTTACAAGAGGAAGGTGACTGCGTTATCTTCCGGAATGGAGCACTCCATGTTTCATTTGCCAGTGATATTTCTGGGGAAGACTCTGTTCGAAGGGTTGGGGGTTTTATGAGATCTTCCTTGGCGGGATGCCTTTTAATTGCTTGAGTTATATTACTGCTTGAGGTAAGATCCTTTTCTCAAGTGTCCAACCAAGCCCCCCTGATCAACCCTCCTCAAAGCCACAGTAAAATTGGCATGCTTAAGTAGGGCAGGAATGCTAACATCTCAGATCTGAGAGAGGTAATTTGGTCCAAAATGCACTCCAGTGATGTTTATGTTTCAGATAAAGTGCTTACAACACTGTCGCTGCCCTTTTGACCCCCATTTCCTTGTTCCTGTGCTTCTAGGAGAAAGTGATACTTAAATTCAAATCTTTACTTTTATTAGCTACCAGAGTGAACTAGGATCTCAGTCCAGTCTTATCTCTGGTATAAACATCCTGCTACCATTCATATTTTGGGGAAAATGATTAAATACATTCCATCAAGGGAACGAATGGAAGCTCACCAGAATCTCTTCTTTCCTCCCCTCCCTCAGTCTTCTGTCCTTCCTTCCCCCTTTCCTTCCTTCTGTCCTACTCCCTTCTTCCTTTCTTTCTCTCCTCAAATTCATGAGCAAATGTCTTGCAAACTAAAGGCAAAGCATTTTCACAGTTTGGAATAGGACAGAGCAAAAACTCTGCCGTGGATTTTGTGGGGAGCAGCAGCATATGAGGTTGGGAGCGAGGGAAGGGGAGTGAGGATTGGAGCCACAGCCCTCCTGCGCTTATGGCTCAGGCTGGACCCTCCTGTGAGGAGAGCATCTTCATCTCAGCAGTCTGGAGTGCAAAAACACTCTTACATACTGCAAAACGACCCAGAGACGATGAACTTCCCAGTTGTCTTAAAGGCAAAATCTGCATGAGTTTTTTTTGAGATTTATGATTCCAAGTAAGTAGGATTGCACTTCCCATTGTTGGCTCTATTCCCCTAACTGCTTATCATCTCAAGTGTAACAAGTGAAGGGGTGTGAACGGAGAGGGAAAATGGCTTCGGGTCATTTAGCTGATGTGGCTGATGAGAAATCTTGGGTTGAGGCCAAAAGACAGTTAAAGCTTACTATCTGGGAGAAGGCTCATTCAGTTCGGTGGTGAACATTTTATTTATCTGAGGATATTAAAGTGGTTTAGACAAGTAGGTTAAACAGCTCAATGAAGCAGAATCCTGCACATAGTTAAATGTCCATTCCACAGTAAAACTTATCTAGATGTTTGTGTGACAGAAATCAATGAGCTAATAAATGTGAAAACACGGAGTGAACTGAAATGAAACGCTGTAGAATAGTTGTCACACCTAGCCCTCAACTGGTGCTTTTCACATTTGGCATATGAAATGGGGAGCCAGCAGCCTCTCTACAAGTGTGGGTCCAAAACCCTGTCCACCCAAGTGCTGCATAAATCATACCCAAAGATAAGAGGCCCCAGAAAATGAGGACAGCCAGGATCTTACTATGACCTTCTGAGGGTCCTTTTATTTTTTATTACATAGTAATATTTATTATTCACTTGGACAAAGGAGGAGTCCTATGTTCAGCTTTTGGTAGTAGGGGAGTCTCTTGTGCAACCAAGACTGTCCTGTTTTTACCAATTGTGAACAGTTCTTGTGTTACCATCTTGACATAATCTCTACACATTGAAATTGTTTTATTGCTTATATCTAATAAAAATATCGGGTCAGTGGCATAAAGGAAAATGAAATTAAGAATGTAATTGGGAATGCAGTAAAAGAGGAAAATCAAAGATCATATAAATCTTATTCTGTAGAACTGCAGGAACAGCGTACTTAAATAAATAGAAGTGAGGTTGCTTGGAACTTTTAGAGTACAGTGGAGCTGAGTGTATCTAACCTGAGAACAGTTTATATTTTTTCAAATATTTTATTTATTTATTTATTTATTTATTTATTTATTTTGGAGAGGCAGAGGGAGAGGGTGAGAGAGACTTTCAAGCAGACTGCCTTCTGAGCATTGATCCTGACACGGGGGCTCGACCCTGAGGTCATGACCCGAGCTGAAACCAAGAGTCAGACATTCAATCGACTGAGCCACCCAGGTGCCCCCCAAAAAAACAGTTTTAAAGCAGTGACCCCATTGATAAGCATGCTATTTATATGAAACCTTCTTAATTATCAGAATCACAGTATCTCCCTTGGATGCTCCTGTCTAAGCCACTTACAGGCTTTCACCTGTTCTTGGCATAATTACAATTTCCGGAAACTGCCATTTACTCATGCAAAGAACTCTTACATGCTGGCTGTGTAAGTGTCTTATTTAACTTCCAAATGATGATTAATGTCCAAAACAGAGAAGAACTATTCTGTAATGAATTGTTTATCTGTTTACATATCTCTTTCTGAGTTGAGTTGTTAAAGTGAAAATTTCTTCCTAGATTGTAAATCTTTGCCAAAGAAAATCATAGGAGGTTTGAACATAGACTGTTTGGCATTTCATACCAGAAAACCAGATACATCAAACATTGCCTGGATAATGGTGGTAAATTTGAAGAAAATAAGCAATCAAAACTTAATAGTCTAAAAGAACAACAATTACTGAATGTCTCTCATGGTTTTCTCGGGTCCGGAATTCAGAAATTTTTTTTTTTAAGATTTTATTTATTTATTTGACAGAGAGAGACACAGCGAGAGAGGGAACACAAGCAGGGGGAGTGGGAGAGGGAGAAGCAGGCTCCCCGCTGAGCAGAGAGCCTGATGTGGGGCTTGATCCCAGGATCTCAGGATTGTGACTTGAGCCGAAGGTAGACGCCCAATGACTGAGCCACCCAGGTGCCCCCAGAAATGGTTTGACTGAGTGATTCTGTTTCCAGATCTCTCATATGAGTTTTATGCAGGTGAGTCTCATGAGGGTGTTGACCAGGCTGCAGGCATCTGAAGGCTTGGCTGGAGCTGGAGGATGAGTCACTTACATGGCTGGCAAGTAGGGGCTAGCTATTAACAGGAGGTTTCAGTTTCTCATAATGGGGGCCCCTCAAGAGGGTGGCTTGAAAGTCCTCACAGCATGGTGACTGGTTCTCCCAAAGCAAGTAATCCAAGAAACCACAGTGGAACTTGTAATGCTTTTTATGACCTAGACTCAGAAGTGATGCACTGTCACTTTTGTCATATTCTATTGATCTCCTGGTTAGCTCTGTTTTAATGTGGGAGAAGACTACTCAAGGTCATGAAGACCAAAAATCAATTAGTGGAAAGTGTCTTTGAGGGTGGCTACCATTATAGGTGTATTTTTTCAATAATTAATATATGTATATGATGCTTGCCCATCATATATATGTATGCACTGAATGAAAAGCATTGTATGTAATAGGCTCACTGTGAATATATATTGAAAAACTTCAGTGAGGTATGTACTTGAACATTTAATCCATGAAGAGTAAAAGTGGGTACTTTATTAGTAGTAGTTATTTGTTATTAGAATCTGAGCCTACCTCTGGATACAAATCAGACCTCTATAAGCATGTTTAAAAAACTGAAGGGCAGACTCACCAGGAAGCCATTTATGCGTGCCTGAGGAAGACTTGGAATCTTATCCCATCAGAGGGATGAGTTTGACAAAGGAAATAAATGAGGAGATTGGGAGACAGTCTTGACACCTGGCTGTGGAATTGATTTCCATTCTGAACTCCACTAGACCTTTTTCTTTTACATTTGTAATCCCAAGTACAAACAATATGATAGTATCACTTCATGCTGCACTTATCTGACTACTAAGGAGGTTGATCATTTTCTTCATGGAGTTATTGGTTATATCTAGTATTTTTTTTCTGTGAAATTTCCAATCATAGCTTTTTGTCCATTTTTCTATTCAATTATTTGTCTTTCTATATCAGTCTTCCTTGTATGTGATTTTTACAAAACTCTTCCTTAAATTTGTGACTTATACAAGACTTTAGATAGTTGTGGTTGTTTATATTTTGCTAAAATTAATCTGTTTTTGGATTTATTAATGTAAAAATATATATTCTATTCTGTTCTAATCTTAATTATCTTCCCCATTTATTAAGTCCACATCAAGCTTTATGTTTTATTAACACCCCTTTGAAATTTATTAATTTTTTCTTCCATTTCTTTCAATCTATTCATTTATTTATTTATTGTTTTTTGAAGGGAATGGGAGAAGGACAGAGGGAAAGGGAGAGAGAGAATATTAGGCAGGCTCCACATCCAGTGCAGAGCCTGTCATGGGGCTTGATCTCACAACCCTGAGATCATACCCTGAGCCAAAATCAAGAGTGGGATGCTTAACCAACTGAACCATCCAGGTGCTCTTCTCTACATTTATTTTATCTTGCTGTCTTAGCTTCTTGAGTGGATTTTGCTTTATTAGTATTTTTTTTCTAATGAATGTATTAAGATTCTAAATGTTTCTGAGTGTTACTGTCATGATGCCTCTGAAGTTTTAGTATATATTGTATTTACTGGAAATTATTTCTAAGTGATACTTAATTTCCATTTTTAATTTTCTCCTTAACCTAAAATTATACTTGGAAGAATACTTTTTAAATTGGGTAGTGGACAGATTTGAAAACTGTTCTTTTAATGGCAATTTCCAGTTTTGTAACATTGTAAGGAGAATGTGGCCCCTATAATTTCTAATATTTGGCACTAGGAAATATTTTCTCTGGATTAATTAATGGTTGGTGAATATACATGGTGAAATGACAGCAAAGGAAATGATGGAGAAACACCAAAACACAGAGCAAAAATCAATTTTCTCAGACCTCTGGAAAGTTATCAGAGGCTTATAATGAAAAGAACACTGAACAAGGAAAAAGGCAACCCATAGCTAGTTTCAAATCTCAGCATGCCCCAGGGTGACAGACACTGTAACCCGGTTACAATACCAGGACCTTGCTATCATGGATTGGCAGAAACCTGGGGACTATGTGTGGGAATGGTTTCTGAAGGTGTTAGACCAAATAAGAAGGAATATAACATTGAAGGTCTGTGGTGAATAAAAATCCTGTTAGGAGGAAGGAGCATATCTCATGGATATGGTTGTCCAGTACATCTGGAATAAGAGCTGGCGGAAGTGAAGAGCTATACTGATTTATGGGGCACCTGGTAATGGTTTGGCTGAATGCTTAGAGACTTTGAAGAAATAAAATTGGAAGATTGGTAGCAAATATCAGGAAGAAGTATGTGGATGAATCTTTCAGAATGGACACAGAATTTGAAGATATTTCTGTCTCATATAAATGCTAAAAAGGATATCTGCCATAGAGGAGATACTTAAGTAGACAAAATCAATGCCGTTGTGGATGTCAGTGGGCCTCTTTCATCAGCCAAACCAGTTCTTACTTAATGGACCCATGAACAGAATGGCCATGATGGTAAGAATGTAGACTATGCATAGACCCAACATGAGCTTCCTCTTACCAAGGCTGACCTGGCTATCGTTAACCTGTAGCCTAATCAGCCAACATTAGACATCAACACTGAGTTCCCAATATGGCACCATTCCTGGGTACCACCCTGCCACCTAGTGGCAGGTTAATTGCATTGGCCCTCTTCCATTATGGAAGCAACAAAGATTTGTCCTGACTGACGTAGACAAATATTTTGGATATGGATTTGTCTTCCCTGCCAGTAGTATTTTTTCCAGCACCAGCACCTGTGGATTCACAGAATGCCTGAGCCACCATCCTAGCATTCTACATAGGATTTTATCAGATCAAGACGTGTATTTCACAACCAACGTAGGGCAATGATGGACTAATGCCTGGAAATCAGCTGCCGTTACCATAAATCTCATCACCTAAAAGTAGTTGGCATGTTTGAAAGATGGAATGGTTTACTAAAGACTGATAGTGTTATTTGGGAAACAACACTCTGAAAAGACAAAAGTTCTGTTTTACAGTGTGTAGTTTCTGCTTTGAATCAGAGACCATTGCATCATGTGTGTGTGTGTGTGTGTGTGTGTGTGTGTGTGTGTGTGTGTTTTCCCATAGCCAGAATCAAGGGGTGGAAGTGAAAGTGGCTACTCTCACTATTATAACCCCTTGCAGAATTTTTGCTTCCCACTCTGGTATCTTTGAGCTGAATTACCTCCAGTGGGTAATACTTCCACCCATGGATATGATGGCTCCACACCAAAGGCTCCTCCAGATTGGAAAATGAGGATTCCACCTGGTCATTTAGGGCTCCCTATGCACCAAACCAAGAAAAAAAAAAGTGTGAGGCATGTGCCTACAAGGAAAAAACCTATTGGCTAGAATGATTGATTTTGATTACTAAGGGTAAAGAGTAAACTTGGTTGCTTCTATACAATAAAGACAAGGAGAACTGTGTCTGAAATTCACAGGCTTCTCAAGGGTGCCACTTAGCACTTCCACATCCAATAGTAAAAGTTAATGGAAAACTACATCAAGTGAAAATTCGCAAGATGACTGAAGACTCAGGAATGAAGCTTTGGGTCATCTATAAAGTAAAGAACCCAGAACAGATGAGGTTCTGACTGAGGATAAAGGAAGTATGGAAGTATGGGATGGTAGATGAAAGATGCCATGGATATCTACATTGACCTTGTGATCAGTTACAGAAATGAGGACTGTAGTAGCTTCAAATACATCCTTTATGCTTGTTATATGCATATATTTATTTGCAAATGCTAAAATCCTCTTCTTCCCATTAAAAAGTTCATATATGAGTAATTAGAGGTTAACAAATTTATTGGAGGTAATAATTAGTGGAATTTTTGTAAGTAACAATTATAGATCAGCTTAAATTTAGGTAACAGAATATTTTGTAAGACAGTGACTGAATATGAAGAGGGATTAATATAGCTCATGGTGGACTCAATGACCATTGGGACTATGTGTCTTCCTACTTGGGGAAAGAGTGGGAACTTTTTTGTTTGTGGAAAGGATAGCTTAGTCTTGTTGCAAGAGAGTTTGAACATGTATGGAAGAATACAAGTGATAGCTGAGTAGCCAAGGGTGTGAACTGTGTCAGTTTTTCATTATTTGTCTTTCATCTCTGAATATACATAGTTTAACAGGATGATTTTGTGCATTCCAACCATTTCAAGCTTTTGAAAGTACTTTTAATTCTCACCATGTCTTAGCTAATTTTCTCGGTTTATTTTCATTTGTCAATTCCTGGTAACTCAGATATCCTCAAATAGAAGTTAGGTCTTATTTCATATATTTTTTGCCAACCCATGTCCAACAAGCTGCTTGTTTCGTTAGTGATACATCTTGAATTCCAAAGCCTTAAATGGGGCATGTACTTCTCTGGTCAAATTCAGACAGTAACAGGCAACACATAGCCATTTCTTCATTCACAAACAGCATTCTTCATTCCTGTATTTTTTTTTCTTTTTAAGATTTTATTTATTTATTTGTCAGGGAGAGCGAGCAAGAGAGAACACAAGCAGGGAACATGGCAGACAAAGGGAGAAGCAGGCTCCCCATTGAGCAAGGGGCCTGATGTGGGGCACGATCCCAGGATCCTAGGGTCATGACCTGAGTCTAAGGCAGACACTTAACCTACTGAGCCACTCAGGTGTCCCTTGTATTTTTCTTTTAAGAAAGATAAGCAATAGTTCCTTCTTTCTTCTTTCTTTCTTTTTTTAAAAAGAATTTAATGACCAGAGCCCATCTCTGTAATATCAATATTCAACTTTGATTTCCTGATGTAACAAGGCAAACCATGAACCCTTCAGAAAATGATTTATCTTTTTTTTCCATATATGCCCTTAGTTTCACATGATCATCTTTAAGTAAAAGCCACAGTGCTATGAACAAATAGACAATATATCAGATTGAAATTTTATTGCATGAGCAGGTGGCCAAGCCTAAATCCTCATATTATTCAGTCATTATTTTTTAAAAAATATTTATTTAACTGAGAGAGAGATAGTGAGAGAGAGCATGAGCAGGGGCAAGAGGGAAAAGCAGGCTCCCCGCTAAGCAGGGAGTCAATGTGGGCCTCAGTCTCGGGGTCCTGGGATCATGACCTGAGCCAAAGGCAGACACCCTACTAACTGAGCAACCCAAGCACCCCTATCAGTCATTATTTTAATAAGAATATTTTAACTCATTTCCATCCCAAGGTGTGCAAAAATCAGATGCAAGGTAATGATTGCTGTGAATTCTATATTTGAATTTTTTAAAGATTTATTTATTTTTATGTTAGAGGGAGAGAGAGAGAGAGAAAGGGAGCACACAAGTAGGGGGCAAAGGGAGAAGGAGAGAATCCTCAAGCTCACTCCGTGCTGAATGTGGAGTCTGATGCAGGGCTCCATCCCAGGGCCCTGAAATCATGACCTAAGCAGAAATCAAGAGTGGAATGCTCAACAGACTGAGCTACCCAGGCACCCAGTGATTGCTGTGAATTCTACATCTTAATTAGATTCCCTATCCGTTGGTAACCCGGCGGGGGGGTGGGGGCGGTGGCGGGGGGAGGAGCTGAACAATATCCACTTTACTTAGGTACTTAACTTAGTTGCCCTTTTTTCTTCCTAATTTTCTCGTAGACAGACTTCCTTGGGGACTTCCCTTAAAGTGAATCCCAACCCTCAATATGTGAGCTTCCCTAAAACATTTTTTTTTTAATTTATTTATTTGACAGAGGGAGACATAGCAAGCAAGGGAACACAAGCGGGAGGGTGGGAGGAGGAGAAGCAGGCTTCCCGTGGAGCAGGCAGCCTGATGCAGGGCTAGAACCCCAGACCCTGGGATCATGACCTGAACAAAAGGCAGCTACTTAAAGACTGAGCCACCCAGGCGCCCCTCCCTAAAACATTCTAGGAAAACACAGTATCTTGTTGACACTTAATCTAGAGTTTCCAGAAGTCCAGACTTTTAACCTAGTATGATAGTAATGCATCAGTGAGTTCTGTGTGTGTTTGTATGGGTGTGCACCTGTGTAATGAAGGCTACATTATGACAGAGATGAAATATGAAGAATTTTGTAATGATCTCACAATTGTTATAGGTATTAAATATAGAAAAATATTAACTTTAAAAAATGAAGGTAGTATCTTTAAAATGCTATTGAAACACATTAATAATCATGAATCCTGTATTTGTCAGGATAATATGCTATTGAGGGAGTGATAAAAAATTACATTGTAAAAATCTTTGCTACCCAAGTCTTGAGAAAAGTTTAATAATAGACACATAGGTTGAGAAGTAATAGCTAGCAGTCTTCCTCTGAATAGATCGACCCCTGCCTCTGGCATTATGCTGCAGAGAGGTGTTTAGTTCTGGCTTGTCTTTACTTAAAAGTTAAAGTTACAGTTAGACCAGACTAGTGATAAGACAAATAATATCTGGAAATAAAATTGAAATATGAATGTAAATAGGTTTTGTTGACTATAATAATAATAATAAATTATAGCCCTTTATAACTAGGTTCAAAATTACTGGATACATATGTATTTAATAAAATATTTTTTTACATTTCAAAAGGAACGACTTTTTACTTAAATTTTTTGGATTTGAGACAAAGAAAGACATTGATCAGATAGGCAGGAGGTGTGGAGACAGAAAGGGATGTGACAGCATTTCTAGTAGACAAGACATAATAAGAAAGGCAAAAGAAAAAATCAGAAGGAAAAGAGACTTAATATGTAACGGATTGTTAATTTTGTTTCATGCATTGAGACATACTTGTTTTTTATTTTTACACATAAATCTTTTTCACCATAATTAACAACCACTTCTGCGTAGTCAATGATTGATGAAAATGTTGTCCATTAAAAGCAGCATTATAGATTATACTTTTCTCATCTGCAAAATGACTCAATATTTGTCTACTGGGCAGTTTGAGGATAGAATGAGACTCCATGTTAATCAAATGAGGCAAGGAAGTCATGCTTCAGCTTCTAGTCTAGGAGACTCCAATGCATGTCTTAGCAAACACATGAATTATCACCCAGTGAGATTACATCGAACACCCACAAGAATGGCTAATGTGGTTCAAAATATGGAGTATCTAGAACTCTCATATATTTCCAGGCAGAGTATAAAAAGGTACAGTCCCTTTGGAAAACTTATAGTAGCTCTACTTACCCTCTGGAACTCCATTCCTGCATATATACCAAAGAGTTCATGCACCTACAAAATAACTTGTACAAAAATGTTCATAGCAGACTTAGTTACAGTAGCCAAGTAGTAGACAAATATCCATCAACAAACAAATACCGTTGACAGAAGAATGGAAGGACAAACTGTAATGTGCACCTACAACTGGATCTAACAGAGCAATAAAGAGAACAAACTAGTGATAGATGGGACAATGTGGATAAATATGTCTTAAAAAATTAATTTTGAAAGACAAGCCAGTCACAAAAGTTGACTGACTGTTGCTTGATTCTTGAGGGTGCCATGGAGATTGACTGGCATGGGATATGAGAAACCCAACCCAACATTGCTGGGTTCCTAGAAGTGAGTGACAGTTATATGGGCATATATATTTGTCCCTAGTTCTAAAGCTTTACTACTCATAGATTTGTGCATTTGCTATATGTAAATTATACTTTAGTAAAATACTCCTACCTGAATAAATGAATGAATGGATATATGCCATCAATTAAAAAAATATTTGCTAATTGTACTACTACTATAACTAATTATTATTGTTATTGTTGTCATCATTGTTGTTTTTCCATACAAGATGCCAAATGTCTTTGTCATATCCACGAGTGGGGTGGGGGTGGCTTGAGGTAAAAAGAAGATAATAGACAAAAGATAATATTGAGCCTCAGAGTGGCTCAATACAATGAATGGGTCCACTGGGATTGAATCCAAGCTCAGTTCTTTGCTGGCTCTGCCTAACTTCCCTAAACCTTCACTCCCATTCTCTATATATGGATAATAATTAAACCTTCTACAGTTTTATGAGGATTGAAACATTTGTAAGATAACCTATCACAAATATAACAATATCTGTTATCTATCATTTTTATTTCCATCATTAAATTGCTTGCTAGGAGCGCCTGGGTGGCTCCGTCAGTTACGCATCCAGCTCTTGGTTTTGGCTCAGGTCAGGATCTCACGATCCTGACACTGAGACCTGCAACAGGCTCCAGGTTCAGTGCAGAGTCAATTTGGGATTCTCTCTCTCCTCTCCTCTCCTCCTCCCTTCCACTGCTCACACTGTCTCTCTCCCTCTCTCTATAATAAATAAATAAAGTCTTATAAACAAATAAAAAAGAAAAGAAAATGCTTGCTAATTTTTGGAAGACTATGTTGAAAATGCAGTTTTTAAAATTTTTTTAAAGATTTTTATTTATTTATTGGATAGACAAAGATCACAAGTTAGGCAGAGAGGCAGGCAGAGAGAGAGGAAGAAGCAGGCTCCCTGTTGAGCAGAGATTCCCAATGCAGGGCTCCCATCTCAGGATCCTGGGATCATGACCTGAGCCAAAGGCAGAGGCTTTAACCCACTGAGCTACCCAGGCGCTCCAAAAATGGAGTTTTAACGTAGGTTTTGGTATTATACTTTTAACTTTGCCAAAGTCCTTTAGGTTTTAAGAGATATATAAAAAATCATACTTGAATGAATTCATGTTATCTTCTGATTGCGGTCTGGTGACTGGTTGGCTTTTCTGAAGGTTGGTATAATCAACATGATTAGTATAATCTCCTCAGAAATTAAAAGTTTGTTTTACTAAAATACTAAATACTACAATGCTAAAAGGAGAAACTTTGCTGTTTGCATGGCTGTACCCATCTATTATGCACATGGCTCATTGTATAGTACATGCATACCTAACAAATGAATTGATAATTTAATATATTTGGTAAATAAAAACCTATTCCTTAGCACTGTAACATGCCTAGACTCTCCCCTTGTGAAAATGAAGAAGGCAGCAATTTCAGAAGACTGCTAGTCTGTATATTTCACACAATGTATGAGGACTTTCTAAAATAAAAGTCTCAAAATAAGATAGACTTTGTTTTCAGGAAAGGGTTTTATACCTGGCTCAGAAATGATTTTCTTTGGGGGCACCTAGGTGGCTGAGTCGGTTAAGCCTCTGCCTTCAGTTCAGGTCATCATCTCAGGGTCCTGGGATTGAGCCTGCATGGGGTTCCCTCTCCCCAGGAGAGAAAGCAGACTCCCTCTCCCTTTGCCCCTCCCCCCAACTCATGTGCTGTCTCTCTCTCAAATAAATAAATAAATAAATAAATAAATAAAAGCTTAAAAGAATAAATTACTTTCTTTAGATGCATGGGACCTTGGATGATCACAAGACAGCAAGAGCCTTGAGATTGTGTTGGCATGACTCGAGGTGACTGAAGAGATGAGAGTAGGAACTAAGTGGAGAGAGAGAGAAAAAGGAAAAAAAAAAAAACTCCATTACCAGTGGCAGCAAGCCAGAAAAGGGTGTTGGACCAACTTCTGGGCTCCTACAAATTTCTATGAAGTTTGTCAGATTATTTTTCCACAAGTATTGTAGTTGTTTGAATGGAGCTCAAAGTCAAAACCACTCCATCGCACCTCTGACACCCTTGCTTTTCTTTACTTCTTTCCCTGTTTTGATGTCAATGGAATTTTATCCAGTGTTTTACTTCCATAGCAGATGACAAAATCCAGACTTAAAATACAGCCACAGATTAATGTGGAAGAGTTCTGGATTAAATATCCTGTCAAAAAGCATAATTGAAATGTTAATTCTGTGAAAGTATTTGGACCGATGAGTCACAAGGAAAACAGCTGAGTTGTGAGATATGTTAAAATAAGAAAATGTTTATTTTCATTGAATGGAAACTAGAATGGAAAGGAAAGGTCATGGAAAGTAGTTTTAAGAAGCAAATATTTGTGGAATTAGTTTTTATACTGTAAGTAGTGAGAAATAATTACAAAATCAGATTGTGTCTATACCTATTTACCCACTTGTTCATTCAGGGGGGTGGTACCTGACCACCTCCAGTGGCATTTGAGAGTCTGTAGGAGTGTTTATTATTTCACAAAATGGGGGATAAGACTGGGATTGAAGGTGAGAGAGTATGTATGTATGTGTGAGATATCAATTTTTCTTTCAAAATGCTAATATTATTCTTGGGAAATGTGGTATTATGGGAAACAGTGTCATACATAGCTTTGAAAATAATGCTGAATATAATCACAAGGAAACTAGGATACAAGCCTAAACTGAGAGTCATTCTGCAAAACAACTAGCATGTACTCTTCAGTAATATCAGTTTAATGAAAGAAGGAGAAAAGTAGGGACTGATGCGGGTTGAAAGAGAATAAAGAGACATATCAACTACATGAAATGTATGATCCCATGCTGGATTCTGAACCATCTGGGAAGAAAAAGACAGTATTGGAACAAGTGGAGAAAACTGAATTTGGATTATGTATAAGATAATAATAATGTAACAATGCCAAATTTCCTAAATTTGATCATCGTATCAAATGGAATATTGGGGGGAAATGCCCTTGTCCTTAGAAAATATATACTTTTCTTATATAAAACATAATGAAGTATTTAAAGGCGTATAAGTATATGAAACATATATTTGAGGCATATGAAGTATTTAAAGGCAAAGAGTCATGGCTAATTCAGCTTACTCTCAAATGCTTCAATCCACAGAACCTAAGATTGGGTATATCATAAGTTGATATCCACATTGGTACTGGTATCTATATCCATACCTGTATCTACCTGTACATATAGAGAGTAAAACAAGTTGATAAATTGTAACAGTTTGCAACTCTAGGTGAAAAATATATGGTATTTCGTTACAGACTTCTTGGAACCTTTTCTGTAAGTTTATTATTATTTTTTTAGTAAAAATGTTTTTTAAAGGAATGAGATCAGGAGATAACAGCTTTGTCTAAGGGCTACAGGGATAGCTATAGAGTAAAACTGCTTCTGAAACAGAGCAGTTGCCATGTCATATATGACATACGATGGTTTTAATTAAATAGTCTTTTTGGAATATATTTTTAACTAGAGCAGTGATATTTCTGAGACCCTGGGAAGTGACTCATTGCTAATGTTTAAAAAATTTCTTCAAAGACAAGTCTATAAGACCCAAACAAATGTCATTCAAATTGAGTTTTAAGATAATAAAGGTGATTGTCTTCCACCTTGATCAAAATAAGAACAGCTTGATTGAATTTTTCAGTTTCTGAAATGCTGTTAGGAATTATGTAGCCTTATAAAACCAATCCAGATTACTGAGTTGAGTTGAGTTGAACTGAACTTGGAATTAACCTAGTACTATTTGCCCATTGTAGACATAACCAGACCTTCTGGATACATTTTGATTCATGGTCAGGGTATTACTGTTTTGTGGTTAAATATAAGAAAAAAGATCCTGAAAACAATTTATAATCACTCTCTCTGTCTCTTGCTCCCCCTCTTTCTCAGTGCATTAGTACCCATTCAAGCACGTGCTCTTTGTTTTTTATATGCTGGTAAAAGTATATTTGAAATGTCACTGTCACTTCATGATTTTGTTGCTCGGGGGAGTACCTATACTGCTCGTGACCTTTGGCTGTGTCCCTGAGATGTTGTAGCCTTTGCAGTTTAGGGTAATTGGCAATTAAAATTCACTTTGTTCTGTACAGTGTTAAAAAATGGGCCCCTTTGTTTGGCCAACCTTCATGAACTTCCGTTTACTTCAATGGCAAGTGAAACATTTGTGCAAGAAAGAAATATTGTCTTCAATGGGAAATGCATTCCATGTGTGTTATATTTCATATTATGACATATTTTTCTTGAGCTTATACTATTTTTATTCACAACGTGAATACATGACTTTTTTCAAGGCTCAGTATTTTAAGGCAACCACTATTTGTATTTGTGGGAATAAATGTTAAATAGTTTTATAGTTAAATATCATTTTTAACTCAAGTTCTCAATAAAACACTCCCATCCTTTTTACATGAAGAGAACTTGAACAATTCCCTTTTGAATTAAAATAAAAAAATGCCTGTTTTCATGAGACACAGGAATTGGAGCTTAAGCATGAAGATGATGAATCTCATCAGTGTCCGTATCCTTTCACTCTTGTGAATTTTGCTGGTTAATGTCAGCTTTATCCTTCCCCTTCAATCTAGACTTATTCAGCTAGTGATACTACAAGGTCCATGATTCCAGAGGGACATGGCTAGTGGTGTCTCTCAGTGGTCTGACATACTCTCTGGAGAATTTCTGTGCCATAGGGCAGAGTCCTGGAGGCTGATATTTGAAGTGAGAATAGAAGTCTTGTACTTATATATGTCCCAGGAGAGGGAAGAGCTGTAGAAGTTGAGATGGCATTGATTAGTTGTTAACAGATAGAACCACAGAATTTGTAAAGGCAGAAGAAAAGTGAGAAATAAGGAGCAGACCTGCTCTGATACCCTAAGGAGATTTATGGATTCTGTTCTTGGAGATGTGTGTGTGAGCATATGCCGACTGGAGAATTTGCAGGTATCTGAGGACCCCATGTTTGGAACTTCAGCAGGTGACAGTGTAGTAGGCTGACAGAGGCCTCTGGCCTTTCTTTCTCCCCTCCTTCCTTTCTTATGAAGTGTCCCTGTCTTCCCAGTCATTTTAAGAAGTCAACCTTTAACCCTTTGGGACTTTTTTAAGTACAGTAATTCCATTGCCCTAAACATAAACTCTTTGACACATCCCTTGACAGTAATCCATTCCTTGCAGAGCTTAGGGGCCTGAGCAGCCACAGAATGTTTTCATTACAGAGCTCTGGGCTTCCTCTTGTCTGGTGCTTTAAGAACTGATGTTCAGCCACTTAACAAAGACCGCATTGCAATCTTGGCCAAGTTTGCGACAAGGGAGTACAGTGTCCTAGGCTTAAGGTAAGGCTGTATCTAAAGAATCTTGGATTTAATGTTTGTCCTTCTTCTTTTCAATTCCCTCACCCCCCCCCCCACTAAAAGATTCTGAACCTGTTTTCTTAACTGTTTCTGTATAAGTCTAGAAAGTTGAACTTCACAGCCCAGAGGGAGGCCAGCATTTGTGTCTGTTCAACCATACCTGAGGTGTCTGGTGTTAACAGATTCTGTGTGTATCTCAAAGAGCATCTCCTATTTATTTATCTGTGCTTTAATAGTTCTTGTTCTCAAGAGATTTGCATTCAGAGTGTAGTCCCAGACCGGGGGCAGTATCTCCTGAAAGATTGTTATAAATGTGAAATCTCAGATGCTGCACCAGACCTGCTGAATCAGAATCTGCCCTTTGACAAAATCCCCAGATGATTCTAGTGCATTTTAAAGTTTGGGAAGCGCTGGTTAAAGAGGATTTGGTCAATGCTTCTGAATTACTTAGCTTATGAAGCAGGGATCTAAGACATTTTTCTACACACAAATAACTATGGCTCAGCATAAAAATTATTCTGATAAATGGATTTCTTTCATTTTTTCCAAATTTATTTAGGAGACTTTTATAACTTTTTGTGTCAAACTGTAAAATAATTCAGAAAATACATTAGCCAGTAACCATAAGTCTTTAAGAAATAAGGCTCGGATACCCCTGACTGACAAGAAAAGTATTCGGTAAATAAGATTGTGACAGGTACTTACACTATGCTTGGTGCTTCATTTATTTATTTTAAACAAAAACTCCGTGAAGGGAGTCTCACTCATCATATTTCCCACATGAACACAGGAGGCCTGATGAGGTTATGATCTTATAGCACCGTGCTCAGTGAGTCCACACTCAGAGCTGTCTCACTATGACTCTCCTCTTCTTTCTCCATGGGAGCCAATTCAGAAAAATGGGAAGACTTTAATTCTAAGCCATCATCTGAAGCAACTTTACTAACTTTTGAGGCTGGATAATTTTTTGTTGTGGGGGACTGTTCTGTGCATTGTGGAATGTTTAGCAGCACCCCAGACCTCTACCCATTAGACGCCACCTACCTCTCCGCCTTCCTTCCTCTACCTCTCCCCTTGTCCCCTCCCCCCTTATTACCCCTATCATGAAAACTAGAAATGTCTCCAGACAATGCAAAATGTCCCCTGGGACAAAATCACGTCTTATTGGGAACAGTTGGCCTAGAAGTATGTGTAGTTTTATTTATTCCTAGCTTTAATCTGATATTCTCTATTGTGCAAGTCTTACTTCTAAGACTGCTCCCTTCTAGTTAATTGAAAGTTCCAGATAACTGAGGCTTGACGGCTTCCACAATAGCCGTCAGTTTGTTTTCTCTGTTTTCTTGGAGTTCTGTACTTTCACAAAACAAAAACAAAACACCATTCATCTTCTGCTTAATTATTCTAACCGGTGAGCTCACAACTTTAGGAGCCTTATTATTCTTCAGTGGTTGCATTATGATCTTGGCCTATAGGAATATCAGGAGATGCTCATATCATGGGGACAGTTCTAGTTCAGCAGACAACAGGAAGGCTCCTGAGCCCATATGCCTCTCTATCATTTCCTAGCTGTGTGGTCCTGGGTTAGTCCTTTTCATCCTGTTTAAGCTGTGTAAAATGCAGTCCTACCTGATAGAGTTATTTTGAGAAATAAATGAGATGTTCCATTGATACTTAGAATGGTATCTAACACAGAAAATATCAGCAATTGTTTATTATGATTCCTTTGGGATTTAGGATCTTGTCGAGGATGGAAGGAGGTCTAAGCTTTTCTCTTAAACATATGCTCTGTGTGTTTTTAAAATTGTATTCAAATCAAAGTTGTTTCCCATCTTTTGTGTATTTAAATTGTGTAACATATTCAGCTTCCATCACAGAATTTTCTGTATTGGAGGTGAGAGTATCACTGAAACGTGTGAGCTGATTGTTAAAATTGGCTACTCTTGATTCAATTCATAAAAAGTTCAAAGGTGAACCAAATTAATCAATGTGAGAGAGGGTTACGTTTGGTGCTTTGGAATGGGGGTAAATTCAAGAGAGCACAACACAGTTGCTGGGTATTTGTGTTCCATTTGTCTTTGTTTATTTTTAATTAATTTATTTTTTAAATTAAATTTAATGTTCCATTTCTCTTGATATGGGAGTTGGTTACAGGGAGGTGGCTACAGGGAAGGTTTTCAGTTTGTGAAAATCCATTGAGATATTTACTTACAGTTTAAGCACCTTTATCTCTTATATTTCAGTAAAAGTTCAAACACATGCACAGATCAATTCTAGAAAAATAAAAACCTTGTACATCTAACAGTATTGTTTATGAGAAAGGTAAACACTCTCGGAGATCATTCATTTTTGTTATTGTATTATGTTTCCTGCATTATTCCAGTGGTTTTCTAGGGAGGCCTGATTTCATAAACTCTGTCTGTGCTTGTGGTTATAAATATGGGATGGGGCATGAAAAGAAGTTATTACATGGTTGTTTACATTCACGTAGCCAAATACAAACCTGAATTTTTTTTTTAACCCAGACATAATATTGAGAAGTGCTGTTTGGATGACTTCAACTGTATTTTTAGTTGCTCATGCTATTGTTAATGTGAAAAATATAAAACTAAATTATAGGTCCCCCTATTTTCATTATGGGACAATTTTATAGCTGTCAAAAAAGTTGTATTTCACACTTCCCACATTGACAAGGCTGCATTGGTACCAAAGTTTATAAGTTTTTCTTCGACTTTTTTCTCAATAGCTGGAAAGTTGATAGAGCAATGATTTTGTTGCAAAGTTGTCAAAATAAATAGACCCCACAAAGCAAAGACAGGAGACTTAACTCCCAGAAAAAGATGAAATTTAGGTTATAACCATGAATGGCAAATAGAGGAGCTGTGAGCAGAATCACCACATTATGCCCAAACCTCTTTCAAGCCAATATTTTCACCCCATTTTCTCCTCCTAGAATTGCTGTAAAGGAGGCAGTTTGACTGGTAGGTAAGGGTTCCATGTCTTTTTATTTCTCCTACCGTGTATCTCCTATGGAAGTGTGAGGGCAAAGAACCAGTAGTAAGACCCAAGGGCATAGAGTAGGTGGAGGAGAGAGTAGAAAAAGGAGGAGTTACACTCCTGGTTAAGCCACCACAGGGTTTAGAATAGATTTCTTGTGAAAGAAAGCTTAGTGAATATGATAGTATCTTTAAATGAATAAAATTCTCTAGGATGATGTGGAAAATATAATATCATTCATAATTTCAGCAAACACACACACACACACACACACACACACTTCCACAGCATAAAAACAACTAGAAAATACCTAACAGTAATACTGAAACATCCTTGGTCCTTTTTTATTATGCTTACATTTAACAGTGGAAGATTTTAGGATTTATTTATTGAATCCTAAAATGTAATCTTTATTTATAAACAACAAATGTTAATTTCACTGATGAGAAGAAGTCATCATAAATTTCAAGGTAGATTTGTGTTGATGCTTAAGGTTAAGTTATCATCATGGATGTCCTTAAGCCATTTTTGTTTCCTCAAAGAGCACAATGGTTTGGCAGGAGGTTCTCATCGGTCCAATCAAATAATAATGTCTATAACTAACTTTTCTTTTAAAAAATTTCTTTGCCTTTTTCCCATTGTGTGTGTGGTAGGTCAGGCCTCTTCAAGTCCTTTTCACAGAGGAAGGCAAAGTGGTTTGTAAGAAACTGCACATGCATTGACTAGGGTTCAAAGGCTAAGAACTGGCTTCGTCCCGGGAGTGGGAGGTGGAATTCTGGTGACAGCAATGGGCATGTCTTTTGTTTCCTCTGTTCACTCAGAGCCTTTGAAAGGTTCTCATTAAGTGCTATTAAGAAGCATTAATACAAAGCATGACTACAAAATTCCAGGGGGAATCAAACAGCAGAATGAACAGGGAAGAGAGTGTGAGACAACCAAAGTCAAGTCAGACATCCTTAGTGAAATAAAACCGCCAGTGACAGACATGTCTGGAGGGTAGCAAGATTGTTTCTGAGTTTGACACAGAGACGGTAAAAGCATCAGGACCACCAACTACTAGTGTACATGCATCTGTACCATAGCAACTCCCACATGTGAGCGATACCTTTGCATATTAGAAACAAGCGATGTACACGTAACCATAGGATTAAAGGTAGAAACTCTAAGGAGAAACACCACCCACACGAAAGGATAAAAACAGTCACATAAGAGAGGGAATTTAGAAAGGGGGCTTCTTTAATAACTCAACCCAATAACACTTTATTGTCTGGTGGAAATTACACCAGTTGTGCCATCTGGGAGAAGATTTCAAACAGCATTCCCAGGATTATTCTCTTCTAGATCTCTTGGTTTTGTCAGCTCTTCCACCGCAGTCCAGAGATTCTTAATTCCTGAATTTAGTGTTGACCCTCTATCTCAAATATCAACTCTCTGTGCATTTGCAGTTAATTCTCTAAAAATAAGGACCAACCTAAAACAAGCAAAGTGGACCTGAGACTAACTTTCCTCTCAAAATCAAGTTGTCCAGCAACCCGCTCAGAGATTTAGGATAGCTTAGAGCTCTGCAGTCAGTCAGCCCTTAGAGCAATCACCACAAAGCTGAATAACCTCTGTCTTGGCCTGCCAGAAGGTTCCTCATCTTAGTGCTACCCTTGAATGGCACTCTGTCATTATGCTATATTTAGGCCATGAGGGTTGTAATTAGCTTTGTTCTGCTGCAAACTGATCCAGCCTCACATGCAATATAAAAGGTAATAAAATAGATAGGCAGATATAAAAACCTAAATAAGCATCTTATGCAGAAAAAATTCATGATTCTCAAACTGCTGAAAGAGCCAGGGAAAGGGACTTTCATGGCTTCAAAGGCAGCAGGAGCCACCTAAGGAGCTGCTTCTAGGTGTGGCCAGCTTGCCGCAGGATGTTTAGTCAATTCCCTCATCTCTCCTCCACATCGCCCCCCTACTCCCACCCACTGGGAGTGGGATAACTGTTCTGTAACTTGATAATATTCACCAGAAGCTGCTTTTTTTGTAATATGACATCTCACATTTCTTTAATGGGCCAATTTTGTCTTAAAGTGGACTTTGGGAATTCCGTTGTTCAGTATTCCTGCATTGTCTGTTCTAGAAATTGTCTGGAATCTGAGTCATCTCATTTTTTTTTTAAAGATTGATTTATTTATTTATTTGAGAGACACAGAGAGAGTGCATCTGAGCTAGGGGAGGGAGAGAAAGAGAATCTCCAGCAAACTCCCTGCTGAGCGGGGAGCCCACCTCAGGGCTTGACCCCAGGACCTGAGATCATGACCTGAGCTGAAGGCAGACACTCAACCGCCTGAGCCACTCAAGGGCCTCCTGAGCCATCTGTTTTTATCACACATAGCCATGTATGCTTACAGGAATGGATGCTGATTATGACAGAAAAGCTGGCAGGAAGGTATCAAAACATGAGGTTCACAGTGCCAAAATTGTCATTATGAGTTGATGTATTCCCTTTTACTCTCCTACTTGGTTATATGCTCCTTGAAGGTAAGACCTTCTATCATCTCCTCCACAGGTTTTAGTTAACCTGGGTTAGCTGTAGATTATCAGTCAGTGCTCATTCAGTCATATAGTTGATGTGCTGGAAAAAAGAAATTGCTTCCTCAAGACCCAGGATAAACATTTTCATATAATCTGTGTTTTTATTTTATTTTTTCAGTGTTCAAACATTTTCATATAGTCTTTATTCAGCAATTGACAGTGGCTTTGCTTTGCAACATTGTGGAAGACTTTAGGGAGCCCTCTACATTTGTCAATTTGCTCAATGAATAAAAATCTAAATAAAAGTAATAGGTGGATAAATGTAAGGAAAGATTTTTAAAGAAAGAACTTGTATGAATCTTAGGTAACCTGAGGTATAAAGAGACAGAAGAGTGAAACAAAGAAAGGAAGCCCAAAGGAAAGTAATGAAAATATATTAGTGAGTTGGGATATAATGTGTAACAGTGAACTTGAAGGTGGAAAAATTATGGTTGCCATGTCTTCAGGAGTGGGGTATAGAGTGAGCATTTTTTCTGTTGTTATGGGTTCTGTGGGTTATGAGAGATAAAGGGGTGGGGAAGGGCCTTTCACCCAACTTAAAGGAGGATCCTAAGGGTAAAAAGAGCAAATGGTATCATGCAGAGAAGAAGGGACTTAAATACCATTAGACACAGAAATGATCCCTTTGTCATCTTCTAACATTGGGTTTGTGTGTAGTAAGATGAACCAGACACAGCTGACCTTCTAAGACAAAAAAAATTCAAGCAATACCGTTATCCATGGAGATTTCAATATTTTACTTGAATTTTTTGGCATTAATACTCATATTCAATCCACATAACTCCTTGAAGAGAGAATGCTCAAGCTCATTTTCCAGATGAATGGACTGAGTCTAGAAGTCAAGAAACTTGATTAACTAACTTCTCAGCTAGGCTAAAGCAGAGGCAAGATTCAAACCTAGATCTGCCTCCTTGTTTAATGCTCTTAAGTTCTTCACTTCCTGTCTTAAAAAGAGCTTAAATAGTCCCGAAAGGAAACCAGATATCAAGGATGTTTACAATTTCCACTAGGGCTCTTAAAGAGCACTTGTAATACACAGCCAAAATTTCATCTGCATTTTTATAACCAGAGTGTGCAAAATCCCAGGGCTAGCAGTGTCAGCTTCCATTTCTTGATCAGCTTCAGGAGGCAAAAAAATACCTGTGTTCCTCCTTTTGGCCACAAATTAGAAAGCATGGAGTTTGGGGCTGACAAAATAGTTGTAAAGGGAAATAGTTGTAAAGGACTTGGAGAAGTTGGGAGTTAAATAAAGACCTTTGGTGATTTCTACTCATTTCTCTGATGACTTGACAATTTTACCATTGTCTCTAAGGGAAGGTATCCAAAGTTCTAGTGCAAATTTCTTCATGTTAATTGAATGTGTTCATGTTATAATAAATAGACTTTTGTGGGAGTGGGGGGCAAGAGGCATGAATATTATTTTTCTTTTCTGAATATTGTATATTCTCACTTTATACATTGACTATGATTCAGTTTGTAAGAAGAGAAGGAAAAAATTTAATTTTTTAATTGCACTTATTTTTTTTTAAGATTTTATCCATTTATTTGTCAGAGAAAGAGAGAGAGAGTGCAAGCAGGTGAAGCTCTAGGCAGAGAGAGAAACAGGCTCCCTGCTGAACAAGGAGCCTGATATGGGATTCGATCCCAGGACCCTAGGATCATGACCTGAGCTGAAGGCAGCCACTTAACTGACTGAGCCACTCAGGTGTCTCTTAATTGCATTTACTCTGTGGAACTTAGTCTTGAATTTTAAGTTTGTGGGTTTTTTAAAATCAATGTGTACTTTATTTTAAAGACAATTTAGGGGCGCCTGGGTGGCTCAGTGGGTTAAGCCTCTGCCTTTGGCTCAGGTCATGATCTCAAGGTCCTGGGATTGAGCCCCGCATCGGGCTCTCTGCTCAGCGGGAGCCTGCTTCCCCCTGTCTCCTCTGCCTGCCTCTCTGCCTGCTTGTGATCTCTCTCTCTCTCTCTGTCAAATAAATAAGTAAAAATCTTAAAAAAAAATTAAAAAAATTCCTTTTATGCCATATCATTATAATAAAAAGTCCAGTTCTAAGTATTTATACTATTTATAACAAGTGATATATTTTTCATTAACAGAGGGCTTCATTTGCTTCCCCAAAATTGACTTTTTCATATTCAGAACCAGACATTTGACGGATTTGACATTTTACAGTTGATGACAGAAAATGGAAAAAACACAAGCCTCCCGCCCCCTTTTCTGCTTTCATAATTCTATCCTGGCTGGACATAATTTTTTTTTTCTCCCCTCAAAATTTCCAAAACTTTTTATACTGTTGTGATAAGACCAAAGTCAGTAAGTTTAAGACTGGAAAGAATTCCCCTTAGGAAATGTTGAAAATGTGATTGGAAGGAAAATGGGTGGGAGGAGAATGAACACTTGTGATGCTATTTCTTTGACAAGGTGTCAGCTCAGCTCCCTTGGTACCATTCTAAAGAATAGAAAGCCAAACAAGCCATGCTTTTTCACTCCAACTCAGATTTCAATGTTATATGCTTTTTCTTTAAAGAGGTGTGAAGCTTCTCTTTAAGAGGACTCTATCTGTCTGTACACACACATACATGTAACACATGAACACTTCCGGCCCCAAATCCAAAGAAAATCCATTTTGAAAATGCAAGAGGTGCTTGGAAAGTCTTGTTATCAGGCCAAAAACAAATAAAATGAACTTAAAGATTAAATCTTGTAATCATCATGAACATTAGCTTTCATTCTCTCTTTCTTTCTGACACAGAATTCTCACAGGTGGTTCTAATTAGACATAAGTAGTGACAGTGGCCAGTTTGACTAAATCCAGATCCCAGCCAAGAGTAATGGAAAAAAGTCTCAGCCTGCCTTCTTAAAAAATGGAATCTATATTGAGACGGTTCAAGGAAATGACGCCTACAACAAGATGTAAAAGCCACAGCTTGAGCCCTTTGTGTTTTCTTCCTTTAGGGAGTCAAAGCAGCCTAAAACACCTAATGCCATATTTCTTACTGCTCGTATTGAATTCCATGCTTCATAGAGAAAGCTTATATTCTTCTTAAGGCAAATTCTGTCCACTTTGCCATCTCACAGGAAAAATGTAACCCAAGTATGTTATATGTATTGTCCGTCAATTCTGTTCTTTTGTTTGGCATAGTTGAATTGCCATTTGATGATCTTGTCAGGTCATTTCCTAAATAATTCACTGTTTTCATGAAAACTCTTTTTAGTTTAAAACCTTTGGTTTAGCTGAGCCATACAGAAAAGGAAAACATCTTTTTGGAAAACGTTTCCAAAAATCAGTAGGTTAGTAAAACTTGGATTGCTTAGCCTCCATGTTCTGTGATAATAAAACTTTACCCTAGTCATGTTCTCTTTCTTAGGAATTCAAGCTAGTGTCCTAAGAAGCAAACACTTCCCCCTGGCTAAGAAATGTCTTTGAAAATCCCTGCAGGTATTTGATAGACATCCTGGGTAATTTTTATATTTCTTTAATCAGGAGCCTTGCAAACAGTTGTGCCATCCCACAAGGACACCCAGTCAATGGGATGAGTGAGGTCTGAAATTTAGCCCACGCACCATTCACTGAGGCATACCTCCATCCTGTCAAAGCGGCGAGTCTGCCTAGAAAAATGCTGCAGATTTTCTAACTTGCAGAGGCTGAGCTTGCTGCATCCCATTTGGAAGTCATTCTTGCAAATCCGATCAAAAGTAAAGTAATTCCTTATGTAATTATTTAGTTATTTTTGCCTATTCCCTAACTATCTGAATATATTATCAGTCAGTGAATCTGAACACCTAATTTTCCCCGCCAAGTATGTTAAGACATGGTGTATAAGTCACTGACATCTCACTTTGTGATTTTATAAGCACAGGCACCCCAGCTTGCTGAAACAAGGATGTTCTTGGCTGACCGACTCAGTGCACATTGAGATGATAGGTAGATTAAAAATTTAGGGGATGAAGGGCCAGGAAGAAATACCCAGAGAAGCCCATACACACCATCCTCTATATAGTGGTAAATATGCCCTTGACCAAACAATTTTTAGAGCAGTTGGAGATGATCTGTTTCCACTTTCTGTATACCTGTCTCTAAGATACAGGGTAAAATAGCAACATTGTAAGCAAATAGCCTTTCAAATTCTACCATTTATGAAATGTCTTCATTTTGGACATTTTAATGAAAATAATTATTATCATCACTGGTATTTTATCTCATACAAAACTATGCTTGAATTTATAGTGCTCACAATTCCTGGATATTAGCTTTGAGAAAGTGATTTCTCCTGAATTAGGAAGACCGGAAGTGTGAAGGAAGGCAAATCAAAGCAGAGTCAGCAATTTATAAACAACATACATTTGTAAATTTTACTTTTTAGTAGCTCAAGTTGATCTCAACTGAATATGCCATGAAGTTCTTTTCAGCTCTTGCTCTTTGCAGATATAAAATATTTTTTCATATCCTTGCAAAAATGCCTGCTCTTTATCACAGGTTAGATTCCTAATGAGGCTCATCTTCTACAGCAGAAGGCCTGGAATGTCAGTCCCACAACTTCAACAAATAGTGACAAAATAGATATTCCTGGTCTTTTGCTTTGGGGCATGTCTTTGATCTTAGCAGGGGATCCACTGGTAATGAGACAAGTCCTCGAGAGAAATATTAATCTCAGAGGGTAGAACATGTTATCCATGTTGCTCAAATCACCACCAATCTGAGGAATCCCAAGAGGCCTGGAGGAGTTATAAAAGATTCAGCAACTTATTTCCCAAGGCTTTCCCAATGCAGGGGAGGTCATATTTGTATAGAAGAACGGATTGTCCTGGGATATTATCAGGATTTAAAGAATATTTTTTGAGTGAGGTTCAAGATTGGACACTTTCAGAAAGGAATCCTGTTGAGCAGGCTTGTTTCTTCAACAAATTTTTTTTTTTATTTTTAAATATTTTTATTTATTTATTTGACAGACAGAGATCACCAGTAGGCAGAGAGGCAGGCAGAGAGAGAGAGGAGGAAGCAGGCTCCCCGCTGAGCAGAGAGCCCGATGCGGGGCTCGATCCCAGGACTCCGAGATCATGACCCGAGCCGAAGGCAGAGGCTTTAACCCGCTGAGCCACCCAGGTGCCCCAAGCAGGCTTGTTTCTTAACTCCAGTCTGCCTCACGATGGATCTGCAGCGCCTCCTGGAAGAAATTCATTTTGCCTCCATCTCATGCCTTCCACTCAAACCTGCCCTTAACAAATAAGAAAAAAATTTTAAGCAGCTGATTTTGGAATAAGAAATCTTGACTAGGAATCGTATAAAGCTGAAGGCACCTTGGTTGTTTTTTTTTCTTTCTACTCCTTAACCCCTCTCGCCTCTTTACCTTGATCCTTTTCTCTGGTTGTTCCTTTCTGTTTTATTTGTTTATTTCTTTATTTAGTCTCTCCTTAGTCAGTGGCGACAGCTAGAAGAATTCCTAGACCATGTGGTGTCCTTCTGCATCATCACCCCAGGGAGAGCTTTGGTCAGACGTCCTTCCTGCTCTTTCCCAGCCAGCAGGACAGCTACTGGTGTCACTGACCAGTCCGACCAGATAGACGGACCCTTTTCAAATGCTGAGCTTCCCCTAGCCTCAGTTTAGATACTCACTCTTTATCTGTGGAGCTACCTAGTAGAATCTACACTTAACAACTTTAGAATCTTAGATTGCAACTTTTAACTTTACCCTGTCTGTTCAGCTTTCTCTTCTGTCGTGCTGAAACTGCCCATCAGGAGCTTCTGTTTTCTTGTTGACTTTCCTATTGTCTCAAGCGAGGAAGTGAGGAGGGGACTTCAGCCTTGCACTATAACCCTAGACCTGCGCTCCTCGTTTACTTAAATAGTTGTGCTGATTGGCTTTTTCATGGCAAGTTAGCCATGGATCCTCTCCCACAATGTTGTCATGAGCTCACCTAAAAAACCATAAACTCTTCACAGTAAATTACTATAGATAATGCAGATAATACAGGTAATGCAGATAATGCAGAAGCACAGTTAACAAGATGGGATCCCCAAGCACGACAATTAAATCATATTTCCATTGGTTTGCTGGGAGCTGACAGAGTGAAAAACTCCAGGTGCCACTAGTTCTGACTTTTTGTAAGCCCTACCTCTGCTCTGTTCTTTACGTTTCCCGTGTAATCATGGTGGTTGTTGGTGATTATTTCATAGATCTCTTCTAGTTCTGATCTGATATGTAATCCTAGATTTTAAATGTGTACATTTCATTTGAATTTTTTCCCAAAAGAGGAGATGATATGACTATTTCAACAGAAAAACATTTTGCTGTGGCTCACAATGGCAGCAACCTGTGCTCAGCACAGTTAAGAGTTAATGAGAAATTACATACAATTTTAACATTTGGGAGACCCAGATACCTGTTACCCCAACATCTAGCCTTACAGTTAACACATAAACCTATTAGGAAGAATGGAAAGGTCACATTCCTTGGTCCTCAGATAAAATGGTTTTGTAACTCTTGGAAGTTTTGAGGTAAGGGACATGAAATCAACTCTGAACATTTTTGAAGGAGCTCATGATTCTTGCTCACAGATGTCACATTAAAACAGAATGCTAGGGTACCCGGGTGGTGCAGTTGGTTGTGTCCAGCTCTTGGTTTCAGCTGAGGTCATGATCTCAGAGAGCAGGGATGGGAGGATGTGAAATTAAGGTTCATGAAATTGAGTCCCGAGTTGGGCTCCATGCTCAGCATGGAGTCTGCTTAGGATTCTTTCTCTCCCTCTTCCTTTGCCCCTCCCACTGTGCACATACTTTCTCTCAATGATGCAGAAATTCTATGCATCAAAATAAATGAACCAGAATAAAACACAGAGTCATCTTTTCTATTAAACCATTTTTTAAAAAGTAGAGAGAGAAAGAGAGAGGGCATGCACTAGTGGGTGGAGGGGCAGAGGGAGAGGGACAAGCAGACTCCCTGCTGAGCAAGGAGCTCAATCCAGGGCTTGTTCCCAGGACCACCAGATCATGACCTGAGCCCAAGGCTGACACTCAACCAACTGAGCTACCCAGATGCTCCTTTAGTAAACCATTTTTTTTAATGCAAAAATTATCTACGTATGTGTACTAAAAGGCTGGTGACAATACATCCTCATTAAAAATTTTGGAAAGCCATTTTTCTGCAGTGATTTTCCATTAACTTTTTTCCCAGGGTTAACCTGTGCCATACATGCTCCGTGAATATAGAAGTCTGTATATTCTTTCTGGACTGTTCTTTTCAATTAGGTCGATGTCTGGAGAGCTGCATGTAATCTTAACAATGCTCAGATTTTATATAAGCTGCTTTAATAGAGAAGGACTCATTGAAGGTAAGCAAAAGGGATAATAACTCTTGGCAGTATTGTTGTTCAGGAAATTTCAGTTCTTTCATAGGAAGCTGAAAATACTTAGAGGATTAAAGTGAATACAGTACACAGATGAAAATCCCCATTTGGAAGCTGGCTTTTCTCAAACAGTTCTTCTGTGTCAACTATTGTAACAGCTGTCCCACTTAGCCTTTGACTCTTCCTGCTGTAGAGTATAGCATTGCTTAAGAGATACTTTAGCCTGATAAATCAAGTGTTGAGATAAAGCATGATGTGTGATATGCTCCCATGTAGTACGCTGTTGAACGCTAACTCCTGGCTAAATATTTTTCAAGCACTGCAGTCTTTTACTTTTGTGTCAGGACCCCAAGTTTCCCTGCCACATCTCAGCAGAGAACACCATGCATGGGGACAATGATATCCAAAGACTGAACATGAGTGCTATTCACAGTAAGACAGTCTCCATGCTGCTGATCCTTACATCTGTTTGGGCTCATTATTCAATGGAGGAGGCCATTATTTGTAAAATCTTAATGTACATGAGAAATCCCTGATAATCATATTTGATTACAGATACTCAGAGCTCACACCCAAACCTATTCCCATGTGATATGCACTGTTATTGGTCTGAAGAGACTAATTACATTTATTTTATAGTTGTCTCCTGTGCTCTGTCTTCTCTCTGTTCTCTTGAGTTAGTTCATTTGTTCAGTTTTTGTCTCTCTTGTATACTAGTTTAAATTGATTATTCTGGCATATCTGTTTACACTTGCAAATGATGGCTTAATTTATCAACATCAGTAATTGAGGTAGATATTTGGGAAAAAATTATACCTTGAAGGTAATTACATGCTCTCTGCTTCTAAAGAGGAACAGGTAGGGTGGGAGGGAGGCAGGTTGGGTGTGGATGATATAGCAGGGTGAGCTCCTTAAATTTATTCTTTTTATTTTACTGTTCATATGGGTTTTTGAGCAGGAGAAGAGATAAATATATATGTTAATACCCACCTTAAATATGAAACTGTCAACTGACCTTGATATATGGTTATTCCCTTTACTCAGAATAATTTCTTACACTCCAAGATTTCCTGCTGTGGTTTGCAATTCAATAAAACATTGCCAATTATATAGTTCAGGCCAAATGCTCTCCACTTCTGATGCAGTAGTCCAGTTGCTGTGTTCCACCCCAATGGCTAGGCTCTCAGGTTTGCTCAGAACTAACATGGCAAAGCAAAGTTATTTATACTTTGCAGTTACCTCATTTTTAATTTTTGTCCAGAGTGGAATTGGGGGTGGGTGCTATGGGCTTAGAATTTGCCCAGCAATAATTGTTATTGAAGTGTCCGACAGAGAAAAGACATATGTTCAGTAGTTGTTGGTATCATGAAGATGCCAATAAAAGGATGAGATGGGGGAAATTCATAATGTTTTGACTTTGACATTGATGTCAAAACAAGGTTTTATTCTGAATCTTCTTTGGGGCATGGCTTTAACATTTCAGGGTCTACTGGCTTTCTTGATTGAAAAGAATAAAATTATCTTATAATGTATGTGTCAGAAAAGTCTCCTAACTTCTGAAGTTTCTCTTGTAAACTTATGCAAAGAGGAAGGAACAGAATATAGTAATAGAAATATATTACAGAATATAATAATACAGATCCAATATATAGTATATAGTTATATTCTATATTACACTATAATATATACTGATATATGTAAATCACAAATATACATAGTGATGTAGAATAGTCTAATAACGTAGAATATAGTAATAAAAATATAATATAGAAATGCCAAATTAACATTAGACAATCTTGGCATTTTATTTATTTTTTTGTTTTTTTAAATATTTTATTTATTTATTTGACAGACAGATATCACAAATAGGCAGAGAGACAGGCAGAGACAGAGAGGAAGGGAAGCAGGTTCCCCGCTGAGCAGAGAGCCCGATATGGGAGTTGATCCCAGGACCCTGGGATCATGACCTGAACCGAAGGCAGAGGCTTTAACCCACTGAGCCACCCAGGCGCCCCTATTTATTAGTTTTTTAAGTAGGCTTCACACCCAGCATGGAGCCCAACATGGGGCTTGAACCCACGACTCCGAGCTCAAGACCTGAGCTGAGATGAAGAGTCTGATGTTTAACCAACTATAACCCACCCAGGTGCCCCTTGGCATTTTAGAGCTAACTGCAACTGCTAATTAATTTTTATGTTTCTATGGGGCTCCTGGGTGGCTCGGTGGGTTAAGCCTGTGCCTTAGGCTCAGGTCAAGATCTCAGGGGCCTGGGATTGAGCCCTGCATCGGGCTCTGCTCAGCAGGGAGCCTGCTTCCCTCTCTCTCTGCCTCTCTGTCTACCTTGATCTCTGTCTGTCAAATAAGTAAATAAAATCTTTAAAAAAATTTTTTTTACTGTTTCTAGCCTCCGTTTGTAATCTAGCGTGTATATGTTTATTTTTTTCCTTCCTTATTCTGCATTGTTGAAATAGGAAAAGGGAGCCCCTTTACATGAGTAGTTCTACACATGAATTTTGCACAAGAAGTCTGATTCCAATGCACTATGAATTCTTCTACTCTTCCTTATAATATTATAACTTGAAGCATGATGATAGCAAGAAGTTCCCCCAAATATGGGATATGCATGGTTAAACACATTTCACAGAGCCAGTTGCTTGCCACTGACTGACATGTGGAGTTGCCATTCTCTGGCATGTGAATTATTTATTTTCTCTCCTTTGACTACACTTACTTCTACACTGGGAACTCCTTGTTCTTATGTTTCTTAGAATAACATTGATCTTTTTATAATTTCATTAATAGTAACAGAGCTTCCTTTGTAATCCCACGTTCTTTTTCTCAGCAAGTCTCCATCCTTTTGTCTTTAGACCAAAGGCATTGTTGTCTTGGTGTGTGTGACAAAGTAGAAGGATGGCATTAGGTAGTCACCAGCCTCATGCATAGGACCATGGGTGTCGTCATTCAGGAGACATGCTTTAAGCCCTGGGCATTTATGAACCTATGCATTGCAATGATAAGCCATATAAACTGGGTCTCACCAACAAGTGTGCTAGCTAATCTCCAAAGAGCGAAAAGGAAGCTCAGATCAAAAGGAGATACAGCCAGGGAAGGCTACTTGAAAGGAGTTGGATGCTGACATTTGCAGCTGTGCCTGGTGAAGCAGGATGAGAAGGAGACTGTGTTTTATTCTCATCACCTTTGGCTGACTTGTAAATTGGTTAGATGTCCCCCAAATCGCTCTTGAGCTTTAGATGGGAGCTGCGGCTTTCAGTGGAATTTAACATGGGACTTTCCAAGATCTTGCAAATGATTACTCCTTCATAAGATGAGTTAGAGAATTATCCATCTTAATTTTAACTGGATACTTTAGGAAGATAGAATAGATATGTAACCTCTACGGGAAGTGAGCTCTAAGTGAGTGACATGGTCAAAACCACTTACAACCTTCCTACTCCCTACATCAGGAACTTAAGAATAGCTGCTCTAAAGCTTGCCCTCTTGACCCTCTGCCACCAAATGGAAGAGGTAGTTTGGGGTGACTATGAAATAGTAACTATGTCCTCATTGATAAAGATAGGACTTCGGTCTCAGAAGTTCATCATGATGTCAGTCATTGTCATTATTCCAGCATCTGAGAATTAGTAGAGTGTGGGATATGACTAACTGAAGACTGGAAGGACTTCAGTCATCCAGGAAACTCGGAGAAGGTAAAAATAGTGTCTGTGAATCTGAATGACCAGGAGGTAAATTCTGAGATATCTTCAACACGGCTCACAACGTAGCCATGTAAGAATAAATCTAAATATTATTCTGCCTGAAAAGGTGCTGATAGAATTTTCTGGATTACTTCTGTTGGATGTATGAGTATGTTGGCAATGATCTACTAAATCTTTGGATGTTTTAGATGTTTTGGACGGTTAAGTGATGAAGGTTTCATCATGCTTTACTGGCAAGAAACTAGACATAATTATAAACCAAAAAAGTACTATTTACTAACCACAAAGTATGTGTCCTTCCAGCAAACTGATCAGTGGCAGAGGAGAATATCTCATGTTTTTCAGCAACTAAATTTCTTTTTCATATATATGCTGTGCTGTGCAGGGTCATAATGTGTTCTCAATTTATAGGATTATTTTGTTAGAGTATGGTATATTGCTCAAAATTCTCACTTCTCTCAGTGCCAGTATGTTCTTTTTGATGGCTTCTTTTTTGCCATATGCAATGAGACTAAGGTGATTTAATACCCAGTTTAACTCGACATGAGACATTTGGAGTTTTTCCACCATTGACTCATTTAATAATAGGGGTGGGAGAGATGGAGGAAACTAGAAACAAGGGTCCCAGAAATGGATGATAGGTTATTTATTGATTTCTCTTTGTGGGTTACTTTTGAAATTTTTCCTTTGCTGACAAAATAGAAACTGACAAAGGTAGTGATTCACTTCCTGGGCTGTCAGCTGCCACCATATCACCTTTGGCAGTGTTCATGCACACATAGACATGTCTTTGCAGTTCCCAGGTGGTTTTCCAAGGGGAGGTCTTCAGTTTAGTATCTCTCTGGCATTCTTTAAAATAAAAAAGAAATCACAAGAGATATTCCATTTAGGGTATATTGGCTCCAAGAAACAAACAAACAAAAACAACAAACCAGTGTGAGTAAATCTGTGCTCCCCTCCCCCCCACCAACCCAGGGTCAAAGGTAGAAATTGTCTACATTTAAATGAAAATGCGTGTGTGCTTTCTGTGCTTTCCTTTCCTTCCTGTTCTCAGACAATTAGATAAAACTCCACGAAGTCCTGCCAATCAACAGGACTGAGAGTTTGGAGATGCTACTAGTACTGTGATAGTGGTATTTGCAAGTCTAGCTAGATCTGCTCTGGAGACAGCAGGGCTGTGGGTGGTCAGTCTTCTCTCCTTTTTGAAATCTTATCATTGTCAGCCTGGCTGAGATAAAGTTCATTCCTAACTTCTTGAAGTTGTGGACACAGAGATTCTTTGTGGGGAAGATTTCTGTCGTCCTTTATTTGTACTGGCCACTCAAGAGCCTGGTTCTATAACCCCAGGGGGCTCTATTAGTCATGGAGAAAAAGGAATGACAGATAGTTCTTTAACTTTTTTCATTTAAATTAAAAATAAAAATCATAGTCATTTAAGGCTCATGAGCTAAAGTTTGATGATATAGAAGGCTACACAAATTATATTAAGGTTTCTGAGTTTTTATTAAGATGACCTATCTAATTTTCTGTTTAACTTCTAAAACTACATAGTGTTCAATATACAGATATGAAATATTTCTACAACCAGACATTTATATAAAAGTTTTATGTAAATGTTTACTTATTTTATATGAAGATTAAGACCAAGTTCACTTTTAATAAAAAGTCTGAAATATTACAATACTTTGAGTGTCAAAATCCAAAACTATAGGCTATTTATGCATATGTTCTGAAAACTTCATTGGACTGGACATAAGGCATCTGAGATGGTTTTGGAAGTGGGCCCTTCAGTGGATAATAAAAGAATAAAGGTAAAGCCACTGTGAACCATTTCTGAAGAATAACTAATGTAATTTAAAGCTCAGAGATTAGAGGACAGATCAGATTTAAACCATAAGACAATAGTTTTGAAATACCTTATAAAAGAGTAAAATTAACGTTTAGAGTTGGATGGGTAAGTGAAACACTGTATCAGATATTAGGGAAAACGGTTACTTTTTGGTAGCGTTTGTGAGGCAAATCTGATTTGCAGAGAGTAAGTGAAATGGTTTAGGAATTAAAATTTTGCCTCTGGGCAACCATACTTTACAGCGAATGTTACCTTAGAAGTAAGTATACTCAACCTCTTCCACATGAGAGACCCAGTAATGGCTTTCCCTTACACCTCACCATGGGATTGCCTGCAGGTCTCCTCGGAAGACATCCAGGATTTTGTCTCCAGCTCCAGGTAGCAATATCAGCACAAGACACACAGCAACCCTGTTTAAAAAGATTGAAGCCAGCTCAGATGGCCTCGCCGTTTGATAGGAAGTCAGAAGCAAAGTATGTGACACACTGCCCAAATTGGAATGTTTTCCACATAAACCCTGATTCTCCTCCTTCAGTTTTATTTCAATGTAAAAGAATTTAGAAAGAACTGGATGTCTATTTTATTTATATTAGTGGAGGTATGTGAATGAATAAATGAGTCAAAGAACTAGGCTTTTCCTGGAATGACTGCAATGTGCCAGGCACTCTGTAAGTTTCTTTTCAAATATAAATGTTTTATTTCATCTTTATCATGATTGTCTTAACAGATTAGGAAACTGGCATCCAGAGTGGTGGGCCCATGTTTGTATAACCTAATTAGTGGCGAAACTGGAATTCAAATCTAGGCCTCTTCAGTCCTAGGCCTACTTAATTATACCTTAGTTGCCAAAAATCCTAGGAGAGCCACACGTTTCATTTCAATTTTGTACTATGTCTTTAATCTAAATATGTTTGTTGACCAACCTCTTTGAGATACTATTGGCCATTTGATTTTGAATGGAGAGATAGGAGATTAACTGAAACGTAAGTTTTTAGAGTCACGCAACATCTTTTTGATGCTTTTTAGATGCAGGAAAAAAACCAACCTTAATATTGTGTATTTGTGGCTATTGTCACTGCTGTCATGTCAGTTAGAAAGGCTAGACTTGAGGCTACGGCATGCCTTTCTTTTAAATCAAAAGCAGATTGGCTACAACTTTTTTTTTTTTAAAGATTTTATTTATTTATTTGACAGACAGATCACAAGTAGGCAGAGAGGTAGGCAGAGAGAGGAGGGAGGAAGCAGGCTCCCTGCTGAGCAGAGAGCCCAATGCGGGGCTCGATCCCAGGACGCTGGGATCATGACCCGAGCCGAAGGCAGCGGCTTTAACCCACTGAGCCACCCAGACACCCCTGGCTACAACTTTTTAAATCCTATGTGGCATAGGATTTATCCTACATGTGAGCATGATTCTGCAAAAGTTTATAGTAAAATGAGGAACTAAGGTATCCTATTGCTGACAGGTAGTGAAGGAACAAAAATGTAAAATACATTTAAAATATATACCTTGGATAAAAAAAGGATAAAAACTGCCTTTTTGCAGCGACTGATACAATGTGAAATTTGACATAAATTGATGTGAATGCTATATAGCTGTCCAAAGCAAGCATAAAGCTAGTGGAAAAATAAAACATCATTAAATGTTTAATACTTGCATTAAATACTTATTTTAATTTTTTAAGCGTTCCTAAAATGATTTAGACTTGCCAGATATCTAAAACGCTGTACACATGAGTCGACTAGTGGAAAACAATTTATCTGTATCAGCAGGTGTCTACTAAGTGTCTACTAAGTGTTCTTTCGTGTTTGACCTGTCGTTTATCCAAATTCCTGCAATTGTCTTGGCTTCTTGCTCCTCCTTCGGCTGTGTCTCCAGAGGTTTTCTATTTTACTTCTGCTTATCCAGGCTTGTTCTTTTCCATGCAATCTTTCCTACTTTACCTGTCCTTTATGGACTCTTAATTCCATCGCACACAGAACCATACACCCTGTCTAGTTGCTAACTTTTCATTAATTGTTCATTCTGCCTTTCTCCTTAGATTGCACCTTTCTTAAGTGCTGGAATCATGTTATAGACTTGTTCTGTGTTTGCTAATGCTATTCTTAAAGGTCTAGAATGAGGGATTATCTTTGTACACTTTTTACTAAGAACGGAGGCCAGGAAATACACGTAGAAAGCATTGGACTCAACATAAGTTAAAACGTTCTAATGAATAGAGCTCACCATTAAGGAGGGAAAAAACAAAAACAAAAACGATGTCAGGGTGTTCAAGCAGAGACTGAAATGATCATTTAGAAGAGATTGAGGGAAACGATTGACAATTGGCAACTGATTGCAATCAGTGGGGTCTTCTGAGCCTGGCAGGTGGGAATAAGTGGTGTTATTACCATGGATATTCCAAGGAAAGAAAAGAATGAAGGGGGAAAGGGTAAAATCCGTTCCATCTGATTTTTTGTTAAAAATGCAACTTCTCCCTGGGATGCCTGGGTGGCTCAGTCTGTTAAGTCTCTGCCTTTGGCTCAGATCGTGATCCCAGTGTTCTGGGATAGAGTCCCACATCAGTCTCCTTGCTCAGCAAGGAGCCTGCTTCTCCCTCTGCCTGCTGCTCCTTCTGTTGTGCACTCTCCCAATCTCTCTCTCTCTCTCTCTCTCAGATAAATAAGTAAATAAATAAATCTTTTTTAAAAACACAACTTTTCCCCAAAGCAATCCCTGCTGCAAACAAGATCAGGGTCTCAAATTAGAAATTGCATATTGCTTATTGTTTATGCATTGCAAAAAGTGTTCATGAGTGGGGATGCATTTATTTATTATTAAGCAAACTTAAACAGTTTGTTGCCCCAGATAGTGGAAACCAAATAAAACTTGCCACCAGATTCGGACTTATTTTACTTCAGTCTCTTTCTTCCTTCACTGAAAATATGATTCCTTGATATATCAAGTTTTTCCTTATAAAAAGAATTATGAATTTTAACATTTAGGAAAAAAGACGCTATAGAATTAACTGGGTTTGTGGCTGTCCCTTCACTTCTCACAGGATGAATTAAGCATAAGCATGGATGCAGGCTCTGGAAAATTGTGAAGTCTTTAGCTGTGTTCCTAGGAAATGCACTTTTACTGACCATGCCCTAGGAATAAGAGAGTCTGTCCAATCTGAAAGTTATGGTTTGTCCCTGAAAAGATCCATAAATTATACCTCCTCTCTGTGGAAGTTTCTGTCCCTTTGTCACCATTCTTTATTGTTTTTTTCAGGGTGATTAGTTCCGAAAGTTTCCATGTGTTTGTTCCTCACTTAAGTCTATACGTTGCTGACAAGACTTAACTGCAGTTTTAATACATTGTAATTGTAAATATGGTGTTCAGACTGATTTTGGAAAAACAATTACATTGGCATCATCAATTCATGTCACCTTGCATAAGCCTCTTGTTTGCAGAGATGTTAGTCATCAAGCCCGTCCCAAGACACACCTGGTAACAATGGTGCTAATGATACTGGTATAGAACCTCCATGTCAGGAGGCATGTGTTATTTAGGCGTATGCCCTCTGCCCTTCCTGTGGTGCCAAAGGAATCATATCTCCTCCCCGCAGCCTGGAAATACCGAACATCTCTTTTGGCATCTAGCTGCAGTCTTGTCATACAGATTCTCTTCCTTGAGACACAACTAGCTATAATCATTTGAACACGGCGGTGGGGAGTTCAGACATAGATGTTCCGTAGCTCTGCAAAATACTTTAGGGATAATTTGATTGTCCCTTTGCAGCTTTATCCCTTAAAAAAAAAAAAAAAAAGAATAAAAAACATCAGCTTTTAATTTTTCTTTTTTCCTACATCCCTTTTTTTTGGTTCCAAGTGTAATAAACCAAAAAGTTGAAACATCAAAACATAGTTCAAATGAAGCTGTGAGTTATTAAAATGTTGCTGTATTTTCTCAAAGGTCAGGGTTGTCATTTTTTATGTTATATCATTGCAGATCTTTTAGGCAGTTATTGGCTGCCTGTTTACAAACTACCAATGGTTCACATCTATGATGTGACATCAGTTATTTTCTTCTTGGATATTTGAGAGCAAATTGTTGCTGACAGGAGATTATATGTATTCTAGGGTTGTGATGTCTAATACAGTAGCCATTAGCCACATGCGGCTTGTGAACACTTGAAATGTGACTAGTCCCATTGAAATAATTATACTCAAATTTCAAAGTTTTAGTATGAAATAAAGAATGTAAAATATGTCATTAACAATTTTCACGTTGATCACATGTGGAAATGACTATCTCAGATATACTGGGTTAAATGTAATATTTTATTAAAATTAACTTCACTTTTTAAAAATTTTTGACAACTACTAGGAAATGTAAATTTACATATGTAGTTCACATAGTGTTCCTACTGGACAGCACTGTTCTAGAGAGCTTGCCACATGGTCAGGCAACAAATAAAGCCTCTTGGAAACATCTACCTAGTTCAGTAGATGGCAGAACACTTTCTCATCCACAGTCTCCTCAGAGATCCAAGCTATCCATGCATTTATTTTACACTGTGAGTTCTCATGGCATGTCCTCTGCACCCAGTGCTGATCAGTTCTACATGAAGACCATTTTCCGATTTCCACAATTTATGGTCAGAGTAAACATCATTTTGGTTTTCTTCTTGCACAACACAATGTCATTGAAAGGAATGTATTGGGAGATGAAATTGCTTATGTCTTGTGCTGACTGCCAAGCTTTTATTTGAAAATTTTAAACAGCCACATAAATCATGGTCTTTTATTGTCCTAAGAGAAACATACCATTCTTATTTGAAATATGATGTAAAGGATGTGAAATTCTGTTGAAATATAGACTGGTAAGCACTAAGGGAAAGGTTTGATGAATGCAATTTCGTTAACTTTTCCTTTGTCGGTGGGTAGAATAGGCAGAATACATTAGGTAGAAAAGAACCAAATAGTCCTTCTCAAATATGAAATCTTTGACTGCTCCTTCCCTTCCTGTGACATCCTGCTTATCAACAAAAAGTTACCTGTGTTACTAAGAAAGTATGTCCTACATACATTGACTCACATTTTTCTTTGTCCTGGTTCCTGGACAAGCACCATTTTTTCTTACCTGGGCCACTGTGATAGCCTCTTCTTTTTTTCCACTGTGTCCTCTTCAGGTCTCTGGCACAGCAACCTGAGTAATGTTCCAAAATTCTAAATCATGTTGTGCCATTTTCCAAATTAAAACCTCCTAGTACTTTGTCATGGTACTTAAAAGTCATGCCATTACCTAGGCTGATGAAACTGTGTATGCTCTGGTGCTTGCTTATCTCTGGTATGATCTCTCCTTCCTCACAATGTCCCCAGCACACTCCTCATTCCCAGAATAGACCAAGCTCATTCCTGCCATTAGGCCTCTGCACTTGCCCTTTCCTTTGTCTGCCCTCTTACCCCTGTTCTCCACATGGCTTCCATGTCCTTGTCATTCATGCCTCAGCTTGGATATCACCTCCCAAGAGAGGCCTTCCCTAACCACACAACTGCAGCAGCCATCAAGTCACTTTCTGGCATATGATTCTGCTCCCAATAGTGCACATCACGATATGATTTGATCTTGTTGGCAGATTTATTTTCTTCTTGACTCTCTCTTTCCTATCATCCTCACAAACACTTCAGCCCACTTGAAGAAAAAAACAAAAACAAAAACCCTAGGTACTTTATCTGTCTTATTCCTTGACATATCATCATCAAATAGAACAGTACCTGGGTATATATTGCATGGCCAGGGATTGTGAAATAAAGGAAAGTATATATTGCAGTTATATCGAGACAGACCTTTTCTTGCTTCATACCCACACGTTTCTCTTAGTGGTGTGAAGATGTCATGCTTCAGAATCTTTCATTTCTTGATCATAAACTGACAAACTTCTTCTTAGAGGAGACCTCTTGCCAGAAAATAACAATGTGTAGAGATTTTGTTCAATGTCACATGTTCAACATGAAAAATGGGTAAGGCACTGGTCAAAGAATGACAGAAACTTCAGCTCACTCCAGACTTTTACCCTCCATTTGCTATACTCAGGATCTGCATCTCTATGGTGTCCCTGACCCTGTGTGCCTGGGATTTACAGCCTCTGCAGTATGAGTCAAGACCAGTGGTTATGCTCTTTTTTTTTTTTTTTTTTTTTAAGTAGGCTTCACACCCAGCATGGAGCTCAATGCAGGGCTTGAACTCATGACCCTGAGATCAAGAACTGAGCTGAGATCAAGACTCAGATGCTTAACTGACTGAGCCACGCAGACGCCCCTATGCTCCAAAATTTTTATCTGACTTTGAATGATGTCAGGAATACAAACCTGTTTCTTGGCTTATCTCACAGACTTAACCAGTAGCCCTGCCTCTGTTTGCCATTTAAATGGTGAATTGTGAAATACATACTAAACTCAGGGCACCGAGGTGAGAGAGCAATGGATTCAGCTTTATCTTCTCCTTTACTCTGACCATGTATGGTTTGTAGTGACATCCAAGTTGTCTTCTAAGGAAAAAAAAATTATAAATAGAAATTGCTATTTGCCCAGTCCCTTTAAGGAAAAAAAATATGAATAGAAATTAAGAAGGTAGATAAGTGTTTGATGATGGGGATGCCTCATTGGACATGAATACCTTGACTAAGTTGTATATACTAAACTACTTTTCTTAGTCTGCACAATTGATAATAAATACAGCACAATCATTTTCAGGGATTTTTTTTCAGTATACTTTAAAGAATTTCTCTAGTGAGAATTTTTTTTTTTTTTCAGAGCAGAGAATTCTGTCCTGCAAATAGCTGACACATTTGACATTCTGTGATTTCAAATTTAGAGATGTAATGCCAGCATCAGTCTTTAGGGATGTGGGGGAAAACAGAAAATAAATAGTTGGATAAAGTTGTACCAGTCGACAAACTCTATTTGCATAGTCTTATTTGAAACTTAGTTTTATATATATATATACACACACACACACACACACATACATACATATATAAAATGTAGCACTTTAATTCTAATTTTACTTTTGAATTGTTGCTTTACTATTTGTGAAAGCATTTATGTTCTATTTCTACAGAATAATTTTGTCCCCAAATTAGTAAACCTTCTTTTCAAATGTGTGCTGCCTCTCATGGTTCATGAATTCATACAGCAGACTTGATTTACAGAGAGAATGTCTGCTTGTAATATCTAAGCATAACGAAGTCTCTCAAATACAAATGAGATTGGCATTTTTGAGATTATTTAAAAGATACCAAGAGGAGAAGCTTGTCATTTTATTCTGATTCCTAGATGGAGGCAGTGAATCTGATTTCTAAGAAGAGAAACAAGATTTTTAACTTTGGAATGTAGGCTAATTTTAGCAACATAATTCTTAAAATGTAGGGAATGTAAAAAAGTGTCTTGTTTTAGGCAACCTGTTGATTAGGCACAAAGAAAACTTCTGGCTTATTTATAGACTCCTGAAATGTTCGGTACAGCTGAGGAATTCAACTACCTCTCAATTAAAAGAAAAAACAAAATCCATAAAAATAAAGATTTGGCTGGAGGAAAAGAGATGTCCTCTCAGTCTATCTTCTGAATGTTTTCTGAGGTGTTTTGTTTTGTTTCACTTTTAATGAGCACTAACAGTGGAGCTGGACTCCAGGTTGCGAATAGATTCATAGAACAAAAGCAAACAAACAAACAAAAAAAAACCCAGTGAATTTAAAAAAAAAATCTGTGTATAATATATAAGTGTATTTATAATTATTTGGTATATTGGCTTAATAACAGAATGAAATGGAAGCATCTTTTAAAGGTTGTATTTAACTTTAATCCCACCTTGCACTCTGACGAGTCTGGTCTGCCTTCTGGTGAAGAATGCTTTGGCAACCTCAGGCTGAGATGGAGCAGATTCACTCATTCCCCACAAACCCTAAAAATGTGCATCTGAAAAAAAAAAAATAGTGACAGGAACGAAGTCCCAGAGATATTCCCCAGGAGCTCTACCCAATCTGTGGTACAGTATGTGGTCTGACCCAGCTGGGCACCAGGCCGGCCTTGGCCACCATCTCTTCTGGCTGGACTCCTCCCCAAGGTAGGGCTTACCATCACAAAATTGCCAACCAGGGCCCACGTGGGTATAGAACTAATTTAGCCTCCTGCACACTTGATGAATGAAGAATTTCCTCTTGGGACTAAATTATAGGGCTTGTCAGAGTTGCTCTTTCGTGATCTGTTATTTAGAGGTAATTTTCCAAAAGGGCTGGAACATATGGCCATGAGCTAGAATAGGATTCACCGTGAACAGCTGCCACGCGCTGGCCAGCACATCCCACTGGACTCATCCTCTCCATCAGCCTCCCACGCCTCTACCCTTGCTTCTCAAGAGGAGGCCCAGCTAAGAGAGCTGGACTTACATTAGATCTTTACTTTCCTTCTTAATTAAACCACAAGAATGCAATCTGCCCACCTTTTTCTGCATCTGGGTTTCTAGAAATGTAACATCTTGTCCTAACACGCTTAAAAACAGATGAGCAGGCCTTCCCCTCAACCCCCAATGTGGATGATTACAACCTTCTGTCAAATTCCACTTACCCTCCCTCCCCTGTTGGCTGGAAGATAAGCTTCTGATCTTCCCTTGGCTTTTTGAACTGTTGGAAGCTGTGTAAACACAAGCTGCAGGTTAGTCAGATTCTGTTTGACCCAGAGCCTGCTGAGTGCAAAGAGATTACATTGGAAAACTCCCTTGTCTAATTAAGCAATGGTGACCTATTGCGGGGTGGTTGCTGATGAGGTCAAGTAGCAAGAGGTTCCAGGCCAACCTGTTGCAGCTGGTCATTTGCTGATAAATAAGGAACAAGTAGTTTTTAGTGAGCCAGCTTTCTTACAGAGCCCTCATTTCATAAAATACTTGAATTTGGTTCTTTCTCTGAATTTCTTATGTGTGTTTCAGCACTTTAGCAAAATCTTCGACAGGCAGAGTGATGAGGGCTTCTTCTGTAATAGCAACCTTTCTGTCCTTGGTCTTTGCCCACTTGTGCCCCATTCAGTGTTTCACACACTGATGTGCTGCACCTCGAGCTCTATTTGGACCACTGACTTCTTCCAAATCCTGAAAGCTGGATGATGGCCCCTTTGAATATTGACATTTGATGGGGTGTAGTGGTGAGAGTGGGAGAGGAAGCCCCAACAAATAGATCACGAGACCTGGACCAAACTGTGTAGTCATTTTTACTTATTGAGGATCCACTACCTAGCAGAACCAGTTGTAGGATCTTCTTCCATCTCTAATCCTTACTATCATCTTCAGAGTAAGTGTTGTTATTCCCGTTTTACTGCTAAGATTTCTAAGGTGTACAGAGTTTAGCAAGTTTCACAAGGGCACACAGCCACTAAATGAAAGGTGTGGAATATGACCCCATGTAGCTTTGGCTTTGGGGTTTGCCCATTCCAGGGAACTGCACTGCTTCCTTATGGAATTGAATGTGTCTGGAGACCCCTGATGAGGGCCAGCATTTGATGGATGCAGATTCCTCTTGTGAGTACATGATAAAAGTGAAGATAAGAACTTTGGAATCTTGGAAAAGTTATCAAAGAAGCCCTCCCATTCACTATCATGCCCCCAGATAGGTTTATCCCTAAATCTCTTACAGTGGGTATCTATTGTTTCTGTCACCAGCATCTATTTCCCGGAGTTCTGGAAAAACATATGCAGAATTCCTTTGGGATACCATCCTTCTTCAAAACTGTGCACATGTGTTCTGGCAGAGTCAGATCCTTCAGATGCCCTGCTTGCATTGATTACATTTGGACCAATCAAAATCCATAAAATAAAATACTCGTTTTTATGGAACATTGCTGAACAGTTTTCTTTCCCCTCTGTCCTTGAGTCAGGAGGACAGGCTGGAGATACTTCTGTCCTCCTGCCACCATGTGTAACCATCTGGGTGTACCTGGAAGACAGAAGGAAACTGGGTCTTGGTGATATTGCTAGAATCCTGATACAGCTGTGTGATCTCCCTCTATGCTTCACTTTAGGAATTTCAGAATGTTTTAGGTATTTTCATACTGAAGAGTTCGAGAGTATTAATATCTTGCCAGATCCATGCCTGCACCCATCTGGTGATGGGACAAGAGTATAATGATGTCTGTCTGTCCCCAAAGCCACTCCTTCTCCATGGAATCACACTGCTTTCTGAGTTAGAAAAAGAACATTGCTGCACATTTTCAATCAAGTGCTTTTTCTTTGTGAGCAGCAGGAGGATGAAATGTGACAATTCTAAAATCACATCTCTTGCAAAATCTTTCAACCTGTCTCTCAGTTCATTTTATAGCCTTCTCCTAGGTTGGGCATATCAAGAGTTATAAATATTTCTTTTAATCATCCCCAAGAAAACAAGGCAAATTCTCTGATGAAAACATTTTCTGATGCCTTGTAACTTTAGTTTCAGGCAGTTCTGCACAGTGTCATACATACATTTTTCTGGCTATGTTTTTCAGCTAATGATGTCTCTTTAGCTCATATGTAAAACAGTTTTTCATATTCCTTAAAAGTTGTAGCAATTTTCCCCCAAATTTTCATCAATTTTGAGGGATAATGAAAAGTATCTTGTCCTCTTTTTTTTTTTTTTTCATTAGAGGGCCTAGTTTTTAATTATCACAGACGTTTATTTTTGACAGCTTCCCTGTCATCTATTCTCAATTATGAAATCAAAAACTAGTTACAGGACTAATACAAACGCCACATCAATTCTGGGTATAAAAAGAAGATCACAGCTCTTTCATGCTTTACTCCTAAATGTGTTAGAATTACTAAGCTTCCTTAAAGACAGCTTGTTGTTCACTAAAATAACTCCAGTGTGTGTCTGCTCCACTGGGATATTTGACAGCATCATATATGTCTCAAACCTAATAATAATCTGCTGTTGGTCCAGGTTTACAGAGTTTACAGTTTCATAAAATTGATCTCATTTATTCCTCTTTTCAACTCTATAGGGTTGATATTATTATCCACATTTTACATATTAGTATTAAGTGGTTTAAAGATTAAGTGATTTGCTTAAATCTCCCTAATCCCACCAACGGTGAGACTGTATTTTACACTCAGGTGTTCTAATCTAGGTTCAGACTTTTTATGGTTCCAGATAGCCTATCAGTATCTGGAAACCTTCTTTGAATAGAGAGGAGGAGTTTGAAGTAAGAATGCCACCATGTTGCTTCTTTTATCTGGGTTTAAGTGAGCCAATTTCTCCAAACATTTGAGAATGGCTTGTAATGTTTTCTGTTCATAGTTATCCCTTGTGGGAACCACAGGAATTTTGATTTTCCTGACCATTTGTCCTCCATTGGACCCAAATGTTTAAAGGACATTATTTTTATGTGCCAATGATTGCAGTATTTGCATGTGCAAATCAAGTAATTACTTAACTACCCAAATTGTGCATGCAACTAAGGTAATTATGAACCTAGAAAATTGCTATAAGAATCTGACCCTGGAAAAATTATGATAGCAGAAAATGAGTGTTGGAGTGGAAATTTCTTACAAGGCTGATTTTGTTGTTGTCATTGTTTTTTAGTGGAAATCTAAGTTAGGCTGATTAAGTTGCTTTCTTTGCCTCAGCTTTGACATTTGAAGAATGAAAATAATAATGTTTGCACTACCTACTTCCAATGCATAATTTCCACGTGAACAAAATTGGGACAGTGCATACAAGTGATTTGAAAAGGAATGACAAAATGTTTAAAAAGGGGATACTATTTTTAAGTGGACTCATTGACCTCCACTTTTGAAATAAATAGATATTAATATTTTCATATGAATCTTTGACTCATCTACCCAAAATATGTAATATTGTGATTAAATCAATGTAAAAAAATTAAATTTGTCAAAAAAAAAGTAATTGTTACCTCTCTTTAGGGTGCATAACAATTTCTCATGTGGTTCTCCTCTAACAATTATATGTGGCATGTGGAGAAAGACTAACCATGGTTACCTACAACAAAACTAAAACTTACTAAAGTTGAAGGGCTTGTGCCAGTTACAAGAGCTTCTAAAAGACAGTGAGAATTTAGCACCAAGGTGTCTAACTCCAATTATTCTTTTTAATATTTTGGACATGCCCATTAGAGAGACAGTATTCCCTTGACATTGGTAGCTATAGACGTGAATAAGTCAAGCTACTAAATGAGTTTAGAAATGGATCTGCCCACTTTCATCTAACATAGTGCTAGAAATCTTAGCCTCAGCAGTCAGACAATGAAAAGAAATAAAAGGCATTCAAATTGGCAAAGAAGAAATCAAAGTTTCTCTCTTCACAGATGACATGATACTTCATGTGGAAAACCCAAAAGACTCCACCCCCAAATTACTGGAACTCATACAACAATTCAGAAATGTGGTAGGATACAAAATCAGTGCACAGAAGTCAGTTGCATTTCTGTACACTAACAATGTGACTGAAGAAAGAGAAATTAAGGAATTGATTCCATTTGCAAAAGCACCAGAAGCCATAAGATACCTAGGAATAAACCTAACCAAAGATGTAAAGGATCTATACTCTAGAAGCTACAGAACACTTATGAAAGAAATTGAGGAAGACACAAAGAGATGGAAAAACATTCCATGCCCATGGATTGGAAGAATAAATATTGTGAATATGTCTATGCTGCCTGGAGCAATCTACACTTTCAATGCAATCCATATCAAAATACCATCAACACCTTTCACAGAGCTGGAACAAACAATCCTAAAATTTGTGTGGAACCAGAAAAAAAACCCGAATTGCCAGGGGATTGTTGAAAAAGAAAACCAAAGCTGGGGACATCATACTGCCTGACTTCAAGCTATATTACAAAGCTGTGATCATCAAGACAGCATGGTATTGGCACAAAAACAGACTTATAGATCAGTGAAACAGAATGGAGACCCCAGAAATGGACCCTCAACTCTATAGTCAACTAATCTTAGACAAATGAGGAGAGAATATTCAAAGGAAAAAAGACAATCTCTTCAATATATGGTGATGAGAAATTTGGACAAGCACATGCAGAAGAATAAAACTAGACCATTCTATTATACAATACACAAAGATAAACTAAAAATGGGTGAAAGACCTAAATAATGAGACAGTAATCTATCAAAATCCTAGAGGAGAACATAGGCAGTAACCTCTTTGACATTGGCCACAGCGACCTCTTTCAAGACATGTCTCTAAGAACAAGGGAAACAAAAGCAAAAATGAGCTTTTGGGACTTCATCAAGATAAAAGCTTTTGCACAGCAAAGAAAACAGTCAGCAAAACTAAGCGGCAACCCACAGAATGGGAGAAGATATTTGCAAATGACATTATGGATAAAAGGCTGATATCCAAGATCTAAAAAGAAGTTCTCAAACTCAACACCCCAAAACCAAATAATCCTTAAGAAATGGGCAGACACTTCTCCAAAGAAGACATATAGATGGCTAACAGACACATGAGAAATTGTTCCACATCACTAGCCATCAGGGAAATACAAATCAAAACCTCAATGAAATACCACCTTACACCAGTTAGAATGGCAAAATTGACAAGAAATAACAAGTGTTGGTGAGGATGTGGAGAAAAGGGAACCTTCTTACACTGTTGGTGGGAATGCAAGCTGGTACAGCCACTCTGGAAAGCAGTACAGATGTCCCTCAAGACTAAAAATAGAGCTACCCTACAACCCAGCAATTTCACTGTTAAGTATTTACCTCAAAGATAGAGACATAGTGAAAAGAAGGGGCACATGCACCCCAGTGTTCATAGCAGCAGTGCCCACAATAGCCAAACTGTGGAAGGAGCCAAGATGCCCTTCAACAAATGAATAAATAAAGAAGATGTGGTCCACATATATAATGGAATATTACTCAGCCATCAGGAAGGATGAATACCCACCATTTGCATCAACATGGATGGCACTGGAGGGGATTATGCTAAGTGAAATAAGTCAAGCAGAAAAAGAAAACTATCATATGCTTTCACTCATCTGTGGAACTTAAGGAATAGCTCAGAGGACCACAATGGAAGGGAGGGAAACTGAATGGGAAGAAATCAGAGAGGGGGACAAACCATGAGAGACTCTGGACTCTGGGAACCAAACTGAGGGTTACAGAAGGGAGGAGGATGGGGGATGGTGTAAGTGGGTGATGGTATTAAGGAGGGCACATGTGGCAATGAGCACCGGGTGTTATACGTAACTAATGGATCATTGAACACTACATCAAAAAAGAATGATGTGCTATATGCTGGCTAACTGAAAAAAAATAATAAATAAAAATAAACTAACCCATATAAGACTTAAAGAAAGAAATGGATCTGCTTCCCAATAATTTAGTGAATGTAGCAACTTTTGTTGAATTGACTTACAGATTACTATTTCATTATAGGCAGGAAAAACATTTGCCGTGAAAACTAATGATATGCTTAAAAGGTGGAGGCTCTTAAAATTGACTTAAGAAAATAAAAAAATCAGTGGGTGTTACTGTGCTTTGTTGAAATAGGTACAAAGGAATCGAGACTAGATCTAGCTCCTTGAGCAGTTAGCTTGTGTTCCTGTCCCACAAGAATAACTCATTTTACTCTAAAAGTTTCCTATAATTCAACTAACCTTTGCCCCAAATGTTCCTTACAGCGAGGTCATTATTTTAATTGTTAGCATCTGATAAAAGCATGCATACATTGATACAATTCTGCAAACCATACTTAGGTTCCAAAGCCTTTGAGCTACTCTGTAGGTTCTTAAGAGCATAAATGATGGAAAGAGGTGGGAGTCTCCAGATCTCCAAATGATGTCTTGAAGGTGATTCTGGGAACATGTGGCAGGAATGGAGCATCCATCATTGAGCCTGATTCTACATTCAGTTCTTCACCTATGTGGTGTTGCCAGCTGTCAACATCAATGCCTCCAGAGAGAAACAGACCAGAGATATGTTGGACAGTAAATAAGGGTACTTCAAAGAATATAGGCCACTAAGCCATTCATACCCAATGACTTGGCAGGAAATAGAATCATTACCTCTTTTTAGAGTGACCATATATCTCAAATGTGCTTATTATGATAACATAAATAGTAATCAACATCATTCACATTTTTTTCCAACTTTAGGAAATGACAGATATATTATCTACCATTATCCTACTGTATCTTCTACTCATCTTTTAAAGATAAAGCATGTTTATATGAATAACTACCATTTCTTGAGCATTTACCAAGGTGCTGGTCCCCTTGCTAAGCATGTGATCTATGTCTTATCTAATTAGGCTCAACAATAGTCCTATGAGTTAGGCATTACTGTATACTTTTCCCAAGTTAACAGATAAGGGAATGGAGGCTTAAACAGCTTAAGTTAACTTGTCTAAATTCACACTGATTGGCTTTTATTTGTAAGTACTCCTGTAAGGTACTACTGTAGGGTAAGAACAATACATCTATATAAGGAGTTGTCTTTTAATTGAAGGTGTACCAAATTCTACCTCCTCTAGTCATATTTATAGATTCTGATTGGCTCAGATCAGTATAACAGACAAAGGCACCTATCAAGAGACAGCTATGGGGGCGCCTGGTTGGCTCAGTGGGTTAATAAGCCTCTGCCTTCGGCTAAGGTCATGATCTCAGGGTCCTGGGATCAAGCCCCGCATCGGGCTCTCTGCTCAGTGGGAAGCCTGCTTCCCTCCCCACCCTGCCTGCCTTTCTGCCTACTTGTGATCTCTCTCTCTGACAAATAAATAAGTAAATAAGTAAAATTTTTAAAAACAATAAAAGAGACAGCTATGTGCTGTGTGCTGGGGATGCAAAGATGATGGAATAATCCATGGGGAGAGACATAATCACAAAGGACAGATGGAATTTGAAAGCTAGTGCTGAAAAAAGTCTCCCAGGCAAGGTTCTCCAGGTGTGGCCAGGTAAAGGAAAGCCATCCTACATCTGTTCTGTATAAAGACCTTAATTTCTCTAATTTTGGGTTTCTCCATTTAATTTCTACATTGCATCTTGTTGATGAAAATTAAGAGGTAAAGTTTCTTCACTAACTCCCCAGGGGATCAGTGGTGAGGGGAAGGTCAGTGTGCTCCATTGTTCCATTGTGGTAGTACAAGTGTCTTGACAAGTTAGCTGTGAAGTGGTACTAGAGCCCTAGCAAACTCATGATTTATCACAATCATCTAGAGCCATGCTGTCCAATATGAGAGCTAACAAACACTTGGAGGGTGGCTATTTCGAGCTGAAATGTGCTGGGGATATAAAATACACACTGGAAAAAAAAATACACACTGGATTTCTGACTTAATGTGTGAAAGTAACACATAGTATCTCTAACAATTTTATAATGATTACATGGTGAAACAAGATTATGTTGGATGTATTGGTATAAGTAAAATAAATTAAAATTAATTTCATCTGTTTCTTGTAACTTTTTAAAATGTGACCATTAAAACACTTAAAATGACGTCTGTGGCTCACACTGTATTTCTGTTGGATAATGCTGATAAGGAGCTTACTCACTTTCACTGATATAGGTCCTTTTAAAGATAATTTCCTTGGAGGAGAGAATTTATATTTTATATTAAATGGCCTCCCAAATAGCAGAGAAACATTTTGAACCCATGCTATTTTCCTCCTCAGCCATCCAGATTTTAATAAAACATTTTAAATGTGATCTATGAAATGCTAGAAATTTGAGAAATCACAAAAGAAGAATATTTTTAAAAAACAGTGAAAGCAAATCTTAGAATTTAGAAAATTGGCAAGGTACAAAATGAGAAGACAGCATTAAAAAAATCCTTCTTTGGCCACAACTTTCTAAATTGTTCAAAAGTCATTTTTACTTAAAAAAATAACAGAACATGGGATTTTCCTAATGTTACCATCTCTTTAATTCTGGTGGTTTCAAAGTACATTAACTTAAGTGATTATGATTTGAGGTTTAGTGTTGATAAAGACTTCCGTCAGAGGACTCATACCTTGGACCTGTTTTTCTCCAATGTATCATTCACTCTAGTCCCTTAACTATTAAAAGGAGGGAATGGAATAAAATGATCTTTATATTTGTTTTTTCTTTAGACTGGTAGTGTTTCTACATGCACTCACTATAAGATACATTTATAAAAAATTTATAAATATAAAAACAAGTGAAATTTCTAGTCCTCATGTGATTACCCTACATGAAAGTGATCTGACTTAGTGCCTCTCTTTTTCTCCAAATTGTGTTTTTATAATTTTGATCTGTAGCTGAGGAAAAGTTTCATAAGTTATAGATAACAATGTTTGAAAGAGTAATTTTATTTCTGCACATTGAATGTTCTCTTCACAAGAAATAGGGGAATAGACTACTCACAAAACTACTTTCAAAACTTTTCAAAAGAGGATTTGAAATTGATTAAAAGAAACAATAGACTGTTGATGTGATTAGTAAAATGTATAATTAATTAAAAAATTCTATTAAGGAGGGGGGCTTTTACTATTTTTGTTACCAATCTAAATCTGTCATATAATAAAGACAACAAAATCAAACTTTGGCTGCCTAAAATTGCTATGAGAATCATAATGGAGAATAAGCAGATGGTAGAACTGTATTTTAAATGTATTTCATATCACTCATTATTAGTGTTGTTGTTAATAATAATAATTTTATAAGATTATATTAATTAGCACCTTTCTATCGACCCACTTTGTGAATTCTTAATACTTCATGATCTCATAGTCCTATAATAACTATTGTATTAGAAATGCTAGTAATTCAGGTCTATAAAGCAAATGAAAGGCTGTTATAGCTGTAATTTTGTTTCTTAAACTTGCCACTTTTTAAATGTAGACATTAAACCTATGACTCAGGTGTCTCCAATATTATGCTTTTGTCATTCCTTATATATTATATGTACATAGAGAAAAAAACATACTTAAATAGTGGCTTCTGGTAAAAAAAAAAAAAGGTGACTCTTTGTCTTTATAAATATGTACCAATTTACTTTTTGAAGATTTATAAACAGCGTGATACGTTTTGATAGTTTACATTCATAGCAGTTTAATTTTAAAAAAATTAAGGTGGCACCGTCAGTGTTTCTAAAGGGGATTTCTCTTTAAACATTGATTCATGCCAGAAAGAGTATTGGTTTTTCCTTACTGCACCAACTGTGTGCTTCTGACTTGCTAAAATGAGTAAGAAGACTCATGACTGACAGAGTAAATAGAAGATGAGCCTGGGGAGGTCGTTGTAAATCTCAGCCACATTTGAACTGCAACCATTGCATATGATTTCAATCACTATGAAATGCTTCATCCTTCTACCAAAAGTGCATGCATACCCTGCTCAGCTCAAGACCTCTGACTTTAGTATGTGTTCTAAAGTCACTAAACCAATTTTCTGTAGCAGAGCTCTGCATTATCTGTACAATTGAGAGGTCTGGTCTAGAATATTAGCCCGGATTGAAGCAATTTTAACAACTTATGACCCTTTGGACAATAAGCAAATGATAAAATCAGAATAAAGACTCAGAGTGTTAAGCTGAGTTTAGTGCTGGTTAAGGCAGGAAAATTTTATCCATTATATAGTAGGTATGGCTATGCTGGATGAGCATAAAAGTTTCAGATATTACCAGATAATTGTGAATTGGCTTGTAAATGGGTATATGCACAGGGAAACAGTCCCTGAAAATACCATTTCTCCAACCAAGGTAAGGGGGTCCTTTGCAAAGGCTTTAGATTTCATAAGGGAAAGAGCCTGGTTGGTTCAAACATGTCTTTAACTTGTCATTTCTGGATTGGGTGGTTGGGTAGTTTGGAGCTAGCCAGTTGCTGAACCCCAGATCTCTCTGTGTTTTTCAGGAGTTGTGTTGACCCACAAAGCCCACTGAAGTTAAGTTCAGATAGTTCAGTTGAGTTACAGACCACAAGGCATAGTCAATCATCAGGCCGCTTTTTTGCTGACTCTCATTCATTTTCTAGAGGGGGTTGCTCTTCTGGAAACAGCAACACTGTTTTATAATCTCATTATTTCCAGGCACAGAGTCAAATAGTGGTTTCATTGGTAGGTACTCAAATCACAGCAAAGATTTTCTGTGTCACAGGTGAAATAAGAGCTTCTAATAAGCTTGCTGAGAAATAGCCATATGAAGAGGTGAATGTTAGTGATGGAAAGGAAAGTCACTCAAGGTCAAACCAGTAGAGAGAGAAACATGATTAGTTCCTCTTAAAAAAATACTATTGTCATAAACACTGTTACTAGAACCCTGTTTGTGGATGAGTAGGTCCACTGTTTAAGGTCTCACTTTGGTTCTTGAATTCTCTGATTTTAGTTTTCTATGTGAAATAATGGGACAATAAGCACTTCTGTGCTTTAGTTAGTGTGGTCTGGAAAGATTCTGAACACAGTAATTTTCATCCTGCATTATTAAAACAAAGCAATTTTCTCAACCACCTTGTCAACTTCAGGGAAATGTGTTAGTACTTTTATGGGACGTTATTGAGTCTTACTTTTGGTCTTTGCTATTTATTTAAAGATGTATTCAACTATTTAAACATTCAGGTAATGGTGATTGTGCTAATTAATGTCTTAATATAAAACATAGTTCTCTTTCTACGGAAAGATATGTGAAGTTTAGTCTCTGCTTTTAAGGAATTTAAAATCTGAGTGGAAGAGTAACACAAGCTATGATATGGTATTTAATATCATTGTGGTGTTAGGTATAAAGAAGATTAGTCATAATTTTACCTGGCACATTAGAAAAAGTCCTCAGAGAATGAAAAAGCGAAATTTGAACTGTGTCTTGAAGTTGGGCAGGTGAAGACAAGAATGGAACTCTTTCCTGGCAGAAGATATTCTATAGATATTCCATAGAGATATGGAACTCTCTATTGTGGCTTGGAAATAATGAACAGGAACGTGCAGCATAAATAGAGTCAGTGGGAGAGAAAAATCTGGAAGATAGGAATAGAAGGGGAAAATATAGAGCTTTAGATACCAGACTAAACATTCCCTTTATTTTGCTGTTGTTATCTTTTTGAGTATGTTTATTTGTTTCTGTAGGAGGGAACCCCAGATAAATTGAATTGTTCTATTTTGCAGCTTAAGTAGGACCACTATCATCATTGTGAAGGATGAATTAGAGAGCATTGAACCTGACTGAAAGTGATCACAGTAGTCTAGGGAAAGATCATAAAAGTCTAAAGGCTGGTGGGGGATGAAGGCCATGGAATGAAGGGGATTGATTTTTGAGGCCTCTTGGAAGGAAAATAAAAATTGACCATCAAATGAATATCCATGGGGAGAAGACAGAAGGGAGAAGGGGAAATCAAAGCAGAATTGCTATGACTAGCAGGGCCCCCTGAGAAGGATTGAAAAACAGTTCTTTTGGTTGATGATGATACCACTCAACACAGATTAAGAAAAAATAATATATTGGGGCAAAAAAATAATGTGTTGGTTCATAACTAAAAAGTCCAGGAGTAACGTTCGGCTGAGATGTAGACATCCAAAACATGCCATCATTTCCTGCCCTCTCTATATCTCTTGGCTTTATATCCTCCATGGTGGCTTTATGCTCAGGCTGTAGGTGATGGCCACAAGGCTGACAGCAAACCCACCCTTACATCTTTCAGGTGTCAAGTCCAGCAGAAAAGAGAGAGATTTCCTCCCCTTCCCTGAAAAGTTTAATTGGGCACCACCTCTGAACTCATCACTGTGCCCATGAACATCCATCTCTGATTGAACCCTGTGAATGAGAATAATGGAAAGGGGTTCCTGAATGAAACATTAGGGTCTTGTTTCCAACAGAAGGGAAAATGGATTTTAGCTGAACAAAACAATGCTAGTCTTGTCTTACACTTTGTGAAACCACTAAGGGAGGAAGGAATGTTCAGGTGGGTGGATGAGGAAGGAGGAACAAGGTGGTAAGAATGGTTTGCATCTGTTGTCTTTCCTATCATGATAATTATTAATAATGATCAGTGAGGACCATGGTCCACATTCAGAGCCTGATTCCACCAAAACCAGACAATATGTAGTTCTAGTTATATGCAGTGTGCAACGTATTATGTTGTTTTGTATTTTTCCATTACAAGTGTTATTCCCCCACCCAAATTTGATGTGCAGAGGGCAGGCACTTCTTTATCAATCTATCATAAAGAAGATAATTACTTTCAGATGCATTATAATAACACTATGTTTATGAATGTGTGCAAGGATGGTCAAACACTTGTATTGTCTCACCTTTATTAACATGACTTTTTTTTTGTTTAAATGTCTGAAGATTGTGCCAGATGATTTTTTACTTTTTTTCTCTCTTTGTCATTTTTCTGGAAATTTCAGTTAAGGGTATCATGTAGAAATAGATTGCATACTGACACCTTTTACGATCAAGACTTTAATAGAAATTTTCCATTACATAAAATATTTGGGAGCATATATTTTAATTGAATATTCAATTTAGCTAATATGATAATTTCTTCATGTATTATGCATGAGTCTAAATGATGGGAATATGAGTTCGGTATACACACACTTTACACTAATAATGCTAAGTATTTATTTAAGAAATCTGGCAATACTAAGTTGCTATCACCATAGATATATTTTGAAATGCTTACCCCATAATTAAAAATGTAGAAGCTATAAGTTAGTGGGGATTCCTTTGTGCTGATCCTGTGTTATAATCTGACAAGCTAGTTTTAATTCGATTCTCAATAATATTTATTACATAATGGCCTAGGCACAACTTTTACACTTCACTATTCTCATAGAAAATTTGCATGTAAAGTTAAACATGGGACTCCTGGCTGGCTCAGTTGGTGCTCAGAGTGTGCAACTCTTGATCTCAGGGTTGTGAGCTCAAGCCCCACATTGGGTGTGGAGCCTACTTAAAAGGAATAAAATGAAGTTAAATGTAGTTCTGAAATAGTGGAGCAATGCTAATAGAACTCAAACATTTGAAAGCACTGGATTCAGAAGGTAGAAATTCAAGTTCTAATATTCTTATATTTTTAGTAATGTGGGTTGAATCCTCACTTTCTTAGAACCTCAGTTCCTTTTCAATGAAATGGGGAGAGTGGGACTTATCAGGGAGGATAAATATAAGGTGATACTTTAGTGGGGTGGTTGGAAAAGCGAGGGTGGTCAGTGGTGAGCCCAGTCAACAGCTCCAGAGAGAAACTCACAAGCTGTTAAAGTGGAGGAAAGATGAAGCAGGGTCACAGTTATGGAATTGGGTATGGTGACACCTAGTCCCTCCAATTTTCTCCTGTACAGCTTGTCCCAAGTTCGTTTTTAAGAATGGGACATAAAGCTGTGCATGAGTGTACATGGCAAATGGTAAAGCACTCTGTGAATGTATGATGACGTTGTTACTATTTTACAACTCATCTGAGGTGAATGACATTCTTTTGTATAAGATAAAGTGACAAACTTTCTTTTTTTCATTTACATCAGCCTTTGTTCTCATTAGATAATCTTAATGTATAGAAAAAAGGAATGTCATGTAAGGAATACATTAATGTAAGAAATACATTAATGTAAAGAATAAAATAGTTTGAACCAATGGATAATGGCTAGTAAGTACATGAGAAAGACACAGGTCCCTAAGGGAAAATAGAATTTTACAGAATAGGGAGAAATATATTTTGTGGGGAGAGAGACAGACAGACACATACACAGAAAGGGGTATCTATCTATCTATCTATCTATCTATCTATCTCTATCTATCTATATCTATATCTATCTATATCTATCTATCTATAGATAGATAGATATAAATCTATAGATAGATAGATAGATAGATATAAATAGATATAGATAGATAGATAGATTTTCTGGCTAGGATTCTAGACAGCATTCCTGATGGGTTTCTTAGGAATTAAAGCTAGCCATAAGGATGGAGCATTTAATTAAAATTAGGACACATGTTCAGGAAAAAAAAATCAACCTATTGATATAATTATTTCAATCAATTTAGTGAAAAGTTTGGGCAGACTGATTGGCTTTAGGTTGACACAAATATCTATGTAGGGTGTGATGAAATGTGGAGGTGATTGAGAGAATTACTGTTTGTGGATTCTCAAGAGCTTTGGAATTTTATTCCCTCTGTGTAGCATGGAACAAAGCATGGCTTGAGTGACTAGTATAAAGTGATAGAAAGGGAAAAATAATTTCTTCTCCGTGGAAAAAGAAAATTTCCTAATTGAATAATAAATAATAATAATAAAATAATAATAAATAATAAATATATAATATTTATTATAAATAATAAATAAATAAAAATAAATAATAAACAAAATAATAATAAAAATAAGAAATAAATAATTTCTTCTCTGTGGAAAAAGAAAAGTTCCTGGTTGTGGATGGATTAATAAAGCAATTAGTTAACAGTCTCTTGAAAAAAAAAAAGATGGTGAATTTTGATAACATATTTTATTTTATTTTATTTCTTAAATATTTATCTATTTATTTTAGAGAGAGAGAGAGAGAGAGCATGAGTGGGAGAAGGGGCAAAGAAGGAAGAGAATCTCGAGAAGACTCCCCACTGAGCACAGAGCCCATCGCAGGGCTTGATATCACAACCCTGAGATCATGATCTGAACTGAAACCAAAAGTTGGACATTCAACTGACTGAGTCACCCAGGTGCTCCTGAATTTTGATAAAATATTTTAAAAAATATTTAGAGGTGTATCTGACTTTTGGTTTTGGCTCACGTCATGATCACAAGTCCTGGGATCAAGCCCTGAGTTGGGATCTGCAGTCAGCACAAAATCTGCTTCAGATTCTCTCTCCCTCTGCCCCTCCCACTCATGCTCTCTCTCTAAAATAGATAAATAAATTAATGAATCTTAAAAAAAAAAAAAAGAATATTTCAATACATATCAGAATTAAGAAACTTCCTGGCAGAATTCATGGACACATTATTTAAAAAAATTTTGTTGAAAATTTAGATGATATTAAATTTATATTTAAATTTCTTTTACTTATCAGTTTAGCTGAGATATCTAAAAAGAATAATGTCCAATGCTGGATGAGGACACTTTGAAATAAAACTCTCACGTTGTTGTTATGTAGTATGATGTGGCAGTGAACATTAAAAGTTTAAAATGTGTTCTAGTCTTATAAATTTGCCCCATAAAATGATGTTTAAAGATGTAGGTACTTAGGGACACCTGGGTGGCTCAGTTGGTTAAGCATCTGACTCCCGATCTTGTTTCAGTTCTTGATCTCACAGTCATGAGTTCGAGTCCCATAATGGGCTCCACTGTAGGTGCTTGTAAGAGTAAACCAAAATTTAATAATCACAATAGGGGAATGTTTTAGTAAGCTAGTTATAATCACTTGACAACAATATACAACATTAAAAATCACATTCTAAAACAATTTGTGAAGATAGTTGAAAATGTTGACTTTATGCTGAATTTTTTAAAAATTTATTTTAATAAACATATAATGTATTTTTATCCCCAGGGGTACAGGTCTGTGAATCGCCAGGTTTACACATTTCACACATTTCACAGCACTCATCATAGCACATACCCTCCCCAGTGTCCATATCCCCACCACCCTCTCCCGTCCCCCCTCACCCCAGCAACCCTCAGTCTGTTTTTGGAGATTGAGTCTTTTATGGTTTGTCTCCCTCCCAATCCCATCTTCTTTCATTTTTTCTTTTCCTACCTTCCCCCAACCCCCCCCCCCCACATTGCATCTCCACTTCCTCATATCAAGGAGATCATATGATAGTTGTCTTTCTCCGATTGACTTATTTCGCTAAGCATAATACCCTCTAGTTCCATCCACATCGTCGCAAATGGCAAGATTTCATTTCTTTTGATGGCTGCATAGTATTCCATTGTGTATATATACCACATCTTCTTTATCCATTCATTTGTTGATGGACATCTAGATTCTTTCCACAGTTTGGCTATTGTGGACATCGCTGCTATAAACATCCGGGTGCACGTGCCCCTTCGGAGCACCACATTTGTATCTTTAGGATATATACCCAGTAGTGCAATTGCTGGGTCATAGGGTAGCTCTATTTTCAGTTTTTTTGAGGAACCTCCACAATGTTTTCCAGAGTGGTTGCACCAGCTTGCATTCCCACCAGCAGTGTAGGAGAGTTCCCCTCTCTCCACATCCTCACCAGCATCTGTCATTTCTTGACTTGGTAATTTTAGCCATTCTGACTGGTGTGAGGGGGTATCTCATTGTGGTTTTGATTTGTATTTCCCTGATGCTGAGTGATGTGGAGCACTTTTTCATGTGTCTGTTGGCCATCTGGATGTCTTCTTTGCAGAAATGTCTGTTCATGTCCTCTGCCCATTTATTGACTGGATTATTTGTTCTTTGGGTGTTGAGTTTGAAAAGCTCTTTATAGATTTTGGATACTAGCCCTTTATCTGATATGTCGCATGCAAATATCTTCTCTCATTCTGTCAGTTGTCTTTTGGTTTTGTTGACTGTTCCCTTTGCTGTGCAAAAGTTTTGATCTTGATGAAATCCCAATAGTTCATTTTTGTCCTTACTTCCGTTGCCTTTGGTGATGTTCCTAGGAAGAAGTTGCTGCGGTTGAGGTCAAAGAGGTTGCTGCCTGCATTCTCCTCAAGGATTTTGATGGATTCCTTTCTCACATTGAGGTCCTTCATCCATTTTGAGTCTATTTTCATGTGTGGTGTAAGGAAATAGTCCAATTTCATTTTTCTGCATGTGGCTGTCCAATTTTCCCAGCACCATTTGTTGAAGGGGCTGTCTTTTTTCGATTGGACATTCCTTCCTGCTTTGTTGAAGATTAGTTGACCATAGAGTTGAGGGTCTATTTCTGGGCTCTCTATTCTGTTCCATTGATCTGTGTGTCTGTTTTTGTGCCAGTACCATAGTGTCTTGATGATGACAGCTTTGTAATAGAGCTTGAAGTCTGGAATTGTGATGCCACCAACTTTGGCTTTCTTTTTCAATATTCCTTTGGCTATTCGAGGTCTTTTCTGGTTCCATATAAATTTTAGGATTATTTGTTCTATTTCTTTAAAAAAAAATGGATGGGATTTTGATAGGGATTGCATTAAATGTGTAGATTGCTTTAGGTAGAATAGACATTTTCACAATATTTGTTCTTCCAATCCATGAGCATGGAATATTTTTCCATTTCTTTGTGTCTTCCTCAATTTCTTTCATGAGTACTTTATAGTTTTCTGAGTATAGATTCTTTGACTCTTTGGTTAGATTTATTCCTAGGTATCTTATGGTTTTAGGTGCGATTGTAAATGGGACTGACTCCTCAATTTCTCTTTCTTCTGTCTTCTTGTTAGTGTAAAGAAATGCGACTGATTTCTGTGCTTTGACTTTATATCCTGACACTTTACTGAATTCCTGTACAAGTTCTAGCAGTTTTGGAGTGGAGCCTTTTGGGTTTTCCACATATAGTATCCTATCATCTGCAAAGAGTGATAGTTTGACTTCTTCTTTGCCGATTTGGATGCCTTTAATTTCTTTTTGTTGTCTGATTGCTGAGGCTAGGACTTCTAGTACAATGTTGAACAGCAGTGGTGATAACGGACATCCGTGCCATGTTCCTGACCTTAGCGGAAAAGCTTTCAGTTTTTCTCCATTGAGAATGATATTTGCGGTGGGTTTTTCATAGATGGCTTTGATAATATTGAGGTATGTGCATTCTATCCCTACACTTTGAAGAGTTTTAATCCGGAAGGGATGCTGCACTTTGTCAAATGCTTTTTCAGCATCTATTGAGAGTATCATATGGTTCTTACTCTTTCTTTTATTAATGTATTGTATCACATTGATGGATTTGCAGATGTTGAACCAACCTTGCAGCCCTGGAATAAATCCCACTTAATCGTGATGAATAATCCTTTTAATGTACTGTTGGATCCTATTGGCCAGTATTTTGGTGAGAATTTTCGCATCTGTGTTCATCAAGGATATTGGTCTGTAATTCTTTTTGGTGGGATCCTTGTCTGGTTTTGGGATCAAGGTGATGCTGGCCTCATAAAATGAGTTTGGAAGTTTTCCTTCCTTTTCTATTTTTTGGAACTGTTTCAGGAGAATAGGAATTAATTCTTCTTTAAATGTTTGGTAGAATTCCCCTGGGAAGCCATCTGGTCCTGGACTTTTGTTTGTTTGGAGATTTTTGATGACTGTTTCAATCTCCTTACTTGTTATGGGTCTGCTCAGGTTTTCTATTTCTTCCTGGTTCAGTTGTGGTAGTTTATATGTCTCTAGAAATGTATCCATTTCTTCCAGATTGTCAAATTTGTTGGCGTAGAGTTGCTCATAGTATATTCTTATAATTGTTTGTATTTCTTTGGTGTTGGTTGTGATCTCTCCTCTTTCATTCATGATTTTATTTATTTGGGTCCTTTCTCTTTTCTTTTTGATAAGTCTGGCCAGGGGTTTGTCAATCTTATTAATTCTTTCAAAGAACCAGCTCCTAGTTTCGTTGATTTGTTCTATTTTTTTTTTTAGTTTCTATTTCATTGATTTCTGCTCTGATCTTTATGATTTCTCTTCTCCTGCTGGGTTTAGGCTTTCTTTGTTGTCCTTTCTCCAGCTCCTTTAGGTGTAGGGTTAGGTTGTGTATTTGAGACCTTTCTTGTTTCTTGAGAAAGGCTTGTACTGCTATATATTTTCCTCTCAGGACTGCCTTTGTTGTGTCCCACAGATTTTCAACCGTTGTGTTTTCATTATCATTTGTGTCCATGAATTTTTTCAATTCTTCTTTAATTTCCTGGTTGACCCATTCATTTTGTAGAAGGATGCTGTTTAGTCTCCATGTATTTGCGTTCTTTCCAAATTTCCTCTTGTGATTGAGTTCTACCTTCAGAGCATTGTGGTCTGAAAATATGCAGGGAATGATCTCAATCTTTTGGTACCGATTGAGACCTGATTTATGACCCAGGATGTGGTCTATTCTGGAGAATGTTCCATGTGCACTAGAGAAGAATGTATATTCTGTTGCTTTGGGAGGGAATGTTCTGAATATATCTGTGATGTCCATCTGGTCCAGTGTGTCATTTAAGGCCTTTATTTCCTTGTTGATCTTTTGCTTAGATGATGTGTCCATTTCAGTGAGGGGAGTGTTAAAGTCCCCTGCTATTATTGTATTATTGTTGATGTGTTTCTTTGATTTTGTTATTAATTGGTTTATATAGTTGGCTGCTCCCATGTTAGGGGCATAGATATTTAAGATTGTTAGGTCTTCTTGTTGGACAGATCCTTTGAGTATGATGTAGTTTCCTTCCTCATCTCTTATTATAGTCTTTGGCTTAAAATCTAATTGATCTGATATAAGGATTGCCACCCCAGCTTTCTTCTGATGTCCATCAGCATGGTACATTGTTTTCCACCCCCTCACTTTAAATCTGGAGGTGTCCTCGGGTCTAAAATGAGTTTCTTGTAGGCAGCATATTGATGGGTTTTGTTTTTTTATCCATTCTGATACCCTGTGTCTTTTGATTGGGGCATTTAGCCCATTAACATTCAGGGTAACTATGGAGAGATATGAATTTAGTGCCATTGTATTGCCTGTAAGGTGACTCTTACTGTATATTGTCTCTGTTTCTTTCTGATCTACTACTTTTAGGGTCTCTCTTTGCTTAGAGGACCCCTTTCAATATTTCCTGTAGAGCTGGTTTGGTGTTTGCAAATTCTTTCAGCTTTTGTTTGTCCTGGAAGCTCTTTATCTCTCCTTCTATTTTCAATGATAGCCTAGCCGGATATAGTATTCTTGGCTGCATGTTTTTCTTGTTTAGTGCTCTGAATACATCATGCCAGTTCTTTCTGGCCTGCCAGGTCTCTGTGGATAGGTCTGCTGCCAATCTAATGTTTTTACCCTTGTATGTTACAGACTTCTTTTCCCAGGCTGCTTTCAGGATTTTCTCTTTGTCGCTAAGACTTGTAAATTTTACTGTCATGTGACAAGGTGTGGACCTATTTTTATTGATTTTGAGGGGCATTCTTAGCATCCCCTGGATTTTGATGTTTGTTCCCTTTGCCATATTAGGGAAATTCTCTCCAATAGTTGTCTCCAATATAGCTTCTGCTCCCCTCTCTCTTTCTTCTTCTTCTGGAATCCCAATTATTCTAATGTTGTTTTGTCTTATGGTGTTGCTTATCTCTCGAATTCTCTCCTCGTGGTCCAGTATTTGTTTGTCTCTCTTTTGCTCAGCTTCTTTGTTCTCTGTCATTTGGTCTTCTATGTCACTAATTCTTTCTTCTGCCTCATTTATCCTAGCAGTAAGAGCTTCCATTTTTTATTACACCTCATTAATAGCTTTTTTGATTTCAACTTGGTTAGATTTTAGTTCTTTTATTTCTCCAGAAAGGGCTTTTATCTCTCCGGAGAGGGTTTCTCTAATATCTTCTATGCCTTTTTCGAGCCCGGCTAGAACCTTGAGAATCGTCATTTTGAACTCTAGATCTGTCATGTTACCAATGTCCGTATTGATTAGGTCCCAGCCTTCGGTACTGCCTCTTGTTCTTTTTTTTGTGGTGAGTTTTTCTGCCTTGTCATTTTGTCCAGATAAGATTTACTTTCTCCTCCTCTAGAATTCCGCTGTTCTTGGTGAGTGAAGTTGGTCTTGGGTGGATTTCTTGTTGATCTTCTGGGGGAGGGGCTTGTTGTAGTGATTCTCAAGTGTCTTTGCCACAGGCGGAATTGCACTGCCCTTGCCAGGAGCCGGGCTAAGTAATCCACTCAGGTTTGCTTTCGGGAGCTTTTGTTCCCTGAGCTCTTTCCGTAGAGTTCTGGAGGTCGGGAATGAAGATGGCGGCCTCCCAATCTCTCGGCCCGGAGGAGCCGAGAGCTTGTGGTTCCGCTCCTCAGTGCACCCTCAGAGAAAAGCCCCAACCGCCCCGCCTCCCTGGCCTGCGGTTGTGCCGGTAGGAAAGCAGTCAATTGCTGGCACTTGGAGAAATGCGCCCGGTAGCTTCCGTCTCCGTGGCCTCCGGCCGCGTTCTGAGCCCACCCAGCCTGTGACTGGCACAAGGTAAACCCGGGCTGAGAGCTCACTCCTCGGCTTTGTCACTATAGCCAGCTTCCCCGCTCTAATACCTGCGAGCTCTGTGGCACTCAGACACCACCTGTCCTTCTGTGACCCCGCGGGACCTGGGGTTACGCTGACCCCACGTGGGCTTCCCCCCGGTTTAGCCTCTGGAGCGATGTCCCTCCGTGGAGCAGACTTTTAAAAGTCCCGATTTTGTGCTCCGTTGCTCCGCCACTTGCCGGGAGCTGGCCCCTCCCCCTGTGGTCTATCTTCCCGTCGCTTTGGATTCACTTCTCCGCAGGTCCTACCTTTCAGAAAGTGGTCAATTTTCTGTTTCTAGAATTGTTGCTTTTCTTCTCTTTGATTTCCCGTTGGATTTGTAGGTGTTCACAATGGTTAGATAAGCTATCTAGCTGATCTCCTGCTACCCGATGTCGTCTCAGCCTGCTACTTTTCCGCCATCTTGACCCTCTCCTATGCTGAATTTTCTAAGTAAAAAAGCAAGTAACAAAATAGCATATTAAGTATAACAGTACAGATTGTAGAATGAACAGAAACACTGAAATACTGGGAAAAAAGTGGTTATCTTTGGGTAATGATAAAAGAGGAATTTTTATTTTGTGCATGTTTTACTGCAACTTTAAATTTCGAAAGTGCCTGATGTTACTATTGTGATTGGAAATGAATATTATAAAAATTTATTCTGGACCATTCAGTATTTTGTTAGATGTATGACCTCCAGCTGTCTACCTTTAGACTTAAACTACCCCTTCTCTCAGTGTACCTTATTTACACAGAATTTTGCATTCCAAAGGATTTTCCTTACAAACACACCCAAAAGAAAAAAAAAAAAAGAGCTAAGGCAGGCAGGCAATAATCAGACATCATCATAGCATTATCTAAGAGTTTTCTACTCTGCTCTTTCTTAACTATTTTCAACAGTGAAATTTTATGTCAACTTCTGCCCTCATTGGTCAAATACCATGCTCACATTTCATCCTAAAACCTAAAGCCTCACAGATTGCCAAGGTCCCAAAGACAGTCCTCTGAGACAAGGGGATTTATGTCAGAGGATTAAAAGAGGAAAATCATCCTGAATAAGTGCCTTAGGATGCTCTGCTCATCCTCCTTTTTCCCCTTTCCATCCCACAGTTTACTAACATTCTAGATCTTTAGAAACTGTAAACATTTTTCTAGTTTTCTAACCAGCACCACCTGCTGGTGCTAACCTGTGTTTCTTCATAATCTGTACCCTTGTCTCAGATAATACAGGAGTTTTCCTCAAAATATGAACTCCTTTTCATATTTTCTTCTTTCTGTATCACTTAGTGCCTGGCATGAGAATAAAGGGGGTTAGATCCGTTTTTAGAATATTTTCTTTTGGTCTTAAGCTGTGTTTCATTTGAGTCACATTTCATTGCTTTTAGGTAAAGGGATGAACAATCCTAGAAAATACACCTCAGAAGAGTATGCTGAGGTTAGGCTTTGGAGGGACGAACTGCCAATTATATCCCTCTTGGGCCTCCCTAAGGATAATTTAGCAGGACTCTACTGTTTGGAGAACAGAGTATTTTATTTGGGAATTCAGCAGACAGTGACTCAGATTTTGAATTTCTTGGGTTTTTTTTATGATGCTTGACAAGCAGGTATAAGGCTCTTACCTGCTTTGAAAAGTGTAACTAGAGGTCAGCTGGTTATTTTTCAGAAGCTTCTTGTTCTCTCTAAGTTCAAGTGGATTGTTCTAGCCATATTTCAGATAATTGCTTACCTAGGCACCTGCCAGGGGTCTTTATAAACTGACCACCCTCTACCTTCATCTTTGAAAATCGTTGTTAAAGTACTTATTGGAAATTCCTTTGGGAACCAAGAAAAAGGGAGAAAAAAAGCATAGTAAGTGTTTTGAAGTTGTGTTTTGAGTGTTTTGAAGAAGTTGATATTTGGGACATTGGCTGTTGCTTCTCTTATGGGGCCATTGACAGTAACACTCATTTGCTTTTAGCATCCTTTTGCCCCATGCATAGTAGAGACAATAGTTGGCTTTGGGGTTGATGCTGTTGGCTGAATTAGTATGTGCCTGGTGAGATAGCAAGGGGAAGGTGCCAAGAAGCTGGGAGAGAGGTTGTGTTTCCCAATGTTTACTCTTTGATCTTAGTCTTCATGTTCTCAACTCTACTTGAAGGGGAAAAAGTTTGTTGTAGTCAATCCAAAGCTTCCTTCCTGGTTATTTTCCCAGAGACTTGGCCTCAAAAATTTGCTCTAGACATATTTATTTGGCATATGGTCTATTTGCTCAGTGCCCTTTAGCAAAGATGTGTAGACACACGTGTGCATGCATACACACACACACACACACACACACACACGATTCAACTCTTGGTTTGTTATGGATTTCAAGATCATAAATCATGTTGAGTTACATCTACTAACAATTAATTGTGGGCCTTTTCTTCACATTCCCTCTGCCTAGGGTTATCCTGGAATTTTAATTAGAATCTTTGTAATATCGATGCATAGAATGTAAGAGGACCCAAGTGAGAAGAATGAAGATGTAATACTTGGTTCTGACATGACTTTGGTCACTTTTCGACTGTTTACTACTATTTTATATTTAAGCTTAGTGTAATAGATTCTGAATCTATTATCCACTGTAATATTTCTAAACCTGGGCATATCTTACAATTCTTGATGTTCTGTTCTCCAAATTTTTGAAGTCATTTTTGCTTATGTGAAGGTAACCAGGTAAAGAGAGAAACCAAGACCAAATTATTTCTGAATCCTTCTTAACATATGTGTATATTTCCCCCAGTCTTCCCCTACTTATTAATGAAAGAGGGGGGCTGCTGTTGGTGGCAGACAAATTCATTTCAGATATCTTTGAGTGCTTATTAGGAATGATATCAACAAAGTTAACTAATTCCAGATATCTTCAGGTCTATGCATGTTGTAATTGTAAGGATAGTAGAATATTGGTTTATGTCTTAGTTTAACATGGCAAATCCCTGCAGGCTTCTTAATATCTTCATAACATTTTCTCTTTGCTTTCTCTAATCATTTTGCACAATAGGTCCTCTCACACTGTCCTTCTGGATTCAGCTTCTTTTTTTCTACTGCCACCTGGTTTTCTGCTTAAATAAATATTCCCTTTACCTTCTCTTACTTTCTAAATTCCATTGTGGTTGACGCTACCGTTTGGTTTTAAATAGTTTTACCTAAGGATATATTCATGTTCTGAGTTTCTCCAATTAAACTATTTTAAGGTTATCATTTTCTTTTTTAAAATTTTATTTTATTTTATTCAGCCTTCCAAGATTCATTGTTTATTCACCACACCCAGTGCTCCATGCAATAAGTGTTTCCCTTAATACCCACCTCCAGGCTCACCCAAGCCCTCACCACCCTCCCCTCCAAAACCCTCACTTTGTTTCTCAGAGTTCACAATCTCTCATGGTTTGTCTCCCCTTCCAATTTACCCCAACTCCCTTCTCCTTTCCTTCTCCCAATGTCCTCCATGTTATTCCTTATGCTCCACAAGTAAGTGAGATCATATGATAATTGACTTTCTCTGCTTGACTTATTTCACTCAGCATAATCTCCAGTCCCATCCATGGTGATACAAAAGTTGGGTATTCATCCTTTCTGCTGGGAGCATAATATACTCCATTGTATATGTGGACCATATCTTCTTTATCCATTCATCTGTTGAAGGGCATCTTGATGCTTTCCACAGTTTGGTGACTGTGGCCATTGCTGTTATGAACATTGGGGTACAGATGGCCCTTCTTTTCACCACAGCTGTATCTTTGGGGTAAGTACCCAATAGTGCAATTGCAGGGTCATAGGGTAGCTCTATTTTTAATTTCTTAAGGAATCTCTACACTGTTTTCCAAAGTGACTGTACCACCTTACATTCCCACCAATAATGTAAGAGGGTTCCCTTTTCTCCAGATCCTCTCCAACACTTGTTGTTTACTGTCTTGTTAATTTTGGCCATTCTAACTTGTGTAAGGTGGTATCTCAATGTGGTTTTGATTTGAATCTCCCTGATGGCTAATGATGATGAACATTTTTTCATGTGTCTGTTAGCCATTTATATATCTTCCTTAAAGAAGTGTCTGTTCATGCCTCTGCCCATTTTTTTGACGTGATTATCTATTTTGTGTGTGTTGAGTTTTCAAAGTGGATATAATTATAGATGTTATACATTTATAGGGTTTATTCTATATTCACTGGAGTATATACTTACCTCTCTCCTTGATCTGGGGAGTTATTTTAATACCATTTAATAATGATACTTGTGTTTTATTTCAAAAAAACATACAACTCTATTTCAAGTGAAAAAATGTATTTGAATAACTAAGAGATTGTATAGAAGTTCAGGGTTAAAATCAGCAACCTTAGCTTCATATCCCAACTTTACCAGCTATGACCTCTATAAAGGGGTGTGCTGGTAAATGTTTAACAATCAACTCTGAAACAAAAACAGGCCCTTTTATTTATGGGGTTTGTCAACTTCCATGTAGTGTTTTAAAATCTGCTGTGACTAATTTTAAGCTACAGACCAGAAGTTGGTAAACTTGAGTAGGGAAGCAATATGTACAATTGGCTTTCTTCAGTCTATGTAAGCCTGGACTAACACATGACCTGAAGACCTTGGATGTGACACTTAACTTCCCTGAGTCTTAGTTTTGTGAAGTAAAATGGATTATGTTAGGACAGAATGAAGTGGTCTATGAGAAAAACCTGAAATATGGTAGCACCAGTAAATTTTTTCCTGAAATTGTCCTTTAATGTAGCCACTATATTTCAGGGATATATTTTATATATATATATATATATATATATATATATATATATATATATATATATATGTGTGTGTGTGTGTGTGTGTGTGTGTGTGTGTGTTTTCTGCAAGCCTTTGTTATAAAATGTAATTTTTTACCTTAATGCCAAACTTTATTTATCTTAGTAATATTTAGGTTTTAGTGTTTTATCCTGAAATCAACTATATCTAAAATGTATAAAAAACAGAATTTTCCAATTATGAAGCACACTCTATTCCTTAGGCAGTTTTATTCTGTAGTAGCTCTTCATGGTTCTGCATTAATAACTGGATATTGCAACTGAGTTTGTAACCTTCCTCATAAATCATAGGGAAGAAGACATGCGAGTCAAAATTAGGTCTTTTTTTGCCCATTGGCAACTCTAGATTCCAAAGATTTGGGAAAAGAGTAAATTTCTGAACAATACTACCAAGGAGATTTATTTTGTTGAGTCATAAAATGTTTGCTACAATATCTAATAAATATTGTTAAGTTTCACTTAATATGGATTATTAATTATTTTTAAGAAAAATCTGTCCTTTCCTTATTTTAACCCCTGAAAATTAGGGGTTATTTGCCACATTGAGTCATGTTCCTTTGCTCTTTTCTGTTTAGCACTGTCAATGGTATGAATACCCTCTAGCTCTCACACAACCTCTCTCCGCGACTTGACTACTGACTTTGTTTCATTTTTCTGTCTCTTCCTTCCCAAGGAAAATGCTGGAAGGATAAAAAAGGAAGGTAACAGGAGAGTCAGCTAAGCTGTTCAAAAATTAATCTTCAAAGTCACATAGACTGTGGTATAAGCTCCTAAAATCCTCAGAGGAAGAGGAAAAGAAAGAAGCCAAGTAAGGAAATATGGAAGGAAGATATTTAAGGAGAACTCCACAGGTGTAAGATGTAAGAATAAACAGTCAGAGATCCATTTGTTTACATATAGTCTATGGCTGTTCTTGTGCAACAGTGGTAAAGTTGAGTATTTGCAACATGGACCTCAAATCTGCAAATATTTATTATTTGGCCCTTTTCCAGAAATTTTGTTGATTCTGTTTTGCATTTATTTATTACTGCATCCTGTTATAAATTCTTTTCTTACTTCTTTTAATCTGTTAGAGTCACTTCTTCTTGGATATTTACATGATATCCTTTTGAGTTTCTCACGGTTTTGACTGACTTTGCCAGGCTAATTCTTAGGTCATGACAATGATATATACAGTTATTTGTGAGGTTCTTTTTTAAACAATATTATGTTTTACTGTGTGAAAACTTGCTCCTACCTCCCTCTCTCTCCCGCTCAATGTATCATTGACTATTTTCCAAGTTGGTACATTATTTTAGTTTTAATAGTTGTGTAATATTCAGTCTTATAGAGAGCCCATGAATTTAACCAGTCTGTGGTTTGGTTGTTTCTATTTCTTAGAAGTTGTAAGTGATGAAAAGGGAATATCTTTTTAGGTATATTTTAGTGCCACTATTTTTATAAGAAAAAAAAAATTCTAAGACGTGGAATTGCTGTCCCCAAGAATATCTATTTTTTTTTAATTTTTTATTTATTTTCAGCGTAACAGTATTCATTGTTTTTTCACCACACCCAGTGCTCCATGCAATCTGTGCCCTCCCTAATACCCACCACCTGGTTCCCCCACCCTCCCACCCCGCCCCTTCAAAACCCTCAGATTGTTATTCAGAGTCCATAGTCTCTCATGGTTCACCTCCCCTTCCAATTTCCCTCAACTCCCTTCTCCTCTCCATCTACCCTTGTCCTCTATATTATTTGTTATGCTCCACCAATAAGTGAAACCATATGATACTTGACTTTCTCTGTTTGACTTATTTCACTCAGCATAATCTCTTCCAGTCCTGTCCATGTTGCTACAAAAGTTGGGTATTCGTCCTTTCTGATGGAGGCATAATACTCCATAGTGTATATGGACCACATCTTCCTTATCCATTCATCCGTTGAAGGGCATCTTGGTTCTTTCCACAGTTTGGCGACCGTGGCCATTGCTGCTATAAACATTGGGGTACAGATGGCCCTTCTTTTCACTACATCTGTATCTTTGGGGTAAATACCCAGCAGTGCAATTGCAGGGTCATAGGGAAGATCTATTTTTAATTTCCTGAGGAATCTCCACACTGTTCTCCAAAGTGGCTGCACCAGTTTGCATTCCCACCAACAGTGTAAGAGGGTTCCCCTTTCTCCACATCCTCTCCAACACACGTTGTTTCCTGTCTTGCTAATTTTGGCCATTCTAACTGGTGTAAGGTGGTATCTCAATGTGGTTTTGATTTGAATCTCCCTGATGGCTAGTGATGATGAACATTTTTTCATGTGTCTGGTAGCCATTTGTATGTCTTCATTGGAGAAGTGTCTGTTCATATCTTCTGCCCATTTTTTAATATGATTATCTGTTTTGTGTGTGTTGAGTTTGAGGAGTTCTTTATAGATCCTGGATATCAACCTTTTATCTGTACTGTCATTTGCAAATATCTTCTCCCATTCCGTGGGTTGCCTCTTTGTTTTGATGACTGTTTCTTTTGCTGTGCAGAAGCTTTTTATCTTGATGAAGCCCCAGAAGTTCATCTTTGCCTTTATTTCCTTCGCCTTTGGAGACATATCCTGAAAGAAGTTGCTATGGCTGATATCAAAGAGGTTACTCCCTATGTTCTCCTCGAGGATTCTGATGGATTCCTGTCTCACGTTGAGGTCTTTTATCCATTTCGAGTTTATCTTTGTGTACGGTGTAAGAGAATGGTCAAGTTTCATTCTTCTACATATAGCTGTCCAGTTTTCCCAGCACCATTTATTGAAGAGACTGTCTTTTTTCCACTGGATATTTTTTCCTGTTTTGTCAAAGATTATTTGACCATAGAGTTGAGGGTCCATATCTGGGCTCTCTACTCTGTTCCACTGGTCCATGTGTCTGTTTTTATGCCAGTACCATGCTGTCTTGGTGATCACAGCTTTGTAGTAAAGCTTGAAATCAGGTAACGTGATGCCACCAGTTTTATTTTTGTTTTTCAACTTTTCCTTAGCAATTCGGGGTCTCTTCTGATTCCATACAAATTTTAGTATTATTTGCTCCAGCTCTTTGAAAAATACTGGTGGAATTTTGATTGGAATGGCATAAGAATATCTATTTAAAAATATTCATAGTGATTGCTAAAATGACCCCCATCTTCTGCCTGTGGACATTCCAATGTCTTCTAGCCCTCTGCCACTGGAAACTGCTACCAGAAAAAAAAATCAACATTAAGAATAAAGGAAGGCACAAAACAGATAAAAGACTTGAAAAAAAGCTTACACATTTGTTTCAGATTGAGTAAAATATATGTAATATTCACAGTACCCTAAAGTAGATATGGTATACAGTTAACAACTGTCTTTTTGTATTTCACAAGGTAGTATTTCTTCTCAGAAAGCTAATTGGGAATCTATCTGTCTGCTTTTTCTTTATTCAGGTCTGGGAGCTTCCTATCCATTCAAAGTTCCATTTACTGAAGTTCCATGAAATTCTAACGAAATAAATATAATGGCTGCAGACATATTCCTCTACCGTAATTCTCTTCCATTCTGACATACTAAAAGATGACTTCATGGATATTTATTTGATGTTAGGGCTGTGGGATTTGGATTTTGAAAGTTTATATTTTTTCTTTTCACTGAAAGTAAAAATTAGAGGAGGCAGATGACACAACAGTTAGGAATCAAACAGCTCAATGTAGGTAGGCATCTTTTTACATTTCAACAAATTACTCTGTCCTGCAAAGCCACAAACAGTGTTGTTTCAATGTCAGGTTTTGAGAAGATCCCTTGACCTCTTAAACTCCACAAAAGGAACATTTTTTTTTTTTTTTTAAGTAGGCTTCATGCCCAGCAAGGAGCTCAGCCAGGGGCTTGAACTCATGACCCTGAGATCAAGACCTGAGCTGAGACCAGGAGTTGGATGCCTAACTGATTGAGCTACTCAGGTGCCCCCACAAAAGGAACACTTTTATATTTACATACTTCTCAATTGTACAATATTTTGTTTTATGCTAAAAATTTCAGTCTTCTTTTTATACAAAGATGTTGGTTTTCATAACTTGGGGGAATTGATTAGTAATATAGTTGTATGGATTGAAAATTTCTGAATTTTTCTGAAAGGCATTATCTATTAACGTACAAATCATCTATCCCTAATAGATTCAATTTGATTCAAGTAGCATTAAACCTAGATAATTAAATTCATTTATTCTAAATTATATATTGTTGATGTTTCACAAAATCTGAAACTAGTTATCAGCATAATTTGAATGTTTCCTTCTCTCTCTCTCATGCTATAGAGGCTCTACTTCCCTAATCTTCTGATTCAAGCTAACTCAAAGAAAAGAAAGGTATTAAAATGCCTAGCTTTGAGGATTTAGTCAGTATCTTGCAAATTTGTGTGGACAGGGTACATAGACGGTCTGACACTTGAGTCAGACAGATCCGGGTCCAAACAGTAATATTCTATTTACTAGTGTATAACTTGGTAAAATTACCAAACTCTCTGAACTTTGGTTGATTTATCAACAAATTGGGATTAATAATGTCGTGTTTGCGTGATTGTTCTGGGAGTAAAGACAATCAATAAATAAGAGTGATTCAAAGTCTTTTCCTTGTTAGTTCTTGAATTTCCCATACAGAAATTTATTCTTTTTAAGATTTTTATTTATTTATTTATTTGACACAGAGAGAGATCACAAGTAGGCAGAGAAGCAGGTGAGCTTCTCACCTGCTGAGCAGAGAACCCAACATGAGGCTCGATCCCAGGACCCCAAGATCATGACCTGAGCCGAAGGCAGAGGCTTAACCCACTGAGCCACCTAGGCACCCCCAGAAATTTATTCTTGAAATGTTTTCTTATTTGAGGGAAAGAGAGAGA